>NC_062216.1:104186202-105418345 GCF_902686445.1 Sciurus carolinensis
ATGAAGTTAGGTGCTTAGTGAACAAGATATCCATTGTCTCAGAGACAATGTCTTAGAGAGAAAAAGATGGTGATCTGATGCAATTCTGAAGAAAAAGTATGCATTTTAGACTTTCCCCTTGAAGACATAGTAAGTTATAAAAGATATTAAGTGGCACAAGTATACTTGAGTTCTAGGGTTCACACATGAAGGCAGATAATGACCAAAGTATGTGTGGGGAGGCCATTGTAGACTTGGGATCAGATGAAGACAACAATTGAGTTAGAGCAGGTGGTCATGGAGATTCAAAAGCTGCTTTGATAAGAGAATTGAGACAAACTATTAAAAAACAGACACATCGTGGGAGCAAAGTAAAGAAAATAGGATGGAACCAGTTTCTGGAACAACTCTGTAAATACTAATGACACTAAATAGAGCAGGTTAACTAAATGTAGTGGGTCAATGGGGAGAAATTTTAAAATCATAACCTCTGCTAAAGTATGAAAAACAATCTAGTTACTTGACCAAATTTAATGAGAAGAAAATGCTCAAGAATATGTCTCTTTTTTGTGGAATGAAAAACAGAGGGTTCAGTCAAACATTAACCACAATTTCCAGCACACTAATGCTTGGTAGAGGCTGCATCTTCTATGAGAAAATTTGAGATTTCACTCAATTTGACAACTTTTTATTCAATATGGGTGATGAAGTGGCATAATACCACTCAAAAGCTGAGTGCCCCATATTTTGGTGCTTAGATCAGGGCAAATGGCAATGACTAGGGAGCCCAGGGGAACCCGATACGTCTAGCTGCGTCTGATGTCCCTGTTCCCAATGGACTTAACTCCAACATCTGACAGAAAGAAGTTCCATGAATAGAACATAGGTTTCTTTTTCCATTTTCAGGACTAGTCTCTTTAAGAAATGTATAAGCAATTGTAGGTACTCTGGGAGCAACCAGACAGCTCTGTTGAAAGCCCAGTCCAATGAAATCAGCCCTCTGGAAATTATTCCATTTAAAATTTCTGTCTTGTCCATGGCTTTTGTCCTGTCAATATTTCCCAAGCTGGTGTTTGCTCGACAACCACTTTCAGAGGTATTACTCCTCCAATTCAGATTTGAAGCTCTCTTCCCTGAGGATGTCAGGACAGGTATCAGTTACCCTTCTTTTACAAACTGAATTCTCAACCTGGGTTTCATTTTTTTGTGAGCATCACTTCAGCCAGGAGTCTTTCTACTCTAACCTTAGCCCAGCCTAGGTTATCTAGCTTTCACACCTCCCTAATTATGAATCTCCAATTACAATCCTGTCTGCAACTGACCAGTTACTTCTCCAGGAAGCAGTCTTAGCTCACAGCCAAGCTTTTGGGGTGGAAATAAGGTCCTTACTAAACGCAGCTACAACAACGTATATATCTTGCCACTAGACTACCAAGATGATTGTCAGAAGCTGTCTCCCTAATATTCAGAAACAGAATGTCTTGTAAAATTTATAGCTACAAACAAATCAAATAACTAATTTGTTAATTAACTATAGACTTAAGCAAATGCATTAACACTATACGGTATAGTGCAGAAAACTCATTAACAGAACAAAGACCATTTTAAAGAAAAACTTTCAAGGTTATTAAAAATAGGATAAATTGAGATTTTTTAAAAATGCAACAAAATATATAATTATAAAATTCATCACATACCTCTTTCCATCTATTGGCTTTCCATGAAGGGCATCTGATAGATCTACAGACTTTGTGAGTTCGAGGTTTTTGCAGATGACTACAGTATTTTTCTTCTAATTTCCCTTGGAACTTGTCAATGCAAAGCACATCACGGTACTTTATACCTTTACCACACGAAGCTGAGCACTAGAAAAGAAACATGAATGCCCTTGTTTTATTTTTCTTAAGTTTATCTTCAAGAAATATAAAACAAAATGATCAAACATCATTGCTTTGATATCTGTATTAAGATATGCTCTGGCATTTCAAATTAGAATTTGAAATTCATCGATCTGCCTTCAACCACCAATTGATGCTTACATCAAAAGATATTCATGCTTTCTACAAAAGAGTGTCGCTTGTCTACAATATACCAGGCATTCTTTGGTACATGATGCTTTAGATATTTTAAGGTGAACAACTTCAACTAACTCCTCTTATCATGCATAACAAAACCTGCTTTTAGTTTTGTAAAGAGTCACTTCCACCCATTCTATTTTTATTCTCATATCCTTTTCAACACTGCAAAGTATTTTTTCCTTGTTAAAAATTGAAACAAACAAAAAACAATCCAATGACCTCTCAGAGCAGGAAATTGAGAAAACGGATATTTTATTTTTTAAGGTATACTTTCATTCAGGTTTGGTTTTTGCATCAATCCAGAAGATGAATCTCTCTACCTTCAATGTATTTAGTTAAAAAAAAAAAAAAACTTGTAAAATAAAGATTTGACTTTATTTTTCAGTCAGTTGTCATTTTATAAGCCAGGATATTATAATGTGCTGGCAAGAGCTTGGGTCCTGGCATTGAATACGGGTTTTGTCACTCACAGCTGGGTGACTTCAGGCACGTTTCATCACCTGTCCAAGCATCAGTTTCTTCACTTACAAAATGGGGATAATGACATCAATCTTACAAACTTTGTATTATGATTAACGTGAGATAAATATGAAACATTTAGGTATGCAAGGAAAAAAAAATATGAAACATCTAATCTATTATACCAGGCAGATTCGCAGTAAACATTAGCTTCCTCTTCTACCATTTTCCTTTGTGAAGTCTCAGAGAAGATATTGACAATTTCCGTATGACACAGATAGCATGGAAAAGCTAAGCAGGGAAGATGTGGATCCCAGACAATTCTTATTCCTCTGGGACAGCTGTTGATGTTGTTTAATTTAGAAACATATGAGCTCTGAGAACATTAGTATATTATGTGTGTCATGAGTTCACAGATGTTATACTATCTAATGCAGACTCTTAGATACTTAAAATTTTTTTAAACTTCAAAAAACATAATTTATCTTTTTATTTTATTGGCAATACTGTATCCCATGTGTATGGGTAATAAACTCAGTGCCTTCATTAAGACTTATTGTGATCATATGCTGATGTTTACCGTCCCTGCTTCACTAATACTGAGACCCTTCCTATGCCACTTGGAATACACTTAGACCTTTGAAAATCTCTAATGCATTTTATATTCATGTAAAGATACCATTCTTTCCTTCTACTCATGATTTAAACCTCCCTATATGCTCTACTCTTCCTGGACACTTATCTTGGGCACAGCTTTGATTCTTTCTTCATTATTTTTCTAAGAATGTAAATATTGAATGCTAAAAAATAAAATATCATCAACTACCAAGCATAGACTGTCATGGAGTGTGCCAATTACTTTGCATACATACATATTCACACACGGAAGAAAGTTTTTCTCCTTAGATGTATGTAATTTTTCTAACATTAACATTGTGATTCTTTGGAAAAAAAAACATTCCTTAGTCTCCATTAGTCCCTTTAAAAAGTATTAATGATTGTTAATATTCATGTGCAAGTGCTTAAAAAGATACATGCCTTTCATGATATGAATTATGCAAGAGTAGGTTTTAAATAAACTCGATGAAGATCAGAAAACAAAAACACTACAAGACACTAAATACCACTAAAATGGTAGAATAAAGAATAGGTTGAAATTAAGAAATTAATGAAAAGTAGCCAATTTTTTTAGGGTTTTGGTCATTACTTAAGAGTGATATTCACACTCAGTCTTGAAGGAGAAGCAGTTTACTGATGAACAAGGATGGATGGTCTACATACATGCTTGCTATGCCTTATCTGTATATTGCCCATGTGTGCCTATTTTGTAAAATGACACAGGGTTCTTTTAACCATGCTAAGAATCCAAGAATCACTTAGCAAATATGAAGCAAATCATTAAAATTTCTGGAAAGAATGACCAATTTTCAAAACTATGTAGGATGAGGACAGATTTAACTTGAGATTCTACTTTAGAATTCAGCAATGTATTTCCTCTATAAACAATGTATATGAACAAATTTTAAGCTCAGAAGTGCAGTATCCTAATCTAACTCTAGTTCATCTTTTATATTTTCTCTTATTCCTTTTTTTTTTTTTTTTTTTTTTTTGCCTCGTGGTGCTGAGGATTGAACCCAGGGCCTTGTGCTTGCAAGGTAAGCACTCTATCAACTGAGCTACATCCCCTTATTTTAATCTATTAGAGTAATCTAGACTATTATCAGTCTAATATAGATTATGATTAAACATAATTTAAACATAAACCAACTTTATCAACATGTTTTATACATTTATATTTTCAAACTTAAGCATATTTTTTATAAACACAAAAACTATCATTTAATAATTTTAATTGTATGCTTTTTTTCCTTTTTTATTTTTATTTTTCGATCCAAGAACTTACACTGACTATTATTTTTAACTCATTCTCTTCCTTGCTTTTGTGGATTTTGGTGGGCATACTTTCCCAGTCTTGTATTCTGCTATTTTTCATCATGCAAACTTTGCTTTATTGAGGTACAATATAATTGCTTTCTCTTTAATCTTCAACAGAGTTTAACTCATTAACACCTTTACCCAGATTAATCACTTCCCTGGTGCTTTCTCAGTATTTTAGTCAGCTTTTTTTGCTGCTGTGACTAAAAGAACCCAACCAGAAGATAACAGGAAGGAAAAGTTTATTTGAGGGCTCAAGGTTTCAGAAGTCTTAATCCATAGAAGGCCTGTTCCACTCCTGAGGGCTGGGAGTTGAGGCAGAACATCACAATGGAAGATGTGGCAGAGGGAAGCAGAGAGAGAGAGAGAGACTCCACTCCCCAGATACAAAACATATACCGGATAGCCATGGCCCCAATTAACTACTTCCTCTAGCCACACCCCACCCTGCCTCCAGTTATCACTCGGTTAATCCAGCCAAGGATTAATTCACTGATTGGGTTAAGACTCTCACAACCCAATCATTTCTCCTCTGAACCTTCCTGCATTGTCTCACACGTGAGTTTTTGGGGTACACCTCACATCCAAACTATTACACTCAGTGTTACTTTTCCTTAAAGGCCTATCCACCTCTCCCTTCATTGAGCTCTTCTGAGTCTCACCCTGTTTTTAGCACTTCATCATTTTCTGTATTTGTCACATGCTTCATCTACCCAACCTCCTGGAGGTCAAGTCCTTTTAGATCATTCATATCACCTACAAAGCAGCAGTTGATAAATATCAGGTGGATTAATTGATGTTGGATTTTAGTGTAAGCAATATATTTGTTTTTATTGCACACTAATTTATTAAAAATTTTTAAATTCTATAAATATATTTATTAGTTAATAAACTTCCAAGTCCTCCAGGTAAGATAGAAAAACTATAAAATCAGATAGTTATAAAATAAATTATGCTTTGAATACACTTTTGAAGTAGAGCTTTTTTTCTTCAAGATCTGAAGAGGAATAAGTACTTATCTCTTTTCTTGAGATCTGAAGAGGAATGAGGCCATTATTTTATCATGTCTGGAATTTCATGTGGAATTTCTCTGAAGTAAAAGGGAACACGATATGCAAAGAAATGTGTTTTAGTTGGATTGAGGCAGCTATAGAGTAAACAAATAATGAAACGTTTCCTCTTTCCTCTCCCAAGCCACAGTACATTCTGTGTTGTAAGGATACCACAAAACAGTTATTGGAAGGAATAACCAAACATGGCAACTCTTTCCTCTGGTATTAGAGCAATCATTTCTTTTTCCTGTATTTTATATTCCTAATGCCTTCCTTTTCTCTTAAGATTTTATCAGTGCTGCAAGTCATTTCTAGCATTCCTGAAAAAAGTTTTTTTTTTTCCTTAAAGGTCACCTCTATGCCCCTTAATGAGATTTTTCCACTATGTCTGTGAACAGTAGATGTAGGACTCAATCCCTTTCATAAGTGGTGATATTGAATAAACATATAAGTACCCCAAATTGACAACTCATATATTAGGTGAAGACAAATGTCTATTTCAGACAAATAAGGCCATTTGAAACAAATGTACCCCTTGCAAGCACTAAAACTGTGTGACAGAATCTCCAGAGCCATTTGAAATACCTGGTACTTTCCATTCCAAGAAAATTAATTAGTCCCCTTTTACTTTGGAATAAGAATACTTTGCTTTTAGAGAAAAATTTTACATAATTATAGAAGAAGATTATTTCTGATATTTGAGGTGAGGATTATTTTGTTTGTTTATTCATAAGCATACCACAGAAGAATGACTGCATCGACTTAATTTGTGGGAGTCTTGATTAATTTAATTCTGGAAGCTTAAATTGCTAAACAAAATTAAATAAGGAAGTTTGTTTACTTCTAGGAAATAGAATTCTTGGGATTTTTTGGCTTTCATAAACTGTTATGTTAATCTGCACTGTATTCATTCTGACAATAGTGGGGAATTATATTTGTACTGGGGGAATTAGTATGTACTGTAACCAGTTATGAAATAATCCTGAAACACAAGTGTTAGATTCTACCTCAGTAATGCATGTGCTCTTTGCAAAGTATATAAGCTGAGTAAGTTCTTTACCTACCCAACACTTCATTTTCCATACATAATATTGGTAAAATAATACTTATTTTATATGCATGTCTGGGTGAAGGTAAAATGAAGGGATATTTTTTGAAAAGAGAGAAATTAAACTAAGAAAAGTGTAAAAGTATTTATAATGGTAGAGTAAAATGTAAAAAAAAAATCAATAAAGAACCAAAAGAATATTGCATAATACCACATTGATTACATGAAGACATGCTTAAAAACGTTTCCCATGTTGTGAATAAAACAGGGAAGATAATACAGAGAAGAGCAAATGAAAATCCACGTATGAATGCCATTTTCTAGAGAGTACTTTGCCTATTCCCAGCTAAGCACCTTTGCATATGCCCCCATTTTATCCCTGAATATTTCAGTTTTCCTTTCCAAAAGTCTACTTCTCTGATGGAGGATGCCTGATGGCCAACTAAGACCAGATTACGCGTGATCCTTATGGACTTTTTAAAAACACCTTAAGTTTCTTCTTTGCTACACTCAATACACCTCTAATTATCTGTTCTTCATCTGCTTTCTCTTCCAGATAGATTATAGAATCTATTAGGAACAGAAATGTTGTAAGGAAACATGAAAAATACAAAGAACCTAGAATCACTGGTTCCAAATTAAATTTGTCATGAATCATTCTTCACTCCTTCTTCTAAACAGAGGAAATAATTATAATGTACCATTAACCAAGGAACTTTCATAGGAACATCCTCCGAACTGGTATATATTCTACTGGTGGTACCTGTACTGATTTTAGATGGTAAATTTCAGATTTAATGGTTACTTACATAATGATCAACTTCGATTTTATTTATAAAGATCAATTAATTTGCAATTTGAAAAAAAAAGAATCTAAAATTTGGCTTAGAAGACAGCAAAAAAATCATAATTAAGAGAAATTATTTATTCATTTTCTCTATTTTAATTGTTTGGCTATAAAATTAACAAATATCCATTTCACATACCACTGAATAGTGTCATTTATAAATAAAATTATATATTTGTGTTTCTATGTCAACCACACAAACTTTAGCTAAAATTCTCTAGGAATAAGTATTAATTTTAATACTTATACTAGAAAAGGGCTCTGATACCAACTCAGTTCTACACTAAGAGTTTTTGATGACTACCAAGATAACAAGTTATTGAAAAGGATTTTAAAGAAAAGCCTACTTTCCATTCATATGTATTTTTTTCATATATATCCTTGTTTATTAATTTAAAGTTTCCTAAACTAATTCTGTAACACAGGCTAAATTATTGCCCGTTTTCTAAATGGATTTTGTGAGTAAATTTGTCATGAATCCATTTTAAAATAACTCCTCACTCCTGATAAGAAATTATTGATAATTAAGAATAAAATTTCATAATTTTATAATCTAATTATATACATTTTATTCAATAATTTGCTTTTGCTTTTGAAAATCATTTTGGGGGGGTGCAGATATAGCTCAGTGGAATAGTCCTTGCCTTGCATACATGAGGTCCTGGGTCTATTTTGGAACTGGCTAAAAATTATGACTTTTTTTTTTTAGAAAGCATAAATTGATCATCAAACTAGACATAAACTTAATGGTTATAATTTTTCTCTTAGTCATTTTATTTAATTTTAGTTTTCTAATGTAATTAAACAAATAATGACAACAAGAAAATACAAAACTAGCAGAAATAAGTGAGGTACTATTACTGAATTTCACTTTGCCTATCAAAATTTTTGGAATCTTATGATTGTTTTCTTTTAAAACATACTCCTTAGAAATAAACAAATCATCATATGAAGAAACAAATTTTTACTTTATTACTAAATATTACATTACCTCTCTTTGTTTTCCTGATAGCAAGTTCTCAAAGTCGTCTGTTAAGGATATAGACTCATAACCATGTGGTTGGGGATCATGTCTATCCCACTGCTAACCATAAGCCAAACTTCTCCAGACAACAAGAAAAATCCCACCAAGGGAGTGACTAGAGGATTCATAAACTCTTGTTTAAAGAGCTCGTCACAGAAATGCACTTCTTACACATTACAAATCAAAATCTATCTCAGTACAAGTCAGAAATTATTGCCATCAAGACAAATGCAACAGCATAATAAGCATCAATGTACAGAATAGAAAGTACAGTGATTTTGACTTAAACACCAGTATGCCAGACCTTAAAGAAAATCAGGTGTTGTAGTATCACTCATAGAATAATTTGAGAGGATTCACTGTGCTTTCCTTAATTTTTCAGTGACATTTAAAAAGCATCAGTGAACTTTTCAGTATTGGATTATGAATCCTTTATCTCATTTCAAAACCAAACTATTTTATGCCCCTGTAGCAAAGTTAAATAAAAAAATTTGTAAGGGAAAAGATCTGGGTTACACTATTTTGCTAAAGAAGTTTTTAAAATGATGTTTCAGTGATTAAAAAGTCATTAGAACATTATGATGGAATAAAAAATTAGCATATAACATATTAAATAGGGAAATGACAGAATTTCCAGTAAAAAATAATCAGAAATTAGTTTTATTTAATTATTTTTTATTTTTACAGACTGCATTTTGATTCATTGTACATAAATGGGGTACATTTTTTCATCTCTATGGTTGTGCATGATGTAGATTCATACCATTCGTGTAATCATACATGTACATAGGGAGAAATTAGTTGTTTTGAAGAATAACATTATTGTGTATATGTGTGTGTGTGTGATTTGTTTTTGCTTTTTAAGAAAACTATTATAACTTTCTCTAAATAAAGTAGGCTGATTTTAAACAACAGCATGGTTAAACAGCATGGTTGTTGAGACCTTCAGGAAGCCAGAAATTCTGTATTATTTGTGAGAAAAGTCCATTACAGTAAAATCTTAGATATGAGTTTCATACAACTATTTTATAATTAAGAGTATTCCCTATAATAGAGAGAACATATTTCTAAACTAAACATCTCAGTTTATTAGAGAAATAAAACATTAGAGTACAGTAGTGTATTCTTGTGTTTAAAACAGCAACAGAATGGACAAAAGATGCATATGAAGTATGTCGACTCTGTAAAATAATCCCATTACTGTTCCCTTAATTCACTGCGTATGTGGGCCAAGGAGTGAGATACTAAATCCACCAACAGGGACCCCATTCATACTATTTCCTGAAAGACTATGCTTATAGTTTCAAAGTTCATGGAGTTTGAAAACTTTCTTTTAAACCTGTAACACACATCCTTTGACTATGTGGCTTTAATAAACCAGGACAGTGTTTAGTTTCTAAAATATTTACCACTGAAACATTTTGTTCTATTGTGCTGCATCTAATTATATTTAAAATTTGTAATTTTGGCCTTTAAAAATTTAAGTCAGATTGATTTGCAAAGTTTTTGACTTCCAATTGAAAGCACAATCACCAAAAAATGATGAATTAATCAATTATCCAGCAAACTTACTTTATATTAGTTAATATCATTATAAAAATTATAACTTTAATTTCAATTTTGTGTTCTAAAATTGTAATTTTGAGTGTATGGACATGTATTGTTTATGTACATACATAGGTCTTAAGAGTTCTAAGCTGCTCAGTGCAATGAGTGATCTCACATGTAATGCATCTGGCTAACTCAATTAGAAGTAATAAAGATAATTAGTGGTAAATGTTAACCTTGTCTAAATTATAACTCTGGAAAGTTTTGTGATTATTTTCACTTGCAAATGTAAACATGAGGAGGTTTCAGTAATTGATATATCATATAAAAATTATACACATATCATATAATATTGTTTCCTACACTTAAGTTTTAGAAATCAGAATGAAAAAATTACTCCAGTAATTGATAGAATACTCAACTATTAGATTAGTTTCAATAATAAGATTTGATGAAGAGTAATTGCAAATCTGCAAAGATTAGTTATTGAACTCAGGTTTATTTTGCTGGAAGAAAGAGTAAATGTAATTCTAACCCAAAATGTAAGCATTTTTTGTTGTAAAAAATACTCAGGAAAAACTCTCATTAGTTTGAAGTTTAAAATTTATTCTTTTAACTCAAATAGCAGTTTCTGTGTGCCATAAAGGGGTAATGAATATTTCAGGTTCCTCAAAAAATCCATTTGCAAGTAGGAATCATCTAAAAATTTCCTGTTTGGAATTTTTATCAACTCATCCACTAACATGAATCTTTATAATTATATCTCAATTAGAAAAAAAATGATATGGCAATATGAGAATGAAGTAAATCTTGTCTAATTTTAACAATTCTTTTGCTGGCATTAATGTGAACTTACTTTTTATTGATGTTTCTGCATGAATCACAATGCTCTGGGACATTGCTGCTATAAAAATATAGGCACATTCCATAATAAAAACCCCACTTCTATCTTACTCCTGGGAGCCTAAATCCAGAAATATGAACAGCTGCCTTCCTGGGTACAACAGAGCAGAGAACTTTTCAGTGTGGTTAAACCATAAAAAGGTAAAGGGACCAGAAAAATAGTCAGAGCATACTTGCCTAAAAATGATGACTTTTAAGGCATTACTTACTATGCAACATTGACAAAATTCTTAAAATCAAGTGCTAACAATATAGCAGGATTTACCATTCAAGTTTCCATGTTTTATGTACTAGCTGTGGGAGTTAACAGAAATAAAGCCAAGAAGTTTGCTTTTAAGTAGGGTTATAAAGGTCTAAAAAGGCACATGCAGGATGAGAAATAAAAGAGTTCTTTGAATGCTTGAAAAGGGAAAAGTCAGAGTTGAGATAAAAGGAGCAGCCCTCACTGCACAAATTAATATCTATTTATCATATGCAATAGAGGTCATGAGGGAAGAATGTGTTAGGAATTAATTTTCATATTTTTGTGATTTTAAGCTAATTTAAAGTTATTGCTTTAATTGCATAGAATGAATTATTTATGCTAAAATGTAAGGTGAGTTTCGTGATTTTCACTCCTGGGTGGTAGTAGATGGAATAATGAAAAGAGTACAGAATCAGGAGTCAGACATCTACATTTGAATCTCAGCTATGAGTAGTGGGAAAAACCTGGGAGAAATGCTTGATCTTGCTGTTTCTCAGCTTTCAAATCATTAAGTGGCAATAATATCTATGTTTTAGTGAGGTTGTGATATTAAATGATATATAAGTGAAATTAAAACAGTGCTCAACACTATGGTATCAATGCATATTAAATAGCCTCCATTCCCTTTTCTTGTTCCTCCTTTCTTAAATTCAAAGGAAATACAAAATTGTGAAAATACAATATCTGATGCTGATTTGCTAATTAAACATATGAATGCAACATGGGCACTGTTCAAAGCTGCTACATTTGCAACTCACTCACTGGTGAGATAAGGAGGCAGTGATCCCATTGGAATTCCAGGGAAACTCCATCTTGTTTCCCTGAGACAAATTATTTTAAAAGTAGGGATAAGGTGGGATAAACCCAAAACCAAAACATCTGGTTTTAAACAAAACACAGTTAAAAATGGTGGAATGACCATAGGCATTTATTTCCTCTCTCTTTCATTCAACCCACAATGCCCAAGGTCATAAAAGTGTACTTCAGTAACTTAGGAAGATGCAGAGGATAAACAAAAAGAAGACCAACATGAAGCAACACAAACTTAGACCTGCAGAATCCCCACCAGGCTCAGCACCCAGAAGCAAAATTCAGACAGGGCTTAATCTCGAAAAAATTAAACTGTAGGGGGTTCCAGAAAGGGACACTAGAAGAAGAATAAGATGCTTCTACATATTGAACTCTTGGGTCCTTAGTTCTCTGCCCACACTCCACTCTCTAAGCAAGGAATTAGTAGGTTCTTCTCTGGAGAAACTGGGTGTTTGAGAGAAAAAAACCTCAAAGTACTGGCTTTCAGGGAAGATCACCAATTACTAAACTTTATCACCAATGCAGTTTCCAGTCATTGTTTGATAACTTACTCTAATAAGCTGCAGAGCATCATCAAAATTTGAAGAAAAATTTTAGTAGAAATGACAGAAAACCACTTTTCCTTAAAGAAATGGTCTACTGGATAAAGATACCTAAGGAGAAAAATCTCCCCTCAAAAAAAGATAACTAATTAATATATGTAATATAAGACATCATCAAAACTGAAGACATGGGAAGAATATCCCAGAATGAGAGGACAGTGTGACAGTGGTACAGAGGGTTAAGATCATCTACCCTACATCACTAGAAGATGGAGGATGTGTGGAAGGAGTCTGGGGAAGAGAAAATACCTGAATACTTAGGGAGAACCATTCACAGAGATTTAACACATCTGGGCGAGCACTTGACAGGAAACAATAGTGATTGAAACATAAAAATGAATTTTTAAATGAGGAAACATTAACTTGAGAAAAAGTACAGAAGTTATACAAACAGCAGGGTTTCAAAATACACTACTTGGCTTCATACTGACAGAGTGGCACTGACTTGGACTTGATCAAAATTTATTTGAAAGATGGACTGTAGAATTCACAGTTTTGCATAAGAAAGCTAAATTCTCAACCTTCAATGAGAGGACATCAATAGGTAATTTTTTGATGGATCAAGAAATAGCAGAATAAGCCTTATTTGTAAATATTGAGATAAAGATCAGAAGACATAAGAGGACTAATGGTGACTTCTACAGTGGGAAAGTTGAGCAGGAGATAGTTCTTTTTCTTTACTGACTTTTAAACACAATTTGTTTTAAAATTTTGTACATGTGTTACATTGGTAAAACTGAATTCAGAATTATAATCATTGACATTTGATTTATTAGCGGAAATCATGTCTGCAGGTATATTCTAGAGCTCAGGAGTTCCCTTGTGAAGGATACTTTGTGAATACATGTAACGTATGCTTCCCAATTTACTTGTTATGAAGTTGGGAGGATTTATTAAAGCTAGATTTGAGAATTAATATAAAAGATGTATGCAACTGGGAAATCAGGAGGAAATAAATATTCTATTCTTTGGCTTCAAAATATCACCTACTGCTAAAGATAAATAAAATCTGATTTAATAATAGTATCTTATTCCACGTGTATAGGTTTATACTGATACAAAATCAGTGTAGAATAACTGGATGACTAGTAAAAAATGAAATTTGATGCAATTTTGATCATTTTGATCACACATTACATGCAGTACACATAACAAAGCTGACAATATTCTTTACAGCTACATTCTTTACAGTTAGGCCATTTTTCTGCTAATGAAAAAAATTCTAGATATCAACTCCTTGAGATGGTCATAATAAGGATATTGAGAAGATTGAAGAATTGAACAAAATGTTTATATTTTACTAGGAGAACAGAAGACAGAAAAACACTTGTCTTCAAATATTTGCCTGATGGAAGAGGAATTTCATTAATTTTTACTTCAGGATGGCAGAATGAGAATTAGAGGTGAAAGTTTCATATGTATATTTAGCTAAAGAATATTCCTAAAGAAAAGTGGGTTACATGTGCTGTGGTATGGTCTCCAACTTTAAAAAGTCTTGCTAGGACATGGAAGGTGTGTGTACTTCAACTAAGACATTTGTTTAAATAAGTTATGCTTTGTGTAAAAAGACAAGAAAGAGAAATTTTGAACTCTCCTCATTTTAAAGATAGGATACCAAAAGTAACTAAACAGTATCTCAAAAGTTTTTCAAGAATCTCAATAATTTTATTGCTTAGATAAATAATATTTATGGGTTTATAAAAACATATTGCATTATTATTGCTTACTCAAATAAGAAAAAATTCATACCTGAATTCTCCTTTGGTGAAATGGAACTTGTCATCCCTTAGTCTTAAAAATGACTGAAGAGTCACAGTTTTCTTTGGACTTTGATCATGACTTAGGTATCCAAATGAAATTCTGAAGTTATCCCCAGATCTTTATATTTCAGTTGCTCATAATAGTTTTTTTAAAAGAATGTTTTTACTGTTATGGAAATTAGCTAACAAACTTTGCAACCAGTGTCTCTTTTCAACTAATTATAAAAGGAAACAATTTCCCATTCTCTAAGAAACTGAGTTTTGTTTGTTAGTTTTCTCAATGCTTTGACATTAAAAGTTATAGAAAGTACTTATAGTTTGAAAATGAAACACAAAACTTTGGAAACCACATTTATTAAAATAAAAAAAAATCTCTAAAACTCTCTCCTCAGTGTAAACCATAATCTTAAATGGTCTACCATCTCTATATAAATGTAATATCTCAGTAACATAATAGCAATTTGGATATTAGAATGATTATTATGAACAAGTTTGTGTGTCTCAAAAATAGCTAAACTTTCCACCAAAATATAACCAAAAATTAGAGTCAATAAAAAGAAGAAATTATGCATAAGAATTCTAAACCTAATAAGGACAGAAACCACATCTATAAATATTTACTGAATAAAAATGAATGAATAAATGGTGTAGAGAAAAAAAAAGTACTTGATAGAGATCCTTTGACTCACGTATGCCATCTGTATTTCCATTTCCATTATTTTTTCCCTTCGTTTACATTATGCAGCTTTATATCATCTACTATTTTTGTCCCCAAAATTTAAGAGCTGATATACTATTCTATTCTACACTTCCTATTTGGTAGAAAGAAAATTTAGTATTTTTATTTCAAAAGGTGCATTTTTGCAAACTTGAAAAGTATACATAAAAGATCTTTTAATTATACAATCTACTTAATTAAAAAGGAGTAGAGTTCAATGATTTTTAGTCTCATGAAAAATCCATGGGAAGCAAAACTGTATCTTTCCTCAAGATATTCATTGCTGTTCTGTTTTTTTTTTTTTTTTTGTGGGGGGGTGGGGTGAGGGTGGAGGATGTGCTGTGACTCAGAAAAGAACCTCCTCTTGGGTTCATCTATGATTGAGATTTTGCCCATGTTAGCAGTCAGGATCCCATTGGAGCTACTATGCATGAGCAGCTCTCAGACACTGTAGAAACTTCCAGGAGTGAGGGAGAAGCCATGCTTAATTATCTTTCCTATTTCTAGGTACGAGAATTCTCCTAAGGTTCCAATACATACAGTGAAGAAGTTCATTCTCAGAAGTAATGAAAAGAACTCTCTCTGGTTGGCAACTAGGGCCCATGTTTTATTGAGTAGCAGTATAAATTAGTACAGTTTCACATTATCATTTATGTAACATATATTTTAATTCTTGTACTATATTTAATGATATCTCAAATAGAACAAAATAATCATTAATGACACCAAATACCTTCTTATTTTACTCATCAATTATTATTAGACTTGGGTTTACATATTGTGGGCAAAGTCTACAATATAAAAGAAGTAAATTTTCTAGTATATTTAACAATAAAAAATAATCACAGGATAGAAATAGAAATGGTTCTACTATATGAAAACCTTTTTCTGATAATTTTAATGATTACACTGTAGTGGAAATCTGACTACCGTATTTTAAGAATGTTTATATTAAATACATAATGTTTATATTAAAATTTATATTTTAGAACTGGTTTAGCTTAGATTATTTCTTATTATTAAAAAATCCCATTAAAAGAAATATTTTTCTCAAAAAATAATTTGGTAGTTATTTCAATAGTCTATGATTAAATATCTCAAAATGATTTTTTTTCAGTGCTAGGGATTGAACCCTGGGCTTCACACATGCTAGGTAAGCACTTTACCAACTTAGCTACATCAAACTGATTTTGTAAAACTGCTTATTTTTTCCTGAAAATCTACTTTTATTTCTACTTTCTACTGAAAGTAGAATTCTTTGCTGAATATCTAAGTGATATTTAAATCATCTGAAAAAACTAACGATGGTGAACTTGAACTCTCAGGTAAAAGAAAATCCATTTTTTTTTTTCCTTTTCAATCCTTCAGAATTCTTCTCATTCTGTGCCCCACCAAGCTCTTTCCTGGGTACATGTATACAGTTGAGTATACAGGAATAATCATATGTGTATTTTCATTTTACTCTTTTTACTTGTTGTAATAGAAACTGTCCCATGTCCTGATTCACTGGTATTTTTATTCTCTACTTCTAGTGGTATCTAATACACAGTGACTGCTATGTAAATATCTACTGAGTGAATAAATTAATGGAAATTCATGAAGATTATAAATCAGTGATTTTGCATTTTTTTCAAAAAAAAACCTGAGGCACATATCAGCTAATCTTTCTTCTCTTAATCAAATTAAGTGTAAAGTACTATAAATCCTCTCCTAACGTTACTCTTTTAATTTTAAAATAAATCTTCACTTAACACTTGTCATGAATTCTGCTACTCTCTCCATTTGTGTCTACTTCAACTCCCTTAGAATGTTCCACCCTTGTACTTAATGAGAAGTAGAAATCCCTTGTTCCTTTTCAGTAGCTATGACTAAGATGGATGACAGCAAAAGACTGAAATGTTAGGAGATTTTCTTCACTACCTATTTCCAACATGGCACTTACATACAAAATAAAACAGAAAGTAACTCCACTGAACTTAAAAGGTGAAGAATAAGAGCCAATAGAAAGATGACCAAAGGACTTCTATCAACACTTCACTAAAGACGATATCCCATGGCAATAGACATATGTGAAGGCACTCAATTTAGTCATCAGAGAAAAGTAAATTAAAACCACGAAGAAATTTCGCTGCACCCTCAACAGAATTACTAAAATTTAAAAGTCTGATAATATCATGTTGGCAAGGAGTGGGGAAATTGGAATGTTCTTATAAAACCATGTAGAAGACTGTCTATTTGGCAGTATTTATTAAAACAGAACATATGCATACACTATCATTTAATGAAACTCCTGGCTAAATATCCAACAGATAAGTATACATGAGTTCATTAGAAGACATAAGCAGAGAATTACTTCTATATCCCAAATTAAAAAAAAAAATTCAAGTGCTTGTCAACTAGTGAATAAATATGCAAATTATAGTCACTCAAACAGGTCATATAATTTATTTTCAAAGAAGTAATACTAGATTCCAATTTAAAACTGCCAATAGTACATAATATGATCAAATATATATTGTGACTCTCACAAACTATCAAAATTTCATTAATCTAAAGTTGAAAAGCTGGCAAGCTAATTTGTGACATCTGAAGTCACAAAAGGAGTAACTTTGAGGCAAGGGCAGATAGTGACTTGCAAGGGAGTACGTGGTAGAATTTCTGGGATGCTGATGCTCTTAGTTTAGGTGCTGGCTGTACATGTGTGATCACTTTGGAAAATTCATTGAACTGCATCTTTATGATCTGAAATTTCTCTGGATGTTATATTACCACAGATGTTTACTTAAAGGAAAATAACTAAACCTGAATCCAAATTGATTTCTTTCTTATGCTAGAGTATAACTTGCTTACATGGATCTTGTTTCAGATTGTTTGATGTGTTATTAACCTTTTCTTCTGTATTTGGATTTTTAGTTCCTTGGGGAAGGTGAATATGTATTTACTGGATAAGTAAAAATGGTTAGCAAAACATACCAAGCCTTGATATAAAAGGCCCTGTGCTAACTACTTTTTGTGCTGCTCCATTTTATTCTATAAATGTTCTCTTTAGGTAGTATTATTCTCATTCCAAGAAAATTAAATCTTAGAAATGTTCAGTAATTTCCCCAAAGATCATTCAGTAAAATATGAGTCTTACTCAACTCCAGGCATTTTAATACCACAGCTCTTACCCTAACCTGCAGGACCTAGAATAGATTTATTATTTAATATTTCAACAAGCTTAAGATTAATGTTAGCTAGGTGCAGTGGCTCATGCCTGTAATCTCAGCAGATCAAGAGGTAGGAGGACTGAGAGTTCAAAATCAGCCTTAGCAACTTAGTGAGGCCCTAAACAACTCAGAGAGACCTTTAAATAAAATATGAAAAGAGCGGGGATGTGGCTCAGTGGCTAAACACCCCTGGGTTCAATCCCCTGTACAAAATACTAATACAACTAGTAATAATAATAGTAATTATTATTTAAAATTTGCATTTTCTCTCAGTGAAGATAACCCTCTCTATGCAAGACTATATACTACAAATCTTGTCTTCGCTATCAAATGGATCCCTCATATTGCAACTTGCAAACTCAGTGCCCTCAACTGGCTTCTTTGCTCATTGCTCAATCTTTTACTCTCTTTAAGTTTCACTGATCCTTTCAAATTTATGTTTGTATATCTTCTATAAATCACATAATCATGTTAGTTTATGTATGCAATGTATAAATATATGATACTATATAAGAATACTTGCTTGAAACATTTTACTGGAAATATATATATATACACACACATACATAAAAATATGATCAAATAGGAATAGAAAACGTCAAGCAATATACTTTTAATGTATGATTGTCATGATTCTGTAGAAACTAAAACATGATTTTCTTACACTACTGAAGACTAACATGTAAAATCTCTATAACAAAAATTTAGAATATCTAAATGTCTTAATATTGATGATTCTTATGTATTTTATATAAGCAGTCTCATCATATAGCACTTAGATGGAAAACACTGAGAATGATTTCTTCTAAAATCATCTGAAATCTACTTCCAAAGATCCTTAAACATTCCGAAGCACTATGCCTTGGAAATTAGGAGCATTACCAGAGACACACAGGCATTTTTTTTTACTTTCTTTAACATGGAAGTATAAAGAAAAAAATAAAACATACCAGGATTTATGTTGAGATTTTTCTTAGAGTTACTTTACACTGTACATTTGAACTTTTAACATCAAAACACACATAATCTCTTTCTTGTTTTATGATCTAGTCATTGCTTGAAATATCTGATTACGTTTTTCTGTGTCACCCATTCAAACCTGCAGGATCCAATTGTGTCACCTTTTATTTTTTTATTTTTTTTTAACCCCCAAAGCATCACAGGAATGACAATCTATAAATATTTCCATATTCTCTTTTTTGGGAAAGCATAAAATCCTCATGCACAAAGAAGGAAGATTCTGCAATTAAACCTAAACTATTCTTCTAGGTAGACTATGACGCGATTCATCTCTTGGCACATTATGATGGAATGTGTCCTACTGGTTTAGGCTTTTTGGAAGGATCTGCTAGCAGAATTATTCTGTTGTCAACTACATTACTCATTTCTAATTTTTAGGTTATTCTAACCTAGTAAGCCCCCAATACTTATGAGTCTTCGATATTGTAAATCACATGGTTGTTACTGCATTCTGTTTATTTATCACATTTATCTGTTTATCACATTCATTGCAAAATTTCAAAATCCTTGGACATGGATTGAGTCTAATTTATTTTTAGTGATTAGTATAATGCCCTATTTGTAGTAGATATTCATGATTTTGGAGAGATCAATGAATGTACTTTAGAAGGACAAATAAACATAATACATGGAAAGACTATTTCAATATTTAGTAGATATTTCTATGGTATGTTTTTCTAAAAATTTTATTTAAAAATTTATTTCCAACCTACTTACTATGCTTGTGTGTATTTCCAAATTTAAGAAAATAATTAATGACTATGAATGTTTTTACTCAACACTTCACTTTACAAAGTCGAAATAAAGAATGGATGATTTTTTGAAACCATCTCCCCACACATTACCTTGCTCCCGGAGCTGTGGCTGCCAAGCTTCTTGAGAAATTTCTCCTGCAGTGGGAGCTACAGTGGAGGAAGCAGCCCCATTCCACTGCTTAGCCCCACAGTGTTCTTTTGCTACATACGACTGGCACATTAGCAACTTCTGACTTATTAGGTGTATACTATTATCACCACCTCATTTCTGAAAAAGCTTTTGTTTGTGGCATTCCATTGCATTGTATTAGAAGTTTAGTATATTTTTTCTACATAATGATACAGACATTCTTTTTTTAAAAAAGAAACACTTTGAGGAATTAAGAGGTTCAAATAGCTATTACTCATTTTTTAAAAACAACTTTCCCAGATTTTTTTGTAAGAAAAAAATGTATTTTCTTTACTTTGTTAGATAATCATCAGTCCTAGAAATCACTGGGACACACATATTTGTTTGTCAAATATGATTTCCTCCTACATAGGGAGTAAAAACATCCTAAGAAAATGAATTAGATCTTAATGAAGCTAAGTGGAAAAATATATAAATATAAATTGGCTTAAGGAGAATTTGCTAGAATAGTTCAATTTCATTATGTGCAACATTCCTTACTAAATATGAAAAAGAGAAAAGTAAAGCTTACTTATCTTTTAAAGATTACCTTGCTCATAAGTACATATGTTTTAAATTCACTAAATAAAATTGTTTATATCACTAATTTTTATTCATTATTCATAATATATAAAAATAAAAATATAAATATTTGTAGAATTTAAAAATTGATATTTAAACAATAAATCTTATGCTTTAAAATTTCAATGTTAGTGTCTAACAGAAATATCATCTAAAAATAGCAGTAGCTTATACATATACTAAGTAAAATTATGAAAACATACACTATTCAACAATTAAATATTTAATAAGAGAAATTAGCAGTTTGTTATTTAAGGAAAATACCATAAAGGAGGCATCCATTACAACACACAATATGTTCAGTGACTTAAAACATTTCAGGTATTGATCCAAGGAGTACAAATGAGCATACATATGAATTATGCAAAGCACAAAGCCACAACACATCATTAATAAACAAGAGTTAAAATACAATAATGTCACATTGACTAATTACAAAAATGCAGTCATTCAATTAACAGGCATAGGTTAAGATTTATTTATTCTTTTTGTTATTACAGCACAAGATTTCCCACAACATGGACAAAAGTTAGATGTATTCTTACAACTTTCTTCTTAATAGTATTTTAAATGATTTTGCACTTTATATTTTTTTTGAAGAGATTTCATGTTATTTGTTCATACATACAAATACTCTCTTAATTTTCTACTTAATGATCAGAATAAGTTGAAATTAAAGTTATCCATGGAAAACTTATTAATCTGATATGTTGACAAGAGGTATTCTAAAGTTTGGCTAATATGTAATAACATTGAAAAAGGCAAACAATTAGATCTAGTTTTGATAACAAAACTTCAGATGCCCTAAGCCCTTTTAATATAAAAGGCTAATTTAAAAAATAAATATTCTTCAGAAAATAAAAGAAATTCAGGCACTCTAATGATATATGGGTACTTTATACATATAAAAAAGTAAATAAATAAGTTTGTAAAAATTCTAATATAAACACTTATTGCAATAGTAAAAACTTCATTTTCAGTTTATCAAGAAAAAAAGATATCAAAGTTCTTTCCTAGTGCAAAGACTAAATTATTCAAAGAACTCCTTTTGGAATAGACATGTGATAAACAATGAAGACTTCTGTACTTCTGCTTTACTATTTTGTCATTTTTTTGTTAGATGTTCTCTTTATCATTTGTTTTTATAAGATTGAAAAAGACGTCTATGCACAAGATCTGAATGAACACTCAGGCTTTTCACTTATGACATCATTTACGTACAAAAATAGCACAACAGAAATATGTTGGAATTCCAACACAATACATACAAATTATGCAGAAACCAAAATGGATATGTAGAAAAGGTTGGTAAACCTAAAGATGTTTTAAAATATCAAATGAAGGATTGAAATTACCTACCTAAAATTGATTCAAAAGGAATAACTGTAATTTTGATGGTCTATATATACATTTTTATGTTAAACTTAAAATGTATTATATGTTCACTAAATAGAACAGGGTCAGAAAGGGCCAAATAGTAAACATTTCAGGCTTTGTGGATCATACAGTCTATTGCAACTAATCAGCTCTACTGCAGGAGTGCAAAAGCAGCCTTAGATAATAACAAGAACAATGAGCATGACTGTGTTCCCATAAAACGTATTCATAAAACTAGGTGGGAGGGGGTGAGATTTAGACCAGGGGCCAAAGTCTGTCGGCCCCTGATATAGATAATCTGACTCAAAAACACTTTATTTTCAATATTTCAATATCTACCACAAAGCAGGAGTAACAAGTAAATGTTTAGTGCTTGGGAATTAAAGTCATGAATCAGTAAGGAAAATAAAACCTTCGTGCTGAGAAACTAACACCATTACTACTCAATCTCTAATCAGTGAAAAGGATGCTGATTTTTTAATTGGGGCAAAATTCTAAGTGGGTCTTCTTAAGACCTAAAAGCTGTAATAAGGAGAAACTGAATTTTCAATCTAAGATAGTTAATAAAAAAAATTACCTTTTAAGGATGAGTTTCTATAGTATTTCTAATCCCCCTGAATGGACTACAAATTCTACAGGGATAAGAAATATGTTTTAATTAACTCTGGAGCACAGTGCCTAAGACACAGCAGATGGTGAGTCAACATTTATTAAATAACTGCGTGAATGATTTCTATGGCAAAAAGTTTTTTGTTAGTTCTCACAAAGGGATGGTGCTCTGAAGTAACAATTTCACTTTAAAATCTTCCTATAAAGTTCAAATGTTCTATTATTTTATAATATGAGTCACACTTGGACAATAAAGATGAATTTCAGTCTGTACTAGAACTTTACCTACATCTCACTGTTAAGATTTGTCTTGGGCAACACAAGTGCACACACCAAGGGTTGGGTCTAGTCAGAGAGGATGGTGGAATGGAACCAGGCAGCAAATACTGATCTCTTAAAACACAGAAAGAAGGCAGTGAAGGAACAGCTGGCCTGAGACCAGAACAAATGCTCTCAGAACTACTATTACATAGTCTGATACCTGGAGAGACTTGAAGCTTGGGTACTGGAATAAAAAATAAGGACAGAGTTCCCTAACCCTGAACCTAGAGTAGAGTGCAGGGAGGAGAGAGGGGCAATAGAGAGAGGAAGGGAAAAGGGAGAGAAATAGCAGATAGGCTCACCCTCTTAACTAACAACCAGAAAGAAAAGCAGACCAAAATAAAACATGACAGGAGCAGTGGTGTCCTTGAATCAAATTAAGCAGTTTAAAATCAAATTCTGAAAAGAAAGCCAAGAAAGTTCAGCATTCAATCATTACTGCATCTCCTCACCTCCAGATAACAGCAAATTAAACCAGAGGGAGCACCCCTGCAGTGGGATCTCCTATGAATCCACAAGAAAGAATTCCTAATTGAATCTCAACTAGCCAAAAGTTGCTGCAACACCCGCTTCACCTGGAACAAGGGGAGCAGGGTGGAGCAACCCCACTTCAGCAGTGCTAGCTTAACCCAGTGCTCTGCACAGGTTCCACAGGAGCCCAAGCTGAGACAGGGCAGTCACCTGCAATTCATGGCAATCTGAAATGAGAGCTCAGATCCCAGGGGGAAGGCAGTTTTTATCCCAAGAGGAAAGGAAAGCTGTCAACATCACTGCCACTACTGACACTGATGGAAAGCACATCGTGGTGGAAGTGATCTCAGTCCTGTGAACCTAAAGGGACTGATCCCCAGACTGCAGCCACAGTCTGCATGGGGCACATCCCAGCGGGAAGCTGCCTGGATCTCCAGTGGCATAGAGGGATGATCCCCAGATCTTGGCAGTAGCCAGAAGAAGGTCATGGAAAGAAGTTGCCTGTGTCCCAGGTAGCTTCAAGGGAGGGTACCTGGATTGCAAACATAGCCAGCAGGAGGTCAATCAAGGTGGAAAGTTGCCTGGGTCCAAGGCAGTAGAGAGTGATGGTACCCTGTCTCAACCATGGCCACAACTGGCGAGTGTTTGGACATGGACTGAACACTGTCTCAGTCACAGTCAACGAAGGGATGCAGCACCCATAATTCACAGCATGGGGCAGTGGAAACTAGAACCCAGGCACATGAGCAGAGTCTCTTTACTCATTCGTAAGGACAATATCCCAGTGAGCTGCACTGGCCATGTGGAATGCTTCTGCACTACAAATCACAGAAAATCCACAACCACAAGACCTGTGCTTATAGACAGTCACTAGGAGGTAGGCCATTTGAAAAGGATTCTGTAGAGGGGAATGAGAACATGGGACCCAAGGCAATCACAGCAACAACCCAAGGCCCTTTGATCCTGACTGCACATAATAGATACAACCAGCAGACACAACAGATATACCCTCTGAGCACTCAGCCTCAGACCCCTGAACCAACAAACCAGACTGGCTGGTGGGAGATCCGTAGCACCTATATTAGGGAGGGGCTCCTGTGCCCCAGCACCTCTGGAGGGATCCAAAGCCAAACAATGATGGACATCTCACTGTCCCAAATTCAAATGAAATCCAAACCAAGACTCAATAAGAATTTTCTTCAACTTGACCTGGTTTACTACAAATAATTCTAACATCAACTTTGATCATATACATCAATTTTTATCTTGATTTGACAGTTGTTACCCTAATAGCTTACACTGCGCTCTCAATCCATCAGAATGTATCTCCTCCAATGGTTTAAAGCATTATTGGGAATCACTCTGCTTTTGTAGCTCTGGTTTATACCTTACCCCTTCTTCTCCCTCTTACATTATTAGCTACTGCTATGGATATCTCTGATCCTTTTTTCTTTTACTTTGGTGTATATTATTCTTTTCTATCTTTTCTTTCTTCTTTCTTTTTCTCTCTTTTACCCACTTTTCTCTCTTTTCCCTTTCAGTACCCATCTGATGTTAGCAATTTTACAATATTTAATAACTAATTTTTTTTTACCTATTTCAGAACTTTATAAGTTTATAACTGGATTAGAGAAATTGTAAAGAACAATATCAACAAGATTTTCACTTTTCATAAGATTGAAGAGTATGCAGCTTTGCTCTGAAGTGATTGTAATAAATAGGATTCAGTGGCTTCTCTCAAAGCATGCTGATACTGGAAACAGCAAAAGCCACACAACAAGTTAAAGTATCAATACTCAGATATTCGCCTAGCCCAGGGCTCTTAATGAAAAAAGCTCACAAAACAGTCCCTTGCCTATAAAAAGAAGCAAAAACCATCTCAATAGATGGGTAGACATACAAGCAATGTGAAAATGCAAGAAGCAAACCCCCCAAACGGGCCAAAACACTTCAACAACTGACTCCATTAACACCACACTTGAGGAAATGTCAGAGAGAGAATTTAGAAAGTTCATGGTTAACTTGTTCAGCGGCTAAAAGAAGACATCAGGAGTGAAATTAGGAAATACAGAATATGAAAGCGAAAGATAATTTCAATAGAGATTCTGAAAAAAAAAAGTGGAAATCCTGGAAACCACTCAATAAATCAAATTAAATGGAAAGCATCACCAACTCTGAAGATAGATTTTCAGGCCTTGAAGACAAAATACATAATCTTGAAAACAATGTTAACCAGAAAAAAAGATATTAAGAGACCAAGACTGGGGTTGGAGTCATGGCTCAGTGGTAGAGCATTTGCCTAGCATGTATGAGGCATTGAGTTAGATTCTCAGCACCACATATAAATAAATAAAATAAAGGTCCATTGACAACTAAACACTAATTAAAAAAAGGAATAATTGTTAAAAAAAAAAAAAAAAGAAACCTGGGATAACATCAAGAGTCTAAATTTAAGAATCACTGTGGTAGATGAAGACTCCAAACTATAAACTAAAGGAATGTATCATCCTTTCAATGAAATAATACTTGAAAATTTTCTAAGTCTTAGAAATGAGATAGAAATTCAACTCCAAATTCACAGACTCAAAGAAGATCTTATCCAAGATACATTATAATGCAAATGTCTACTATGCAGAATATGCAAATGTCTAATATGCAAAAGAAGCAAATATTAGGAGATATTTTTAAAAAAACAGAGTTAATTCCGTGCATTCTATCAGGTCATAATGAAATGAATTAGAAAACAAGATAAAAAAAACAGAAACCACTCTAACACCTAGGATTTAAATAATACACTATTGAATGATGAATGAATAGCAGGAGAAATTTAACTTTGTAAAGGTTATATATGACAAACCCAAGGCTAACATCATACTGAATGGAAAAAAAAAATAAACTAAAAGCTTTTCCTCTAAAAACAAGAACAAGACAAGAATGCACACTTTTACCACTCTTATTCAATATAGTCCTTGAAACTCTAACCAGAACAATCAGGCGAATTAAAGAAAATTAAAGGGATACAAATAGAAAAAGGGGTCAAATTATCTGTTTGCTGATATTAAGAAGTCCCAAAAGAGTACAGCATAAGACTTCTAGAAGTAATGTAACAGGATACAAAATCACCATACATAAATCAATCATTTTCCTATACTCCAATAATTAATCTGATGAAAAAGAAAATAGAAAAACTAGCTCAAGCATAATAACCTTCAAAAATACTTGGGAATTAATCTGACCAAGAAAGAGAAAAACCTCCACAATGAAAAGTATAGAATATTGAAGAAATTAAAGACCTTAGAAGATGGAACGGCCTTCCATATTCTTGAATAGGCAGAATTAATACTGTCAAAATAGTCATATTCTAAAAGCTTTGTACAGGTTCGATGCAATCCCCATTAAGATACCAATGGCATTCTTCACAGAACTAGAAAACGCAGTTCTAAAATTCATTTGGAAAAGTAAGAGACCCAGAATAGCCAAAGGAATCCTGAGCAAGAAGAGTGAATGTTAGAGGCATCACAATACCAGACCCTCAAAGTATAATGCAGAGTGATAGTAACTAAAATAGCACGATACTGTCACCAAAACAGACATGAAGATCAATAGTATAGAATAGAAGACACAGAGACAAACCCACATAGATATAGTTATCTGATACTAGACAAAGGTGCTAAAAACATATCTGGGAGAATAAACCAAAATCAACAAGCAAGATGGCATCAAATTAAAAAGCTTCTGCACAGCAAAGGAAAAAATTAATCAATGAAGAGAGAACCTATAGAATGGGAGAAGATCTTTGCCACCTCCTCACCAGATAGGGAATTAACATTCAGAATATATAAAGAACTCAACAAACTTAATGCCAAAGAAAACAAATAATCCAATTAATAAATGGGCAGAAGAACTAAAAAGACACTTCTCAAAAGAATACAAATGGACTACAAATATGTGAAAAATGTTCAACATGTCTAGCAATTGGGGAAATGCAAATCAAAATCACACTGAGATTTCATCTCATACCAGTCAGAATCACAATTATCAAGAATTAATGTGTTGGTGAGAACATGGAGAAAAAGGTACACTCATACACTGTTGGTGGGACTGCAAATTAGTGCAACCACTCTGGAAAAGAGTATGAAGATTCCTTAAAAAAACAGTAATGGAACCACCATACAACACAGCTATCTCACTACTTGGTATAAAAGATATAAAATCAGCATACTACAGTGAGGCAGCCACATTGATGTTTATAGCAGCACAATTCACACTAACCAGACTGTGGAACCAACCTAGGTGCACTTCAAGAGATGAATGGATAAAGAAAATGTGGTATATATACATAATGGAATATTATTTAGTCATTAAGAAGAATAAAATTATGGCACTTGTTGGTAAATAGATGGAACTGGAGACTATCATGCTAAGTGAAATAAGGTGAACTCAGAAAGTCAAAGGTTGAATGTTTTCTCTGATATGCAGAAGCTAATACAAAATAAGGGGGTAGGAGGATAGGCAGGGAAGGGGTATTCCATCAAACTAGAAGTAAAATCAGTGAAGTAAAGGAAGGGCAATGAGGGGAAAGGAGGAGAGACTGGATAAGAGAAGACTTGTGGAATGAATCTGACCTCAAGTTCCTAAGTACATATATGAATATACCACAATGAATCTCACCATTATGTATATCCACAGGCAATGATTAAAACAAATGTTATAAGTAAATAGCAGAAAGATTACTAGAAGAAGGGAAGAGTGGGAGAGAGGGAGCAAGGAACAGGGAAGTATTGGAGACTAACTTAGAGCAAATTGTATTCTATGCTTTTATAATTACGTCAAAATAAATCTTAATGTTATGTATAACTAAAAAGAACCAATAAAAACTTACAAAAAAAGGGTTAGTTATAAAATTGGAGTTATGATTATTTTCTAAATAAAGAATGGTTTAACTTTATAAATACAGTTATAGATTATAGACTCAAACCAATTTTTTATTTGAAAGAATGTACTTGGTCATCCATGATTTAAAAGATCAGAAGTGACCTAAAAACTAATTCAATATACTTATATATTAAGTAGTCTTCAAAGTTTGGATATTTGAAAAACACTAGAGGAAATAAACCATTCATGAACAATTTTTATGAGTTTCGTCTATGGATATAAAAAATAACAACACATAAAATTAAAATATTCTTAAACCACAGTAACTCCACACAGTGGAGAAAAATTAATATTCATATAAATTATTATATAAATCATACTTTTCTGTGATGTAACAAACTGTAAACAATTAATTTATTTTATGTAAGTAAATTTCTCTCCTTTCTTTAATATAAATTTTCACATTTCCAAACAAAATAATAAGTTTAACAATGATAAAAACAAGTTTTAAAAGAATGTTACTTGATTTTGGATCAGTTATTAGACATTGACAGACAAAAGCCACATACAGTTATATGCTCAAACAAGACACAGCCTTGATTTGCCATTGTTACAAGCAAAGTGTTAACATTATATACAAATGTAAATAGTGAGGGCAAACAAAAGATGTAATGAAAAATATTTCCATAAGAATAGTGCTATGGTTCAAAATTCACATATAAAAATAAATACTTATAAAACCATTAAATATTACAGTACTTGAAATTGAATCAATCCTTCTTCCAACTATCAAATTTAATAATACAAGCCAAGAAGGCCAATGGTCTGCTTTTAAAAAAAAATCAGAAGAAATAGTGTGCAGATTTCACGATTTATAAAGAAAGGAAATTAAAGTGAAAGAAACACAGTAAAATAAAACAAAAAGATAAGACTGAGAATACTATCGTACCGATTTCCATGGTCCCCGATGCCATGATACGTCATCAGGGCAAGCATGCATATGACATTGTATCACACTTGGTGGTTTGTTTAGGATTTCACAGTTGTGCTCTTGTGACAGTTGGCCATTGGGAAACTGACATATTACAAATCTTGATTTTATTCCTCCTCCACATGTTTGTGTACACTGAAAATAAGAAGAGGAAATATCAAACCTATGTGACTTTCAAAAGACTATCATATTATTTTATTCATTGTTAAAATATAATTAGTAATGCTAGAGCTTAAAGTTTATTATTTCTAATTGTCAACATTTCTCCCTGAATAAAAAAAAAGTTTTAATTCCATGGTCATTAAAAAAACTGACAATTTTTGAGACTTAGTAGGAAAATATTTCAGTAAGGCATTAAGTCTATAACAATACTATTTGTTAAGCCAGAAACAAAACTGACTTTCTAAGAGTATCAATTATATAATGTATGGATTTTAATCAATGAATTATTATGAAGCCATGAGAGCTAATAAGATAGGTCAAATTTTATAAACATAAATAGATATTCAATACATTTTATATGAAAACCATAGATAGCAAAGCAGCATGTATAATATAAATCTGTTTCTGTAACCTATAAAGAACAAAAATCTAGCAGGAAATATACCAAAATGATAAGGGTTCTTATTTGTTTATATTTCTCCCATGATTTGAATTTTGAAAATGAACATACCTACACTCAGAAATAATAAAGTTACTTGAATTTTGAAAAACAGTAAAGTGTATATTAAAATTTACTTGATATTTATTAGACCTGACCAAAAATATGCCTGTAAACAATAATTTCCAATGACTTTCCTATGAAGAAAATTATGTAATAAAAATAATTAAGCAAAAACATTTAACTAATTAAATTAACTGATTTATTTAATTAATTGAAAACTAACATACATCATTGCTCTTATTCTTTCCCATCCAAAATACGGGTGGGATTAATACTCAAAGTGACCATTTTAGAAATTATCTTTACGTTTCCAGTGCCTAACAGTGCCAGAGCAGATGAAAGGGCTTAATAATTGACAGCTATCTAGCTTAAAGGAGAAGATTCATCAAACAAATGACTAAAGAATAGGAATAAAATATGGTCTCCATATTGACCTTGCTTTCTGTGTTTTTATCAATCCAATTTTCTAAGAAACTTGAATAATAATAATGTACAAATTTTAGAAAAAGATACTAGTAATTTACAGACATACTGGGTAGCAGAGCAGGTTCTATTCATGATCTGGAACACATGCTTTCTATCATGAGTGAGTGATTTATACCATGAGAGAATACCTATTAAAAAAGAACAAGGTTTTGATCTCTCAGCTAAGGAAAAAAAAAAAAAAAAACCTCTTTCCATAAACAGTGAATTATCCAACCAGCACAGGATAGTGAAGTAAGATTAATCCAATAGCATAAAAGCACTTTACTTTAGGTCTTCAGAGATGCAAACGTCTCCACAAATTTAGGAAATATTATGACTTACTTCTCCCCAGCTTCCATAGTTCCAGCGTGGACAAGGCCCCGAATCACAGTGCTTTGACTCCGGGGGTTTTGAGGTTGCATCACAGTAACTTGCACTCTGTCCATTCTCATCCTGGCAGACCACAACCCTGCGCTGAAGACCTCCAGCACAGCTGCTAGAACACTGGCCAGGATAAAACAGAAACACACACCAACTGCAGATTCCATAGTGTGAATTTACATGGTGAAAAAAAAAATCACTCCCGGACTCAACCCTAAGCAAACTTTGAATCATGAAAAGCTGACAAAATACTTAAGTTTTACAGAGGGCATCATTAAAATTTGTTGATGAAGGGTAAGTCTTTCAAGCCTGCCTTAGAAAATAATCTTTCACCCTCATCCTAAATGTTAAGTAAAAAGGCATTAAAGTTTTAAGATTAACTGGGAAGAAATAAAAAACAAAACACAGTGTTAAGTCACTTAATTTGGTGTTTTTCTTTAATTTGTATCATTAATATCATATAAAATATGAACTTCAATTGTGCTTTGGTAGTTTATTATGATTTTACCCTACTTTATTCCATTTCTATAACACTAATTTTTTTAATAAACATTTGTAGTCTTACTTCTTAAAGGGTTTTCTCTTGTTTTTATTACAATGGCCCCTAATCAGATTATTTTTAAGTGCATTTCTTTGTAATCAAATATCACATTATTCTGTAATTCAGTAAGAACTCTGGGGAGTTGTAGTCTGCATCAAAAATGCTTAATCCACTTAAGATTTAAACTATTGATCTTCAGATAAATTTAGCATTAAAAGCATTTGATATCATTATACACAGATCTGTTAAAGGACTGAAATATAACAAAATTATAGAATTAATATAACTCAATAAAGAACAGCTTACTGATCCCCATGGTCCTGTTCTCCATTGGTTTCCTCTGATTGACAGATGGACCCCCTGATTTTGATTATCTTCGGGTTTGTGAGTTAATGGAAAATGCCTGCCTGGGAACTGGCTTGGCTGCTCAGAGGCACTAGGAAAGTGGCTGTACGTGGGTGGGCAGGCGGCCAGGTTACATTCTCGTTCTATCAAAGGGCGGACTTCAGGGTCACAGTAATTCTCATCAATTGGCTGCTGGTGGTTGATGCATAAAACTTGTCGAGTTGTTTTTCCGTGGCCACAGGATGCTGAACACTGACCAGAAATTTAGCCAATATTTACAATGTAATATACTACATTGATATTATATAAAATACCATATATTATATTTAAACATTTCACTTCCTATTTTCTCAAGAGGATACTTACAGGTGACCAATTTCCTGCTTGCCATTCTCCACAAGGGCTAAAGCAAACAGATATTTCAGCAGGTCTGGGTAAGTGTGCACAGTATGATTCATCTGCTATTCCATCATGAGCATCACGACAGCTTACATAGCGGGCTTGATTACCTCTTCCACAAGACACAGAGCACTTAAAAAATAAAATAATGTTGAACTGTTAGATAGTACCTCTCCCACTTCCCTTAACCATAGATGTTACTCATATTTATAAAACATCAAGTTTCCTGAGAAAACATAAATTAGAAATAACATCACCTGGCAACATTTCTCAGTCAAATACAGATGGGGCAGTAAATATCCCAGTTTAGATCATAAATTTCACAAACAGGCACAAAAATTTGAATGAATATAATGTTTTGAAATAATGCTTCATTATATGACAAAATTAAAGATACTGTGTAAGAGAATCTTAACATATCATTAAAAATAATCTTAAAAGACTTAATGAAAATTTAAGATTAAAGCAAATTATTCTAAATACATTAAAGCTTTTAGTTCAGAAAAGCAAAATGAAAATGTCCATAGTTTAAGTAAAAGTTGATAAATGCCTGATATCACATCTGCTTCTTATAACAACCTATGACATAAGTATCATTATCCTCATTTTGTAGATTAGAAAATCTACAGAAGGTTCAAATTTCCTACACAGAAACACAGGCTCTGGAAAGGCAGAGCATAATTTAGTCACTAAGTAACCTAATTCTAAACCCTATACTTGATCCATACCATCAAAATACTTGAGAATGAATACATACATTAACTTAAGCAAATCTGTCCCAAACATTCTGCTGATATTTAAAGGCCTCCATAAGAAATACTGTATCTCTTCAATAAATTCACTTACTGGGGTCCAAGAACCATGTCTCCACTGTGCTGCCTTTCCCATGGGAACAGCTGGTAAGGAAGTAGCACCAATATTGGGGATAATTGGGCAGGGAGTAACTATACAGTCCTATTCAAAAGAAAAACAGATCTCAAAGAACATCATTTAATTAATCAACCACAATTTAATTAAATATGATATTTCATTGCCTCTGTCACATATCTAATTCAAGATGGTTGCACACCAAATTACAAAGTGATGGTGTAAAGAATTTTACTTTCAAAAGTTCAAAGTACTATCGAGTGCTAGCACTGATAGTAAGACTGAATATCAATGTTTGGATCATCCCATCTGGTAGTTGAAAAGGGAAAGAGCAAAGTCCTTCAAAAATACCACTAGGCTGAAACACTCTGAAGGAATTCAGAACTCCACCTTAAAAAAGCACAACACACTTTAAGAGTTCATAATATTCATAATAATAGGTATTGTCACACATGAGCAGTTCAAAGAATGGGAATACACAAGTCAAATAAATGATCCAATGGTAGATAAAGGGTAAACTATTTCATAATAAAGCTATAAGACAAGCAAAACCAAGAATGATAAATTCTCTCATGCACACATTTTTAAGGCATAGAAGTTTAAGTGGGAAAAGTACATATAAAAATAATTTGAACACATTAGTGATCCTCTTGTTAAATAATAAGATATTTTTGTTTATAATCCACAAAGAGGTTTCCTTTACCTGCCTATCACCTGGGCGACTGGCCCCTTGACATTCTCTGTCATCTAATACTGCACTAAAGAGCTCGCTGACACATTTAACAGCACGTATCTGATACCCAAGTCCGCAGGTAGCTGTGCACTGAAAGATGAAGATAAAAAGATATAAAGACACACTCCTTTTCAAAAATTACATAAACTTCAATTTTCTTAATAAATATATAGTTAATAATATACTTTCAGTATCTCTTTTATGTAAGTCCTTTATACCAGATTCAAAAGACCTAAAATTAATAAATTCAATCAACGTGCCTACTTATTTAAATATACTATGTAGACAGTACTAAATACTGAAGTTAATGAAATGTATATTATTAATATACTTTTAAAAATTATCATGTACAAATATCAGTAAAGGCCTGATATTTTGGAGGCAGAGTCAATACAATTATAGAAACAAAATTCTTTCAAATTCTACCTGGTGTATCTCACTTAATACACTAAGTAAATTTCAAAGAGATAAAGAAGGAAGAGGCGAAAAGGTTTGTAGCAACTCTGGCAATCTTCACAGGATAATACACCACCCACATTCATCTAGTCTGATCACTGCTCATCTTGCAGATTTCTAGCTGCCTGGTTGGTAGAACTTCTACACAATGCCTATTCTAAATACAGTAAAGATACCAGTGCAAACACAGAATATGAAAATAGTTATAGTTTAATCAAATATGATTAAAAAACATGAGATTTACAGTCTTTGGTTAACTAAAGTGAATCCAAAAGCAAAGCTGAAATATTTACCACAACAAAATTAGCAGTAATGTCAAAATTTTACTCACAGAACTCCAAGGTCCTACTTGCCAAGAAGCACATGCATGAAGCTCACATGGTCTTAGAGATTCAGGTTTGGTACTTGGATTACAGAAGCCATCACTCAAGTGATCTTCATTCAGTTGACACCAAACCTGCCGCTGCTTTGATCCTTTTCCACATGTAACAAGACACTGCAAGAAGTCAACAGGATGTTAAAAAATGATGCAATGATCAATTTGCATATTAAAATACAGCTGTAAGAGCACTCCTAAGTGCATTATAACCCCAATCTGTTAGAGATAGTCACTGGCAAAACTGCCACCCCTAACTACTGTGGCCCAAGTTTCACTGAAATGTCCACTGGTCCTAGAAACAAAGATGCAAAAACCTTAGAATAAGTATATATTCCAGGTACTGCACTTTCTTATAAAAAATAGTTATAAACATCAGCAGATGTTATTGCTAACTTAATAACTATAGACAGTTTAAGGATAGCCACTTTAAAAACTTTTATTGCCTTTATAAAAAAATTATTTTTTAAATGATAAAGTTAAATATGTGTGAATTTTATAGTCTTTGATGCAAAGTGTCCTAACACAATATCAGTTCTAAGCTCATGTTTTTAATGTTACCTCACTCCACTCACTAGCAGCCCAAACGGGACAGGAAAATTCATTGCAGTTCTCTAGAATCATTCGAGGAAGCTCTTGACATTCTCTGTCAGCAAGACGGTGGCCAAAGTTGTTTACACAATAAGATTCTCGAGACCTTTCCCCTCCTCCACAACTCCTGGAACACTGATTTAAAAAAAAAAAAAAAAGAAAAAAAGATGACTTTTGGATATGGAAAAAATTGAATTGTTTACAAAAAAATACTTCAGAGAAATTTAATATTCAGTTAGGGAAAGGAGGCAATCTTCTTTAAGAAATAATTATTGTACCTGGGACCATTCTAAATAATGCCATCTTGGTAAGACACAGTCACCGTGGCATGGCTCTCGGGTAGGAGGTTTAAGTTGGTCACTGCAGTCGTGGTCATTTACTGGAACAGTCTGTCCTTTATGAATGGAATACTTCATGCAGTGGACATCCAAGGACCTGTATCCTGGACCACAGTGGGATGAACATTCACTTTTGCCAATGATGTGCCATCTAGGAAAAAAAAAAAAAAAAGATGATATTACACTTAGCATATGTGCTAATTAACACAAATTTTAAAGTGAATTCTGAGAAACTCATCCCTGAGATTCATTTTTAAAAATTCTAAGAGCTCACAGAAATGCTACCTGAAAAGATTTGATATATCACTGAATCAGAGAGGTAAAGTTCCAAAAGATTATATAGCTCAAATTTTCAATTTACAGATTAAAAAAGCAAGCTTCAGAGAGATTACATATTTCAATGGTATGAACGCTTGAAAATTTTTTTCTTTTGGTCAGAAATTTTACTTTTTCCACATTAAATCTTAAGTCACTTCCAACATATATAAAAATGAAATAGTTAAAGCTGGAGACAGGGCACTAACACCAACACTGTATCAATTAACATTACCTTAACACTTGATAACTTTGGAGGTACATCCAAGGAAGTAAAACTTTCAAAAGCATTTGAAAACATTGGGTTTAGATCAAGATGATTCAAGTACTTAGTGGCAGATTTAGGATTGTAATTGAAGATATCTGACTCTTAAGCAGGTAGTCTCTACCTATGAAAACACCTGACAGTACTTTGATATATGAACACAGAATGTCTAGAAATCTGACTTCATCAATAAAGACACAGTCTTTAAAAATTGACAACACGGTTTCTGTAAAGCATATCACACTCCTTCATTAATTCATTCTAATCTCTAATTAGACAGGTTTGCAGGGAAAACATTTTTTCAAGTAAAAATGCTAGTTTTAGCTAAATTATTCCAATTATAGTCTAGCAATCAATCAAACAATATGAGTATCCCCATATAAAGAAGCACAGAATTCACAGAGTTTATTTCTGATAGCTTCTCAAGGATTTCATTGTGTTTCATGCAACTTAAATCAGACAATTCTACCACACTTTTCTTATGTTTTCAAACAATATAAAAATATATGCATAAATTCTTACCCTTCAATACTGAATGTTACCTGCTACAATGCAAAAATAAAAAGTAAAAAAATTGGAAGATGGGGTTATTTTATCAATCTGTTACTAATCATCAAAGGAGGAGGAGAGGACAAGGAATTTAGATTAGAAGTACAAGCTTTTCTGCCATGATCTACCATCATGTTGCTTACTACTTAATGGATTAATTACTGACATACCAGGAAGATCTATACATTCTCTAATTTGTAAACCTTATAAATTTAGTGGTTCAAGAGTTCAGTGGGAATTATAAAATCAGGCTACTGATTTATTGTTTTAGATCTTTAAACTATGGCTTTTCAGAGTAGAGTATATTTATTTTACAGGCAAAATGACTTCCATTTTCTAACACACAGTATAGAGACCTGAGTACTGGTATTCAGTCAGTAATATGAATAAAAATACGAATAAATTTCTGAGCTTCATCACAAATTAGTGAATCTGAAATTTTATAATAGCAGAGGCAGATGATTAATTATATCATATCTCACTTATTAGTTTAGTTGCATTATGCACTGGTTATATCATACATTATTTCCTTTTTACCTTAGTTCACAGTCTGTGTTGCACCTTTCAGTCACAAACAATGGGTGTGGCAAGTGGTCACAACTTTGATCAGATACAATCATACGGTCACTCCTACGTATGCAGATAATTTTTCTTCTACGAAGACCTTGGTCAAAGTCAAATGAAAATTAAAAATGAAAGGAGAATTTACATAAGTAGAAGTTTTCTAATTAATTAATTCTATTTATAGTCTAAAGAATGCAACTAAGAAAGCTAAATTTTCAACACTACATATAAGATATGTTAGTATATTAATCCAGTCAGGAATGACTTTTTTATAATAAGTAAGCTGAATCCTGAATGATTGAGAAGTTTGCTTAGTGAAGAGGAAAAAGGAAGGTGGGAAAGGTACAGAGTAGAAAGAAATACATCAGGGATAAGACGGAGATTGGGGAAAATTGAGTAGCTAGGGCCAGTGCTGATGCTACATGGTACATGGTATTATTGTTCCCCAGTATTTGTTTCCCCTATATCTGAAGGGAAGTGACATGTCTAGTTGCTACAATGTCATGGTAAGTTCCTGTGGGAGAAGAACACTTTCCTGTCAACTGACATCAGCTTTATACCAACCAACTAAAGTGGATGAGACCTATTCCAGTTCCAACAGCTCTCTTTCCCTTTTCCCTCTGCTTCCAGAACAGCATTTTTCAGGAAGTCTTGCTCTTTCAGCCTAGAGTTATGAATGAAAAGGCATTGACTGACAATAAAAAGATCAGTGGTGTCACAGATTGCAGGGGAGGGAGGCAGGATCAGAAGGTGAGCACAGGGGATTCTCAGGGCAGGGAAACTTCTCTGGATGATACCATCATCATATATATATATATACACAACACAAAGAGTGAATCCTAATATAAACTATAGACTTTTGTTGATAATAATGCATAAAAACTGGCTCATCAATTATACACGTGCCAAACTAATGCAAGATAATAACAGAGGTAGTAGGTAAAGGATGGGCATGGGGAAATAGAGAGGGAAGGAAGAAGGCAGAATATTCAGCCTTTCCATACTTTCTGTTCAATGTTTTTCAGTAAACCTAAAGGTACTCTAAAAAATAAAGTCCATAAATTTTTTTTTTTTTTTTTTTGGGTGCTGGGGTTCGAACCCAGGGCCTTGTGCTTACAAGGCAAGCACTCTACCGACTGAGCTATCTCCCCAGCCCCACCATAAATTTTTTTAAATGACATGGATACAGATAACAAGTTAGAGTAGAGCCATAACCAATTAGCAGCAAAACATATAGGCAATCAATAAACTTTGTTCTAATCCATTGAGATTTGGTGGTTGGTTGTATGCAGCATTTAACAGTAAAAGTAAACTCAGAGAAATGGTGATAACTAGTTAGAATAGTCTAAATTTACATTTTCTTCAATGAAGGGACAGCAAAGAGTTTAAGCAGTCCGTGACATGATCAACTTCCTGTTTTTAAAGCTCAACTATGTACTACCAGTTGACTAATCATCTCTGATCTTTCCTAAACACCCTTAAAAATAAAAAAAAAAAATTTGTAAAGGCATATGTCTAAAAGAACAGGGATAAAAGTAAACACAGTAGGCAAGAAAGAATTTTTTAATATAAAAAGCAGATTGGAATTTTTTTTTTTTATTTTTGTGAGTAGTTATAGATGAACAGAATGCCTTTATTTTATTTGTTCATTTTTATGTGGTGCTCAGGATAGAACCCCATGCCCCACATGTGCTAGTAGGCATGTGCTCTGCCACTGAGCCCCAGTCCCAGCCCTGGAATAGATTTTTGACAGTCAAGAAAGATGAACCCTAAGCCTGTGAAGGTGGAGAGTGAATTAAAAAAAAAAAAAATTCATGCCACAAAATCCAAGAGAAGTCCAGGAATCAAAAGACACTAGGTTTGTCTGAAGAGGTGAATGTTGTGAGGGACAGACCTGAAAAATGGAGAATTGATTGAAAGGTATTTATGAAGAACAGTTAGACAACAACCCTTCTAGCCAAGAGCAGCATTGGCTAACAGAAGGTGAGTCACCTGTGTTACTTGGCATTTCTAGTAATCACATTAAAAAATAGTTACAGGTGAGATTAATTTTAATAGCATTTGTATTTAATCCAATTATCTGGAACAGAACCATTTCAATATGGCACCAATATAAAAATTATCAATAATATATTTTACTTCCTTTTTGTATTAAGTTTCCAAATCCAGTGACTATATCACACAGCACATGGTCTAGCCACAGGTGGACAGCATAGATGTAGGAGAGGAGAACTTGAAGGAATGGATACAATACAGGGAAGTGATAGCACAGCAGACTGAAATGGGGTGATTAAGAAAGTCTCCATAATGAAAGAACAGATTCTAGCCCCAACTCACCATCTGCTGTGGCCCTAAGATGACTTCTGTTGTTCCGTAACCCATCACAACTGTCAGAAGATGGAGGAAGGATGGATGGAGTCACTTTTGGGTGACTGTTTAACCAAGAAAAAGGATCAACTGACAAGGACATTTGGTTCTTCACCCCACTGACAAACAAAAGGACCTCTTAACAATCCAGCTACCCTAGAACGAAGCCCCTGGTTCACTCGTCTGACCCACATAGAACTTCCAATCAGCATCTTAGTACTTCCTAAATATGAACACCAGCAAATGATCATTGGAAATTCTAGGAAAGTCACTAACAAAACAGGACAAAAGAAATAAAAACAAAATAGAACTAGGATGAAACCAGTATGTCAGAGCAGAAGAAAACTCAAAGACTACACTTAATACACTCAGAGGCCTAATAGAAGATATTGTGCCCATGAAATAAAAGTAAGACATTATGAGGAGAAACATTAAAAGAGTGAAATGGAGAGAAAAAATTAGAAGATAAGTGCTCAGTTTGTGATGGGCTGACAGATCTGACTCCATGAGAATGTTATAGGCCAGACTCTAAGGGAAATGACCAAACAGACTCCATTTTGCTCTGAGACTCCATGTTATGTAGGAAATAAGCTTCTCCCATGGGAACACACCGCTTCTGTGTACATCATCAGTTACTTGGTGTGACATGTTTAATAATACATAATGGCAACTTCCATGTAGTAAAGAATTGCTCTCTTTTGATTCCTATTGCTCCTAAACAATGTACCATGTGAACAGTGATTGTGTGGATGTTAGTAACCATTCTTTAGTTTGTACCTAGGTAAGGGTCATTTTGACCCACTTCCCCCTCTGTCGGTGATCTCATGATGTTAATGTGTAACTTCAAGCCATAGCAATAGACACTTATGAATAATGTGATTTTTGGTATAAGAACCCCTACAACCCTGTGGTCGGGGCTGTTCTCCCAATAGCCATTTTTTGGGGCATTGTGTGAGACAGTCAGCAGGCCGGCTTATTAAAGACTGTCAAATTTGGACTTCTCAGTGATGATCGGTCTGTTCTTAAGTTGCGCCCCACAACAAGTTTAAGAGGTTGAATACTCAAATAATAAAACTTTTAGAAAGATAAGAGAAAAATGAGTGAGAGAAAATTATCAAAAACATTAACGAATGCAACTAAATTTCTCAAGACAAAGAATCAGTGTTTCCAAGTTGAAATGACAACCTAATTTCTTAGAAAAGTAGAGAAAAAATAAAATGAAAAGAAGCACCAGCATCAAGGTACTAGAATTAAGGGATCCACAAAACTTCCAGAACAGAAAATGCCACATACAAGCACAGGAAATTGAAAAATAAGCTGAGGAAACAGTCATAAAACAAGGCTTTCCAAATTCTAAAGGGAAATCATCTATTTCAGAATTTGTACAAAAGTATTTGGCAAGAATGAGAATGGAATGAAACAATTTTCAGAGCTGGAAAGCCTCTAAAGTTACCTTTCCTTCTCGGTAAATTACTGAGGAGCATGTCCACCTAATAAGGGAAGAAAACCAAAAAGAGGAACTCATAAAACTTAGAAAACAAGGAATCCAACCTAAGAGAAAGTTGAAAGGAATTTCCAGGATAATAAACGAGGGACATCTGGAGGTGATGGTCACATAACAAGCCTAAAAAACACACAAACAAATCAGTGCAAGAGAAATGAGGGTCACAGACAAAGATCAAAAACTGAAGGAAAATTAAAGCTGATAAAATATGCTTGTGATACTAAGAAAACATGTAGTACTGACAAAAAATCTTGAGGACTGATAACTTTTAGTCTGCAGAAAAAGAAGTAAACAAGCAAACAAAACTGAGGAAATGCATCTTGAGAGAAACCAAAAAGATACAAAAAAGGAGCATACTCACAGTGTGGGAAATACTCACATACTCACATACTCATACAGTGTGGGAAAAGAATTTTCTCTTGCATATGATTCTTTAAGGGGGCTTTCCTGGTCTGGACACCCCCGCCATTCTCACCATATATTTCCCAAACTTCCAGAATCATATTATTGTTTATTTGGTATGTACACTGCATTTAAGAATGTGCCTTCATTCATCTACTTGGCTTTGTCCCCCTAAATCCCCAAATCCAAGGCTACAGATCATCTTACTCACTCAGCACTAGAATAACAGTTCCTCAAATTCCAATGCTCTTCTGTAAAGTATACCCAGGATCTTTCTGCCAAAGTGAGTTCCTCCTACATCTGCCTTTCAAAGCCCCTGGTTTCTACTTTAGCATTCATTCCAGCTGACTTGGCAGTCATCTATTACCATAGCCCTTCTCTGAGACACTACCCAAGCAGTTACAGGAATGCCTGTTTCCATGCAATCACTCTGGGCATCGCTGTCCCAAAGCAACAGGACCCAAGTGGACCTCTTCCTGAAGGAAGCAGCACAGTTCCTTTGGTACCTGGTCACATCAGTTAACTAGATTGTCCCTCGCACTCTTACGATCTGTGGCCATTGCCTCTAGTCACCTGCTTCCTCCTATAGGCTTATCTCCATACTGTTCAAGATTTCCTTTCTTCTTACCACTGCTCTCCTGTATTCTTAAACTTTCTCTCTATTCTCCATGAAAACTACTTCTCCATTTGATACAAACTTCCCTATACCTCACCTTCAGTCTCCTCACAACTTTTTGTGATCATCTCTGACACACAGAGAGATGAGGTACAGTATTTATCATTTTATTACTATTATACTACTATTTTACATTAAGATATCTACTCATGCTTCTATTGCATCCACTAGACTTTAAAACCTGAATGCAGAACTGGGGTCTCATTAATAATCTAAAACAAAGCAGCCCCTCAATAAATGTCCTTCATTAAACCTGTATTACACAACTAAGCATCCATAATTACACCCTACACAAAGACTCTAGTCTTCCCATTTGCTGTCCCTACTATAAGTTTCTCTGCCATTTCCTCTCTGCTCCTTTTAGTCATTCATGCTACCAGTAAAAATGTATTTTCTCATATCTGGGGACGGGAAATGGGGAACGAATGAAAGAATGTTTGATATCTCAACACACAAAAAAGGAGACATGTGGCTAAGAAACAGCGTTTGGAAGAGAGTGGATGAGAAAGGTAGGTATTTCACAAGGAAGAGAGATGTAAGTAAGCTAGAGAAAATTTCTGCAACTGCAAAAAAAAAGGTGAGAGGGAGAGAGAATAAGAATGTGAGCATATACCAGGAATAGCTGAAAAGGGTAGTTTTAAATGGGTGCTGTTAGGTAAGAAACACAAAGAGTGAAGAGAAAGTAAGAAGGAGAAAATAAAGCTGTACACTTCTGTATGCCTGTGTGTTATATGGAAAGGAGGAGGATTCCATAGGCAATCCAACTCAAAGGAACTGAATGATAACAGCATGCACAGTTAAAGCACCCTCTCTTTTTAAAACCAGGGTACCTTGACACATTTTGGTACAGTCTTGCCACGGTCCATGTGCATCCCAAGTGAACAGGTCACTCCTATCCTCCATAGGAACATGGAAGGAATAGCGTACATCAGGGTTGTACAAATTACCCACACATAGCACCTCAATAAAGATACAAAGGAACAAACAATCAATTTATAAAAGATACATGTTTCAGATATAATTTCTATATTTAATAATAAATGATAAGTACTTAACCAGTATAGTTCACTAATATGATTAAAGTGAAGTCTTACTGACCACCAGAGTTACCTGTAAAACAAGTTCTTCTTCCAGTCGATCGGTACTGTTAATTCTTTCAATTGAGTTGTTTGATCCACTGTATTCAAAAATAGCTCCTTGTATGTTTATTTCTTTTTTTGACATACTTACAACAAAATTTCCATTTAAGAGAAAATTCCCTTGGGCATCAGATAGGGCTGTAAAAGAACAAAATTTTGCTCATGAAACCATAAAGCAAGCCAATAGTACAGAAAATGCTTTTTTAACTTTTTAAATTAAAATCCTCTTTTGAATTTAAAGAATGAAATTATAAATTAATATTAAGGATAATATTAAAGAAATAAACCTTACTTTGGTATACTGTGGCATTAATTCTGTAAGTAGGGAAACTTCAGCACATCAGTCAAAGATCTTAGAATAAATTCACCCTGCATTTTTCTACCTGAAAGGGTCATCTTCCCCCATGGGGTACAGAGCCTCAGGAGCAACCTACATGAAGTGGTCAGGCAGAAAGAAATCATGCTCCTACCAGATAGATCAGCTAAACCAATCCTGGTCATCAACAGAAGGAAACAAGAGCAGACTGCAGCAAGACTCCATTTACACTTGGAAAAAAATGTACAAAGCTTTAAAACTAAGGTCAATATTCTAAAAAGCTATGCAATGACTATAATATTCTCTATACACCTGTCTCAAACTTTTTGTAAAGAGGCACTCTATCACTGTTGAAATATATGTGAATATCAGCTTTTCAGAATAATATTCCTATCTCCCTCTCTATTCATACCTTTTCTTGTTTTCTTTCCCATAGATAGGTGATAAGCCCATCAAATACATGCATACTTATTTATATAATATATACATAACATACAAAACAACAGTAGTATATATTCTGAATTTGTTGCTTTTTAAATATAAAGTTGCAAGGTCCACAATAGTATGGTTGTAAAAAGACAAAAGAATTTAGTGGGCTGGGGAGATAGCTCAGTTGGCAGAGTGCTTGCCTGTCAAGCACGAGGCCCTGGGTTGGATCCGCAGCGCCACAAAAAAAAAAAAAAAAAAAAAAGAATTAGAAAATCTATGCTACTTATTTTTAATTTTCAAGAGAATATGTAATATTTAAAACTTTACAATAATAAAACTCTGTAATAATCGAGTGCTTCTCTTCTTGTTTTACTAATATTATACTTCTCAGTGGAACGACGTGGGGAAAATGTGTTTGACATCCAGGAAACTGCACCAAAAGCACAATTTGACTTACGGCTAAACTTCATAATAAATGCAATACCCCTCTGGAAAAAAAATCTTGAAGGGATTATTGCAAAATCAGTTACATGTTTCTGTGTATATGTGAACTAGTTTAACTGCCTTTATATATTATACTGAATTCAATGAACAAATAACATTCTAAATTTATTCTCTTAAACAGAAATTCCCTTGTGTAGGAATCTGCACTTGATCAGAGGTAGATAGGCCTATTTAAAGAACCATCCGTTACATTAACTCTAAGGGAAATAAACAAAGCCTTTGTGAGAACAATTCTACACATTTTGTAACTTTTAATTACAAAAGTTCATCAACATTTAAAAAATCCCTTCTAGTGACTTTGTTAGTTTTGCTCACTTCAAGTTAAACTTAAATATTTGCATTTGTAGTTCTCTTAGAAAGTATGATACTTATCGATGAACATTTCTAATTTTTTAACCTTTGGCAGAACCTGTGGTCCATTCCCAGGAAACATATATGTACACTTGGAACCTTAGAGAGAACTACTGGATAATTTACCTACATATACTGTAGCATTTTTCTGTATCTGTGCACCCAGGTTAAAATTTTTTAGCCAAAGAAAAGGAATTTCAAATAAATGTAAAAGGATAATATATCAAAATATATACATTTTATTCTCTTGGGGAAATTAATCATTTGTATTTATTAAAAAGAAACTCACAAAACACAGAATTAACCACTTTAAGTGAACAATTCAATAGCATTTAATACATTCAATTAAATGTGCAACCACCACCTTAATCTAGTTCTAAAACCTTTCTATCACCCTAAAAAGATACACTATCCCCATCATGCAGTTGTTCCCTTTACATTTGACTTTGTTAATGCCAAATATAATTCATAACAGTAACAGATCCACATTCCCTGTTGTAAGTATTAATTATCTGGGCCAATATTTCATATTTTATTAATGGGAAGTAGATAATGCTTCAATATCAGCTGAACATCATCACCTATTCCAGCATGGTAAACTGTAGGTAAGTCAACTTTTAAGATGTTTCTCAGAAGGAAAAGTTTTGTAAAATATTCTTTTCATGTTGTGTATAAGCAAAATTGTCTAAATTTTAAGGCTAATTTCCAAATAAAATACCAAAAAGTTGCAAAAGTATTATTAGCTAAAAGGAGGAGAATTTTATTCTAAATACACAGGTATCTTTAACTGAACATATATTCGGTTATCTAAAATATTCTTATGAAGAAAAAATTGAAAAAAAATTTCAGAACTTTGTTCAGTGTTTCTTTTTAAAAGGACATATTTTGTGTAGCTTAAGAAGAACATATGTACAGAGAGTCAGATGACCTAAGCTCAGTAGGAACTGAAACTGCGTGTTTGCTCCAGGGATTCTTGTTGCCTTCCAGGAATTCACATCAACCTCAGACCTCCATGAAATTGCACACAAACCACATATTGGCTGCTGCTTACTAAAAATGTTTACCAAGGTAATTGTCATCTTCTGGTTTTCCGGAATAACTGTGCTGAAGAATTTCAATGTTTGTTGCTCCTGTGGGAATCTTTACAACAACATTGTAACCTGCAATATAATGTTACACATGTTCAATTTCACAAAAGCAGATGTCCTAGAGGATATTACTGCTAAACGAATGATACAGTCAGTCCTAATCTCATTTTACCTTTAAAAAATGAAACTGATTATTCCTTTTGAACCCATACCTTAATAAGTTACTAAGAACTGGGAAAAAGCAGCTGTTGTCTAGAAAGAGTTTCAGATTCTTAAAGCATAACTCTTCCTAATTTTTTTATTTCTAAAGTTCTCTTTTTTTCTTCCTTTTATTATCATTATTATTATTTTCAGTAGTAAGGATTGAACACAGGGACCTTTTACACTGAATTACACCCTCAGTCCTTTTTATTCTTTATTTTGAGACAGGGTCTAAGTTGCTGAGGCTGACCGAAATCTTCTTGCCTCAATCTCCCCTGTCACTGGAATTACAAGCATGCACCACCACATCCGGCATAAAATTCTTAACGTAGAATAGAATGAAGTTAGTATGTCAGCACCTTAAATGTTTAATTAGAAAATTCATTTTTAAGTTTGACTAATACATTTAGATTTTCTACTGGGAAAAAGATGGATTTTCAAGTGCTATTCACAAATCCAGGAGATATCAATACAATTGGTCTTTTCGTGTGATAATGTGAACAGATAGTCAATAAGCAGTATGTTTCATTGCTGAGAAGTAATAATACTAATAAAGAAAAAGCTCAAGCTCTTTCATAAGCTTTTAGTTTGTAGTATAACTTGGAATCCCTATATTTATTTACCCCCAACAATCTGGAATCCCTGTATCTACTCCCCCAATTTTACATTGCTCTTAAAGTCTATTAATAAACTAGCTATAAGAAAAATTAAAAGTTTACTGGAATTAAATAAAAGTAGTACCTCTATTTTATGAGATCAAATTCAATAAAGAAAAAGAGGAAATGCTATATCAAATATACATTAAACAAGAAACAGAAACACAGAAACATTCTTTTCTGACACAGAAACATTCATAATACATAGTTATCCAAATACTCTCAGCGTAAGTATATAATTGATTATGTTCTAGTTATGTTAATCTAAGTTCTTGCTTGTCCTTTCTTGTTACAATCTTTCTCTACTTAATAAGTGAGAGAAATTGTAATATTTCTCATGCACTAAATTTTAGAGACATTGGATAAACTTAAGAAGTTTTATAAAAGTTTAAATTTGTGATTCTGATGTCAGATCACCTTGAATATTCATACGGTGCCTTTTTCTATCTCTTTAAGGCATTCCATTTTAAATATAATGTGATAAATGTTTGGAAGAGTCTACATACACTATACATACATATTAGTTGTAGGTTATCAACCTTCAAGAATAATTTCAACTCACCTTCTCTTCACTATAAAATACTCTTATTCACTACTTCCACTCTGTCTGCTACAGTTTTTCAAGAAAGCTACTTTGACACATTGCAAAGGCGACAAGATAAAGGTGACCACCAGAGGGCAGAAATGTGGCCAATGCCATTTAAGGTACTACAAATGACTTCAACACTTTTCTCCATTTACAAATCGATTAATTCACAATACAGTTTTTGCAAGGTTAACTATTTAATACTAATTTTAAATATGTGTTTTTCTCCTGAAAAAATACACTTTTCAAAAGACTATGATAAGTACATGTCATTGATTATAAAAGGAGATCAAATGTGTATGACTTTCATGAAATAATGAATAAAAACAACTAGAAAAACAGTATGACAAATCATCTAATAAGTACCACCAGCATGGAAGAATATGAAGTGTTCTACACTTACTTAATATATAAAAATATAAATTTTGATTTTTAAGTTTTACCTCTTTAACTGAAGTAATTCATAATAACCTAACACATGTTCAAACACATATGAACACAATTTAATGCTGAAAAACATAGCTGAAATAATACACTTTTACTCTGCAAGGAAAGTTTTAATTGTATGCTTATATTTCATAAAAAAATTCTTCCAGAAAATTTTAGAATGGAGAATATCTGAGATATTCTCATAACCATTTTGAGTAAAAATGAAATCATGGCCAAATATCAATTATTAATACCATAATTCAGATACTGCTTGAGAAATCAAATGTGATGATAATATGACCCAATATTTAAGTTAATGGTTTCATTCTTTGCCTTCAATCAACATTTTTCAATATTAATAACAAACACAACAGCTAGACCAGGTCAAATCAAAATAAAAAGGAGTGATTCAAATGATAATAATTTAAAGCAAGTTTTCTGAAAAAAAAATCATAAGTATATACATTTTAGATTATAGGAATGTTCATTCATTAGGGGACTATTCACACATCATGGTCAAATAACACTGAACTTACTCTCATAATGCACCTATTAAATTTTTAAGAATTAGATTTGTCTTGGGTGGGTGAATTAATTAAAAAGTACATTTGGTATAAGATGTAATTTTTTTATATTTAGGAAATATTTCTTTCACAATCATTTTGAACTAAGGGTATAGAGTACACAAAACAATAGTGAAGTGTTACTATCACACCTTCATTTTGTATTCAACTATTACATTAAATAAATGGGAAAACTAGAAGCAAATACACAGCTTACCATAATGGGCACTGTTGAAGACACCTTCCATTGTCCTGCATGAAGAGTTATCTCCACCACACACTCCACATTTGTCTCTCTTGGCCTTAGAGTTTAACACATGATCACAGCCAGCTTGCTTCAAAACACAATTAGTACAATTAAGATACTCCTTGAATGTACATAAGAAATGAGAGATAGAGGGCTAGAGATAGAAGATTTTAACAAAGTTGTTGGTTAAATGTCACCATAGAATGTCACAAAGTAGCAAAAGCAGTTTACAACCTGAATGACCATTATTTTCTACCATTTTAGGAAGCTCACACCATCTTTATCTTGATTCTGAATAGTATAAGCAAAACAAAATCAGCAAAGGGTGCTTTATGAGTCATTATTAAATGACAGAGAATTGCCAGTAACAAATCTAATCACATTCCTATAGATAGCATGATATAAAAATTACTTTATTGGAATTCAAAAGAATGTACTAGGAAGCCACAAAAGGACTTTTTGGTTAGAGAAAGAGAAGAAAACTATTGTTATTAAATCACTATACATATATAGAAACTTCTAGTTTACTTACCCGACATAGGCCTTGAACACAAATGTCATTGGTTTCAGTTCCACAAGGGGTACCATCAGCAACCCTGTCCTTCAATTGGTAGAAGTTAGTGGTTCCGGCAACCCGACAATAAAGTTTACAACGATCTTTTATGGCAACTGTAAAAATTAAGAGTCAATTTTGGGGTATACAATAATAAAGTCATGTGTTCTTAGGTCTCAAAAAATTTACATCAAAGATAAAATAATTACTTACTCCCACTGTACTTTGGAAGCCACCTCACATTAGGGGAAAGACCATTGATGTTGAAATGTTTACCATCAAAATCTGAGCACTGCTTCTCTCGAAAGTCTTGCTTGCCTTTTGGACATGAATCAGTGTTACATGATCGAAATTTCATCCTGCGGCCCACACAGTACTTTCCTCCGTTTCTTGGCCTAGTCAAATTCATTACATTTTAATGCACATCAGTACAATATTATTTCTGCCATTTACTTCTATAACTGTTCCATTCTTTTCCAGGATCAGGAAAACCACTGGTGTTCCACTAATGTAAGTTTTTAAAAGGAAATATGTAAAGGGGATTTTTAAGCAATTCTCTGGCCAATAAGCTATAAAAATATCCACCTTCATATGAACACTGAGGCCTGGAAGGCAGAACTGTATCTTATTTTTGACAAGACTAACAAAAAAACTAATGATGGACTTTTGTGGTAAAACATCAAACCAGAATTTGTTCACTTTCTGGGGGAAAAATAAGACACGTAGTGAGTCAAAGACAATAAAAAAGGAAGACAGCATGTTAAAAAGGAAGTATATAAGCATCTCCATTGTGTATATACTTTTTGCCACTCAGTTCAAGGAGTTTCATGGTATCAATCTATATCTAGCTCTATTTCAACTTAATTCTAGAAAATAAAAACTCTTCAGAATTTTGGAATATAACGATTTCTAATATAATATAGTTATTCTCTAGTTCAAATGAATTGTTAGATTTTATTCAGAGTATGTCACGTTTCTGCATTAAAAATGCTTGTTAATAAGACATTAAGGAAAGAATGTCACATTGCTTGCCAAATTAGATATCATATACACAACAGAAACATTCCTTTAACAAATCTTTATAAGGTCTCTAAGCTCTTTTGTATATTTCAATGAGGGAGATATATGTTTACTTATTCAGCTTAAGACAATGATGCATCTACAACATAGGCAGAGAATGAAAATGTGACATAAAATTATGCAAGACAGTAAAAACTAACAACCAAACTATGGATTTTGTCCAGGAGAGCCAAAACTAAGTGGAAGGATCCAGGACTTTTCATTAGAAACACAGTAAACTTGAAAATGCCAGTGTTACTGTCATTCATTTTCAAAATTATTTCCTGATATCAAATCGAAGAACACATAAAAAAAAAATGAAGAAAATGGTTCTGTATCAGTTCAGATTATAAAATTTAATCTCTATGTTTTTAAAAGTCTGAATCTACAAAGATATAGCAATATGGCTTAAAATATTCCAGAAGTTTTCTGAATCTCAGAAACTTACAGACTGACCTCCAGTTTTAGAAGTGAATGAAATTGGTGTTTACTTTCTGGTGCCTTGCGTTAACCTTAATTTACAGTGACATAAAAAAGACATACTCAGGACGATTACAGAGCCTGGCTGTGCTTTTGATTCCACCTCCACATGTTCTTGAACAAGAACTGTAAGGTCCCCATGGTCCCCATTCACCATCTACAGGACGTGTCTCCATTTCTTTGTTCACACACAGCCCATGGTGGCAGTGCTACAAAAATAACACACACAGAAATGACTCATGTATGTCTAGTTAGAACATCACAATGATTATAATAATAGCATCAAGATTAATAGAAGAACAATATACAAACAATTTAAAGTAAACCATTATTAATTCAGAAATACGATTACATTTGACAACAATTTATGAATATTTCCTGTCTACTGAATAACTCTAAGATCTATAGAATGCAAAAAGAATAAAATATATCTCTCCCCTTTGAGACTTAGAGGCTTACTGGAAAAGAAACATTAAAGAGTAACACAGAAAATGATATTTTTTAAAATGAAACAACAAACATTAGTTTAGTAATGTATATGTTCAGTTTCATCATTTTACTCCAAGATATTGATCCTCTCACTCTTTTAGAAAACTTTCTACATCTCATCCAAAATCTCAGATGACCTTGTTTCTTACTTTCACTGATAAAATGGAAACTGAGAGAAGAAACTGACCATAATTCCCTCTCACTCCTTCTACCCAACCAACACCATCTGCACCCAGATACTCATTTTGTCATCTATTAGTGCACAGGAAAACTCCCTGATCCTAAAAGAAGTCAATCCCTCCACCTGTGCCCTTTTTCCCATCTCTTCTCATTACTCAAAACATCACTCTAGCAATTCTCCCTGCCACCTGTCCTTTATCATCATTGCTTGGTGACAGCTAATTAAAGTGTCCATGCACTGACACCAGTCCATGAACTAGTACCATCAGTGAAGAGTTAAGTACAGAACTGAGAGTTTAGAAATGTTTTTTATGCTGGGGACTGAACCTAAGTCTTGCACATGCTAGGCTGAGTTGCACCCCCAGCTCACTTTTTTAAGATTCTAACAGAGCAAGATTATGTTTATTAAAATTGACTTGCATTTATTTTTTTAATTGTAAAATACACATAAATTTGCTATCACAACCATTTTTATGTGCACAGTTCGGTAGTATTAAGTACATTCACACTGTTGTACAAGCATTCTCCAGAACTTTTTCATCTCATAAATCCCTATATCCATTAACAACTCCCATTTCTCCCTCCTTTTACCTCCTGGTAGTTACCATTCTACTTTCTGCTTCTATGAATTTGACTATTTTGGACACCTCATATAATTAGAATCACATAGTATTTGTCTTTCTGTGACAGGCTCATTTCACTTGGTATAATGTTCCCAAGGACTATATAGTTGCATGTGTCAGAACTCTGTTCCTTTTTAAGGAGCACTACAATGGAGTATCATTCCTTTGTAAGTTTCCATATATTAGTCCATGTGTGCAAGGCCCCAACTCCCAATATTTTTGCAATTAAGTTTCAACATGAATTTTGGAGGAGCACGCATTCAAATCATACCATATGTATATATCATTTTATTCATCCATCTCTCCACCCGTGGACACTTGGGCTGCTTCCACCTTTTGGCTATTGTTAATACCACTATGAACATAAGTATACAAACATCTCTTCAAGATCCTGCTTTCAATTCTTTAGAATTTAGTCCCAGAAATGGAATTTCTAGATCATATAATGACTCTATTTCTAGTATCTTGAGGAAAGGTCACATTGTTTTCCACAGAAATTTTTGCAATGCATTTTTAATGTCTCTTTTTTCATTTTATTTTTCTAGTCAATTGTTTTTATTTTGTGTAAAGGTATCAGTATATAAATAACCAGAAATTTTGAAAAAAAAATCTGATCCTTTACTATGGATAATTTGAGAAGTACTTCATTAGATCATTTCCAATAATATACAAACACACTCAAAAACAATGGCAACAACAAAACCTTTCTTAGCTCTCACTTCCCTCACCAGCTACAATACTCTTCTCCAGTCTATTCTCATTGTCTAATGCACTTGGTCTATTTTCTCATAACCTCACCCCAGCCAGGCTTTTATGTCCCATTTCTACATGAACCTGCTCATGTGTGGGTCACGGATGCCTCTGTACTGCTATAACAAAGTGGTCAGTTTTTATTCTCTGTCTTCCTTGATTTATCAGCAGTGTGTGACACAGTTAATCACTCTTCCTATTTGATATACTTCCTTTCCTCTTGGTTTCCAGGACCATTATTAATCCTGGAACATGCTTGGTTTTCTTCCTTCCTAAATGATGAATCCCTCCCAAGTATCTTCTGCTACTTTTAATTTGTCTTTGTGATCTCTTAATATTGGAACATCTCCAGATTCATACCCTTTACTCTTTTCTATGAACAAGCATACCAAGTCCAGATCTCTCTCCTGAACTCCAGATTTGTACATATAGCAGCTTACTTATCTTTAATTGATAGTCTAAGAAGCATTTCAAAAGGACACTGGAAATAAAAATCCTACCCCTCCCCAGCAAAACCTGCTTCTCCTGAATTGATCTAAGTTGTTCACTGTAGGTAAAAAAAAAAAAAACCTACAGTCATCCTGCCTCTTCTTCCTCATCGAATCATCCATGTTAGTAAAATGCTTGGGCTCCTTCTAAACTATCAGCAACTGACCTTTCCTCATCCTCACTGCTCCTACTCTGGCTTGAGCCACCAGGTCTCTCACCTCTGTCCCTGCAATAGATACCCTCTGTTTCCACTCATCTCCTCTACGGTTTAGCCTCAATATGGTTACCAGAATGATCCTTTTCAAAACCAGTTTTTAAATTAAGTCAAATCAGATGATGACTCTCCTCAACTCCTTCAATTATTTTACTTTATGTAAATACTAAGTTCTTACAGTGTCTTCAAGGCTCTATATAACATTTCCCCAGCTAGTTCCTGCAAGTCTCTCTCTCTTCAATCTACTCCAATTGTGAGGTGCTGTATGCTCTGACCTAAACATTCTGGGCTTCTCCAGACTTAGCAGTTCAGCTGTTCTTTTTGTCTGAAACTCGATGACCCCAAATATCCTCATAGTTAATTCCCTTACCTTCTTTAAAAGAGTTCATTTGGCAAATTCATGCAAGGTCTATCTTGACCACTATATTTTAAATTGCAATCTACCTTCTCCTACTAGAAAACTTCAATCTTCTTCCTGCTCTATTTTTATTGTCTGTGGCATTGATTAGTTTCATGGCACTATTATATATGAATTATTCATAATATTTCTAATTTGTCCCAAGGATATAAACTCTGGGAAAGAAGGGATATCATCTGTTTTATTTCCTTATATATCTTTAGCACAGAGAATAGTGCCTGACATAATACACCCTTGAAAAACCTTTGTTGAATGAAATAATCCAATTCTTAATTTTATCAGCAGGGCAAAAAATGCTTTGTGCCTTCCATTAGAACAAATTACCTAATAGCATAAGCCTGTTAGAAGTGAACAAAAACAAAATAGAGTGTAGAATAGAGTGTAGAATGTACTATGTACAAGTGCATTTTGTGAGTCTCCCAGAAACAATTAAAATAATCCTTATGCTCATATATATATATATATATATATATACATACACACACAACACATATATATACATATATACACACAGAGATAGCTATAGATATATCATCTATATCTATATCCATATATAGATAAATATAGATACCTATATCTATAAATATCTATAGATTCATATGCATGCATATAAACATATGCATACATACATAATTATATATAATGAGAGAATACAGCATGAAAAAGATAGGTTATACTATTCATCATGTAGTTCAATTAACTCATCAGATGGGTTCAGAATGGCTTCACACAAATTGATTTACTACTGAAAGTATCTAGACAGACTCACTTGTAAGATAATCACAAAATTAAGGGACTAGAGGAAAGTGTTAAGGCAAAATGTATTTATTTATAATGTCCCATCAATAAGAGGTTCATTTAATGCTGAATACAGATAACATATAGGGCTCACTATTTTCTATTAATAAAGGGAATGTATATCTATCATGTCTTACATGTTGCTACCCTAAATGCCACCTCAGTTTTTAATTTTCACTAGATTTGAAACACATCTCACTATCTCATCACTTTGACCTAGGATCCCAACCATGCCCACCTTCCCATCTCATAGGGGGAATATTCAAATGGTTAGTAAGCAAATAAAATGATCCTCAGGGATAATAATAAGGGAAATGCAATTAAAACCACAATGAGGTTTCATTTTGTGCTTATTAAAATGGCTAAAAAGTTTTTAAAAAGATTGTCAGTATCAAAATCTGGAAAGGAATGCAGAGAAATTGAAAATTTCTTCATTGGAAAGTGTAAAGTGTTGCGCATACTTTGAAAAATTGTTTGACACTTTCTTATGAAGTTAAACGTATGCACATCCTATGACCCAGCAAGTCTACCCCAAGAGAAATGCAAACATGTCTACAAGGAGACTTGCACAGAGAAGGTCATAGAAGCTTTATTCATAACAGCCCCAAATCAGAAAGGATCCAAATGCCATAGAAAAGAGAGTAAGTAAATTATGTGCATTTGGACAGCTGAATTTCACTTCTGTATAAAGGAACAATTGCTGATGCACACAATAATGCGGATGAAGCTGAAAACATTATGTTGAACAAAAGAAGCCTGATCCACCCTCCTCTGAAAATGTACACTGTTTCTACTTACACTAAGATTAAGAACAGGCAAACTAATCTATAGAGATAGAAATCGAAAGAGGAGGTGTCTTTGGAGAGACAGGAAATGATCCAGAAACAGGGGAGACTGAACTTTTCAGAATGATAGGAGTGTTCTAATTTTGATTGGGATATTGGCATCTATATTTGTTATAACTTATCAGACTATAAACATAAGATCTATGCATTGTACTTATATGCCTCTATTTCAAAAAATAATGTTTATGCTCAAATTGAATTATACTACCTAATAAATTATCTATTAATATTTCTTGATATTTGTAAATATATAATCATTTTGGCCACCCAACATTAGTCCTAAAAATTCATGACATACAGTAAACTTGAAATTTTGCTAAGGAACAAAGTAAGGTCTAATTCTAGATGTGTTATCAGGTGAACAACTTGGAGAACACTTCTTATTTAATGGTCCAATAACCAAAAGCCCTACATTCTCACTTCAAAAAGGTCTTTGTCTCTCCTCAAACTCAGATAGTCAGTAACTCTCACAAATGCAACCCTTTCTTCAAAAAGTCCATTACTGATACCAGTCAGAGGAAATGAGAGGGAAAAAAAAATACAAAGTTTTAAAATAATTCTCACCCCCTAAATAAAAATACCATACCAATTAAAAATCAAATTTTAAGATTCAGTGCTAGTTAAACTGAAAAATTCCACTAAACTTTGATCCTAAAATTATAAATGAGATTTAGTGTTACATCATTTCAATAAGTACTTCAGCTACTACATAAATTGCTGAAGTTACAAATAAAACTTTAGCAACCAATTCATTTGTGGTGTGAACAATAGTCATAGGGAATACCTGCCTTTTGGTAGAAAAGTGATTTCAAAGGAAAACAACAGCTAGTACAAATACGTTCATGAAGCAACAGGTGGGGAAGATGCAAATTCAGCTACTGAATTGACTTCAGTTTTAAGAAATGTTTAACCTTTGTCCAGGGTAAAAAAAAGGGGCAGCATTAACCAACTCATTGCCAAGGAAATGTTCCCTCTGTGAGGGAGCTCAGAGAAGACTACCACACTAAAACCTAATATAGGCAACACTGTTTGTTAAATCTAAAAGAACATGACTTCACCCTGGAACATCAAGCACAATTTGACTTCAAACCCACCTACAACACAGTTCATTATCATGTTGAGACTTATTCAACACTGCATTGACAGATTTAGATGACTTCACGAGTAATGTTAGAACAGTAAAGAAGTAGTTCGGTAGGCAGTTATTTTAGGGGTATAATGTATTTTAATACGTTTAGAACCACAAAGATTTGAAGACACCACTTAAAACATTCATTTATTCTTAACTGAATTTTATGGGCATAAAATGTATGCAAAATGGATACTTCTTTAAATATGGGGGATTTGCCTAAAGATTAGGATCTTGATGTCTGTATTAATTTTAATAACAAGACTGTTATGTGTGTGTGTAGTTATATGATGATTAAACATAACTTTAATATTCATCTGCCATATGCTGAAAAAAAGGGTAAAACTGAATGTTTAATTCAGTTGACGATTACTATATCCAACCAACATGGCGAAAATGTTAATTCAACTAGCTAAACGAAAGTTGACGGCAAATAACGAACAGAGTGCTGAAAGGCAGAGCAATCACATCCTTGGATAAGCTCTTGATACCAGACTCACCCTTTGAGAAAACCTACCATCCCAGGACCACAGTTTGTTCCATCTGCCAGTGGCATGTGTTGGGTGCGACAGCCCTTGTGAATTCCCTCTGCACTGGTGCACCAGAGACGCCGGCATTGTCTCTGCAAAGAAAGCAAAGCAGGCAAGCAAATGTAAGCATATGAACACCCAGAACAACTCAGGGTAACACTTACTATGAGTTGATCTGATCTATTTCCTGGTTTCAAAGTCAAAGCTAGAAATAGTTACCAAACATCCTTACAAAGTAAGTTCTAGTCATTGTTTTTCCTCCAAGCATAAAAAAAGGCAATATTTACTTTTGAAAAAAGGTTTAAGTTTTATTCATATATGAACAATGGGAGGAACGAATTGGAGTATAAATATTCAAAAACTATGTGAGATATTTTTCTTTCTTGACAAGATATTTTTCTAAAGGAACATTTTGTTGTTGAATTCACGAGTTTCTAAAAACTCCTTTTGATGCAGTGGTGGAATGTATGAATAATGTGCATAGAAATGTTGTATAATGTCCTGAAGTTTCCTATTTTGTGAATATAATGCATACTTTCAATTTTTTAACAAAGGGTTCTGAAGTTTGCACAAGAAATTAAAGTCCACGGAGGGTCACAAGGGATATACTCAAAATGATTCCTTTCTTTCTCTGAATTTAAACTCAAAGTTTATCTAGAGTTTAAATCAGGTCAGGAAGTGGTGTATATTTTATAAATGAAATATTAAGGAAATCTTTTCTCCTGCACAGTAGATGTTAAAAGGCTTATTAAAAATTTTTTATTGTAAATTTGAGGTTTTAGAAATAATATTCACTATGTGTATGAAGTTTGCAGGTAACTACTCTCACTGTTAACTGACATATCCATGCATTTATTCAATGTTCAACAAACATTTATTTTGTGGCACCCTCTATGTAGCAGATTCTGAACTGGACACTGGAAATACAGGTTGAGGATCCCATATCTGAAATGCTTGGAAATAGAAGTGCTTCAGACAGATCTTGAATATTTTCAGGTTTTGGAATACTTGCACATATATAATGAGATATTTTGGGGACGGGACCCACGTCTAAACATCATTTGTTACATATACACTTTATACATGTAGCCTAAAGGTAATCTGTCTTACAGTATTTTAGTGCACTTGTGTTTTGAGTATGACACATCACATGAGTTGGGTGTGAACTTTTCCCTTTGTGGCACGACATCAGCATTCAAAAAGTTTTAGAGCTTGGGGTATTTCAGATTTAGAATTTTTGGATCAGGGGCAAACAACCTGTATGTATTTATTTAAATGTAAGTCTGCACTCCTGGACCAATGATTCTCACAACCTAGTAAGGCAGGAAACAATTTGGCAAAGGTGTGCAGAGGAATGAAGAAAGCAAAGTGCCTGACTCTACTTGGCAAAATGAGGCATGAATTTGTGAAAGCAGTGATATGATTATAAACTACCTCCTAAATTTACTCCAAAATAAAAGAAAATCATAATTATATACCCAGTAACAAAAGTGTTGGGATCAGCTATTTTAGTAGAAACTAAAAGAAAATAATCTATTAAAATTCTCAAAATAAATAAAGTAACAGCTTAATGAGAACTAAGTTATAACTTTAATTCTTCTGTATTCAACACTGTGTAAAGAAAATGTAGTATATGCTAGATTCCTGAGGCCTTTAAAACAACTCAGTATCAAAGCATGTACATTTTCCCTCACCCCCAAAATAATATCGTTTGAAAATAAATATTTGAAAAAATTTTTTCTATACAAGTCATTTATTTGAAATGCCAACTATATGTAGGATAAAGTCAGTGTTACACGCTTATCAGTAACAGTAGAAAAATAGATCCAGTGAAAACCTCTGTACAAACGCAATGGTACTCAAGAGAGAAATATATCTTTTTACAATGTTTCACACAGACTAATTCAAGTTTGGAGGTGCCTAAATAAAAATACTACAATTTTTAAAATATCCTACTACTCTGGGGCTCATTTTCCTAAATGAGACTATTTCATAGGAATCTGTGAGAATTAACAAAGATAATTTTTAAGTATCTCACGTAGTACCGGGTAAACAATAAGTACTCAACTAGTTTTAGTTTCTTATTTTTACTCCCTTTCTGCCAAATACCAGATTTCTCAGAGATTTAAAAACAGTGGTTAGTTCCCCTTCCATTCAAGAGAACAAGAATAAATTTTCCAATATATTCTAACTACAACTTTATGGTAGTTCTTCAACAAAGGTAGAGTTTTTCTTACCAAATAAGGACACACTTGTGATCCAGGACCAAACATAAGCTCACACTGTTTGTTCACATCGTACATTAACCCAGGAAGTTGTGAAGACAGATCATATATTCTTCCATTTGGTTTATCAAGAAGGCATTCTCCATGGCCAGTACTGTACCAATGACAGAAAATAACATATTGTGAATACAAGTGGATACATTTTAGTACAACATTCTTTTGCTGCTGTTCTCATACTTTCAAGAATAATATTTTTTTGATAATTTAAAAATGAATGCATGTCAACATGCATAATGACAGCCTCAGAGTTTACAAAGGATTTTTAATGTGCTTGTTTGCACTTGATTTCCAAATTGCACTTAAAGGTGCAATACAAAACTAAAAACAACAACAACAACAACAAAAGAATAGGCTGGGAATGTAGCTCAGGGTAGAGAACTTGCCTAAATGTACAAGGTCCTGGGTTCAATCCCCTAAAAAATTTTAATGACAAGTAATAAACATAAATTCATCACAATATAATTTATATGACAATTTTGGATCTACTTTGCTATCATAGTAATGCCTCAAATATAATTCCCAAACTGTCAAAATGTGGTTAAAAATGAGTTTTTAAACAATTTGATAGTATGGTTTTAGTTCTAAACAACAACAAAAAAGGAATTTCAAAAAGTCTCATTCTGTCTCCAAGTTTCATGTTTCTCAAGGAGAGAGAGCACAGCACAGTCAAGGTCACTGGCTTTGGAAGCTTACATTTTAGTGCCACCACTTCCTAGAATACTTAATCTCCCTAAGCCTGGGTCTCCTTATCTCTGAATCGAGAGTGGTAACATCTTGTCACTTACTATTAGAGTACAGTCACATGCCTCATAACAATGTTTTAGGCAATGATGGGCCTCCTATCTGCCCTTAAGATTAGAACGGAGCTGAAAACTTCCTGTCACCCAGTGACATCGTAGCTGTCATCAAGCTGTAATGCAACACATTACTCACACATCTGTGGTGATGCTGGTGTGAACAAACCTACTGCACTGACAGTAATATAAAGTGTAGTACATGCAATTATGTTCAGTACATCATACTTGATAATAAATGACTATTATTGGCTCATGTACTTACTATACTATACTCTTCAACCTTTATTTTAGAGTGTACACCTCCTTATAAAAAATTTACTGTAAAACTCTGCTGTTATGACAGCAACAGCCTGACATAGCTTGTTTACTGTGTTTCTTGATTACATCGAGAGGCTACATGGAGTGAATGACCTGTATCATATAGGTGTGTGAAAATATGCTCTATGATGTTCACACGATGGTGAATTGCCTAGTGAGGCACTTCTCAAACTGTGCTCCATCACCAAGAAATGCATGACTATACATGATATATTTAAATGACTTAGAAAAACAGTAAATAGTATGAGAAATGTATATGTTTCTCTTTTTTTATGAAATGCCCAGTCTATAGAAAATTCTATGAAAATGTTCAGCTACTTCAACTGTACTAAAAGCAACAATTTGTTAAAAGAAATAGCTTTGGAAATTCTTGCTGGCAAAAAAGGCATTTTAATTTTTTCCATAAAATGAACAGGCAACTTTTAAATTGTCCATTAAAGAGAATCAAAATATTATTCCTTTCTGAGAAAAAGCACACTCGGTGACATTTTTTTTATCGATATATTAGTTTATCATAGAAGAAAGCTATATGTAATCATGTACAGAGCAGTAACTATAGGTTGTGCTTTTAAATTAAATTCCATAATAAGGATTAATGGTTCTCTGCTGGTTATAATTATAGGTTAAACTTATGAACATACATTCTAAAGCATAGTTAACTTATCCCCATAGTCTTCATCAAGAGAAAGGTAGCTATAGAAAATAGTAACACTGTTAAATTGGTGATTAGAATGTATATAACAGCAGAAGAAATAAAGGAGTATTCCATTTATGAGAAAAGATTTTCTGGAAAGAGCTCAGGCTAGCATTTTGGATAAGTTTCAGTGACAGAAACACCATTTAGATGAAAAAAAAATTGGGAAGTAGGGAAAATTGGTAGACGGTAAAGAGAGAAGACAAGAAAAACCTGGATCAATCTCTTCAGAGTTAGAAAGGACCTCCAAAAGGCAAAGTTGGAGGCTTCACATCTCTGTGGCGGTAACACAGCTATTTAGATAACTCATTTGACTTTAACTATTCTGTTTTTTAGGGGCAACTCAAACTTTAGGTATTTAACTCCTCCCAAAATATGACCTAAGAATTCTGAAAAGTTAAAAAACACATAAGGAAGCTGTGATCACCATTAAGTTTTCCCCCAGAGTTTTCCTCATAAGAAAGGGTCCAAATAAAAAACACAATAGGTAACTCCTTTTCTAAAAGGAATGAAATAATATGTATAGACACCCTTCTCTTTTTTTAAACATCCATTTGTGCAGTGAAAGTAAGTTTAACTCTAAACAATGAAAAGCTAAACAAGTGTTAAACCCTTTAAAAGAACATACACATTTCAAATCTTACAATCTAATAAATAAACAATTACTCAACTAAAGTAATATAAATTTAGACTTACTCTAGGAACTCAGTGATGTATTTCTGACTACATTTTGACCAGGTCCAAGGACTTGTGTGGTAATTTAAAGTTGGGGCCATTACATGATACTGATGTTTAATTCCAATTTCTTTGCATTTAAAACTATCATCATGTGGAACATTGAATCTAAAAATAAAAACAAGCATTAAAGAAGACTATCAAAAATATACAAGTTAGTAAGATTCATATTTATACTATAATAAATGAAGAATATATACATTAATCTGATTACATTGGATTTTGCACTCTTGATCTCTCCATAAGACACTATTCATGTTTAGAAGCACATGATTTCTGAGACGCACTAGAGTATACCTTTGATCAGTTGCACAGTCTGTTGACTTGGCATCTGAGTCTAAACAATAAAAATATTTGGAGTCTGGCTCACCTCCTCACAACATAGGCATAGCATTCACATAAAAATGCCTGCAGGTTTCAACAAGGATATCCTAGAGATACATGTGGACATATTAGGTAAAGTGATACCACATTACATTCTAGGCCATTGCCTGTTGATAAAGTATCCAAAAGACTTCTTTAATTCCTGACTCTGTACCATTCTATAGTATCCATTTGTATTATATGAAATAACCTAATTACTGTTTCTGGTATATAATTAGTAAATGACAATTGATTGAACTGAAATAATAGAAACATTCTCAAAGGACGACCAATTCTTCACAGTGATAGCAAAGATATTAAATAATAAGCAGGTTAACCACAGATCCTACACTCTTTTACAGATGTAAGCAGAAACCCAAGTTTAGAAGAATCACTTAATTCAGTTTTTTGCATGCTGAGGTTTAGTATTTAAAACATTGTTTCAATTGAACTACTACCCATATTTTAAAGACTCCTAAAGTTTCTAAGGAAGAAAATAAATATCTAAGTAAGATAAGCACTCTCTGAGAGAACAGTCTTCTACTAGTTGGCAGTTTTGGAGACTAGCAAATGGTGCTTCCTACATGTTGCTGCAATACTTCAATAGTCTGCAGGTGCTCTCCTCAACAAACTTACAAAACTGGGTGTGCAGCTTGCTGATGGTCATGAGATATAACTATGGTAAAGGGGAACTGAAGAAGTGCTAGTTAACTAAAAATTATGTCCATTTCAAATTTTTCTACATAAAAGCTCTAATGACATTTCAAGGCATGATCAGAAAAAAAAAATGTGATAAAACTAACTCTAGCCTCAATTCCTTATTAGCAAAGTAACAAAGAAACTTTAGGATACACTCTGGGGATCCAGCTGGAATTGTTTTTCAGAGGATGAGGTGTAAGGCTTTCTAATTTTTAATGGGTCCTCTGAAGATATTATGGGAAAACATGGCCTCCATTCTTACAGCATAGAACCCCAGCAGAATTTTAGTAAAGGTAGGAATAGTTAAGAGAATCACAAACTTTATGAGAAAATATAGAGTACTAGGTGGTGGTGGGGACTTTAAAAAAGTATTTTAACAAGTACAAATTTCCATGGACTATGTCCACTGCTGGGGCTCTGAGCTCTAAGAGCAACAAATGAGTTCTGTTTCCCCAGAACCAGGTGTCCCTGCAAGCTCTCCCATAAGATGGTAGTGAACAGTATGGGGTCATGTATAGGGTAACAAAAAATAGAGGCTAGAAGTGCTCATCATGTAATCCAATAAAGTAAATGAAATAAAAGAAAAATCAAGTCCTATTTCTTTGCTTAGTCTGTTGATCTGTGCAGTTGGTCTGACCTAACATAGATCACAAAAGAGCCAGAGGTAGTACTGTAGGGGTAAAAAATTGTTTTATGAAGAAATAAACATGTTCACTACTCAACTGAAGATCGAATTTTAGGCATTCTATACAATGACAAACAGGAGGCACATTACTGAGGGGACAGAAGGTACTTACACATGCCCAAGTTCATGGGCTATAGTAAAGGCGGCACTGAGTCCATTTTCTTCACTAATAGAACAGCTCCGTAAGGGATCACACAGGGTGCCTAATTCTGCTAAGCCTGAAAAATTTCACATTTGTACTTCATCAGAATGGGAAATAACCACCTAAATCATAAAATAAGCACTAAATTTTAAAGCATTTAACCACTATATTACTGGTATTATATATGGACATGAGTACAGAGTGAGCTGTTAATATCAAATAAACTTTTTTAAGGTTAAAAGAAAAGGATTGATTAGTCTGCAGTTTAAATCTTTTTGGGAAATTGTTAGACTCTTTCATTTAAAAATAATACCAAAATATGGGGTGATCATACAATTTTTAAATATACAGGAAAAGAAAAATATGGTTGGTGTAATGTGGGCAGTAGGAAAGGTAATAAATATATTTAATTGGCAACAGAAAAACAAAGGAAGTAAAAACTAGCACAGAACTCTACAAACCTATGAAGTACTTTTAATTTTTAAATTTGAAGAAGCACAAATATTTTATTATTACCTAGTAATTCAGTAAAATGTTAAGTTGTTAAAATAAAGCCTGCCAATTATATATGCTGAATAAAATAAGCATGATTATGATGTAAGAATTATTGTAAGCACTCAGTAATTCTGTAACATTTCAGCAATAGAAACTGTTATTATATATCAGGATCTACTCATTTCTATGAAGAATAATGTGCAACTCAAATATGCTGTTGAAAGTTGAAGATAGTATGAATTGGTTGTATACCAAAGGCAGCAATAATTATAGTATATAGAGTCGTCTAAAAGATAGGAAGTTGAGTTCAGTGGTACATGACTGAAATATCAACAACTATGGAGGATATGACAGGAGAACAAGTTCTAGGCCAGCCTCAGCAATTTAGCAAGATCCTATCTCAAATAAAAAATAAAAGGGCAGGGGATGGAGTTCAGTGGTAGAGCACTCCTGAGTTCAATCCTAGAACCTCAAAATTAATTAATTAATGATTTAGTTAAAAACCACAGGTAAGAAATTAAAAATAAATGTTCATTATAATAATCCATGTTCCATCATCATTCATTTTAGCTCTTCATTTCGCTTTCAATTTTACATACTATATTCTTTGCTAATGCTATCTTTTGATATTTAGTTGTAAATTTATATGTCCTGTGACGATTCTTTTCACAAGAGATTTTTCATACATAAGATTATCATTTCTTATTGCAAAGTTTTTGTATTTAGAAATTTCTTAATACGGAATTAGTAGATTTGTATTAGCTCCCTTCTCCAAGGTAATCCTTTATTCACAAAAGTTAAACACATGAACATCTTCCTAGCATTTAAAATAGATTTTCTAACAATTAGAATGCTTTGTTGTACACTGGAGAAATGAAAGTTAAATTAAGGAATTTAAAAGGTCTGAGAAAAAAGTCAAACTCAAACAAGTTCGTTAGCCCAAAAAGGAAAGATCTTCCCTCTTTCTGAACCTATTACTAAAAGATCTTTTTCTTATTTAGAGTCAAGACCCTAAGTAGGGGAAGGAAGGAAAGAAGGAAGGAAATAAATTCTTGAACAAATTTCTATAAAGAATATGAGGAAATTCCTATTTTCCTTAAGATTCTAAAATTCATAATTGCATGTATAATTTTTTAGCCAATTCCCATTTTATGTATTTTTTTATTGTCAGAAAAAATTCAAGATGAACAAATTTTCTTCATGGATAAATTGCTGCTCCCATGCCTTAATTAGTATTTTTTTAAATCTGCCCAGTGACTCAATTTTAATATATTTATTTTTCAGAAATGTATAAATATTTGAATACAATATCGACTCTATTACCACCCAAACTTTTTGTGTCATGCTTAAAAATGTAAAATTCTAAACTAAACATTTTAGTCCACAACAGATTTGTGAGAATACATATTGCATATGATTAGACACCAGGCTCAAACATACCCAAAAATGGTCAACCCCAACAAGCAATGAAGTGAAGAATTAGCAATATGGCACCAAGCAGTTGGATAATGGCTCATGTCTAGAAACACTCAAGCAGATTCTGGGTTTTTTGAAGTTGTTTGAGATAGAATAAGGAAGCATGTGCCCAGATATGATACAGGTTCCATGTATTTGGAAATATTAGATACTGTATAGATACCCAATCCAATCCTCTTGAAGAATGAAAAACACTCTTCTTCATATTTTGTAAAACATGCTCATGGATTAAGGCAACAAAAGGAGATACACCAGGAAACCTAGCAATTATTAACCAACATTCATCATGTCATCAATAAACTCTTAATTTATTTTTGATATATTTTAGATGGGAAAATAAGATATGAATACTTAACATAAACTAAATAGACTTGGATAAATCACTTATCCTCGTCTATAAAATGGGAATAATACTTACCTTATGGCTTATTGTGAAGATTAAATAAATTGTGAAAAACCTTAACATGATGTAAGTTACATAGGAAGCACTTATATGTCATAGCTATCATTATCATCATTACTCTTGATTTAATGGAAAATATGCTTTCATTTTCATAGTCCTTATTCCTAAATGGCAGTATAGGTAATGAGCATGGGGTGTCTGAAAACTATGAAAACATAAATAAGGACTTGAAGACTACCCACTTCTACAGGAATAGTACAGAATGTCAACAATTTAATATTAGTGAGCAATAACAAGTATTCAGTAAAAATTTGAACTACTAAACTTTAATAAAGATATGAAAATGACATAGATAAAATAAGAAACATATTTGAGAGATTTTAATAAAATGATTAACTCATAAAATATACCTAATGCAACCAGATAACAGATTGTAAGGGGGGGTGGAATTTAGTCATATAAAACTTAAGAGCATCAGGCATTTATTCCACAACTATGTAAGAATAGAGTTTCTAAGGGATTGCCTAACATAAACTAGATATTTAAGTACCAGTACTTTTTAGTGAATGCTGAGTTGCATGATTTACAAGAACTATGAAGTCTTCACCTCTGAAACCCAAAACATATTCTCCCTCTCTCGCGCTCCCTGAAATGTTCATGCACGCAGGCATATAGATAGATAGATAGATAGATAGATAGATAGATAGATAGATAGATATACACACACACATACACACATTCATACTCTGAACGAATCCTAAATGGTAGGCAACAAATAGTAAGAATAGAAGCTACTGTGGTGGCAAATACTGATAAAAGCAACATGATCCAAAAAGTAAGAGCTTCCTCCAAGGTGGATCTGAATCCTGGGTTTTCTAAATTAAGCCAAGGACCCCAGTTATGACATTCTTTGAACTCCTACAAAATACAGAAATCCTCTCTTAAGGAAAGTACACACTTTCTGAGCTTAATATGCCCCAATCCCATGGGTTAAAATTAAGGAAATATGAGCTCACAGTGTAAAAAAACAAGTCGACAAAGAAAGCAGAAATGATACATCTGGCTCTGAATTATTTCAGATGGAAATTTTTAGAGATATAAAATTACTTCATAGAAAAGGTATAGGAAACATGAAATTCAAATACAAATCTGAAAAAAAATATTTTAAGAATGTAAAAAATGAACAAATACATTGCAAATAAAATTAACAGCATCTTTTAAATTAAAAGTTATGTTAAAATAGAAATTTTGAAGGATTAGTAAAACATCTAATTAGATATAGCGAGAGAGAGAGAGAGAGAGAGAGAGAGAGAGAGAGAGAGAGAGAGAGAGCAGATAAAATGGAAGATAGAACTTGAATGAAACATGAAGAAAAAAAGAAATGAAGGTATGGAGAAAAAAATAAGAATACACATAGGTGTCATTTGGAACCCAAGGTAAGAACCGATGGAATTAGATAACAAAATTTGAAATAACACAATGAAAAACAGATGGAAATTTTTCAGAATTGTTGAATGATAATAATAAGTAGATACTGGAATCGCAGTATATCCCATACAGGATAAATTAAAACAAATCTACCCATATTAAGGCACAATTTTCATGAAACTACTTTATATCTGAGACAAAGGGATGATCTTATTGGAATAAAAAAAACAGGTCACCAAAGAATTTACAACTAAACAAACTACAATTCTCAATAGCAAAATCCAGAAGACAAAGCAATGACATTAGAAATACTGAAAGAAAATAACTGTCAGTCTAAAATTGATACCCACAAAACTGTATTTCCAAAATGAGGGTATATTTAAGACATTTCCAAAAACATTAAATAAATAAAAAATTGCCACTAGTACATCTTCACTAAATAAAAACTTTTTTATTTTATTTTATTTTATTTTATTTTATTTTTTTATTATTTATTTATTTATTTTTTTTACGTTTACATAGGGTAATGATGTTTATTATATTTTTCCCCTCCCCCTAAAAACTTTAAAGAATATAAGTCAGGAGAAAAGAAAAATGACTTCAGAAGCAAGTTTAAGAAGAAAAGAAATTATGAAAATTTTGTAAATATGGGCACAGATTTAAACAAATGTTAAATATAACATAATGCCATTCAATATGCAAGGCTACAAAATGACACAAATAAAATAGTGGACAAGAATGCCAGATAAGTTAGGAAGAAGTTGAACAAAGTCAGTACAAGCATCATTTATTTAGGATAGAGTTTTAGACAAGTTAAGTTATCCCTAGTAAAAAGACAGAGTACCTCCAAAAATAATAAAATAGTATATATATATTTCTTAATCTGTAAAGGAAAATGGGTAAGAAAGCTAATTTAAATCCTTAATAAACTTAAATAAAGGCAAAAAAAGAAACCTAAAAGTGGTGGTGAGGTTAGCACACAATAAAATGTGATGAACAGAAAATGGTATGTATAACTCAATATATAGTAATAATTACAACAAATGCAAGTAGACTACAAAGGTTACTATATTTGATATTTTTAAAAAATTATACGCAGTTTCCAAGAAGGAAAAAAAAAAAAAAGAAACTAGTGTATAAGGACAATGCAAATTTGGAGCACAGTTCAGGAGACTGAGATAGGAGGACTGGGAGTTCAAAACCAGCCTCAGCAACTTGGTGAAGCCCTAAACAACTAAGTGAGAAATTGTCTCTAAATAAAATATAAAAAGAGTGCTGGGGACCAGCTCAGTGGCTAAATGTCTCCTGGGTTCAATCTCCAGTACCAAAAAAAAAAAGAAAGAAAGAAAAAAGAAAAAGAAAATTGAAGGAAATGATGTCAACAGGAGAAAGTTGGGGTATTAGCTGTATTATTAATGTATTTTAAATGTAAGATTTTGAAGAAAATAATATATTGACACTTTTTAAAGTCCTACTTAAATGAACAGATAAATGTTTTATGAGGATTTCACATGCTGGTTCTAAAAGTTTTATGAAGGATTTCTTAAGATACGAAAGTGCTAACCATAAAAGAGATTTATAAATTCAGCTAAATTATTTATTTTTGCACACAAAATAAAAGCCACAAATTGTTAAAAGATATTTGCAATACATATAAAACACAAAAGGTTTAATATCAAGAAGTGATAAAAATAACTGAGAAACAGGAAGAAAACAACACCCCTGCACAAAAAATGTGCAGTATTTCTTTCACTTATTTCATTCCTAATAGAAAAGGAAACATCAATTGCCAATAAATAAATGAAATGGTGTTCAAACTTATTAACAATCAGATAAATTAAAATTATGATTTTTGTGATAAATAAAATCTTTAGATTAGCAAAAAATGAGAAATCTGAAGATAATCTGAATTGACAGAATACAAATTGATGCTTATATTCTACAGAAAAAGATGTAAATTAGTATAATCATTTTTGAAAATAATGTGTTATATCTTACAGAGTTGAATACAGATTGAGTATTCCTTATCCAAAATGCTTAGAACCACATTGTTCCAGATTTGAAAAGTTTTCAGATTTTGGAATATTTGCACGGAATTTACTAGTTAATAATTCCTGACTCAAAAATCCAAACTCTAAAATACTTCAAAATCTGAAACTTACCGAATGTCATGTGGGCACTCAAAAGTTTCAGATTTTGGAGCATTTTTGAATTAGGGATGCTCAACCTGCATTAGCACACATAGTAACATTCCAATTCTAATGCTAGGGAGCACACCCTAGCTCTTACAGCAAGGTTCATAACAACAACAACAACAACAAACTAGAATTTGCCCAAATAGCCACTAATAGAATATAGATATATAAAATGTGGATGAAATATTTTACATTAGAGAAAATGCATAAACTATGGCTACAATGTATAAAAAGAAGCAAAAGCACATTATTTCTTGTTTAGAAACATATACATATGTAATATTACTATTTTTCAAAAGATGGAAGGAATTGATAATTGTAACATTCATGGTATTAGCCACCTCTAGGACAAAAGTAGAGAAATCAAATAAGGATTGAGCACAGGGTATGTAATAGTACCAAGCAAATTCTAACTATTAAATCTGGTAATGGATTCATGGCTATCCATTTTATTATTTTGTTTTAAATTGGCATATAGGTTATTATGCACTATTTTCTAATGGACCAAATATTATATAATAAAACACTTTAAATTATGTATATCAAATTCTTTCAGCAGTTATCTTTAGTAATTGGCAATTAGTAGTTCTTGTTCTTCCATAAATTATAGAGGCAGAATTAAATAACAGTAACAACTATAATAATTAATACAACTAATCATGACTGAAATTTCAAATAAAAGGAAAACAACCTAAATATCATTTTTAATTTACTAAACAATTATATAAGCAAAGTTTAACTTCCAAAAACTTACCTAATGTGTCACATTTCTCTCTAGCTCCACAAATGTCTTCCCTTAAAATAAAAGATACATTTTAAAACATTTTCAGAAAACACTTTCACAATTAACCAAAACAAAAATAAAACTAATACCATAGTTAACAAAAAAACTCTCAAAAATAGAATGTACCATTTGCAAATATCAATAGCATGCTCTGTAAGAACATATTGAAAAACAGTTGAAGCTTTAACCAAGTTCAGAGAAAAACTTTCTGACTAGACAGTTCACATTTCTGCCTTTACATAATATATATAACATTATTGACCCTCTTCTAAATAATTCAATGTTTTCATGTGCTTCAGTTATGCAAAACAATGATGTTCAAATGTTACCATGTTGCTTAAAATTTTTTGCTTCTGCATTATTTAGTCCCTGACCATTCAATTTGAAAGTTCTCTTGTCTCTGTACCATATTCTTTTCTCCTGGTCATTTCTTCCTCCCCTTAAATCTGTAATCTCCAATCTTTGCAGCTTGATATCCAAATATAACAAAGGGCAGGACCATGGACTATGATAGAGCACTGTGTGTAATTTAAGTCAACTCTGCTTTAATTTTAAAAGAGATATAAAGTATATGGGTTACATGTCAGCTATTTTACAGTAGGTAAAGATTTTCCTGTCAAGATTCTAGAAAAGTTGACATTTCCTTGAGGTTGACTCCCAGATAAAGGTTTCACTGGTAAACCAACCAACCAATCAAATAACAAACCTAGGATCTAGGTTTTGGTAGTATTAGTATTGCTGAAACAAGATTTGATTTAGCACTGCACATTGGTACTCATACAATGGAAACAATTTTATAATAGCAGAACCTATTTTTATTATATGTAAATAGGATTAGGAACAACCCTAGCCAAGGTAGTCTGGTAATAAGGATATGCAGTGAACATCAAAACAAGGAATAGATGGATGGAATCATGGATAGATGGACAGACAGACAGAAAGAAAAGGTACAGGTAGTCCAAAAAAGGGGACAATCAAATACATTTAGACACTTTATTCCCCCAAGCAACTGAAACATCAATAAAGGAACAAATAAAACCTACGCTGGTTCCATAATTGTTAATTTCCAGATATTATTCCTAATTCTATCATTCTGTCATTGATGTAATAAGGATTTTTTGTGTGTGTGTAGACAAAACTATTATTCAGTTACCTGACATTGCTCATTTTCTAAGGAACTACCTAGTATGCTAGTCTGAAAGAAAATATGAGTGATTTCATTATGTTCCCAGGGAACAATTCCATGAATTATTGATAAAGACTTAAGGTAATGAGAAGTACCAGTCATCGTGCAGGAAAGAGAGTAAAGAATTGCACTTGGAAGGGTTATTTCCCAAACTGTACCTGGTGATAAGGACAGCAGTATCATGGTGGGAAGGGTGAGCATCATCAAGAACATTCTGAGTTTGCTGCCATAGACAAAAGTTGCGTAATGTGGTAGCTGCATTAAAACTGATGACTGGTCCTTCCTACACAAGATAGTAAGCAATTCAAGGTGATGTCAAAACATTTATGTTCTCCCTCTTCTCCTCACAATCTTTTTGGCACCCACACAATTTATCAAACAGTATTTTCAAATGAAAGGGTGACATTATTTCTTCTTTGCGGTTTTACTTAAATATATTTTAGCAACATCTAAAACATTGTGATCAAAATGGAATCTAACTAATTAGACAAAATAACTTTAAAAATTAACATATTTAAAATTCTTCAACATTAGGATTGTAAAATGAATTGTTTATTGATTTTTGTTCCTTCCTTAACTCAGTTAAACACTGTTGTTATCACATTTTATTTCCATTAATCACAATAGAAAAGGGTAATGTCATTCCTCTTCAAATAAAGTTTTTATAGTAAACTTTTAGAAATTTCTAATTTCTAATATTTTTATGATCTACATATAACCCTAATAAAGACTACCACAAATAAAATTACATATTTTAGATCTGTCCCTTACCTGTTCAATGTGAATTACAATTAATTTTACAATTACTATGTTTATAAGATTGCCAATACTTGAGTCCTTGTAGATTGCTGCAACCTGCAAGTAAAAAAGAAAAAATGTAGGATTAGACATCTAAAGTGAGTATTTCTTCTCAAAACAAATTGAAACCAGTCCTAAAGCATCTATTCTCCAATTTAGCTGCACAGTGGAATCTCTCAGAAAACATTTACAAATTCTCATGCTCAGGCCACATTCTTTATCAATTAAATTAGAGTCTCTGACTATGAAATAGGCATCGGCATGTTCTAAAGTCCCCAGTATATTAATGATTCCATTGTGAAGCAAAGTTTGAGAACCAGTATCCTAAATCTTGCTATTGAGATGGGTCTATGCATTGGCAGCATCCACATCACCCAGAACTGGTAAGAAATGTAAACTCTCGGAACCCTTCTTAACAAAATCCTAAGTGATCTGAATGCATATTAGAGTTTGGAAACTATAGTTAGGAATGATTCACTAAGAAATTTACTTTATTCTGGGTCATATCTACAGTTTACATGATCACAATATTCCATAAAATTGTAAATTTGGCATATTCTTTTCTGGTAGTTTTAATATTTTTTCCATAGTTGCATATTTTCAATTGTTTTTTTTTTAACATTTAACACTACTGGAATACATGGAGGTAGATTCATCTAGATTCATATAAATAGCTGTAGAAGAGGCCATACATAAATGAGAATCTAATCTTCAACTCTCCAAGACTGACAGACACAGGTCAATGAAGCATTCTGGATGGTCTGTTTATGATTTATATTAAGGTGTTATCCTATTCCCAAATTCATATTCTCTTCTTATATCCCTCAAAGAAAGAGACTACCACTAACCAACCTAAGTGTCCTTCAACAGATGAATAAAGAAAATATGATATATATATATCTTCCCACCATCCCCCCCGCACACAAACACACACACACACAATGGAATGTTACTCAACCATAAAGAAGAACAAAATTCTGACATTTGCCAGTAAATGGATGAAACTGGAGATTATCATGCTAAGTGAAATAAGCCAATCCCAAAAAAACAATGGCCAAATGTTCTCTCTGATATGTGGATTCTAGCACACAAAAAGGGGGGAGGGGAGAATAGAAGTTAATTTTATTAGACAAAGAGGAATCAAAGGAAGGGAAGGGGGATAAGGAATAGGGAAAACAGTAAAATGAACGGATCATAACTTTCTATGATCATATATGAACACACAACCAGTGTAACTCCACATCATGTACAACCACAAGAAAGGGATCCTAATTAGAATAAGTTATGTTCCATATATGTATAATATTTCAAAATACACTCTCCTGTCATATATATCTAAAAAGAACAAATTAGAAAAAAAAAAAAAAAGAGGCTACCACTGGCTTCCAGAGCCAACACCTCTGCTGTGTACTCCTTCCGAGACATAACATGCTCTAGACACAAGCCACCTGTGCAGTGAGAACTGCCTCTGATGCCTCGATTACCTTCTCATGGGCTACTGCCCAAGCCATGACAGCTGTTTCAGGGAACGCTACTTATTTCTCTCATTTGTTTAATAAATGAATGTTCAGCATCTACTCCTTGTAATGTTTGGAAGAGTTAAGAAAGACGACATAGTACCTGACTTTGTAGAACTTACAGTTTGCTAGAAGCGACAGTATCGGGACCCTCACTCCATCAGCCAAAACTTCTTTTACACAATATATTACGTGAACATGACTGCTGCCAAAGACACCACTATCAGAACCAGGGCCAAAAGCATCTCTGGAGCTGCTGACACTTCAGGGTCAGCATGGGCATAAAACACATTCCAACACCTTTACTACTGTAATGGTGCAGCCACAAATACTTACAGGTTTGTAATCTTTACCTGCAGTAATGCCTTTGGCTCTGGTGGTAGCATTTTTTGGCAACAGTGGTAGTAGCCCCAGTGGGGTTGACAGTAAGTTAAGGCAGTGAATCATGATTTCAAGCAGGACTATTAGTGTTGCAGTATTGCTCACTTTAAAATGACAGCTGTGGAAATTCACAGTTGAATTTAAAATACTCATTTTATATGCAATTTTTAAAAATATATTTGCCATAGAAAGCAGTATACCTGATTTTAAAGACTCCCTTTGATACTATGAATTTAAAAGTAGGTATTTTCTAAGTCAAATTATAGGGTAAATGACACATCTCAAAGATATTCATATAGTTTCTTTTTTCCCTAAAAATGAAAAACAGTTGGGTGCTCATACACAACAGGTATACCTTATACTACATTTGGTGTTTAAAAGCACTGTCACTGAGTAACTCTAGTCAACAACATTGAACTATGATTTAATCAATGGATAGCTACATGGCTCATTTGGTATTCACAGAATTTTAGAATCAGTATGTACAATAATGTGCTTTCCTCATCCATAAAACCAGTGCCCCATATTGGAATGGCAGAATAGTAGTTTCCTACTACTGAAAAATAAATGATAAGCAATAAATAAGAACAAATACATAAAATATATATCAAATGATTATTACATGCCAAATGTGTTATAAAGTTAAATGTATTCATTCATTTGAAATAAATTCAATGAGAAAGAAACTATTACAATGTCCATTTTACAGATGAGAATCCTAAGATACAGAGAAGTTGAGTAATGTATCAAAGTTTAGGCTGCTGGAAAACCACAGAACCCAATTTCCATCCTAGGCAGTCTGAATTTAAAGTCTATCGTATATTATCTTGCAGAGTTCCAGCATTTTATCCCAAGTTCTTATCATTAGTTCTTGGTATAAAAACTACTTCAAACCCTGTTCCACCTCATTCCCTAACTCCTATTGCTACTCTCCTACAGGGTCACTTGATCATGGCATCAGAGAAGTTCTATGCAGTCAAGAGACTGGATTTAAATTTTATCTCTATTACTGGTTACAAGATAGTTGATTCAACCCTGAAAAATGGATTTGCATATTTTTGTCTTAATATTGGCAACAATGTTAAAGCACTGAGTCCCCCCGGTCCCAATGCCCTTGTATACTGAAGTAGTATGAATCAGGTAATGTTGGGGGAGGTGTGGGAATGACATTTATGAATTTTTTTATTATAATCATTAACACATATTATTTGTACAAATTTATGGATTCCACTGTGACATTTACATACATGCATATGTCATGCTTTGATCACATCCACACTCCCTTCTATCTATACCCTTCCCCACTCTCTCTTGTCCCCCCAGTCCCCTATCTCCCCTAATAGACTTCGATTTTTCAAGTTATTCCTATTCTTTCTATTTTCTTTTAAGTTTCCCCATGGGATACTTGTCTTTCTGTGTCTGGCTTATTTCACTTAACGTGATGCCTTTGAACCTCATCCATTTTCATAATGATTAGTTTTTATTTTAGTGTGGTTGAAATTTTCCCCTTAATGAAAACATCAGTAAAAGGAACCCAAGGAATTAGAAGCAATGACATAAATTCAATATAATTCAAGTGAAAACTTTTACTTAATAAATGCCTCTAATAATAGCAATTATGTTTTAATTCTTGAGGATCAAGTGATTCTTCTCAAATCTACACTACTATATACATGACAATGTGAATATTATAAAGTAAGCCTTAGTAAACACAATGGCATATGAAGTTCTCTGGCCTAGAGTGGATACCTCAGGTTTATTAAATAAAACATCACTGAATATCAAAATAAAGATGCTGAAGAAAATAATTGCTCTAGTTTACATATATTTTGGAAGTTTAATAATGTGTCTATAAATGCCATTTTAACCTGATGCTGCTGTCCAAATGAAACGATAAAAGCTTTAGAACAGAAGATTGGAATATGACTGCTCAATTCATATACTTATTTCACTAGATATACTACATCACAGTTGTGTTCTTTCCCACTACTGATAATTACAAAAACCCTTTGAAAAACAGAGATCCATGAGCTATATTCACAACATATAATGGAACTCTAAATAGTAAATTAAATCACACTCATCTTTCTATTTCATTGCACTCAGACATTTTGTTAAGTGTCAAAAACAAAAAGTTTAAGAAGAAGTTACATTTGTTTACTTTGTACAGGACAGATAAGGGTAGATGATCTTCTTTCTAAATCTTGTGTATATAATCCCTTTGCTTAATTACTTCCCCTTTACATGTAAGAACTCAACAAATAAAAACTCTTTTCTTCACTTTGAGCTTTCCTTCAAATAGCTTACTATCACATTCCAAATCTAAATCACATTTTCCTGTCTTTTTCCTAAATTACTATGATCCAATCAGAACATTAATGATAATTCAAGTGTGTATGTTTGAATAATGCAATCAGTGCCTTCTAAAATAATGGGAAGAAAACATGAGAAACCGACATGGTTCCTTCTTCAACCAGAAACAGCTGTTGACACTTAAGTAGAGGATGCATACCTCTCACCTCTTTAGAGCAACTTTGGAAATGGACTTCACAATAGAGATAAAACAAGCTGGACTACATTTGATAAACTCTACATAGTGTGACCATCTGGCCCAGTTTGTCCAAGAGGGAAGGATTGGCAAAGATAAGAGACTTTCAATAGTAGAATTTTAAAAGTTCCACACAAAACAGGGAGAGCTTTCCACTTTTTTCCTAAGTTGCCTTCCATCTTCAACTTTGTTTATAACCATGAATAGAGTCGTGATTAGTTGACTACCAACAAAACAATGGGCATAGGGAACCTTATAATCTTTTGGCTTCTCTGTATTCTCATTTGAACATTCTTTCAATGAAAGAGGAATGAAGAAAGCACCAAACCCAGGTATTTAGAAGGCATCTGAGATTTGGCCTCTGAAGAAGAAAGCAGACATATAACAAAAAAAAAAAAAAAAAAAAACCTCAAAAAAGAGACTTATCCTCCTAAATTTTTCCTCCTACTCCACCTACATTTGGAATGTTCCCCTATTTCTCAACCCTGCTGCATCTGTCTCCCTGTGAATGAAAGCTTAGTGCAAACCAGCTGACAGCCTCTACATAAGTCCCACTTTCAACTAAAATCTGTTATCATTCCAGTAGGACTAAAAATCTAGGAAATAACGTGTACATGCATTGGTCTGTCATTCCAAGCAAAATCAGACACAAGTCTCTCCATGAAGTCAGAAAGTTTGCTTTACCCTCAAAGAACTCTGCTTTAAAACTCGCATGGCCAACTTCAGTTATTTCATGACATGCCACAATATCTTCTTTTTGTTTTTGTTGTTGTAGATGGGCACAATACCTGTATTTTATTTATTTATTTTTATATGGTGCCAAGGATCAAACTCAGTGCCTCACAAATGCTAGACAAGCACTCTACCCTTGAACCATAGCCCTAGCCCCACAATATCTTAACAGTGATGATCTTAATTGATCTTTATGTAAAATCAAGATAAAAATTTTTGAGGGTGGTAATAGCACCAAAAATGGATGTAAATATTCCAAAATTTTTCTTGTATTCCTTTACATCTGGCTAGTATCTCCAAAGTTCTGACATCAGTTATCTGTTACTTACCATGCTTCAAAACCTGTTGTATTTATAAAATCTAATATTTTCCTTCAATATCTCCCTTAACCCAACTTTCTTAATAAGAGTGTCACTCCTTTAACCATTTTCAATTGCAAAGTTGATTCCAAAGCTCTGTTTGATTGATACCATTTCCTGCATATAAACTGATATTTCCCCCCCACATCTAGTTCTCATTAGAATTCCTTAAAAATGAGTACATCACACTCACATTTAGATAATGACATGTGTAGATAATTATTTTGGATTCAGAAGTGGAAAAAAAATGCCAACAGGATAAATTTCTATCTATAGCCCTGTGTCATTTTAAAAATTCAATTCAAATAGATAAAATGAGTTTTTATATTATACAATTTCAGAAAATCACTTTGGATCATCTTTGTTTTCTGTTTACCACAATGACTACATTTAGAAAACATATTACTTTCATTTTACCCACTAATTAATTCTTTCATTAACCCACCCACTTTGTAGATACTACATTTAGGCAGCATGGAACATGATATAAAAATTTAAGACAAAATGTCATTGTAAGGAAAATGACAAGACTCTCAGGATCTTCAAGTTATAAGGAACTTAACTGGAGACTTGTAGTTAAGAGAAATTGACAAGGTCCTACAAATACGTCTTGACCAAGTCTTTTCAACTAACTGGGTCTGAACTCCCTTTATGTGTACTTCCAGTTATGGCATATGTTCAAATTACCCTGAATATATATAGATATGTGACCATATAATTTTGTCAACAAAATCAGAATATTCATGAGAATGAAATGGGGTGCTTTTAGTAATAACTCTAAAGCAATGGTCTAAACTGAAGAATGTCCCAGAGTGTGTAACAAGTATGTGTTCCTATGTATACACACACATGTATATGTGCTATCAGGAGCTGCCACTCACAGAGAACTGGTGCTCTTCACTAGCATTAGAACTTCAGTCTGCTCAACAGAGAAATTAACATCAGATCAAAGACTCTTACTGCTATTGTGATCTTTATTCCAAGTTTGTTAAGATAGCTCTCCTGGCAACAATCTATCTCTTTATCCCTACAAATATATTGATAACTTAAAAAATAATATGTCCAAATTTCTGATTTAGGGAATGTAGCAACAGCAAAAATAACACACTTTTCTCTCAGTATTTGAATAGGGTGAAGTTTTAAAATTCAAAGATCAATGTGACATGGATTTTCCCTGTCACTAGAGGGCAGAAGCTATGCATGTGATGCAGTGAAGAACGATTCAAGTATTTTTTATAAATGGTTTCACACATTTTCAAATGTTTTACAAAGTTGTGCAAGTAACAGAATAATATTCCTGGTACACATCTATCAAAACTAAACTTCAGTGAAGTCTAATTTCTAGATACAATTTGTTTACATGAAGAGTTTGGAAAAAAACATTTTTTTAATTATGTAAAAAATAAGTGCTTTAGGCAATATAAAAGTAATATTAAGTTACTTACAATTGACATTAGGGTTAGTACATAGTGCTGCAAATTCTGTCCATGATGATGAACCATTTTAGCATCAGCTGTAACCATAACTTCCACATATCTTGGGTATGATAAAAAACGTTTATTTCTGGAATGTAATTGACTTCTTTCATCTTCTAATGATATATTTTTTGAAGGGTATCTGAAAACTCTTTCTTTCCTTATACTAAGATCGTCATTAAAGTTGCTGTAGTTATGAAAGCGTAAAGCAATTTTCTTTATTTGGTTTTCTGGAAGGAAAAAAGAATACAAGGCAGAGTCATTAAAAGGTGGACATGACTAAAGATATTGCACAAAATTCAATAGCCAAAATATTTAATACTTACACATCTGCCTCCAATATGAAAAACACAAATTATTTAAAGCAGTGTTGAACCACATGATTATGAGCATTACCGTAAAGCAGTAATTATACAAAAGCAGTATAACAAATAGCAAAGTGACCTTTGCAAATACCCTATATAAATGGTCATTAGTCAGAGCATACTTACCAATTCAATTCAATTATATCACTTATGGGGGGGGTCTGGGGATTATGTGTGGAGATGCTTTATCATTGAGCCACATCCCCCAGTATCTTTTATTATTTTTTATTTTGAGACAGGGTCTCATTAAGTTGCTGAGGCTGGCCTTGAACTTACAGTTCTCCTGCCTCAGCCTCCCAAGTTGCTCAGATTACAGGCATGAACTTCCATATTCATCTCAATTACATCACTTCTATGTAATGTTTTCCTTTCTATTTCTGTTCCATTAAGTCAAATGTTAAAACAATGTCTCCTCCTTTATTAATAACCAGTGTATTATGACTCCAAACTAATTTAGACCAAAGCAAAATACAAGATCATGCATATTACAGAACAATGATAATCTGCCTGCTCGAACATGAAATCCTTAAAAATTATATCAGTGATTATACAGTATAGAGTTATAATGCAAGGAGAATGTTAGAAATTAATAAGAATACAAACTAATAAAAGTTGTTCAATGATAATATAAGTCCATATTCCTACTTGAATGTCCTACTGCCACCTAAGAGTCAACATGTATGTAACTAAACTCTTCACTTTCCACTCCCATTACCAGTTCCCCTATTTCTACTAACATGAGCGAAGCCTCCCGATGCCCATTAATTCACACTCAAACCTGTACACCATTGTGGACTCTCTCTACCCTCCCCTCACTCTTAGGTTTTAGTTGCCAAGTTTTGCCATTTCTCCTTCAAAATGTTCCTTGAACTGCTCCTCTTACAATGCTCTTTCCTTTAAACTCATTCAGCTTTTTCTCAGAATCAAGAATGCAAACTTAAACACAAAGGGCTACCCGAAAGGTTCAGGCATTATCAATTTATTGTCCCTCCCACTCATATTTTATTTATGCAAAAAAAGTTTACTTTTATAATCATTCTTTTTTTTCATCCTTAATAAGATGAGATAAATTGATTCTCACCAGAAAATACCCATAAGATAAAGTCTAAGTCCCACTCCTCATCAACTCACCACTAATAGTCACTACCACAGTCACTGCCACCAAACTGGAAATTCCCTAAAGACTGAGAACATATTGGGCAATCCATTCTAAGTGCTCAATAAATTTTCATGGGAAATTAAAAAAAGGGTGGGGGAGTTAGGATAAAGAAAGGAAAATGGAGGATGGAGTCAGAAACCAGAAAGAGAAGGAAGGAGATGCAAGAAAGGAATATACAGAAGAATAAGACAAAGGAGTTTATTAGGCTAGAATTCATGGTAGGAAAAATACTAATGTGATACACAACAGAAGCCATTTAAAGATAAGTAGATTACCTCTGACTTTCCTAACATCAAGTATGTTTATTGTGCTATGTGTATATGGACTTGAATTGATAATGGTGTTCTGTATTTGACCAGATGCAGAAAAGATATTTTCCACTTCTCTAACAGCACATAACCATTCATTTTTAAAATTAAGTAATAAAATTCAATGATGTATATTTTAGTCTATCAACATTTGAAATCACTTGTTGGAGGCTCTATAGCTCAAAAAAAACTGAGCATTCCTTGAAATCAAGATATATTGTGAAATCTAGCATTTTCACAGTTTTGAGTTATTGAGTTTTTTTATTATATTAACAATAGTAACCCACATAATACTAACAAAGTGTTTATTACCTACCATGTATTGGTACACTTCACATGTTAGCAAATAAGCACTATTAATATTCTCATTTTATTAAGGAGGAAATTGAGAACAAGGAGGGTAAGTACACTCACTGTCCAAGGTCACATAGCTAAGAAAATATAAATCTGTAACATACTTGTTTTTTAAATCAGTGGCATTAAATAACAAAAAAAACCATGAAAATATACAGTTCTCTGTGATTTTCTGATATAATTAGAAATCTTAGCCACTACTTTAAAATTTTGAGCTTACAGTTTATAAAGCATTTTATAATGATCTATTTCAAAGACTTTCGTAAGTTAGAGTGCTTCTAGTAATAAATGTCCAGAAGACTGGGGACTTGCCTTCGGCCGGCTAAAACCTGTAACATAAAAGAATCATTACATCATTACTCCTGCCTGTATCCCTGAGTCAGCTACTATTACCGTGCACATTTTAAAACAGACATGTGATGCAAGTGAAATTTCAAGAGCCACCAGCTGAATAAGTGGCATAACAAAGAAATGAATTCAGATTTCCTCCATATCAGTTATTACAGCAAAATACCACATCACATGATTCTTCCAAAGGTCCCATGTGGTAATACATGCAGAATGTTGAGAATTTAGTAACTGGAGTCATGGGAAGTGTTGCTTCCTAGAAGACTAAAAGAAGGAACTAGCTAGTCATATTCACAAAAATATGGGGTTTCATCGTCCTTGTATTACACAAACATAGAGCTGAGCTAGGATTTGAATATAAAAGCTTTCAGCTCTACTTTGGATAGAGATTTGAGATCAATCTGGTGCTGTTCTTTCCTTTAGTAACCCTGAAGAAAGATGGCAGCACAGGAAACTCCCAAATAATTCTCATTACTGCTACACACAAGAAATTCCAGTTATTCTGTTATTATGCTGGCAGCACAATGAAGCACAGTGGTCATGTGTCACAGAATAAATGCTCTTTTTATCTCCCAAATTCTCAAGAAGTTAAACCACAGTGCTTCCTCTGAAAGTCAGAGCTAGTCAGTAGGGTGAGTTACAATGTCCTAAGTGTTCAGGTGAATTCACCATGAATCTAAAGAAGTTTAAATTTCTGGCTTCTCCCTTGCAAAGTTCTTTTGTAAGGCCTACAAAAGAACATTAGAAATGTTGCATTCATAATTTTCTATTATTTTTCTTTAAAAAGTTTACCTCAAATTGTTTAATCTATAGGCCTTTAGAGGTGGTCATCAGATAATTCCAATTTGATATATTATATGGAAAATTATTGAAATCATGGTAATGGAGAAATAAGCTGAATGAAAATCCTAGTCAGTTTTGCACTAGAATATTACTAGTTCTTTCTTTTACCACAGAGTGTATTTTAATTCTGAATATCTCAATTCCCTACATATTTTGTCTCTCTAAATACAAATAAAGTTTAACTGTTGACCCATTTGTCCAAAAACACCACATTCCTTCTGAACTTTGTGTCAATGACTCACATCTCCTTTTGCAGTGCTTAACTGCCCGACCTGTGTTTGTTCATGTTTTGATTTTATCTGACCAGCATCTATTCACTAACTTCCCACAATTCCCTGGGTACCTATTCCCATCCTTTGCCCATAGTATTGCCCTGACCCCACCAGCAGTGTAGATCTGGCTGATTAGAGCATTGCCTCTAACAACAAGGATGGGAAAGGACAACTCAGGGCAAACAGTAATCGAACTGTATACCAGGACTCTTGCTGGAACTACTCAAAGTACATGCTGGACTGATACAGAAATAAAACCCAAGTCCCTCCAGAAGGTTTACACAGACCGTCATAAGCTTTCTCCTACTTACCTCTGCAATGTTACATCAACTTGCCGTTTCTAGAGTCCCCCATTTTGTCTTAAATAAGCATCTCTAGCTCCCTAAATGGGGCAAGCACTGCCTCATCTCCAGGCATTTGCACATACTGTTTCTGCCACGCAAAATGCTTCCCAGTCCCTCCCTTTCCCTGAATAATTCCTACTCCTCTTTGGGATCTCAGATAATAAATTCCTTTCTCAAGTAAGTCTTTCCTGACATGCACATCTGAGCTGGGTACTCCCCCTATAAGGTCTCAAAGCATCTTCTCGACGAATCTCATCTTACCCATTTGCCCATAAGCAGAAAAGTTATTTTGGCACTAACAATTTCTCAACTATTTACCCAGTAGTTATGATATGCACAATCTAGTGCAAGTTGTGAAGAATGTGAAAAATGAAATAAAATGTAACCTTTTACTTTAAAGGAGCATAAAACAGAATCTTAAAACTTATAGGTAAAATAATGGAAGCATATAATAAGTTTAAAAACAATGCAAGGTAGTCTTAATTATATACACTAAGTTGTGAGATAATCTATGGCCACAGATTCTAAAGCCCACATTGTAAATCTTACAAAATTATGACAGGTATATTAACCATAGGAAAATGAATAAGACTAACTTTAAAACAATTGAGTAGTAATCTTCAGTAAAGTGAAGAAGTAAAGTTATATATTATAACAATATATAATTAGTAAAAGTGCAAACAATTAATGACTCCACCATATTATTTATTTCTATGAATAAAGAACACCCTATGAATTTAAATAACTCATATTTAGAGCAAAGGAATTCTTTTACATTTGAAAAAGACATACCATGTCTCTGTGGAAACAAAGATTTGAAGTTAAAATCTTTTTAAAAAACAAGTGACGAGGGAGATCCAAGATGGCAGAATAGAGGAGGTCGAGTTCCTGGCTGCCCATGATGTGAAATCAAGAAAGTAGACAAGCAGCTTCTCTGAAGGTGGGTGAACAAAAAGGTGGGGAGGCTTTACTGGAACCTAAAACTGGACAAAGCAGACCAGGGACACAGGAGGTTGTATATAATTGAACAAGCAAAAAATCTCCAGCAGTACAGTCACTGCCACAGCCAGGCTGGAGGCTCCAGCCAGAGAGGTCCCTCTGTGAACATAGTAGAGGGATAAGGGAATTAAAGGAACCCACATTTTGGGGAGGCCAGAGGCTTGTCCTGGAGTGGAGCATTTAGAGACCAAGGGCATTGTCCAACAAACCTGGAGGACTCACTGCACAATATCTGTGTGTAGGGAAAGAAGCCACCATCTCTCCAGGCAGAGTGTGGAGGACAAAGGAAGGAACCATTTTCCAGCCTGGTGTGGGGGCCGGTAACTAGAAAAGTCAATTCCTGGCAAACCCAAGTTTGACCCGAAATATAGGCTGAGTAAAGACCCAGTTAAATATACAACATAGAGTGTACTTAAGTGACCATAAGAAAATCAAACATGAAGAGAGGTTTACACAGGGGACAACTGGTCCCAGAAACCCATCTGGTTCTACCCCTCCCCCTCCAATCCAACTGCTTGCAGGACCCACTGGGAGAGATGCATCTAGCCAGGAACACAGAAGGGTGGGGGTGAGAGAAATTGGAGACTAAACCTGAGAGGAGGAAACATGTGGTCTACAGGTGACATAGGGATTGGGGGGAGAGAGAAGAATGGTGAAACTTTAGATTACATAGAGAGAAATGAGAGGGAAGGGGGGTAGAAAAAATAGTGGAATGAGACAGACATCATTACCCTATGTACATGTATGATTACCCAAAAGGTAAGAATCTAAACGTGCACAACCATAGAAACGAAAAGAGGTACCCCATTTGTGTACAAAGAATCAAAATGAAGTCTGTAAAAATAAAAAAACTAATTAAAAAAAAATAAAGATACAAAGATGGGATGTGAAAAACAAACAACAACAACAAAAAAGAATTGGCTCCCCCACCACATGAGTAAACCCAGGGGAGCCCTGGGGTAAAGTCCTCCAGCAAGGACCAGCAAGAGCTGGGCGCCTGAGGTGCACTGATTTAAAATCTCCAAACCAATTACCATTCCATGAAGAGCCTGGAGCCCACTGAAGCCTAAACCCTGCCTCAAGGAGCTTGGCCAGTGGGATTACCACTCTCACTCCAGCAATCAAGAGGGTGGAGCATCATGCTCCAGAAACTGCTGAGAAGACAGGCTGAGAATATTCTGAACTCCAGTGGAAAGAATTATTTAACTTTTCTTCAAGATTTTTTTCTTTTCTTTTCTTTGTTTTAATTTTTTTCACTGTTTAATTGTGACCTTAATGGTACATGGACATTTGTACAGTTTCCTATTTTTCTTTTCTTCTCATCTGTAACATTTTTGAAGGCAGTTATTCTACATGGATTTTTTTTGTGAACTAGGATGATTGATTAGTATATTTTAGTTTTGTATTCTTTTAGTTTTAATTTTTTTTTATATTTTGCTTTATACATATTTTTTCTCCTACCTGTTTCCCATGGTTCTCTCTTGTCTTCTGCTAATAGTCAGTCTCTATTGTTCTCTCTCACTCTTCCTCTAATCTTTTGCTTCTGTCTTCTCTCCTCCCTCATAATCATCACATTCTACATCACTTCTGTTCTCTCCCTGTCCACTATTTGAAAATGTAAACCCTTTTGCAAACTTGCTGTCTTTACTATACGCAATAACTGATCGTATCATTTCTGTTTATATTGATAATTAACATTGTAGACGTTATAGTAGGAACTATTTAGTTTCATGCAGTAAGTTGTTTCCATTGGTTGTGTTGTTACTATTTGTCTCTCCCTAAACAGTGACTGGGAATCTTCAGGGACACTCTTAATCCACAGGGTAGAAACTCTACTGCCTCAGATTCACACTGTTAGATGGGCAGAAACACAAACAACATGAAAAAGCAGGGAAACAAATTGCCCCAAGCAAACCAAGATACTCCAATAACAAAATCCATTGACACCACAGTGGATGTAATGTCAGAGGAGGAGTTTAGAATGTGCATTGTTAAACTGACCTGCAAAGTAAAGGATGATGTAATAAAAGATCACTTCAATAAAGAGATAGAGATTCCGAAGGAAAAAAGAAAAAACAGAAATCCTTAAAATGAAGGAAACAATAAACCAAATTAAAAATTCAATAAAAAGTATCACCAACAGACTAGACCACTTGGAAGACAGAACCTCAGGCAATGAAGATAAAATATACAATCTTGAAAATAGAGTTGACCACAGAGAGATGTTAAGAAACCATGAATGAAACTTCAAAGAATTATGGGATAACATGAAAAAAACAAATTTAAAATTCACTGGGATAGATGAAGGCATGGAGATACAAACCAAATGTACAATCTTTTCAATTAAATAGTGTCAGAAAAATTTCCAAATCTAAAGAATGAAATGGAAAATTGAATACAAGAGGTTTACAGGACCCCATGTGTGCAAAATTACAACAGACCCACAGCAAGGCACATTATAATGAAAATGCCTAGCATACAGAATAAGGATAGATTAAAGGCTGTGAGAGAAAAACATCAGATTACATATAGGAGGAAACCAATGCAAATCTCAACTGATTTCTCAACCCATACCCTCAAAACTAGAAGGTCCTGGAATAACATACACCAAGCTCTGAAAGAAAATGCAAGCCAACCAAGAATCCTATATCCAGCATAATTAAGCTTCAGATTTGAAGATGAAATTAAAACCTCCCATGATAAACACAAATTAAAAGAATTTGCAACCAGAAAGCTTGCATTTCAGAATATTCTCAACAAAATATTCCACGATGATGAAATGAAAAAAAATGAGAACCAGTGAATGAAGGAACTACACTAAAGGAATAGCTAATCAAAGGAGAAACTAATTAAAACTAAAAACTAGATATAAACCAAAATGACTGGGAACACAAATCATACTTCAATAATAACCTTGAACATTAATAGACTAAACTCATCAATCAAAAGACAGACTGGCAGATTGGATTAAATCACAAGACCTAACAATATGCTGTCTCAAAGAGACTCACCTCATAGGCAAAGACATTCACTGAAGATGAAAGGATAGGAAAAAACATATCACTCACATGGATTGCCTAAACAAGCAGGGGTTTCTATTCTTATATCATATAAAGTGGACTTCAAGCCAAAGTTAATCAGAAGGGACAAAGAAGGACATTTCATACTGCTTAAAGGAATTATACATCAATAAAACATAACAATCAAAAATATTTATGCCTCAAACAATGGAGCATCTACAATACATCAAACAAACCCTTCTCAAATTCAAGAATCAAATAGACCACAATACAATAATATAGGGTTTGAACATTTTTATCTATATATATGAATACAAATATGAATATATATGTAAAAGTACACATGAAACTATTTAAATGGATATAGATTTGTATACAGTTATTTTTCTTTTGAGATGGATATTTACAAATTTTGGTAAGATATAGGATATAATTACATAACTGAATATACATGAAAATTTATGAGTAAAATTTTGGTTGCCATTAGGGTACATACACATATATATGAATATATATATAAACATGTACAGACTATATATATGTGAAAATATATATGATATTCAAAGTAATATTTATGAATTTTGTTAAAAGGTTCACAATTATGGGTAGAGTTAGGGTTAATTCTGAGTTACAGCTTTGGTTTAGGGGATGGGTTACCTTTGGAACATATGCATCAATATATATGAATATAAACATGAATATAGGGGAAATATATGCTAAAATTCATATACATATATTTTTATCTATGGATATTTTTAAGGTAAACAATATTGTTATATTATTATAAAATTGGGGTTATGCCTATGGAAATGGGTATATATATATAAAATATCTATGGGTTTTAATGTGAATTTATGAATTTATATCCCCAAATACATAGGTACATTCATGTAAAATGTTATGGTTTATATGTATAGAGGTTTCCCTGAGGTATGTTGGTAGGTATAGGACTAATGTAGAAAAATAGTTAGTGTTAGTTTAGGGATTGAACATTTTTACCCATATGCACAAATATAAATATAAATACATATGTAAAAATATATATGAAAATATTTAAATGGATATAAATTTGTATAAACTTATTTTTCTTTCAAGATGAATGTTTACAATTTGTTTTAGTTACAGTTTATGATTTTGTAACTGAATATATATATATGAAAATGTATGAGCAGGAATTTGGTTGCTGTTAGGGTATATATATATATATATATATATATATATATGAATGTACATAAACATAGATAGGAATATATATGTGAAAATATATATGGCTATCTAAACTAAAAAAATTAAATTAAATTAAGAAAAAAAAAAGAATAAGAGACTAAATACAAACCTAGACAAAGAAAAAGAAAATGCAAAGTGACAGACCAATCACAAAGAATGAGACCTTAAGAAGGGATAAATGGAGATGTGTTCAGTTCTAGCAGTGGAGGTTTACATTGCTATCAATGAAAACTCACAGAAAGTGTACCACATTGAGGAGTAACTAAAAAATCCTATATGCAAATTTCAAAAAAAGAAGTAAACCAATTTAAAGCAAGGACAGAAAAAGTTCTTAATGGAGGTACAACAGAAAACAGGTTCACAGTATATTTCAAACGTTCAATAATCTCAGTCCCTTCTCAACAGATTTGATCAACACACCAACCAGAACAAGATGATATGGATCAGAAGAAATCATCAGACTGCCTAGCAGTGAACAACAAATGTTAACTTTACAAAATGGGAGCCAATCGAATCTGAACAGAAATACAAGAAGTGGTTTGACACCATTGTATTCAAGACACTGGAATAGGTTACTCTTCAATTAAGGATTATCACTATAATAGCTTCTCTCATATCTCAAGATTTATAATCCTCTCCTATTCACTTCTGGACTAACAGAAAAAAATGTTAAGGAAGAAACCCTTGCCTTCTAAACTAGAAAAGAGTGAATCATTACTTCTGCCGTTAAACCTTCTCTAGTTTAATACATGAAATACACAATCCTAATACAAAGAAGGGAATTTAAAAAAAATTGTTATATTAATTCTTTAGAGTAACCATGTAGTCCTTCCTGGGAAGAACTATTGTTACTGTAGTGAAAAGATAATTACCTTCAATGTGAGGTATCTTCACAATGCACCTGAGGACTACCTAAGTTTACCCTCTGGTTTCTAGCATGTTGATTCTCTTAGTCTTTTGTCCTTTTCATATAATGCACCCTATTTGCAAATCTTTAACTTCATTAAAAATAAAACTAGATAACATAAGATTCATAAATAAATGAGCTAAAACTAGAAAGCTCTAGTGGTTATTGCCACAGAAAAAATAATGGCAATGCAAAATGAGTATCACATACAGGCAAATTGATCTTTCTCTTTGGAATATATAATTAATAATGTAATAGTACATTCACTATTATGGCAAGCAGAGCACACGACTGGCACAATAGGTCAGTTAACAGGATAACCCTCTACACATGGAACCAATACTCATGCCACCTCTAGGTTTTACCTTAGATAGAAAACATCTGGAAGCTGAGGATGAGCTTGCCTCACAGTTACACTAAGGCTCAGAGAGATTCAACTTTGAAGAAAGAAAGAGTATGTGTGACTGTATAAATGAAGTAGCTCGACTCCATAGGATTCACAACCTTATGACCTGATTAGGTCAAATTTCATCATGTAGGATTTTTGTTTGTTTAGAACAAATTTTAACTTAAGAACATCATTATAACAATAAGACTGAAGAATAGCTACGTAAGAAAATAGACTACTTTCATGCTCTATGGAATACTGATAAAGTAAAAGATGATATCCAAATGATTGTGGCAAATAGTTCGTTATTAAAATATAAATAAATTTTTTCTAGTCAGTAGAGTAGGATCTTTGTTATTTTATTTTTTAATAAAAGGTGCACCTGTTTAAGCTTCCCTTATAGCCTGTGCTTAACTTAAACAGAAACTTGGGTACCAAAAGAAAAAAGGATTCTTCTGGGGAATGTGGCTGAACTAGGAGATATAAGAGGGAGAGTTCCACTGTGTTGACTCTAGAGGCCACTAGGACATCCAAAAAACATGAGTATCCAGCAATTTGTAGACCCAAGGTTTAATCTTAAAACAGGAACTAAAGTTAAAACATTTTCAAAAATCATGTAATGTTCAAATTAGTAGTTAAAATTAGGAAAGTAGGAAAAAATAAATCATGTGTACTATATAAAAGATAATCTAAAAGGGTGGCCAAGAAGGGCCCTTTAAAAAATACTTAACTCGGAAAATGAAAAAAATAACAACCAGCAAAAGAAATGGGAGAAATAGTTAGAAAGCAAAGAAGCAAAGTTGAAAATAAAATATATCAGAGAACCTAAGGAAAGGGGAACTCAGGGAAAGTTGATTGATAGTTAGGAAACACTGCCCCCAAACAGCAGCAATAAGACTAAGAGAGAGTATTACTCTTGACAAGTAGGAGGTCAAGGTCCTACGTGACCTTGAGAGAGCAGATGCAGTAAAACAGAGGGCAGGAGAATGAGATCTCTATCATCATCTCTCTGTATTTGTAGAGGCTTAAGCTGACCCTAGAAATCACAATTAAGTAGGAGTGAGAGAAGATTGGAGGAACTTTAGATTATGTAGAAGAAAATGAGAGGGAGCGGGATGAAAAATGGTGGAAAGAGACAGACATCATTACCCTATGTACATGTATGACTACATGAATGGTATAAATCTACATCATGTACAATCATAGAAACAAAAAGATGTACCCAATTTGTGTGCAATGAACCAAAATGCAGTCTGCAAAAAATTTTAAAAATAAATAAATAATCCAAAAAATAAAAATAAAAAAATTTAACAAAAAAAAAAAAAGTTATTAGTTCAAAATACCAGTCATGCTCACAGCCATGTTTATGATCTGTATTTATGTGCTATAATGGTACCTTCTTTGCCTATAAATTTTTAAGATTCTATAAAAGGCAATGACTTCAGAAATCATTAAGTAAGAGATTATAAACTGGTGTCTAACAAACTATGTTCAGCTCACTTAAAAGAATCTAATGGCAAGGTGTGGTGGCACACGCCTATAATCCCAATCACTCGGGAGACTGAAGCAGGAGGATTACAAGTTCAAGGTCAGCCTCAGGAACTTCCTGAGGCCCTAAGCAATTTAGGAAGATCCTGTCTGAAAAATAAATAAATAAATAAAAAGATAAATAAATAGGATTAGGGATGTGGCTCGGTGGTCAAGCACTCCTGGTTTAAAACTCTGGTATCAAAAAATAACTAGATTTTTAACTACTCTATAAAATACAAAAGGTCTGGTAATACTGGTCCCGTGTTACCAAAATGCCCTTTGAGAGGAGCATGTGTGTTCCAGTGCCCTATGGACACCTCAGTGTCCTTATGACACCTCACCTCATTATTCTGGTAACCACCTGGTCTCTATAGCTGTAAATTATCTCATTGTGGCATTGGTTTAAAAGGAAACTGGACAGATCTGAGAATATCCAGGGTGATATGGCCATAGATGAAAAGAATTAAATCCTGCCATTTGCAGCAATGTGGATGGATTTGGAAGACACAATGCTAAGTGAAATGGTCACAGAAAGACAAATACTACATGATCTCAGGTGTGGAAACATAAAAGTTGACTTCATAAAAGTAGAGAATAAAACTGGTTACCAGAGCCTAGGAAAGGGAGGAGGATGGAAGGAGAACTGTTAGCTGGAACAGGGGTGCAGTTAATGAGGAGGAATAACTGTTAACATTCTACAGCACAATAAGATAACTAATAGGATGGTCAACAATTAATTGAGGATTGCAAAATAGCTAGTAGAATTTTGAATGCTTTCAACACAAAGAAATAAGTGTCTAAGGTGAAAGGTATGCCAGTTATCCTGATCTGATCATTGCGCATTCTGTACGTACATGTACAGAAATATCACTCCATACCTCATAAATATATACAATTACTATATGTCAATTAAAAATAAAAATATATTTTTAAAAATTTTTAAAAGAAACATTAAATTCTCAACTATTTCCTGCTCTGGCTACAACCAGAGAGGTGCAGGTCTCAAATCCAGAACTCAAATTCTATTCCCTGACTCCCAGCCTACTAAGCGCACTATAGCCTCTGCTGACACTAAAACCATCTGGATTTCCCCCAGACTGAAGCTGATTAAATTATTATCTTCAAAGGAAAGGGAAATAATCTCCATATAAATATAATTTCATTGAAAAAGCAGTTTTCATAAATTCACAGAAGTATACAAATAGATTATTCACGAATAAAAATCTTTAAAATCTTATCAAATTTCAAAAAATGCTTAAGGAAATTATCTTCAATTTACATTTTCATGTGTACTTCACTCGTTTGAGAGTTAAATCCTTTGTTGACAAGATACCTTCTTTTCACTTTTAGAATCCCTTCCTTCAGTCTCTTCTCATTCAAATCCCAAAGTATCTCTTTTTAGTGCATGATAGTTATACATAATATTGGGGTTCATTTTGACATAATTATACAAGCATAGAATATAATTTACTCCAAAACCATCTGGAAAAAACAAAAGTTGCCATATCGACTGAGTAAAGAAACTTTTTTTTTTTTTTCTTTTAAGATTGTATGCTGTCTTTGCTTTAAACTTTGTTTCCCCAGTGCCTATGGGATAGCCAGTGAAATCCTTGGAGTTCTTTAAGGTCTGTGTGCCTTGTCAGCCTCTCAGAACTTCCCACACATCTGCACCCTGCTCTCTTGAAATGATAAATGGGTAATTCTTTTCCCTACACATCAGGATTCTGAAGATGCAAAATGCTATACTCTCTCTTGTCTACAGCCCTATTCTAATCAATTTTCATATACTTTGCAATATTAACGACTGAACAACTATATGAACAAATAAACTTAGTAAAATTCGAGCAAAGCACAGAAATTTAAAAATTAGCCAACATCCTTAAAACCCATTTAAAGACATTTCACTTTTCACTCACATTTGATCCTCCGTTTTACTGATTTACAAATGTTCTGTGTTCCTACCCCGAGACATTCAGTTGTGGGGCAGGGGTTGGGGATCACGAAGTCTCCTGATTGGCCCTTGGAGGATAAGCAATAACAGAATTACACTCAACAGAATTCAGAGACTTTTTTCATTCTTATCAATCTTTTCAGGGTTTCCTTCCCCTTCAGTTTTATTTATTTTATTTTCTTTGGATGGTGATGTGTTTGGGTTTCTTGCTTGATATTTTTTCATACTGTGTGTTTCTTATTTCCTTGCTCTGCCGTTTCCCCTGGATTTTTACTTAGAGTATATCTGACTTCTAAGAACCTGGCATATACAATGGCTAGGTCTGGCTTCCAAATTTAATGTGTATGGCTTCAAGGCACACAGTGAACTCAGTTCTTTAATGAATTTAATCTAATTTTAAATTAATCTAATCTTTAATGAATTTAATCTAATTCATCAAGGCTGAAGCCACTATGAATTCTAACACGTCAGGGTCATGATGAATAAAAAACATCCATAGAACAGTGGGAAAAAAAGTCGCTTTTCTTTCTCCATTTAATCACGTTAGCTCATGTGCTAAATCTGTAGGCCAACCTGTTTGAAGGATTCTCCTGAAGGTGCGCCGATGGGAATAAAGAAGATCCTGCAAGTATTTCTGAACAATGTGTGAATTGGGAAGGAAAAAAACACCTTGGATGACATTTCACTAATTACATTCACAACTCTTCACTTTTACTAACAAAATGATGATTAGTAGCTAATTTTAGGCCATTAATTGATTGCCTTTATTAGTGATTAAAACTGTACATGTTAATTGTACCAAAAAATGGAGGAAGTTAATTATTGAAAAGAATAACACTTCTTACATTTTAACAAATATAGAAAAAATATCTCGTGATTAAAATTAAATCCCACAGGTTTCCATTTGTTTTTATTTGTAGTTTTTATAATAAATCTTTAGTATAAATATTTTTTAAACAAAAGAACCCAGCTTTACTTGAATCATTTTCTTGCTGATAACGAACACTGATCATGAATGTGAAACCCTGCATATCATTATGTGAAACATTTATGCATTCAGAATGTCTACTTGGTGGTTTTCTTCTTAAGAAGCTAAACAATTCATTAAACAAGCTGCTCCTGAATGGTAGATCAGAACAAGCATAAGCTGCCTTCTGTAGAGTTCTATTGTGAAGCTGTACCCATTTGTGTTTTCTTTGAAGCCATAAAAATGAAACCCTTATGCTCATATTAAAAGCATAAGAAAGGCATCTATTATGTCAATAGATTTAAAACAGGGCCTTAGACACAGTGAGAACCACTCCAAACTGGCACCCTTATAATAGCAAAGGTTAAGAAGTGCATTCCCAGGGAAAACCTTCAAAGGCCTACATATCATTATATCCCAAAACAGATGGCATCACAGTATTTGGAACTATAGTTTATGGACACCTACAATCACAAATAAATCCTTTCTAATCCCACTCTTTTGTCTAGATTTTGTACTTTGATGATAACTGCAGGTGCCTTTTCTCCACTATATTTACACCATTTTATAAATAATGAAAATTCATGACATATATGGACACAACTCTTAATAAAAACAAGTTTTACACAGTATGTAAGTAAAATATTTCACTGGTAGCAGATTTATCCTTTATAGTAATCTATGACTTCTAGATTCTAATCTACTATAAATCTTCAGTAATCTAAATTTTAAGGAAAAATATACCTCTCTCCTACATTGCTGGAACTATAAATATGATAAAAAAAAAACCACTTCATAAAACCACATGGAATTATCTAGTATGTATCTATATACCATGGAGAAACTCTCAAACATAGGAGATAGGCTCAAGAACATTCACAGTGGCATCTTCTGTATTAGCAGAAACAATAAACAAGCCACAAGTTCAAGAGGAAAATGAATGCAGGAACTAGTATACGACTGTCTGATACACTCAGAAAATGAAGACTGTGCAGCAATGACAAGGAATGAAAGCTGCTATACACTAATACAGATGAATCCCAGAAACTATGCTGAGCAAAAAGTCACAGCTATGTGCAACTTATTTCCACTTATGAAAGTTAAAATCATGCGGAATTGAGTAATGTGATATTGTTATTTATGTTCAGTTGTTTTTTTTTAATCTAAAATTCTGCTGAGAACAACTAAATCATACTACTATGGATAACAGATTGACATAAAACTTTGTATGAAGATTTTCTATAAATCCCTTACAAAATCCCTTTTTTGAATTTAAACTTAGTTTACTACAAAAAATTACCTATAGATAATTTCTAATAGATACTTATGAATCAAAAGATTATTTAAAATATCATATACTTTGATATTTAATAAATATGATCTCACTTATATATAGAATCTAAAACAGTTGAACTCATAGAAGTAAAGAATAGAATGGTGGTTACCAGGGGCAGTGGGGGAGAGTTGGGGAGATGTTGGTTAAAGGAAATCAAAATTTCAGTTAAACGGAAGGAATGAGTTCAAGAGATCTATTAACAACAGTGATTATAGTTGATAAAAATGTATTTGATTCTTGAAAATTACAAAGTATATTTTAAGTGTTTTCATTTATAAAAAAGATATGTGAGGTAATACATGTTAATTAGCTTGATTTAGTCATTCCAAAATGTACACATATTTCAAAACAATAGGCTGTACATGATAAATATATATAATTTTTTTCTCAATTAAAAGTAACTAAATATTGAAGGAAAATATGTAAAAGTTGACCTATAAGAAAATTTGAATTGTATCACAACTTAACTGAAAAGTTTGACTTCAAAGTTTACCTGAAACTTCACAAGGTCTTTGAGACTGTAGAAAAGAGCTCTTTAATTCTTGTCTATATATAAGATGTGGCTTGTTGTGGTCTTCTTCATGTTCACTCCCATCTGCCTTCATGATAGGTTCTAAGAAATATTCACCATCGTGTGCTTTAAATGTTCCCATCTGAAAATAAAGCAAACAAAAGTCAATGTTTTTCCAATGGTCACTAAGATGACACATTGCACTGCAGGTTAAAATGAGTACACAGGGATAGGGGTGTGGCTCAGTAATAGAGTGCTAGTCTAGCCTTAGTGAAGCCCAGAGTTCAATCCCTAGCATGACAAAAAATAAAATAAAATAAGCACACAGAAGTAAAACAGCAGAGCCTATTCAAAAACACCACAACTGAACATAAAATGTTTCCCTTCTAAGACTCACTCTTCTCTCTCTATTCTTATATATAAAGTCATGAAAAACTAGATAATATCGCAATAGGGTTGAGATGATAGGTATTCCAGATATTAAAAATGACATAAGCAAAGTCCTCAAAATGGAAAAATATATAGAGAGAATATTATATAAATAGCAAAGCCTGTTAATTTAGTCTGTGTAAGGTAATAATGTGAGACCAAAACTAAAGATCAAAGATGTTGAATGTGGTGCTAGAAATTTGGAGTTTGTCAGCAGTGAGGAGCCATGAAAGAATTTTCACAAAGATCTATCCTCTGAATTCCAGAATCCAGCACCAAAATAGTTGGATATCATTTATACAACATTCCCAACCTTAAGAGGTCTAAGACCATACTCTTTTTTTTTATGCTAATTTTTATTTATTTATTTATTTTTGGTCCAGGAATTGAACCTAGAGATGCTTAAACACTGAGCCACATCCCCATCCCTTTTTGTTTTTGGAGACAGGATCTTGCTAAGTTGCAAAGGGCCTCAATAAATTTCTGAGGCTGGCTTTGAACTTGGGATCTTCCTGTCTCCGCCTCCTCCAGAGTCACTGGAATTATAGGCATGTGCCAAGTGCCTAGCAATACTCTTGATTTCTGGTCCAAATTTGCTGTTTCTAAAAAACACTCCCTATTTCAGTAAATGGCCTTAATATTTTCAGATTGCTGAGATATAAAATCTCTTTGAGAGAAATCCAGGATGACTCTTTCCTTCAAATCCCACATTCAGTCTACCTGCAAATCCTGATGGCTCAAAAGTCAAAGTACAACCAAAATCAAATGGCTTCTCCCATATTACCATTATATCTATGATCAAATCTAACGGTCTCACTTTCCCAAACTAAATCAATAGCCTTCTATGATCTAGCTTCTATAGACAGTCATTGTAATTTTTTTCAAGAGAAGGTTAGATCATATCACTGCCCTGGGAAAAAAGAGAAAAAAATACAACTAATGAAGGTCACTCAATAAAATCAAAAGTTCTTACAATGGTCTTCAACATTCTATGTGATCTGCCACCCCTCTACACCACTCCATCCTTCCAAGGACACACTGACAACAATTAGACTGACTTTCTTTTCTCCTACTTTCACCTTAGCTTACCTTAGAGCTCACTCCTGGTGCCTTTGCTATTTCTCAAACATGACAAGCAGAGTCCCACCTCAGGGCCTTACGAAACCTGCCTCAGGCACTTCTCCTTGGGGGCTCCCATTTATCATTTCTTTGGAGTCTCCACTCAACATTTGTCACCCTAACTAAAATGGCACCTATCCTCCTCTCTAATCCCTATATCCCAGTTCACTTTCTTGATCGTACTTATCACCTGATACATTTGTATTTATGTTTCTTTGTAACTTGTCTGATACTATCCACTGAAATATAAGCTCCCTGAGAATTGTGCTCATCTCTATATGGTTGCCACATACCAGAGACTGAATATATATATGAATAAATGAATGAAAACTTGAGATCATAAGCTATGAAATTCAATCTAGTAACATTTGATAGTATAGGTGATAGAAAAAAAAAAAAAAAAAAAAAACTAGCAACAACAAGATAGAGGCTATAACCCAGAAGAGGGAACAAAACCTGAATAACAATAATGGTAATGGTGATGTTTTGGTAGCTGGAACAGACTGGTTAACAAGATAGCAATCAATGCCTGAAGAAAGTGAAAAAGAGACAGTGAGAGAAATGATAGAGATAATTTGGGGGAAAGATATAATTTACTAAAAAGAATCCAAAAAAGTTAGATATCATAACAGATCCCTATCTACCAAGAAAAAGAAAAAGATGTCCAAGTTATAGCACATCCAAAAAAAAAGAATCCCAGCCTTAATGATTTCACAAAAGAATTCCATCGTACCTTGAAAAAGCAGATAAATCCACAATTATTGAACTGTTCCAAGATATGAAAAAGAAAAAATCCAAATTATTTTTTATGAAATTAATGTGAACTTAGCAAAATCTAGTAATGACCACACTAAAACAAAACAAATGAATGCACAGCAAGCTCATATGTGAATATCAAGGTAAAAGTCCAAAATTGCATTAGCAAAAAATAAATAAATAATAAAATCCAGCATCACATTAAAAGAATAATAAATGACTAGGTGGATTTTTCATAGGAAAGCAAGTATGGTTCAAAATTAGGAATCCATTACTATAACCCATAAAAAATAATGAAGTCACATGACTTTTGATAAAGTTAATGTTTTTTTAAAAGTAAAATAGAAATAGATGGATGTTTCTTTAACGTGATATGTTATGTCACAGTCAAAAAGACAACATCACACATAATGAAGACATACCAAAGCACTTCACGTAGGTCAGAATTACAAAGATGCTATGGACTACACAACAGAATTAGATAAGAGGAGAATAGAAATGTAAAAATTGGAAAGATAGAAGTAAAGCTGTCATCTTCCTAGATTACATCAATATATACTTTAAAATAATAATATTAACTAAAAAACTACTGCTAAAAAAAGTAAATTCAGTGAGATAAAAATATCCAGATGATCACCCTCTCTCTCTCTCTCTGGCCAGGTGAGGCTAAATCATCCAAGGTAGGAAAATATAATAATAATGGCTTACTCCAATACAAAGGTCAGATATCATTCTGACTTCTCCCCTCCCTCCATATATATGGTATATATTGATCTCTATATTGATATATATATATAGAGAGAGAATATATTGACCTCTATAATGACATATTCGTTCATACACAATTCATATCAAACTAACAATAACTTTGAAACATGTTAAAATATATTCCTCACTTTATAGGTAAGACAAATAAGGAGCAATGGGGTTAAGAAACTTGTCCAAGTGTCACACCTACTAAGTGACAAGAGGAACAACCCAGCTCAACAATTCATGGCTTAACTCAGTACACTATACAGTCATCATATGCCAATTTTGATAAGTTCTATAAAATAGTCAACAAATATTTCATATGCACCTTCTACGGACCAGACATAGTTTTATGAGTTCAAGATACAAAAGTGAACATGACAAAATCCTTGCCTTCAAAGAACTTATACAGGAAAAGACAGGCAACATGTAAAAATATAATACACCAGGTGGTAGTAAGTGCAATTAAAAAAACTAAAGCAAAGAAATAGAAAATCACAGGTGGAGAAATGGGGAGAACTTCTACAAGGGGACAACAAGGTTGAGGTTGGAATAACGAAGAAGTAGCCATGGAAAACTCTGGGGGAACATTCCAAACAGGGAACAAAAGGCCAAGAGACAAGGAAAGCTTGACAAGTCCAAGTAACAGAAAACTATAAGGATGAAGCTGTGCCAACCAGGAGATATGGACTAGCAATATGGGGTTAGACTGGCAGCGGCCAGTTTGCAGTGTTTGACTTTGAAAAGCATTCATCATCATACCTCAGAATATATATTTACCTATACAAAAACTTGGCACTTTTCCACTTAGAAAAGCATATTTCTGCAAAGAACCAATTCAGAAGTGAATTACAAAAAGGCACAATTTTAGTGAATGACACTCCATTTCTTAATTATAAATATCTTAAAATCATTTAGGGACAACTTTAAAATGGTCGTTTTAAATTCCATTGTAAATAATACAGGTATATCTTAAATTGCTATTTTAATGTAAATCACTTAATGCCATTTAAATAATTATGGTGATTGTAGGAATAAAGTTCTCTTTACTATAATTATTACTAGATTAGTATTTTTACTATATTTACAGTTTCAACATCTAAAACATGGTCTGAAACTGACACTTGTTATATTATTTCTGTAGAAATGAATATTAAGGAAATAAATATAGTATCTGGGATTTTTTTTCATATTCCCTTTAATAAGTCTTTAATTTTTTTCCAAAGCATTCTTAAATTATGATAATCTTGAGACTTATCTGGGGTATATTTACATGATCATTTTCTTTCACTGCTGCAAACTAAAATGTTTAGGAACTCTTGGTGTGCTAATATGTTAGGATTATATTTTTTAATGGTTTAAAAATTAATAAGTACTATAAAATACTGAAATTAGTATCTTTTTGATAAAAAGCAAAACTGTAAAGATATTATATCTATTTCCTGGATAGCTTCCTAGTGGCCTGTCCCCTAGCATATTTTAATACTGCTACCAAACATAACCCCAGTCACATATTTTCAATATGTACCAAAATTCCAGCATTCTCTGTCTTACCAGAAACTAATTTCAACTGTAATTACAAGAAGTAACAAAGATATTGGTTTTGAAATCTGAGTGCATGGATCCATGCAAAATCCCTTTCTGCCTTTTAAAAAAGCCTGCTGAAGAGGGGAAATGTGATACTATCTTGGAAAAAGATACAAATAGACATGAACTGGCCTGTTACTTTGCTAACTGCATCTACAAAACCACTTTGAATAACATCAAACTATTCCCAAATAATACTGAAAATATTTATACTGACAGAATTTCTTTCATGCTCTCCTGGCCCAAAATCTGACTATGAGGTACTTCTATTTTAAAGTTCCAAAATACTGCACATGGGTCCAACTCATGCTCCCATACGCAAATATAGTTCAGTCCAGAGTCATCAGCACCTACTTTTAGTTGTGCTAGAATAGCTTGAGAAGAATCGTGCCTTTAAAAGGTTCATTCTTAAATAAAACATTCATGTTTTAAAATATAATTTTTTTTAAAAGTCAAATAATTCATTTTTTTAAAGTGATTTCTCTTTTGAATTATCAGTGAGGGACCTAGAAGTATTTCACTTCCATCAATTTTCCTGTAATCCACCCCATTGCAGGGGACTTCCTATTCAAATAATAAAAATATTAAGGTTTTGCCTAAAGACTCCTAAGGAAGCACTTAATTTTTTTAAACTTGGAAAGGAACCTGGTAAGGAATTTGAGGACTTAGCAAAACAGGTGGTTCATAGAATTATATTTAGATCATGCCTTATTTTTAGAAACCTGCCTATCTGCAGATGAGCACTGCAATTCAATTTATGAGAAATGTCAATCAGATTCCAAATACTTTCTTTCAATGACTATTAAAAATCTGCAAAACTAGATTTCCACTTGGGTAAGGGTTCCTAATTTCTTGCAGTGAGGATTGTCTATTGGCCAAGTTGCTTTGAAAGGCAGTAAATAGTTGTACAACTGGTTCCAATTTATTCCCATAGGTCAAAATTCTTATGTTTAGAGGATTTTTATACAATTGGTTTTCTAAAATGTTCTTATTTCAGTATTGTGGCATTCATCCATGTATTTTTTTCAAATACATGGCAAACACATGTACTTTTGCTACAACCAATAATGTGCTCTCAGATTTCATTAAAGGGTAAAAACAAGTACAAAATACAAACCCCTTGAACTCTCTTCCAAAATCATTTATAGTTTTCATAATAAGCATTAGCAACTGGAGAACAACATTTGAAAATAGGGGACTATTGAACTGTTGTCTAAAATATTTAACGATTTTCCATCTTTAATTCATAAACCATATCCTGAAAAAATGATAAGAAAGCCTAAGAATGTGTTATATGTTTGCACTTACGGAACTTTTAGCAAGTTATTTCATATCTCTGATCCTCAGTACCATCCTCTGTAAAATGTGCAAATGTAGATCTGTGTCATTTGGCACCATGTGAATTAAAACAACAAATTATCTGCATAATTTTATTTATCCCATTTCCTACAAAAGGTAATAAATGTTAAAATTATGTTCATAATAGGAGCTCAATAGATTGAACATATTTTCAACAGGATGGAAAATTCTGCACTAAAAACACAGATGTTACAGTCACCCTTTTCACCACAGGCAAAGTATAAATGTTCCATAATAAAAGTTCACAATGATAAACTCTGAGATTCATATTTAATCTGGAATAGTCTGATCAATGCATAAAAGGTTTCTCTTCTGATAATTCCTCATGGTAACATCACTGATCAGGCCTAGGAAATGGTGTATAATAGCACACATTGAATAAATGAATAAATTAATAATACGAAGAAAACATCAGAACTGGCTCTGGAAGAACAAAGCAGAAAATTTATGGTAAAGTTTCTTTTTCTATTCTGATAGCATTCTCCAATTCCAGATCTCCAGTGTAAAAGTGAGAGAAGACAATAGAAAGGAAATGCAAGGCTGATCCCTTACCTAAAGAGATTGGTCCTTTACCAAGTCCTGGACCATCACGATCAAGAAAATAAAAATGACTGAACTCATCTACCCAAGATTCATACATCCAGAGCACTCAAGAAAACTGTGTCCCAGCAACCTTGATGATGAGAAATAAATTCTATAATATTTCTCATTCTTATAAGAACTGAGGTATTTGTGAAGTCATATGAATTTCAACAAAATAGACAACTATTAAGGAAATGGCCATGTTCTTGTGAGGTCTGGGTAGCAGTCCTCAGGTCAGCCTCTCCCAACCTCTCCCTAAAATATCAACAAAGACATAAAATCTAAAATCACCATAATAGTGAAAAATTACACCAATGACAAGAAACCACTAAAAATATTTTAGGTATATAATAGAAATATGTTCATGATATATTGTCAAAATATTATAAAACAATATTACTTTAAAAATACATAGATTAACTAGAGGGAGACATGCTGTAAATATTAGTAGCATGTATTTTCCTAGCTTATTTTAAATTTATTTATAATTATCCTGACATGTAATACTCTTCAATTATTATTAGGCAAATCTACACATTTTTTCATTTGTATATTCCCTTTGTATTTTCCCCTTAGATTATAACATAGTCATTCTCTTCTACTTTTTAAATACAGCGGTAATTTTTTTTGTCTTACCAGTAGGGTGAGAATCCAATACATTATTTTTCCCTAAAGTAGATTCTTTGCATTCTAAGATTTAATATAAATGTCTTTGGCAACTGACACAGGAAAATAATTTAAAGCAATTACTAAAACTTGATCTGTAGTTAGAAGCCAACTCAGTTTTTGACAGATTATATTAGCAAAGAAACCATGAGCCTGACTCAAAAGTTTTTGACACATTTCATGGTAAAACAGACTATAGGGCCTCAGAATTACCCAAGCATTCCTGAAGCCTCCCTCCTTTTCAGCCAGCAGCGCCCTCAGGACCCATTTAGATAAGGCAATGGAAGAAAGAGGACAAGCCCCTTCTAGAAGGCAGGTAACTGATGACTCCGCAGAATAATGAATCATGAAACATAATGAAGGAATTCTGCTCCTGCCAACCAAATGGGTCTTCGCAATTCCTCCCCCAAAAGAATAAAACATTTCTGATGATCAATGACTATGAGGAGTCTCCCTTTCCTCCTGTAGGAAGTTGAGATTAGGGGTACCATTCTGCTGGTCATGCTGGGTTTGGAGGGATGCAGATAATTTGTCTTTTTAATTCACATGGTGCCAAGTAACAAAGATCTACATCTGCACTTTATAGAGAATACTATGCATTATTTAGAGATCCCAGACTCTCAGTCAGAACAAGTATACCTGTGAGCACTCATAGACAAGAAGAGTATGTCTGCTGTGTAGCAAGAGAATAATAGCAAAGGGCTGTTTGGTAAATGCAAGGGCAGCCTGTGGTAGAGACTATTAGTTATCACCAATATCTATGTTCCTGTCTTCTTCATGGGAATATTACTACTCCACATTTCCCAGACTTTTTGCATCTTGGTAAAGTCAGGAAATTAGTTCTCATCAACAGAATATACAAAGAAATGGTAGCTATCTCCTTTGAGTTGAAATAGTCAAGACCTAGTATGCCTTCTCTATACTTTTAATATGATGATAAATCATTTATCTAGCTCATGAATGTATTTTTAACTAATAAGTACAATATTGTTCCAATTGGAAAGATATTCCTATATAACCAATACCTGATAGTTGGTTGCTAGATACTAAATGATAAGTATTTATTGGAAAGAATAAGCATTCTGCTTCTTCCTTTTAGTGTGAACTGGATGGCTGAAATACATGTTATAGAAAAGTGCAATTATGATCAGAAAAACAAGAATAAAGCTACCAGGGTGTAATGTAAGTCCATATGAATAATGTGATAAATGGAATGCAATTAATTTAAGTATTATCTGAAAAGATTTACTCATACACAAATTATAAAAATATGTTCAGGCACTTCAACAAAAATTGCTAAAATAATTTTCCTGCATTGAATGACTAATATAAAGCAGAACTAGCTAAATATCTGGCACATATTAATGAAAATTAACTGCTTTAGCATATCCATGCACACATGTATTAAGCATTTCTATATAATCATTATATAGATTATTATATATAATCCATCTATAATGAATATGACTATCTTCTCTGCCTTCAAAGTCTATTAATGAGATAGAAATGTAGACAAATAACTTCAATTCAATATATAATGAAAGTATACTTGCAGAGTAGCAAAAGAAAGGTCTGATCAACACTGCCCAGAGAAGATCAGGAAAAGGAAGAAAGTCTCAAAATAGATCACAAAGAATAGGCATGAATTTAAAAGAAAAGACATTCTAGGCAGGGAGAAGAGCAAATATAAATCCAAGTAATTATGAAAACTAAAGGAAATCTGTGATTGAATCAAACAAATGTTTCCAGAATTTTTCTTTATCACCTACTGCTCTGTCACTGCCTTTCTTGGTTAGTGGCCTTGAGATCATTCATTTGTTTAAACCATAGTCATTAGAATCATGTTGGTCTGCTTTTCTTATGGTCCAAATTCTAATGGGTTCGCTGAAAGATTGCTCCACTTCAGCACTACTGACAGTATGATAACTCTTTGTTATAAGAGGGCTTTTTTAAAGGATGTTTAGCAATATCCCTAGTCCATGCTTAACCAGTACCATGATCCTCTCATGCCCCCACTGGCTGTGATAACTCAAAATGTCTCTAGACATTGTCAAATGGCAAAATTGCCCCCAGCTGAGAACCACTATCTATAATAATTCACCTTCCATAGATATCTATTTTTCCCCACTATAACCATTTTACTCAGGCAACCTCTCTCCCTCACCCACAGTGGACTACAACAGTGGTTCTCGCTGACTTCTCTGTAGCATGCACAAGGTTGCATGAGAGATGCACCTCCTAACACAGAACTATCCTGCAATATACAGTTCAAGCCTCTACAACTTTGAAATGTATTTCAGGTTCTTAACAATCTAACCTTACTTTTAACCCTTACCATGAAATCTACCCTACTCTTCACTATCCCTCAAAGTCTCATTGAGAAGCTGGTTTAGTCAGTTTGTTCATTACTGTGACCAAAGCCCTGACAAGAACAATTTTAGAGGAGGAATAGTTTATTTGGTACTGATGATTTCAGAGGTTTCAGTCCATGGATGGATGACTTCATTGCTCTGGGCCTAAGGTAAGGAAGATATCATAGTAGAGGAGAAAAATAGCTCAGAACACCACCACCAGGATGCAGAGAGATTACCGTTGGCTTGCCAGGGACAAACAAATACCCCAAAATCATGCCCCCAGTGACCAACCTCCTCCAGCCACACCCTACCTGCTATGGTTATCACCCAGTTAATCCATTCCAGTGGAACAATGCACCGATTAGATTAAGGCTCTAATCACCCAATCATTTTACCTCTAAACATTCTTGCATTGTCTCTCAGACGAGTTCTAGAGACACCTCATATCTAAACCATAACAGAAGCCTTTCCCAGCCTCAACAATTCCCTTAATCCCTCCTTCCTCAAAGTTCACATAGAACTTTTTATACATCTCTTTTTACAGCATTTAACAGATTGTGTCTTAAGTGTTTATGTGCATGGTGTCACTGTGTGGTGGCTCTGAGAATGTCAAGGACAAGTGGACGAGGGCACTTTGAAACCTGTCAGTATTTTCTACCTCTCCATTATGTCCCAAAACTATTCCCAGTTGGTAAACAAATGCAGCAGGAATACCAGACTTATTTTGTGGAGCTATGAGCTTCTTCTCCCAGCCATGTCTGGCTCAAGGAGGGCTTTACTGAACCTTCCTTGTACTTCCAAGTGGCCTAGGATGTTTCTACCCAACATTTTCATCCTCTTGCTTCACTGTTTTAGACATACATGCCCCCACCCCTAGCTCTCCCCTTAGTTTCTATAGCACAGGCAATTCCATTGAACAAAACTCCATCTTGACATTTGCTTCTTGAAAACCTGAACTACAACACACTAGAATGTTCAAAGTAGATGCCTAGGGAATTCTCTCTACCATTGTTTGAGTATTTGAGCAAGCACATGAATAACTAAAAGCATTATGAGTTTTTCCAACAAAAAATATGAATAAAGAAGGACATATATAAAGCTCTGGGGCTATATTAGTTCTGGGAATGTAGGAAGTTTAGAAAATGATAAAACTTAATTTTTCCAGAATGGACAAAAAAACCATTGATAGTTTCCATACTTTTATTTCCTGTCTGAGCAAGAAATTACTAGAGCAACTCAATAATCAGTCATCTGAGAGCAGTAGAGCCTGACAGGCTGCAGAATGGTTCCTATGTGAAACTTCAAATAAGTACACACAGCCACTGCAAGCTGCTCTCCAAGAAAACTGTACAAGCCAGATGCAATGTCTGGTTTTATGACATCTGGAAACTGTTTCCTTCAACCAAAAAGACTGCATCGCTTCAAATCCCACCAAGAAAGTGAAGTTAGCTGTCTAGGTGGTCAAGTTAGTCCCTAAAGGACTTTGGAAGAAGGGAACCCCTAGGTAATATGAGAAGAGGGCTACCAGAGAAAAAGGGATTGTCAGGAATAACCTCTGCAAATTGTATGCATCACACCCTGGTGAGTTCATGCCAATAACACTGCAACTTACTAAATATCGACCTCAACTTTAACAAGAGCATTTGTCAATGTTATATGAAAAATAAGTTTATAGCTGAATACAGGAATATTAAGCCCTGATAACTATACATTCTGACAGTCTATCAATGGATTAATAATGGAGTTTGATTAGCCATTACACTTCTCATAGATAATTTTAAGATCCAGCTTCATTTTTATATCTACTATAGATTTTGGAAATGTACAAATAAATCTCTGTTCAGAAAAGTGTACATCATAACATAAATAAATACTTCTACTTGTGGGAAAGAAAAATTATAGAGAAGGAAAGACTAGGAAAGCAAGAGTTACATATGTTAAACAAAGAAATTTTCTGGTAGACTCTTAGCCCCTTCTGGTTGTTGTGCTCAAAACACTTAGGAAGAAAACTAAACAATAGTCATGGTTCAATGATTTAGTAAAAGAGAATAACATGTAAATACAAAGACTGTGAAAAGTGAAAAACACAAAAGGTGACTATGTAGAGATTGACAGAAAACATTAGTTCACGTGTTTTAGGTCAATTCAACACTGAAACCAAATGGAATCAATAAAAACTTTTAAGTATTATTTTGAACAAATGATTGGACAGAGTTAATATTTTAAAAGTGTTGATTTGAGTTTTTGTTCCTTTCCTCTAAAAGTCACATTCCTCAGAAGCGACCAGAGGAGGGAAGGTAGATGCTACCTCAAATGGGAAGTTGGAAAGGTGATGGGTCCACTAAAGAAAATGTAAATGAGAAACTTTGGGAAGAAAAAGGCGATAGAAGCCAGAGGAAGAGATGATGAGATGTCTGTGTGCTGATGTCTCCCATGGGGGTTAAAATCCCAGAATCAGAAGGCATTGTTGAAATGGACAGCCAAGACAAGTGCTCCAGCATGCTTAATATGTAGGACTCAAAAGGGATCTTCTGAAAGAGTTCTCCCCACACAGAGAAACCGCAGGCGTAGAAGAGTTTGGCAGAGGGAAAACTGAAGCTGTTATCTATGGCATTAACTCTCAAACGCCATAGAAGGTTTCACACCCTCAGGGGAGATCTGGAAGATTACCATAACATCACCAAGGTAGCTTCACTGGAGAAGGAACTGCACCAAGAACAAAGTAACCCTGTGTCTGAGGGCTGTACGGTGCATCATCCAGACAAGAAATCAAACTGGTATTACAGCCAGAACTCAGCAAGCAAGACCAGGGAGCTTGACAAAGGAAAGACCATTAAGTTTTCAGGCCCAGAATTCAGCTGCTAGTGCCAAAAAAGGTACAAACAGACCGTGGCACCAGGACATCACCAGCAACTCGAAGAACCGAACACTACTATTTCCTCACCTTTCTCCCACATAATACAAATATCTCCGAACATTTTATGGCTCTGTATATGGTCAGTTGTCATCAATGGTCAATGTATGCTGGAATCCAAAAATGTCTAAAACCATACACATTAAGCCAGGCATAATGGCTCATGCCTATAACTCTAGTATCTCAGGAGAATGAAGCAGAAAGATTGCAAGTTCAAAGCCAGCCTTAGAAAGGCCCTAAGCAACTCAGCAAGACCCTATCTCTAAATAAAAAGAGAAAGAGCTGGGGATGTATCTCAGTAGTTAAGCACTGGGTTTGGTACTGAGTTCAATCCCCAATACCAAAAGAAAACAAAACAACCCAAAAAAAAAAAAAAACAAACAAACAACAAAAACCAAAAATAGCAGAAAAAAATTAACATCAAATGCTCATTTCAATGTATTCAGGAAAAGCATTTAATACAATGCAACATCACAATTTGAAGCAAAACTAAAGCAAAGCAAAATGTAACTAGAAAAAGAAGAGATCTCTAAGTTAATGAGACAGCTCCAAAAGTTCCTCAGCAAATATCAAACAGTGTTTAATGAATTAACAGTGGTCAAGCCAGATCATTACTAAATATACAAGGTAACAAAGGTAAGTTAGGAAGTGAGGAGCAGAACTAGAAGGTTAGTATTATTGAGTTCTCAGACTTTATATCAACATCTATCTGCAAACAACTCACCTGGCCCAGGTTTTGGGTACCACAATTTTATCCAGATGTAAAGATTAAAGACTAATTTGAGACTAAAAAGAAGAATCTTATATAATGTGAAATGGATTCTAAAATCTAGCAAAGATTCTTCTCTTTGATGAAACTATTCATCTAAAGAAAGTCAATGTTGAATCAGGTTATAAATAAATATACACAATCATAAATACGTAGCTATTATGTTTCTAAATGCTAATATCAAAAGTAGGAAAATTCTAAGAAATGCCACTACTGTCATTAGTAATTCAGACTTATAATTGGTTATGATCACACTATTGAAAAAGTTAGCTATTTAGATCTTGGTACCTCTAGTTATTTACTATGTCACTGGAAATTTTTTATCTTTATGTAGGTATGCAATAAATTTTAAAATATTAAATCAAAAAATCTGAAAATATCAATAAATTTATCACAATCAAATTATGTTTAAAAACAGATTAATAATGCAGGATGATGACTTAGGCAACTGGCACAGTGACAAGATGAATTCTAAAGGGGAATATGGAAAAATAATTTGAATTACACCAACACTGTGGATCAAAATGAGCAAAAACATCATTCTTAATACTGTTTCTCATCTGGACTGTTTTTCCCATAATGCTCTAAAATATTAAATCAAGAAAATATACTGACCATGACAAATTAGTGATAGTAAATCTAGATTTTCCAGGCAAACTAAACATTATTTTTAAAGGCTGTAGAAAAGAGAATTTTTTTCTTTGAAGTATAATTGACTGTGTAAATATGAGTATGTTTCTGCCATTCTGACCTTGCAGATATTTTACGTTTATCTACAGCAGAAAGAAGGAAATTGTTGAGGGCATTTCGTGTAAATACAACTCAAGATAATAACTTAAAAGGAATAAAGAAACTTTCTAAATTTACTTAGTGGTGGCCAACACTTACCCAAAAAGACATCTTAAACCTGAAAGGAAGTACTTCATTTGGTTTAGGGAGACCTATTATCAATTTTTATTCAATCACATAATAAATAGTGAACATGTTCTAAAAATGTCTTTGAACACCTTTCTAAAAGTACAGTTGTTTTGGCTTGTTGATTTGTTTTTGCTAAAAAATACGGACAATAATTGAGAACACTAGAACCCTTTAACCTAATTCTCAGCTCTTGTTTCTTCTTGAATGTATATTTTTCAAAGGAGTCACTGATGAAGTGAGCTAAGATCTGTTTGTTTAAGAGTAAGTGTCCTTAACCTGGGATTCCATGAAACTAGGTGGAAAAAAAAGTTACATCTTCATTTTCACTAACCTCTGATAACTGAACATTTCCTTCAATTATGACTGTAAATAAAACCACAGACACTGTGGCTTTGTTACCAATAAATTGACACTTTCATATCACATTAAAGTTCATGTAGCTATCTGAATTGCTTACATTCATCATCCAGGAAAGTACAGTAGTAAATAGACTAATAGCTTTTACTATTTAATGTGTTAATAAACAAGTACATATTACATCACAAATTGGTTTTGTAATATTTTAATTAATAAATTTATTTAATTGACTTTCTTTTTAAAATCATGCATGGTATGTTGCACATTTTTATTACTGAAAAGAGGTTCTGAGCTTATGCAGACTGCTTACATTCATGGGGAAAAAAGAAAAAAGTTAAGAATCTGTTTTAAAGGGAGAGAAACAAATCAAATAGTTGAATATTTTATTTCCTCTCTCCTTAGTAAAGTTTCTAAACTATCTCTTGTCCTTTTGGTTTTTTTCTCACAGTCATGATCATTTCTCATTTTGAGAAACCAGGTCTTTTTAGATAACTTGTACCTTTTAGGTGCAATGCCTTTTAAACAGATTCTATCTCCTTCCTATTCTGTACTTCACAGATTAATAGTCATCCCTATACTAGCAACCAAACTTCTTTCCAAACCTTGCCAGTGTGAACCTTTTCATGTCACACATATTCATTCTCTTCTCCTTCTATCATTCTACTTTTCAATAAATTTACCAAATTTAAGTAAATGTAGAGGGTTCTGCCTCAGCAGGTGACCAGGTATGGGTGCATTTAAATGAAATAGCCAGCCCGTCAGACTCCAATTATAGCAAAATCCCCACAAGTCACACTACCTATGGCCTATTACCCCTCCATCTTCTGACACTTGCAGTAAAGATGCTCTCTCAGCTTTGCTCAGAGGAGCAATTTTACCCAGCAGGCAGGGACTTGCTTATCCCGGCATTAAAAGCCTTCCAAACTCCTCTCCCAATTGGAGTGGCTCTGGTTTGGATTAATTTATGTGTTAATTCCTCTGGTGGCCCACTATGAACTCCTAAGTCATCAACCACCAACTCAGAACTTCACTGCCCGGCTCCCAAGCAAATACCCAGGGACCAGATCAAGCTTACCAGTCCTCCACATAAGCTGAAGACAGCTGTTTGATCGTCCCGCGCGTTGACCTGGCCGCGATAGAAGCAGTGGCGCAGGTCTGGGGTCTCAGTGCTGCGCTCCTGCGCGCCGGGCGCCGGGGTGCCCAAGTGCACTTCGGTGTAACCTGCAGCCAGGAAGGTCGCGTCCGCACTCAGGTTCAGCTGAAAGATCTGCCCATAGGCGGTGATACGGTAGTGGGTCCTGAACGGCGTGGGTTCCAGAGTGTCGAAGCTGCGTTTCTTCCGGCTGAAGTGGCGGCTCTGAGGGAATACTTCTCCGAACTCATTGACCCGCGCCGGGGTTACCACTTCGTAGGAGGCTAGTGTTTTCACCAGAGCTTCTGCAGCCACAGCGACATAGCCATTGAAACCCCATGCGCTCCCAGCCCCAAATTTCTTCAACCAATCATCTCCGCTAAAGGTCCCAAGATCCTGGTACACCCAGGGTCGGGAGTGCACTTTTGCAGGCGATCCCGTACACACCCACACACCCGCACACGCGCGAGCGCACGCGCGCGTGGTGACTGTTCGTGATCTGCTTTCCCACACCCCCAATTTGCTCTAAGCAAAGACCTTGTCACTTACGGCTCTGGGCAGCCCACCTCCTTACCCCGTCCCTTTTTGCTTCCCTGCCGCCACCCACTTGTCCCTTCCCGGTGCACGCGCCACCCTGCCCCACGCGCACCAGCCGCGTGGTCAGGGGAATAAGATGTGTACCCAGCGCGCGCGATTCCTCGAAATCCAAGCTTCGGACTGAATGGTCCTGGATTCCCGGGATTTCCTGCAGATCCAGCGTCCCTCAACCCACAGAGTTGCTCGCCCCCTCCATCCTCATGTCTCACTCTGGCCTCGGCCCCCATCGCTACTGAAGGCGCCCCACGGTGACCTTACCTTGTCTGGGGTGAAAATGAATTTCCCAAGACCTAGTGATGAAGAGCGAGAGCTGGTAGAGCAGCCCGGTCAGCCACTTGGCCACCCGCATGGTTCCACCCAGGGTATCCCAACCAGGGAGACCAACGGGAGCCACAGGCCGCCCAGCCGGCTTTCCCCTGCGCTCCGCTGCTTCTCCTCCCTCGCGCCCTCCGCTCTCCCGCCGGCCGCCCCGGCGTCTCAGCAGCCTCCCGAGCAGCAGCCCGGGCCCCGCGCCGGCCAGTCTCGCCACACCGCCAGCCTCCTCTCCCTGAGCCGCAGCTTCATCGCACTGCAGCCCCACAGCCCCCGGCTCCCTCTCGGCAGCTTTGCTCCCCTTTCTGCGCCCACACCGCGCTCAGAAACCCTCTCCTTAAGTCCAACTCTGCGCGGGGAAGCGACTCGACCTAGCAGGAACCGTGGCAATATAGCCTCCTCCAGCCAGGCAAGCGCCGGGAAGAGCCCGCCCCTAGGGGTTGGCCTGGCCAATCAGAGTGAGGCGCGGCCCGCTCCCCCTCCTCCTCAGCGCCCCCAGCCCCACAAGGACTGATATCCTCTATAGCTGCTGTTCTTAATGAGGCAAGAAGAGTGAGTGATGCAGGAGGCATCACAATACCTGATCTGAAGTTACACTGCAGGCTTTAGTAACAAAACAGTACGGTATTGTCATCAAAAAAGACATGAAGACCAGTTGAACAGAATAGAAGACACAGAGACAAATCAACATATTTAGCTACCTGAGACTCCACAAAGGTACCAAAAATACGTGTTGGAGAAAAAAGTCTTTTTAACAAATGATGCTGGGGAAAGTGGATAGCCATATGTAGAAGAATGAAATTAGACTCCTATCTCCCACCATGCACGAAAGTCAAATCACAATGGATTCAAGACTTAGAAATTAGGCCAGAAACCTTGCAACTGCTGGAAGAAAAGATAGGGTCAACACTCCATCATGTCAGTGCTGGCACTGACTCACCGACTTTCTTAATGAGACCCATAAAGCTCAGGAAATAAAACCTGAATGGGATGCCATCAAAATTTGCTGTGCAGAAAAGGTTTCTATGTAGCAAAGGAAACAAACAACTAAGAGCATAAAGACAAAGCCTATGAAATGGGAGAATATCTTTGCCAGTTACCCTTCTGACTGATTAATATCTAAAATATTTAAAGAACTCAAAATGTAAATAAATAACTCAATCAATAAATAGACAAAAGAAGCAAACAGACATTTCTCAAAAGAAGAAACATGAATGGTCAACAAATATATGAAAAAATGTTCAACATCTCTAACCATCAGGGAATTGCAAATAAAAACTCCACTAAGATACCATCTCACTCCAGTCAGAATGGGCAATTGTCAAGAACACAATGGGGGGGGGGGTGCGGAAAGGTACACTGACACATTGTTGGTGGAATTGCAGACCAATACAACCACCGTGGAAAGCCATATGGAGATTCTTCAAAACACTAGGAATGGACCCACTATATGACCCAGCTATCCCACTCCTAGATATTTATTCAAAAGAACTATACAGCATACTATAGTAATACAGGCACTTCAATGTTTATAGCTGCACAATTCACAATAACTAAATTATGGAATCAACCCAGATGCCCATCAAAAGATGGATGGACTAAGAAATTGTGATATAGATACACAATGGAGTTTTACATGGTTGTAAAGAAGAATGAAATTATGACATTTGCTGTTAAATGGATGGAAATGGAGAACACTATGCTAACTGAAATAGGCCAGACTCAGAAAGTCAAGGGTCAAATGTTTTCTTGCACATGTGAAAGCTGGAGCAAAATAAAGGAAAGAAGGAGGGGATGATCAGATATCCTAAAGATATAGGGAAGATCAGTAAAGTAGAAGAAGAAGGTGGAGAGGGAGAGAGGAGGGATGAGAAAGAGGAGAAAATTGTGAGAATTTTTTAAAATAATGCTATGTGCATATATAAATACCACAGGGAGTTTCACCTTTATGTATAAGTAGAAAGAATAAATCAAAAATAATAGATGAGCAAAAGGAAGACCAGTAGCATAGAGGAACAAGATTGAAGGGAGGGAGGAATGAGGGGAAAAGTGGGTAAACTTGAACTGAATATGAATTCCAAGCATGTGTAATTTTGTAGGGTTGAACCCAACTATTATGTATTATAGTTATAATGCTCTAATGAGAGAGAGAGAGAGAGGAAAAGAGAGAGAGAGAGAGAGAGAGAGAGAGAGAGAGGCTGCTGTGAGCATGTAATGTGATGTGCAGCACAAGTCTTGCCTGGACAACAACCCTGAACCTACAAACTCCAGTGTGATACCAGCATCCAGATAGAGCAAGTATTAGCTAAGTATTAGGTTGAAAATTTTTTCTGTTCCTTATGTTTCACAGTAACTTAGTACTCTCAAACAATAAAATACAATAAAATAAAAAATAATCTATACTGGGAAGTTCTGGTAGGTAGAGGATGCCACCAATGGAGCTTGGTGACCAGTCCTCATTTTCAAGGGCCTCTGTGTATGCCAGGAGTCTCTGGAACTTGACAAGTTATGGGGGTGGGAGCAGGGAAGAAGCTGAGTTTGCCATCAACAAGTACCTCTGAATGAAACACATGAAAAGGATTTAGATTCCAAAATTCTGGCAACACTTGTTTTTTTTTTTTTTCCTTCTAAATACTTTTTTGTGCTTAATTTTGTATAAAGCTCCCCCCCTCAAATTTATATGAGCAATAGATCCACAATATCATTTACTCCTGCCTAGGGGTCATTATTTTTTAGTTTCTCCTGGGCATTCCACAGTATTCAAATATCCCAATAAACCCAGAGATCCACAGTTATCCTTCTCAACAATTATTGTAGCTCTGAATCCAGTTTTGTGGTTAGCTGTCTGTTAAATTGAATAAACCTCAGTGGGTAAAGAAAGCAATCATAATTTCAGTATTAGTGGTTCTTGTTCTAAATCCACCTGATGATTTACAGATTCAATAATTACTTCTTTCTGTAACCAGTATGAAAACAAAAGGAGAAGGAATGGTCAGAGTGGCTTGAAATACAGTCAAGGGAGACAAAGAATATTAGAGAAAAAGTAAAGGAATAAAGGAGTCAATCTTTCAAAGAGAATGGAATACATTCTAGTTTAGACCTGGTTACCTGCCTTCTCTGTGCTCTCAACAATGGAAATTATGGTCTCTTTCAATTGACATCTGATGACATGCCTCTTCACTTTTATATGGTATTCTTGGTCCATTTGTTGTTCACCACAAAGGTGGAGCAATCTTTTTCAGGGACAGAAAGTTTAATCTTACATCTCCCAAGGAAACCACCCAGCTTGACCATAGTAATTCTTTCACAATTGCTACCCTCCTTTTGTACCCCTTTCTCACAAATGCCATTTCATTCATCAGAGAACTTTAGACCTCTGGTGGGATTTTTTCCCACTAAGTTAAGCATACCATTGCTTTACACAGAACAAAAATGGACTTTTTCCTACACCTGTCTATTCAGTACATTATAATTTGGCCATTTTAATTATATTGCAGTTCTGAATGTGTCTTTACATTAGGAGCCAGGCTTTTCCTCCTACAAAAAAAATAAAAAATAAAAAAAACAGAAAATAGAACTGCACCTGTTTAATTGGCTGTCTGCTGACTACAGACAAAGCAGATATTTCATTTCCATCACTGAATAGTTGTCATTCAAAACAGTATTTGCAATGGAGCATTTGATTTTGTTAAGAATGGGAGGATGTGTGGTATTTGTGCTCTGTGTCATTATAGTCTTTAAAGTGTTTAGCAAAAGGTATTATTTTCCTAATTTTATAAAAAATAATTGTTATATTTATATAGTATCTAAGTAACCAAGCTAAATTTCTGCTAATCCTTTCTATAGTCAATGCCTTTCCAATATGCTAGACTATTAATATTATATTTCTTTCCTAATAATGAAAATGTTATGAATAAACTAATCTATGATTATTTAAATCAAGTTGTTTCCTCGTATTGTTCGAGGTACCACTTATGAAATTCCTCTGCCATACTAGGCATTGTGTAACAGACTTTAAAAAGGTTACTTTATTTAATTTATCCAATACCCCCATGAAGCTCAGAGAGATTAAGTAATTCACTCTGGATCTCCTCTCGTATTTCTTTGGCTTCAATTCCATACTTTTTAGAAGAAAGCTCAACTATTCATACCAGCCAGCAACAAATCAGAAAATGAAAGCCATATTTATATCAAACATAATTTTGTTTAATTTGTGATTCAGACAATTATCCTTAAAAAATACAAGCAATGCAGCCAGGTTGGCCCATTGAAAATATTTTCAATCTTGAAAAGTAGGAATATGCTCACTGTACTTGGGGGTTGAATATACCTTGTTTTATAATTCTAAGTCTGTAACCAGTATGTAAGTTGAACAATTTACCTAATCTTATTTTTCTCAGTTATCAAATACAGACCTAGTAACATACAGTTCTTAAGATTATTAAAAAGATAAAATACAGATAACATATTTGGCATAATACTGAAAAAATACAGCTGTACTGATTATTATTTTCATTACAATAGGAGCCTGAATGTTCAAATCAGAGGGAACAACTATTGTATAAAAGCTAGTTTTCTAATATTAGTGGTTAGAAGTTGAGAGTGGCTAACTTTCACAGTTTACCTCAGCCTAGGAGTGGGGAGATCTTGAGATGCAAGACCTTCAGTGGAAGTCTTGAGAAGACTAAGATGCATTAGTTATCCAAATTCAGGGGTTCTCAACCAGGGCAATATTGAGTTTGGGGCCCTGCTCATTGTAGGATGTTTAAAAGCATCCCTGGCCTCTACCCACTAGATGCCAGTAGTACCCCAACCTTGTTATGACAATCAACAATATTTGCAGACATTGCCAAGTGTCCCTGAAGTGAAAAAATTGGCCCCAGTTGAGAACCATTGCTATAGTAGTGGGTGAGAATTGGTAAATAGTAAGTGCATGAAAGGGTGTTGGGCTGGATACCACACAGACACTGCTCCATTCTTAACTACAAAAGGCCAACTGCTTAGCAGAAACTCTTTATATATTCTAGCAGGTATGAAAATGATCATCAATGAAAGCAAAGCAAAGTAAGTTATGGTCATTCTGTACATATTTTAAAAGAATTATCATCATTTCCAGGTATGTGGAGAAGAATCAACCATCTCTGCTCAAACACATATTCTTCTAATTGTCTCTTCACTTCTTTACTTTCATTGTTTTCCGAGGTGCTGAGGATTCGAACCCAGGGCTGGGCACACGCAAGGCAAGCACTCTGGGAGCTGAGCTATTTGCCCACTACTTCTCTACTTTCAACACTTCATCATCAAGGTCATGTGAGGATGGATTAAGAAAAGTATTCACGGCAGTATCACCAATACTAAATGTGTGGCCCCCATGGAATAGAAAATAATTAAATGTTCATCAAATATATAAATACTAACATTAAATTTTTTATGACCTAGTGATAATTATGGAAAATTACCACCCAATTTTACCAGCTGTGTCTTTTAATTGAAATATTTACACCATTCACATTTAGCATGATTATTGATATAGTTACATTCAAGTCTATCATCTTGCCTGATTTTTCCACAGGTATTCTATGTTGAGAGTTGTAGTGTTTTGCTTTGTTTTGCTTTTAACTTCAAATATTTTGAAGCTGTCATAGTATGAATAGCACTGCATACATCAGGACAGATCACCCTTTCCTGTACATTTCTTTTGGTAAAAAGAGAGAGAGAAGACTAGCTAATATAATAGTTATAAACAAATGAGGAAGAAGCCATGTGGAGGAAAGAAAAAATATATTTAGAGAAGAGCAAGGAGGCTGAGCAGGTGCAGATATCCAGTAGCAACAAGAAAATATTTGCTTTCTGAAGGTGAGAGCTGATACAGTGTTTTATGGAACACTATTTTCCTTGTGTAGAAATTCAGAGATTGAGAATTCTATAGGGTCATCAGCGGAACTTATTCTGAACCAAAGTTTGTCCAGAGAAGCAGAGGAAGTAGGCTACACAAATAACAGAGGAGCCAGAGCTCTCGGACAGAGTCTGTGACAGCTAAAAATGGGAGAGGCTAGAAGGCTGCTGCACACCTCTCAGTCGGATATACAGCTGATCCAGGAAAATCCAGTTAACTCAAGGATAAGCTGGGTTTTTTAAGATTTCACATAATAAATGCAAATGCACTATAGGTAACAGATGTGGGGAAAGCATCAAAATTTACCTGCAAGTAAAAACAAACAAACAAAAAGAAAAAACAAAGTAGAAAATTGTTGCAATAGAGAAGTTAAAAAGTTTTGACCAAATACTTTGTCATGGATTTTTTAAAATGTAATGAAAAGATTGCTTAAGAAGTAAGTCATTGAACCAGAAATAAGGGAATTCAAGGAAGATATAAATAGTGGGAGAAATAAAATATAATATGGCAGAACTCAGAAAAGAAGGAAAGGAGAAAGCATCTTAACAAAATAAACTTGAAAACAGCATGAGGAAGATTATAAAATATGAAAACTCCAATAAGAAATAAAAAGAAAATGGCAAAATTACCACATTGAGATGGAAATGAAGGAGGAAAGAGAGAGAGAAAGTGAAGGGGAAGGATAAGGGGAAGGAAAGGGAGAAAAGGTGTAGAAGGAATGGGGAGGGAAAGAAGGAAAATTATGAAGACAACTATAAAGAAAAGATGTGCTTTGGAGATCCATGTATACGGACACATTTAAAGAAGTCCCTGAGGGGGGAAAATCAAACAATGAACTATACAAATTGTAAAATTATAATTCAACAGGGCTTTTGTTGAAATAAAAGTAGTAAACCTTCATATTAGACCAATATGCTGAAGACACATCCTAGCAAAGTTATTGAACTTTAAAATAAATAATATTTATTCAGCTAGGCAAAATAAATGCTATTTATGAGGAAAAAAGAAGTAAGTCCTATCCTTATTTCTACAACAGCATTCTATAGCAGAAGATATTCAACACCAGGATAATATCCTTAACCATGTCTCATCAAGAAAAGATATGACTCAAAATGACTCAAAAGAAATGACTCAAAGATATTATCCAGACAAGCTCTCCTTCAAATACAGATCATAGACAAACAGTTTTGAATAGGCAAAAACTCAGAGAATATTTTTTGGAAGATCAAACAGCATCCAAACATGGAATGAGTAAGTGATAACAAAATTAGGGATAGTGACCTTTGAAAGAATTTTAACTTAGATCTAAGACTACTACAATCTTAACTGAATACAAATGTTATAGAGTAAAATGAAAAATAAAGATATAGTACAGTTATAATATATAACTGCATAGCAGAACAACACACAGATGTAACAAAAACTGCAAGGATTTAAAGGAGATACAGTAAAGAATAGTAGTATTAGTTTATAATTCATATCCATCACTTTCATGACAGAGTAAAGGGGCCAGAATGTAAGTGAGAATTTAGGTGACCTAAAAAACATAATAAAATAGTCATATCTTGAAAACACACCTTTTGTCTACTGTTTGTGAACATTTATAAATTCCAAAACATAGAACTAGTCCTTCTCTGATCATAGTATAATAAAACAAAAAAAAAAATGATTTTAAGAAAAAACTTCTTTCAGAGAGAACTTTAAAATATCTAGTGTCAAATAAATAATGCAAAAATACATTGAAAAATTGCTTTAGAAAACCAGGCATGGTGGTGCATTCCTATAATCCCAGCAGCTCCAGAGGCTGAGACAGGAGGATCACAAGTTCAGACAGATTCAGCAACTTAGTGAGGCCCTAAGCAACTTAACAAGATCCTGTCTTAAAATTTAAAAATATTAAAAAGAACTGGTGATATGGCTAAGTGATTAAGCACCCCTGGGTTCAAAAAAAAAAAAAAAAAAAAAAGAAAGAAAAGAAAATCAGCAATAATAGCAAGCTACACTTCAAACGACGTGAGATGATGATGCAATAGGACTCAGAAGAATATCTACATTAAATTTTTGATCTTTTAAAAAAGGAATGAAAATTAATACAGTCAATAACTCAAATATTGATAAAAAATTTTGAAGAAAAGCAGAATGTAGAAATTAACACACAAGTAGAAATGGAAATTTAGAAAACAAACTATAGACCCTCATTATGCCCAAGATAATGTGTTTAATTGACTGATGGAAAATTGGCCATTGGAGAAGGAAACCAGAAAGTCTGCTTGAGAAGTTAGACCGTAACATGTGAAGCTCAAAATTAAAACCCACATTATCCCAGGGACAAAGTTCTTTGTTAGTTATTGTTATGGATGAGGAGGGCGAGTTTTCAAAAAAAAAAAAATAGACATCTAATTCTTGGCCTATAGAACTGAGAGAAAGAAAAAATAAAGAACGTCTTTTATATAAATATCATCTGTAATGAAATTAAGAAGTAGCAGTAGGTGGAAAGGTACATATTACAGTGTCAGAGTGGTGGTCTTGGATGATAGATTATAAGTAATCTCTATTCTTTTCTCTATAATGAGTACGAATTCTTTAAGTAATAGATTTAAAATTCCCTATCTCCAGCATATTCCCCAAATCAGTTTCAATTGGATCACAGATCTAAATATGGAAGATAATAAAGCTGTTAAAATAAATATAGGATAACATATGGAACTTGAAATAGGCAAAAATTTTCTTTAAAATGATTCAAAAGTGTCAACCAAGCCCCACACAGTGGCATTCACTTGTAATCCCAGTGACTCTGGAGGATGAGACAGGAAGATTGCAAATTCAAAGCCAGCCTCAGCAGTTTAGAGAGGCCCTGAGCAACTTTAGCAAGACCCTGTCTCAAAATTAAAAATAAAAAGGGGGTGATGTAGCCCAGTGGTAAAGCACCCCTGGGTTGAACCCTTAGTACCAAAAAGTAAAACTTTTAAAAGTCAACCCAAAACAATAAACTAGATTATAGTAAAATAAATAATTTATGTGCCTCAAAAAGACAGCATTAGAAAAGTGAAGAATGTGGGAGAAATTATTTGTAATTATATACAAGCCAGGTGCCACAAAACTATGTTTCCATCAAGGATTAACCACATATAAGATGGTGGTCCCTTAAAGTCATAATAACCTAGGCAATACCCCTGAGGTTTGTGTATCTTCTATGATATCTGTACAATGACTAAATCATCTAATGACACATTTCTCAGAACATATCTCATTATGAAGTGACACATGATCATATGTGACACAGGACCTGTTTCTAACATATAAAGGCTAAAACAATACATGAAATTACAAAAAAGAATTACAAACGTCTGCTTAAAAGACTATTGAGAGACCAAAAAGTATATGAAAAATAATTGTCAAACATTTATTTAACAAAGATTTATACTCAGAATATACTGGGGAGAAAAACTCCTCTAAATTATAAAAAGACAACCAAACAGAAAATAGTAAAAGACATTCCACAAAACAAGACGCAACAATATTCCAAACAAATAAGATAATTTCTCAAAATCACCGATCATCAAGGAAATGAAATAAAAACACAGTGAGATACCACCACAAACCCAGAGCATGGACAAATTTTTAAAAGATGAATGATACCAAAATGTGGAAAGGATATGGTGCAGCTGGAACTCTCAGACACTAGTGGTAGGGATGCAAATTGCTATAACCACATTGGAAACTGGCAATATATCTGAAAATTAAGCATACACATTGTATGTAACTTGTAAGTATATCTTTTTTGGATTGAACTCAGTGGCACTCAACCACTGAGCCACATTCCCAACGCTTTTTTGTATTTTATTTAGAGACAAGATCTCTCTGAGTTTCTTGTAGACTTGCTGTTGCTGAAGCTAGCTTTGAACTCACAATCCTCCTGCCTCAGCCTCCCAAGCTGCAGGGATTACAGGCGTGTACCACCGCACCCACTCGTAAGAATATCTTCACATCCATAAGTTCAAGAAGTGACATATGTAATAACGTTCACAACAACACTATGTTTTCAACAGCCCACACCCAAAAACTACACAAAAGTCAATCAACAGTTAAATACATCAAAAATAGTCATTCCATTGTCACAGTGGAATGCTAGACAGAATGAAAATGTTCAATCTGCAATTAATACCACAACACAAATGAGTCTCACAAAACACTACTTAGAGACAGAACTACACCCATAGGAAAGGGTAGCATTGCATAATTCCGTATCAATACAATATATAAAATTAGCAGGCAAAATAACTTTATATTATTAGAAGTCAGGGTTGTGGTTAATCCTGGAGTAGAAAGAATAAGAGACTGAAGTAAAAGTGAGTGTGTTCTTAAGATTAGTAACCTGATGTTTCTTGATTTGGATTCTAGTTGTACTGATGAGTTGTTTGTGAAAGATTATGCATCTGCCTCCCTTTGTTCATTTTTCTGTATATGTGTTTAATACTATAGAAACTTTCTAAAATGAAGACATTAATATTAATAAAATGTTCCTTTAATATGTGAAAAGGTTTAAAAGAACTTTGAGTAATTATTAAAATAAATGCTTGAGTTTAATATATATTTTCAGATATGATTTAATCCAATAATCAGAACCCATTAACTAGAATCTTTCAAGCCAAAAATGTCAGAGAGACTGACAAAAATTTGCCCCATGCCACTTTTAGTCACTTATCCACATATTCATTTTTTTCTTTTTAAACATAAAAAAGAAAGATGGTCATATATTTTTTATAAAGAACATATTTTTATTTAACTAAAATACATTGATAACTACATGCCTTTATTTAATTAAAATATGTTTAACTGCATTGTCCTTAAGTACCATGAGTTTTAAAAAAAAAGTAAGAAAAATTAGGGAACAAAAGGAAATCTAATTTCCCTTGTCTTTGAAATATTCATGAATCATTCACTAGTTTTCTTCTATTTTATATTTTACCTTATTTAATTTTTTATTAGAACAACATAGTTATACATAAGTACTTAGGTTTATCCTGACAAAATCATAAATGCATGGAATTTGTTTTCAGTTTGTTACCCTCTTTGTCTCTCTCCTCTTCCCTCCCCCACGTTCTCCTTCCTCTATTCTACTGCTTTTTCTTTTGCTGAGGTATTAATTAATTTTTTATTGGTTCTTTCTACTTATACATAAAGGTGAAATTCTCTGTGGTACATTAATATATGCACATAGCATGATTTTAAAAAATTCATTCACATTTTCCTTCCCTTTCCCTGTCCCTTCTTTCTCCCTCCCCCTCAATCTTCTTCTACTCCACTAACCTTCCCTATGTCTTTAAAATATCTGATACTCCTCTCCTTCTTTCCTTTATTTTGCTCTAGCTTCTGCATATAAAAGAAAAGACTCAACCCTTGACTTTCTGAGTCTGGCTTATTTCACTTAGCATGATGTTTTCCATCTCCATTCATTCATAAGAAGATGCCATAATGTCATTCTTTATGGATATGTAAAACTCCTTTAAGTTTTTTGTTTGTTTTTATCTTAGGTATTTTGATATTTTTGTATTTATGATTCAAAATGTATTTTATTTAATTGACACAAAGTAATTGTATACACTCGCACTTATGGCATGACTTTTTATTATGTGTATACAATGTACAATAATCAAATCAAGGTAATTAGCATATCAGTCAACTCAAGCATTTATCTTTGTGTGTGTGTGTGTGCATCGGAAACATGCAAAATCTTCTCTACTAGATGTTTCGAAATATTCCATTAGCTGCTGTCATCCATAATTCTCCTACTGTGCTATAGAACAAGTTATTCTTCCCATTCAACTGTACTCTGGTACACAGTAACCATCCTGTCTCCATCCCTCCCTCCTCTCATTCTTCATACCATCTGCTAATGACCATTCTACTCTCAACTCTTATGACAGCAACTTTTAGATTATACATATGAGTAGAGATCATGCTGTCTTTATCTTTCCATGCCTGGCTTACTTACCTGGGCATAATTATTTCTAGTTCCATCTATATTGTTGCAAATTATAGGATTTCATTCTTTATATAACCAATTAGTATTATTCTATTTATATGTACCATGTATTCTTTATTAATCAGTTAATGGACATATGAGTTGTTTCCATTTCATGGCTAGGGCAAATGCTGCTACAGGAAACATGTTTGTACAGATGTCTCTTTGACACAGATTTCATTCTCTTTGAAAACCTATATCCAATAGTGGAATTGCTTGATCATATAACAGTTCTAGTTCTAATTTTTATTAGAGCTTTATAGTTATTCATAATATTTGTATTCACCCCAACAAAACCATATATGCATGGAATTTGATTTCAGTTAAAAATCCCCCCTTTTCCTCCCTCTTCCCCCTCCCATCCTCTCTCCCCTGTCCTATTGTCCTTCCTCTATTCTGCTAGACTTCATTTTGCTCCTCTATTTTTTATTAGATTGATTCCTTTTTACTTACCCATAAAGGTGAAATTCCCTGTGGTATATTTACATATGCATGTGACATTATTTTTTAAGAATTCGTTCCACGTTGCCTCCCCTTTCCCATCCCTCCACTCTGCCTATTCTACTGATTTTACCTGCATCTTTATAATATCCTATCCTTCCCTTTCCCTTTCTTTTATTTCACTATAGTTTCCATATATGAGAGAAAACATTGGACCCTTGGTTTTTCTGACTCTGGTTTATTTCAGTTAGCATGATGTTCTCCATTTCCACCCATTCAACAGCAAATGCCATAATTTAATTCTTTATGTATTTATGTACCACAAGTTCTTAATCCATTTATATATTGGTAGACAGCTGGGTTGAATTTTGCTCCTATAGACATTGAAGTAGCTATATTGCTATAGTATGCTAATTTTAGTTCTTTTCGATAAACACCAAGGAGTGGGGTAGCTGGGTCATATGGTGGTTCCATTCCTAGTGTTTTGAGGAATCTCCATCCTGCTTTCCAGAGTGGTTGCACCAATTTGCAGACCCACTAGCAATGTATGAGTGTACCTTTTCCCCACATCCATGCCAACATTTATTGTTATTTGTATTCTTAATAATTGTCACTCTGAATGGAGTAAGATAGAATCTTGGTGTAGTTTTAATTTGCATTTTTCTAATTGCTAGAGATGTTGAACACTTTTTTATATATTTGTTGACTGATGATATCTCTTCTCTGAAGTACCTGCTCAGTTCCTTTGCCTATTTATTGATTAGGTTATTGAGTTTTTGCTGTTGTTATTATTGTTGTTAAGTTTTTTGAGTTCTTTGTAAAGCCAACGTCATTCTAAATGGAGAAAAATTGAAAGCATTCCCTCTAAATAGTGAAACAAGACAAAAATTCCCACTTCCACCTCTTCTATTCAACATAGTCCTTGAAACCCTAGCCAGAGAAATTAGACAAAACAAAGAAATTAAAGGGATATGAATAGGAAAAGAAGAGCTTAACCTATCCCTATTTGCTGATGCCATTATTCCATGTTTAGAAGACACAAAAAAACTCTATCTAAAAGCTTCTAGAATTCATAAACAAATTCAGCAAAGCATCAGGGTATAAATTTAACACTCATAAATCAATTGCATTTCTATACAACAATGATAAATCAGTTGAAAAAGAAATCAGGAATACTATCTCATTCACAAGAACCTTTTTAAAAACCCTGGGAATCAATCTAACAAAAGAGATGAAAGAACTCTACAGTGAAAACTATAGAACACTAAAGAAAGAAATCAAAGACAACCTTAGAAGATGGAAAGAGCTCCCATGTTCTTGGATAAGCAAAATTAATTTTTTAATGTTAAAATATTTTATTCTTTGTATATTCTGGATATTAATGCCATAGAGGAGCAACTGGAAAAGATTTTCTCCGATTCTGTAGGTTCTGTCTTCATACTGTTTGTTGTTTTCTTTTCTGTGCAAAAGCTTTTTAATTTGATGGCATCCTACTTATTGATTCTTGTATTTATTTCTTATTCTTTAGAAGTCTTGTTAAGGAAGTCAGTGCCTGCATCTGTGATGATGGAGTGTTGACCCTATGTTTCCTTCTAGCAGTTGCAAGTCTTCTGTCTAATTTCTAAGTCTCTCTTCAATGCATTTTGATTTAACTTTTGTGCAGAGTGAGAAATAGTGGTGGCTATTCATTTTCCCAGCATTTTTTAAAAAAGGCTGTATTTTCTCCAGCATATATTTTTGACCCCTTCGTGGAGTTTTAGATGGCTAAACATGTGGGCTTGTCTCTGTGTTTTCTGTTGCACTGGTCTTCATTTCTATTTTGATGCCAATGTCATGCTGCTTTTATTACTACAGTTCTGTAACATAATTTCAGATCAGGTATTGTGATGCTTCCTGCATTGCTTTTCTTGCTCAGTGTTGCTTTGACTATTCTGAGTCTCTTATACTTCTAAATGAAATTATTTTTTTTTAATTCAGTGAAGATTGTCATTGAAATTTTGATCAGAATTGCATTGAATCTGCATATTCCTTTTGGTACTATGGCCATTTTGACGATATTAATTCTGCCTATCCAAGCTCAAGGGAGGTCTTCTGCCTCCTAAGGTCTTCAATTTCTTTCTCCAGTGTTCTATAGCTTTCATTGTAGAGATCTTTAAACCTGGAGTTAGAGTAATTCCCAAGTACTTTTTTAGGTTATTGTGAATGGGATAGTTTTTCTGATTTCTTCCTCAGCAGATCACTGTTGGAGTATAGGAAATCTACTGATTTATAGGTATTGATCTTTGTTTTAGTCAGTTTTTTTGCTACTGTGACAAGAAGACCTGACAAGAACAATTAGAGGAGGAAAAGTTTATTTTGGGGCTCAAAGTTTCAGAGATCTCAGTCCATAGACAGCTAATTCCACTCATTGGGTCATGGGGTGAAGTAGAACATCATGGTGGAAATGTGTGGTAGAGGATAGCATCTTGGAACTTGGCACCCAAAAAACAGAGAGACTGACCCTACTCACCAGGGATAAAATAGATACCCCAAAGCAAGCCCCCAAAGATCCACCTCCTCCAGTCATGCCCTACCTGTACACAGTTACCACCCAGTTAATCCCTATCAGAAGATTAATTCACTGATTAAGGTTCTCATAACCCAGTTATTTCACCTCTAAACCCTCTTGCATGGTCACACACATGAGCTTTTTTGGAGATACCTAATATTTAAACCATATCCTGCTACTTTTCTGAACTCACTAGTAAGTGTTAGACATCTTCTGATGGAATTTTTTGGGTTTTCTAGTTATAGGATCATGTCATCAACAAACAGAGATAATTTGACTTCTTTTCCTATTTGTATCCCTTTAATTGTCTTCTCTTGCCTGATGGCTCTGTCTAGTATTTCAAGAACTATATTGAATAGAAATGATGGGAGTAGACATTCTTGTCTTATTCCTGATTTTAGAGAAATGCTTTCAGTTTTTCTCTCTTTATTATGATATTGGCTTTGGGTTTGTCATAAATAACCTTTATAATGTTGAGGTAAGGTCTTTCCATCCTTAGTTTCTTCAGAATATTTAACATGAATGGGTGGTAGATTTTATCAGAGGACTTTTCTGCATCTATTGAGATGATTATGTGGTTCTTGTCCATAATTCTATTTAAGTGGTGAATTATTTTTTTGGCTTGTGTATCTTGAACTAACCTTGCATTGCTAGGATGAAATCCACTTGTTCATGGTGCACTATCTTTTGAATGTGGTTTACCAATATTTTATTAAGGATTTTTGTATCTATGTTCATCAGATATATTGGTCTGTAGTTTTCTCTACTTGATATGTCGCTGTCTGGTTTGGAATTAGGCTTACAGAGGTTTCATGGAATATATCTTGGAGTGTTCCCTCATTTTCAATCTGCTGGGATATTTTGAGAAAGACTGGTTAGTTCTTTGAAGATCTTATAGTACTCAGCAGAGACTTCATCAGGTCTTGGGCTTTTCATTGTGGAAAGACTTTTAATTGCTGCTTCAATTTTATTATTTGATATTTGTCTGTTCAGCTTTTTCATATCTTCCTACTTCAATTTGAGCAGGTCATATGTGTCTAGAAATTTGTCAACGTCTTTTAGATTTCATTCACTAATTTTCTTTTAAACTATATAGCACTGAGTTTACCTAGGAGAATGTAGAATCCTGATGGAAATGATCATCAGTTTTTCACCTTATTTGAAACTTGATGTTTTATACTCTACCACGTATTAAGCTCTATAACCTGTTTGTTTTACAAATACTTTGGGGTTCTTAAAGGGTTCTTATGGAGAAGTACTTTTTCATGACACAGTGAATTCAATCTGAACATATAAACTGACATTCTATAGAGTGATTTTATACTCCAATGAGAAGTTATATATAACTGGAAGACTGCTTTACAAGGAAATAACTTTTTCTAAACCATTGCAAAATTGTTTCTGTTTATATGGTCTTTATATTGGAATTGTGCAAAGCACTGATGTGTCTTGCTTCTGAAAATTGGTCTTTTAGCCAAATATTTTCAAAAATAATTCCTGGTAGTTTATGGTCTAAGTTTCATAAAAAAAATACTTCCTTCTAAACAAACTATTAGAAAATAGTATATTCTGGGCTGGGGTTGTGGCTCAGTGGTAGAACACTTTACCTAGCATATGTGAGGTACTGGATTTGATCCTCAGTACCACATAATAAATAAATAAATAAATAAATAAATAAATAAATAAAGTAATTATGTCAATCTACAATTAAAATGATTTTTTTCAAAAGTAGTATATTCTCTTCAGAAAGAGAAGTTAGGAAAACTACCCCATTCACAATAGCCTCGAAAAAAATAAAATACTTGGGAATCAATCTCACAAAAGAGGTGAAAGACCTCTACAATGAGAACTACAGAACACTAAAGAAAGAAATTAAAGAACACCTTGGAAGATGGAAAGATCTCCCATGTTCCTGGATAGGCAGAAATAATATTGTCAAAATGGCCATACTACCAAAAGTGCTATACAGATTCAATGCAATTCCAATTAAAATCCCAACGACGTACCTTACAGAAATAGAACAAGCAATCATGAAATTCATCTGGAAGAATAAGAAACCCAGAATAGCTCAAGCAATCCTTAGCAGAAAGAGCAAAGCAGGGGGTATCGCAATACCAGATCTTCAACTCTACTACAAAGCAATAGTAACAAAAACGGCATGGTATTGGTACCAAAATAGACAGGTAGATCAATGGTACAGAATAGAGGACACGGACACAAACCCAAATAAATACAATTTTCTCATACTAGACAAAGGGGCCAAAAATATGCAATGGAGAAAAGATAGCCTCTTCAACAAATGGAGCTGGGAGAATTGGAAATCCATATGCAACAGAATGAAACTAAACCCATATCTCTCACCGTGCACGAAACTAAACTCAAAATGGATTAAGGACCTCGGAATCAGACCAGAGACCTTGCATCTTATAGAAGAAAAAGTAGGTCCAGATCTTCAACATGTCGGCTTCGGACCAGACTTCCTCAACAGGACTCCCATAGCACAAGAAATAAAAGCAAGAATCAATAACTGGGATAGATTCAAACTAAAAAGCTTTCTCTCAGCAAAGGAAACTACCAGCAATGTGAAGAAAGAGCCTACAGAGTGGGAGAAAATCTTTGCCAATCATACTTCAGATAGAGCACTAATCTCCAGAATCTATAAAGAACTCAAAAAACTCAACACCAAGACTACAAATAACCCAATCGACAAATGGTCTAAGGAAATGAACAGACACTTCATAGAAGAAGACCTACAAACAATCAACAAACATATGGAAAAATGTTCAACATCTCTAGTAATAAGAGAAATGCAAATCAAAACCACCCTAAGATTCCATCTCACCCCAATTAGAATGGCGATTATCAAGAATACAAGCAACAACAGGTGTTGGCGAGGATGTGGGGAAAAAGGTACACTCATACATTGCTGGTGGGGTTACAAATTAGTGCAGCCACTCTGGAAGGCAGTATGGAGATTCCTTAGAAAACTTGGAATGGAACTACCATTTGACCCAGCTATCCCACTCCTTGGCCTATACCCAAAGGACTTACAATCAGCATACTACAGAGATACAGCCACATCAATGTTCATTGCTGCTCAACTCACCATAGTCAGATTGTGGAACCAACCTAGATGCCCTTCAGTTGATGAATGGATAAAGAAACTGTGGCATATATACAATGGAATATTACTCAGCCATAAAGAATGATAAAATTATGGCATTTGCAGGCAAATGGACGAAATTGGAGAATATCATGCTAAGTGAGAGAAGCCAATCTCAAAAAACCAAAGGAAGAATGATCTCGCTGATAAGTGGATGATGATACATAATGGGGCGTGGGAGGGGTTAGTTTTAGGGTTAGAGTGAGGGTTAGGGAGCAGGGCAAGAATGGGGGAAGGAAGGACTGTATAGAGGGAAAAGAGGGATGGGAGGTGTGGGGGGAAGGGAAAAATAACAGAATGAATCAACCAACATCACCCTATGTAAATTTATGATTACACAAATGGTATGCCTTTACTCTATGTACAGAGAAACAACATGTATCCCAGTTGTTTACAATAAAAAAAAAAGTAGTATATTCTGTATTTCATTTTGTAAATGTGACAAAATTCTAGCTGGCTATTAGGGATAGAAAAGGTCAAAAGAATTATTATCCCTAAGACTTTTGAAATTCTACAGTAAGGAAATGATATATGATATTTAGGAAAGGCAAGAATAACTTTATTTTAAGGAGTTGTTAAATAAAAAACAGGCATTCTGTGGCATGTAACTATTAGAGGGTTTTCCCAGAGCGGGGAAATGTTTGAAGATCAGAGAATACAGAAGCTAGTCCTGGAGGACAGCTCATTCCAATGGCAGAAGCAGAAGGGATCTGCTCTCTCTGTCCATCTTGAATTACAAAATTCTGGAAGCAATGGGAGGAGCTAAAATTACAACTGTGTTCTAACTGGGGAGGTGCCTGGAAATCCATCAGGCTAACATGATGATGATTGAATGGTTTAAATATAAGACTCTAGTGATATGTTCACAAAGAGCCAAGTAAATGTCTGCACTCAGGAGAATATGACACCAGGCAAAAATTTATCCAGGCCTTTCCATTCCCATTTGCATCACTACATATTTCAAAAATTACAACCATTTATTTTATAAAGATTTGAACTAGTTAGAGTGATGTTAAGAACATTGGCTTATCAAAGGAAAATTATGTCAAGTATCTGTCTTTCAAGGTCTCAATTTGTTTTCTTACTTATAAAATGAGAAAATTTGGACTGGATAACTTCTGGGAGTATTAATGTGTATTGCTGTGTAATTTCTATGATGTAGAAGGAAACATATACAATATCATCAGGGAATGGAATAGTTCATGGGCTAAAGAAGGAAAATATGAATATTGAATCTTCATTATGAAGGAAGGGCAGCAAAAAATGAATGGGGTCCTTAGCTTGAAGAAATATTTTGTTCCTTGATGAAACAAAGTAAGATGGAAACCAAAGATGGAAATCAATACTCTGGCATCCAAAGAAGATCTGTGAAGTTCCACTGAATTACATGTAGACAATCAAGTTTTAATAAACAGATAAAAGAAAAGGTGTACATTACATGATTGATTTTGAAATCTTCTCTAGGAGTGGAATTTATGCATACTTGTTTATTTTGTCCCATTCTTGTACACTGCACACAAATATAAAAAGAATTACTTAACTATTAGAGTGATAAAAACTGAAACAGAATCATAGAAATAGTCTCCATTATTGCATGTTCTCACACAAATTAAGACCAAAAATATATTTATAAATATAAAATTGCATATGTTTTACCAAAGAGTGAAATAAGAAAAACATTTTATAAAACACAGTCATGCCTTGTTTAATAACAGGAGCACATTCTGAGAAGTGTGTCATCGGGGATTTCACCATTGTGTAAATATAATAGAGGGTACTTATGCATACTTAATGAGGTGTATTCCGGTACATACCTAAACCATATGTAGTTCATTCCAAGAGGCCATCTTAAAGAATTAGAAAAAAAAAATGTTTAAATATGAGTCAAAATTAGATTATTTAAAAGCAAATGTATTTTTGGAAGGACAGAAGTAGTCAAATAAGAATGGGGGAAAGGTCAAATAAAACAAGGAGTGATAAATATCTATTAGATTTCATAAAAAGGGAATCATGGATGACCTTGGAGGAACCTTTGGTGTGGGACTGGAACAGACTGAAAGTGGACCAACAGGTGAGGAAGGAGAGGCAGGGAGCACAGACACTCTTTCAGGTAACTGAATTATAAAGAGAGTGGCCTCTGAGGGACATGGTTATAGAAGTGCTTGTGTTTTTTAAACTTCTTAAAGATAAGAGTATCTGGAACACTTTTAAAGTTGATGGGATAGAGTCAGTAGAGAGGGAGTGATTGAAGATTCAGATACATAGGGCTTACTGAATATCTTTTATACATTGGTAAAACATTAAAATAAAAGCTTAAAAATAAAACAAAAAGGTCTTCTAAGGATCCTTAAGATTAAACCACTTAATGGTATTTGCATAATTTTTGCTGGTGTTTAAGACCAATTTAAAAACATGAATCCTAAGGCTTCCAAAGAACACTGAATATATAACTCAGTTGGTAGAGTGCTTGCCTAGCATGCACAAGGCCCTGGGTTCAATTCCAAGCACCACCAAAAAAGAAAAAAAAAAGAAGTCCAAGAACACTGAAGATATCTCCCATTTTTGGACACTATCACTTTAATTTAGTGGAGGCACATCGTCCCAATGTTGCATTCCAGGGACCTAACAAGGCCAAAGACAAGTACATAACAAACAGACTTAAGAAATGCTGATAAATGTTTATTGAAATTAATGCTAAACTTATGGGCTTTTTTAATCCACTGTGAAAATAAAACATTAGATGCTTGTCTTACGGACCAAAAAAAAAAAAAAAAATCAGTATAAAGTAAAAGGAGAGTAGATTACTTACTGGAAAATAAATGTGCTCTCAATTTGTTACCTTTTAACAAGAATATGCATTTAAAAGAGACCCAACTATACTTGCCAAAAGGAGATCCTTGCATTTAATTAAAGTATGAGGTAAGCGATATAATAAGTGTCGCCAAATGACAAGGATGATTTCAGAAAATATAATCAGTACAAATACAAATTTCACAGTCTTTATGGTTGGTGCATGAACTTAATCATAAAACCAGAACTAGTTTTAGTAATAATAATAAACAACATTCTGAGGCACTCTTTATGTGCCATACCTGGGCTCAGCATTTGTATAAATTCTGTAATTTAGTCTTCCCAGCAACCTTGTGAGTCAGGTACTATGAGTATCTTCTTTTTGCTGATGAAGGAATTGTTGTTCAGAGAAGTTCAGTAATTTGTTCTTAAATACTACAGATGTAGTAAGTGACAGACCTAATATGAATCCAGTTCTCTTTGTTGCCAGAGTCCACTCTCTTTACCACACTCTTCTCATCCAGTGTAATGCCTTTATTTGTCATGCAGAAACTGAGGCCAGGGGATAACGTAAGTGGTGTGTGTTTATGCATTTTGTTAATTGCTGAACTGTGAACTGAATTCAAGTCTCTTCATTCTCAGTCCAGCAATATCTTATTCATTCCTCAAAGACATAAGCGCTGATACATTAATTTCATATTTGAAATTTTACTCAACTTCAATGCATCCACTCAATGAACCGAAATCATCCCTAGTTAAGTGCCTGGATCCATTTTCCATCTTGGAAGATCTTGGATTAGAGGGGGAAATAAATACCCATAGGGGAAGTCAGAAAGTATCTCATTCCTCAGCTGAACACTTCCTGCACTGCAGAAACTATTTGGTTCCTCCAAGGCTAACTTAAAAATGAAGTATGAGAGTCCTTGAGAGAACCTAGTGAATCCTTGGAGTTTGGGGGCAAGAGAATATAATTATGTGACTCTCAGCTAAAGCATTCCAGATGGAGGTGGTGTATGACTGCAGTTGCCCTTGGTGGCTGAGTAAGTAAAGGAATGAGCAGTAGTGGGAGTGTCAGCATACATTTCCAGAGCATGAAAGCACTAGTACTCATGAGTTCTGATGCACCAAATGAATGTCATTGAAGGAAGCCAGACTCGAGCCTAAGAGAGGTGTCTGATGAGGGAAAGACATCCAGTAGAAAAGATTTTCTTGGGGTCTACCTCCAGGACAGAAGCCTAAGAAATAGAAAGTTGCCTTACAAGGTAAGACAGAGAGAGTATAATTAACAACATAGAATGGTGTAATGTAGAGTTCCTCCAGTGTTGGGGATCGGCCTCAAAGGTAGCTACAAAAAAATCCTGACAGGGGAAGAGCATCGTTTGAGCTTCTGCCCTACAGGGGGTACCAGCAGCCAGCTAGCAAAAGCAACATCAGTCAACGAGTAGACTCTCTCTTTCCTCCTAATCTCCAAAACTATTTATTGATCAATTCCCTTTAGATTCAGTCTATTTAATAAACTGTTTTCTTTTTAATCTTCAACAATTTCTAAATTGATCTCCTTATCCACAATCAAGCAGTTCTTTAATCAATAAACTTACTGCTGTCAACGTTGGAACGAGGAAGCATATTGCTTCCTCGCTCAGACTCTTTCATGATACCTGCTCCCTCCCAATTAAACTCTTTAGTTCTCATGGACAGGATTCAATAATCCTCTGTATTTACTTTCCAATATTTAAGTGTTTTGACTATGGATGCTTTGTGAAGAAGAACATTTTTAAAGAATCTTTAAGGATGCATTTCAGTCCCCCAAAGTTCTGTGACTGCACACTTTTATTTCTCCAAACTTGTCATGACTTTCACAATTCTAATATCTATACCAGTATCTCAATCTGAAATGCTTCCATACTCCATATCTAAATCCAAACCATGTTTCAAAGATAAGCTCAAATATCACCTCTTTTTAAGACTACCTGATTCCCCAGTTGGAATCAGTTAGTCCTTTGTAGTTCCTTGTTGTATTATTTTAATTTTGGTCTTATTTCATCCTGTTTTATATTACAGTCATGTAGTATGGGTGGAAGACAAAGCCCAAAATGGAAATATAAATTTTAGACATAACAAGGAATTTGAAAAAAAGAATTGGAAGATTCTAGTTGCATGCAAATCCAAAAAGCATATTTGGAAGATGTGACTGAGCCTCTTAAACAAGTCCCAGTTCAAACAAGCTTCCTGACTTGTGAGGAGGAAGCTTTTGACAGGGATCTGAGTGGGCTGTGTAGAAGTACTAGGTCTTAGTCCTGAAACAATAACAGAAGTGTAATAGGGATGGAACTTGTGGAATCCATAGTGAGCAATACCAGCCACCAACGGTGAGTTTAGAAGCATCTGGAGAAGAATTTTCAGAACTTGAGCCTAATAAAGAGTTTTATGATCTTCAAGGCACCCCCCATGATGCTATTTGTGAATGGGTTGAATTACTTTATTGTAGGGAAGTAGGCTAGTTCTTGATGATGAAGGTGATGAAAAAAGAGAAGTTATATGACCATGAAACCAAAGGGAAGATGACAAACCTCAACTTGATGGCAGTCAACCTATGGAGTGAACCTAAGAGCTTAACAATGTCTCATTTGGAATTAATGTGCACACAGTCATAGTACTAGTGGAATGAACATCACCGCCATGACTGCAACATTGTGAGGTCTCAGAATCCACCATCTTGGATGAATTACAGAAGTAAGTTAGAATTACAGAAACAACCACTTGTGGCTGCAGGGGGTCGACTCTAAAAGTCATAAGAAGCATACGTAAACCTTTCCACCAGGAGAGGGGATTTGGATTTGAGTTTCAACTCTGTGCCACTTCTCTATCCCAACAGAGGAGAAACTGAATGTAAAGAGTTGCAATTGTAGACACTTAACAAATGTCTATAATCACTTGCATCTTAAATGTCCCCCAAAGGCTCTTATGTTGAAAGCTTAGTTCCCAGCTGATGGTCCTGGTGGGAGGAGATGGAACTTTTAGGAAATGGGGCCTAGTGGAAGGAAGTTAGGTCATTGAGGGTGTGTCCTTGATTGGGATATTGTTCTGGCTCTACCTTTCTTTCTGTGTTCACTTTCCAGTCACCATGGGGTGAGCAGATTTCCTCTCCTATGGGCTTCCACCACTACGTTCTGCCTCACCACAAACTCAAAAGCAATGGGACCAATTAATGGACTAAAACTTCTGATACTGAGCCAAAATAAATTTTTTTCTATCAATTGATTCTCTCAGGTATTTTGTCATAGCAGTGGAAATCTAACTAACACAATGTCTGTTGTATAAATAGTAAACACCTGGTTGTTTCCTGTAGGAAGCTTCACTACCAGTTCTTGCACAACAGCATAGCTAGTAATTTTAGTAATTCTTATTCTTGCACTATTTCCTCAATATTCCATTTTGTTGACATCTATATTTTTATTTGCTAAACGTACCACTTCCCTCTTCCTCTCATAAATGCAATTCCCTTCCTTTGGGGAACTCCTTCCCTGCTCAAACTATTTTATACTGGGAGATTGCCAGACATGGGGACATGAAGCAGTCATTCCAAAGTGTCCTGTTGTTTTAGCAACAGGACTTGATGTCAAGGATTCATAAAGGACTCAATCTTGGTTAATCAGAATTATGCATAGAAATGTTATATACAGAAGCAGGGAGAGAGAAGCCCTGTCTTTCCTCAGAGTCATGAAGCTGTCATGTTTATAATCTTGGAGCTGCTACTACCAGCTATGTTCTCTGTCATGTGGAGAAAGTTGGTTTAAAGGAGAGAATGAATACTAACAAAGACAAACCTGTGTGTGTGTGTGTGTGTGTGTGTGTGTGTGAGAGAGAGAGAGAGAGAGAGAGAGAGAGAGGAAGAGACAGGGGAGGGAAAGAAAATAAAATTTAATTAGGAAGATAATAGTTTGAATATTTTGTGTTTCCATTTTTATGAACAATTTCATGCTGCTTAAACAAAAACTATTTCCTCAAATCAAAAGATAGTGCAAACACGTAATAAAACATACCAGGAAGACACATGTGACTATTGATCACCATTTAGCAAATCTAGCCTCATTGCCTTGTTTAGTTTAGACTGTTTATTTCCATTCTATCACCGTATGTGACACTAATGAAGATTCTAGCTTCATAGTCCCTATGCCAGAAGCTGCACTGTTTTTCGTAACACTCTAGAGACCCACTGTAAATATTTCAAGCATGTCAAGCTTCTTAATCTACAAAGGAGATTCCAGGCAAGACATGAGCTCCAAAGTTCTCCTAGGATTAGAGTGGGGGCAAAACAGTCATTATTTACAAAACAGAAAGTTTTGTAATGTGCAAGTTGATTTTTCCTTATTTTAGAACTTTTTATTTTCCAAGTGAATCTTTCTTTGCTTATCCTGTTTCTGACTAGATAGTCTTGCTTAGTGTTTACAAAGTAGATCACTACAGTGATTCTTAAAAATCAAAGAATTTAGAGTAGAAGTAGGAAGGGGAAATCTTGGAATGAAAACTAGGAAAAGAATAAAATGTTGAAGAAAAGTAAATCAAAGTTGTCTTGAACACCAACAGATTTGAAAGTTGAATTATTCAAGGCGGCAAATTTTCTGGATTCCAGCTCTATGCTGCAAGAATTGGAAACAGATAACAGAGGCATTGTTATATATTTTTCACTGCCAGCCTTCTGCTGCCACCACAAAGCACCCCAGTCTCTCTTTTGCCAGCCTGCAAGAACCTTGCATGGAAGATAATAAAAGGGAGTCCCTGGTTTTCTATTTAAAAGATAAGAATGTACCTTTAGACTTTTACAAAGAAGCTTCTCATCCAAAATTCTACCTAATTAATTTGTCTAATAAGGTATCAGGTAAAATATTCTTATATCATTTTATTCACATTAGATAACTGGTAATACAAAGTTTGAATATGTAAGGCAGATAGTTTTTGAAAAAAGCAGGACATCCCCATCATTTCTCTCCAACTTACAATCTTTAAAATGACATTGCCCAAATTTGGTTACCCTTGCTTCATGTAAACAATAGATTCTCTCCAACTTTATTCCAAACTTTATTCTGAAGCCTCCTAACCTGATACACTTTTAATAATTAGGACTTCAACAACACTTATATAACTTTTTTTTCTTTCCCTTCTTTTCAAACTCTTTTTTTTTTTCTTTTGAAAATTTCTCATTTCAGCAGGACAACCCATGGGATTGTGTTCCTACATGAAATCTAGACTAGTCTCTGTGATTTGAGGAACTCTGAGGAGGAGTCCTACCCAGTTTTGTTTTTCATTTTTTGTTTTTCTTTCTTTCTCTGTTGACTACTTGGTATGAAGTACTGCTTCTCTTCATACTTCAGGGAAAACCCTGAAAGAAAAGAGAAGAGAAGAAATGGTACAGAGCCAGAAGCTACTCAGGAAGAATAGGCCCAGCAGAGGAGAATCCTGGCAACATCAAGTGAAGAGGACACTGAAAAGGTGTCGTGTCAAAAAGGAGATGAGCGTTTCCTCAGACTTCAGTGGGAAAGCAGGACTGGCAGCCTGGCATAACACTTTCTTGTGTAGATATTTCTACCTTTACTTCCCTCCTTATGGGTTCTCCACATAACAGAGCCAGACTGACAAGGGACCCCCAACATACACCAAAAGGTGTGAATGTCCACATTTCTGTCGCCAATCTGGACTTCAGTACTATGCTGGCAGCATGCTTCTAGACAATGCTTGTCTAAAAAATAAGTTTAGAAGAACTAAAAGTTCCCACTCTATCTCTCAGCTAAAATTACATACAGATGCTGCTCAGTGCTTGTATTAACTTGTAACTGTGAACAAATTATAAGGTTTTAAGATCACAGAAAAGTTTTTGAAGTTGAAAATAACCACCATTACAGACAAAATAACCTGTCACTTCTTTTAGAGTTCAGGGAAATAAAATGTTGTTAAGAAAATAAAACATCCTGGCTGTGTTCCAGAACATAACATTACATTCTATCATATACTTCTAAAGTGCTTATCTTGAGTGTCAGCAAGCGGTTGTTTGTTTAAATCCATCTCCCTTAAAAATATTCAAGATCTTTTTCATTGACAATATGGAGTGTCTGGTATATATAAGATTATGTTAATATTTTTCTGAAGGCAATAGCATTTAAACCTTTATATTATCTGAATCAAACATGTTAATTATAAAACTCATCCGCAAATCAAAGAAAGAATATATTTGGTATGTTTTAAGGAAAGAAGTGACAACTGTATACATCTTAATACTGCAACATGCTTCTAATTTTCCTAGGTTTTATTATTTGAAACAAATGATATACAAAGTTTAGAATCTGTGTATAATAACTTAAAATTTCTGTTATCTTGTAACAGTAAGATGTAAGTTTTAGAAAACCTATATTACATTTTTATAATAGTAATTTAAGTTCAGAAAAATGAAGTCTAAATATAATTTTATTCCACAATTTCAGGAGTATTGGTTTAATCATAAAATATTATATATAAGATAATGTTATGAAATTTAAAGGGAAGTTGCTTTCACAAAAACTCTGATTACTCACAATATATACAGTATTTGCTCTCAAAGGGGAGAAAACTTGTTCTCTTGAGATTTCTCATCTGTAGCTGTATTCTACAGAGGTCTAAAAACCATTGAAATGAATTGCCCCAAGGTTCAACCCAGGCTTTTTCTTTGAAGGGCACACTGAGGGTAAGTTTTTGAGCCTAATTATTATGCCACTTCAAATACACTCCTTCATCTGAATGGGTGGAACAGAGCCATCTGCACATAGGTTCAGCATCTCAAACGTCTACCCTTCTGACCCTTCTTAGTTCCTCTTCCTCCAAGCCAAGTTATTCTGGCTTTTATTTGTATTATTCTATCTTTCTTACTCTCAAAGATGGAAAATCTTATGCAAAAGAAACTGAACAATGGTGTCAAGTGCTTGGGCATATAAAAGAGAATCTATCTTACATAGGTTCTAAACTCTATGTATTTGTTTGTTTCAAATCATGAAAACCAGGAAAAGATTTTTAAATGTCACTAGCAATATAGAGCCCAATATATTTCAAATATGCCTGAAAATTCTAAGTCTGAGAGCACCTTTTGAAGAATAGAATTGATGCATCATACCATTTAACATAAATATTTTAATATAGTTTTGTCATCATGTTAATTGACGTTAATTCTTTTGCCTACTCAGAGATTATATTGCTTGATCCAAAGGAGTTCTAGGTTCTACCCTATCACTGAAACACTGTGTAACCTTGAATAACTTATAACCCATTCTAAATGATTTGTTCCTTTACCTTTACAGATACAGTAGAAGACTTTTCAAATGTGTGCAGATGCTGATGCTATTTGCAAAAACTATGTTTCTATATAAGTCTTATTGAATTCAGAATAGCATCTTGTTACTTTACATTTCCATTAATCTTACAATACTAAAATTACAACTGATATTATGTGAGAGATCTGAGAAAAACAATCATTAAAAAGAGAGCCCCACTAAAATATTCAGTGAAATTTGAGATTGCTGTCAGCCCTAATATTCTAGAAATCCTTGGGAAGCAAATTCTGTGCAAAATTCTTAGACTATTCCATAGAGGAGTACAGACACTTTAAGAGGGAGCTAGGGGACATCTTTATTTTATGATATTTTCCACCCTACTAGCCAATGGTGATTTTTGCTGTGGACAGGAATGTCTTATTCTATTTTCTATTGCTGTTATAGAATACCTGAGACTGGATAATTTATAAAGAAAAGAAGTTCTTTCTGGCTTACAATTCTGGAAGTCCAAGAGCATGATGGCAGTATCTTTTTGGTTTCTGCTGCTAAAGATCTCAAGGCAGAAAATGGAAGGGAACAGGTAAATGCAGGAGAAAAGAAGAGGACAAAGTGGTCCAGACAGTTTATAACAGTTAAAATTCGGTTTCACAGGAACTACATTAATCCTTACATAAGAGCATGAACTCTTAAGGGCTCTACCATCTCTCAACACTAATACATTAGAAATCAAGTCCAGGGAGTTTTGGCAGGGATGAGCCTTGTTGATGAGCCACAACAAGGGCTATGGATTCTCACTAGAATATCCCAGAGTCCAACTTAAACTAGGAACATCAAAGATCTTGAAACAAGTCTACTTCTCTTTCTCAGAGCCTCCCATGAAAATAGTTAAGCCTGAGCCAGGTGTGGTGGTATATGCTTATAATCACAGTTACCTGGGAGGTTGAGACAGGAGAATCATAAATTCGAGGTCACCCTGGCAAATTAGCAGGACACTATTATATCAAAATTTAAATTTTTTTAAATTAACAAAAGATGAATATGTAGCTCAATGGTAGATTGCAAGGGTTCAATTCGCACTATTGGGAAAAGAAAACTAGTCAAGTCATAACAGCTGCAGTGTTTTCCTTTGAACATAAAGTTTAAGCCATGATACTTAATGTTGATAGTTTTGAGACTTGATATAAGAAGTTTGTGATAATTCTTTTGGAATAAACAATAGTACTGGAAAGAGCACACACTTCTATAGAATTAGTCCAGGGAGACAGGAAAAACTATTTTCTACGTCCATTTTGTGGTTTAGGCACAATAGGTTCTCTTTTCTTTTAATAGTCTTACGTTAATATATGTATCTAAAATCAAAAGTGGATTAGGTTCTTTTTGGGGATAACAACTTATCAGTTATCAAGACAATTAGAGTTCTGTAACAGATAGATGAATAGACCAATGGGGTAGATGCAACAGGTAGATAAATAATCATCAATAAAGAAGAAACTGTCTAGTTATTCATTCCATCAACATTTAACTGAGTCATCATGATAAGACAGGAAAGGCACCAAGTGCTGAGAACACATAACAATTAATGAATTACATTCTTTATCCTGTAAAAGGCAAACAGATCAATAAACTATTAAGTTTCAATGAATGTAACTATTAAGTTATAATGAATATAAAATAGGTCTCTATAATAAGGAGTCTGACTCCAACCCTTTTCTGAGGTTTGACCCCTAATCACTTTCATGCCATACCTCCCCCCACCATGCCCTTTGTCTCATGGCAGGGCAAGATGATAAAAAGGCCTTCCTTAGGGTTTCATCCCTTGGTGCTAATGGAGAAGTTGATACCATCCAAACCCAGTTCCCATGGGAATCCTCACCACAGCCCCACCCTTTCACCACAATAAAACCCAAAGCTACTGGCTTCTTTTCTCACTCAAGACTTTCCAGACTTGCTTTTGTGCCTGCTCTGCCTTTCCCAGAAGGTCCCATTATGGGAGCAATAAATCTCTTCATACCATTTTGATGCATGTGTGTGGTATCATCAGCCTTGACATCTGAACCAATTATGGATGGGTGTTTATTGACCTCCAAGGGGCAACTACAAAAGTCCCCCAATGATCCCTGCTTCCTTCTGTTCATGTCCTTGTATAATCTGTGCCACTAGAAAATGGGCCGAGTCTAGAAATTGGCTTTGAATAAATAGAATACAGCATAAGTGTTGCTTACTCTGAAATTACATTACCATGAAGACTCTGGTTTTTCTCTTACCTGTTATTGCTCTCTTGCTTGCTCTAATAGAAACCAGTTACACTGTTGTGAGGTACCCTATAAAGAAACCTGCATAAAAAGGAACTGAGAGAGGCCTGTAGTTAATAACCAGTGAGGAACTGATACCCTCATTCCATCAGCCTGCGTGGAGTTGAGTCCTGCCAGCAACATGCCAGTGAGCTTTGAAGGAGACCCTCCTTCATTGAGCCTTCATATGAGACCACTGTTCTGCCAACACCTTTGCTTATAGCCTGGTAAGAGACTGACTTAGAGGACCCGGTTAAGCTGTGACTTACTGATCCACAGAAATTGTGACACAATTTGTTGTTTCTAATCCACTAAATTTGGGGGTAATAGATATTGAATACAGTGGAGTGTTGCAGTGGTAGAAATAAACAAAGATATTATTCTTTGGCATAATGGTTAGAGAAGGTTTGCCTGGTCTGGGCACCATAAATAAAACATGGAGACATGAGAAACCTGGTAAATTAATGAAATGTAGGTGCACAGCAGTTCAGCGTGGCTGGCCTAGAGAATCTGAGGATGGTTTGTTGAGGGCTGGTGAGCATGCAGAGATGTTCCGGATAAGAGAGTGCCTCAAAAGGCCCTGCTAAGTAAGAGTCCCTGAAGAATTGTAAACAGAACAACACGATTATTTCTGTGTAACATGAACCTGCACTGTTTTCTCCCTCAGACTCACATGTGTCCCGAAAGGTTTTGAGGGCTATGAGTTCAGGCGTTCGGTAATTTATTTGCATGAGTAGCCAAGGAACTTCTTGGTAAATAGTGGGTCTATAAAAAGCAAGAGTTCTAAAGACTCTTGGAGTCAGTGACAGAAAAGCAATAGTTTTAAGCTTAGCAATGCGGGGTCTGCCCCTCCAATTGCCTTGCTTCCCAGTCCCCACAGATGGATGCTTGACCCACAAGAAGGAACTGAAATGACCAGCAAAGAAACTAAAAGAACCATTTCACAAGATTCCCATGGGAATCTCAGATCCCAAGACAATATCATCAAATCAACAGCAGTGAAGTTAGTAATTTGGCAGGAAGCAAGGTACTGGCTGCTTTGCAAGGACATTGGCACCTTAGACTTTGGACACCAGCACTGGCATCAGTGCCTTGCTGAGGACTCCAGATCTTTCAGCAGACGGCATTATTCTCTTTGAAATCCAGAACAAGAGAGAGGAAAAATAGTGGACAATAAAACGACTATTTTGGGTCACACATGAAACATCACTGTCCGTTCAGGCTCCTTATTTAGAGAAGAATTGAGGGACCTTGAGGTTCCTCCAAAGAGAATGGGGAGTGTAGGTTAAAAGAAAACAGGTAGAGAGCAATACTTTTTAATAACTAGACATTTATTTCAGAACAGTTTAAACTTATAGAAAAATTGAACAGATAGCACAGTCCACATGCCCACCCTCTGCATCTTATATTCAGATGGTATAGATGTTACAACGAACGAACCAACTTTGGCACATGATTATTAACTAAAGTCCATAAATAACTCATATTTCCTTATATTTACCTAATGTTCTTTTTCTGTTCCAAGATCCCATCCAGGGTACCACATTACAATTATTCATCATATCTCCTTCAGTTTATCTGGGCTATAACATTTTCTCAGACTTTCTTTATTTTTGATGACCTGGATAGTTTTGAGGGGCACTGTCCAGAGTCTATTGGGATGTGTCTGACATGTTACTCATGATGAGACCGGGGTTAGAAATTTTGAGAAAGAGAAATACTATTTTGATATTGAAGTCCCATTTTCACTTCCCCATTACCTTGGCCTGGGAAATATACAAAGTATTACATTTTTATTTTGGAAAAAGTCACTACTGCAAGGAAATATGGATTGGGGGCAAGAAACTAAGCATTTTGACTAATTTGAAAACTATTGTAATGCTGCAGATAAGACATAATGGGGATCTGGACTGAGACAACTCTGGTGTGAGAAAAGCAGAAGGGAGACACAGGTACACTGAGAACTTAGAAATGGTGGAACTTTACAACCAATTACAGATGAATGGGAGAAATCTGAACAAGTGAGAAGAAATGGTTAAAATGTAAAGGAAGAGCCAGCATAAGCAATGTGCCAAAGCCAATAGAAGAAAAGCCTCAAGAATGCCACAGAATTCAAATGAAGGAGGACCAAAATGACCTTTGGATTTAGAAATTAGGATTATTAGTCAGGGGCAGCAGCATGATTGGAAAGAATTGGTAAGAAAACCTAATGTAAGAAAATAAAAATAGTGAGTGCTCATAAACCTGAACATTTGTATTTAAAAAGAAAGGAGGATTATCAGGGTAGTTCCAGGGGGATATATAGAATTGAAGACTTTTGGTGATACGTGAGACATAAGCATGTATTTGCAAACAATATGAAGCAGAAGGAACCAGTAAAAAAGATTGAACATATAGCAAGTTGAAAAATTGGTCTTACAGCAGATGAAAAGATGTGATAATGACAGCAATAATAGCTGCATGCATTATTTACTGACTGTTCTAGGTATTGGAGTAGGACTTCGATGCACTGTTTGCACTAACCTTAACACTTCTAGGATATAAGTGTGATCTATCCTGTTTTATGAATGAAAAAATCTAAGATGCCAAAATGTGAAACAAGATTTGAACCCAAACTGATTAACTCCCCATGCTATATATTGCATCTCCAAAGCCTGGGTGGTAACCTGAAATAACAAAAGAGAAAACTCTGAGATAGAGGAAAAGCAATGAGTGTGGGTGGCACATGAGTGATTGCATAATAAATATTTGTAGGATGAATGAAAGAATAACAGAGTACAGATATAGATATGTAGCTATAGGGCAGGAAGTTGACAGAGGCTACATTTTACAGTGCTGATTACATCACCATCAATGAATGTGTACCTTGTTGTACAGGAACAGCACAAAGTTTATTTTATAGTGTTACAATTCTTTATTTCACCTCTGTCTCCTCACTTATCTGAATCCCACTCCTTTGGTAAGGAGATTGGTTGGGGCTAATCTATTCCTTGAATTCCTCAGGTCAGAACTGGAAACATGCTTCAGGAGGTGTCAGAGGCAAAGAGAAAGCAAAGTTCAATGAAAAGTTGAAATCCAAGAAGCTGAAAAATCAAAGGTCCCCAAATAGGAGTAGCAGAAGCAGGTTTGGAATCCAGGAGTGTGGAGCCAGGGATTTGAAATCCTGGGAGTAAAGAGGCAGAGCAAAGGCCTGGAAGAATGATCTCAACAGATGTTGCCTTCTGAGTTTTACTTTTAGCTGTCAGTCATGATGATGAATGGTCAAACTGGCCAGTTTAAAGGGTTGTGAGGGGTCAGATACTACCTCCAAGTATTGAATATACTGGGGTCAAGGATTATGACTTTTTTTTAACCTATAAGTAAGCTCCTAGCACCTGACACAGTGCCTGGCACAGAGAATATATTAAAAAGTTGCATAGAATGGAACACCTAGAATCTGTGTTTAAACTAAAATATTTTTTGGAGTGATTAATGACTCTCTTAAAATATAACATATTTGAGTTTGAACTTGATAATTTGAACTTAATAATGCAAATTCAAATGACAGCATCACTTGACTTTGCATCTTATAGATCATACCTGGCTTATCATTAGATATTATTGACACAAATAATGTAGTCCTACTTAGGATAACAAATGATTACCCTTCAAAGGGAATAACAGAGCCATGATTCTTATATTTATCAACTATTCCTTCTAATTGCAGACAGCTACAGTATTCCAAAACACTTTTACTGAAATCATAAGCAACCTAGACACATGACCCTGGTCTTCAAGTTTTCCCATATATCAGTTAGGAGTTATCAGGGAAAGAGAAACACTAGAATTACTTTGGAAAAGAGAAATTACTGTAGGGTTTAGTATTATGAAACTGTAGGACTAAATGTTTACTATGTCAAAATACATTCTACTATCTTCTGTAACTGATGAGAATAAATTAAAAAAAACTTTCATGAAAAAAAAAAAAGAAACTGTAGGACTGATGAAGATGTTTGTGGAGAACCCTTGTCTCTCCCTCTGGGGTGGGTCTGAAGTCTTTGCAGGTCAACAGGGCTGACAGTATGGATGTGAAGCAGAGATGGATGAGAACAAACTGAAGCCTGGAAACTATAACTACCAACTAGACCCCACATCTGTCTCTCACTGTCTCCAATCTTGACATGCAGGTCACCTGAAGAAAGGACTCTCTTGCTTCTCCATGGAGCTACACACATACTTGCTCAGGACTCAAGAACCTCAGGAAGACATGGGGAGAACTGCAGGCCAACTACAGGCACACACAGGACTTGGATCAGCAGATCAACCACAAGCTTCAACAGTGCCTGGCCCGTTCCATAGACCTTCAGAGCACAGTTTCTGTTGCTTTGCTTATGCCTTCCAAATCCCACACAAATTTCTCCTATGGCCAGTTCTAATCTGCAGTCATAGAGAAAAGGTATTCTGGGAAATACCACCTCTAATTCACAGAGTTAACACAATATAAACCACCATGCTAAATAATTCCCACATGCTCTGCAAATTTGAGTTTGTCCCTTACTCAGGAATTCTTGCTCCAGGTGTTTTTGCCAAAGTTGTTGAAACACACATCATCCTATTTCTACTCAAGAGTACGCACAGCTAAGTCTCTGCTGAAATGATTGATGCCTACCCAAAGTAATGGAAGTGTGACACAGCACTAGATGTGGTCAAGGCCAACAGACATCCTTGTACTACCACCCATAAAGTAGACATCGATGTCACTCCCAGATCCCATATCAACGACCTATGGTTCTAGAGTAATAAGGAAGATTTCTAATTCCTTGCTCCATGCCATTTCCATCTCTCTCTCCCTGCCTTCTAAACCTTTCCTCTATGGGGCTATGGCAATAGGAATATACATTCCTTCAGAAAAACAAAACAAAACAAACAAAAAAACCTCCCTGAACCTGTCAAGTGTGGTTAAGCTACATAGTCTAAGCAAGAAAAGCCAATGGCCTACATAGTACATTTTGTAAGGCTGGCTAAATTAGTCTTAAATAACAACTTTTGAGTCAGGTGTGGTGGTACACGTCTATAATCCTAGTGATGGAATACTGAGGCAGGGGGACTCAAAGTTCAACTTAGTGAGACCCTGTCTCAAAATAATAAAGACTGGGGATATAGTTCAATGGCAAAGCACCACTGGGTTCAATCCCCTCTACCAGTGATAATATCAGCAACTATGTGGAAAACCAAAGTGAATTCAAATGAGTATGTGAAGTGTAATCTGGCTCCTTGGTTAATCTTTCCTGGAGTTATATGAAATCAGGTCCTCACTTCTTTTCTGCTGTGGTTTAGTACCATGACCACATAATAGCAATGTTTGGGAAAAGAATATTCTCTAGCACCCACAAATATGCACTTCCCAAAATATTCAATGCTTTTAGGCATTTGGCAGCCTATAACCTAGTGGAAGAGAATTCTCTATGGAACAATTCCTCTAAAGGTTGTTGATTACTAAGTAGAAATTTTAACATCTCACCTGAAGTATTGACTTTTAAGTTTATGGTTACTTCACAGTTTTCTCCAAGAAAAATGGATCAGTATTTGTCTTACACTTATATAAATGAGTTACTGCATCTGGTGATTCCCACAATCTCTGGTACCAAATCAGTCTATTCTGTTAGTGAACGAAAAACTTTACCTCTAGAGACAAAAAACTGAGCAGATTTTAAAGAATTGTTTTCTAGTTAAAAAAAAGCAATGTTCAACCAGACATTATATTGCCCACATAATTTTCCCCTTCATATAGATTATTTAATATCTCTGAACCTCTGTTTGTGAAATGGGGACAATACCTTCAGTGAAGAGATATTATAAGAAATAAATGAGATTCAGTGTAAATTTTTTGGCACAAACAGCATATATTAAATTTTTATCTTGGTTTATTTGAGCTTCCATTAGAAAATGCTGTATACTAGGTAGCTTATAAACAACAGAAATTTATTTCTCATAGTTCTTAAGGCTGACAGGTTCAAGACAATGGCACTGGTAAATATGGTGTCTGCAGAGCACCACCCACAGCCTGCAAATAAAACCAGGCTTGGTTGAGCTATTAGGCATGGAAATCTGGCTCTCAGGAACTGATGATTATGAAATATAGTTCCAGATTGCCTGGAGTATGTGGATTCCCTGCAGGTTGGTTCACCATTGGAGTTTGCAAGCCCTAGATGTGCCAATGACCCTCTAGAGCGAAATGGCTTGCTTAACTCCACCCTTTACCCTGTTTCTCATGAAAAGTTCCTACTGGTCCCCTTTATAAATAAAGAAAGTATGGGCTCCTCCATTATGTTAGAGCCAGACCTTTATGAATGGCTCAATCTATCATATCCCCATTCTAAAGATAATTCTGTCTTGTTGATTTTTGTGTTAAATAAATTTCTTAGTGATTAGTTCATAGTCAGCCCATTCCTCCAACAGGAACCATTTTCCTTGCCCATGCTGGACACTGGGCGAGAGATGTTCTTTTTGGGCCCACTTTCTGGTGTATCTGGTGCTTTCTAGTGGTGTCTTCATGTGGTAAAAAGGGGAACCCAGTTCTCAGGTGCCTCTTTGGTAAAGGGCACTAATCCACTCATGAGGGCTCCACCTTTGTGATTTTACCACCTCCCAAAGACCCTGACTCCTAATATCATTACCTTGGGGTTAGGATTTCAATATATGAATTTGAAGGGGACACAGACATTCATATCATATCAGTACTCACTAGAGAAAAACCACTCTCATTACATGAAAAATTCACATCACAGTATACACAAATACATATATATGTATTATATGACTATTTGTTCTTATATATGTCTGCTACATACACCAGGAAAAATTATTTTTTTCATATTGTACACCTAGGTGAAGAGGAAATGGGACATGGAATGAAAGAGAAACAGTGATATCAAGTAAGGAAGGAAATAGAACAGACCTTCTACATGAATTAACTGTAGCAAAATCCCCTTTATATTCCAATTTGAACCTCCAGCAGATATGCTTGAATAGTCTGTTTGCTTTTAAGTCTACTGAAGTCAACTTCCCTGGATCTTTATTTTTACTATTAAAACAATACTAAATCTGTTGAGGATGGTGAGTTGTGACAAATTACCAGAGTTTTCCATAAGAACAGATGGTGATATATTGTCTAATTTTTCACCTTATTATAAGCTTCTAAATTCTAGCCCGTGTTTATTATATTTAAATGCCCAAAACTGAAACAATGCTAATATTTTCCTGGTATTTTATTTCCTGGTTTTCAAAATTATTTTCCTAAGTAAGAGTATTAAATCCTATGGGAAGAATCTTTATAATTCCCATGCCTTTCTCATTTAGCAAAATAATACAAATAATATATCATTTGACTCATTGTCAGTGAATTCTCTCATGTGCCCAAGACCCATGAATTATTTTTTCTTTTTCTTTTTTAGTTTTACAGGCTGCATTTTGATTCATTGTACACAAATGGGGTACAACTTTTCACTTCTATGGTTGTACACAATGTAGATTCACACTATTTGTGTTATCATACTTGTACATAAGGTAGTAATATCTGTCTCAGTTCACTATCTTTCCTTCCCCCACCCCCACCCAGCCCATTTCCCTCTACACAATCCAAAGTTCCTCCATTCTTATCTTACCCGCCCCACTCCCACCATCCCCCCATTATGTATAGTCATCCACTTATCAGAGAAAACATTCTTCCTTTGGTTTTTTGGGATTGGCTTATTTGAGATCCTTCTGTGTTCCAGGTATTGTTCTAGAACCTAGAAAAACAAAATCAAGTCTCAATTCCTGGTTCTTCCAGAATTCCATGGAAGCCATATATTTTATCAGTAACTACAGAATGTGAGTAGAGATAAATACAAGATATTATGTGGTAAGAAAGGAAGGAAAAAAATATTCTACCCAGGACAAAGAAGAGGTTAGGAAATGTGGTATCATGGAGGTGATATTTCAATTAGATATTTAAAAGACAAATATAAGATAAGGGTCAGAAATAGAGAGAGAGAATTTGAAGAAGAGAAAACAGCAAGAGCAGTATGTCATGAAGAGCTGACCAGCCATGAGGCATCCTGGGTGAGGCATATGATGCTCCAGGACAGGAGTGCTTAGAAGCTGAGGGAAATGGGCCAAACAGGGAAATTTGGTAGCCTGGGATACCTGTAGAAGAATGTGGACTTTGACCTATCAACCCTGGATATTCATAGATTTATTTTCAAAATATTGATAGCTAAAATAATCACAGAGTGAAAATCAAATAAGATGATATAGAATTGATATTTTGCTATGTATTTCTACTTTAATTTTAACTTGTATATCACCATATTTTACTAGATGTCCAATCAATTTGGAATATATTTAAAAGTTCTGTTAATGGACCATTGAACAAAAGTTAAAAGGCAAAAAATTTAACTCAGACAAGTCTTGGAATAAGCTCAGAATAAAATACAGATTTTAGGTTTCTTTTTAAGGTCCTCATCATTACACTGTGGAAAAGCTTATTAGAAAACTCTTTTTGTTGTAGCTTATCTATCTGCAGTGACTGAAAACTATGTGTAAGACAATATTTTTAATGCTCCATTTAATGTACAAGAACAATATGTTTCTTTGGAGGCAGGAACATCTGTGTAAGAAGGATGGAAATTACAGACAGGATTTCAAGTAAGCCTGGGACTAATTTATCAGAAGATAGTAGGAGCAATTTTACATGTGGAAGTTTATACTGAGTTAGAAACTTTTTAAAAAAATAATTCTAAGAAATATTTGAAACAATAGCAGAAGGTAACACTTCTCTTTGAAAAGAAACTAGAACAATAATAGAAAGAATGGAAAACTAAAATCGTCTTATTTTCAGAGTATCATCCTACCAGAGCAGAAGGAGGCAGAAGAGACATACAGATCAAATTGTCATGTGCATGTATGAAAATGCCATGATGAATTTTCTATATAATTATTCTGTATAATTATTATGTACCAGTAAAAATAAATTTCAATGTCAAAATTTCCAAAACTTAAATCAACTTCACTAACTTTAATGTTAAAGAGAATTCATTTCAAATTAGAACCATTTAAATCCGTAGACTCCTATTGGATTCTAATTACTACAATGTATTCTAATTAGGATTCCTAGTTGGTCCAACAGTGTCAGTGAGAAGGAATTTCTTCCATCTACAAATAATCAGCACTGTTCATAGTTGAAGTGTATCTGAATGTAAATTAGAACAGGAATTAGGAGATTATATTCTATTCCCAGCTGTATCACTAATATCTCAAGTAGCTTCACTGTAAACTATCTTACATTTTACAGACTCCATTTCCCAACTGTAAAATGAAATTGTTGGAAGGAAGAGTCAGATTTTCAGGTTCAAGATGCTGAGAACCTCATTCATTTATCCACTCAAGTGATAGTTACAAGGTGCCTTGTCTGTGTCAGGTGCTAGATACATGCTTTGAGTCTGCGGCATTAGAAGTCCTTGCTCTCCTGGAGTTTACAAATTCATGAAGGGAAACAATAAACCAAGAAGTAAATAAAATTGTTCCTGATAGTTTTAAGTGTTGATAATAAGATTAAGAATATCTCCATATCTCAAGGAGCCAGGGTTTGGTTTTGGTGCATGTGTACAAACTGATGTACAATGCAGAATGCACTTTGCCTTATAGTGCTTCATATCAGGACAGTGTGTCTTAAATTAAATTATCCACTGGTACAGGCAGTAGAATTAAGATGGTCATAAACATTTGATATATTGCTCTTTCTAGAGTAGTCACCCAGTTTAGACAAAGTTTTTTAAAAATGTAATTATAATCTGGAGCATCTAGAAAGAATATTGAAAGTATATTTAAGTGATAAGAAGATGAGAAGAGGACCATTCCCTGTTTCTTCTGTGGCACCGTCATAAACTGGAAGATAGGTAATATTTGCCAAGTGCAGAAAGGCAAAATAGAATCAAGGATACACCATCTCCCCTAGACTCTGAACAGCTCTGCTTTCATGGTTTTCTTTCATTAAGTAACAAAACCAACTGTCTCTTTCTATTTCATATAGAGGGCACAAAAATAAATGTCTAATCTCCCTAAATATGAAAAGTTGTTTGTTACCATATCTACATTGAATTTATAGGATGCATATTCACAGAATGTATATTCTACAACAACAAAAAAATGCCAATGCATAATATCACTAATGAGTAATTATAATTTTTAAGAAATAAAAAGCAAGTCTATGTTTTAGATCATAAAGTCAAGAAATCCCTAAAAATCATTGTTCTTTTATCTGATTTAATAAATAAGTTCTACATCTTCCAAACAGCTATCAGATACTTTAAATGGTACTAAGCAAAATGAATCTGAATTATAAGAAAATGAAAAAGTCATCCAAACTGGATGATGAAGGATGTCTATTTTGTTGACACATTTGTTCACATTTTACACCCTATTCTACCAGAATGCTAGAGAGGAGAGGATCTTCCCTTTACATGGATATCACATCCATTTTTTTTTTTAAAAAATACAAACAATAGGCTAAATTGTGCCTGCCCCAAAACATGGGTGGCTTGGCCCCCAGAACACTAATCACACTGGCTTACAGCAGAACAGCTGCTGCCTAAACAAGACGCTCTGGGCAGTGCAGCAAGACAGAGGGGAATGAGTGGACCTCAGCCAGAGAGCCTGTAAGGGACGCAACTGCAGAAAATAATCCACCTAATTTCCAACAATAACTAACTACTGGGGGAAAGTACCTCAAAGTCAGAGCTAAAGATACCATCATTACTTATTTAGATCTAAAAGTTCTCTTACATAATATGGATGGAAAGTGTATATCGTTAAGCTGTTTTAGATGGTTTTTCTGAGCATAAAATTCTTAGGATTTTCTTGTAATTTCAGCCTGTTCAAAACCAGTAAATAATGACCTTACTGTGCTCTGAGGAAACTACTAAATAATTTCCATAACAATTATTTGACCAATGTAGATAATCTGAAAATAAAAGACAAATTATTTGAAGATAAAAGTTTCTTGTTACACTAGGAACACTCAGAAATATAAATTTATTCCAGCTCCTTTCAAATATGACAATGAAAAGCATCACAGTGGTCATGTTCTTGGTCCTCCTGGGCCCCCTAAACAGGTTATAGTGCAATCGTCTGCCATCAGCCTCAAATCTTAAAAACAGGACATTTGTGAGCAAGCATTTCTCCCTTTTATGTCAGTCCTTTGCCCTTTGCTCAATGTACGAAAGCTCAGCAAATTGTCAGCACAGACAAAACTATGGATGGGGGACGCAGGGTCTGGATAGCTTTCAAACTAGCTGAGCTACCACCAAAGATTGTGAAGCTATCCAGTCACAGACATTTTGTGAGTTGTCTATAATCCTTTCTTTGGTGTGATCTAGAACTGATTTGTATTTCATTAATTGGTACCTAATTTGAATTATTCAGTGGACATTATTCACATTCACTTCTATTTTAAGAGAGTACATCTTGCTCTTCATATCCTAAGATCTTCCAAATTGATATAAGTAGACTTTGGTGCATGGCAATGAGTCCAGAGTGTCCCCTACACACATTATAGAAGTAAAACAAGTTAATTAATGTCTTTCTAATCTTAAAATCATATCCTGTTTTGCTGACATGCTTCTATGACAGTATCAGAAACCTCTCCTCTACTATTGCATTAAATTTCCAGAGCAAACATTTAAAATATTTCTAAAATATATGGAAAATATTTTTTGTAATTCTCCAGGGCATAACCAAATAGTAGTTGGTGGTTGACATAGCACCTTTACTTTCTTCTGTCTCCTTGAATTCGCTTCCTCCATTTTCTCCCACCCCCACCCCATTCTCCATTATCTTCTTGTTCTGAATTATTTTAGACAAATTGCCCACATGAATCTACTAGTTCAGTTTGTGTCATTCATTCACATTCCCTAAAAAGAGCATAATTGGTTTTGACTCAGATATGTTCATTACTTTTAACTTTAGTTGTTATCATTGGTCAAAAATATTGGCTAATAACATAGATATAGCTATTATGTCCTTGAAATATTTTTGCCATTTTTTGAAGACATAGAAGCCCCAGTGAGGAACGCAAGAATAAAAACTTTGGATAAAGCAGTTCAGGTATATGAAGATCCACATTCGGCTTTTTTGATTGCTACTTTGACACCAGCGGAGATGTTGAGAAGGCTAAGGAGATAACAGATCATACATGTGACCAGTCTGAGGCAGGAAACCAATAAGACCCACCCTGCCTTACCCCTTAAAACTTCTCTCTTATTTCTGATGATGTTGCCACATATAGGAATGGAGTCATTTGGTGCTAATTTAATAGTATATTAATTTAATTTAATTTTTGGTATCAGGGATTGAACCCAGCGGCCCTTAAGCACTGAGCCACATCCACAGACCTTTATAATTTTTTTTTTATTAACTAGGTTGCTTATAGTCTCTCTAAATCCCTGAGGCTGTCTTTGAACCTGTGATCTTCCTACCTCAACCTCCCAAGTCACTGGGATTATATGTGCACCACCATGCCCGGTGTGTATATTAATTCTCAAAGAATCAAAGTATGGGGAAGCAGGAAATATTGAATTTTTGTAATTCAACAGATAAAAAAATTCACCATAGGAATCAAATGTGTGGTTTTCCTTGAGTATTCCATTAATGTAGGTTTTCTCCAGATTTTAGTTTTCCATCTTCATTAATTCTTAACTGCACAGTCTCCATGGGTGCTCTCATAACACCAGTTACATCAATTGACTTATGATCCCCAATCCATAACTTCACTCTGTTCCTCTCACTTGAGCTCCAGAACCATATGGGCAGCTGCCTGTTAAGTCACTCACATCTGTGCTACTTCCCTTCTTGAATCTGCATGAATTCCTCCTTCCTGAAGAAGTGTGCTTTACCTCCAGTGTACTCTCCAGTGCACTCTGTTTATCAAGCAAAACTGGAGATCCTATTCCTCCTCCATTACCCCTAGTACCATCAGTTCTGGTTGCCTTGATTCTTGTCCTTTTTAGATATTAGAACTATCTCACTAGACAAATCCTTAAATATATGCACTATTACAATTCTACATTCCAGAATAGTTCTAGGTGTAGACTCACAGTTATACTTTCATCAAATATATGTTAACTACTGATCATCCAATGTACCAAATACAATTTATTTAATAGACCTAATATGGTTTTTGAGCACTTTATGTTATTTATTTATCAAACTTACTTTCATACCAGTAAATCTGGATTTCTGATAAGACACTACATACCACATAAATCAAATTGGTCAAATTCATCATAAACATATATTCTATTTACTCTAAGCCAGATATATAGTTTCATGTTTGGTTTGGCTTGATTTATCAAATAAAAAATTATCCGAAAGTGCAAGGGAATAAAAGATGATGGACAGAGGAGAGGCTTGGGTTTTACCTTATTTTTCCTGTTTTCCAAGGCCAGATTATCTGTGTTCAATTTGATTTTAAATTTACCAATTGGCATATGTCTTGACAAAACAAAAGACATGACAAATTGTGTCAACAAGTTTGGTTAGTTCTCCTCCAAACTCCATCTTATTAGAATTGTCTCTTCTGAGTTGTTTCCCCAATGCCCTGAAAGTAGGAGTTGTGCTTCTTATGTTATCATGTTAGTAGTTCAAGAATTGTTAATTCTGCATTTTACCAAACCTTTCTTGTATATAATAGAAATATCCAATTCCATCTCAGGTATGTGATGCCCCCTCATCATAGATGAGGACCTTTTTCTTGGGACTACCTTTGGTGGTGATAAGCAGTATCAGTAGAATTACATGGTGGGGTGGGTAATACGTGGGCCTCACATACTTTATATTTAGTCCTGAAAGAATGTGAGATTTACATTCCTGAAAGAGATGGTCTGGCTCCCAGGACTATGTGATGTGAGGATCACCCGATTAAATGTATTAACTTATTGGTACTCAAAGTGTGGTCTGTGGACCAGCTGCATAGACATAACTGGCAGCTTGTTGGGAATGCAGAATCTAGGACTCCATTGCAAGTATACTACATTACACTGCTTTGGTTTTTTTTTTTTTTTTTTTTTTTTTTTTTTTTTTTACAATATCTCTTGGTAATTTTAATGCATATTAAAGTTTGAGAAAAAACTGTATCAAATTATCTTAAGCAATAATATGTATAACTGAAGGAAGATTGATCATTCATAAAAAGTATTTTTAAAATGATAGTCCTAGAATAAATGGGAAGAGTCTATTCCAGTATTGTTTTAGGGGGAAAAAGTCAGTCTTCAAAGTGTACCCACTGACAAAGCCATGCCTACCATGAGCTCTTTCTTCAGAAGCACTTCTCCAAAAAAAATGTATGCCTATCATTAAACCTGTCCTAAATATGTGAAGCAATAAGAAATAAATAAGCCCATTTACAACAAAAACACACTTGTGGCCAAATATGGGCACCTTCTAGCAGTGATGAAAACTCTTAAGCTCCCTAGTTGATACGGTTATTTTATTTTGGCAAAATCCTTACTCCAGTTTTTTAGTCTTCTTATAGACTCAGAGAAGAGCTTTATCTCATCATCTGATGAAAACCTCTTCCAATTCTGAGCTCTTTATTAATTTGAACAAATCTTCTGTGACTCTGTCTACCCCTAGAACTTGTCACTATAGTTAAATGCAGATTAGAAAAAACTCAAGTCTTTAAAAAGTATAATAATTAGACTTTCAGTGGCTTGGTTTTATATGCTCTCTTTCTTCCTCTTTATATAGTCATCTTTACTTTCAGTCATGTCATCCTACTTATCTTTCTTTTCATCCCTTTCATCCACCCATCTTTCCTTCGTTTCGTCTTTCTCTCCATCCTTCCAATTCCTTCTAAACCATTAATACAGTATCCCATAAATATCCCTTTGTTTGAACTACTGTGTGATCTTCATGCTCAGAAAGTATAATAATTTCCCTTGTACCGTCTTCCAGATTGGCCACAAGCTTCATCAGAAAGCATGACTATGATTTTCCTGTATCTGATGAGATGAGGAATTAAGGAATGTCAATGACTTAGGATCAAGGAATAGAATATCCTTTTGCCAAAATCACTGTAGGAGTTCCAAAAAGAGCAAATCTTTGTGTCAGACCCATGTCCATTCACAAGTAACAGTAGATCTTTTTTTGATCAGCTAATGGTGGAAATTCCCTGCATCCTGGCCAGCAGTGAAGAAATGTGGCTTCAAGCTGGATTACTCATGCCTTTAAGTCATACCATGTGAGGCTGCCTATGTAAAGAACTAGCTCAAATTTTTAAAAGGAGGGATCAAGAGTCTTTGAGAGCATGTGGGGTCTGGCAAAGAACATTCAATTGGAAGATAAAGAGGCAGAAAGCTAGCCATGGGTTCTGCCACTATCTAGCAAATAACCGGTGAGTCATTTCATGTCTTGAATCCTCACGTCTTCAACTGCAAAATGAGGAACTGGATCTTGAAAGTCCCTTCCAACTAACATCCTTTGTTTTATAGTTCATCATGAAAATGATTTCAAAGGGAAAAACTCTGGTTGGGTATAAATGAATAGAATAAAGGAAGAAAGAGGGTGGGGGAAAATGTGGGATGAAATTTTTCCAAATTGCTTGGTAGAATGAACATACAACTATTGCTTTATGAACAAATGAGATCAATTTGACTGACAAATTCCTCCCATGCTTGTGGTCTATGGGAGTTCTAAGTCAGGCAGTTTTTTCTCCCTGGCAGGTCAGAACCTTGCCTGCTAATAGGCTGAATTTCATCAGTGAGCTTAGAATCCCATAGAATATAAAGGGTGTTTCGGGTACGTGGTGTAGACTCCTAGGAGCCTTTAATATTGAGGCAAGTGTTCTCTGTTCTATTTCAGAGAGCAGCTTGACAGCCAGTCTGCAAGCATTGAACATGGAACTTGCTTTTTCTCATGCTTTCTTCTTGAATGGCAGTTTGGAGGGGGATGAGAAAATAGAAGGTATCTGCAAGAGCTATAATAACCTCCAAATAAGTCCAGCAATTTGAAAGAAAATTGAAATTTTACTTTCATAATTTCATTCTTTGAGTCTAAAAAAAAACACACACATGACCAGGAAGGAGCCCCTCCTTCCTTTTTTTTTTTTTTTTTCTTTTACTGCAATTATTTTAGGAATATTATTTTGCAATGCTGATTTTAAAACTTTCCCACTTAACTGCTCTTTCATTTCTGCAGGGCCTGAACAACTCCTGAAGTTCAAAGATCACAGTGCTTTACAAGGCTGCTCAGTTTAACATGATTGTGTTCACACAGAGCAATGAACTGTAGTATTTCATGCTCTTTCAGAATGGTAACTGTTGGCAGGGCAAAGCTACTGGTAATCCTTTCCACAGCTGCAAAATAGCCTCTGTGTATCGTATCACTAAGTTTAGTGGCAATCAAAATGCACAATATCCTCACAAATCTACATTTAATTAAATTATTAAGACTCAAAAATCAAGATGACCAAAGTTTTATATGCTTACATCCAATGATCTTATTTATAGAAGGTGCAAATTTAATGTGTTGGTAACATTGCATGAAATATGCATTGAATTTAACTAATTTCATCTGACAGTGGTTTATTTGGCTAGGACGCACAGTACTATACATGTGCCAGGAAGATTGCTATTTAATAAGCAGAAAAAAATGGAGCTCATAAATGTTTGTGGAGGACTGGAATGTTCTACACTAAGACAAAATTTCAGTGATGTATTATTTAAAAATTATAACAACACTTTGGAATTTGAAATGTCTGATGTACTGTGTACTATAAAACTGTATACAAATACCCTCTGTTTAGAGACAAATCCAGTAGCTTCAGCCTTTGTACTGCTACCCAGAGGAGTTAAAAATCAACAAATGTAAAGAACAAACTTCTCCACAGTTAGCTACTTTAAATCAGTATTAAGAGGAAATTATTCTGCCATAGTATTTCTTCAAAAGTTTGTATTTAGAGACTGTCAGTCAAAAGAAAACAATAAAAAAATTGAGGGGAAAAATATTAAGTGACCAAGAGAGATCCTCAACTGGAAATCACTTAGCAAATGTGCTGGGGATGGGATGTCAGACAGCAACATTACACATGTTTTCTTGGTGTAGGGCAGGAAACAGAGCATCTCTACATGTCTCATTACTTAAATGCATGAAAGTACCAAGTGGAACAGCTGGGTTTTTTCAAAGCTTTTACCCTTCAGTTAGTCTGGATAAAGTAACATGTTCTAAAGTTAATTGTAGGTTGCTTTTAAATACAGTGTGAGGGGTCTCCAATTTATGATTCTCCTTTTCTTTATTGCAAAGACGTGTGTGTGTGTGTGTGTGTGTGTGTGTGTGTTGAAAATTTTTAGAAGTTCATGTCCTGATAAGATACTGATGGTCTCAGGGAAGATTCATTTTTTTATTCTATTAATGCTCTTAGGTAATTCTCCATTCTTTCTTTTTGTAAAAAATTCTAGTTCTGAATTTTTTATAACTTTATTTTGTTTATTTATTTTTTTTTTAATGTGGTGCTGTGGATCAAACCCAGTGCCTCACACATGCTAGGCACCACTGACCTACCAACTGCCCCCAACCCTCTCCATTCTTCCTTAATCTTAAAATGTTTTTATGCATTTCATTCTTTTAAACAATCTTCAGCAGAGCTTGATCAGAAAAGGTGGGTGACCCAACCCCACCTTTTCTTCTGTAGTTTAATAAAAGATGTTTCCATAAAGCAGGCGCTAAGAGTCCATTAATATCACTGTATAAGTTCAGTGGAAGATAGGCAAAAGACATGCCCCTTATCACCCAAGACGTTATAACTTCATGACAATATAAAATTACATATATTATAGAGAGAAGTCATAATTTTTGGTGGTAAGAACATTTTAAGTCCCTCTTAATGATTTTCACATACCAATGTAATGGAGCTTTCCCCCTATCTTGTCTTCTAGTAGGTTTTATATCAGGTCTCATGTTTAAATATTCAAATCATTTGACTTGATTTTTATACCTGGTATAAGATGAGGGTGCAAATCCACGCTTCTGCATGTGGATATTCCATTTTCCCAGCACAATTTATTTGAAGAGGCTTTCCTTTCCCCATCAGGTATCCTTGTCATGTTTTCCAAAAATCAATTGGCCATAAATGCATAGATTTATTTCTGGATTTATGTATTTATATTCCATTATTCTATGTGTCTGTTTAGTGCCAGTACTATGTTGTTTTGATTACTATTAGTTTGCAGTATATTTTGAAGTCAGGTAGTAATGACTCCAGTTTTGCCTTTATTGTTCAAGATTTTTTTGGCTATTTGGAATCTTTTGTGGTTCCATTATAAATTTTAGGATTTTTTTTTCTGTGAAAAATGCTATTGGAACTTCTAAATTCTTTATAGATATACATTACAGTAGAGTGTATTTTGACATATTATACATACATGGAGTATAACTCATTCTAATTAGGATTCTATTTTTGTGGGTTATACGTAATGTGGAGTTACACTGGTCCTGTATTCATATATGATGTCATGGTTTAGATGTGAGATGTCCGCCTAAAGCTCACATGTGAGACAATGCAAGAAGGTTCAGAGGAGAAATGATTGAGTTGTAAGAGTCTTAACCCAATTAGTGAATTAATCCCCGATGGGATTGGCTGGAGGAGGTGGGAATTGGGGTGTGGCTATGGGGTATATATTTTGTATCTAAAGAGTGGTTCTCTCTCTCTCTCTCTCTCCTCTCTCTCTCTTTTTCCTGATGATACTAGCTGCTTCCCTCTGCCATGCTCTTCTGCCATGCTTTTACACCGTGATGTTTTTCCTCACCTCAAGACCTGAGAAATGGAGCCGGCCTTCTATGGACTAAGACCTTTGAAACCATAAGCCCTCAAATAAACCTTTTCTCCTCTACAGTTGTGCTGGTCAGATCCTTTTAGTCACAGCAGTGAAATAGCTGACTACAACATATGAGTATAATAAAGTTATGTCCAATTCATTCTACTGTCTTTGTTATTCCCATCTTCCCTCCCTTCCTTTCATTCCCATTTGTTTAATCCAATCTTCCCTTCCTCACCCTCCCTTGTTAAGAGTTAGCGTTCATATATCAGAGAGAACTTTCAACCTTTGGTTTTTATTATCTCCAGTTCCATCCATTTACTATCAAATGCCATAATCTCATTTATGATTTAGTAATATTCCATTGTGTATATGTGACACATTTCTTTATCCATTTATCAGTCGAAGGACACCAAGGCTGGTTCCAAAGCTTCGGTATTGTGACTTGAGCTGCTATAAACATTGATGTGGTTGCAACAGTGTAGTATGCTGCTTTTAAGTCCTTTGGCTATGTACTGAGGGGTGGGATAACAGGGTTAAATGGTGGTTCCATTCCAAGTTTTCTAAGGGATCTCCATACTGCTTTTCAGAGTAGTTGCACCAATTTTCAGTCCCACCAGCAACGTATGAATGAATGTTTTCCCCCACATCCTCACAAGTATTTATTGTTACTTGTATTCTTGATAATTACCATTCTGACTTGAGTGAGATGAAGTCTCAGTGTAGTTTTAATTTGCATTTCTCTAATTGCCTGGGATGGTTAACATTTTTTCATGTATTTGTTGACCATTCATATTTCTGCTTCTGTGAAGTGCCTGCTCAGTTCCTTTGCCCATTTATTAATTGGGTTATTTGGTTTTTGGTATAAAGTTTTTTGAGTTCTTTGTATATCATGGAGACAAATGTTCTATCTAAGGTGCAAGTGGCAAAGATTTTCTCCCGTTCTATAGACTCTCTGTTCAAATTCTTGATTGTTTCCTTTGCTGTGAAGAAGCTTTTTAGTTTGATACCATCCCATTTATGGACTGTTGATTTTACTTCTTGCATTTTAGGAGTATTATTAAGGAAGTCAGTTCCTGAGCTGAAATGATGGAGAACTGGGCCTACTTTTTCTTCTGGTAGGTGCAGGGTCTCTGGTCTAATGCTTAGATTCTTGATCCACTTTGAGTTGAGTTTTTTGCAGAGTGAGAGACAGCTTAAAGATATCAGGAAAACTATCCCATAGAGTCTCAAGAAAAAAATAAAATACTTGGAAATCAATCTAACAAAAGAGGTGAAAGACCTCTACAATAAAAACAATATAGAAAGAAATTAAAGAAAACCTTAGAAGATTGAAAGATCTCCCACATTCTTGAATAGGCAGAATTAACATTGTCAAAATGGTCATACTACCAAAGGTGCTATACAAATTCAATGCAATTCCAATGACGTACCTCATAGATATAGAGCAAGCAATAATGAAATTCATTTGGAAAAATAAAAGACCCAGAATAGCTAAAGTAATCCTTAGCAAGAAGAATGAAGCAGGAGGTATCACAATACCAGTACTTCAACTATACTACAGAGCAATAGTAACAAAAACTGCATGGTATTGGCACCAAAATAGACAGGTAGATCAATCATACAGAATAGAGGACACAGAGACAAACCCAAATAAATATACAGTTTTCTCATACTAGACAAAGGTGCCAAAAACATTCACTGGAGAAAATATAATCTCTTCAACAAATGGTGCTGGAAAAGCTGGAAATCCATATGCAGCAGAATGAAATTAAACTGCTATCTCTCACCCTTCACAAAACTCAACTCAAAATAGATCAAGGACCTTGGAATCAGACCAGGGACCCTGCATCTTATAGAAGAAAAAGTAGATACAAATCTTCATCATGTCAGCTTAGGACCAGACTTCCTTAATATGACTCCCAAAGCACAAGAAATAAAAGCAAGAATCAATAACTTGGATGGATTCAAACTAAAAAGCTTTTTCTCAGTAAAGGAAACTATCAGTAATGTGAAGAGAGAGCCTACAGAATGGGAGAAAATCTTTGCCACACATACTTCAGATGGAGCACTAATTTCCAGAATCTATAAAGAACTCAAAAAACTTCACACCAAGATTACAAATAACCCAGTCAACAAATGGGCTAAGGAAATGAGCAGACACTTCATAGAAGAAGATCTACAAGCAATCAACAAATATATGAAAAAATGTTCAACATCTCTAGGAATAAGAGAAATGCAAATCAAAACTACCCTAAGATTTCATCTCACCCCAATTAGAATGGTGATTATCAAGAATACAAGCAACAATAGGTGTTGGTGAGGATGTGGGGAAAAAGGTACACTCATACATTGCTGGTAGGGCTGCAAATTAGTGCAGCCACTCTGGAAAGCAGTGTGGAGATTCCTTAGAAAACTTGGAATGGAACCACCATTTGGCCCAGCTCTCCCACTCCTTGGCCTATACCCAAAGGACTTAAAATCAGCATACTACAGTGATGCAGCCACATCAATGTTCACAGTTGCTCAATTCACAATAGCTAGATTGTGGAACCAACCTAGATGCCCTTCAATTGATGAATGGGTAAAGAAACTGTGTTATATATACACAATGGAATATTACTCAGTCATAAAGAATAAAATTATGGCATTTGCAGGCAAATGGATGAGGTTAGAGAATATCATGCTAAGTGAGATAAGCCAATCCCAAAAAACCAAAGGATGAATGATCTATCTGGTAAGTGGATGATGATACATAATGGGAGGTGGGAGGGAGACAAGAATGGAGGAAGGATGGATTGTATAGAGGGAAAAGAGGGGTGGGAGGGGTAAGGGGAAGGAAAAATAACAGAAAGAGACAAACATCCTTTTCCTATGTACATGTAGGATTACACAAATGGTATGACTCTACTTTGTGTACAACCAGAGAAATAAGTTGTACCACATTTGTTTACAATGAATCAAAATTAATAAATTATTTTTTTGAAAAAAGAAAAAAGTAAAGTATTTGGGAATCAATCAAACAAAAAGAGGTGAAAGACCTCTACAATGAAAACTAAAGAACAGTAAAGAAAGAAATTAAAGAACACCTTAGAAAATGGAAAGATCTCCCATATTCTTGGATAGGCAGAATTCATATTGTCCAAATGATCTACTACCAAAAGTGGTATACATATTTTATGCAATTCCTATTAAAATTCTAATGACATTCTTCTTTGAAATAGAAAAAGGAATCATGAAATTCTTTTGGAAAAATAAAAAGGTTCACAATAGCCAAAACAATCATTAGAGAGAAAAATGATGCAGGAGGGATCACAATACCAGACCTTAAATTATACTACAGAGCTATAATGACAGAAAAGGCATGGTATTGACACAAAAATAAACACAAAGACCAACAGACCAGAATAGAAGACACAGAGACATACCCACATAAATACAGTTATCTCATCTCATACTAGACAAAGGCACCATAAACATAGACCGGAGAAAAGATAGCCTCTTTAATAAGTGGTGCTGGGAAAACTTGAAACCCATAAGTAGTAGAATGAAATTGAATCTCTATCTCTCACTCTACAATTGGAATTTTAATAAAAAGTGAATCAAATCTTCAGATAACTTTGGTTACTATGGACATTTTAACAATATGAAATCTTCTAATCTATTAACATGCTATTTATTTCCACTTATTTGTATCTTCTTTTGTCAATATTTTATGGTTTTCAATGAATGGATCTTTCATATCCTTGATTAAATTTATTCCTAATATCATATTTTTGTAGCCTTTATAAATAACATTGTTTTCTAGATTTCTTTTAATTAAATCACTGTTAGTGTATAGAAATGTTGCTGTTTTGGTATGATGATTTTATATCCTGCAACTATACTGATTTTATTAGGACACGGATTTTTTTTATGTGTAGAATCTTTATAGTTTTCTATATATAAAGACCATGTTACCTTCAAAAAGGGACAATTTAAATTCTTCCTTTCTTATTTTTTTCCCGTTGCCTAATTGCCCTAGTTAGTGCTTACAGTACTATGCTGCAAAGAAGTGGTGAAGATAGTTATCCTTGTTTTGACCCATATTTTAAAGGGAAAACTTTCAAATTTTCATGGATCATTATGATATGAGCTTGTCATATATGGCTTATATTTTGTTGAAGTACATACCTTCTGTACCTCACTTGTGTACAATTTTTTTATGAATAAATGTTGAATTTTGTCAAATGCATCTGAGAGGATCATAGGATTTTTTGTCCTTCATTGTGTAATGCAGAGTATCTCATGTAGATTTCTGTAGGTTAAAATATCTTTGCATCTCTGGGATAAATTGCATTTGATGATGATAATGACAAATTATCCTGGTATTGAATTCAGGTTGCTAGTGTTTTATTGAGGGTGTTTGCCTCTATGTTCATCAGGGCTATTGGCCTATAATTTTCTTTTCTTGAGTGTCCTTGTCTGGCTTTAGTATCAGGGTAATTCTGGCCTCGTGGAGCAAATTTGGAAGTATTCCCTCTTCTTCAATTTTGTGGAAGAGTTTGGAAATGATTGCTCTTAAATATCTACTAGAATTCAGCAACTAAGCTATCTGATATTGGGCTTTCCTTGATGGGAGACTTTTGATACTGATTCAATCTCTTTGCTCATTATTAGTTTGTTCAGATTTTCTGTTTTTTGTGATTCACAAATTAATATTTCAGGATATTTTATTTCATGTTCCAAAGGAGAAAACATGTTTTGCTTTTGTCTAGGATCAAACCATAGGGAATATCTATTCATGCAGGTTTATTTTATAACCATATCAACTTGTAAGTAAGGTAAATAAAATTCAGTTCTGTAATTCCATCAGATCCAATATACCATTGTAAAACTCTTGCCATCATCAAGAAAAAACATTTCAATCCTCTCCAAAAGTTTTCATGCCTCTTTGCCACTTATCACTCCCTTCACCCCTGCCATAGGCAATGGTTGACTGTTTTCTGCCTCTATAGATAGATCACTTTTAATTTTCTAGAATTTTATGTAAATGGAATCACAGAATATATACTTTTTTCTCCTGCTTTTTTACATTCAGCATAATAATTTTGTGACTCACTTATATGGATGTTTATATTAATATGTTCTTTTTTTATTTCTGAGTAATATCCTTTTATGAATATACAACAATTTGTTGATACATTCTTGTTTTGATGGACATTTGAGTAGTTACTGGTTTGTGGCTGCCATGAAGCATTGTGTACAAATCTTTGTTTGGAGTTGTGCTTTCTTTTATACTGAGAATATTCCTAGGAGTAAAAAATCGAAGTCATATGGTATGTGTGTATTCATTTAAGAAAGTGCCAAAACATTCCAAAGAAGTCCTATCAATTTATAACCCATTCAGTAGTAATGAGCATTTCAGTTGGTTCACATCCTCAACAACACTTACTATGACCAGTTTTTGAAATATTATATATTCAAATGTGTGAGTTGTGGCACCTCATTGTTAATTTTCTAGTAGAATTCCTATTATAACTACTGCTCTGGATAAAGGTCCTTGTAGCTTCATGTCCAGTAAGTACCAAGAGTTTAGGTAGGAGGCATGAGAGTATGTTGCTCACTTCAAATGCCTCTGACTGCTATATCTAAGAGAATCTTATACAGTCATACATGAGAGTAAATACAGTCATGCATGCTTTTTATCTGTCCTAAATTCTGTTTTCACAGACATGCCTTTTCTTTTTTTTTTTTAGCAGAAATGCTACTCACTTTTTTCCAGCATGGTATTTATATTGGGATGGAAGCTACACAATACAGCTTCCTAATCCATGATTACAGCTTAGATCATTTAGTTGAACAGCTCTGCATAACTACATCACCCATTCTCAAAATCTGTCTCACCACAGCTCTAAGGCAGTCAGTGCCAATCAGTCATTAAAACAGGAAAGGAATTGTGTTTTCTTTCTGTATTTTTGGTTAGTGGCAAAAAGTTTCCCAGTAAATTGCACTTTTCCAAATTTTACAAGTGAATTTGCATTCCTATAAGATAATAGTGGATGGAGAAAGCAATAAACTATTGAATCATTGTTAATGTCTTTCAAGGTTTTCTAGGTACCATTTTTGGTTGTAGAGAAAATTAGCTGAACATAAGTAGTTAAGGAAAATGTACATTTGGACGAAGACAAAGATTCTTTTTACAGTGAAAATACTTCTTTCCAGTATGCTTATTTAAGTGCAGATCTGGAAGCAATTTAGTAAGTCTACTGCATGTAAATTATAATTAACTTTGGACACAAATAATTTGTTTTCTTAAAAAGAGGTAGATAAACTCAAGGACAAGGAGATCATGTTCAAATCTTAATCTCAGAGTTAAGTGAGGCAGAAACAAAGCCAATATGTGGTGCCAACTGTAAGTATGTGCTAGACTTTTTTAATTGCTGTTACTGTCCACCATGCTACATTGCTATTTTACAATAAAAGTCTTATACATCTATTACTCAGAATACTCAGTATTATGAATATGATCATTTAATCTAATCTGTCAAGCATAAAAAATTGAGGTGAATTGGAATTAATATACCACAAGCACCAAGCCTGAAAATGCAACTTTTAAATTCAAAGGCTGTTAATATGAGTGTTTGTAAAATTTCTTAAATAAAACATTATCTAAGGAGTAAAATAGATTATATGGAGCAGAAATAAAAATTCTGCTTAAAAGAAGAAATAGTGGTGCTTTGGAACACACACCCTATTCATATTCCCTTCTGAGGGGACCTTCTGATGCTCTTAGCTTTGGCTTAGTGGACAATGGACCCTACACGTCCTCCTCTCCAGCCTAAAGATGGCTAGTGAGGTGTCAGCAATTTTCAACGCTGAGAAAGATAAGTAACAAAAATTGAAAGGCGTAGGTGCAGGAGCGGGGACAGAAGCATGGAGAAAAGCAAAGATGACTGAACGAAAACCTAAAATATCAAGAGAAGTTGCATCTCTGCACATCAAGGAGTCTGAGACCATTGACTTTTTCTCAGGGAATTCCCTCAAGGATGAGGTTTCAAAAATTATACCTGTGGAAAAAAGCAAACCTCTACTGACCAGTGGACCAGTTTGAAGGCATTTTGTCTCTATTGGGAACTGTAATGTCCACATCAGACTAAGTATTAAGCACTCCATAGGCAATAACCACAGTCTTCCATGGGACCCATAATCCTGGCCGGGCTTTCCATTATCCTCTTTTCTGTTATATTTTCATAATTGTCAATCTCACAGAACCTAGTCACTCAGTATGTCCAAAGTTACTCTTTTCTCCTCTTCTGGACCTGAGTTCCCTTGTGTTCCTTAGACATTGCCTCGTTAGATATGCATCTCTCCAATCACTCTTTCTGCTCAACTTTTATCATTAAACCTGTCTCGCTGGAGTTCCCACACACTGCATCTTCCTGCCTAGGGCCTCAATAAGTTGCTGAGGCAGCTTTGAACTTGCAACCTTCCTGCCTTAGCCTCCTGAGCCACTGGGATTACAGGCATGCGCCACTGTGCCCAGTTGGTTTTTAACTATTTTTGAGCACCTGATAAAAGGTTATACAAATAACATGTTACCTGGCTCCCTAGGTTTTTATTATTTTCTTTCCCTTCCTGATTAAAGATTTTGACAGTCTGGTGTATTTGTATTTTCACACCTCTCATTTGCCCTTCAACCTACTGCAACTGCCTCTATTTCATGGTCTCCTTTCACTATACCCTTGATCTCCAAATTTCTAAGTACAGCAATGTCTTTTATTACCTAAGAAGACTCCTCCTCATGTACCCCACCAGATTTATTCTCCACCATCTCCACTCTGTTCCTTGCTGAGAGAAGCTGACCTATAAGAACTACATTACCAGCTCTTCCTTCCTCTGGCATCCAGTTGAGTTTTTGCCAATAAGCGTCACCATAGAAGACCAGAAGATGTTAGGTGTTCCCCCAGCCTCTTCCTGACACCCCGTTTTGGCAGCAACCGTGGTTCTGCTTATGACCACAACCTATATCAGGAGGCCTTCTATAAGTGCCCCCCGCAACCCATTCTATTCTTAGTTATACTATTTGAAGAGGCTAGAGGTTTCTTGGGAGAAATCTGGTTGATTCAAGTTCTTACTATAATTATCTTTCAGTAGAACTTTATACCATGAAACATCTCCTCCACCATGATATTCTCTAATGTCTTGATGTTCTTTTTGACTGGCCATTTTCAATCTACTTCATCAGTTCTTTTTTTCTCTGGTAGTTTCTCTCTCTCTCTCTCTCTCCCTTTTTTTTATTGGTATTTTTGCAGAGCCTGGATCATATTTTCTTCATATTTTCCCTAGGATATCTTGATCCAGTACCCCCTGTGCCAAAAGCACAATACTTTGTTTCAAGTAGGTACTCAATAAAAGTTTGCTGTTTAAGCGACTGAATATGTGTGCTGATGACCACCAATCTTATTCTCTACCTCATGTCTCTCCCATGTCTATTTGTATGTATCTTATTATCTCTAAATAACAACACTTGGATGCCTCACAAACTTCTCAAACTTAACACACACAAAACTAGATAAATTTATCTTTAAATCTGTGTTCTTTTATCCTCCATATTCTCTAACTCAAACCTATGTACCCAGACACTTAATTCAGAAATCTAGAGGTAATGCTAAACAACCACCTAATTCTACTCATTGCTCATTAAATCTTGTCAACCTGACCATATTAATTTCTTGTTTTTCTATATCTTAGTCTCCCCCTGCTACTCTCTTCATTAAGGTCTTGGTGGCCTCTCTTCTGACTAATGTGCAACATTTTTTTTCACCTGGATCTCATCGGTTCTTCATTCTTTCCCTGGGTATCCTTCCAGGTTACCCCACATGCATGGCCTACTTCATAGGCTCCTACCCCACTCTCAAGTGTTTCATCTTAAACTTCCAACACTCAACTTCACTCCAAAAAACAACATTACATATCCCCATTACAATTTTCTTTCCATATTTATTCCTCAAATCTGTCACATAATCCAAGACAATTTAAAAGTGATTTCCTCACTGATGCCTTTACTCATTCTTTTTGACTTCCTCTCCTTTTCTTGTCTCAGATAGTACTGTGGATTTACACTATACAACTGAACATGTAGTGTTGTAATTACTTACCTATTTACCCATCACACCCAAATGTGTGTAAGACCTTAGAAAATATATCTTACCTAGTTTGGTATCTTCAATGCCTATTGCCATGTCTGCTGTATGAGTGGAGTTTAATAAATAATCGTTAAATAAATTGATCTTTAAATTCCTGCTATTTCTATTCAGAATTGCCATTTTTTTTATAGTATTCTGATTTTGATGCTATTTTAAATCTGAATTCCCTAGATCCCTGGAAATATATGAGCTCATTGAAAAAAAGTTATAAAAATCCACTTATCATCAATTTAGGAGTGATACTGACAAATTAGAAAATGTTCCTAATAAATGTGACCAGAATAGTGAGGACCCAGGAATCTATATTCCATGAAAAATGGTTTTGAAGTATGTACACCTCACGTAGAAGACAAAAATGTTGCAAGCAGGGGCATCATATGAACCTTCACATATATCAAGGACTTTTCTAGAAGGGAAATTAAACTTCCCCAACTTCCCAGAAGGTCAAGCAAGAATTGATCTACCATAGTATCCTTCCTGTAGAAAGATTTTAGCTTGATATCAAAATACACTCTACTGTCATGTATATCTAAAAAGAAAAAATTCAAATAGCAATAATAAGAAAAGAAAAAAAACTTGTCTTGTGGCACAGGATAATGAATTGACTGTCATGAAGTATAGGCTACCTGAGGGCAAATTTTTTTTTAACAAAAATGTCAAAATGTGAAGGATGCATTATTATATACAATTCTTAAGAATAAAAAAATGGTGATAGGTTTATTAAATGCATTTAGGGGAAAACAAATCTTGATTCATTTAAATGAATTTGGGAGGTAATGTTTTCATAACTTCTGTCTAGACTAGAGGCTTAAAAAGCACACCTGTGACTCCTGTGCTTTTGATAAATCATGTCTGGTAAGACAGTCTTTATGTAGAATAAAAAACTCATCACCCAGAATACCCACAACTATGAATCTGGAGACTAAGAATGCTGAGTTGTCACCATTAGGATTGCAAGCGCTATTTACATATATGACTCCAGCAGATCTTCCAAAGAGCCTTTTGGCTTTGCATTAATACAGAATGTATGTTCCAAGGGTGGCTCAAGGACGGGCAATTGTGGGAATGAATAAAAGTGTGGACCATCTATTAGTTCCCACTCCATAAAGTCTCACCACCCTTATTCATAAATAAATTCCAGGGATCCTGATTCTTTTATTCTCTCCTGCCACTCCTACCCACATTTGAGACTCTGTCTCTCTCAAGTGTTCTTGACAGAGAATGGTGTTCAAGCTGCAGTAGCTTATTCAGTGCATTTTAAGCTAAAGTACAATACAGTTCTTCCAAATTATCTCCCAAGGTAGATGTATCCATTTACTAGAAAACTATTCCAAGTTTGCCATAACCTAGGAATTAATAAAATAATCCTTCAAGCAATTAGAAATTTTGTAGTCATCTTTAAGCTTTGGTTTCTAGCAGTTAAAACAATTTATCAATTAAATTATATTGGCTCTCCCTGATACATATCACAGAGCTAAATGTCTCTGGCTAAAATAGCATTAAGAGTCTGAATCCTTCCCACCCTACTTCTCCAGGGCTCTGCCTTTGAATCACCGCTTAGTTCCAGAGGTAGCTCTGTGACTCTTAAGACTGACATGCAGATAACTATATAGACATTGGGAAACTTGAAATTTATTAGGTGTATTGGATATCATCACCACATTGGCATTTGCTTCATACACTGATAAATAGGCAGGGTTTTGTAAAAGTTGCACAGGGAAAGAATGTGAATAAAGAGAAAGTTAGAGCAAAATTCATGGAAACTTGGAAGTAGAAGTGTGTTTTCAGCCAATCTGTAGGCTCTCTCTTTACATTATTGTTTCTTTTGCTGAGAAGAAGCATTTTAGTTTGAATCCATTCCACCTATTGATTCTTGATTTAACTTCTTGCGCTTTAAAGGTCTTGTTAAGGAAGTCAGATCCTAGGCTGACATGGTGAGGATTTGGGTCTACTTTTTCTTCTGCTAAGTGCAGGTTCTCTTTTCTAGTGTCTAAGTCTTTGATTCACTTTGAGTTGAGTTTTGTGCAGCGTGAGAGATAGGGGTATAATTTAATTTTGCTGCATATGGATTTCCAGTTTTCCCAGCACCATTTGTTGAAGAGATTATATTTTCTCCAATGAATGCTTTTGGTACCTTTGTCTAGTATGAAATAGCTGTATTATGTGGGTTTCTCACTGTGTCTTGTATTCTGTACATTGGTCTACATGTCTATTTTGGTACTAAAACCATACTGTTTTTATTACTATAGCTCTGTAGTATAGTTTGAGGTCTGGTATTGTGATGCCTCCTGCTTCACTTTTCTTGCTAAGGATTGTTTTGGCTATTCTGGGTCTCTTATTTTTCCAAATGAATTTCATGATTGCTTTTCTATTTCTATGAGGAATGTCATTGGGATTTTAATAGGAATTGCCTTAAATTTGTACAACACTTTTGGTAGTACGGCCATTTTGACAAAATCATTTCTGCCCATCCAGGAGCATGCAAGGTCTTTCCATCTTCTAAGGTCTTCTTCAATTTCTTTCTTTAGAGTTCTGTAGTTTTCATTGTAGAGGTCTTTCACCTCTTTTGTTAGATTGATTCCCAAGTATTTTTTTTTTTTTGAGACTACCATGAATGGGGAAATTTTCTTTATTTCTCTTTCAGTAGATTCATTACTGATGTAAAAGAATGTGTTTGACTTATGGATATTGATTTTATATCCTGCTATTTTGCAGAATTCATTTATTAGCTCTAAAGTTTTTTGGTGGAGGTTTTGGATCTTCTAAATACAGAATCATGTCATCGGTAAATAGTGATAGCTTCATTTCTTCTTTACCTATTTGTACACCTTTAATTTCTTTCTTCTGTCTCATTGCTCTGGCTAGAGTTTTGAGAACTATATTGAATAAAAGTGGTGTTGCCTTGTTCCATTTTTTAGAAGGAATGCTTTCAATTTATCTCTGTTTAGAACTATGTTGGCCTTGGGTTTAGCATACTTGACTTTTAGATGTTGAGGTATGTTCCTACTATCCCAAGTTTTTCTAGTGTTTTGAACATGATGGGGTGTTGTATTTTGTTAAATGCTTTTTCTGCATCTATTGAGATGGTCATATAATTCTAGTTTTTAAGTCTATTGATGTGACGAATTATGTTTATATTTTTCTGTATGTTGAATCAATCCTGCATCACTGGGATGAACCCCACTTGATTGTGGTGCGCTATCTTTTTAATATGTTTTTGTATGCAATTTGTCAGAATTTTATTAAAAATTTTTGCATCTATGTTCATTAGGGATATTATTTTGAAGTTTTTTTTTTCCTTGATGTGTCTTTGGTTTTGGTATCAGGGTGATATTAACCTCATAGAATGAGTTTGGAAGAGTTCCCTACTTTTCTGTCTCATGGAATAATTTGAGGAGTATTAGTGTTAATTTTTCTTTGAAGGTTTTACAGAACTCAGTCAAGAATCTTTCTGGTCCTGGATATATATATATCCATATATATGTATGGTGGAATATTACTCAGCCTTAAAGAAGAATGAAATTATGGCATTTGGTGATAAATGGACAGAGTTGGAGAATATTATGCTAAGTGAAATAAGCCAAACCCAAAATACCAAAGGTGGAATGTTTTCTCTGTTATGTGGAAGCTAATTCACAATAAGGTGAAGGGGTACTAGGGAAGAGTAGAATTACTTTAGATTAGGTAAGGGGGAGTGAAGGGAGGGGAAGGGGTATGGGGGTAGGAATGATAGTAGAGTGAAACTGACATTATCACCTCATATACATATATGACTGCATGACCGATGTGATCCTACAACATGTACAATCAGAAAAATGAGAACTTATCAGAACTTATGAGATTTATCAAATGCATAAATGCATTCTACTGTCATGTATAATTAGAACAACTTTAAAAATTAAAATATAAAAAAAGTGTATTTTCAGAACAAAGACTCATAAAAGGCATACCCTTGGTCCTTTTTCCCTATATTCTTCATCTCTGCTTCACTGTAAATCATTGCTTTGGCGAAAGTGATATAGCACAGAACAGAGAAGGTTCCCAAGTAGTAGAGACTTCATCACTGCTCTAAATAAGCTTCCAAAGAGAAAAGATGAGACAAGTAGATTATAAGCAAAGTTAATATCCATATAAAAGCCTACTGAATTCCAGGTCATTCACAGGTAAAAATTACATTAGACCTCCCTATTAGCATTGATCATTTCTCATTATTTCTTCTCTAATAGCCTCTGAAATTTTCTGGAATTGATAAATTCAGAAGATCAAAGTTACAACCAAGCTGGAGCTTCCTGGGGTTGGATTAGCAGGTCATGAATGTTTTTTGAAGTTATCATAGTGTTTGATTCTATATGTATAAATGTAGTCAGCCCATAATCTTTTTCTTTTCTCTCTCTACCTCTTTCTCTTTCTCCCTCTTATTCTTTTTCTTTCTCTCTCTCTTGCATACATATAAAATAAAAGTTACATAAGTGAATTGTGATTTATATATTTTAACAATAAAAAATTTCTTAATCCTAGTAATTTGCTAGGAGGTATCTTCATCCAAAGTCTTTGTGTCCCTAAGTGAATATTTTTATAGTATATTACATGCATAGTATGATAATTAATATAGAAATACATCATATATATATATATATATATTGTGGGTACCATTGTTACAGATAAAATGTGGTTGTGATGCACTTAAATACAAAATGGTTAAGGGAAAATGTGGGACAACATCAATATTCATCCTGAAAAGAATATCAGAGACAACTGAAAGATATGATAGAATGTTTATTTCAGTAGCCTTGCTAACGCTCATCAGAATTCTTCTTGCCTCCAAAGTTCAGGGTCAAAACAGCAATGGTTAGAGTGTCAAGGGATTTCATTCCAATGGAACTGTCTCTCCCATAACAATTCGTCGGTCCTCACAGAAAAATGAGGTAAATTCTCATATCCCTTGAAGAAGTTCATCATGGTGATCCTGAACTCTGAGTTCTTAGGGTTTGATGGGACTTTCAGAACTAGCTTCAGGAGTTCAAGGCCTTTAGGACTAGAATTAGCCCAGGCTCCAGGCAGACCTTGAAAAACAACTTCCACTTAGACTTCTATGCATCCTGATACTGTCCAGGTACAATGGAGTACATGCACTCAAAAAAAGTTCTATTACATGTTGTTTCTTAATGCCAAATGTTGAAAAGGAAAGTGAGAGCTGTGGAAATGGTGATTCAGCCCATGAATCAGGCCATGAAAAGTCCTAGGAGACTGGCAAAACACAGGGAATAAGCATGTAAGCAATCCATACAAATTGAATCTCAACGTGGATTTCATAAACATAAGGATATGTATCTTCTCTTGAACATGTTGAATGTTACTAATTCATTAAAGGCATTTGGATAATATCATAATAGGAATAATAAATAACTTGGTCTAAATTTAACAGCAGTTGACTAGACTTGACTTGACCATTACATAATGAATTAGTCCTTGCAAACAACACAGGGCCTTCTGTTTATTAAGGAAATTCATAAACTCCATAAAAACTTTATTCTAACATCTGTAAAATTTTAGAAAGAAGAAATCACATGGAAATCTTCATTCAGTAAATCTCAGTAGCAAAATACTCAGAGATATCTTAAACTTTCTGATTCTGTGGGTTTTAACAAATTTTGTTAATACATCTAGTACATTGGTAATAATATATATTCCTGGAGAGATACTTACATTGCACCAGAGAAAAACAGAGAGCCTTTCTAATCAAACAAACCACACTATAAACATACTCTTAAAGTTAAACTAAGTAAATTTTATAGAATCTTTGGATTAAACTAGCCTTTAATTAAACTAGAACTATTAGTTCTGCAATGATTAAATTATGTGTTGTCAACAGTTCCTTTAACTCCTTACATTTAGTGATTAATAACTTAATCAGAAAATTTTACTTTAAGCTAAAGTTTGATATGGAATGACTATAAAATTCATAATAACAACTTCAACTAAGATTCAGTCAAACAAAATTTTCTAGTAATTCAGACTTTATATATTTTTTCAATACCATCTATTTCAGATTTGTGTTGATTAATTCTAGGTTGTTAGGATTTAACATAGGTTATGCTCACATGTCATTCCCATAAAAACAAGTTTAAAATAGTTTCAAAAACAGATTTTTATGTTTCCTTTAGGGGTTCGTACACAGAACTTGGAAAGTAATCACAGAGGGAAAATGTATTACATACACAATGATTGTAGAGAAAAACACATTATCAATTTGTTATTTCAAAGTCATGATGGGTGAACTATGAGGAAATTGGCTTTGAAGCTTTTGTTTAAAAAATAACTATCATTTTAAGAAGTGAACATGATATTTGGAACAGATTACTATAATTTTAAAAGCAGAATGAATTTTAAACTTTAAATTATAAAATTCTTTTAAATGTTTGTGGTTTTCTAGGAAATATATATTTTACATTGCTTGTGAATATATGAATAAATTACACATTCTCCTAGGAAAGAATTAGAGTGAAGTATTAACTACAGGTTTTAAACTGATTTAATAAGGACTTAGATAAAATATGGAATGACAGAATAATGGAAATATGCCCAGTGAAGGAAAAATATTTTTCAACTTCTGTCTGTTATTACCACCATGATAGACTGACTTAACAGTAACTATTAAATACTGCCTTCTAGAAATATTAACTTACAATATTTATACCACCTTACAGTGTCATTAAAATAGTGACTTAAATATCTAAATCTTGTAAATCTGGTGATTAAATTTAAAATGTGGCTGCCCTAAGTTCTGAAACTATAAATTCAGACAACTGTGTGAACCATCCCAAATCATTCATACAATATTGCCTGTATATGGAAATGAGATACAAAGTTTGTGGCTTCTTCTCAAGTTTTCCCCAATGTCTCCTGATCACGTAGTTCAATTATTTAACAATTTTGGGGGATTAATTAAAGATTTTAAAAGGAAAGACCCAGGAAGAGATTGTAAAATATCCCATACTAAAAAGATTATGTGGTTTACACTTGACAAATGTGAAGTGACATCTGCTGGGCCCTTTTGTAGCATCGGATAAAGGAATTGGTTCATCAAAGGAAAAAGAATCCTTACCAGGAACCAATGAGAGGAACAGTCATCATCTAACAAGGAGCAGGGCCAAGCAAATGATTCGCAGGGCAAAGCTCAGGAGATGAAAGGGGATGATTTTGATTCATCCTATGTATACCACAGATAAGGAATCCTCCAGATCAAAGCCTACCAACATAATGGGAAGGAATTGACTACGACTAGATTTTAAAACTTCTGTCAAGGGTTTCTTTTTCCCTTTTTTCTCCCTTTCCACATTTCTTATTGGTGCATTATAGTTGTAAATAATGATGGGATTTGTTGTTACATACTCATACATACACACAATATAACAATATAACTTAGCCAACGCTTCCCACCTCCTTCCCCTCCTTCAACCCCCTGGTTCCTTTACTCTACTGATCTCCCTTTGATTTTCATGAGGTTCCCGCCCCCTGCTTTATTTTCCTTTTTCCTCTCTAGCTTCCACATATGAGAAAAACATATGACCTCTGTCAAGGATTTCATGGGCAACAACGAAATACATTGGCTGTATTGAATGATTTTTAAAGGTTCCCTCAGCTTTATTGGTGTGAACATTATGTTATGAAATAAGAACTAAGAAGACCTGTATACTTTCAAGTTGGTATTTCCAATGGGAATGGGGAAGACTACCTCACCTCACTTGCAATAACAAACAAGGCTGGAATATAAGTATTTTAAGTTTTACGAGAATTTTCAATGCTACTGTTTTCAGGCAAGATTCCATATGTTTTTAATTTTTATAAGTGAAAAACATTGGGGAAAACATTCAGCGTTTTAATACCAACTGGTCAATGAGTCTACTAAAGTTTATGAACTAAATTTCAAGTATTAGGCTCAGATCTTCAAAATATCCTCCTCACAGTGTTCTAGTTCTCTCCTTACAAGGAGAGCAAGGAATTAGTGGCATTATCCAGGAGAGAACAGATTTGTAACTTTATTTTATGAAGACACATTTGTCTCTTAGTGATGTATGGCTCCTGGACTTCATTATTCTAGGCAGAGTATAAGTAGCCTTAAAGAGAGATTTTTGCTTATTCTGCAGACAATCTCTGACATGGCCTCCCTTAGGTATGTAAATGTTCAGCTAGTAATGCTATTGTTCTGCCAGAGGATATGATAAAACACTTTTTTGTTTTGAGTAATTTTTTGAAAAGCTGACTCACTCAAGTGTGGAATGAGTCAGTTCCTTGGTACAATACGGTCTACAAGGAATCCCCCATGTTCTTTTACAGATGGATGATAAAAGGGAGGAACTAGTTAGTGCCTTGGAGAGGGATAGATTGGACCTTTGGACTTCATGCATGAAAGAGCTTAAATACTGCAGACTGGGGAACAGCTGGAGAAGGTATTTACAGTTCATGAAGAGCAATGTAGAAATTACAAGCTCATAAGCCCACAGATGCTAGCCAGACAGGTGTATTGTCTGAGTGGTGGGCACTGGAAGGTTTGTCTCGCCTGAAAAGGGACAGCTGCTCCATGGCTCCCTACAATGACATGGTTTTTGCTATGAGGAAGTGTTTAGACCAGGATTGACAGACTTTCTAATATTTTAAGAGAAACTAGAAATCCAAATTTTCACATTAAAACTGTTTTAAAGTGATCCCAGGGATTTCAAGATTTTATTAAGACATAAGGGTAGATTCAGCTCAGAGAGGTTTGCATGCAATCTTCTAGTTAAAGGAAACACTTTGGTTACATATTACTATCTACACAACTGGACTAGCTCCAGGGACCAAAGACCAGGTCTTCAATACCCTAGAAAATATCTGGTACCATAATTAACACAGGGTTTTAATTCACAAGGAAGTCTTTTCATATATGACATAGTGACACCTCTAAAGAGTCTACAGGAAGGGGAACTACAGAAGAGTGCTTTGCAGAAGGAACCCTCTAGTTCCCTTTCAGAGCTCAGAGAGCCTATGTTTTGCTTGCTTTCCTGGGGTCATGAACCTAGGTTCAAGTTCCCTCCCTCAGGACCCCATCCCTATACTTACCTTATCATCTTCATTCATTCTCTCCCTGCAGTTTTGGGAGGTGATAGGCAGATGGATTGATGGATTGATGGATAACAAATTAGGGAACTGGGGAAGAGGGAGTCACATGCATAGGGTAAGGTCTTTATTTAATTTCTATTGGATTAGATATTGAAGGCAAAAATCTTTCTTAGTGATCTTAAGTCCCTAGATATTCCACACTTTGAAATCTATGTATCAAATATTACTTGAACACAGGGACCAAGACCAGGCCCACATCTTGCACTGAGTCTGTGAACATTTTGAATTATAAACAGTTATACTTGATCCAATGGAGACAATGTTTACACACGACACGTTTAGGAATCTTTCATTTTCTGGCTCCCTGGAAATGGGCTCCACCTTTTATTTTGTAAAACTATTCACCAAATTCTCAAACACTTTTCATATTACATAAGAACATAAAAATGTCTGTAAAGGCCACTGCTCATTAAAGATTTTGGTTATACTGACAGTTTCCTGTTAGCATAGGCTATATTAAAATTAAAAGAAGTGCTTTAACTCAAGATATGATGACATCTCTTAAAACCTCAGAATTTTGTCCTCTGACCATTTTTTTAACCTACCATACTATGCACTCTTACACTCTACCTGTATAAAATTCTTCAGACCTATGGCTTCAATTACTATTTGTATGCTCATGGCAACCAAATTTTTCAGCCTCTGTCTCATACACCAAACCACCTACTAGATTACTCTTAACCCACCATATGTTTGCATGGCTCACTTTTATTCTGTGTTCAGATTGCAGTAGCATTTTCTGTGAGGAAGTTTCTCCAGTCTCCTAAGACCATTTATACTATCTTTCCTATATACTTCTTTCTGTCTTATCTTTCATTTGCTTTTATCACTGAACTTATTCCATCCTATGTTCATTCAATCAATAACTACTGAATGCTAGGTGGTTGGAATACAAAGATAAGTAAACATAGACAAATTATGTGCCAAGAAGCTGTCTAATGTGGAAAAATTAATTAAATAAGGAAAAATGTAAAATGAGTACAAAAGAGAATCATGGCACTATGAGAGAATAAGTTGGGTATTTGAACTAGCCAAGGAGGTCCAGGAAGAAACCATAATAAGCATGAATTCTCGTTAACTGGGTCAGAGGGGAAGAAACAGAAATCTCAGCAGGTGGAACAATAGGTTGCCTTCTTAGACTGGAAATTACTTGAGGACTGGCAGATTATCTTATTTACAATCATATTGCTGACACTTATATAAGTGCCTGGCACACAGTAGATGTTCCATAAATAATTGTCAATTCTAGGCCATCAATATTCAAGTGGGTGCTGGAAGATGAGGGATTAACACCAACAGAATGCTACAGTGCTACTCTAGGTCAGTGTTTATGGAAGTGCGATTTACAGACTAACTTCTGCACTCTACCCCAAATCTACTGAATTTCTGTGAGTTACATATGAAGAGTCATGTTTTTAGAAATTTCCCCAACTAAGTAGATGATTTTTGGAAACCACTGGTGTCTTAGAAAAGAAAATGACAATGATAGATTTTTTTTTTTTTTTAATGGTACGGGGGATAGAACCCAGGGTCACTCTACCACTGAGCAACATCCCCAGCCCTTTTTAAGTTTTTTAAGACAGAGTGTCACTAAGTTTCCCAGGCTGACCTTGAAGTTGAAATCATCCTGCCTCAGTCTCCAAAGAAGCTGGGATTACAGGTGTGCACTATTGCACCCAGCAACACAGGAATTTGATTTGACTTTAGCCAATGGTTGTGATTCCAGATAACAGATTCAACTGACTTGCAAAGGTTGAGAAGGATGTCAACAGAGCCCCAATTATGTGAACTTACAGATTCATAGCACAGTTCAATATGAAACAAAAGTTTGTGACTGCACTCATTATTAGTAAACATTAATGTCAACTATTGAAGACAAAAAATATCCCAGGCTCCAGGCTGAGTAATCTGTAAGAACTATGTGCACTTAAACTTCACAACAACACAGTAACATAGCATTCTTATTACCGTCAAATTACAGTTAGGTAAACTGGAGCACAAAATTATTCACTAGGCATTCCAAGATACACTATTAGTAAGGCAGAATTTTATAAAATCCCAGGTAATCTTTCTCCAACTGCGATCATGGAGAACTTTACACCTGTAGACTCAACTCTGATTGACAAAGTAGGAATCAGCAGAATAGGAGACTACTTTGGATCCATCAAATATCCTGGTAATGCCTGCATTACTACCCATTCTAGTCCAGCTTTCTGAACCAGGGAAAGTGAAGGAAGTGAAAGGCTTCTGGTTTATTGAAACCTCTCATGACTTTTGGAGAGGTCACTCTTTCATTGTCCAGAATCAACTGCCAATGACCTCAGAACACTAACCACTTAAACTTACCACTGAAGAAGTTCCCTAACATAGCAAATCACCTTCATCTTGTCCTCATATTCCAGACCCCACCAAAGGAAGACTGCCTGCAGCCTCTTGCTACTGAGGCTTTTCATACACAAGAGATATAAGCAACAGAGGCCAAGAGCAAATCTATTCTGTGAGGAACTTGTGTATGCATGCCAGGACAAAAAGTGAGAGTGAAGGTCTCACACTTTTGTAAGCCTCATATCTCCTTCCAGTTCTCCCTTTCTCCGCTCAGAAGATCCAAAGTTAAAGCAACAAAACTGCTGAGTAACTGACTTCCACCTGGCGAATAAAATTCCAGTCTCCCTATTTATCTGAATCCTCAATCTTTCTTAAGCAATCGTCTTAGATCACTTCTCTTTGATATAGGCAGATTGAAAATAGCCCCCTCACTTCAGATTCCCTTCATGGACACTATCATTTCCAAAATTTAATTACTCTTGTCCTCTGTTGGGTCTATTTTTATGTTGACTTGAAGGAGAGGGGGTAAATGTGGTTGTTGGTGAGAGGGTGAGTTTTACAATTAAGAAAGACTTACAAAAGAGTGGTTAGCCTGACTTCTGGAAGTTCCTTCAATATGAAATATAAAACTTCTAGAAACTTTGCTTCTCAGCTTTGGTGTTAGCATAATCTTTTTTTGGTACTGAGGATTGAACCCAGGGGTGCTTACCCACTGAGCCACATCCCCAGCACTTTTTTGTATTTATTTAGAGACAGGGTCTCACTGAGTTGCTTAGGGCCTCACTAATTTGCTGAGGCTGGCTTTGAACTCACAATCCTCCTGCTTCAGCCTCCTGAGCCACTGGCATTACAGGCATGTGGCACCATGCCTGGCTTTGGTTTTAGCATAAATTTTGAGGAAAACAAGAAAAATACCATTTGACATTTGGTTACAAGAATTTATCTTGTAAAAAATACCTCTCTACCTTATTCCATTTTTTATCAGTCCATAATAGTTTATGGTGATAAAGTGAACTGTATACATTAAAATGTTATTCTCTTTTTCATTCTTTCTGTTTTCTAAGTATCAATCCAACTATGAATGTAATCATGTGTGTTACTGAAGAAAAATTGCACTAAATCTGTTCTTTCTAGGAATACCTCCAATCAAAATTGGTATGGTGTCTAAGTAACAGGCCACTTGCTTATCTTTATTCATAGTGAGTATGAAAGGAGATGAAATCAAGTCAGGATAAATTAGATCAAAGATGGTTGCTGTAGACATTCAGCTTGTTCTTCAAGGAGGAAGGGCTTATTCTCCCAGTCAATGGACATGTAGCCTGAAATAGCCCTCCATCATCAGCCCTCTTTAGGGGGCATGCCTTGTGTTAAGAAATTTGTCTCGTGTACTCATGTCTCCTTCCAAGGTCACATTGATGATTGACCCATGTAGAAATATAAAGTCCATTCCCTAGCCACAACTTGGGATAATTTGAAGGATCGGCCCAGGTCCAGAGCTCCCTCAGGAGTAGATGAGACCCTTATTATATCACATGGTAGTTCACCTTCTCTCTCTGTGCAATACTGATCCCTTCACAACCTTTCCTCATTGTTGACTCCAAGCAGACTTTCTAATACATATTTCGCATGTGTTGTTTTGTTTAAATTCTGAAGAACATATTACTTAAGGAAATATTTTAGAATTTAAGTTAAAGCAATAATTTTAGAAGTTGACTTTAGTCTTAGATTAAAACAGTCCCAAAAGGAATTATAGAAAATGGAACAATTAGGTTATTTTTAATGATAACATTCTGTAGGATTTCTGTACTGTTGTTTTTGTGTGACACTGGAGTGATTTTTTTAAAATATTAGTCAGATGTAATCTATCGAATAAGTAAGAGAATTGTTCACTGACAGAAACAACTAAAGAACATGTAAGAAGAATATGTATGTATGGAAAAATAACCAGAAGTACACACATAATGCTAGCTTAGAAAAGTGAGCCGACAGGATAAAGAGCATTATACTGAGGCCAAGCTCCACTCACAAAATCATGAGGAGGTCACTGTCTCTTTTATAAATGTTTCCCCAAGACCCCTACTCTGCAGTAGAGGGCAGCCTTCATATGGAAGAGGAGTCTGGAGTAAACACATTTTGTGTCTTTTCAAAAGTTCTCTACTATAAAATCTTTCTCCTCTAGTGATCAGTGATGGTTTCCACCTTCTTCCTGTTCTAAGTGCAAAGCATGAAATGCATCTCTTTGCTACCATGTGGACAACTCAATAACATGCCTTAATGAGTGTTTTGAATGTACTTGATTTTCAAGTAGGTGGAAGTCTATTTAGTTCTTATAAAAACATTTCTCTCTATTTTGATCAAATACACAGAAAAACTTGAAACTATAATGACTTTCTCATCTTGCAACATTTTGCAAGGAGTATCTAGGAAATAAAATATGCCTTAGTAACACTTTCCTATTTAGTCATCAGAAGCTTTCATTAAATCTAGCCAAATAGACCTAATAAAGCCATTTCAGTGCCGTGATGAAAACAAATATTTCTAAGTAAAGGCATTGGTGTGATATTGAATTTTCAGGGAATACATTTTAAATTTGACACTAATCTAAGAGCAATTTTGTCCAATATCCCAAGAAAAAGACATTTGCTTACCTTGCTGACTTTCCAGTAATGTATAGTTTTTATAAGTCAGTTCATAAATTGTATAAGCTTATAAGTGTATGTACTTGTTGGAATCATGTTTAATTAGAGTTTTAGGAAAAACTGATAATTAAGCAACTGAAATATAATTTCCTAAAGTAGTACAGGTTTGTTCTTGCATCCTGGAGGTTTGAATAGGATTTGGTCAGATGACATTCTCCTCAGGCATTACCTAGAAATACTTTCTTGGAAAGGAATCAAACTTCATAATCTACTAATCACATTATTTAAACTTACTTCTTGAATTTTGGAGAGTTTCCCAAATTTTCTTAAATTGTGATCACCTCTGTACCTCCAAGAAAAGCAAAAATAACTTCAAATAATAAAAAAATTAGAGTTTTAATACACATTTTAAAGTGCAAATTAGCATATCCTTAAATTTATGATTATATTATTAATATAATATTAACTTTCAAATTCTAATTGTGTACTCATGCTTTTAATAAAAATCATTTGATTAAAATATGTTATGAGTAAATATAATTTTATACTTTAGTTTCAGAGCAATAAAGCCATGGTTTTATTAAAATACAGTGAGTGGATTGAAATTTATTTACCTTTTTTGCATTCTTGTAATATTTGTGATTAATTTCAAACGAGATCAAAGATTTGATTATTTAACTTAAAAGGTAGATAATACCAAAACAATAACAACATGGACTCCACAGTGGAGTTATGTTTACAAAGTATTTTTGCCTCTGTTAGATCATTTTGTACATCTATCATCCCTTAGAAGAGAGTTAGTGTGTTGAGGAGAAAGCATAGGTTTTAGTATTTAGTGAATCTCCATCTAGGCAACTTACCTAAATTCTAAACCTCAGTTTCTATAAATAAGGATGTATTAAAACAAATTATGTCATTTGCATGTATGAATATGTCACAATGAACCCCACTACCATGTATAGTTGTAATACACTAATAAAAACATTAACAAAAAGAAAAATGTGATTGTAAGAAAAATCAAGGTGAAATAGATAAATCACTTAGCAGGTGTAAAATCCCTGGCACATAGGTAGGATTCAAAATACCAAAACCATCATTAATATTTGTAGCCAAAATATCATCTGAATTCCTGTTTCTAAAGTTAGCTGAATTATAGACAATTCATCAAGATCTTTTGCCTTGCATTTTCCTCATGAGTAATATGGGACATTAATAATACCTGACTGGTCTTCTGGTCAAGTTGTTTTAAGGATTAAATGAGATAGTGTCTATTAAAGTATAATATGGTCAGGACATGTTTTCAGATGAGGAAACTGAGAGCTACTGGTTGAAAGTAAACTGCTCCTTGTCACAGTACTAGAGAGCAAGGATTTACAACCAAAGTTTCAGTTCCCGAACCCAGGACTCATTTCATTTGATCACACAGCTGCCTCTCATAAAGTTTTTTAAGAACTTCCTTTGCATAGGCCAGGATTAGTTTCAGAGCCTTAGATGGGATTAAGCCAAAAAAAGAAGTGAAAGAACCTCAGCTGCTGGGGTGAAAGGTTATGGGAGTGGTGAGTTAGGACAGCTAACATACCAACAGTTCTGTTTCTAATAATAACCTCCCTGTCTACTGAATTCAATGTCCTGAAATCAATCTTTGACTTTTCCTTAATCACTCATAGTTGTTCTTACAAATCTCACTATTTCTTCCTTTAAAATATTTGCATTATCCACACTTTGCTTCTCACTTGCACAACCACCACTGGAGTGTAGCTTTTATTACTCTATGCCTGCTTATAGCAGGCAACTTCCATCTGCTATCCCCTTCCTCTGCCAAGTCACCCTCAGCAATACTACTCGAGGATTCTTCCAAAGGTATGACTTCCAGGATTCATGAATGCTGGGATCATCCAGTGGTGTGCTGCAGCAGGCTCACACCAGCTGGAGAAAGAGGACTATGAGCTTTCTTCTCAAACTTCACATTCAATGATGTCATGTGGAGAGCTTAAAATTGTCCATTCTGGGTGTACATATGCCATTGAAATCAGCAAATACTCTAAATCAGGGCTTTCCCCAGGGAGCCAGTTCTTAAACATGTAACAGTACAAATCACACAGTAATCACTCATTATAGGTACTGTGTACAGTGTCTGACACAGTAACACTCAATATGTATTTGCTCAATAAATTAAAGTCACTCTCTTCCTCAAAAGTCTGTACACTATATTTACCACACTTACAGTTCAACTTATTGCCTAGCTTTCTAGACCTCTCTGACTTATTTCTTCCCTATGAAGTCAATATTGTTATTTTTTTAAGACCAAATTCCACTTAAGCTGGCCCAACCACCCTTGGTGCTGGCATGACTTATCATCATTCCCCTTCTCTGTGCTTCAGTTCATGCTCTTCCTCCTACTTGGAAAGTTTTGTTCTCCTGAATTTCCAAATCCTACTAGTTTCTATGGCCAGAATTTCACATCTTAAGTTTTCTGTCATTCTAAGGTCTTCTGAATTCTATGTAGTTAATCCATTTAGTTACATTTAAATATTTTGTATTGTTTCATTTGTTAGTTTTATATCTGTAGCTATATCACAGACTCCTTGAAAGCAATATCTACATATTATTCTAATTTGTATTTCCACAAATCAGGTATTATGTATTAAGACTCAAAAAGTTCAGCCAGCTTAGTGGTTTCCAAATACTTCTCCATGGTCTTATGCAAACCATGCTTCTCAGATACATCCTAGACTGTTTCTCTTGGAGGCAGTTGGTATGCAATCCTTCCCTATCCCAAGCTCACTGTGCTTAGGGAGAGGAGCACCCTTGAGCACCACTGCTGCAGTCCTCACTGGTCAGCCCACCCAAACTGCAGCCAAAGGCAAAGGGCAATCATTGCTTTGACTTTCAAAGTTTTCCCAGAACATGACATCTAAGTGAAATAGTATTTTTTTATATTGTTATAAAAAAGTAATACAGGAGTAAAGCAAAAAGTTAGATGAATGAGTTCTGTGATATATAATCAAATATGGAATTCCAAATTAACAATTTTCAAGGAAATAATTATATAGAGAAGAACCATAAAATAAAATTTTATATTATAAATTTATATGTATTAATAATATTTGTGAACTGTGTTGCATATTTGCATGTGTGTGCATGAATACTTTTTCCTGATGAGGTCATTTTTATTCTGTACTGTGTCCGTCCACATTTTTTTGCTGGTAAAATGATCTTTGTTTTATGAAATGATGGTGGTAGTTTAATATGGTCTTTTTAAAATTTTTATTTTACTTTTCATTATAGATGGACACAATACCTTTATTTTATTTATTTATTTTTTTGTGGTGTGGAGGATCAAATCCAGTGCCTCACACATGCTAAGCAAGTGCTCTACCACTGAGCTACAACCCTAGTCCTTAATACAGTCTTAATAGATTTATTTGCAAAATTAAAATTGGTAACACAATGATTTTTTTTCACAAAAATCTTAAAACTATATACATATGTATATTTATATATATTTACATGTATGTTTGTATTAGTCCATTTGGGCAACTATAATAAAATTACCATAGATTATTTTATAAAAAATAGAAGCTTCTTTACTTACAATTCTAGAAGCTGATAAGTCCAAGATCAAAGCATCAGCAGATTTAATGCCCAGTGAGTTTTTTTTATCTTTTAATTTTTTACAGACTGCATTTTGATTCATTGTACACAGATGGGGTATATCATTTCATTTTTATGGTTGTACACGATGTAGATTCATACCATTTGTATAATCATAGGGTAATAATGTCTATCTCATTCCACCATTTTTCATACCCCCTCCCTCTCATTTCCTTCTGTATAATCTAAAGTTCCCCCATTCTTCTCTCACTCCCCACACTCCCACCCCCATTATATATCATTCTCCGCTTATCAGGGATAACATTATTCGGCCTTTGGTTTTTTGGGCTTGGCTTATTTCACTTAACATGATATTCTCCAACTCCATCCATTTATTTGGTCCAGTGAGATTTTGATCCCTTCTTTAAAATGGCACCTCTTACTGTGTCCTTACATGGAAGAAAGAGAGAATGGTAATTCATATGGCAAAAGGGACTGGAAAGCTCTCTTCAACTTCTTTCATAAGGGCACAAATCCTTTCATAAAGGTGTAACCTTTGAGACTTAATCACTTCTCAAAAGGTTCTACCTAATAATACCATTTCAAGGAGTATTATGCTTCAATGAATTTCAGAGTGATGAGGTTAGAGCACAGTAATATGTATACGCAGTAAAGGGTTAACTCACGCCTGGGCTTTCCAAATCCTGTACATTTCAAAGGTCTTCAAAACTGGCCCTCAATGATCTCCTGGGAGATAACCTGTAAGCCCTTGAAATATCTTGCCTAATAACAGTGTTTTTGTATACCTGTGTTTGATTATTTATCATCAATTACATTATTAGCTTTCTACAAATAATGTAATTGATGATAAATACCTCTTTTTGTTTACTGGTTCCTTAAGTCATTCCATATCTGTTTGACCTGGAGAAACTGTAGACCGAGAAGCTAAGGTTGGTCATGGGGTTGCTCCATGCCCATATGACTGACCCCCAGTGCTGGACACCAATGCTAAAGTGAACTTTTCTGTTTGGCCACACAGTGTAACTGAGAGAATGAAGTGCTGTCTGCTGTCTTATGATTCCATTGGGAGAGAGCACCTGAAAGTTTGTACCTTATCTCTCCTAGATTCTACCCTATGTGCCTTTTTCCTCTGCCCATTTTAACCTGTAATTTCTTGCTCTAATAAACTGCAATCAGGAATATGACTTAAATCCAAGAATATTGACTTGTAGAATAGGGTCAAGGCTCTTGTTCATAAATTCTGTGCATTGGACATGTAGGCTATGGGAGTGGCACCTTTTGGAGGTGTCAATTACCTTGGGCCAATTTGCTGGAAAATTAGACACTATGAGAAGTTAGAGATGTAACGGAGCAGCAATACAAGATTTGTGACTGGGATTATTCATTTATCTGCAAATAAGATTCTACTTGTAGAATCAAATGTTAAGTGCTTATGTTGTTGTTTGCTAAGAAATTTAGAGGATACAAAGATGGATCAGATCATGGTTCTGTCCTCATTATTTCTTACCATCTAATAAGAGAGACAGGCCAGTATGTTACACACTGATAATAATTCAAAGTACTCACTCTAAAGACTGAAATCTACCAGGTCATTAATTTTAACTTAAAACAGTACAGCAAATTCATCATCAGTTTCTGAGCAAGAGAGCAACTGGGTAGCTGAGAACACAGATGCATGAATTTGAATTCCAGCTTGCAATGACTAAATTCTCTGTGTGTAAAATGTGGGTAATAATAATTTTGTATCTACCTCTTAGGAGTGTTAGGGGATTTAAAATGAATTGATGTTTTGAAATATTTATTTAATACAAGGTCTGGCACATGGTAAGTGCTAGAAAACTTAGATAACTATTACATAAGTATTCTGTGCTTAGAAATAACTTGAATATCTATTTTCTCCTTGTTCTGACTGATTTATCTTTTTTTTTTTCTTTTTTCTTTTTGTATTAAGGATTGAACCCCAGGGGCACTTCACCACTGAGCAATTCAACTGTTCAGACCTTCTTTTTCTTGTTGAGACTGAACCGTACCAAGTTGTGTATGATGGTCTCAAAATTGGATCCCCTATACTCAGCCTCCAGAGTAGCTGGAATCCCAGGTACATGCATGCACCATCACACCTGGTTGCTTTATCAATTTTTTTGGAGGGTGTACCACTTTATCAATTCTTAACATGTCTCATACACCAGAAGACTATTTATGTGGTTTGGTCTCATTTGAGGATAGAACAAGACAAAAACAAAAGAGGGTAAGTAATCTATATTACATCATTGCTTTTCTTACCATGAATAGAGTGAAAATTCCCTCAGGATGCAGCATTTCTGGTTCCTGGGGAACTGTAAAACACACTAGAGTTACTTCGCTTTACAGAAACAACCACAGGCAAATATTTTATGAAGTTTTAACTAACGGGTGAGGAAATTAAAGCCAAGTTTAAAGTCCATTGGGAAAAGGCTTGAAAAATAACCCAAATTCAATTTGCATCAACTGAATTGGAGGACTTCAATAAAAACTGGAAATTTCAGGGACTCACAAAAAAAAATTCAAAATTAGGGTTAACCTCATAATTGCCTTCTCTTGTTCAAGCAGATTGACAGAATGAAGCACAATTATGAAATGCAATGACATTAAGTTACCCTGCACAAACACTTTTAGGAATTTACCTAGAGTCTAATAGAAAAAGCATTGGACCAAAAGAACACTTCTATATTTGTCACATTTTCCTTAATCTAACTTAGTAGCAAAAACAAGACTCAACACTTTACAACAATCATGTACATACCACTGAAATATTTAAAGGAGCAGTATAACCTTTACATGTTGTGATAGTTGTAAGTTTATTATTCCGTCTTTATTTACTTAAAAAATTACATAGTAGCTATTACAACTTAATTTTCTTATTTTTTATCTTATTGATTTGAAGCAGATTTTTCCTATAAAAGGAAGCACGACCTTAATGATTAATTGGCAACAATAAAATTTAATCATGACCACTTCTCACCCACAAGAAGTAGCAAAGAGTAAGCCTACTTATTTCATTTCAGTCATGACTCACTACCTGTTTTAAAAAAAGCCTTGGAAAATTTCCAGATAACGCGACCTTCACTGATTGCACCTGAAGATACTAGAAAATGCTATAATAAATCATCCAAAATAACCTCTCAGAAATTCTGATCAAATCAAATAGCTTTATTTTTATAATATCTATTTTAAATAAGGTCAAAAAATGTGATTTCATGAAAGCATAAAATCACCAAAAAAAAAGTGAGCACAATTTCTTATCTTTTTGGTTCCTAAACATTAACATTATATAAAAAGTAGAATGATTAAAAAAAATTTCTTGATTAACTCTAGAGAAAGAAGGAGAGAAAAGGGAATATAAAACACAAGAAAATAATAGATTTGTTATATATACCAACAATTAAATTAATATAAAAAACCTAAATACCTCAGCTAAAAAATCATATTATTAAAATGAATCAACTATACATATTTAAGTAACACATTGAGTTAACAAAGGTATACCATGTAAATATTAATAATTAAAAAGCAAAGATAGCAATAGTTGTACTTGATATAGCTGATAGCAATAGCTGTATCAGTGAAGGTGAACGTCAAGACAGAGGCATCCTCCAGATAGAGAGAAAGATTTCATTATGGTAATGTCAACCCACCAGGAAGTCTGCATGTAATAGTATAGCCCCAAACTATACAAAGTGATATTTGATTAAAAACTAAAAGGAGAAACAGACAAATATATTTAAAACAATGAAGAATACACAAGGAAAAGAATGCACCTAGAAAAATCTAATCACAGTTGTATGTTATTGAATTCCATCAAATATTTAAGAAAGAATAGCAATCTTACACGTTTCCAAATAGCAACTTCCCAATTGATGAAATCTGATAAGGAAAAAGAATGATGGGAGTCAATTTTTAAAATACCTTGTGGGATTATGAACATGAACTTTGAAGATGCATACAATTTTGTAACTTTTAAACTTCTTTTTACCTTGTTTTGATTTTGAATTTTAATCAGAATTCAAATAAATTAGTACTTGGTGTGACTCAATTTTTTTTTTTTTTACCAATGGAAGGTGGGGTTGGCAGTAATTCTAATTAATTCAGATCCAGGCAAATTCATTAAATCAGAATTTCTGGTAGCATTCTAGCATATGTTAGATGCTTCTCTTCTCACTGCCTTTTCTCTTCTCCCTTGACCATGGCTGACCCTGTTCATGTAGGCATGTTCCATCAACTTTCTTCCTCAGAACTCTCCCCAACCCCTGCGGTTTCCTCTGCCACTCTATTCCCCTTCCCTAACCATCAGGACTTTAAAAATTAAACTGATCTTTTGTCTCTAATTTTTCAATTTGCATTTTCTCTTTCAAGCTCTGCAATCCGATTTCCCACCATACTATTCTAATCAAAGTGCTCTTGGAAATTTCTCCAATGAATCCCCAATTGCCAAACGCAATGGGAGCTTTTTAGCCTTTGTTTTACTGGACTTTTCTGCTGCATTTAACACTGTCAACATGGACTGCTTCTTGAAACAGTACTCCTTTGACAACCTTGACAATAATCTCTTCTGGCTTTCTAATCAGTGTGTTTCTGCCTGTTTGGATCCTTCCTTTTCTGACAATTTCTTATCTTTCCTTCAAGGGCCCAAGGAGTGTCCAAATTATAGATGCATATAGCATCAAAAAGCTAATAACTTTTCAGAAAAATCTAAAAAAAAAATTATGGCTTACACACACAAAGTATAATTATTTGAATATATTTCAAAATAGATGTTCTGTTCAACTTTTTAACATATATAATATTTTTATTTAGTAAAATAATTTGCACATCCATTACTCCTATACTAAAGCTTTAAAGAGACATTTAAGTTGGTTAAATATTGCATCCAATTTCACTATGAAGTACTTATTACCAAAAATTTAAATAGTCTAAGAAATAAAATCTAACATGTGCTAGTATGTTACCAGAAATTCTGATTTAATGAATTTGCCTGGGTCGGAATCAATTAGAATTACTGCCAACTCCACCTCCATTGACTGAAATATCTCAAGTAATTTCAAATGCATGATGAGAAGTTGTATTATCATCCTTGAAAAAACAAAAATCCAGAAAAGGAAATGGCCACAAATTTAATCTTCTGTTTTGCTCGTCTTTTAAAATTTAAGGATCTCCTCTGTTTGTTGTTTTGTTTTGTTGCTTTTCAAGATAAATCAGAATTTTCAGAGTTCAGATGATAAATGACAAGATTGATAAGATATATGTTACTCTGTCTCTCTCAAACCCTTCAAAGACAACCCAGCTAACCACCAGGAGTTCAACCTCATACACAACTCAGAGACTGGAATAGTTTCTTTCTAGAAGCATTTCACAATTGGCCCTTTCTACATGGGAAATAAGAACATAATTGTAATCTCCACCTAATAGCCTGAAGCTTTCCCTTTACTTTGAACTGACTTAAACTACACATGAATTTACAAGTCAACAATTAAAAGGAAAGTACAGAATACGGGCCAAGAGAATACTGACCCAGATGTTAGAAAATTATGACTTTCACAAGTACCAGATAGTATTTAAATTAACTTGTCCTTTGATTTAAAAAAAATGAGGAGCAATTTTTACATTTGTCAAACACTTGTCTTGGGTCAGTAAAGCAGTGTTGTTTACCTCACTGTAAACTGACAGTAAATTTTAAATTCTAAATGTCCCTTCAAATTAAGGGACAGCTATTATATTAAAATAACCATTTATAAACTTAATATATATGTTTCTGGTAAATTCCCTGAAAGCAGTATTTACAATCAAGTTGGGCAAACTTACAAATAGAAAAGTATATGTTGAATTCACCCAAACAAAGCACTTCTGCTATTTTTCTACAAATTATTATCTCTCATGGGTAGTTATTGACTTATAAATTATACCCTGCTGATTAATGATCTAGTCCACCAAGAAATTAGAGAAAAACATAATCATAGAATTTAGTATGTTTATTTAAAAATTTTTAATCTTTCTAAAAACAATTTTAACACATTGTTTAATGATATTTATATTCTTTTTTCTTTAATTTGGCTTTATCTCTAATGGTTCCATCTTTTCATCAATGGATACAAATTATTAAGGAACAAAAATTTTCTAAGTAGGAAAAATCTCTGACTGAGGAGAAATTTGTGTGGAAAGATTATTCTATTTGGAAAGGTATAGCTCAGGTTTGTAAATAAATTTTTCTGTTTTGAAGGACATGAAAGTTATTAAACTGAAACAGAATCTGTAACTCCTTTCTTACATTTCAATTTTAGGTAAAATTTCTTCACCAAATATGAGGCATTGTCACAAAGAATTCTTTCTTCCTACATAAAATGCCTAGCTGCCCTTTGGGTCACTGTGAAGAATGGGCCTGAAAAACACAAATATGTATGTGCATTAGCATATAACCCAGTTCTAAGACAGAGCTCACTCATTTCAATTCCTGTGAGTCTTCATCTAGTCGAGAGTTTTACAAAACTGATGTGCCTTCTTTGCAAGTGTCTTCATTCACAGTCACAGCATAAGGACAGAAGAAAGGATACCATAAGAGTGCCTCACATATCTGGCTGAAGTAAATTTGAGCATTTTCAATTGGTATTTTAATGTCTGTTTCCCATTAATGATAGAACAAAGTACTAGAAGCAGCTAGTGCCGGGCCTCCTACCACCTCAGTTCAGCCCTGTCAATCTTCACTGCAACAGATTTTTTTATTAACTGACATGGACAGAAGTGCTCCACCATGCCTGTAACCTTAGCTCTCAGCTATGACTTTAAACATCTAGCAGAACCAGGATAAGATGAATGAGGCAGGAAAGAAAATTGAATCCCAGTATCATTTTGTAGACCCTAGTCTTGACTTACTTCCATGCCAGGTTTCTTGTCTGGCCTTTACCACAGTAGATGGTCTAAATTTATCTGAGTTCCTTCTTATTACCTTTCAAACCTCACACTGTCCTCTTTCTGCATCTTCCTGGTTGCAATGCCACAACCCCCTTCAAGGCAAATCCCTGTCTCCTATTAAAACTGCCTTTCTCCATTCTCATCCTCCTCTATGTCTTTCAAATTATCTAACAGAGATAGATAGAAAAATCTGAAACCACCCGCCACTCCTCACAAAAATAAATACATTTTAACAATAATCTGGAATAAAGATAATATTTCTGGTTTACATTTTGAGACTGGGTGAAAACTGAACCATCTTCTCCATTTTTCTGCACTTTTACTATTATTTTTACTTTCACTCCTCAGATCAGCACATTGCCAGGGAAAAAGTTAAGTGTCAGAGTTTGAGACCCTCTGTGCCACTCACTCAGTATATTTCTTAGGACAAGTAATTTAGTCTTCCTCTCAGGCTCTCAATTGTACATGGGGCTACAAAAAAGATCTAACTCTTGAGGCTGGTGTATGGATCACACATGAAAAGCACCACAAAATGAGAAATTCCCCTTTGTAATTTAGTTAATTCTTTCACAAGCCCTAACTTTCTACTATCTGATTCTAACTTATCAAACTATTTTTTTCTAGTCTTAATCAAAGAACAGATTCTCTAATGCCACATTTTAAAATTTATCACAGCTTTAACTCTGTACAGTTGGTAACATTTTCATAATGAACTACATGTGACACATTCTTCATAGTAAATAACCAGGCAAGAATAACTAAAAGCAAGACCTTGGCATGTGGCCAAGCTGTCATAGTTGAAGCTGAGTTTGGCTTGTGTGAAGAGAAGATAGTCGAATAGTTCTAAAGCAAAATATATTGTCCATATGCCAAGCAGGCAGCAAAGAAATGAGTATAGTGGTCTAAATGCAGGCTTTTGGCATAACTGTGGGAAACACAGAAGAAGCTAAACAGATCCACCACTTTTCAGGAGAGCTATATAAATGAAGAGGTTAACATATAAGGAAATGCCTAGAAAGCCTTAAAGTAGAAGAGAGAATCAACAATATGACCAAATCTCAAGGTCTCATAATAGTGGTCTATGGTTAATGTTGACATTTACCTGTTAGGAAGATTAATGGTTACATATTGACTTATATAGCAACATTTACTGATAAAAGTATAATTACACATTTTATTTTAAAGTCTCTAAGAATATTTTTCCCACTAATTATTAATCTGAATGACAATTTCTTTGTCAATCAGGAAGTAAAAATGACTGGTGAGCACAAGACTACCCAGTCCTAGGAAAATCTAAAGTAGGTTTCAGATAACCAGTTCTGATATTGCTCAAAGAGATAAAGATAATTCTATCTCTTTGTAACAGTTTTCTTCTTTGGAATGCATTCTTCACATTAATTTAAATATTTCTAATCATGATATGTGTTGGTTGTTTGGCTTCTGTCTTTTTTAAAAAGTGTTATTAGGGCTGGGGATGTAGCTCAGTGGTTAAGTGTTCGCCTGGCGTGTGTAAAGCCCTGGCTTCAATACCCGACACCACATACACACAAAAAAATGTCTATTATTACAAAAGTGTTACTCCATTCATATGTCAAAATAGATAAAAACTTATTTTTGAAATAAGATATCCTTCGCTATTCCTTATTCCATGATAAAATCACTTATCTTGAATGGTTTTGAGTGGGTTTTATTTATTTATTTTTGGTAAACAGAAATTTATTCTCACAGCTCTGTAGGTTGAAGTTCAAGATTAAGATGCACCAGATTCATTATTTGGTGGAGCCCATTCCTTATACATGTCACCTTCTATGTGTCCTCACATGGCAAAGAGTAAATAAGCTCTTCGGTCCTCTTTTATAGGGTACTAATTCCATTCATGAGGGCTCTATCCTTATGCTCTAATCACCTCCTAAAGGCCTCACCTCGTAATATTATCACCTTGAGGGTTCAGTGTCAACATATGAATCTGGGAATCATGTAAATACTCAGACCATATAAGACCTTATCATCTATGATTGGGTTTTTTTTTTTAAGTTGAATTTTGCAATTGACAAACTATGCATGATGCCTGCATGCATAGAGAGTTGCATTTCAGAAGTGTAATCCTGAGCCTTAGAGAACCCAGATCTTCATAATGAGTAATCAGCCCACCTGACTTTGCACTAAAGACTGACATATTTAGGCTACTGCATAATAAACAAACCTTCTCTTTGCTTTGGAGAAGCCTACTATTTCTCTCTTCCAAGTCCATTTCTTATACCAGGAGTCAGCAAACATTTTTCCGAGGACAGATAGAAAATTGCTTAGCTTGTCTGGGCCATATAGTTTCTGTTGCAATTACTACTTTGCTATTGTAATAAAAAAGCAAAAACAGACAATATGTAAATAAGTGGACTTATGTCCAGTGAAACTTTATTTATAAACAACAGATGGTAAATTGAATTGACCTGACCTGTGTCCATCTATGGTACAAAAAACATCTTTGAAAATATAGTATAAAACAGAGGTACTCAGTGTCTCTGCTTACAAGATATGTAGCAAAGTGAGAGATCTATAGAGAAGTTTCAGATATAATTTACAGCCACATATCTAAATAAATCATATATCCAGTGATACACACACATACACACACACACAGACACACATATAATATCAGAGAAGACATCATTTTAAGTGACTCTGTATAAGTAAACTGGCCTATTTGTTCAATAAATGTTTATTGAGCTACTTTGTGACAGGATTATTTTATGTGTTGGGGAAATAAAATTAACAAATCAACAGTTTACAAGTACAGTAGCAAGAAAGAGATTATGAACAAATATGCAAGTTCAGGGAAAAGAAGTACTATGAAAATAGGCAAATAGAATTACTGTGAAATATTTTAATGTTATAGAAACACAATCAACAGACTTAAACATATACCCTAAACTGATACCTGAGAGAGGAGATGAATGGGGAAAACATGGAAGTTTCAATAAACAATTTTTCAAAACTGGCTAACAAAAGGCCAAAAACAAAATTATAACTTTACCTCACAAAATACACACAAATACAACCTAGATGGATCAATAATCTGAACACAAATTAAAATACATGAGAATATACGTCTGGTTGTGAAGAAAAGATGTTCCTTCACACACTTTTGAAATTTTTTTATTTGTTCTTACACTTTTTAGTACTACATTGGCACAGAAAAATCCATCTACCAGGATACTGTCTATAATAGCCACATTATTGACACAGATGATCCCTAACTTATGATGGTTCAACTTGCAAGTTTCCAAATTTACATTAATGGGACACTAGCATGCAACCAGTAGGAACTACACCTGGAATTTTGAATTTTAAAGATAAGTGATACAGAACAGCCATTCTGTATTTCACTTTCAGTATGGTATTTGATAAATACCATGAGATATTTAACACTTTACTATACAATAGCTTTTGTGTTAGAAGATTTTGACCAACTGTCAGCTCATGTGAGTATTCTGAGTACAGCAAAGGTAGACAAAGCTAACTCATGTTTGCTTTGTTAATTGTATTAAATGTATTTTGACTTAGGATATTTTCAACTTACAATGTGCCTATTGGAACCAAACCCCATCATAAATCAAGGAGCACCTTTAATAACAAAAACTAGAAAAATTCAAATACCCATAAATAGGGGAATGGATAAAATGTGGTTATATTTAAGATGGAATACTGTAATTAAAATAAAGTACATTTAACTATGTCAATGTAAGTTTATTTCAGAAACATTTGGAGTGAAAAAGAAGCCAGGATATATACTAATTTGTATAAATTGTTAACTTTTTGGAGATTTAAATTGTGTGTGTGTAAACAGAAAAAAACAGTACTTGATATTTTCTGTGGATGTGTATGTATAGAGTAGTAAAGGCTTTCAAACGTACTAATATAGTCATTGCTGGTGGGACTGCAAATTGGTGCAACCATTATGGAAAGCAGTATGGAGATTCCTCAGAAAACTTGGATTGGAACTACCATTTGATCCAGTTATCCCACTCATTGGTACATATCCAAAGGACTTAAAATCAGCATACTACAGTGAGGCAGCCACATCAAAGTTTATAGCATCTTAATTCACTACAGCTAAGCTATGGAACCAACCTGGGTGCCCTTCAATATATGAATGGATAAAGAAAATGTGGTACATAAACACAATGGAATATTTCTCAGTCACAAAGAAGAATGAAGTTATGACATTTGCAGGTAAATGGATGGAACTGGAGACTATTATTCTAAGTGAAATAAGTCAATCCCAAAAAACCAAAGGCCAAATGTTTTCTCTGATATGAGATGTTGACTCACAATAGACAGTAGGGAGGGTGGAGTGGAGGTTCACGGGATTGAACAGTGGGGCGTGGGGGAAAACAAAGAGGGTAGGGACATGGGAAAGATGGTAGAATGAACTGGATATAACATTCCTAAGTTCATATATGAATATACCACCAGTGAAACTCCATATCATGTACAACCACAAACATGGGAAGTTGTACTCCATGTATGTACGATATGACCAAATACATTCTACTGTCATGTATAACTAAGAAGAACACATTAAAAATTTTTTAAAATATTACAGAGGAAAATAAGTGCTAATATAGTGAACTAAATATGGTGGTAACATTTGAAAATTGTGGAGATGTTCAAAATCAGGAATGGAAGTCAAATGGGATTTTAGCTTTCACTGTAACATCCTAAATTTTAATTCAAATAGACCATATATTTATATATGTGGTGGGATGAATATGCTCCATTCCCCAAAAAGAGCTTGTCTGTTCTAGTCCTAGACCACGTAACTGCTAATTAACCATATATGGCAAGGTAGTCAGCTTTTCATTGCCGTAACTCAAATACCTAACGAACAACTTGGAGGAAGGAAGTGTTAATTTGGCTTACAGTTTTAGGTATTTTGGTCTACAGTCAGCAAGCCCCATGTTTTGAGCCTGAGGGAAGCAGACTATCATGGCAGAAGAGTGTGGCAAAAGAAAGTTGCTCAGTTCATGGCAGCTGGGAAGCAGAGACAGAGAGAGAGGGGAAGGAACTAGGGAGAAGATAAACTCTTCCAGGGTACACCCCTATGTTCTAGTTCTTCCAACTAGGTCCCAACTCTCTGTAGTTCATTCACCTATCAATGGATTAATCATTGGATTAATGGATTAATTCACTGATGACATCAAATCCCTCATGATCCATTTACTGCCAAAAAGTCCCACCTCTGAACCTTGCTGCATTGAGGACCATGCTTTAATATGATTTCAGATCCAAACCATAACACAGACTTTGCAGATATAATTACATTAAGGATCTTGAAATGAAGAAGTTATCCTAAATTATCTAGATGGGTCCTAAAGGTAATATCAACCTATTTATAAGAGAGGGGTAGAGGGCTATTTGGCACAAACACAGAGGAGAAGCTAATGTAAAGAAGGACCAGAGAGAGATTTGTTATGCTGACCTTGAAGATTGGAGTGATACAGCCATATAGCCAAGGACTGACAGCATTCCCCAGGAACTGGAAGAGGTGAGGAATAGAATATCAAGAGCTTCTGGAGGTAACACAGCCCTACTGACATCTGTATTTCAGGTCAGTAAAACTGACCTAAGACTTAGGGCCTACAGAACCATGAGAGAATAAATTTCTGTTATCTGAAGTTATCCAGTTTGTGATCATTTGTTATAGCAGCCACAGGAAATTAGTAAAATATGTTCTTTATGCAATCTTTTAAAAGAATACACAGAGAAAAAAGAAAAGTCAAAAAAACTAAAATGTTAACAGTTATTGGTTCTAGTCATAGTTTGTGGTCATTATTAATTTCTTCCTTTTTAGAATTTTTCAAATTAAAAAGGAAGAGGACAACAATCAACAGGAAAAGGAGGATGAGAAGGAGAATCACTCTGAGAGACTGTGAAAAAATTCGAGTATTTAATAGACAGTTTCACTTTGGAGCTAAACTTCTCCAATATAGGAAACTGATTTAAATATTATAGTTTTCTAAAATGGATTAATGTCCATAAATCAAAGAGCCATTGCCTTTGAATTAATATAGTTCTTACACAAGTCCAAAGTTTTTGGTATATCATGAAGAAAATCTGGATTCTCTGGAATACTCTTGGGGTCTCTTGGTTGTTTACAGACACTGTGGAATTAGCATGCCATAGACCCAGACTACAATGAGCTTACTTTGGCCCAGGGCTTCTATATCAAAGAAGGTCATTGGCCTCTGGTGGAGAGCAGAGGACTGGACTAGGCTATTAGTCATTATCTAAATTAGCAGCCTTCAACCTGACATATATGTATCCCAGACATACCCAGATAGCACAAACACAAGGATATTTTTCAGGTGATCATTTTTATAGGGATCCTAAAATATCCCAAGACCCTGACTGAAAAAGTACCTTGGCTAAAGAGCAAGTTTTTTCCTTCCCCATATTTCTCCCTTGCAAGGAAAGATAATATTCTCACTGGGATAAGACAGGGATACCCGCTTTCACCACTTCTATTCAACATAGTCCTTTACACTCTAGCCAGAACAATAAGAGAGACAAATTAAAGCAATACAAACAGGAAAAGAAAAACTCAAACTATCACTATTTGCCGATGACATGATTCTATACTTAGAGGATCCCAAAAATTCCACCAGAAAACCTCTAGAAATAATAAATGAATTCAGCAAAGTATCAGGATATAAAATCAACACCCCAAATCAAATGTATTTCTGTACCTCAGTGATGAATCCTCTGAAAAAAAATTATAAAAACTACCCCATTCACAATAGCCTCAAAAAAAATAAAATACTTGGGAATTGATCCAAGAAAAGTGGATCTCTACAATGAAAACTACAGAACACTAAAGAAATAAATTAAAGAAGACCTTAGAAGATGGAAAGATCTCCCTTGTTCTTGGATAGGCAGAATTAATATTGTCAAAATGGCCATACTATATAAATTTAATGTATTTCTAATTAAAATTCCAATGACATTCTTCATAAAAATAGGAAAAGCAATCATGAAATTCATTTGAAAAATAAGAGACCCAGAAGAGCCAAAGCAATCTTTAGCAAGAAGAGTAAAGCAGGAGGCATCACAATATCAGAACTTAAATTATATTACAGAGTAATAGTAACAAAATCAGCATGGTATTAGCACCAAAATAGACATGTAGACCAATGGTACGGAATAGAAGACCCAGAGACAAATCCACATAAATACAGTTATCTCATACTAGACAAATGTGCTAAAAACATACATTGGAGAAAAGATAGACTATTTGACAAATGGTGTTGGGAAAACTGGAAATCCATATGCAGAAAAATGAAATTAAATCCCTATCTCTCACCCTGCACCCTGCACTCAACTCAATGTGGATCAAGGACCTAGAAATTAGACCACAGACTCTGCACCTAACAGAAGAAAAAGCAGGCCCAAATCTTCATCATGTTGGCTTAGGACCTGACTTCCTTAACAAGATTCCTAAAGCACAAGAAATAAAATCAAGAATCAATAAATAGGATGAATTCAAACTAAAAAGCTCCTTCACAGCAAAGGAAACAATCAATAATGTGAAGACAGAGCCTACAGAATGGGAGAAAATCTTTACCACATGCACATCAGATAGAGCACAAATCCCGAGAATATATAAAGAACTCAAAAAACTTAACATCAGGGTTTTCAAGATGGCGGACTAGAGGGCGGCTGCATTTCATGTTGCTCCAGGACTCAGGATTCAAAAGAGGAGATAGTGAGAGACTTGGGACCAACTTAAAGCCGCCGGGTGAGTCTCTCCCGTTGGGGAGGCATCCCGGAACACAGGGAACTTTGTGAAATAGAGTTGCTCGGCAAGACGCCCCTCCCCCCCGCTGGAGCGGTAAACACGGACAACTGGGATCATCGTAGAGGAGGCGGCTCAGCACAGCGCTTGGACTCGGAGCAACCACTGGGGCTCCGGGTGGCTGCCTGAGGAGGAGCTGCGTGGCGAGCTGTTTAGACCCAGAACGACCGCTTCTGAACACCGGGGGGTTGCCCGGAGGAAGAGGAGAAGCTCAGCGGGTCACTTGGTCTAGGAGTGACTGCATCAGAGCCACACGCGGTTGCCAGAGGAGGAGGTGAGTGGTGAGTTGTTTGGACTCAAAGCGACCGCTCCTGAACACCTGTGGCCTGCCTGGAGGAGGAGCGCGGTGGGTCGCTTGGTCTCCGAGCGACCACTCCTGAACACCCGGGGGGCTACCCCGAGGAGGAGGAGGAGGAACAGGGTGGGTCACTTGGACTCGGAGTGACTGCCTAGGGCTACAGGCGGTTGGCGGGAGGAGGAGACGCGAAGTGAGTTGCTTGGACTCCTAGTGACTGCATCGGAAACCGGGCGGCTGTCAGGAGGAAGAGGTGAGTGGCGGGTCTCTGGATCTCGGAGTTGTTGTACAGGGCTCTAGGTGGCGGCTCAGAGGAGGGGCCACATAGCCAGGTGATTAGGTGCAGAGCAGGGTACCAGGACCGGCTTCTTGGTGGAAGAGCCGCACAGAGACACGCCTAGGGGCAGAGCAAAGGTTCTAGGACTGCAGGCAGATTCTCTGAGGAGAAACAGCCTAAGGAGACTCGTCTGTGAAGGGTGAGGCTCCCAGGCCCAGGAGGTAGGTCCGGGCCCCTGGGAACGTTGCAGAGGAAGAGAGCCCAGCCCAGGCGGTAGTTGTAGATTGAGGGGAACCTCTGGGAGGGGAACCGACGAGCGAGACCTTCCCACCGGGTGAGTCTTCCCTGCCGGATGAGGTTGGCCCTCAAGGACGGTAAAACCAGAGACACAGGCACAAACAGGCCTTGCCTCAGCCCGCAGCCTAGTTCCCCTTTGGATGACCATTGGTCAACAAGTAGAGGCACCTCTACCCACTATCAGAGAATATACCCCACCTGAGGGTCACCACCCCTAGAGAGGCAGCTTCCTTGGAGACCACCGCATTATCAACTTCCTCCAAGACTGCAGGCTACTGAAGTATAAGAGGGGATATACTAGCAATCTTCAGGGACATTATAAGTCAATAGAGGAAATCTGCAATATCTTAATGACCCACTGATTCCTGAACAATATGAGAAAACAAGGGAAGAAAATGCCCCAAACAAATCTAGAGGTTACATCAATAAAATCCAAAGACAGCATGGCAGAAGAAATGACAGAAAGGGAGTTCAGAATGTACATAATTAAAATGATCAGGGATGCAAATGATGAGATGAAAGAGCAAATGCAGGCATGGAATGATGAGATGAAAGAGCAAATGCAGGCATTGAATGATAGGACCAATCAACAGTTAAAAGAGCAAATACAGGAAGAAAAAAGATCATTTCAATAAAGAGTTAGAGATATTGAAAAAAAAACCAAACAGAAATCCTTGAAATGAAGGAAACAATAAACCAAATTAAGAACTCCATAGAAAGCATAACCAATAGGATAGAACATCTGGAAGACAGAACCTCAGATATTGAAGACAAAATATTTAACCTTGAAAACAAAGTTGAACAAACAGAGAAGATGGTAAGAAATCATGAACAGAATCTCCAAGACTATGGGATATCATGAAAAGGCCAAATTTGAGAATTATTGGGATTGAGGAAGGCTTAGAGAAACAAACCAAAGGAATGAACAATCTATTCGATGAAATAATTTCAGAAAATTTCCCAAATCTGAAGAATGAAATGGAAAATCAAGTTCAAGAGGCTTATAGGACTCCAAATACACAAAATTACAACAGACCCACACCAAGGCACATTATCATGAAAATACCTAATATACAAAATAAAGACAGAATTTTAAAGGCTGTGAGAGAAAAGAACCAAATTACATTCAGGGGGAAACCAATACGGATATCAGCAGATTTTTCAATCCAGACCCTAAAAGCTAGAAGGGCCTGGAACAACATTTTTCAAACTCTGAAAGAAAATGGATGCCAACCAAGAATCTTATACCCAGCAAAACTTACCTTCAAATTTGACGATGAAATAAAATCCTTCCATGATAAACAAAAACTAAAAGAATTTACAAAAAGAAAGCCAGCATTACAGAACATTCTCAGCAAAATATTTCATGAGGAAGAGATGAAAAATAAAGAAGCAAATCAACAAAGGGAGGAATTATCCTAAAGGAACTCTCAAATAAAGGAGGAACCAAGATATGTCAAAAAAAAAAAAAATAAATAAATAAATAAAATTTTAAAAATGAACCAAATGACCGGGAATACAAATCATATCTCAATAATAACCCTGAATGTTAACGGCCTGAATTCATCAATCAAAAGACATAGACTGGCAGATTGGATTAAAAAGAAAGATCCAACAATATGTTGCCTGCAAGAGACTCACCTCACAGAAAGAGATACCCATAGACTAAAGGTGAAAGGATGGGGAAAAACATACCATGCACATGGGCTCAGCAAAAAAGCTGGAGTATCCATCCTCATTTCAGATAATGTGGACTTCAAGCCAAAGTTAGTCAGAAGGGATAAAGAAGGACATTTCATACTGCTTAAGGGAAGCATGAATCAGCAAGATATAACAATCATAAACATCTATGCCCCAAACAGTGGCTCATCCATGTATGTCAAACAAATCCTTCTCAATTTTAGAAACCAAATAGACCGTAACACAATAATACTAGGTGATTTTAACACGCCTCTCTCACCACTGGACAGATCTTCCAAACAAAAATTGAACAAAGAAACCATAGATCTCAATAACACAATCAATAATTTAGACTTAACAGACATTTATAGAATATACCATCCAACCAAGAGCGAATACACTTTCTTCTCAGCACCACATGGATCCTTCTCTAAAATAGACCATATATTATGCCACAAGCTAATGTTAGCAAATACAAGAAGATAGAGACAGTACCTTGTATTATATCAAATCATAATGGATTGAAGTTAGAAATAAATGAAAGAGTAAAAAACAGAAACTACTCCAACACCTGGAGATTAAACAATATGCTATTATATAATGAATGGATAACAGAAGACATTAGGAAGGAAATTAAAAAATTCTTAGAGGTAAACGAGAACAAAGAAACATCGTATCAAAATCTCTGGGACACAATGAAAGCAGTACTTAGAGGAAAATTTATTTCATGGAGTGCATTTAATAAAAGAAGTAAAACTCAACAAATAAACGACCTAACACTACAGCTCAAAGCCCTAGAAAAAGAAGAACAGACCAACACCAAAAGTAGTAGAAGACAGGAAATAGTTAAACTCAGAGCTGAAATCAACGAAATTGAAACAAAAGAAACAATACAAAAAATTGACAAAATAAATAGTTGGTTCTTTGAAAAAATAAACAAAATTGATAAACCTTTAGCTACACTAACAAAGAGAAGACAAGAGAAAACCCAAATCACTAAAATTTGGAATGAACAAGAAAATATCACAACAGACACGACTGAAATACAAAACATAATTAGAAGCTATTTGAAAATCTATACTCCAACAAAATAGAAAATTTCGAAGACATCAACAGGTTTCTAGAGACATATGAATTACCTAAACTGAACGAGGAGGACATACACAATTTAAATAGACCAATTTCAAGTAATGAAATAGAAGAAGTCATCAAAAGCCTACCAACAAAGAAAAGTTCAGGACCTGATGGGTTCTCAGCCGAGTTCTACAAAACCTTTAAAGAAGAGCTCATTCCAATACTTCTCAAAGTATTCCATAAAATAGAAGAGGAAGGAACCCTCCCAAACTCATTCTATGAAGCCAATATTACCCTGATACCTAAACCAGACAGAGACACATCGAGGAAAGAAAATTTCAGACCAATATCCTTAATGAACATCGACGCAAAAATTCTCAACAAAATTTAGCAAATCGCATACAAAAACATATTAAAAAGATAGTGCACCATGATCAAGTGGGTTTCATCCCAGGGATGCAAGGTTGGTTCAACATCAGGAAATCAATAAATGTCATTCACCATATCAATAGACTTAAAGCCAAGAATCACAAGATTATTTCAATAGATGCAGAAAAAGCATTTGATAAAATACAGCACCCCTTCATGCTCAAAACACTAGAAAAAATAGGGATAGTGGGAACATTCCTTAACATTGTAAAGGCCATCTATGCTAAGCCCATGGCTAATATCATTCTAAATGGTGAAAAACTGAAAGCATTCCCCCTAAAAACTGTAACAAGGCAGGGATGCCCTCTTTCACCACTTCTTTTCAATATTGTTCTTGAAATTCTAGCCAGAACAATTAGACAGACCAAAGAAATTAAAGGGATACAAATAGAAAAAGAAGAACTCAAACTATCCCTATTTGCTGATGATATGATTATATACTTAGAGGAATCAAGAAATTCCACCAGAAAACTTTTAGAACTCATAAGTGAATTCAGTTGAGTGGCAGGATATAAGATCAATGCTCATAAATCCAATGCATTTTTATACATAAGTGATGAATCTTCAGAAAGAGAAATTAGGAAAACGACCATATTCACAATAGCATCAAAAAAAATAAAATACTTGGGAATCAATCTAACAAAAGAGGTGAAAGACCTCTACAATGAGAACTACAGAACACTAAAGAAAGAAATTAAAGAAAACCTTAGAAGATGGAAAGATCTCCCATGTTCCTGGATAGGAAGAATTAATATTGTCAAAATGACCATGCTACCAAAAGTGCTATTCAGATTCAATGCAATTCCAATTAAAATCCCAATGATGTACCTTGCAGAAATAGAGCAAGCAATTATGAAATTCATCTGGAAGAATAAAAACCCAGAATAGCTAAAGTAATCCTTGGCAGAAAGAGTGAAGCAGGGGGTCACGCAATACCAGATCTTCAAATCTACTACAAAGCAATAGTAACAAAAATGGCATGGTATTGGTACCAAAATAGAAAGGTGGATCAATGGTACAGAATAGAGGACACGGACACAAACCCAAATAAATACAATTTTCTCATACTAGACAAAGGGGCCAAAAATATGCAATGGAGAAAAGATAGCCTCTTCAACAAATGGTGCTGGGAGAATTGGAAATCCATATGCAACAGAATGAAACTAAACCCATATCTCTCACCATGCATGAAACTAAACTCAAAATGGATTAAGGACCTCAGGATCAGACCAGAGACCTTGCATCTTATAGAAGAAAAAGTGGTTCCAGATCTTCAACATGTCGGCTTAGAACCAGATTTCCTCAACAGGACTCCCATAGCACAAGAAATAAAAGCAAGAATCAATAACTGGGATAGATTCAAACTAAAAAGCTTTCTCTCAGCAAAGGAAACTATCAGCAATGCGAAGAAAGAGCCTAGAGTGGGAGAAAATCTTTGCCACTCATACTTCAGATAGAGCACTAATCTCCAGAATCTATAAAGAACTCAAAAAACTCTACACCAAGAATGCAAATAATCCAATTGACAAATGGGCTAAGGAAATGAATAGACACTTCACAGAAGAAGATTTACAAGCAATCAACAAAAATATGGGAAAATGTTCAACATCTCTAGTAATAAGAGAAATGCAAATCAAAACTACCCTAAGATTCCATCTCACCCCAATTAGAATGGCGATTATCAAGAATACAAGCAACAACAGGTGTTGGCAAGGATGTGGGGAGAAAGGTACATTCATACATTGCTGGTGGGGCTCCAAACTAGTGCAGCCACTCTGGAAAGCAGTGTGGAGACTCCTTAGAAAACTTGGAATGGAACCACCATTTGACCCAGTTATGCCACTCCTTGGCCTATACCCAAAGGACTTAAAACCAGCATATTACAGAGATACAGCCACATCAATGTTCATAGCTGCTCAATTCACAATAGCCAGATTGTGGAACCAACCTAGATGTCCTTCAATTGATGAATGGATAAAGAAACTGTGGTATATATATACAATGGAATATTACTCAGCCATAAAGAATGATAAAATTATGGCATTTGCAGGCAAATGGATGAAACTGGAGAATATCATGCTAAGTGAGATAAGCCAATCTCAAAAATCCAAAGGATGAATGATATCGCTAATAAGTGGATGATGACACATAATGGGGGGTGGGAGGGGTTAGTGTTAGGGTTAGAGTTAGGGTTAGGGAGGGGGGCAAGAATGGAGGAAGGAAGGACTGTATAGAGGGAAAAGAGGGTGGGAAGGGTGGGAGGGAAGGGAAAAAAATAACAGAATGAATCAAACAACATTACCCTATGTAAATTTATGATTACACAAATGGTATGCCTTTACTCTATGTACAAACAGAGAAACAACATGTATACCATTTGTTTACAATAAAAAAAAAACTTAACATCAAAAAAATCAAAGAACCCAATTGATAAATGGACTAAAGAATTGCACACACACTTCACGGAAGAAGATATACTATCAATCAACAAATATATGAAAAAAATGTTCAACATCTCTAGCAATTAGAGAAATGCAAATCAAAATTACTCTAAGATTTCATCTTACACCAGTCAGAATAGCAATTATCAAGAATACAATCGACAATAAGTGTTGGCAAGGATGTGGGGAAAAAGGTACACTCATTCATTGCTGGTGGAACTGCAAATTGGTGTAACCACTCTGGAAAGCAGTATGGAGATTCCTCAGAAAACTTGGAATGGAACTCCATTTGACCCATCTGTCTTACTCCTCCATCTATACCTAAAGGGCTTAAAATCTGCATACTACATTAATGCAGCCATGTCAATGTTTATAGCCACTCAATTCACAATAGCTAAACTTTGGAACCAACTTAGATGCCCTTCAATAGATGAACAGAAAACTGTTATATATATATATATTTACATATATATATATTTATACACACACACACACACACACACACACACAATGGAATATTACTCAGCCTTAAAGGAAAATGAAATTATGGCATTTGCAGGTAAATGAATGGAGCTGAGAACATCATGCTAAGCAAAGTAAGCCAATCCCAGAAAACCAAGGCCAAACATTTTCTCTGATAAGTGGATGCTGATCCATAATGGGGGGATGGCGAGGGAGGAGTGTAGGAACTTTGGATAGAGCAGAGGGGAGGGAAGGGAGGCTCAGGGGTATGGGGGTGGGAAAGATGGCGAAATGAGATGGACATTATTATCCTATATACATATATGATTGCACAAATGGTGTGACTGCATCGTGTACAACCAGAGAAATGAAAAATTGTGCTCCATTTGTATGCAAGGAGTCGAAATGCATTCTGCTGCCATATATAACTAATTAGAACAAATCAAAAAAAAAAAAGAAATGCATGATAAAGTAGAAACAACTGTTTACTGGTTAACACAACCTGGTCATAGTCATAGCAATGTTGATTTTTAGAATTAGTGAATTCGTCATGAAGGAAGATACAGTTGTTTGGCCAGTAATCATTAAATCTCCACTTCCAACAGTTGGGCAGTTGGAGTGATTAAAAGCCAGTGAAAAGTAGGCACTGTCCCTCATATTGTAATGGGAGTGGAGAGAGATTCTTGGAGGGTCTGAGGTGCACATTATTCTGCGGGAATGAAAGAGAGTGCAATAAATGTCTGTGACGTATTCACAGGTGGGGGTTGTTGGTTGTGATGAAATAGTCACATATTTTAAGCTTATAAGCTTTAGATATTCAACTAACTCAGCACATAAAATGAAAGGGAGTGGAAGTGAAACACAGGAGAAAAGTAAAATTTTGTGGTCCTGGTGATTTTGCTGCCCACTGCTGTGAGTGTCTGCCTAGGAGAAGGAATGGCTGGGAGGTGTGCATCTGCTTTTCTTTCACTTCCCAAGTGCCTCATAGCATGAGCATGTCACTGTGTGGAGGTGATTGCAGGAATCCATATTTTGAATTCCTCATGCAGCATGGCCCCTAAACACAAAACAACCTCTTCCACTGGACCTCAACTGAACAAGCAGTGATTTGTTCTTTGGGAGTCTAAGAGCTTGCATAGCAACAAGGGAATGCCTTCTCAAGGATAATATTGCTAGATGCAGTCTTTATCCTATGCGTAGGCCTTCTACAGGAGAAGATACATGCCAAAATCCAGGCATTTTTTTTCTTAGTGCCCCAAGTCCCCTTCTTAATCCTCTGACTCCCCTTCTTAAGTGGGAGTCTTTCAGAAAAGCTGAGTCAAGTTTCAGGGATGCATTTATCAGCAGCAGCCACATCTATCCTAAGGAGGGGATGCAATGGTTACATAGGTACCATTTCCTGAAACTGGGGTGGGGCTATGTTGAGTGTGGGAAGTTGGTACCACTTTCTTCTTTGTCTATTCACACAATGAATAAGAAAATTATCATTTATAAACTGCTCAATGAATTAAAGGAATTCATGGTAAGCTGTTCCCACCAGGACTCTACCATGATTGTCACCATACAAGAGCTGGCAGAATAAGTTCTTTAATTTTTCTCTATGGAAATTGAAAAAAAAATTGATCCTACTAATAAAAACAAAAGAAAACAACAATAAGAGCATACAAATGGGCACCAATCTACGATAGCTTGACTTAAATTTTGAATTTCATGATGGTGTCAAAGTGATATGCATTCTATAGAAGATATATTTTGAATTTGATCCTTTCCTAGGATAACAATATATAGTATGATTTTTTTTATACCAAACAGTGGCAGCAAGGTGTAGCTTCCAGTCAGTCATGTGATCAGGACATAAACAATATTGTACAGTGCCTATGTTGCTAGGCCATGATATTTGGTAGTTTAGGTATATTAAGTGCATTTCTGATTTATAATATTTTTGATTTATGATTTTATCAGGGTATAACCTCATCATACATTAAGGAGCATATGTATTTATCTGGCATTTTGAAAAGTTTAAATTAATTGATAGCCCTACCCTTTCTGTAATTCGCCCTGGTGGTATCAGCTCATAGTAGGAAAACAGATTGCAGCAACTCTGAAATAGCTGATTGAAAATATATACCATATTTTCTTGGTCAATTAATAGCTGATGGTTTAGGTGCAACCATCAATAATGGGCACAGGTTGCTATATCATTGTGAATAATATGCAGTCATTTTTTGATAATTAAATAAATTATAAAGCTTTTCCGTATAAATGTAAAAAAAAAAAGAGAGAAGATATTCTTGCCCACCCTGAATCTTACTATGTGTATTGTCTTAGTAAATGCCACAGATACAAACTAATTAGGGAAAATAGTCCCCTACCCCTCTCACTTATTGCCATATTACCCATAAGAGTTTATTTTTATACTTACCACTCATGTATCAAAATGCATATGTTCATTTTTTTATCATTTATGTATTCATTATTATAATAATTGAGAAACTTTTTAAACTTAGAGTTTATGGTCACAGGTCATAAGAAGTTAAATCCATATTTACATATACATTTTTATGGAAAATAAGTATTACAGGTACTTTTCTCAGTATGGTTCTGAAGTAAAGTTTTCATTTTTTTGCAACTTTATTTTTGATTGATACTTTCTACATGCACATAAAAGTGAAATTCTCTTTGGTATTTATATATGCATGTAACATGACTTCGTTAAATTCATTTCATATTTCTTCCCCCATCCATCCTTCCTCCCTCCCTCTTATTCTTCTTGTACTTCACTGTTCTTCCCTATATATTAAGATATCTGATCTTCACCCCACCATCCTCTTTCCCTTATTTGCTCTAGCTTCCACATATGATTCTTGATTTTCTGAGTCTGTCTTATTTCACTTAGCATGTTATTCTACAGTTCCACACATTTACTGGCAAATGCCATTATTTCATTCTTCTTTGTGACTGAGTAAAACTCCATTGTATCTATATACCATATTTTCTTGGTTAATTAATCTACTAATGGATATCTGGGCTGATTCCATATGTTGGATTTTGTGAATTGATCTTCTGTAAACATTGAAGTGCCTGTATCTGTAGTATTCCAATTTTAGTTCTTTTGAATACATACTGAGGAGTGGAATAGCTGGGTCATACAGTAGTTCCATTTCTAGTTTCTTGAGGAATCTCTCATTTTAATGAGGGAGGTAAACCCAGGACATTAGGGGTAAAGAATAAGAAAAGGAAGGTAAAGAAAGAGGGTGAGAAAATGCAAGGGAGGGCCAGATATGTGCCCAATACCAAGGAGACTCAAAGTGGGGAAGGAAAATTATTCCAATAACCTCAACAGCGTCAGAGTAAAAGGATATGAATGCTAACAAAATAGGTGTTTCCCATTGCAAAGAGTTCTTAGATCTGAGATTTTTAACCCCTTGCCTCAGTTTTCTTCTATTTAAAAAACAATAACTTGGGACTAGGGCATATAGTCTAATGGTAGAGATTTTACCTAGCAAGCATGAAGTCCTGGGTTGAATTCCAAGTACCAGAGACACACAAATGCTCTCTGCTTTACTTTTCTTGCTATTTTGTACAAAATATGTTTGCTATGTTTGCTATTCTGTACAAAAGAAAAAAAGAAACTAGGAAAGGAAATATACTTTGGGTTTTAGTTTTACAAAACCATTCATCCTCTCCTTGCTTTTACATTTTGATACTACAAACTTCTTTGTTTTTAAAAGAACAGGCAAATAGATTTATGACCTTATAGATGTTTAATTTTGGATTGTGGAATACCAATCATTTCATGAATCCCAAATACCCAATTCAAGTATCTAAACATCTTCAATTATGAAGGGCATTTTCAACAGGAAGATAAATAATTACATTACCTTTAGTCTAGAAATTTGATCAAGGAGTTTCCTGACACCTTTGAGCAGGAATTCCTATTTAGATTACCAGTCAAATAGATGCCCTATCATTTTTTTAATCAAGTTAACATCTCTTCAGCCAAGATCACAATGCAACCAAAAGAGACAGAGAAGCATGCCTTTGCCAGGAGGGAAAGACCAACGTCACATCCCAACACACTACAATGAACTGTTTGCTGTTAGTGAAAAGGCTGTCACTGCTTCTTTGACAAAATCACAGTTTTCAAAAACCATGCTCAAATTCATTTTAGACATCTCTTTCAGGCCTACAGCAATCTAGCAACAGTCTATAACCTGATTCTCAGTCTATATTAGATTATAAAGCTTTTAGAACAACTTTGTGTGTTTATTCATCAATAACCCCCCTCACCTTCTTTTGCTGTGCTGATTCTTTTTTTTTTTTTTTTCCTGATGGGTGAAATCTAAGAAATTTTGTGTCCAAATCAAATCATGACAGTTGTACCTAGTGAGAATACAAACAGTTCCTAGTGAGATTACAATTACTCTCAGCCCTCAAATTCCTAAACTACAGGAGTAACGATAAGGCCCTTTCTATTCTCAGAGATTGTCCCTCACCCCACAGACCCAGAATTTGAGGCAAAAGTGACAGGGGGGTGGGAATAAGGTTACTGTGGTATTTTTCTAAATGTTTCAAAACTCTAGTGTCAAGGGATAAGCCAAGAATCTCTGCTTCCTACCACTAAATCCTTAACTGAATCTTCTGGTCAAGATTCTGGGGCCTGATTTTTATTGAAAGTTTGCTTAAAAATATAGACCAGAAGTTTTTCTTTTCTAGATGAAATGCTTTAAGTGGGTATTTAAATAAATATTGTTATTCTCCAAGTCAAATAAACATTCAGGTAATTCTGAGCTTTGAAAGAAATTTAATTATCAAGGACAAAAGCCCCCTCATTTTGTTGAAAAGCTGAACAATTTTCTACTGTGTTTCCTTTTAAGTGGAGGCCTCTCAATAGTGTTCAACCCTCAATAAGAAAACTCTGGGGTGGACCCATCAGCTCTGGGTACATCATTATTTTTCAGGATGATTGGTGATTAACAAATGCATTATATCATCAACTTGCATTTATTAAGTGCCCAAATGAACATAATGTTATGCTGCGTGCTGTATGAGGCAAGTTAAATAGACACAGTCCCTACCCTCTAGGAGGAAATTACTCATATTTATGAGATAGCAGCATGATGTAATCCATGCAGTGCTGAATGAGAGCAAATTTTAATCATGAAAGTATCACTAACTCATATATATATACTTTAGATGTTCTCTAGAAAAGCACAATCAAGAACTGGAGGGATTATTCCTTTCTTTTGCATAGATGTTCTAGTAGTGCTTCATTTCATTATGGGAATATCTGGCAACCATGAAACCAACTTTAGGAAAAATTTTCATTTCATCTGATTAATTAAAGTAGTTATAACAGGGCTTCCAAAAGAGTAGTAAACTTATGATTACCTGAAACTAATTCAAGTAGTACATGAACTTTAATAGTTGTATATTTAATTTAATACACAGTAGAAGATATTAATGGATTAGATCCTTAAATCAATAATATAAAATTTCTTTTCAGGTAAACTTAGAGTTTAGAAAAGATTTGATTTTAAAAAATATGTTAAATAGCAGGTAGATATGAAGGTAGAAAAAACATAAAAAACTTTGGAAAACATTTGATTAGAGTATGAACTTGTCATCTAAGTAGCAAGGAAGTAATGCCAACATACATTGGTTGACTTTTCACATTAAAATGTCTTATTTGAAATTGTGATGACTTTTTTCTGCATAGAAACACAACAATTGAAATATTGGGTAAGAGACTGAATAAATCTATGAAGGCTATCAAAACTCATTAAATGATGCAAAATTTATAGATGAAACTCAAAACCATTACAATTATAATAATATAATAAAATATTATAAAAACAATAAAACATTTATGAAGGAATTTTTGTTAAATTTGAAATAAAAATACCATTGAGACAAATTAAAGACATAAATGCATGACATATTGCTTGTAAATGGATTGAATAACAATATTGTTCAAATGTAGTACACTGCAAATTGACTACAGATTCAATGAAATTCTTTGTAAAATTTCATCTGACTCTTTTGAAGAAATAGATAAGCTGATTCTAAAATTCATATAGAAGTGTAAGGGGCCCAGGACAGACAAAACAATCTTTCAAAAGAACAAAGTTGGAGAATTCTTTTTTATTTTCTAATTTTATTTTGGTTTTCTTTTTTCCTTTTTTTTTTTTTGTCCTTTTTAATTTACTACATAATTAAGACAATGGAGTAATGATCTAAGGTTAGAAATGCAATGCAGCTCAATCAAATAGAAATGAGAATCCAGAAAGAAACTTTTATATTCATGGATTTTGGGCAAGAGTGCCAAGAAAATACAATAAGGAAAGAATAATCTTATCAAAAAATCATATGGGCACAACTGGATATACATGTATAAAAGAATCGTTAGACCCTTACTGCATACTATATTTATAATTTAGCTCAAAATACAAGCTACTAAATGTAAACATTAAAACCACAGAAACCCTGAAAAAAAAAAAAAGTAAATTTTTACCTCAGAAAAAGGTGTTCATTCCTTAAATATTACACAGAAGCACAAATAACAAAAGGAAAAGTAGATGGATTTTAGAATTGAAATTATATGAAGTATCTTTTTCAATCGCAATGCAATACAAGAAAAAATCAACAAGAAACACTTTGGAAAACCATACAAGTATATGGAACTTAATTTTGAACAACCAGTGGATCAAGAAAGAAATCAGGAAGGAATTTAAAATTTTCTTGAAACAAATGAAAATGTAACCACAACATACCAAAACTACTGGATAAAGCAAAACATTAATAAGAAGGAAGTTTATAGCAATTAACACCTACATCAAAAATGCAAAAATATCTCAAACAACCTATTATTGCATCTCAAGGAGCTAGAAAAACAGGAACAAAATTAATTTTAAAAAAGACCCTAAATTAGTAAAAGGAAAGAAATAAGGTCAGAAGAGAAATAAAGATGAATCTTTTTTAAACCAGCAAATTTTACATTCAAGTTAAGTGCTGTGTTTTAAAACGATCCTCCCAGGAGGAGTGCACTCATTACCACTATACAGCTTTTGCTCAATGTATTTTTGGAACTCTACTTTTGGACATATCTTCAGAATCTCTTTATAAATTAGCAAGAAAATCAACTTTACTGCTGCATAATTACACACAATGTAGCATTATCTGCCTCATTCATCAGACTTAACCCCAGATGATTCCCAGCTCTTTAAAGAATTAAATCCATCTGGTAATGTACAAATGCTGATGAGTGTACATATTTATTTTAGGAAATAAATAAGCAAAAGGAAAATTTCTATCAACCTTGTAAAAGTTTCCTGTTTGGAATGATTTGGTATATCTCTTTTCAGACATTTTTCTACGTAGGAATATGTTTATAAACTTATTATCAAGTCACACATACACTTTTGTAACAAAAAGTAAATGCTATTTAATTGTAAGCAATTATTATTGTTACTGTAATTATAACCTATTTTTTCATTTGAAAGTATTTTATGAACATTTTATACACACACACACACACACACACATACACACACAAATTAATTTTATTTGGCTACATAGATTTCACTGTTGGTTTTACCACAACTTATCTAATCAACTTCTTGTTAGAAATTCAAGAGGTTCAAATTTGCTTTTCCTATTATCATTGTAATACAACAAGCCACCTGATACATACATTTTTGAAAACTTGTCCAATTATTTATTTTTAAAATATCTGTAGAAATGAAATTGCTGAGTTAAAGGTTGAGTTTTGATAAGTTTTGTCAAATGACCATTCATATTACTGTCCAAATATTGAGTGCCAAGTCCTGCTCAGTCCTAGAGGTAAACAAGATTGACAAGATGTTTGTACTCAAACAATTTATCTTCTACCAGATGGATAGATTTTGAATCAACAAGTATAGGTTTGCAAGAGGGGGAAAGGTATTTGATTGCTAGAAGTGGCTCTCAATCTGGGGGTTCAGTGAATATTTTAAGATATTTAAACTGAGATTCTGAAGAACACCAGTTATACTGGAAAAATGTGTTTCAGGAAGAGTGAAAACAGTACAACAGATGAACCAGGGTTAGATAGAATATGTAATTCAGAGGAAAATTAATCAAGTCCATTTGGCTAGAGACATACATTTTTTAAGAGACAAAGAGTTAATATCTTTGCTATATGAAGAATTCTTGCAAATCAATAGGAAAAGTTTGCTTTTATCAGTGGGAAGAGACAATTCACCAAAAAAGAAATAAGAATATATTACATTCTTTAAAGTTCAATCCCATTAATAACAATTCAATTTTAATAAGGAATTTGTTTTTAAATTGTTTTGCCCATTATATCAACAATGTTCCAAAATAATCAGTATCCAAATTTAGCAAGGGCCACCAAGAACAGCAATACCTAGTGGTGAAGCACTTGGCTTCAGAGCCAGACTGATAGGTTTAAAACCTGCCTCTTTCTCTTAGCAACTATATGATCTTTGTCAACTTTTTAAAACATTCTATGTCTTAGTATCCACATCTATAAATGGTACTAATTCAACCTCATTAGGTTATTGTGAGGATCAAATAATATACGTAAGTGCTTACAGTAGCACCTACGCATAGTGAATACCCATTAAATGCTGTTATGATGTGACCTTGCCCAATAACTTCACATATCATTGCATTCATATACTAACTCGTAAGAGATATTTTGGCTCACCTCCCATTGTATCAGCTTCATACTGTTACAATACTAATTTAATTACACAATATATGCTAATTTAATACATGTTGATGACTAAAGTCTTATATTTTAAAATAAACATTTATGATAGGATATATTCTTGGTTATTATTCTTTTTTATTTTTTGAAAAAATGCCTCACTATTTTCACACTTATTTTTCCTAAATACACTATAAAATACATTTTTTTCTTTTTCAAACTGTAAAGCAAAATATTACAAAATTAAGTCTTGGAAATGCATTTAATTATAGAGCGATATGTTGAGAAATAACATTCTTACCCTATTGATAGTTTCCAAGAACAATTTATATGTTCTTCCCCTTTATTTATTTTATCCATTTATTTTCCTACATATATAAATACAACCATGACAGATTTTGTCATTTTTACACAAATCAGTCACTGCATTGAAATAATTTCACCCATGAATATGTATTTTGTATGTATGTGTGTGTGCTACATACATACATGTTCAATACATAGTTCATATAGGCCATTCTAGGAAAAAAAACCTCATATACATATACATATGTGTGCTGTGTACATACTTGTTTTCATGTATGTAGATAAAAATGAATTCTGCAGAAAATTCCAAAATTCTACTTATTTCAAGCACTATTGAAATAAGTGAATAACCATGTCACTTCCAAAAATGACTCTATTTTAAAGGAAAAACAAATCATTTAAAAAAAATGAGTATATTTACCTAAAAATGAATCCCATTACTTTACAGTTAAACTCTGTATATTAATAATACATAAATATAAAGTGTCAAGAAATTCTTTACTTTTTAAGTAAACATACATTCACATACACAAACACATCTACTATATTTGGAACTTGAAAAAAATTTTTGTGTCCCAAAGGCCGAAGTATTAAAGGTTTGGTTCCAGTCTGCAGTGCTTTTAGGAGGCAGTGGATCATCTGGGAGGTAGGGCCTAAGATAAGTTAGGATTAGGTCACTGGGCAGATGCCCTTGAAGGAGATATTGGGATCCCAGCCCCTCCTCTTCCTCTCTCTTTGACTTCCTAGTTACCATGAGTAGCTTCCTCCAACCAGTGTTCCATGATTTGCTGGCTCACCACAAATTCCAAAGGAACAGACCAACCAACCATAGACTGAAACCTCCAAAACAGTGGGCCAAAATAAACCTTCCCTCTCTTTAAGTTGATCATCTCAGGTATTGGTTACAGTTCTAAAAATTCAATTAACCCAACACCCAACCTTCTATTTTATGATTTAATTTATGTGGAAATCACAGACATTATAGGTAAGTTATACTCATTAGGTTTCATGGTACTTGGATTTCTACTTGAAATAGTTTTTATACCAGATAATCAATATATACAGGTTGAACAGACATGGCTTAACATCGTCTTTTACAAAAGGAAAATCCTTTATTAATCACTTCCCTTCAGAAAATAAGCCGTATAATCTCTTGTTAAAGAGAAAACAAAAGGGCATTCTCTAATTTCTAGCACATGGGCTGAAATAGTTTCCCTATGAACAGTCAGAAGCTGGGGATGCACCATCCAACTGCTATTCTGTCACTTAGTAAATACAATGCTTAATACCAAGAATGTCTGCTAAGTAAAAGAGGGAATATCAGATTAAGTATAACAAGTCAATGGCAAAGTCTCTAAAATTACACATGAACACTGTGGACCAGAGGCAGTCTCTCAGTGATGCTAAAAACTTCAGGGCCTCTCACTTGCACAGGCAACTTCAAAGACCCAAGATTGGACCTCAGAACTGTGGATTCATGGTCATTTTTTAAGCTTTCAAAAATATTTTGTATTCTTATACTTAAAGAGAATTCTCCTCCCTCCCATATTAAGTGAATTTCAGGCCTCAGAAAACTAGAATCTATCCCTTCTTTTCAGTCTTGAAAAGACATTCCCTTTCCCTTTCGTGGTTGAGACTTCTCCCCATGAAAAGTAAAGAGAATGCATTTTCTTAGCATGTCAGCATCCTCATGGCTCTTGGATATCACCTGGTAAGCCAAAGGAAAAAGGAAGGATGAAAAATTTCAATTAGTTTGAATTTCTAAGTAGAAAGGGTAAAGGATAGTTTGTAGAACTCTTATTTTACTGTACAGAATGTTAATAGCAAACTGATCATTCTTGTGTCCTACAAAATATATGTCAACGTTATTATAAATTCCTGGCTATGGTTGAGTAAGAGGCCAAGAAAGACCTCTTTGTATTATCATCCCACCTTATTCTAAAACACAGCTGCTTCCAGAAGCAAAGAAAGGAAGGGAGTGGGCAGTAGATGCCTTGAACAGTCCTTAAAGTTTTATTTTGGTTACAATTTCATAGCAGGAGAGATGAGGAAAAAATGCTAAGATTAGTGAGGGAATATAATTATTTAATAAATGACATCTGTTTGAAAGTAACTTTAGATAATTCAGTCTTTTCAAGTGTAAAAAACACCGAGAACTCTAAGCTCCCCATCAAGAAGTAAAGTATAAATTGAATAAAGTGTTTCTGAAGGAGGGGGAAGAGTCGCACATTTTTTATATCTTGAAAATGCAGATGCAAGAAAAAGGAGAAAATTGTGAAAAACAAGTGATATAAACAATGAATTAAGAGATCAGTAAAGTTGGAAATTTCTGGAGTTAATATTTATTCTCTTTAAACTTAAGTTTCTAGACATTTCTTCCTCATTTTAAAAATTTTCATACATGATACAAAAATACCAAAGAAATGCAAAAGCTAGCATAGTTGCAGTCAGATTTCGTTGTAAAGTTTTTGTTCTACAATTTGTGGATGTCTTCCTAGTTGTCTTTCATGCTATCCTGGCCAGCCCCTACCTTCTGCTAAATGTTGTTTGTCAGAATTTCTCATCCATCTCATTTGTTTCAACCAAGTGTTTTTCTTCACCATCAAAGCAGCAATACAGGAATATAAAATTATTAAAATGCTAATTGATTAAGGACATTTATTTCAATTTCAGATAATTTTGAACAATTCATATTCTTTGTACATGACTTGATTTGATAAATAAACAATCGAAGCATATGGCTAATGTTTTATTTTTACTACTTTTAATGTCTTATTCCAAGTATATTTAATTTCTTAAGCTGAAAACAAACATGGTAGGTTATAAGACATAAACACATTGTGATTTTTATATTAAAATATTACAGGCTATCTTGACTACTGTGGCAAATGGAAATATTTCAATTTTTATTTTCAGAGCATCTTTAGCTTAAAATAACTTACATACAGTGATAGACACACTCCCCATTGCCTCCAGTAGTCCTTCTCTCTTCATCCATTATTAAAGAACTTCTAAACTTTTAGATAGATTCATGGGTGTTGCTATAGTTTGGATGTTGAGTTTCTACCAAAGGACCGTGAGTTACATATTTAGTACTGAGGGTGGTGCTACTAGAAGTTGATGGAACCTTTAGGAGGAGGATCTAGTGGGAGGTTCTTTGGCCTCAAAGAGGATCATAGGAGACCCTGGCCCCTGTCCTCATTCTGCTTTGCATCCTGCCCATGAGGTAAGCAGTTTGCTTTGCCTTGTGCTCCTGGCCATTGTTGTTTGGCATCCCCACCAGAGTCCTAAGTGCAACAGGACCACCCAATCATGGACTGCACCCTTTAAAATAATGAACCAAAACACACTTTTTTTCTTCATAAGTTAATTATCTCAGGTGTTTTGTTAAAGTGACGGAGACCTAACTAACACAGATGTCCCAAATAAAAACAACATTTCCTGGCTGCCCTTGTAGCTTCATGAGGCATATGACTGAATTCTAGCAAGAATATGTGAACAACAGCTGTCTATTAAAAAAATTAACTCTGCCCTCAAGAAAGACAATTTACAATACAATACATTCAATTAGTAGAGCAATTATCAAAGTGCAACGCCAAAACCAATGGTGGCACTTGAGATGATTTTAAGTAGGACAGTGATAAATATCTTAGCTATGACTATATTGACTTCTTATAACAGAAAATCTGATTTAAAAGGTACTTAAGCAAGTTGCGAGTTCATTTTTTATTGTGCAATAACCAGAGAACCTACTCTACCCAGATTTCTGCTTAACCATCTTTTAAAAAGTCTATTTATTAAGTATTCTAATTGACAAACATTGCATATGTCCACTGTATACAACATGATGTTTGAAATATTGTGGAATGTCTAAATCAAGGTAGTTAACATATGCATTATGAGACATACTTATTGTGTGTGTGTGTGTGTGTGTGTGTGTGTGTGTGTAATTAGAACACTCAAAATCCTGTCCCATCGTGATCTTCAGGAACCATTGTTTCATAGTCACTGTGGTGTAATACATCTCTTGAACTTAAAAAAAATGAGGAGACACTGGAGAATTCAATTCACCAATTATTTTTGTTATCTTGTGTGGATGTATGAATATGTAAAAATGAATCCCACTATCATATATTACTAAAATGCATGAATAAAGAATTTTAAAAACCAATGGCACACTTTTTGTCTTTTTCTTGGTCTATTTTGCCTTCCTGCCTGGTAGAATTTGAATGGAACAGTGAACTTAAACCATGAATGGACTTTGGGAATTAAGTCCTTACATATCTATAATAACCTAGAATGTAAATGGACTAAATTCAATGACTGCCTAGATTGGCTAAATGAATACAAACTCAAAAACTGGCCATATTTTGCCTAAAAGAAATTCACTTCACCAAAAAAGATATGCAGGCTGAAAATGGAAGGATGGAAAAAGATAAGTCCATACAAAAAGAAACCAAAATGGAGGAAGAGTAGCAATCACATATCAGAAAAAATAGACCTATTGTAGTCATTTTTTTTTTCCTGCTACTGGGTCCAAAGACCTAAAAAGAAGAATTAGAGGAGAAAAAGTTTATTTGGGGGCTCACAGTTTCAGAAATATCAGTTGATGGATAGCCACTTCTATTCCTTAGAGCGCAAGTGAGATAGCAGCACATCATGCTGAAAAAGTGTGGTGGAGGAAAGCAGCCTCGAAGCAGAGCAAGTGAGAGAGATTCTCCTCACCAGGACAAAATATAAACCCCAAAGGCATGACTCCCAGGACCCACCTTCTCCAGCCACACACTATCTGCCTACAGTTACCACTCAGTTAATTCCTGTCAGGGGATTAATTCACCAATTGGGTTGAGGGTCTCATAACCCAAACATTTCACCTCTAAACCTTCTTGCATTATCTCACATACAAGATTTTGGGGGACAACTCACATCTAAACCATAACAAGACCTAAAGACAAAAACTGTAAAAAGGAGACAAAGGATGTCACAATATAATGACTGAGGGGTCAATTCTATAAGAAGACAGGACAATCATAAATGTATATTCACCTAATGCCAGAGCACCCTATTTTATAAAACAAACATTAGAGCTAAAATAAAAGATAGGATTCAATGCAACAATAGTGAGTGACTTCAAAAAAATCAATAAAGATGCATCAAATTTAACTATAATATAAATCAAATGGACTCCCAGACATTTGCAGAATATTTCATTGACAGCTACAAAATACACACGTTTTTCATCAGCACGTGGAATGTTCTCTAGAATGCATTTTTATATAATCAATAATGAGACTGCTGAGAAAGAAAGTATTAAAAGAAATTCCATTAACATTAGCTATCAAAAACTACCTAGGAATAAATTTAACCAAGGAAGAAAAAGACCTCCACAATGAAAATATTAAGGCTCTGAAACTTAAGAGAACATTAAAAAGAAAAAGGGAAGTATTTCCCAAGTTAATGGGTTAGAATAATGTCCATACTACCCAAAGTCATTTACCAATTCAATCTTCATCAAAATACCAATGACATTCTTCACATAACTGGAAAGCAATCTTAAATTTCATATGGATGCACAAAAGGCCTCAACTACCCAAAGCCATCTTGAGCAAAAAGAACAAAGGTGGAGCTGGGCGTGGCAGTGCACGCCGGTAATCCTAGTGACTTGAGAGACTGAGGCAGGAGGATGATGGTTCAAAGCCAGCCTCAGCAACTAAGCAAGGCCCTGAGAAACTTAGTGAGACCCTGTCTCTAAATAAAATATAAAAAGGGCTGGGTTCAGTCCCTAGTACTAAGAAAAAAAAAAAAGAAAAAGAAAAGGAAAGAAAAAGAAATGAAAAGAACAACGGTAGAGGTATCACAATACTGGATTTCAAGGTATACTACTGAGGCATAGTAATTCAAACATGATGTTGAAATAAAAACAGACACCCAGACCAATGGGATAGAATAGAGTATTGAGAAATAGATCCATGCCCTTATAGTCAATTGATTCTCAACAAAGGTGCCATAAACAGACATTGAAGAAATGACAACCTCTTCAATAAATGGTTCTGAGAAAACTGGATATTTATGTGAAAGAAATCGAAACTAGACCCCTATCTTTTATCTTATAAAAAATAAACTGAAAATGGGTCAAAGAACTAAAAATAATTCCCAAAACTGTGAAACTACTGGAAAAAAAAAGATAAATGAAACATTTTAAGGTATCAGTAATGATTTTTATTTTGGATAAGACCCTAAAAGCACAGTATATAAAAATAAAAATAGATAAATTGGAATACATAAAACATCAAAGAAAACAACAAAATCAAGACCAACTGACAGAATGGGAAAAAATTGCAACTATTCATCAGATGAAACATTGATATCCAAAATATATAGGGAACATAGCTCAATATCAAAAAATCAATAATCCAATTTAAAAATGGACAAAGGACATGAACAGACACTTGTCAAAAGAAGAAATTCAAATGGTCACCAAATTTGTGAAAAAATACTAAACTCAATTAGTTGTCAGGGAATGCAAGCAAAAATTACAATGAATTATCATCCCACGTCAGTTTGAATGACTATTATCAAAAAGTCAAAAAAAAATTAACTATACTGGCAAGGATTTGGTGAAAAGTGAAAACGTAAATTAGTATAACCACTATGAAGAAGAGTCTGGAGTTTCCTCAAGACACTAAAAATAGATCTACCATATAATCAGCTATCCCACTTACGGATGTATATCCAAAGAAATTTGACATCAGTCTATCAAAGACACACAATGCACCCAAGTTTGTTGCTGCATTATTCTCAAAAGCTAAAGTATGGAACCAACCTAGATGCCCATCAATGGATGAGTGATATAGAAAATGTGGTTTATATACCCAGTGCAATATTATTAAGCCTATCCTATCTTTTGCAGTAAAATGGATGAAACTAGTGAACATAATTTGATGTAAAAGAATTCAGATGTCAAATGCCATATTCCATGTGTTCTCACTCATATATAGATATTTTTTTAAGTTGATTGGAATATGTAATAGTGATAGACACTGGGAAAAGTTGGGGGCAGAAAGAAGGTGGGAGATTATATAATGGGTACCTAAAGACAGTTAAATACAGGAGAGTGAGTGAACTATGGGTTGCAATAACCCATTACATATTTTGTAAACAACTTAAAGAAAGGAGTTTGAAGGCTCCAAATTCAAAGTAATGCTAAGGTAATAGAAATATTAACTATGTTGATTGAATCAGTACATACTATATATACATATTGAAATATCACACTATAGCCATAAATATGTATATTTTTCATGCTAATAAAAATAATGTTAAATGTTTAAGAAATAGAAATAATAACTACTTTGATTTGATTGTTACATACTGTAGATGTGTCAAATTATTACACTTACCCCATAAACATATAATTAAATTAATAATTTAAAAAATTAAAAATTTTTAAATGAAGTGATAAATTTTTAAATTTTTTTATCATTTAATTTTTTACAGACTGCGTTTTGATTCATTGTACACAAATGGGGTACATCATTTCATTTCTATGGTTGTATACGATGTAGATTCATACTATTCATGTAATGATACATGTATGTAGGGTAATGATGACTGCCTCATTCCACCATTTTTCACACCCCACTCCCTCTCATTTCCTTCTACATAATCTAAAATTCCTCAGTTCTTCTCTCACTCCCCACTCCCCCACCCCCATTATATATCATTCTACATTATCAGGGAAAACATTCAGCCTTCAATTTTTGGGGATTGGCCTATTTCACTTAGCATGATATTCTCCAATTTCATCATTTGCAAATGCCATAATATTATTATTCTTTATGACTGAATAATATTCCATTGTGTATATATACTAGAGTTTCGTTATCCATTCATCTGTCGAAGGGCATCTAGGCTGTTTCCACAATCTATCTATTGTGAACTGAGTTGCTATAAATATTGATGTGGCTGTTACTGTAGTTTGCTGATTTTGAGTCCTTTGGGTATAAACCGAGGAGTGGGATAACTGGGTCAAAATGTGGGTCCATTCCAAGTTTTCTGAGGATTCTCCATACTGCTTTCCAGAGTGGCTGCACAAATTTGCAAGTCCACCAGCAATGTAAAAGTGTGCCTTTTCCCCCACATCCACACCAACATCTATTATTGTTTGTGTTCTTGATAATAGTCATTCTAATTGGAGTAAGATGAAATCTGAGAGTTGTTTTCATTTGCATTTCTCTAATAACTAGAGATGTTGAACACTTTTTCATATATTTATTAATTGCCTGTATGTCTTCTTCTGTAAAATGTCTGTCCAGATCCTTGGCCCATTAATTGATTGGGTTCTTTGTATTTTTGGTGTAAAGTTTTGTAAGTTCTTTATAAATTTTAGAGATAAGTACTCTATCTGAAGTGTGTGTGAAACAGATTTTTCTCTCATTCTGTAGGCCTTCTTCACATTTTTGTTTGTATCCTTTGCTGAGGAAAAGCTTTTTAGTTTGAGTCCATCCCACTTATTGATTCTTGCTTTGATTTCTTGTGTTTTGGGAGTCTTGTTGAGGAAGTCTGATCCTAAGCCAACATGATGAAGATTCGGCCTACTTTGTCTTCTATCAGGTGCAGGGTCTCTGGTCTAATTCCTATGTCTTTGATCCATTTTGAGTTGAATTTTGTGCAAGGTGAGAGATAGAGGTTTAATTTCATTTTACTGCATCTGGATTTCCAGTTTTGCCAGCACCATTTGTTGAACAGGTTATCTTTTCTCCATTGTGTGTTTTTGGCTCCTTTGTCTAGTATGAGGTGACTGTATTTATGTGGTTTTGTCTCTGTGTCTTCTATTCTTTACAACTGTCTGCCTGTCTATTTTGGTGCCAATACCTTGCTATTTTTGTTACTATCGCTCTGTAGTATAGTTTAATGTCTGGTATTGTGATATCTCCTGTTTCACTTTTTCTGCTTAGGATTGTTTTGACTATTCAAGGTCTCTTGTTCTTCCAGATGAGGTTCATGATTGCTTTCTCTATTTCTATGAGGAATGCCATTGGGATTTTAATTGGATTGCTTTGAATCTGTATAGCACCTTTGGTAGAGTGGCCATTTTGACAATGTTAATTCTGCCTATCCAAGAACATGGGAGATCTTCCCATCTTCGAAGGTTTTCTTTAATTTCTTTTTTTAATGTTCTGTAGTTTTCATTGTAGAGGTCTTTCGACTCTTTTGTTAGATTGATTCCCAAGTTTTTTGTTTTTTTTTTTTTTTGAGGCTATCATGAATGGAGTGGTTTTCCTAATTTCTCTTTCAGAAGATTCATCACTTATAAATAGAAATGGATTAGATTTACATGTATTTATTTCATATCCTGCTACTTTGCTGAATTCATTTATTAGTTCTAGAAGTTTTCTAGTGGAGTTTTTTGGATTTTCTAAATATTGGATCATGTCATCAGCAAATAGTGACAACGTTAGTTCTTTTCCTATTTGTATCCCTTAAATTTCTTTGGTCTGTATAATTGCTCTGGCAAGTGTTTCAAGGACGATGTTGAACAGAAGTGGTGAAAGAGGGCATCCCGGTCTTGTTCCAGTTTTTAGAGGGAATGCTTTCAGTTTTTCTCCATTAAGAATGATGTTGGGGGTTTTTCAAGATGGCGGACTAGAGGGCGGCTGCATTTCATGTTGTTCCAGGACTCAGGATTCAAAAGAGGAGATAGTGAGAGACTTGGGACCAACTCAAAGTGGCCGGGTGAGTCTCTCCCGTTGGGGAGGCGTCCCGGATGGGGCGGTAGTCCCGGAACGCAGGAAACTTTGTGAAGTGGAGTTGCCCAGCGAGACGCCCCTCCCCCTGTGGAGCGGTAAACACGGACCACTGGGAACTTTGCAGAGGAAGCTGCTCAGCACAGCGCTTGGTTTCAGAGTAAACCACCGGGCTTTGGCGGCTGCCCAGAGGACGGCCTGCATAGGCAGGTGATTAGGTGCAGAACAGAGTCCCAGGGCCTAGGCGGCATTTCGGTGGAAGAGCTGCAGAGACAAGCTGAGGGGCGGAGCTAAGGTTCCAGGACTGCGGGCAGCTTATCTGAGGAGAGGCAGCCTAAGGAGACTCGTCTGCAAAGGGTGAGGCTCCCAGGCCCAGGAGGTAGGTCTAGGCCCCTGGGAATGTTGCCTTGGAAGGCTGCCCTGCCCAGGCGGCAAGATACCCTTCTCCCCACTGGAGCAGAGAACACGGACAGCGGGGAACTTTGCAGAGGAGGCCCTGCAGCACAACGCTTGGTTTCGGAGCAACCTACCAGGGCTCCAGCAGCTGCCAGAGGAAGAGCTGGGCGGCGAGCTGTTTGGACCCAGAGCAACCTCCTGAACAATGGGGGGGGCTGTCCTGAGGAGGTGGAGGTGCGCAGTGAGTTGCTTGGTCTACAAGCGCCCACACAGAACACCGGGTGGCTGCCTGGAGGAAGAGGCGAGCGGCGGGTCACTGGGGCTCGGAGCATATGTACGAGGCTCCAGGTGGTTGCTCAGAGGAGGGGTCGCATAGCCAGGTGATTAGGTGCAAAGCACGGTCCGGGGACCTAGGTGCCTTTTGGTGAAAGAGCTACACAGAGACAAGCTGAGGGGCAGAGCGAAGGTTCCAGGACTGCGGGCAGCTTCTCTGAGGAGGGGCAACCTAAGGAGACTCATCTGCGAAGGGTGAGGCTCCCAGGCCCAGGAGGTAGGTCCGGGCCCCTGGGAACGTTGCCTGGGAAGGCTACCCTGCCCAGGCGGTAGTTGTGGACTGAGGGGAACCACTAGGAGGGGAACTGACCAACGAGACCTCCCCACCGGGTGAGTCTTCCCCACCAGGTGAGGTTTTACCACAAGCACGATAAAACGAGAGACACAGGCCCGAACAGGCCTTGCCTCAGCCCGCAGCCTAGTTCCCCTTTGGATGACCATTGGTCAACAAGTGGAGGCACCTCTGCCCACTAGCAGGGAATATACCCCACCTGAAGACCACCACCCCTAGAGAGGCAGCTTCCTTGGAGAGCACCGCATTATCAAATTTCTCCAAGACTTCAGGCTACTGAAGGATAAGAGGGGATACACTAGCAATCTTCAGGGACATTATAAGTCAACAGAGGAAATCTGCAACACCTCAGCAGTCCACTGATACCTGAACGACAAGAGAAAACAAGGGAAGAGAATGCCTCAAACAAATCTGGATGTTACATCAATAAAATCCAACGACAGCATGGCAGAAGAAATGACAGAAAGGGAGTTCAGAATGTACGTAATTAACATGATAAGGGAAGCAAACGATGAAATGAAGAGCAAATGCAGGCATTGAATGATAGGACCAATCGACAGTTAAAAGAGCAAATACAGGAAGCAAAAGACCATTTCAATAAAGAGTTAGAGATATTGAAAAAAAAAGCAAACAGAAATCCTTGAAATGAAGGAAACAATGAATCAAATTAAGAACTACATAGAAAGCACAACCAATAGGATAGAACACCTGGGAGACAGAACCTCAGATATTGAAGACAAAATATTTAACCTTGAAAACAAAGTTGAACAAACAGAGAAGATGGTAAGAAATCATGAACAGAATCTACAAGAACTATGGGATATCATGAAAAGGTCAAATTTGAGAATTATTGGGATTGAGGAAGGCTTAGAGAAACAAACCAAAGGAATGAACAATCTATTCAATGAAATAATTTCAGAAAATTTTCCAAACCTGAAGAATGAAATGGAAAATCAAGTTCAAGAGGCTTATAGGACTCCAAATACACAAAATTACAACAGACCCACACCAAGGCACATTATCAAGAAAATACCTAACATACAAAATAAAGACAGAATTTAAAAGGCTGTGAGAGAAAAGAACCAAATTACATTCAGGGGGAAACCAATAAGAATATCAGCAGATTTTTCAATCCAGACCTTAAAAGCTAGAAGGGCCTGGAATAACATTTTTCAAGCCCTAAAAGAAAATGGATGCCAACCAAGAATCTTATACCCAGCAAAACTTACCTTCAGATTTGACAATGAAATAAAATCCTTCCATGATAAACAAAAACTAAAAGAATATACAAAAAGAAAGCCAGCATTACAGAACATTCTCAGCAAAATATTCCATGAGGAAGAGATGAAAAACAAAGAAGCAAATCAGCAAAGGGAAGAGCTATCCTAAAGGAACTCTCAAATAAAGAGGAACCAAGTCGTGTCAAAAATAAACAAATAAATGAATAAAATGAGTCAAATGACTGGGAATACAAATCATATCTCAATAATAACCCTGAATATTAATGGCCTGAATTCATCAATCAAAAGACATAGACTGGCAGATTGGATAAAAAAGAAAGATCCAACAATATGTTGCCTGCAAGAGACTCATCTCATAGAAAGAGATACCCATAGACTAAAGGTGAAAAGATGAGAAAAACATACTATGCACATGGACCCAGCAAAAAAGCTGGGGTATCCATCCTCATTTCAGATAATGTGGACTTCAAGCCAAAGTTAGTCAGAAGGGATAAAGAAGGACATTTCATACTGCTTAAGGGAAGCATAAATCAGCAAGACATAACAATCATAAATATCTATGCCCCAAACAGTGGTTCACCCATGTATGTCAAACAAATCCTTCTCAATCTCAGAAACCAAATAGACCATAATACAATAATACTAGGTCATTTTAACACGCCACTCTCACCACTGGACAGATCTTCCAAACAAAAATTGAACAAAGAAACCATAGAACTCAATAACACAATCAATAATTTAGACTTAACAGACATTTATAGAATATACCATCCAACAAAGAGTGAATACACTTTCTTCTCAGCGGCACATGGATCCGTCTCTAAAATAATATTATGCCACAAAGCTAATGTTAGCAAATACAAAAAGATAGAGACACTTCCTTGTATTCTATCAGATCATAATGGATTGAAATTAGAAATAAATGAAAGAGTAAAAAACAGAAATTACTCCAAAACCTGGAGATTAAACAATATGCTATTATACGATGAATGGATAACAGAAGATATTAGGAAGGAAATTAAAAAATTCTTAGAGTTAAATGAGAACAAAGAAACATCATATCAAAATCTCTGGGAAACTATGAAAGCAGTACTTACAGGAAAATTTATTTGATGGAGTGCATTCAATAAAAGAAGTAAAACTCAACAAATAAACGACCTAACACTACAGCTCAAAGCCCTAGAAAAAGAAGAACAGACCAACACCAAAAGTAGTAGAAGACAGGAAATAGTTAAACTCAGAGCTGAAATCAACGAGATTGAAACGAAAGAAACAATACAAAAAATTGACAAAATAAATAGTTGGTTCTTTGAAAAAATAAACAAAATTGATAAACCTTTAGCTACACTAACAAAGAGACGACAAGAGAAAACCCAAATCACCAAAATTTGGAATGAAAAAGGAAATATCACAACAGACACGCTTGAAATACAAAACATAATTAGAAGCTATTTTGAAAATCTATACTCCAACAAAATAGAAAATTTCAAAGATATCAACAAGTTTCTAGAGACATATGAATTGCCTAAACTGAACGAGGAGGACATACACAATTTAAATAGACCAGTTTCAAGTAATGAAATAGAAGAAGTCATCAAAAGCCTACCAACAAAGAAAAGTTCAGGACCTGATGGGTTCTCAGCCGAGTTCTACAAAACCTTTAAAGAAGAGCTCATTCCAATATTTTTCAAAGTATTCCATGAAATAGAAGAGGAGGGAACTCTCCCAAACTCATTCTATGAAGCCAATATCACCCTGATACCTAAACTAGACAGAGACACATCGAGGAAAGAAAATTTTAGACCAATATTCTTAATGAACATCGACACAAAAATTCTTAACAAAATTTTAGCAAATCGCATACAACAACATACTAAAAAGATAGTGCACCATGATCAAGTGGGTTTCATCCCAGGGATGCAAGGTTGGTTCAACATCAGGAAATCAATAAATGTAATTCACCATATCAACAGACTTAAAGTCAAGAATCACATGATTATTTCAATAGATGCAGAAAAAGCATTTGATAAAATACAGCACCCCTTCATGCTTAAAACACTATTAAAAATAGGGATAGTGGGAACGTTCCTTAACATTATAAAGGCCATCTACACTAAGCCCATGGCTAATATCATTCTAAATGGTGAAAAACTGAAAGCATTTCCCCTAAAAACTGGAACAAGACAGGGATGCCCTCTTTCACCACTTCTATTCAATATCATCCTTGAAACTCTAGCCAGAGCAATTAGACAGACCAAAGAAATTAAAGGGATACGAATAGGAAAAGAAGAACTCAAACTATCCCTATTTGCTGATGATATGATTGTATACTTAGAGGAACCAGGAAATCCCATCAGAAAACTCTTAGAACTCATAAGTGAATTTAGTAAAGTAGTGGGATATAAGATCAGTGCTCATAAATCTAATGCATTTTTATACATAAGAGATGAATCTTCAGAAAGAGAAGTTAGGAAAACTACCCCATTCACAATAGCCTCGAAAAAAATAAAATACTTGGGAATCAATCTCACAAAAGAGGTGAAAGACCTCTACAATGAGAACTACAGAACACTAAAGAAAGAAAGAAAACCTTAGAAGATGGAAAGATTTCCCATGTTCTTGGATAGGCAGAATTAATATTGTCAAAATGGCCGTACTACCAAAAGTGCTATACAGATTCAATGCAATTCCAATTAAAATCCCAACGACGTACCTTACAGAAATAGAACAAGCAATCATGAAATTCATCTGGAAGAATAAGAAACCCAGAATTGCTAAAGCAATCCTTCGCAGGAAAAATGAAGCAGGGAGTATTGCAATACCAGAACTTCAACTATACTACAAAGCAATAGTAACAAAAACGGCATGGTATTGGTACCAAAATAGAAAGGTAGATCAATGGTACAGAATAGAGGACACGGACACAAACCCAAATAAATACAATTTTCTCATACTAGACAAAGGGGCCAAAAATATGCAATGGAGAAAAGATAGCCTCTTCAACAAATGGTGCTGGGAAAATTGGAAATCCATATGCAACAGAATGAAACTAAACCCATATCTCTCACTGTGCACAAAACTGAACTCAAAATGGATTAAGGATCTTGGAATCAGACCAGAGACCCTGCATCTTATAGAAGAAAAAGTAGGTCCAGATCTTCAACATGTCGGCTTCGGACCAGACTTCCTCAACAGGACTCCCATAGCACAAGAAATAAAAGCAAGAATCAATAACTGGGATAGATTCAAACTAAAAAGCTTTCTCTCAGCAAAGGAAACTATCAGCAATGCGAAGAAAGAGCCTACAGAGTGGGAGAAAATCTTTGCCAATCATACTTCAGATAGAGCACTAATCTCCAGAATCTATAAAGAACTCAAAAAACTCAATACCAAGACTACAAATAACCCAATCGACAAATGGTCTAAGGAAATGAACAGACACTTCACAGAAGAAGATATACAAGCAATCAACAAACATATGGAAAAATGTTCAACATCTCTAGTAATAAGAGAAATGCAAATCAAAACCACCCTAAGATTCCATCTCACCCCAATTAGAATGGCGATTATCAAGAATACAAGCAACAACAGGTGTTGGCGAGGATGTGGGGAGAAAGGTACACTCATACATTGCTGGTGGGGCTGCAAATTAGTGCAGCCACTCTGGAAAGCAGTGTGGAGATTCCTTAGAAAACTTGGAATGGAACTACCATTTGACCCAGCTATCCCACTCTTTGGCCTATATCCAAAGGACTTACAATCAGCATACTACAGAGATACAGCCATATCAATGTTCATTGCTGCTCAATTCACCATAGCCAGATTGTGGAACCAACCTAGATTCCCTTCAGTTGATGAATGGATAAAGAAACTGTGGCATATATATACAATGGAATATTACTCAGCCATAAAGAATGATAAAATTATGGCATTTGCAGGCAAATGGATGAAACTGGAGAATATCATGCTAAGTGAGATAAGCCAATCTCAAAAAACCAAAGGGAGAATGATCTCGCTGATAAGTGGATGATGATACATAATGGGGTGTGGGAGGGGTTGGTTTTAGGGTTAGAGTTAGGGTTAGGGAGGGGGGCAAGAATGGAGGAAGGAAGGACTGTATAGAGGGAAAAGAGAGATGGGAGGGGTAGGGGGAAGGGAAAAAATAACAGAATGAATCAACCAACATTACCCTATGTAAATTTATGATTACACACATGGTATGCCTTTACTCTATGTACAAACAGAGAAACAACATGTACCCCATTTGTTTACAATTAAAAAAAAAACAATGAATATGGAATTGGGGATGTAGCTCAGTGTTGGAGCAATTGCCTAGCATGTGCGAGGCCGTGGTTTCAATCCCTAGCACCAGAGGAAAAAAAATATGAATATAGAATTCAGGAAACTGAAAATTGATTATTTAAAAATATCTATGGTATTAATTTTTCACAAGTTTTGTTTTTCATTTTGGTCTTGTTACTGTCATTAATACCTTTTAAGATTAAATACAGTTTTAGGCATGCCATTTCTTGAAAACTGATTCTTATACTATTATAGAAGTGTTTGATGATGCTAAATGAACTCAGATCCTAGTACATAATTTTCATGTTACCATGCTTTCACATGGACATTGGTGTAGGTATTATTTATCCTGTATATGAGATTAAAAGATAAGACCTTTCCAGTACAGCAGAGGAACGAATCAGGGGAGGGAGGAGGGGAGGAAAAGGGGAAATACTGGATAACAGTTTTTTATTTTTTAAAATATTTTAGTTCTAGATGGATACAATGCCTTTATTTATTTTTATGTGATGCTGAGGATTGGACCCAGTGCCTCGTAAGTGCTAGGCAAGTGCTCTACCACTGAGCTACAGCCCCAGCTCTGGGGAATGGTTTTGGACCAAATTACATTGTTACATCATGCACATGTACAAGTATGTAACAAGGAATCCCACTATTATGCATAATTATAATGCACCAATAAAAATGTGGAATAAAAAATAAAAAAGAAACTTAGACCCTGTCTCAAAATAAAAAATAAGAAGGGCTGGGGGGTTGTGGCTCAGTGGTAGAGCACTTGCCTGGCATGTGTGAGGCCCTGAGTTTGACTCTTATCACCACATATAAATAAATTAATTAATTAAATAAAGGTCCATTGACAACAACAACAAAAAAAATGATGTTGGTTGGGGGCTTAGCATAGATAGCCTTTACAATGTTGAGGTATGTTCCTACTATTCCTATTTTTTCTAGTGTTTTAAGCATGAAGAGGTGCTGTATTTTATCAAACACTTTCTCAGCATCTATTGAAATAATCATGTAATTCTTAACTTTAAGCCTACTGATGTGATGAATTACATTTATTGATTTCTGGATGTTGAACCAACCTTGCATCCCTGGGATAAACCCCACTGGATCATGGAGCACTATTTTTTAAATATATTTTTGTATGCGATTTGCCAGTATTTTGTTAAGGAATTTTGCATCTTGATATGTCTTTGTCTGGTTTTGGTATCAGAGTGATACTAGCCTCATAGAATGAATTTGGAAGGTTCCCTCCTTTTCTATTTCCTGGAATACTTTGGGGAGTATTGGTATCAGGTCTTCTTTAAAGATCTTGTAGAATTTGACTAGAATTTATCTGATCCTGGGCTTTTCTTGGTTGATAGACTTTTGATGGCTTCTTCTATTTCAGTGCTTGAAATTGATCTGTTTAGATTCTGTACATCTTCCTGAATCAGTTTGGGAGGATCATATGTCTCTAAAAAATTGTCAATGTCTTTGATATTTTCTATTTTGTTGGAGTATAGATTTTCAAAGTAACTTCTAATTATGTTATGTATTTCAATGGTGTCTGTTGTGATCTTTCCTTTTTCATCATGAATTCTAGTAATTTGCATTTTCTCTCTCCTTCTCTTCATTAGTGTGGCTAAGGGGTTTATCAATTTTGTTTACTGATTTTAATTATTTCCTGACTTCTACTATTTTTGGTTTGATCTGTTCTTTTTCTAGGGTTTTGAGATGTAATGTTAGGTCATTTATTGTTGACTTTTTAATTTTTTTTAATGTATGAGCTCAATGCAATGAGCTTTCCTCTTAGTACTGCTTTCAGAGTGTCCCAGAGATTTTGATATGTTGTGTCATTGTTTTCATTTACCTGTAAGAATTTTTTTATTTCTTCCCTGATGTCTTATGTTATCATTGCATCATTCAATAGCATATTATTTAGTCTCCAGGTGTATGAGTAGTTTTTGTTTGTTATTTTATCATTCGTTTCTAATTGCATTCCATATGGTCTGATAGGCTACAGAGTAGTATCTCTATTTTTTTATATTTACTAATGGCTTCTTTGGGGCATGGCATATGGTCTATTTTGGAAAAGGATTCATGAGCTGTTGAGAAGAAAGTATATTCACTCAATGATGGATTAAATACTCTGTAAATACCCATTAAGTCTATATCATTGATTGTATTATTTAGTTCTATCTTTTCTTTTTCAGTTTTTGTTTGGAGGTTCTATCCAGTGGTGAGAGCAGTGTGTTAAAGTCCCCCACTATTAATCTGTTTGGGTCTATTTGATTCTTAAAGTTGATAAGGGTTTGTTTGATATACATAGATGCTCCATTGTTTGGGGCATAAATATTTAAAATTGTTTTATCTTGCTATTTTATGCTTCCCTTAAGCAGTATGAAATGTCCTTCTTTATCCCTTCTGACTAACTTAGGTTTGAAGTTCACTTTATCTGATATAAGGATGGAGACCCCTGCTTTTTTACTGGGTCCATGTGCATGGTATGTTTTTCCCCATTCTTTCACCTTTAGTCTGTGGATGTCTTTTTCTATGAGATGAGTCTCTTGAAGGCAGCATATTGTTGGGTCTTTATTTTTAGTCCAATCTGCCAGTCTATGTATTTTGATTATTGAGTTTAGGCCATTGACATTCAGGGTTATTATTGTGATATGATTTGTATCCCTGGTCATTTTGGCTTATTTTTGGTTTTTTTACTTGACGTGGTTTCTCCTTTGATTGGCTTTTCCTTTAGGGTAGTTTCTCCCTTTGCTGACTTGTATTGTTGCTTTTCACTTCCTCCTCATGAAATATTTTGCTGAGAATGTTCTGCAGGGCAGGCTTTCTATTTGTAAATTCTTTTAACTTTTGTTTATCATGGAAAGATTTTATTTCATTGTCAAATCTGAAGGTTAGTTTTGCTGGGTATAGGATTCTTGGTTGGCATCCATGTTCTTTCAGAGCTTGAAATATATTGTTCCAGGCCCTTCTTGCTTTTAGAGTCTGGGCTGAGAAATCTGCTGATATCCATATTGGTTTTCCCTTATATGTAATCTGATGCTTTTCTCTCACAGCCTTTAAAATCCTATCTTTATTTTGTATGTGAGGTATTCTCATTATAATGTGTCTTGGTGTGGATCTGTTGTACTTTTGTGCACCTGGTATTCTGTAAGCCTCTTGTATTTGACTTTCTATTTCATTTTTCAGGTTTGGGAAATTTTCTGATATTATTTCATTGAACAGGTTGTTCATGCCTTTGGTTTGTATCTCTGTGCCTTCCTCAATCCCAAGAATTCTTAAATTCAATCATTTCATGATATCCCACAATTCTTGGAGTTTCTGTTCATGACTTCTTAACATCTTCTCAGTTTGTTCAACTTTATTTTCAAGATTAAATATTTTGTCTTCATTGTCTGAGATTCTGTCTTCCACAAGACCTATTCTGTTGCTGATGCTTTCTATTGAGTTTTTAATTTGCTTTATTGTTTCTTTCATTTCAAGTATTTCTGTTTGTTTGTTTTTTTCCAGAATCTCTCTCTTTATTAAAGTTTTCTTTTGCTTCCTGCATTTGCTCTTTTAACTGTTTACTGGAATGGTATTGCATTGCCTTCATTTGCTCTCTTATCTCATCTTTTGCTTCACAGATCATTTTAATTATGCAGATTCTAAACTATTTTTCTGTCATTTCTACTGCCAGGCTGTCATTGGATTCTATCACAATAGCATCTTGGTTTGTTAGGGACACTTTTTCCCCCTGTTTTTTCATATTCTTTCTATTTATTCCCCTCTCACAGTGAAGATCACAGATACTGAAGTTCCCCCCTGCAGGTTTATTATGACCCTGCAGTTTTCCACTACCTCTCCTTTAAAGAGGAGATCAATACCAGTAGCACCCAATACAGAGAAAATGTAGCCCTGAACCAGATAGCCCCTATAAAGACTTTAACATTATTAAAATAAACAGGATCAGTTTGATTACTATTTACAGTATTTCTAGTTGTAAACAAGAGAATGGGGAAGGGTATTGGATGTAAGTGAGTAAATAGAGGTATCTGTCAAAGGGCCTCCAGTCTCCTGTAGGTGTCTCAGAAAGAGAGTGGCATGTCCAATGATTATGGCCACACCCTCAGGAATAATACAAAATGCCCCTGCACCAGCCTTCAAAGAAGCTGGGGGGTGTGCTAAGTCAGTACTTAGCAGGTACAGTATCCCTCAGCAATAGGGAGGCAGGCAGGCAGGCTCAGCTACTGGCCTCCGTCCTCGGTATGGGGGTGTGTTGGGGAGCTCAGCACCGGTCTGTCCGTGGTGGGGTGTGGGCTCAGTGACGGGAGTCTGACTTCGGTATTGGGGGGCCAGGGATGGATAAATTTAGTGGAGACTCTTATCACATTCTACTTTGGTAGAATTAAGTATGCTGACCTGTCTTGTGTCTAAAAAGGATAATGCACAATCTAAATTATTGCTGGGAACCTGAAATAAGATATTTGGTTTCAAACCTAAGAATGCGAATCCTAGAAGCTGAGTCACCTTAGGTCAAAACAGATACTGTGAATACTGCTGTAAGGAAAAAACAATCATGTTATAGGAATAAGCAGTATTGTGAGTTACCTTTACACAAAGATATGCTCAAGCCTTTTGCAGACACTTACTTACATCAAAATCTGTTTATTGGCTCATGTAGGATATAAGTCTAGCAAGTTTTCAAAGAAACTCTTCACTTACTCAGATTTTACCTACTCCTCCAATCCCATCATCACTAAACAATATAAAATCCTAGTTTATAAATTTAGATTGATTAAAAGAAAGGCAGAGATGGGCTTTTTTCCACCCACACGTAGCTAAATTATGAACTCTAATAGTATATATGTGATATGAATAGATGAATTCGTTCTGTTGTACTCAGCATAGAAAAATAATGAAGTTCGAACAAGCATAAAGAGATACTGCTGCTAGAAAATCAACAGAACTGATTTCTAAAGGAAGAGAGAAAGAGAGCAAAGAAATCTTAAGTAAAGGGGTAAAATTACAAAATGGGCCTTCAGACAAGCTGTAAGTACTCCAGGCAATGAAGGATGACTGAAGACTTGAATTAAAAACAGATTCAACCAACAAGAAACATATTTTGTGAGGAAGGACAGATACAATGGCTTGAGGGGAAGAAAGGAAGTAAGCAGTGGGGCAGTGAACAGGAAAGAGTGACTCAGCTGCAGTCACAGAAAGGTGACCAGGGAAAAGAGGTTAGAAAAGTACAAAATGAATGAACAGAAATTGCCTTTGCAAGTCAAGCAGGAAATCTGAAATTTGTTTCAGTTTGATTAAACATAGTGAAATGGTATTTGATACATAATTAACTGTCTCTCATTCTCAAAATTCTTGAAAGTAGGAAGATGGGAATTTCCCGGGAAATGAACAGGTGGGAAACTTGAAGAAATTGATAACAGTTATATTAGACAAATCAAGGAGAAAGAGATTTCAAGCAAAGGACAAGTCGTTGATTACCTCATTTAGTAACTGCAGAATGCAAAGGATATGGTATAGGTGAAAGGTCTTAGGTTCAATCATTTAGCGTTCCTCTTACCCTCCCACCACTTCATGCAAGCTCTTGCCTTTGAGCAAAAGAATCTTCGCCTATTAAGTGGAAATAAAAGCCTATTTAGTAGAATATAATCAGGATTAAATCCAATATACATAAAAATGATGATTATTATTATTAAAAAATGAGCAAATATTTATTTTAGAGTACTTTTAAGCAGAAGAGGAAACTACTTGGAGAAGTGGAGTCATATACCCACAGGGAAATAGTGACAGAGCAGACATTTGCCCAAGGAAGTGCGGCTATGATGAAGTCCATGATTCAAAAATCTGGCTATACTGCCTCAGTCCCCAATTTCAGGAAATGTACAATCTATTTGAGAAAGTAAATGGAATGCTGAATAATAAAGACTAGAAAAGGTCACAAAGGAGCCAGGATTTCTTGTCAGATGAATGTTAGACTCAGGGAGGTTTACATTGGAATGTCCTTAGAAGACCTCCAAGGAGAAAGAAGGGGAGTTATGCTTATGGGCATGGTTGGAATTGGCTAATAAGAATGAGGGAATAAGAACAGAAAAACAGTAAAATAAAAAGGCTAAAAATATAAAGCATAGCTATTCAGATTACTTATTTCCATTTATGTGAAATAATTGCAAAATAGAATAGAAATTCAAAGGGCTGGGAGATAGCTCAGTCAGTAGAGTGCTTGCCTTGTAAACACAAGGTCCTGAGTTCGATCCCCAGCACCCCCCCAAAAAAAAAATCATTATGGGGTTAGTGTTAGGGTTAGAGTTAGGGTTAGGGAAGGGGGCAAGAATGGAGGAAGGAAGGACTGTATAGAGGGAAAAGAGGGGTGGGAGGGGTGGGAGGGTGGGGGGGAATGGAAAAAAATAACAAAATGAATCAAACAGCATTACCCTATGTAAATTTATGATTACCCAAATGGTATGCCTTTACGCCATGTACAGAGAAACAACATGTATCCCATTTGTTTACAATAAAATTTAAAAAAAGAAAATAAAAGACTTCTTTGCAAAAAAAAGAAATTCAAAATACTGCTTACCTTGAGCTGCAAATATTGATTCAATACCAGCATATAGGATGCAGTTATTAAAACAATTTGTTATTTACTATTTTTAAGTAAATGATTATGGGGCATACCAACCAGGAATCAAAAATCAATAAAAGAAAATGTAGATCAAAATAAGCATAAGCTTTAAAAATATTTTTATATTTACATTCAATAGTAGTTTCTTTAAAAAAAAAGTCTTGATCTTTTCTCATGTTTTCTCTCCCACTGACTGTTTCTCCTCCTCGCTTTTCCACTCTAGCACGTGCCCGTCCCTTTCCTTTCTCTTTTCCTCTCATTTTCTCTCTTACCCTGCAGGGAGACACTCTGTTTTCTTAATAAACTCCCTTATGTGAAAAAATAAAATAAAATAAAAAATAAAAAAATAAAAAGTCTTATTTGAAATATTGCTTCTTAATTTTAAAGCTTCTTTCAGAATTCAGGTTTAATAAAATATGATCTCCAAAATATTTATTTTCATTGGCCTCAAAAGAGACTATGAAAAAAAAAGTACTCATGGTTTAGTCCTATCTAAACACTATTAAACCTTATTATAATGCTAACTTACAAAGTATAAAAACTGCATTATATAAGCTATTTTTATTCTGTGGGAATTTTTAAAACACTACGTTGAAGCTCATTCTGGAAACCCAAAGTTAAAATATATAAGAAAAGAGTTGCATTTAAATTAAAATGAAGAGTACTAAAGCTTTGAGGTGCATTTATGAAGCATAGATCTGAAACCAGTTCCTGCTTTCTGCATCTCTTTGCATCCTTCTTTGCTTTTTTGACCTCTGACAAAGGTATGAGCTCTGACTGCTATCTGTGGAACTGCAAGAGTAAGAAATATTGTTCAGAATAGTCTCTGGGAAGTTTTTGAGTAAGAACTTACCATATAATAACCAAAATGTTTCTTCCACTAAGGTATTTCTTATAACAATGCAAACAGTATCTGGCAAGAATAATACATTCTATGATTAAAACCATGATTAACATTCATTATCAGCTTAGCTATCTATTTCCCTGGCAGGGCTAATTTCCCCAGAGGACTTCTTATATGGAAAATTAGAGAAGACACTGGCATGGCTTATGTATTATTTAGGATTCTTTAGTAACGAGCAACAGAAACCAAACTTGGATAACTTAAGTCAAAGCAAACATAATATGAACAGCTCTTAGGACCTAAGGGAGGACTGAGGAAAAAATGGGAAAAGTGAAACCAGACAACTTCAAAAGATCTTTCCAATCCCAAATGACCACCACCGCACAGATATGAACAACTCTTTTTCCTATCTTTACATTACTTCACTGAAGAGTCAGTATCCCAGAAGAGTAACTGATTGACCATGTTCATTACATCCTTTCTTCTTGACAGTACTGGGAAGTTCATGGGAAGCATTTGGCAGAAAAATCCAAAGAATTTATCTGGTTTCTCTCAGAGCAAACTAGGCACCTGGATTTCATACAATGTATGAATGTATGAATTTCATACAACTTCAGGCTTCACACAATGAAGGAGAGTAATATGAAAAGAACAAAATCAAGGTGACATTAGTAAAGGGGAAAAGAGTCTGGGCAGGAAAAAAAAAATAAGCAAATGGCTACAATTGAGAATTTTCATGGAAGATCTTCAAGTAAAGCAGCCCAGGACATCTAAAAGTAGTGGCCCAGAAAGAAATAATGCAAATGTGCATTCATTGAGAACACAGAACATAAATTATTAAATAACTCAGTATTAAGCACTTGAGAAAAGGAATGAACATAGAACATACCAACCAGAAATCAAAAAGCAATTTTTAAAATGCCAAAATAAAGATGCCAGAGTTTTAAAAATAATTATGAGTAAAGGAAAAAATAAAATAAAATAAATACTATTGGATAAGAGCATAGACCCTGAGACCAACATAGTTTTGTAATCCTTAATGAGCTATTTAATTTCAAATAGTTCATATGACTTTGTGTACCACAAATACTGTTTTCATCCATAGACAAGGCAAAATTCTTGAAACTGATAACTTATGGAACACAAACTGCTTTATAAACTGGGAAACATACAAAGATTTCTTTTTTGTTTTCCCAATTAATTGCTTGTGTCCATACTTTAATAGTCAACTTGCCACTTTAACACTTTACAGAAGAAGATATCCAGGCAATTAACAAATATTTGAAAAAGTGTTCAACATCTCTAGTAATTAGAGAAATGCAAATTAAAACAACCGTAAGATTTCTTCATACTCCAATTAGAATGGCTATTATCAAGAACACAAGCAATAATAGGTGTTAGCAAGGATGTGGGGAAAAAGGAACACTTCTGTACATTACTGGTGGAGTTGCAAATTGGTTCAGCCACTCTGGAAAGCAGTATGGAGAGTCCTCAGAAAACCTGGAATGGAACCACCGTTTGACCCAGTTATCCCACTCCACGATTTGTAGCCAAAGGACTTAAAATCAGCATACTATCTATAGTAACGCAACCACATCAATGTTTATAGAAGCTCAATTCACAGTTGCTAGATTGTGGAACCAACCTAGATGCCCTTCAACAGATGAATGGATAAAGGAACTGTGGTATATATATACACAATGAAATATTATTCAGCCATAAAGAAGAATAAAATTATGGCATTTGTAGATAAATGGATGGAATTGGACATGCTAAGTGAAATAAGCCAATCCCAACAAAACAAAGACCAAATATTTTCTGATAAATGGATGATGATACATAATGGGCGTAGGGAGTTGGGGGGATAAGAGAAGAATGGAGGAAATTTAGATTACATAGAGGTAAATGAGAGGGAGGAGGGGGTGGGGGCATGAAAGATGGTGGAAGGAGACAGACATCATTACCCAATGTACATGTATGATTACACAAATGGTGTGAATCTATATTGTGTACAACCATAGAAATGAAAAGTTGTACCCCATGTATCAAAATGAATCAAAATGTGTACATCGAATCTAAATGCAGTCTGTAAAAATAAAAAAAAAATAAAAATATTAAAAAATAGTCAATTTGGCATCTCCCTGTGGGCGCCTCTTTTTCTTAGAATTTTTTAAAATCCCTGGCTTAACCCAGTAGAAGAGTTCATTCTGCCTTCTTCAGTCAAACAGAGAGTGGGAGAGAAAGAGAGAGAAAGCTGGTTCTGCCATTATTTCTTTCTGCTACTGGATGTTAATGTTGAAATTTAGTGCTAGAGTCTTTTAAAAACTGTGCATGTTCATCCCACTGAGGATGCTCCACACTTGATTTCCAAGGTCACAAAGGGCTATTCCCATTCTTTACTGTATTAAAGACTAAAGACCCAGAATTACTGTCTTTTTTCCTCCCTAAAGATGTGGGAGTGTTTTGCCATTGAATCCACCTAAACCTAAAAGTTCAATTTACATCCTTTTCCTCCTAAAAAGGAATCTTTCCAGAAATGGAAAGTGTCTCCTGGCATTAATCTCTCCTCCCTCTACTTCCCAAGGAGATCATTTTCAGGGTCTCCAACATGGTTTATTGGCCTCAAGAACTTTCTGACTGATTGTAAGATAACCCCTTTTAGTTTCTTGATTGAGTTCATGTTGTCTTAGATATCAAATGTAAGCACAATTTACTTATTTTATACTTAATACCAAACAATCTCATCTGTGAGTATCCACACTCAGTAAGTTGTGTGAGTGCATAAAGAGTGGAATCCACGCCTTAGGAAGCCTTGCAGGACGGGTCTTCCTGGGTGTTTTACTATGTAACTCATTGCCCCCATACCATCAGCCTTCTTTTCCATCCTTGATTGTGCCAAGCTAACACCCTGCTCAATGCCTTGGACTCGACGCTCTCTCTGAAGGCCTTGCCATGACTCTTCAAGTAGTTGGTTCTCACTCTTCACTTCTCAGTTCCAATGTCACCACCTCAAGAGGGTCCCTCCCTGAATTCCCTCTCTGTAGTCACTCCCTAATTGCATCACTCTGTTTCTTTCATCATAGTTATTATCACTATTAAAATTTATCTTTTTAAAGTTAGCACTTTATAGTTAGTTATACATAGTTGTTGGGTTCATCCCAACAAATTCATACATGCGTGAAATTTGAATTCAGATCACAAACCCCACCTCTTGCCCTCCCATCTTCCCTCCCCTCTCCTGCTCTCCTTCCTCTACTCTGCTGGACTTTCTTTCACTCATCTATTGATCTATATTTGATTGATTCTTTGTACTATACATAAAGGTGAAATTCCCTGTGGCATATTTATATAACATTATTTTTTAAGAATCCATTCTGCATTACCTCCCCTTTTCCATCCCTTCATTCTGTCTCTCAGCCTCCATCTTTTACACTGTTGATCTTCCCTTTGTCTTTATAGTATACTATCCTTCAACCCAGGTGCCTGTCAATAGATGAATGGATTAAGAAATTGTGGCATATATATATATATACATATATATATATATATATACATATATATATATACACGTATATATATATATACAATGGAGTTCTACTCAGCCGTAAAGAAGAATGAAATAATGGCACTTGCAGATAAATGGATGGAAATGAAGAATATTACACTAAGTGAAGTAAATCAAACTCAGAAATTCAAAGGTCAAATGTTTTCTCTCATATGTGGAATTTGGAGTAAAATAAAGGAAAGGGGGAGGAAAGGATAGGACATCATAAAAAATTATCTTTTTTCTTTCTTTATTAATTTTTTACCACCCTTGAAGTGAAGGATCTTTCTCTGTCATGTTCATTTCTTTCTCTCTTGGCTGTTAGTAATAACGCTGACACAGTGGGCACTCAATAAATATTGCTTAAACGTAGAGTTTATCTTTTTAATATCTGCTCCTCAGGCTTGACCAGTGAGAGCTTTTCCACACAGAGCCAACCCAAGCCTGAACACAGCAGTGGGTCCCGGACCACAGGCAGCTTCTGGAACCAGGGCAGGGCAGCAAGAGACTTCCTCAAGCAGCCCGGCTCCCTCTCACGGCAGGCCCAGTCCACAGCCAGGTTCTCAGAGCAGGCCTGCCCAGTGAGAGCTTTTAGACACAGAGCCAGCTCCAAGCCCTGAACCCAGCAGTGGGCCCCGGCCCGCAGGCGGCTTCTGGGACCAAGGCAGGACAGGGAGAGGCTTTCCCCGAGCAACCCAGCTCCCTCAGGCAGGGGCAGGCCCTGTCTATAGCCAGCTTCTAGGAGCAGGACCGCCCAGTGAGAGGATTTCCACGCAGAACCAGTCCCCAGCCCTGGACCCAGTAGAGGGTTAGGGGCAGCTTTCTTCGAAAGCACTGCATTATCAAGTTCCTCCAAGACTTCAGACTACTGAAGGCTAGGAGGCGATACACTGGAAATCTATAGGGACACTATAAGCCAATAGAGGAAATCTGCAATATCTGACCAATACGAGAAAACAAGGGAAGAAAATGTCCCAAATAAACCTAGATACTATATCAATAAAACCCAATGACAACACAGCAGAAGAAATGTCAGAAAGGGAGTTCAGAATGTACATAATTTAAACAATCAGAGAAGCAAATCAGGAGATGAAAGAGCAAATTCAGGCATTCAAGGAAGAGATGAAACAGCAAACGCAGGCATTAACTGATCGCACCAATCAACAGTTAAAAGAGCAAATACAGGAAACAAGAGATCATTTCAATAAAGAGTTAGAGATACTGAAAAAAAAAAAAAAAACCAGAAATCCTTGAAATGAAGGAAAAAATAAACCAAGTTAAAAACTCCATAGAAAGCATAACCAATGAGATAGAACACCTGGAAGACAGAACCTCAGACATTGAAGTCAAAATATTTAATCGTGAAAACAAAATTGACAAACAGAGAAGATGGTAAGAAATCATGAACAGAATCTACAAGAACTATGGGATATCATGAAAAGGCCAAATTTGAGAATTATTGGGATTGAGGAAGGTTTAGAGAAACAAACCAAAGGAATGAACAATCTATTCAATGAAATAATAACAGAAAATTTCCCAGATTTGAAAAATGAAATGGAAAACCAGGTATAAGAGGCTTATAAGACTCCAAATATACAAAATTACAACAGACCCACACCAAGGCACATTATTATGAAAATACCTAACATACAAAATAAAGACAGAATTTTAAAGGCCACGAGAGAAAAGAATCAAATTACATTCAGGGGGAAACCAATAAGAATATCAGCAGATTTTTCAATCCAGACCCTAAAAGCTAGAAGGGCCTGGAACAACATTTACCTAGCCCTGAAAGAAAACAGATGCCAACCAAGAATCTTATACCCAGAAAAACTTACTTTTAGATTTGACGACAAAATAAAATCCTTCCATGATAAACAAAAGTTAAAAGAATTGACAAAAAAGAAAGCTGGCATTACAGAACATTCTCAGCAAAATATTCCATGAGGAAGAGATAAAAAACAACGATGCAAATCAGCAATGGGAGGAACTAGCCTAAAGGAATAGCCAAATAAAGGAGAAACCAAATCATGTCAAAAAGCAAAAATGAGTCAAATGACTGGGAATACAAATCATATCACAATAATAACCCTGAATGTTAATGGCCTGAACTCATCAATCAAAAGACATAAACTGACAGATTGGATTAAAAGGAAAAATCCAACAATATGCTGCCTGCAAGAGACTCATCTCATAGAAAAAGATACCCATAGATTAAAGGTGAAAGGATGGCAAAACACATACCATGCACAAAGATACAGCAAAAAAGCTGGAGTATCCGTTCTCATTTCAGATAATGTGGACTTCAAGCCAAAACTAGTCAGAAGGGATAAAGAAGGATATTACACACTGCTTAAGGGAAGCATAAATCAGCAAGACATAAAATCATAAATATCTATGGCCCGAACATTGGCTCATCCATGTACGTCAAACAAATCCTTCTCAATTCCAGAAATCAAATAGACCACAACACAATAATACTAGGCGATTTTAACACACCTCTCTCATCACTGGATAGATCTTCTGAGCAAAAATTGAATAAAGAAACCATAGATCCCAATAACACAATCAACAACTTATACTTAACCAACATATATAGAATATACCATCCAACAAAGAACGAATACACTTTCTTCTCAGCAGCACATGGATCCTTCTCTAAAATAGACCATATTTTATGCCACAAAGCTACTGTTAGCAAATACAAGAAGATAGAGATACTACCTTGTACTCTATCAGATCATAATGGATTGAAATTAGAAATAAATGACAGAATAAAAAACAGAAAATTCTCTAATACCTGGAGATTAAACAATACGTTATTATATGATGAATGGATAACAGAAGACATCAGGATGGAAATTAAAAAATTCTTAGAAGTAAACGAGAACAAAGACATCATATCAAAATCTCTGGGACACTATGAAAGCAGTACTTAGAGGAAGATTTCATGGAGCGCATTCAACAAAAGAAGTAAAACTCAACAAATAAATGACTTAACACTACAGCTCAAAGCCCTAGAAAAAGAAGAGCAGACCAACACCAAAAGTAGTAGAAGACAGGAAATAGTTAAAATCAGAGCTGAAATCAACGAAATTGAAACAAAAGAAACAATCGAAAAAATGAACAAAATAAAGAGTTGGTTCTTTGAAAAAATAAACAAAATTGATAAACCCTTAGCCACACTAACAAAGAGAAAGAGAGAGAAAACTCAAATTACTAAAATTCGGAATGAACAAGAAAATATCACAACAGACACGACTGAAATACAAAACATAATTAGAAGCTATTTTGAAAATCTATACTCCAACAAAACAGAAAACCTCGAAGACATCAACAAGTTTTTAGAGACATATGAATTACCTAAACTGAACGAGGAGGACATACACAACTTAAATAAATCAATTTCAAGCAATGAAATAGAAGAGGTCATCAAAAGCCTGCCAACAAAGAAAAGTCCGGGACCAGATGGGTTCTCAGCCGAGTTCTACAAAACCTTTAAAGAAGAGCTCATTCCAATACTCCTCAAAGTATTCCATGAAATAGAAAAGGAGGGAACCCTCCCAAACTCATTCTATGAAGCCAATATCACCCTGATACCTAAACCAGACAGAGACACATCGAGGAAAGAGAATTTCAGACCAATATCCTTAATGAACATTGATGCAAAAATTCTCAACAAAATTTTAGCAAATCGCATACAAAAACATATTAAAAAGATAGTGCACCACGATCAAGTGGGTTTTATCCCAGGGATGCAAGGTTGGTTCAACATACAGAAATCAATAAATGTCATTCACCATATCAACAGACTTAAAGTTAAGAATCACATAATTATTTCGATAGATGCAGAAAAAGCATTTGATAAAATACAGCATCCCTTCATGCTCAAAACACTAGAAAAAATAGGGATAGTGGGAACATTCCTTAACATTGTAAGGGCCATCTACACTAAGCCCAAGGCCAATATCATTCTAAATGGTGAAAAACTGAAAGCGTTCCCCCTAAAAACTGGAACAAGGCAGGGATGCCCTCTTTCACCACTTATATTCAACATCATCCTTGAAACTCTAGCCAGAGCAATTAGACAAACCAAAGAAATTACAGGGATACAAATAGAAAAAGAAGAACTCAAACTATCCCTGTTCGCTGATGATATGATTATATATTTAGAGGAACCCGGAAATTCCACCAGAAAACTTTTAGAACTCATAAGTGAATTCAATAAAGTAGCAGGTTACAAGATCAATGCTCATAAATTCAATGCATTTTTATACATAAGTGATGAATCTTCAGAAAGAGAATTTAGGAAAACTACCCCATTCACAATAGCCTCGAAAAAAAACAAAATACTTGGGAATCAATCTAACAAAAGAGGTGAAAGACCTCTACAATGACAATTACAGAACACTAAAGAAAGAAATTAAAGAAAATCTTAGAAGATGGAAAGATCTCCCATGTTCTTGGATAGGCAGAATTTTATTGTCAAAATGGCCGTACTACCAAATGTGCTATACAGATTCAATGCAATTTCAATTAAAATCCCAATGATGTACCTTACAGAAATAGAGCAAGCAATCATGAAATTCATCTGGAAGAATAAGAAACCCAGAATAGCTCAAGCAATCCTTAGCAGAAAGAGCAAAGCAGGGGGTATCGCAATACCAGATCTTCAACTCTACTACAAAGCAATAGTAACAAAAACGGCATGGTATTGGTACCAAAATAGACAGGTAGATCAATGGTACAGAATTGAGGACATGGACACAAACCCAAATAAATACAATTTTCTCATATTAGACAAAGGGTCCAAAAATATGCAATGGAGAAAAGATAGCCTCTTCAACAAATGGTGCTGGGAAAACTGGAAATACATATGCAACAGAATGAAATTAAACCCCTATCTCTCACCCTGCACAAAACTCAACTCAAAATGGATCAAGGACCTTGGAATCAGACCAGAGACCCTACATCATATAGAAGAAAAAGTAGGTCCAAATCTTCAACATGTCAGTTTAGGATCAGACTTCCTTAACAGGACTTCCATAGCACAAGAAATAAAAGCAAGAATCAACAACAGGGATAGATTCAAACTAAAAAGCTTTCTCTCAGCAAAGGAAACTATCAGTAATGTGAAGAGAGGGCCTACAGAGTGGGAGAAAATCTTTGCCACATATACTTCAGATAGAGCACTAATTTCCAGAACATATAAAGAACTCAAAAAACTCCACACCAAGAATACAAATTATCCAATCAACAAATGGGCTAAGGAAATGAACAGACACTTCACAGAAGAAGATCTATAAGCAATCAACAGATATATGAAAAAATGTTCAACATCTCTAGTGATAAGAGAAATGCAAATCAAAACTACCTAAGATTCCATCTCACCCCAATTAGAATGGTGATTATCAAGAACACAAGCAACAATAGGTGTTGGCGAGGATGTGGGGAAAAAGGTACAGTCATACATTGCTGGTGGGGTTGCAAATTAGTGCAGCCACTCTGGAAAGCCGTATGGAGATTCCTCAGAAAGCTTGGAACCACCATTTGACCCAGCTATCCCACTCCTTGGCCTATATCCAAAGGACTTAAAATCAGCATACTACAGAGATACAGCCACATCAATGTTCATAGCTGCTCAATTCACAATAGCCAGATTGTGGAACCAACCTAAATACCCTTCAATTGATGAATGGATGAAGAAACTGTGGTATATATATATACAATGGAATATTACTCTGCCATAAAGAATGATAAATTTATGGCATTTGCAGACAAATGGATGACACTGGAGAATATCATGCTAAGTGAGATAAGCCAATCTCAAAAAACCAAAAGAAGAATGATCTCGCTGATAAGCGGATGATGACACATAATGGGGGTGAGAGGGGTTAGTGTTAGGGTTAGGGTTAGGTTTAGGGTTAGGGTTAGGGAGGGTGGCAAGAATGGAGGAAGGAAGGACTGTATAGAGGGAAAAGAGGGGTGGGAGGGGTGGGGGAAAGGAAAAATAACAGAATGAATCAAACAACATTACCCTATGTAAATTTATGATTACCCAAATGGTATGCCTTTACTCCATGTATAAACAGAGAAACAACATGTATCCCATTTGTTTACAATAAAAAAAAAAATCTGCTCCTTTATGTGAGAAATGGAGAAAACCTCTATGCTGTGAGAATCAAATAAGATAATAACCAAGAGAGCTTTCCAAAGAGTACTAGTACAAGTGATAATACAGGTGTATATAAAAATTCAGAAATAGAGGGTTGATAAGTTTAAGAAGTTATTGCCAGATGGTAAGCTCCTTCTCAGGGGCAGGAGCAATGCTCTGCCCATGCTCACTCCATGCTTAGTATAGAGTCTGCCACAGTGAGTGAATGAATGAATTAGTGAATGATCACAGCATCTTTCTGCCTCCGGAAAGACTTTCATGCAGAAGGAAAAAATTTAGTTATAGTACTTCGTAAGAAATTATATCAATAGTATTGTCTTTTAGTTTTCATTTATTCATTCATAAGAATTACTAAGTACCTATTATGTGCCAGGGCCCTGTGCCTAGTCTCATGGGACCTCATAGTATGATGAGAATGACATTAATCAAATAATCACCAAAATAAAGACTTATAATTACAACTTATATGAGTGCAAAGGAATGGATTTGGATTACTGTGAAAATTATAATGCATAACTATTTAAACCAGATGTTATAACATTTGTCAGACAAAACATATATGTTGGTTATTATGAAAGGAAGATAACTGAATGAGAAATAGATTAAATAAATTGGTATTTTTGGCTCATCCACAAAGGTTTGCTAATTTAAATTAACTATGGAACAACTAACATGTCCAAATATTTATTTTCAAAGAAAATTTTCTCTATGTTCATATTTAAGTTCATTAGCTGCCTTTAAAGTCACCAGTGTTTGGAATGTTTCTTTACCCTTCAAAATGAGTATTTCCTCTTTTGAATTGTTTGTCTCACTGAGTTCCTTTGACATGAGAAGGATTGAATAACAACTTTACTTAAGAATTTAAACCATCATCCAACAAAAGGAAAAAAAAAAAGTACTGGTGTTTTTACAGGTGGAAATACTGTACTTATCTAGCACCTCGGAAATTATTTTCAAAGTGTTCTAGGTGTTCAGGTGTTATTTTGGATACTTTGATGGTTCTTTCATTTCTATGTCTTGAATGTACCTTCAATAATGTAAGCCAATTTCATAAAATTACTAAGAAATTCTTAAATTAAATCTAATTTTAGAAGAAAACAATTTGCTATGAATAACCTTATATGATAAAAAAAATTTGTTATATCCTTTCTGGTTGATAATGAGAGATTCAGTTTCTGTCTTTTTCCCACTTAAGATGTAATACAAGTAGATATGCATGATGGGAACTATTTAAACATTGCATGTTCCTGGAATAAATATTCAAGAATAAAAATCACAGAACACTTGACACTTACCTGGGTTACAGGTAAATATTGGATTATTTTATATAGCTTATAGATTACTACCATTATCAGAATGCCTTCTATTCCTAGGGAAGGAGTATAAATATATTCCTCCATTTGTACATACACTCTACATTTGCAAGTGTCTGTAATATAGTATCTATAGTTTTGTTAAGTTATACTTCCAGATCAATTCTTGATAAATTTATCAGTGTGTAAATCCTATGGTAAACATTTCATGCTTACTTGCTCTCAATATCCCTCTTTTCCCTTTCATTTGTTCATTTTTCTCCCTCCCTTCCTCCTTTTCCTCCTTCTTTCTTCCCTTCTCTTTCCTGTTGTTCCTCCCTTCCCGCTTCTTCTCTCCACTTTTCTTCCCTTCCTCCCTCAGTTTTCCTTCCCACCCTCCTTTCCTCCCTTGCTTGCTCACTTGCTTCCTTCCTTCCATTGGTTCTTTCTTTCCTTTTTCTATAGGCAGTACATTCACATACATATATTTACACATACATAAAATATGCAGAAAAATTTCTTTCCCACACTTACCTCCTGTTACCCCAATTCCCAATCCTCAGTTCCATTCCACAGAAGTTATCGATTTTTCCAGTAGCTTTTTAGTTTCACTGTGTATATGAACTGCATAGTCTTATTATTTTCTCTTTAAAGAAATAAAATAACTCATAAAATACCATATACACTGTATGTGGGGTTTTTTTTACTTAATATATTGTGAGGATTTTTCATGTTAGTACATAAGAAAATTTTTCTTTTTCTAACCACATAGATTTCGATTTTATAGAAATAACATTTTAAGTTATTCCATATAAAGGAGATTCCCCTAATTTTTATTTTGCTGTTTCTAATGTTTTTGCATTTTGTAACAGATATACATTTCCCATGCATGCACATATTCTGTAGGCTGTATTCCCAGAAGTAGAACGAATATTCAGGAGGTAAATGCATCTGTCATTTTGTAGACTTTATCTGTTTTTGTAGTTGTGGTGATTTATCATCACACAAGTAATGCCGGAGGTTGTATTGACCACCACCACCTCCCACACACATACTCTACCAATAGAGTATGATCAAGTTTTTGGATTTGGGTCAATATAATGGAAGAATTTGACTCCCCCCACTCATTCTAGATCTACTAACAGAGTATAATTAAGATTTTAGATTTTGGTCAATCTAATGGATGAAAATGGTATTTTAGTCTATACCTTTATTTAACTTTCTCTTAGTATAAATGATGTTTAACATCTTTTTCTAAACTTTTGAGTCACTTGTATATACTTTTCTGTAATACAGTCTATTCATATAAAAACTTCATATTTTATACTCTTTTTCCTATTGGTTTATCAATCTGTATCTCACTTATTTCTAGGATCTCCATATATTGAGGAAATTAGCTTTAGTCTGTAATGTAATTTGCAAATATTTTTCCCAACATATTGCTTACATTTTTACATAGTTGTTTACATTTTGACATTGTCATCCAGAAGTTTCATTTTTTTTTTTTGGGGGGGGGGATGCTGAGGATCAAACCCAGGGCCTTTATAAACTTGAGTTTATAAATCTTTTCTTTTGAGGATTCAACTTCCAGATTTTGGGTTGTGGTAAAGAAGGCCTTTTGCACTCCAATGTTATACAAAAATTCACTCACCATGTCTTCTCCATTTAAATAAATGCATATTTTACATTTGAATCTTTGTTCTATTTTTTTATTCATATTTTGCAGTACATGACATGGATATAACTTTGTTTTTCAAATGATTTAGATCATTATCCCAGAACTATTTGTTGAACAATCCACTTTCCCTATAATTTGAGAGTATATGTTTATAATTTCTAATTTCTACATGAATTTGGGTCTGTTTATGGACATTCTACCCTACTTCTATTTCTGACTGATGCTCATTAACTATTGAAGCTTTTTATTATTCAGGGTTCTCCAGAGAAACAGAACCAATAAGATGTATCTATCGGAATAGATTTATTACAAAGTATCAGTTCACACAAGTGTGGAGGCTCAGCAATCTTATCATCTGCCCTCCACAAGCTGGCGAGACAGGAAAATCTGTGATTTTAATTATAATGTTAAATTTATGTTTTAGCTCAGCAGACAGGGTAAATTCTCCCTTTCTCCACATTTTTGTTCTGTTCAGGCCTACTATACTAAGGAAGGCAGTCAAAATCATGTAGTCCACTGATTCAAATGCTAATCTCTTCTAGAAATACTCCCATAGATACAATCAGAAATATGCTTAATCATATACCTGGGTACCCAACAATTCCATTGAATTTGTACACAGTTGATCATTGCAGGCTTTATAATATATTTAATATCTACTCAAGTCAGCTACTGTTATCCCTTTTTTTATTTTGCAAAATTTTACAATTCTGATACATACATGTAACCTTTAGAATCAGGCTGAACAGATTTTTTTAAAAGTAAAATCTATTATATGGTTTAATTGGGATTGCATTGAAGTTATGTATTAGTTTAAGAAAAATGAATATATTGTGTCTGATTAGTTTAAATCTTCTTTTGAATACTTCAGTGGGTTTAAGCTTTCCTTTAATGAAGTCTAACACATTTGTCTAAGTTTATTTCTAGTTTTTTGTTCTTTTTGTTGATGTAAATAGAATCTTTCATTGTATCTTCAAACTGACTTTTTGTGTATATATAAATTATTGGGCCATATAATTACATATTTGTTATATACTCCAGTATGATTTGAATGTGTACTCATTTTTCCATTGATTCTGTTAGGTTTTCCAAGTATACAATCATATTACCTTAAAGAGTGATAATTGTATCTCTCCATTTCAATTCATCTGATGTATTAGCTCATGTATGTAGTCCAGGGTTAAGTAATAGTGGTGACCATAAGATCCCTTGTTTCGTTCCTGGTGTTACTGAGACTATCTCTGTTTTCTCTTATTCTAATGGTTTCAGAATGGTCTCATTCTGAAAAATGAGACCAAAATATGTCTTATTTTGTCATGTTAAGGAAGTATTCCTCTAGCTCTTTTTCTTTGTTAGTTTTAAAATCAAGAAAATAGATGATGAGTTGTTCCAAGTTTCTTCTCAGTATCTGCAAATGCCCAAATAATATTGTTCTAAATAGCCTATTTATATGATAACATATGTTAGTAGGTTTGTATTTATAGGTAAAACCATCAGTTCATTCCTGGAATTTTAAAAAATGGGGTTATAGTATATTACTTTTTAAATATGCTTCTGGATTCTGCTTGGTAATAAGCTAATAGACATATACATTTATATATTAACATCTTTACATAATTATTCTCAGTAAAATTGATCTGCAATTTTGTTGTTTTGTTCAATCTATTTCAGTTGTTGGTATTAAAAGAAAATCAAAACTGCCTTAACAAGGAGGACTAAGCATACAATGGAAAGTTCATCTGTCCATCACATCACTTTTTTGAGGTAAGTAGTCAAGTTACTATTTGACATGGTTATCTATGTGGACACATTTGTTCCAGTTTATTTCTTCAACAAACCCTCTAATGCTGTTTTTCTCAGTGTGATTGAATCTGTGCAAGAAGTCACATTCCAGCATTTGACAAGAGGAAAGGATGCTGAAGGATACACATTCAATATTTGGAGGCCCAGAGGTGGAAGCACTATACATTCTCCTACTCACATTAGCAAGAAGCTAGTCATGTGTTCATACTCAAGTACAAGGGAATCTTAGGTGGAGATCTATGAACCCAGAAACAAGTATGTTACTGTGAAAGAAGGGAAGAGAGATTTTCACAAGCAATTAGCAGCCTTTATAACAGGTCTCATTATCTTTGCTTTAATTGGAAATGGTCTTTTTTATGTTCTGAAATAGTTTCTGTATTTTTTATTTGTTCTTATTAGTTCTACATGACAATAGAATGCATGTTGACATATTTGGAGTACAACTTCCCATTCTTCTGTTTGTGTATGATGTGGAATTACATTGGTCCTGTATTCATATATGCATATAGGAAAGCAATGTCCAATTCATTCTACTATCTTTCCTATTCCCATTCCCCCTTTTTCCTTCATTCCCCTTTGTCTAATCCAAAGTACTTCTTTTATTCCCTACTCCTCCCCACTTACTGTGAGTTAGCATCCACATATCTGAGAGAACATTTGGCCTTTGGTTTTCGAATTCCTTATAAAACCATCTGATCCTGGAACTTTTGCAAATATCTGATAACTGCAGTTCTTTTTTTAAAATTTATTTTAATCTTGATTAGATTTTTATTTATTCTAGTCATTAATGATATTTTCTCGAAAATTGTGCATTTCATGCTTGTTTTCAAATTTATGTGCTTAAAGTTGAGTAAAAGAACAACTACGATTCTTTCAATCTCCCCTTCCTCCCACTCTTTTCCCAGTACTGTGATGGAACAGAGGACCTAGTGAATGCTAGACAAGCACTCACTTTACCCCAGGCTTTTTTATTTTTCATTTTGAGACAGAGTCTTGCTAAATTGACCAGATTGGCCTTGAAATAGTGATCCTCCTGCCTCAGCCTCCTGAGTAGCTGGGATTATAGGCAGATGTCATTGTGCCTGGCAGCTTTCTCCTCTTTTGGTGGTTATTTCTCCTTTATTTCTTCTTGTGCTTTTGTTGTGTTCATTATTATTTCTTTAATTGAGTTGCAATTTTAAAATTTTACAGTCCTTCCATGTTTTGTGATTTATCGATTTTTATGTTGCTAATATATGGCCACACAAAGTTTACCTAGAATATTGCATTGGCAATGGAATGGAAACTTTATTCTCTATTCTGTGTATATAGCTTATATTATTATGCAAAGTCTATCTTATTAAAATAATTCTTCTATATTCATACACATTGTTTCCCACTTAATCTGTTATGGGTAGAAGGAAGAAGTGTCCTAAAAGTAGTGTATTTCTATTTCTCCTTCCTACATACTAAATGCTTTCTGATTGATGCCACTACTTTCTTCATAACTACTTAAATCCATTATAATTCTGTGATCTGGAAATGTTAGCTCCTTTTTTGTCCCATTTATTGTGTTTTGGTTTGAATTCATCCTAATCTGCTATTAAGATCATAACCTCTGTTTTCTGTTTTTATTTGCCTTTTTCACTTACCCATTTTGAATCTAGTCAGGTGAGCCTATGGCTTAAATCTCATAAAGTAGGATTTGTTAAAAAATGTTTTTTTCTGTTAATTAATCCAATATAAATGTATTGGTATGACTTAAATCTGGCCTCATTTCCATCATAATTTAAATTGGCAATTTGTATCAGACACCAGAATGAAATTAGTCAAGCAGGAGATGTATTGGGTGGAAAGCCTGTGGCAGATAGAAAGGAGCAAGTGTAGGCAGAGGAAGCCTTCAGACCATGCTATAGGTCTGAAACTTGAGAAAGAAAAAGGGAGGGAGAGGACAATTGGATAGGAAGAGCCTCCCACTGCAGTGCAGTTTGGAAAAAGCCATAGCCAACTTTTCAGGGAGTTCCAGAACAAAGATAGTGCATCAGAGAAGTCTCAAATTGGGTAGAAATGACCAGTATTTAATACCCCTGCCATGTCAAATCACTGGTTGGAGCTTCTGGGAAGAACATATTTGTGGCCCCAATACTATTGCCCATGCCAGAGGTGCTACAGCTTGAGGTTATACTGAACTGCACATATCAAGACAGACATACTCTTTTTTTTTTTTTTTAATATTTTTTAGTTGTCAGTGGATCTTTTATCTTATTTACTTATATGTGGTGCTGAGTATCGAACCCAGGATCTCACACATGCCAGGCAAGCACTCTACCACTGAGCCACAACCCCAGTCCTAGACTTACTCTTAAAGAGCATCTGAATGAAAGATCTCTATGGATGCCACACACATTTCATAATATTTTTATTCAAATATAATTAACATACAGAAATGCACAGATCTTAAGTGTACACAGCAAACAAGTTTTGACAAAGTCATAAATCCATTTACTCTGTCCCAAACAAGGTATAGAATATTTTCTTCACACAGAAAAGTTGCCTTGGGCCATGAGATCCAATCAGCCCACTCCCCTCTGCCTACCAATCTCCCCCCACATACACCACACACACATATATACACTGAGGCAACCACTGCTCTGATTTTTATTACCATTGTTTATTTTGACTGCTTTGAACTTCATTTAAATGGAATCAGACCACATGTTCTGTTTTGTTTCTGGCTTCTCTCATGCAATACAATGTTTTTTTTTTTTTTTTAATACTCATACATGTATAGTAGCTTTAGACTTTTTGTTCCATAGTATGAATATACCATTTGTTTATGCATTTTCCTTTCATGGACTTTTCCAGTTGTTGATTGTTATAAATAAAGTTACTGTGAATACTTTTTATTCAAGGTTACTTTTGTGTGTGCGCATGGACATGTGTTTTCATTAATCTTTGGTAAATATCTAGGAATGGAATTGCTGAATCATTTGGTAAGTGTATGTTAAATTTAAAACTGATGGTTTTCCAAATCATTTGTACCATTTCTCACCAATAGTTGGCTGTGTGTTGATTGGTATTAATTAAGTCTATACTATTTTGGAGTAAACTGACATGTTAACAACACTGAGTCTTCCAGTCAATGAACAGCATATATCTCTCCATTTACTTAGATCTTTTTCTCTCAGAAATGTTTTGTCAACAATGTAAAAAACAAGTAATCACTTGTTAAATATATTCTTCAATGTTTCATGTTTTTATGCTATTGTTTTAAAAATTTTCACTGTTTAATTTTTCGTTGATATTATGTAGAAATAGTTAATTTTTACACCATAACCATATAGTACACAAACTACCTAAAATAATTTATTAGTCCTAGCTTTTCATTTGTAGATTCCTTTGTATTTCTATGTACAACATCATATCTTTCAAAGATAAAAATTTGATTTCTTCCTTTCTCAGTTTATACATTTAATTTCTTTTCCTGTTCTATCTCACTGGCTAGGACCATGAGTACAATGGAAGTGGTAAGAACAGATATTATTGCCTTACCTCTGACCCTTAGGAGAAGTTGTTCAACATTTCACCACTAAGTTTTCTTTTTACTATGGATTGAATGCTCTTGCTCCACTTAATGTCTTATTTTTAAATTTTTATTCCTAACAGTAAGTATAAAATACCAAGGTTGCTTTATTTGTCAAATAGTACAAGTTTTTTCTTATTTGTCAATTAGAGGAAAGGCTGTTTAGTCTGATTCTAATTAGGTTTAGAGTCAAGTTGAGTCTTGTCTAAGGTTAGTTACATTGAGTTTACCTACTCACAGAATGGGAATTAATAGGACTTTGCTTGACTAAAAAGAATTCATTTCACCCAAGTACTTAGTCCACTGAGGCTCCCATGTATCTAAGACACTGTATTAGTTCCATAGAAAAGTATAGTATTTACTTTATCTTCTATATTCTTGTTACCTCCAATAAGAGCTTTTGAATCCTTTGACATCCTAATCATTAACATTTGGAATATTTCAATTGTATCCTAGTTGCAATCTAGTTTGTCCCTTAAAGTGGGTTCCTTATTGTCCATTGTTACCAGTGTTTCTTTCCATTTATCTTCATTTCTCTGATTTTGTTTTTGCATCTTTCCTGAGATCTACTATCTCTCCTCCTCTTGTTTTGTCATATCTTCCCTACATTCTTTTTGCTTGTTCCTTTCCTTTCTGTAGTCTTTCTTCACATAAGTTACTGTTTTACAAGAAAAAAATTAAAAGGTCTGTCACAATTTTTCATGGATACTTTTTTGTAGTCAGCTGGTGAATTGTGCTGCTCTCTTCCACATGTTTATCTTATAGTATCTGTTTTGGGGTTGTGCCAGTATTCTTTATTACTTGTTATTGAATGGGGTGAATTTCCTGGACCAGCCACTCAGGAGTTTCTTGGTTAGGAAAGAGAGGCCAAGATAATTTGCCAGGATTTAGAACTAAAAAATTCCCTCCTCCGCTCCCTATAAATACAGCACATGAGTGTTTGTGATGCTTTGTTTAGCCCCAAGCCAGGTTCAGCAGTTTCTGCCTCTATCCTTCCTTAATTTCTTACACCATTGCAAACAAGCAATAGAACTTTTCTTCTTAAGAAAACCTGTTTTTTTTCTTTTGTTGCTGTTGAGGTCTCCTGTTATTGAATACTTCTGTCACTTTTTCACTTCCAATCATGCAACTTTTTCCAGATCCCAACTGCTCTTGGTAGCTATTGCATGTACTTTGAGTTTGTTTATTATGCTGTTTGCAGGTTTTTTAAATTGTCATTTTCTTTACTGCTTTCGTATGATTTCCAAGAGAAAGGGGAAAATGCCCACTTGCATAACCATGTTTGTATCAGACCTCACCTAAAGGTATTTTGGTAGATGCCTAAATTCTAACTCATGTCTTAAGACACAGTGTTTTGTCTGCTCTCTTGGATAATGTAAAACACAATTAGAAACACAGTAATCAAGAATTAAAAATGCTAAGTTCACTAATTTGTCTTATTAAAGAAGGCATATGGGGGTTCAGGTTGTGCCTCAGCGGCGGAGCACTTGCCTAGCATGTGTGAAACACTGGGTTCAATCCTCAGCACCACATATAAATAAATAAAATGAACTAAAAAATATATTTAAAAAAGAAGAAGTATGTGACATTTCCCAATAGTGTCTTCTAGGAGAAATTCTATTCATCTGAAATTATTAGAGCAATTCAATTATCAAAATACTTTATCATCTAGAAAGTGATTGCATGGTAAAATAAGCATTTTAAATAGGCAGAGAAATAGGCAGAGAAAACTGTTAGGTGGTCCCCAGGTTTGCTTAGAGAACTAAAGTATGAAGAATACCTAGTAAAATTAGATGAGCTATGGGGAGGTTATAAGTGCAAGGATATATTTCACTGTGAAATTAGAGTAGGCATTGAAGTTGAAGGCTAGCCCCCTGTGCATTTTCTTTTGGGAACACTAAGTAACCATCAGTACAAAGGTCACAGAAGTATCGTATGAAACTAACCACATATGCCTTTTTGTGGCTATGGAATTGATCAAGTCAGTTGTCAAATGAAGGCCTGGGAGCATGGGGGCATGAACTATAAAGAAGAGAAAATGAAGGAGAAACACACAAGGTCATAGATATAAATGTTATTTTTATGTATATTTATGAAACTTTTGTTTTTAAATAAAAATTTTGGCTTTAATGTCTGGAAATGAAGAATTTTTAAAGATATTGAGGAGTTTTGCCTCATACCATTCCCCCATTCTCTCTCTCTAGCCCCAGATCATGTGGTACTCCCCCATTTTTTTCCTCATGTGCAGAAAATGATACTTGCATTACATCAAAATAGAGCATAGATTACTGGTATTATTTAGTGAAGTATTTATTATGTTTTATATAATTATGATAAAAACACAACTACTAAATACTGAGTTTATGTAAGGTTTCAAACTAAACTATTTTTAGTTTTTTAATGAGAAACTTAAATTTGCTTTTCTAACTATACTTTCATAGTGGATTTTATACACAAAATGGCTACACATACTTCCTGGCCCAAATTTATGATTAAGATAATAATAAAGTGTTTGTGACAGTGTTTACTAAATAGTGTTATTTAACTGCATATAAAATTTCATAAGAAAAATTTTGAGATTTTTATAGTCATTTGATGTCTATAATGGTTGAGGTTATACTTGAAAAAGCTAACAACTCTTCCTATTCTTGAAAAACAATGTTAAAACTTGCATAATAATGAAAATGAATCTTGTATTTAATCCAATTTTTCATATGAGAATGTTAAACTAATCATGAAGCTCTAATTTATAAGCCATACATTGTTAGATTCATACTGTGTCTGAACACTAACAAGACAAATCAGTCCCAGACCCTAAGAAAAATCTCATATATAGAAAGACAGAGATCTGTGGCTCCTACCTAGAGCTACAGCCTCTCCACCCTTTACCAGTCATACTTAAGCCACCTGGAATATGACCTCTTCTCTAGGTCCACAGGTTCCTAACCCAGGGCACACCCTGCTAAAGTGGCAATTTCCTGATGAAGCAGATATACAGGTGATAAACAAATCTTTGGCTATCCTCAACACATTGATAGCTCATGACAAATGTCATCCATCATACTTGCCATCTTTGGTGATTTCAAAATACATCACGAGACATAGTCCAGTTAGAAGTTCATGAAGTCCTAAGTGAGATCACTCATGATCACTGTGACTGTCCTGAAGGATCTGGAGATTTGGAAGTTTTAGGGAATCCATATCTTGCTGCTTATCAGTGTATTGTAGCACAAGGGTTAGGAATCTGAAATAAGATCTTGCCCCTTCAATAATATGCTGAACTGAGGCTTTTCATTCCTTAACACAATGGAATGAATAATAGTAGCTACAAGTCACAGAGAGGGATACTTTTGGTAATGTTGGAGAGAAATTTGGAGTGGTTTTAGGGAACACAGACAAGTGCAGGTCATTATAGCTCAAACTTCAAAATTAGGAGTCCAGTTTGATTCTAAATCCCAGTGGCAAAATGATCAAATGTTTTTAGTGCCTCAATCCCCTACCCATGTTAATATTTAACGCACACTGCACATTTGTAAGTGTACTTTATTCAGTGCTATTTGTTCTCAAAACTTACTTCTCAAAATCCCCATTTGTTTCATTTTTTTATTGGTTCATATCAGTATAACACTATGATTCATTTTGACATAATTACAAAAGCATAGAAAACAATTTACTCTAACTCAGTCCCTTTCACCCTCCTCTCTTCTCTCCTCCTGTTCCCTTTCCTCTACTCTAATGATCATTCTGTTAATTTTTTTAATTAACATCTTGTGGACGTACATATGGTGATATTCACTATAGTATATTCATATATGTAGATAGAAAAGTTAGGTCAGATTCATTCCACTGTTTTTCCCTTACCCTGTTCCTCTTCCCTCCCTATCAATTCCCTTCCTCTGCTGCACTAATTTTTCTTCTATTTTAATGGAACCCTGCACCCCCATTTCTTTTCTTTCTCTCTCTGTTCTTTATTTTGAACTAACTTCCACATATCAGAGACAACATTTGACCTTTGAATTTCTGTGTCTGCCTTATTTCACTTAGCATGATAGTCTCCAGTTCTATCCAATGATGTCATTCTTCTTTATGACTAATAATCCATTGTGTATACACACCACATTTTCTTAGGTTGGTTCCATAGCTTGGGTACTGTGAATTGTGCTGCTATAAACATTGATGTGACTATATTCCTATGGTATGCTGATTTTAAATCTTTTGAATATATACCAAAGAGTGGGATAGTTGGATCATATAGTGGTTCCATTCCGAGTTTTTTGCAGAATCTTCATACTGCTTTCCACTAAATCGCAGTCCCACCAATGTATTAGAGTACACTTTTCCCCACATCCTCATCAATATTTATTGTTACTTGTATTCTTGATAATTGCCATTCCAAGATGAAATCTCACTGTAGTTTTAATTTGCATTTCTCTAATTGCTAGTGATGTTGACATTTTTTCATGTATTTGTTGAACATTCACATTTCATCTTCTGTGAAGTGTATGTTCAGTTCCTTTGTCCATTTATTAATTGGGTTTTTAGGTTTTTTGGTGTTAAGTTTTTTTTGAGTTCTTCATATACTTTGGCTATTAATGTTCTATTGAGGAGCAAATGGCAAAGATCTCCCATTCTGTAAGCTCTCTCTTCACATTATTTCCTTTGCTGTGCAGAAGCTTTTTAATTTGATGCCATCCTATTTACTGGTTTTTGGTTTTATTTCTTATACTTTATGGGCATTATTAAGGAAGTTGGTTCCTGTGTCAACATGTTGGAGTGTGGGTCTACATTTTCTTCTAGCAGTTGCAGTTGTTTTGGTCTAATTTCTAGATCTTTGATCTACTTTGAGTTGATTTTTTTGTGCAGGATGAGGGGTCAAGAGTCATTCTTCTACATATGGATTTCTAGTTTTCCCAGCACCGTTTGTTTAAATGGCTATCTTTTCTCCAACATGTTTTTGGCATGTTTGTCTGGTATCAGACAACTCTATGTGGGTTTGTCTCTTTCTTCTATTCTATTCTATTGGTCTTCATGTCTGTTTTGGTGCTGTTTTTATTATTATAGCTCTGTAGTATAACTTGAGATCTGGTATTGTGATGCCTCCAGCATCGCTCTTTTTGCTTAGTATTGCTTTGGCTATTTTGAGTCTCTTATTTTTCCAAATAAATTTTAGTACTTCTTTTTCTAGTCCTGTGAAGAAGAATGTCATTGGTATTTTAATGGGAATTGCATTGAACCTGTTTTCTTTCGGTAGTATGACCATTTTGTCAATATTAATTCTGCCTATCCAAGAATATGGGAGGTCTTTCTCTTGTCAAATGTATTCTTCAATTTCTTTCTTCAATGTTCTATAGTTTTCACTGTAGAAGTCCTTCACCTCCTTTGTTAATTTCCAGGTTTCCAGGTTTTGCTTTTCTTTGTTTTGTTTTAGGTTATTGTTAATGAGATAGTTTTCCTAATTTCTTTTTCAGCAGATTCATTATAGGAGCATAGAAAAGCAACTGATTTATGTATGTTATGTTCCTATAGGACTACAGGAAAAGTGATTGATTTATGTATGTTCATCTTATATCCTGCTACTTTATTAAATTTGTCAACTCTAGAAGCCTTCTGGTGAAGTTTTTTCCATCTTCTAAATACAGGATTATGTCATTAGCAGAGATAAGTTGACCTCTTCTTTTCCTATTTACATCCCTTTAATTTCCTTCACTTGCCTGATGGCTCTAGCTTAAGTTTCAAGGACTATGTTGAATAGTAGTGGTGAGAGTGGGCATCCTTGTCAAGAGCCCTTTATACCTTTAAAAATAGAGGACCAGGGAATTTTAGATTATGAAGAAGAAAATGAGAGGTAGGGGGGTATGAAAAATGGTGGAATGAGACAGACATCATTACCCTAAGTACATGTATGATTACACGAATGGTATGAATCTACATTCTGTACAACCATAGAAATGAAATGATGTACCCCATTTGTGTACAATGAATCAAAATGCGGTCTGTAAAAATTAAAAGATAAATTAAAAATATATATAAATATATATTTAATTAATATAAATATATATAGAAAAATATATAAATATATATAATATACATAAATATATATAAATATATATATAAAAATTTAAAAAATAGAGGACCTCAAAGAGTATTTTCTGAGGGTTATGTGTATCAATGTTTACTGTATTCGAAAATGAGAGGCGGCTCTGCCCACTCCGGCTGCAGGCTCTCTTCTCGGGGCGATCCAAGATGGCGGCCTAGAGGGAGACTGCACCCCCTGTCGCTCCAAAACCCAGGAGTTAAGAAGGGGAGGCATTGAGAGACTCGGACTGAAATAGAGCCACGGGTGAGTCTGCCCACTGGGTAAAGCTCGGCCCAGGGGGCAGGCCCAGATAGAGGTGGCTTATCGGAGCCGGGCAGGGCAGCTAGAGTCATCCACAGGCAGCCCTGCGCACTCCGGCGGTGGGCCCCGCCCACACAGCCAGCTTCTCCAGGTTCTCAGAACTGAACTGGCCCGCTAGTGAGAGCCTTTCTGACCAGAACAAGCTCCGAGTCCCGGAGCCAGTGCAGCTCAGCGTACTCTGGCACGCAAGCAGATTCAGGGTCCAGACAGGGCAGCCAGAGACTTCTCCAAGTAGTCTGGACCCCTGCGGTGGGAGGTGCCGTTCAAGGCTAGCTTCTCGGAGCTGACCGCCCAGTGAGAGACTTTCTACATAGAACCAGCCACAAGCCCCCGAACCAACGGAGAGCCTCGATCCGCAAACAGCCTCTGGGATCAGGGCAGGGCAGCCAGAGACCTCTTCAGGCGGCTCTGCCCACTCCGGCTGCAGGCTCTCTTCTTGGGGCGATCCAAGATGGCGGCCTAGAGGGAGACTGCACCCCCTGTCGCTCCAGAACCCAGGAGTTAAGAAGGGGAGGCATTGAGAGACTCGGACTGAAATAGAGCCACGGGTGAGTCTGCCCACTGGGTAAAGCTCGGCCCAGGGGCAGGCCCAGATAGAGGTGGCTTATCGGAGCCGGGCAGGGCAGCTAGAGTCATCCACAGGCAGCCCTGCGCACTCCGGCAGTGAGCTCCTCCCACACGGCCAGCTGCACGGTGCAGGCCCACAGTGAGAGCATTTCAGCACAGAGCCAGTTCCAAATCGTGGAACCAGTAGGGGGCTAGGGGCAGTTTTCTTCGGATACGCTGCTTTATCAGATTCCTCCAAGACATCAGGCTACTGAAGGCTGGGAGGTGATACACTGGAAATCAACGGGACACTATAAGCCAATAGCGGAAAACTGCAATATCTCAGGGTCCCACTGACAACTGACCAATATGAGAAAACAAGGGAAGAAAATGTCCCAAACAAACCTAGATACTACATCAATAAAACCCAATGACAGCACAGCAGAAGAAATGTCAGAAAGGGAGTTCAGAATGTATGTAATTAAAACGATTAGGGAAGCTAATGAGGAGATGAAAGAGCAAATGCAGGCATTGAAGGAGGAGATGAAAGAGCAAATACAGGCATTAAATGATCACACCAATCAACAGTTAAAAGAGCAAATACCGGAAGCAAGAGATCATTTCAATAAAGAGTTAGAGATACTGAAAAAAAACCAAACTGAAATCCTTGAAATGAAGGAAACAATAAACCAAGTTAAAAACTCCATAGAAAGCATAACCAATAGAAAGGAGCACCTGGAAGACAGAACCTCAGACATTGAAGAAAAATTATTTAATCTTGAAAGCAAAGTTGGCCAAACAGAAAAGATGGTAAGAAATCATGAACAGAATCTACAAGAATTATGGGATATCATGAAAAGGCCAAATTTAAGAATTATTGGGATTGAGGAAGGCTTAGAGAAACAAACCAGAGGAATGAACAATCTATTCAATGAAATAATATCAGAAAATTTCCCAAATCTGAAGAATGAAATGGAAAACCAAATACAAGAGGCTTATAGAACTCCAAACATACAAAATTACAACAGACCCACACCAAGGCACATTATTATGAAAATACCTAACATACAAAATAAAGACAGAATTTTAAAGGCCACGAGAGAAAAGAATCAAATTACATTCAGAGGGAAACCAATAAGAATATCAGCAGATTTTTCATTCCAGACCCTAAAAGCCAGAAGGGCCTGGAACAACATTTACCAAGCCCTGAAAGAAAACGGATGCCAACCAAGAATCTTATACCCAGCAAAACTTACCTTCAAATTTGACGATGAAATAAGATCCTTCCATGATAAACAAAAGCTAAAGGAATTTACAAAAAGAAAGCCAGCATTACAGAACATTCTCAGCAAAATATTCCATGAGGAAGAGATGAAAAACAACGATGCAAATCAGCAACAGGAGGCGCTAGCCTAAAGGAATAGCCAAATAAAGGAGAAACCAAATCATGTCAAAAACAAATATGAGTCAATTGACTGGGAATACAAATCATATCACAATAATAACCCTGAATGTTAATGGCCTGAATTCATCAATCAAAAGACACAGACTGGCAGATTGGATTAAAAAGAAAAATCCAACAATATGCTGCCTGCAAGAGACTCATCTCATAGAAAGAGACACCCATAGACTAAAGGTGAAAGGATGGGGAAAAACATACCATGCACACGGACACAGCAAAAAAGCTGAAGTATCCATCCTCATCTCAGATAATGTGGACTTCAAACCAAAACTAGTCAGAAGGGATAAAGAAGGACATTACATGCTGCTTAAGGGAAGCATAAATCAGCAAGACTTAACAATCATAAATATCTATGCCCCAAACATTGGCTCATCCACGTACATCAAACAAATCCTTCTCAATTCCAGAAATCAAATAGACCACAACACAATCATACTAGGCGATTTTAACACACCTCTCTCACCACTGGATAGATCGTCCAAACAAAAATTGAATAAAGAAACTATAGATCTCAACAACACAATCAGCAATTTAGACTTAACAGACATATATAGAATATACCATCCAACAAAGAATGAATACACTTTCTTCTCAGCAGCACATGGATCCTTCTCTAAAATAGACCATATTTTATGCCACAAAGCTACTGTTAGCAAATACAAGAAGATAGAGATACTACCTTGTACTCTATCAGATCATAATGGATTGAAATTAGAAATAAATGACAGAATAAAAAACAGAAACTTCTCCAATACTTGGAGACTAAATAATACACTATTATATGATGAATGGATAACAGAAGACATCAGGAGGGAAATAAAAATATTCTTAGAAGTAAACGAGAACAAAGACACATCATATCAAAATCTCTGGGACACTATGAAAGCAGTACTTAGAGGAAGATTTATTTCATGGGGTGCATTCAAAAAAAGAAGTAGAAATCAACAAATAAACGACTTAACACTACAGCTCAAAGCACTAGAAAAAGAAGAGCAGACCAATACCAAAAGTAGTAGAAGACAGGAAATAGTTAAAATCAGAGCCGAAATCAACGAAATCGAAACAAAAGAAACAATTGGAAAAATTAACAAAATAAATAGTTGGTTCTTTGAAAAAATAAATAAAATTGATAAACCCTTAGCCACACTAACAAAGAGAAAGAGGGAGAAAACTCAAATTACTAAAATTCAGAATGAACAAGGAAACATCACAACAGACACGAGTGAAATACAAAACATAATTAGAAGCTATTTCGAAAATCTATACTCCAACAAAACAGAAAACCTCGAAGACATCAACAAATTTCTAGAGACATATGAATTACCTAAACTGAACGAGGAGGACATACACAACTTAAATAAATCAATTTCAAGCAATGAAATAGAAGAGGTCATCAAAAGCCTACCAACAAAGAAAAGTCCACGACCAGATGGGTTCTCAGCCGAGTTCTACAAAACCTTTAAAGAAGAGCTCATTCCAATACTCCTCAAACTATTCCATGAAATAGAAGAGAAGGGAACCCTCCCAAACTCGTTCTATGAAGCCAATATCACCCTGATACCTAAACCAGACAGAGACACATCGAGGAAAGAAAATTTCAGACCAATATCCTTAATGAACATCAACGCAAAAATTCTCAACAAAATTTTAGCAAATCGCATACAAATATATATTAAAAAGATAGTGCACCACGATCAAGTGGGTTTTATCCCAGGGATGCAAGGTTGGTTCAACATTCGGAAATCAATAAATGTCATTCACCATATCAACAGACTTAAAGTTAAGAATCACATGATTATTTCAATAGATGCAGAAAAAGCATTCGATAAAATACAGCATCCCTTCATGCTCAAAACACTAGAAAAAATTGGGGTAGTGGGAACATTCCTAAACATTATAAAGGCAATCTACGCTAAGCCCATGGCTAATATCATTCTAAATGGTGAAAAACTGAAAGCGTTCCCCCTAAAAACTGGAACAAGGCAGGGATGCCCTCTTTCACCACTTCTATTCAACATCGTCCTTGAGACTCTAGCCAGAGCAATCAGACAAACCAAAGAAATTAAAGGGATACAAATAGGAAAAGAAGAACTCAAACTATCCCTGTTCGCTGATGACATGATTATAAATTTAGAGGAACCTGGAAATTCCACCAGAAAACTTTTAGAACTCATAAGTGAATTCAGTAAAGTAGCAGGTTACAAGATCAATGCTCATAAATCCAATGCATTCTTATACATAAGTGATGAATCTTCAGAAAGAGAAATTAGGAAAACTACCCCATTCACAATAGCATCAAAAAAAATAAAATACTTAGTAATCAATCTCACAAAAGAGGTGAAAGACCTCTACAATGAGAACTACAGAACACTAAAGAAAGAAATTCAAGAAAACCTTAGAAGATGGAAAGATCTCCCATGTTCCTGGATAGGCAGAATTAATATCGTCAAAATGGCTATACTACCTAAAGTGCTATACAGATTCAATGCAATTCCAATTAAAATCCCAATGATGTACCTTGCAGAAATAGAGCAAGCAATTATGAAATTCATCTGGAAAAATAAAAAACCTAGAATAGCTAAAGCAATCCTCAGTAGCAAGAGCGAAGCAGGGGGTATTGCAATACCAGATCTTCAACTCTACTACAAAGCAATAGTAACAAAAACGGCATGGTATTGGTACCAAAATAGACAGGTAGATCAATGGTACAGAATAGAGGACATGGACACAAACCCAAATAAATACAATTTTCTCATATTAGACAAAGGGTCCAAAAATATGCAATGGAGAAAAGATAGCCTCTTCAACAAATGGTGCTGGGAAAACTGGAAAACCATATGCAATAGAATGAAATTAAACCCCTATCTCTCACCCTACACAAAACTCAACTCAAAATGGATCAAGGACCTTGGAATCAGACCAGAGACCCTGCATCTTATAGAAGAAAAAGTAGGTACAAAACTTCAACTTGTTGGCTTAGGATCAGATTTCCTTAACAGGACTCCCATAGCACAAGAAATAAAAGCAAGAATCAACAACTGGGATAGATTCAAACTAGAAAGCTTTCTCTCAGCAAAGGAAACTATCAGAAATGTGAAGAGAGAGCCTACAGAGTGGGAGAATATTTTTGCCAACCATACCTCAGATAGAGCGCTAATTTCCAGAATCTATAAAGAACTCAAAAAACTCTACACGAAGAATACAAATAATCCAATCAACAAATGGGCTAAGGAAATGAACAGACACTTCACAGAAGAAGATGTACAAGTAATCAACAGATATATGAAGAAATGTTCAACATCCCTAGTAATAAGGGAAATGCAAATCAAAACTACCCTAAGATTTCATCTGACCCCAATTAGAATGGCGATTATCAAGAATACAAGCAACAATAGGTGTTGGCCAGGATGTGGTGAAAAAGGAACACTCATACATTGCTGGTGGGGTTGCAAATTAGTGCAGCCACTCTGGAAAGCAGTGTGGAGATTCCTCAGAAAGCTTGGAATGGAAACACCATTTGACCCAGCTATCCCACTCCTTGGCCTATACCCAAAGGACTTAAAATCAGCATACTACAGAGATACAGCCACATCAATGTTCATTGCTGCTCAATTCACCATAGCCAGATTGTGGAACCAACCTAGATGCCCTTCAGTTGATGAATGGATAAAGAAACTGTGGCATATTTATACAATGGAATATTACTCCGCAATGAAGAATGATAAAATTATGGCATTTGTAGGCAAATGGACGAAAATGGAGAATATCATGCTAAGTGAGATAAGCCAATCTCAAAAAACTAAAGGACGAATGATCTCGCTGATAAGCGGATGAGGACATATAATGGGGGTGGGAGGGGTTAGCATTAGGTTTAGGGTTAGGTTTAGAGTTAGGCTAAGGAGAGCGGTAAGAATGAAGGAAAGAAGGACTGTATAAAGGGAAAAGGGTGGGAGGGGTGGGGGGGAAGGGAAAAAAAATAAACATCATTACCCTATGTAAACGTAAAAAAATAAAAAAATAAAAAAAAAAAAAAAGAAAATGAAACCGAGGAATGTTTTTGGATAGTAATTCATTTAAAATGACAATAATAAATGTACCACCTGCTGGAATACATTACATATTCAGTAAAAATAAAAAATTTCTAATTAAATTTAGTGAGAAGAGAGGTTTAGTTTTATATTTTTAAAAGAATCACTTTAATATCAAGACCAATAAAAGACAATTGGATTTCCCCATATACTTCTGCACTGAATCTCCTGTGGTGTCATGTAACATTCAACTTTTGTGAAACAAAAAAGACAAATATCAACTTAGTGGCCAATTAGTTTTGATCTCAGATTTCCTGAAAGCCTCCTGGGGAGGACCAGAGACCTGTAAGCACAAATTGAGAATCAGCTCACTTATACTGATTAATTATATGGGTACAATTTATCATGTGGGTGTTGGAGGAATAATGGTGACAAAGTTCCTAAACACCACTGATTTGTATTTGGAAAGTGAGATATTCAAGATGCTTTCTGAAGGGGTCCCTGTAGTGCTTTTTAGAATGGGACAGCATTTAAGCTAAAGCTGTTTTCTCTCTGATGTACACTTGTGGTTTTAAGAATCTCTTGACTTTTTCAAACATCTAAACAAAATTAGTCACTCCCAAGAGGCACCGATTACTGAATTAAATGAGCATACCTTTATTAACTGAACTTTATTCAGGAAAGTCAGATAAAAATCATTCCCAATGTAATGTCTCTCTTAAGATAACACAATAAAAAAAGTAAGTTACAAAACTGAAGTTTAAAAAAAAAACAGTTCATTTTCAAAATATTTTTCATGACTTATTTTTTAAATGGCAAATGAATATTGAATATATTTAAGGTGTACAATATGAGGCTTTAAAATATGTATACAATGTGGAATGGCTAAATTAGCATATGCATTACTTCATTTTAGTGTGTATGGTGAGAATAATTAAAATCTAGTCTCAGCAGTTTTCAAGTATACAATACATTGTTGTTAACTATGGTCACCATGTTGTATGACAGATCTTTTGAACTTGTTCCTCATGTCTACCTGAAATTTTGTATTCTTTGACCAACATCCCCCACCAATCCTCCATCCTCTTCCAGCCTCTGGTGACCACCATCCTACTCTCAACTTACATGAGATCAACTTTTTGGATTCCACATATGAGTGAGATCCTGGCAGTACTTGTCTGTTTGGCTTATCTTACCTAACATAATGTCCTCCAGGACCATTCAGGTCTTCACAAATGAGAAAATATCCTTCTTTTTAAAGGCATAATTTCATTCTACTGTGTATACAGACTGTATTCTTATCCACTCATCTGCTGATGGACATTTAGGTTGATTCTACCTACATCTTAGCTATTACAAATAGTGCTGCAACAAACATGGGGATTGAATTATCTTCTTGACATGCTGATTTCGTTTTCTTTGACTATGTACCCAGCAGTAGGATTGCTGAATCATATGGTAGTATTTGAGTGTGAGTGTGAGTGTGTGTGTGTGTGTGTGTGTGTGTGTGAACTCCATGCTATTTTTCCTAATGGTTGACTAATTTACATTTCCATTCACAGTGTATAAGTGTTCCCTTTTTTCAGGTCTTCTCCAACACTTGCTATCTTTCGTTTTGATGATAGCCATCCTAAAAGGTGTGAGGTGATATTTCATTAAAATATTAGTTTATGTTTCCCTGATGATCAGGGATGTTTAAATTTTGATATACTTATTGATCATTTGTTTTCTTTTAAGAAATGTTAATTAGAGTCCTTTGCTCATTTTGGAGGGATACGGGGGATTGAACCCAAGAGAGCTTTACCACTGAGCTACATCTCCAGTCCTTTTTTTATTATTAATTTTTATTTTGAGACAGGATCTTGCTAAATTGTTGAGGCAGGTCTCAAATTTGCAATCCTCCTGCCCAGTGACCAGCCCTTGAGTCACTGGGATTACAGGAGTACATCACTGTATCTTACTTTTGCCTATTTTTTAATTGAGTTATTTGCTTTCTTCATATGGGGTTGAGTTCTTTATATATTTTGAACATTAATCCCTCATTAGATGCATGGTTTGTCAATTGTTTTTTCTATTCCATAGACAAAAGTATCATTGTATTTTCTTCCTTTGCTGTGTTCAGGAGTTATCCCAAAAACTATTGCCCTAAAACATTTAAAATGCAAGTCCAATATGTGTTTTTTTGTAAAGTTTAAAGAATATTTTAAAAGCATGTACTTATGTAACCAATTCCAGGTTGCAATACAATCCGAAAATAAAAATTTACACTCCAAGCTCATACTGAAATAGATGCCCAAATCCTAAACAACATATTAACAAATAATGTGATCTTAGAAACAGTATGACAAAAACAAGACACAAATATAGATATGTATAATTCCATTCACATAAAGTTGAAAAATGGGCTAACCTATACTATTTTATTTATAATGAAATAAGAGGCGATAAAGCTATAAAGAAAAGGAAGGCAATTATCATAAACGTCGGAATAAAGGTAACTTCAGTGGGTGGGGATTTGTTAGTAGGGAGGATTTCTTGAACGCCAGCAACATTCATTTAGACCTGTGGCCTCATAAAGTAAGTTGGGAACTATTCCACATTTTTCTAATCTCTGGAAGAATTAGTATAGATTTGAATTTATCACTTTTTTGAATATTTAATAAAACCATTCATTAAAGTCATCTGGGCTTGAACTTTTCTATACAGAAAAACGTTAGGCAACTGGTTCAATTCATTTAACTGTTATAAGATTATTCAATTATAGCATTATTTAGGTGACATGATGTCATTATATTTTTAATGAATTTTCCATTTTATCTAAATTTTGGCATAAAAATGCTTATCACATTCCATCCACATGTGCTACTTTGAGAGGCTTTGACTTATATTACATAAATACTAGGAAGACACTGAAACATTTTATAGCCTAAAAACAATGACAGGATCAGATTTTCTACTTTTAGAAAAATTACTGGCATTAGTGTAGAAGGTGGACTGGCTAGAGTGAATAATAGAGACCACCCAGTGAGATAGCACAATAATCTAAAGGAGAGAAGATATGAACATAGAAAATAGAGTCATCGAAAGTTTCACTATGAAATTTAAAGAGAATGTGCTTTGACCTCAGAATGCCCCCCAATGTGAAAACTGAATTATTGTTTACATAGCACAAAAATTTATTGGATTCCCTTAAGATATTTCATAGATAAATACAATTAAAATTAGTTTCCTCTTGAAAATCATACACACAAAAAATCCCTTTTTTTATAACCTAAGGGAATTATAAAGGTTTTTATAGACTCTTCATCTTCCTTTTCTAGAAAAGAACAATAGTCTTTTATGACCAGGGGTGGGGGTGGAAACAATCAGTTAAGGTTAAAACCCTATTGTAGTGAAAAATTAAGAATCTTGACCTAACCAGTCTAAGAAAATGTCACTAAGGCTTATTGCAAAAGGGTAGCTTGGTATAAAAAAAGCATAAAGAATTGAGTTCCCATCCCCTTCCACTCTCCACCCCATTCTGCTGCCCAAATACCCTCAGCTAAAGAGTGACCAGTTCTTTGATCTTTTCCCTTTTAAAACAACCAAATAGCTCTAATTTTGCCTTCATTGTATAATTTTCCTTCTTATAACAAGGGTTTTATTTCTACATTGGTAGCTGAGTTGGGTATTTATTAAGAAGACTTAAAATTAAGAAGATAATTTAATATCTTACAATTTTAATGTTTTCCAATGTCTAAATTTAAATAATTTCATGGATATCCTGACTTCTTACCATAATCAAAATATTTCTTTAGTAATAGAGGGTCTAAGTATATGGTCAGAGTAAATTAACTCCTGCCTCAAAGTCTCTGAGAAAATAAATTGCTTAAGAAGATTAGAGTCATTTTCTTTACTTAGAGGTATTTCTGAAAATCCACACTGAAATTACACAAGATTAACTCCATTAACACTATTTCCCATTCTTGAAACCAGTAGATATTTAGAAAGCAGTATTCAGACTGAATAGTTCAAAGCATATTTTAAAAGATCTCAAACTTCTTAGAAATGCGAATACAAGTATCATTTAAAGATTAGAGTAGGGTGCTGAGAGGTCAAGAAACATATAGTGAGCCATGAAATATGAAGATGTTGCTTCTTTTTCTCTTCGTCATTTAGTCTGCACATTATATTTGCAAGTGATATTTCAAATCAAATGAAAACTTGTAGAATATAACACTGTTAATCCCTCAAAAATAGGGCTATTATCTTGTTTTTGTTTTTCACATTGCAGATCACAGAGTGCCTTTAATTTAGGGTCATTCAAGTATTTGTAGATTATTATGATCATATTTGGCACTGCTAAGTAGCCATTAAAAAATGTAAAGCAGAGGGTTTAGAAAACCAGATTAAAATAGTTCCATAAGACATCAGCTATCGCTAAGATAGACTCTACTAGAAATGTGAAAGAAAAATTCCTAATATAGGCACTAAATTTTAAACTACAGTACTTATATAAGCTGTCATTGGCACTATTAAAAGATATAATGCACAGATTTATCTCCCTGGCAATATATGTTGGCATGGACTACCAGAACCATTCTGAACAAATATAATCATAATCCATCAATTCCTTTACCTTCCATTCTCTGAACCTTAAGTAGTTTTCAAGATTTTTAATTGCAGAATTAATACCCAATCATATTCTTGTTTTAAAATTTAGCCAGGCAGAGTGGCGCATGCCTGTAATCCTAGCTACTCGGGATGCTAAGGAAAGAAGGTGGCAGGTTCAAAGTCAGCCTCAACAACTTAGTGAGGACCTAACCAATCTAGAAAGATCCTGTCTCAAAATTTAAAAGTTAAAAGGATTGGGGATATGGCTTAGTGATGCAGTGCCTCTGGGTTCATTCTCTGGTACCAAAAAAAATAAAATTCAAACATTTCAGAAATAAGTTGAGGAAAAAATGTCCCATTTTGCTAACTTCTATACATTCCTCCAATTTCTTTTCCAACCTTTCATTAATGCAAGAAAATTTTGCATTTAGTTATGCAGGGTTATGCAAGGTTTCATGCTCTTTTTGGTCTCTGAATGGTTGTTTCCAGAGAGAAAATTTTGGGAAACACTGACCTAGATAGTTCTTAAAGATCCTAACTTCAAAGAACTGCTGAATCTCCAGATTTAGAGACAGTCATTTCTACTTATTAAAAAAAAAAAAAAAAAGCCTATTCTGAAAGTGAATTTTAATTACTTTATGCCAAGACACATCAGTTCTCAAAGGAAAGGTCATTAAGAATTTTATAAGACAGTATAGAAAAGTAATATTAACTTTAAAAACACTTGCTGAAATTTACTGCATTTTACTAGGTGCCAGACATTATTCTCATTGTTTCACAGGATTTTCTAAAATGAATTCCTTATCAGTAAAATTTTAAGATATGGCATAGGTGATCATTAGTACTTCGATTCATAGTATCTTGAATTTGTATACTTTCATAATTTGTTTGATATAACATTACCTGCTACTGACAAAACAAAAACTAATGTTATTTCACATCTGAGCAGTTTGATAGATAAATTCAATGGGTTACTAAAGTAACCAAAGCAGTGGTGGAGCCTGTGTGTGAGTTCAAGGATTCTCAACTATATCAGTATTTATTAAACTTTAATTATTCACATATTACTGTCATAAACTACTGCTATATTTTCACTATTATTTACTAAATACTTTTCAACTGATTCTTCCTTTAAAAATTAAATTTAGTTTTAAAGGAAATACAGTATTATCACATAGAATAGACACCAAAATTGTTTGCCATAAATACATATTAAGTGGAAAAATACATTCAATGAAACAAAGCAATCTTATTAAATTCTAGTTAGATATTGCTGCCTGCTGATATTCCTGAGCATAAGATCCTAGCTATTTCTACTAAAAAAGAAAATCAGCAAGAACTACTAACATATGTAAATTAGTATCAATCAGCTTTAAGCGGAAAGATTGATGAGAGGACTAAGAGAAAATTCAGCAACTTCTTCACTATGCTTTTTCAATAATATTTTACATCGGACTAGGCACCATTTAAAATAACTTCCTAGGACCTATAATGGTTTTGCATTTCACTACAGTACAAATCCTAAAATATTTTGCAAAATATTTCAAAAAGATTTGGAAATTTCCTGAAGGATCTCTTTTACTTCTATTTTAGTCAGGAATCTCAAAAGGAATCTTTTTCTCTCAAGACACACTCCAATATGCCTATTAACTAATGGCAGGCAATATCAAGCTGGCAGAAATGAACTTATGTAAACATTCTTATCTTCAGAAGGTAAATGTTGGGTAAATAAAATAGTATTGATCTAGGAAGCATAATCAAATTGAACTATACACTATCTTCTTTGACCTTAAATAGGTCAGTAAACCACTCAGATATGTTTCTAATCTACAAAAAAAGAGGGGAGGGGGATGCTACCTCCCCATGGGGTGGGTATATGGATAAAATTAAACAAACTGGCACAATAGATATTCAACACATGACAGTTGGGGCAAAAGTTACATGTAACCTTTAGTTTATTAAACTGACAGGTGTTTTTATCTTGATAAAAAGAACTCAAAATTGTTCCCCTGTACTAATCTGCAAGAACTATCATTCAGTTTCAAATACAACCTTTAAAATTAAAACTAAACCAAAGGCCATGCTTATGAAGATCTGAAATACCCTAGAGAAAGTTTAAAAACCTGGATGACTGTGACTGGTCATCAGTTGGTCCAAAGTACAATAATACAGTCCCAAAACTGAAAGAAAGAAAATTATCAAGGCAAATATTACTGGCATATAAAATGACTTCCCACATGAATAATATCTGAACATATTTTATAGTGGCTTGAAATAAACTAAGAGATCCTTTCTTCCTTCATGTATGGCTGAAGTATTTACTAAATAAATAAATAAATAAAATATCTAAAATTACAGTGCCATCTAGAGGCAAAGTAAGATGGCAAATTTTATTCCTTTCATATTTTCTAATAGTTACTCAACATTTACAAGAAAAGTAGGATTTTAGTAATTTATATAACTCATTTTCTAATTACATTTACAGGATATATCTTATGAAATAAAGTTAAAACACTTTTTCTAATAAAAAAATTTTACTACCTGAAGCTCATCACTTCATCCTCAATAAACATTCAAACTCTGCAGGAAATTTTTAAAAAAACCAATGGTACTGTAATACTCAATTTTTTTGGTTTTGAGATTTATTGCCAAATTATATAATGCCAAAACAGTAACTTTTTAGTATTTAAAAGAAATCAAACACTCCATCATCTTAAAAGAACATTTTCTTTTCTTTTTTCTCTTCCAAGCTTGCACCTGAAGACATTTTTTAATAATAACTTAAATGCTAGGCATTTCTTAAAGCTACTTTACATATTAATGTATTAGTTAATACTCAAAAATCCTCACATAAATCCTATGCAGTAATGTCTATATTAACATACCTATTATAAATGTTGAAACTAAAGCTCAGAAGCTTAAGTAACTTGCCCAAAGCTATAATTAGCAGAACCAGGGTTCAAACTGGGGGAGTTTGTCTCCAAAATTTGTGCTTTTAATCACCATGTCAACATGCCTTTCATTTGTAAAACTGAATTCAGTACCTTACTGCATTTGTAACACCCACGTTCTGTTTTTAGGGGGCAACATTTTCTAATGTTACTAAATCCTTCATCATCATTTTTTAAAATTTTTGTTTTGAAGTTGTAGGTGGACAGTATGCCTTTATTTTATTTGCTTATTTTTATATTCGGTGCTAAGGATAGAACCCAGTGCCTCACACCTGGTAGGCAAATGCTCTGCCACTGAACCCCAGCTCCAGCCCACCATTTTTAATAACTACATGTTTGCCATTAACTTGGTATATTTCATTTAACTTACATTGGTTATTTAATGCGGTCTTTGAAATTCTTTCTAATTTCTTTTACTGTAAAAATGCTGCAACAAGCAAAATTTGCATTGCATAGTTTTTTTTCCTTCTTTTGAATTTTATTTTCTTATGCTAACTCTCCCTAAATGGTTACACTGACAAGTAGATAAAAGTGTCTTGTTATTGATATATAATGATCCACACTGCTTCTTAGACTTCATCATGATACAATGTAATGAAAGGATGCTCAGAGTTTCTCTTTTCAATTAATATGTATCAGTCACCCCTCTCCCCCTCAAACACAATTTAACTGATATAAAATCATTAAGTGGGACAGTGAAACCAACAAACATTAAGTTTTTCAAATGGGCAAAATGTTTTCTTCTTCTAGCAACAGAAAAAGTAGGAATAATTGTCTTATTTATCACTTATAAAAATGATATTGTCTTGATTCTCAAAAAGAATCAACAGCATATTCAAAGTCATTGGTAAATTGTCATAGCTGGATCTGAGCAGAGCTCTGATTCTAAAGACTGTGTTTTAGATAATAACCCAAAAAGTCAGGGGTCAATATACACTGAGATATAAAAATTATATGAAAATGTTTATTTCAAGTTATGTCAAAGATTATTTCCTAAAGGAGTAATAACCTAGCCTGGGATAGCTATCATAAAGAGAGATAATATTTTCCTCATATGTAGTTATGGGTAATAATTTCAAAAACAGGAAAGGATGACATTATTTTTTTTTAAATATTTTTAGTTGTAGATGGAGACAATACTTCTATTTTATTCAGTGCTGAGGACCGAACCAGAACCTCACATGGGCTAGGCAAGCGCTCTACCACTGAGCCACAATCCCAACCCAGGATGACATTATTAATTAATAAAGTGCTTCATCTGTTTCTCTCCAAACATAAAGGATTTCATTGCAACCTAGGTTTAGATAAAAAAATTGGAACTTTTATGACACAGAATAAAGTTCACTGAAACATGGTAAATAGAAAGAACACAGGCTGTCACATAGATCTTAAATTCAGACCCTGACACTTAATTGCCATACATCCCCTGGAACTTTAAAGCATCAAATTCCAACTTCTCAATCTGCTGGGAAAATCAAAGCAGACAATTACGAAGCTCCTAGCACATGATAGACAGTCAAGAAATTTTAGCTCCCTTTCCTTCAAAGAGTGACACATACATGATTATATCAAGGGTTATTAGTTTTAAATGTCGTACTTCATTATTTCCCTCAGACAAACTGTTGCATAACATGAAGCATCGAGATCGAAAGAGATCAAAAGAGATAAAGTTGATTCATCAATATGGGAACCTTCCATTCGGACATCATGATCTCCCATTAGTTGGTATGAAAGATTATGGGCATGTTTCAAAATCTGTCTATAGCATCCTGGTACATTCAGTTTCAGAGGAGGTACTTTAAACCTACATGTTTGTAGTCCATCTCTGTTAAGTATTTCATGGTACCACTGTCCTACTTGGTTCCTTGGGTACTGAATATTGTATCCAAGTACTGGAAGAACCACCTGTGAATGAGAAAAAAAAAAATACATGAAACAGCCTTCAGAAAGATATACAAATGATCATATTTTACTTTTATTACTGAGATCTACAGCTATAAAAACAGTTCAAGGTGTGTGTGTGTGTGTGTGTGTGTGTATGCACACATACACATATATACATGCTACAGTCAGCCTACAACATGCTTTGAATACTAAACCACAATATTTTTAATGCTGCCAAGTAAAGAAAAAATCTAAAATCAAGGACTCATAATAACTAAGGAAGTCAGTAATCAACTTGTTTAGTTATATTTAATTAACCAATAAAAACTAAATCTCTATGAAATCATACAATCCCAAAGTCATATTATTTCTGTAATACAGAATGGCCTCTGTTGCTCAATCATAACAGCTATTCTGAGAGACAATTTTTAAACTCCTTTTATTTATAAACAAGAAAGCAAACAAGTCACAGCAAAAATGTTTAATTTCTCAACTACTTATGAATAAACACTGCATTTTGTGGGGCTTCCCTCCTCTGCCAATAACTTCTAGACAGGTTGCTTGAATAATACCAGAAGGTAATTATAAAAAGGAGTAAGGTTTTAAAAAAATCAAATATTACACAGCATGAATGAATTTTAAATTCATTATGCTAAGTGAAAGAAGCAAGATGTGATTCCATTCATATGATATTCTTTCAAAAGCAAAATCATTTGACATAAAATAAATCAGTGGTTGCCAGGGGCTGGAGTGGGTATTAACTATGAAAGTACATGGAGGCTGTGTGCAGTGGCCAATGCCTATAGCCCAACGGCTCAGGAGGCTGAGGCAGGAGGATCACAAGTTCAAAGCCAGCCTCAACAACTTAGTGAGGCCCTAAGCAACTGAGTGAGACTCTGTCTCTAAATAAAATACAAAAAAGTGCTGGGGATGTGGCTCAGTGGGTAAGCACCCCTGGGTTCAATCACCGGTACCAAAAAAAAGAAAAAAGTACATGGGGAAGTTTGGAGAAGAGATGAAACTACTCTTTATATTGATTTTTATGACAGTCATATGAATGTATATGTTTATTAAAGCACGTAGAACTGTAAAGTAAGTGAATTTATACATTAATTATAACAATTTAAAAGTTCTTAAATGTTTCTCTAAAGCAGGGGGAACTGGTCAACATTCTGTCTTTAGGGAACAAGGTTTACACTTAAATCTTAGTGACTGTTTTTTAAGCAAATTTACCTGGTGTATTGCATATGTATTAGCTGACGCTTCTTCTTCTGTTACCAGATGAACCTATTTTTTTAAAAAATGATGAAAATATGAGTGATTCCCAAATGTTAAAATTACCTCAAATTTCTCTAACTCTATTGTGTATAATTTAATTCTCACACCGAATATGCATACAGTTAAACAAGATCTTTTCATAATTTATCTCTGGAAACATAGACTACATAAAAATTAGAATAATTCTTCCTGCTCTAACTGCTAATAACTAAAGTTGGAAAATGAGAATAATGGGTTAATGTGAAGCAACTTTCACCTCAGTAACCAACAATCTTTTCCTGATTTATAAGGTATTCTTTATTATGGTGAATCAAAAGTCTGCATCTGTAAAACCAATCCCTCTAATGCCACCAAACTCTGGACCCAACAAATATCATAATACTCTATGCAGGTGTGGTGTTTGTCAACATTTGTTTCATAGAATAGTAAGAGGTGTCATAGGTAGGAAAAAAAAAAATATGTGCATGATAAATTAAGTTTGAAAAATGTTGCTCTCAACATTTAATATAGAGTATACATTATATATCATACAGTATAGTGTTTATGTCCCAAGTCTACTTACCAAGCTCTTTATTGTATTTTATTTAGAGACAGGGTCTCACTGAGTTGCTTAGGGCCTCACTAAGTTGCTAAGGCTGGCTTTGAACTTGCAACCCTTCTATATAATTCTGATTTCTCTTCTATATAAAAGCTCAAGTATAAAGGCAGCTACCATCTTTCCACAAGGATTAAAAGCATTCTGATATTCCTAAAGCAGTCATCATACAATATGGTGTCTATACCCCAAGTCTACTTGCTTTCCCCTCAATTTTCCCTATTCATCAGAAATGCCCCTCCTCTTTTTCTCATTTTAAGTTTATTTTGTTCAATTATCAGTAAACAGCCCCTTTTAACAACTACACTCAGAAATGGCTATAAAGTTCTACTGTCCAGATGTGATCTGACCAAAATACAAGAGGCAGATAAATGACATGGAACTATGATCTTTCTTGCATTGAAACTTCCAGTTTTTCGTCTTCCATAGAGTCACAGACATACGTATAATCTGTCTTTCACAGATCCACAGGCATACTAAGTAACACATAGATACAGCTGTTAATCTAAAGTAGCCAATCAAAAGAAGAAATGAAATTAGTTTCCTACAATTTTTAATTACAGATATACAATACTGCATGCCCAATATACTATTTGCTAGTATTCTTATTCCTTTTCCTCTTCATATTTTAGTTTGTACCTTGTAAGTCATGCCTTTTCTTTTCTCAGTGCTAATAAAATATAAATAATAAGACTTGAAATATATAAAGCTTTTTTTTTTTTGTTAGCAAAACGAAATTCTGCAAGCTTTCCTTTTCCTACAGCTCCAAAAAAGGAAGAGTAGATACAATTCTGATCACAAAATTATCCTTGCAAATGTTATTTGAACAATGAAGTCTTATAAAACATGCATACTATACCTTATGAAAGTAATCCTTAACATCTAAAAATCTGAATTAGAAAAGACTAACTTACTAAATAATGTGCTACCCAGGTAATATATAAGTGGATCAGCTTTCTCAATTTTTTTTTATGATTTTTAATGATTTATTAGAAGATCACTGACCTATCTTTGCCCACATGATATAACCACAAAACCTACAAAACTGCTAAATTTCTTTTTCCACAGTTTGAGATTCTGTCTCAATCAAATGACCATTCTTAGTAATATGTGATCACTTTCTTACCTCAATACTCATAAACCATCCTTTTAATAAACAGTGAAGTACACATCTGTTGTACAACCTTTACTCTCACTTTTCTGGTACTAGCACCCTCATTTTCCAAGGGACCTCCTCCCAGATCTCAGATATGCAATTGGTGGCATGGTCCCAGGAACACAGACTTAGCTAGTCAGGTATTGTAGTCGACATTAATTGGTTTGGTCTGGACATGTGACCCAGGCCAGGCCATTCCTAGCCACTAAGATTCAATTCCATGGCTCTTATTGACATTTTGGGGGAAAAAAAATCCCTCTTTCCTGCAGAAAAAATGAGTAGAGTTATGAGAAGTAAGCCTAGAGTTTCCAATAACTATCTAGCCACCAAAAATATATGCCAGAGTGGAAATGGATCTAATAGAAAGAAAAGCAGAGCTGAAAGATGGGGCAGGAAAAAAAGACAGATTATTCAGGATGTTGCTTAAGCCTCTGGATACAGCTGCACCTGAATCAATAATGGACTCTCAGTCATAAGGGTGAATAAATTCCTGGAGATTTTTCCTTAAATTAGTTTTACTTAAAACTAAAACGCACATCTAGAGTTCTGCCATTAACTTAGATAATGCTTCCTTTACATAGACTTCAAATCTATTTTTCCTTCATTTTTGAAAAATTGGGCCATGATCTAGCTCTGCATGTTGACCCCTTTTTTATCTTCATGTAGTAGAGCCCAATTTGGGTTAGGAGTCAAGCAGCAGGATCTTTCTAGTTCTGTTACTAGTGTGACTCTGATCTCAATTATTATGTATAAAATGGGAGTCAAAAAACAGTCAGTCTCTAAAATTTTTTTCTCCTTTCAAATTTAATTGCTTGTAGGATGTAATATACGAAAGCATTGCTCAAATCCTTGCACTAATTTCTAAAACCTGTTTGGAAGACTGACTTAAGATAATGATGGAGAATAATCATTTATTCCTCTTTTATTACAATATTATAAAATAAGCTTTCTCACATGATTTGTGGAATCCAGTTTCATAATTTAGTTGAAACCCACAGAGATAAAAACACTACTTAGAGAAGAAATGAAAGGATCACCTTTTATGATACAAATGGTTATAATTTCATTAATGTAAATGTCATTAAAACATTGTTAAGAGGAAAAGGGCAGTTATGAATTTACATTTACATAAAATCATTTATAGAAAAGAAATACATTATATATTCTGCATATCTTTATCATAAAATTCTATTTCTCCATTTTCTGACTTCTTAATTCTCAATTGATAACAGAGTAGAAGCAGATGAGTAAGACTAAGTAAAAATAAATATATAAAAAGTATGCTTAGTGTTAAAGTGTTTCCAATCAGGGGTTCTGAAAATGCATGTCCCTAGTATGATAATTAAATCTACTTGATGAAATACTTACTTTACTACTTGGGAAATGCTCATCAACATCTTCATCCAAACAGACCAAATCACCCTCCACTACTCTTGATCCATAGGTTTCAAGTCGATAAGATGCTGCCTCATTCCAAATTTTGCTGCTGTATGCATGAACATAGAATATGCGCATGGAATGGGGAAAAGAGAACCACGCCTGGATACAACCCTCCTCTGTCATGCCAAAGCGATGTAATGACTCCAGCAATGCTCTCTCTCGAACTTTGAATTCAGGCATCAATGAAAGTGTGCCTTTAGCATCCTCTGAAATGAAAAGCAAATCAGACAGTTATCTTTATTTAAAAGCCACTATGGAGGTCTTTCTTATGCTGTCTAAATGAGGCAATCAACATATACATGAAGATGACATTTTTTATTTGTTCTTTTTAGTTCTATATGATAGACAAATACATACATATCATACACACATGGAATATAACTTCTCATTTTTGTGGTTGTACATGATGTGGAGCTACACTGGTCATATATTCATATATGAACATAGGAAAGTTATGTAGGATTCATTCTACTGTTTTTCCCATTCCCATCCCACCTCCCTTTCCCACAACCCTCCCCTCTGCCCTGCCCCCCATCCCAATCAGGTGAACCTCCACTCCTCTCTGCCCACCACCTATTGTGAGTCAGCATCCACATATCAGAGAGAACATTCAGCCTTTGGTTTTTTGGGGATTGGCTTATTTCACTTAACATGATAGCCTCCAGTTCCAACCATTTGCCAGCAAATGCCATAATTTCAACCTTATTTATGGCTGAGTAATACTCCATTGTGTACACATACCACATTTCTTTATACTTACATCTGTTGAAGGGTACATAGGTTGATTCCATAGCTTACCTACTGGGAGTTGAGCTGCTATAAACATTGCTGTGGCTGTGTCACTATAGTAGGCTAATTTTAAGTCCTTTTAGGAGTAGGATAACGGTCAAATGGTAGTTCCATTCCAAGTTTTCTAGGGAATCTTTATATTGCTTTCTAGAGTGGTTGCACCAATTTGCAGTCCTACCAGCAATGTATAAGAGTACCCTTTGTCCCTACATCCTCACCAACATTTATTGTTACTTGCATTCTTGATAATTGCCATTCTGACTGGAGTGAGATGAAATCTCAGTGTAGTCTTAACTTTCATTTCTCTAATTGCTAGTGATGTTGAACATTTTTTCATATATTTGGTGACCATCTTTCTTCTGTGAAGCATCTGTTCAGTTCCTTTGCCCATTTATTAACTGGGGGTTTTTTTTGGTGTTAAGTTTTTGAGTTCTTTGTATATCCTGGAGATTAGTGCTCTATCTGCATGTGGTAAAGATTTTCTCCCATTCTGTAGGCTCTCTGTTTATGTTCTTGATTGTTTCCTTTGCTGTGAAGAAGCTTTTTAGTTTGATATCATCCAATTTATTGATTCTAATTCTTATTTTACTTCTTGCACTTGAGGTATTTGATTCCTATACCAACATGATGGAGATTTGGGCCAATTGTTTTGAAGATGATTTTTAACACTATCAGGTAAACCTAGCTATCCTTAAAGAGCTAGAGCTTTTTTTTTTTTTTTTTTTTTTTTTGTATTGGCCTTCCTTTTGCTTTCCCTGCTAAAAACAACACCACCACCCAACATCAACACCCAACATCAACATCAGTAATGGCTTGCCAGCATTCCGTCATTTAGAATAGAGCTAAACTAACCTGAGGACTGCCAAAACAAACAGCAACAACAAATATCCCTAAGAATTAAATAAGTTGCTAAGTCAGTAGGAACTAAAGAATTTTAAAGAGTTATTATGGACATATACACAGAATTTTTAGAGTAACAAAGGGTTGAGATCTGGATCCTTTAAGTACAATATTAGACCTCACTAATGGGACACTTTTTAAAATGTAGACTATTGAGCAGTACTGCAAAAATGCTCATTCAAGTAGGGCCTTATAACTGACATTTTAATAAAGACACAAGGTGTTTCTTATGCACATTAAAGTTTAAGAAACATTGATATGAGGAAATTATCTTCACAGACACTATACTGTAAAGTATAAAGGAATAAGTCACCTTGAAATGTCTTTATTATTACTTAGATTATTCATAAAGTCAGAAATGCTCATATTGTTTATATATCATGGTGGGGCACAAAAATATTTCTCTCCTGCAAGTATCTATATTAATATGTATATAATTTAAAATCATGAATAGACATATTTGAAAACTGGTATCCTTTATTTCAATGTAAGTGAAATTTAGTACATATAAGTATGTTGATCAGGAATTTGAATGAAGCTGAAATGGTATGATTGCTTTTGTTATTATTTAAGTATAAGAAATATTTATCCAGTATGGAGTATATGCCAGCCACTATTTTAAGAGTATCATTTAAATCTCTTAACATCTTTTAGGTACTATTATTAGCTTAAATTTACAGACAAGAAAACTGAAACAATGGGGTCAAATCGCCTGCACAAGATCATACAGGTGGAAAGCACTTAAGTGAAGAGTGAAGCCCATGCAGTTTGACTATAGCCTCACTCACAGTCACTTTTCTTCAGTGCAACCCATTAGGTGTTCTATGTGTACACAATCACATCAATCTAAAATTATGAAGACTGAGAACCAGAATATATTGTAACTAGATCAAAAACAACACATGAAAGTACTGAATATCAAAAATGAACTTTTATTTAGATTATGTTTCAGTTCTTCTCTGGTTCTAAGGAATTACATTGCCATCAGTACCATTTAGAATTTGGACTCTTTTTTCATGGCACCTTGTGGATATGATCAGCTACTCCAAGATGAAGCTGAATATCTCCTTCCCTGCCAGAAACTCACTGAAGTGGACAATGAACGCAAACTTCATACTTTTTACGAGAAGCATATAGACACAGAAGTTGCTGCTAATGCTCTGGGTGAAGAATGGAAGGGTTATGTGGTCTGAATCAGTGGCACAAAGGACAAACAAGGTTTCCCCATGAAGCAGTGTCTTGACCCATAGCCCTGTTCGCCGGCTGCTGAGTAGGGGGCATTCTTGTTATAGACCAAGGCGAACTGGAGAGACAAAGTGCAAATCTGTTTGAGGTTGCATTGTGGATGCCAATCTGAGCATTCTCAACTTGGTTGTTATAAACAAAGAAGAGAAGGATATTCCTGGACTTTGGATACTACAGTACTTATGTATGCTGTTCGTCGACTAGGACCCAAAAGAGCTAGTAAAATCCATAAACTTTTCGGTCTCACTAAGGAAGATGATGTCCATCACTATGTTGTCAGAAAACCCTTAAACAAGGAAGGTAAAAAACCCAGGACGAAAGCACCAGAGAATCAGAGTCTCATTACTCCACACATCGCTCTGCAGCACAAGCACTGGTGTATTGCTCTGAAGAAACAGCATAGTAAGAAAAATAAGAAAGAAGCTACAAAATATGCCAAACTTCTGGCCAAGAGAATGACAGAAGCCAAAGAAAAACGCCAAGAACAGCTTGTCAAGAGATGTAAACTGTCCTCTCTGAGAGCTTCTATTTCTAAGTCTGAGTCCAAATAAAAATAAGAATTTTTAAGTGTAACAAAGAAATAAGATCAGACTTTCAAAAATAAATAAATTAATTAAATAAAATAAAATTTGGACCTCCTCTCTGCAGAGGGTTTCAGCCAAGGAAAATTAAGATACCACATTATGTTATGTATCAGTATGGCTACATATGGGATACAGAAACTAACATACCAGTTTGAAGAAAATATTTCTTTGCTCTGTTTACAGGATCATCCAAGTCTTCTGGTGTAAAAAATAATTTTATGGCCTTCACCTTGAAAAAAATAAAGCAAACAAATATATATTAAATGAAAATCTCAAATTACATTTAAAAAAAAAAAAGATTCAAATTCTTGAACACCCTAATAGGATAGACATTTAATGATTGATATCTCATGCTGTAATTTTCTCGGTAGGCTTTCAAAAAAGCTAATAGTTAATGTTAAATGTAAAACTAAACCTCTCATACAAACTAATTTTATATGTAGGCTTAAAACATTATAGACTTAGGGTTGGGGATATAGCTCAGTTGGAAGGCCCTGGGTTTAACCCTCAGCACCACAAAAAAAAAAAATTATAGACTGGAAAAAGTGCCCCCTCCTCCAATCACTTCCATAATTCTACTTCCATCATTCTTTTCCTCAATGGAAATATGAACGCAAGTATAAAATAATGACATAAATATTTAGTTTTGACCAACACACACAACAAAATAGGGAAGGAAGCAAGTACAGGAAATGGCAAGCCATTAATTTCATTTCATTTGTGTTCTCAATTCCCTGAATTTTTCTTTTTTTAAAATATTTTTAGTTATAGATGGACACAATACCTTTATTTTATTTATTTATTTATTTCTATGCGGTGTTGTACCTCATATGTGCGAGGCAAGTGCTCTACCACTGAGCTACAACCCCAGCCCTATTCCCTGAAGTTCTTGATCTTAAAAATAATTGCCAAAATCCTAATGAAAAGGTTCTCAATTTTAATGTTCTGTTTTAAATCCTAAATAGGATTAAATGATGTTTCTTTTTTAAATGATGTCTACTCAGTTCCTATATTTTATCACTGTCTTCAGCACTGAGATTTATTTCTAGCATATATCTTAAGAGTAGAAGGAATCTTAAAATAGGTCATTCAACCCAATCTCCCACTCAAGCTTCTTTTATAGTATTCAATCATTCAAAAAAATCAAAGGTCTTTTTTTTTTTTTTTTGCTATGTGGAATCTAAACCACAATAAGAGGGTGGGGGAAGAAGAGAAGTTCAGTATATTAGACAAAGAGGAATGAAGGGAAAAGGAGGGGGAAAAGAATAGGAAAGACAGTGTAATGAATCTGACATAATTTTCCTATGGACATATATGAAAAAAACCTAAGGGAATCCCATCATCATGTATACCTACAAGAATGGGGTCCTAATCAGAATAACATATAAATCTGTATGTATAATTTTATCAGAACTGATTCTACTATCATGTATAACTAAAAAGAATCAATAAAAATTGTTTAAAAAGAATAAACTGGTAAATAGGAAAGCAAATGTTAAAAAAAAGAAAACCAGAGCATTATTAGTTCAACTGAACTTTTGAACAATTATCTGCTATGGGTCTGACTTTGACAAAAGCTACGCTCTACTTCTTACAAAAATCTTGTGCTAAACATGTTATCTCTATTTTACAGATAAGAAAACCTAGGCTTAGGAAAGTTAAGTAGTTTCCCTATAGCAACACGTTTGACAAATGGTGGAACTTGCGTAGAATGGATGCTGTAGCTTGCAAACCCCAAACATCTCTTCTTTAAGAGAAGAAAATTTCAAATATTTCCTAAGTTAATTTCCACTTCAGAATTTTCTAGACTGTTCGTTAAACATTTTTCATCAATATGGCTTCTGGACCAACCTTAATGGCATCAGTTATTTCACAGTTGTTAAAGTCCCTCCTAAAATGTGAGGCCCAGAACTGAATACGAAAGATGTGGTCTAAATATACAGCTCTTAGCCATACTTCCATATAAAAGATGATATTTAATGCACAGTGCTTCTCACAAGTTCTGCTGCTTTTTTCTTTCACTCAAAATATTAGAACACAAATGAGTGAGCACTATACCATCATATGAATAATCTTGCATTTGTTCAAATATACAATGTTTATAGTTTTGTGATTTTCCTCCATTATGTGCACTCCATTCCAATGTAAAAATATGTGAATATAACATGTAATTATATATATATATTAAAAGTATATATGTACAAATATATGTGTGCATACACATACAACTTTTAATTGGAGAAACACATCTTCTTATTTGTGACATACATTCTTATTTTCATTTGAGACTAGTCAGATTTTGTTTTCAAATTTGTTGTTTCCCTTTTAGTCTCTAGACTTTCTTTTATATGATCAGCGTGGCAGTCAGCTTTTTGTCACTGTGACCAAAATACCTAACAAGAACAACTTAGAGAAAGAAAGTCAATTTTTAGCTCAGTTTCAGAGGTTGTCTATGATCAGGCAACTTCACTGCTTTGGATTTGGAGTGAAACAGAATAACATGGTGGAAGGGTGTGGCAGAGGAGTGCTGCTGTGCTCCTGGTGCTCATGGCAGAGAAGGGGGAAGGGGCCAGATGGGAGATGAACCATTCCAGGGAATACCTCTAGCCATGCCCCACCTTCCTACAGTCACTGCCCAATCTGTCCATTCAAATTAGGATGGACTGATTATGTGACCGTTTTCACAATCCAATCACTTCACCTCTGTATATTCCTGCGTTAACACAGGAGTTTTGTGGGGACACCTCATATCCAAACCATAACAATCTGATACCTGATTTCTGTATATACAGGGTATGTTTGAGTTAGTTTTTTTGCTGCTGTGACTAAATGATCTGACCAGCACAACTGTAAAGGAGGAAAGATTTATTTGAGGGCTCATGGTTTAGCTTTAGTCCATAGAAGGCCGGCTCCATTCCTCAGGGCTTGAAGTGAGGCAAAACATCACGGTGGGAGAGGGTGGCAGAGGGAAGCAGCTTTCGTCATCAGGAAGGGGGTGGGGGAGGGGTGGGGGAGAGGAAGAGAGAGATATAAAATATATACCCCATAGCTACACCCCAATTCCCACCTCCTCCAGCCACACCCTGCCACTTCAATTAATCCCATCAGGGATTAATTCACTGACTGGGTTAAGACTCTTACAACCCAATCATTTCTCCTTTGAACCTTCCTGCATTGTCTCACATGCAAGCTGGGGTCACCTCACATGCAAACCATAACAGTAAGTTTTTTTTTTTAAATCTTCTATTCAGTTCACTGAAAATTGAAGGAGTATTGGTCAGTTCTCTGTCAAGTCTCAAATAAGTATTATTAAGGGATATCACATGTGGTTTGCTTCCTTATAATGTGATATCAAGAAAACAGTAATTGCTTAATAATATATGTTCAATAATACATAATCTATGTGTGTTTAAGTGTTCATATGCTAAAGTTGAGAAAGCAAGGGGCTGGTTTATGTAATAAGTATACATGACTCAGTAGATAAGATTATATGTTCAAAATCATACCACTTCATTCTTCAGCAAAGCCAATCCAATTTGGTCTGTATGAACTTTCCTTCCCTTCCCAAATCTCTGTGGCCCATAGTAATTCACAAAACCTTTATCCTATGAATACAAAATAGTCAAAAAATAGTCAATAAATTCAAAATAAATAAATATAATCATTGTGTCAAAAATTTACCATAATCATATGCTTTTCATATTTATTTTTTTAATCCTGTAAACAGTAATATGTACTCAGGGAGCAAATAACTAGAAAGGAGAAGACATAATTAAAAGCACATCAGACCAGTGAAAAATGCTTAAAAAATAGGTAAGCTTTCCACTTACAATACTGAGTGTTTCCTGGAACATGCAACTTTCAGCGTTCAAGTCAGGAAAGTTCTAGGAAAACTGGAATGAGTTGGTTACCTAACCATCTCTGCCCTTAGGTTTTTTCTTATTTTGAGACTCTTCTGCTATTAAGAAATGGAACAAGAAACAGATTTCTTTCCAACCCTCATAAGTCTTGGCTCCTTTATATATTCATTTATTATTCGGTTTGACTAGTTTCTTAAAGGCTGGGTCAAGAAAAAGCCATGGTATCACTCCAGCAGTACTCCACTGGTTAAACCAGTATAGAACTTAGATTCCAGGATGGGGCACAGAATTCACCTCTTGATGGAGGTGAATCTTGACGCCATGTTTCCAAACTGCCGGAGGACTCAGAAGAAATAGAAAACAGTAATTTACTGCACTAAAGTGTATGTTTATTCAGCCAATAGTTATTGCTGAGCAACAGCTCAAAGACTGTTCAATAAAAGATGCTAAGACAATTTTTTATCACTATGGTATAAAAGGAACTGCATCTTTATGTCATGCACAAAATCAATTGTAGATAAAGTACTCTGCATTAAATCTCATAGTTGAATATCTTTAATTATTTCAAATTTGAAAAAAATAATGTCAGATAATAACTTAGAATGACCAGGATAATTTTAACTATCCCTCTAAATTACTTATATATAAGAAAAGGTTTATGACAATTGTTTATTACTATCTGACAGAGAATTAATATCTAGGATACATAAAGAGCTCAAAAAAACTTTACACCAAAATCCAAATAGCTCAACTAATAAATGGGCAAATGAATTAAACATACACTTCTCATAAGAGGAAATATAAATGGCCAACAGATAAATGAAAAAATGTTCAATATCATTAGCAATTAGAGAAATGCAAATCAAAACTTCACTGAGATTTCATCTCACACAAGTCAGAATGGCAGTCCAAGAATATAAATATTAAATGCTGGAGAGAATGTAGGGAAAAGTAACACTTTTATACTGTTGGTGGGACTATAAGATAGTATAACTACTACAGAAATCAATATGGGGGCTCCTCAATAGACTAGGCATGGAACCACATGACCCGGCTATATACCACTCCTTGGTATTTATCCTAAAGAATTTGTCATCTTACTACAGTGATACCATGCATATCCATGTTTATAGCAGTACAATTCACAATAGCCAAACTATGGAACCAGCCTAGATGTCCATCAACAGATGAATGGATAAAGAAAATGTGGTATATATACTCATTGGAGTTTTATTCAGACATGAAGAAAAATGAAATTATGGTATTTGAAGGAAAATGGATGTTAAACAAAATAAGTGAAACTCAGAAGGTTAAGAGTTGTATGTATTCTCTTATATATGGAAGTTGTAAAAGAAAAAGGAAAAGAAAGGTGGGAATGTATCTCCTAAAAATCAAAGGGGGATCAGTAAAGGAAGGGACCAAGGGGTTGGAGGGAGGGAGGGATGAAGAAAGTGCTGTGGAGTGATATTGGTCAAATTATACTGGAGGATTATATTGTGCACATGTATAAATACGTAACAACAAATCTCATCAGTATGTACAACTATAATGCACCAATAAAAAAATGCAGAGCTAGGTGCAGTGGCACATGCCTGTAATCTCAGTGGCTCAGGAGGATTTGGCAGGAGGATCACAAGTTCAAAGGCAAGCCTTGGTAAATTATCAAGACCCTAAGCAACTTAGTGAGATCCTGTCTCAAAATAAAAAAATAAAAAGGACTGGTAATAAAGCTCAGTGGTTAAGTACCCTGATACCAAAAAAGAAAAAAGAAAGAAAGAAAGAAAGAAAGAAAGAAAGAAAGCTGGCTAAAGCTAAGATTATTTCTAATGGAAATTTTATAATATGTAGTTGTATCTTAATAAGTACAAATGGATGACTAGTAATAAAAGTAATGGAAATTCAGAGAAATCCCCTCCATTTTTAAATATATATCATTTTAGTAACAGTTTTTTTTTTTCTTAGGGGAAAAATTTTTAGACAGATCAGTCATGAAAAAATATAAAAAGCATAGAGTATATAGTCAGAGAATTCCTATACCTAGGTCGAAGTGCTGAATTTTAAAACTCTTTAGTTGGAATATTTTCCCAACTGTAAGTCAGCCAAAAACCACGCTTTGTTTGTTTTCCTATTAGAGAAGTATAAAATCATGCAAAAAGGTCTTTGTGGTCAGAAACTTGGATCAGTGTCTTTCTATGTTAGCTGCAGAGTAGAATTACTTAAGAAGCTGTTTAAAAATACAAATGCCAAAGCCACACCCCAAATGTTCTTATCTAATTGACTTGGAGGTAGAAATTGATTGCTGAAATTTTTTAAAAGCTCCCCAGTTTGAGAATTACTGATCTCAATTAGGAGTTGGCAAACCACTATAGCCCACAGGTCACACTTGGCTCAACACTCATTTTTAAAAATAAACTTCTATAGACATGTTCATTCAGTTATGTATTATATATGGCTGCTTCTATACAAGATCATTTGATTAGCTGCAACAAGAACCATATGCTTACAAAGCCAAAAATATTTATCATTGGCCCTTTATAGAAAAATTTGCAGATGCCCTAGTCTAGATGATTAGATTGAAGACTGTCGTTGTATATGCATATTTTAATGCCTGGCAGATGTCACTTAAAAACTTAAATAACTTTTTACTGTAAGACATAATAAAATGTGCATGATCTATAATGTTTATATATTGAAGAATATTTTAAATCAGATTAAAAAGAAAAATGATTGTTATGTATAATTTTGAAAATGACTGAACAAAGATTTCTAAAAGAACTACTGAAAAAAATTTCCAAAAACTAAATAACTAAACTCCCTTGACTAAAATAATACTCTATAAAGAAGATGCTAAAAAAAAAAAAAAAAAAAAATCTCTTCTTAAGCAAGGGATTCTTCTCCCTTCTCTAGGAAATCTCCATACATTGTATTTTTAAAATTATATTTATGTTATTATAATAAAACTATAAGAAAACAGAAAACAAGTCAAATAACCCTATCATTTTAAAAATAATTATACATGCACATAAAGATACAGAAGAAAACAAGTTTCCCTTCTCACTTCACTGTAAAAAAGGGACTATGAAGATTTCCTGTGATACAGTTTTAAAATTGAGTTTTCTTACCTTAACATTTTCAACTGCCTCGAAAATTCTCTCTTTCAAATTTGCAGAATCATTTATTTGATTTTGTAAATTTCTGATGATAATATCAAAGTGATTTCCTTTGAGTTGTCCAAGTCTAAGGGACTTGCCTACAGATCGAATATTAAACACATTCATTCTTTTCTTTTCAATTTCTTTTTCAATATTTTTCAACCTGCAAATGATAAATCATATAGATTTGGTTGAATCTTACATTTAAAAATTACTTTAATATAAGATTTGAAATGATAGTTGCCATGTAATTCCTTATACCAGAATACTGATATAGTACTTTTTTGAAACATTCTAAAGTTGATGTTATTTCAACAAGAATTATGCATTAGTTACTACTGTAGACTACAGATACTAACAGAACTAGTTTAGGAACTTGAACATGTATTACCTCCTAATGCTATCACACATTACCTACATAGAACTTCTTATTTCTCCTTAGTTTGAATGTTAGAAGGTCCCAATGGTTCCCCTGATCTTCCTTCCTGTCCCTAGACTCTGCTCCTTTCCTTGTCAGTCTCTTTTCCCAAAATTGCCAAAAAAAAAAAAAAGAGAGAGAGAATTCTAGCACAGAGAATTTTCCTGAAATTCTATCTTGAATACTTCCTTACTCAAACTTTCAATTCTTACCCAACACCTAAAGAATAGATCTCAGCTTTCTTAGCATGAATTTTAAGGTTCTGTAAGAGCCAGTGTAAATTTTCCTTTACATTCATATTTTCTAATCCTTATAAAATTGTGTTTTATTAGGAAGATTATCTTATTGCCCCTTCAAATATATCTCTTGATTTTTTGCATCTCCTAAAATCCTGCTACTACTTGAAGAGTAATTAAAACCACAAACCCATGAGATAAATGAAAGTAATCTCTCTTGATTGGATCTAATAACACTTGTTTTCTTCAGTTGTTAAAAACTAGCTTTTGTCTCAAACGCTAGTTTTTATACTCTAAAATCTAAAGTTCTTCTTTCTTACCTATACTGCACTTCTTGATCACAAAACCAAATCACAATTTTTTGTCCCTCATACAAGATCTCAGAACTTGGACAAGTCTACTTGTAAATAGGTGAATACTTAAATATAAGATAGCTAAGGATTAAAATATTAATATTACATCAAATTAGGCTGAATTTTGACCCAATGATTCAACTTTTTGATGTTTGTCTTGAGGAAAGTATGCATGAGGTACAGACTTAAGTACCAGAATATTAATCATAGTATTATTTATAGTAAAAAAAATGGAAAGAATTCCTATTTCCAAAAATAGGGGACTGTTAATAAATCTGTATTATGGACATGATTTTGAAATATTTGATGACAAAAATGTTCACATAATTTATTTTATTTTGAAAAGTATAATATAAACTGCATATACAGTATAATTTTCATATTATAATAAATATAATAAATGTGTGATATGTATACATGGTAGTCTTTGAAAAATGACTTGAAATAAATAAATCAAAATTTTTATTGTAGCTTTTTCTTAGAATAGTGATTTAAGTTATTTTTATGCTTTTTTCTACTTTCTAAATCTGTAATTTTTTTTACAAAAATATTTTTACAATTACATAAACTATTTTTAAAACTTGATTAAGCTAAAGGGAAGCTAGAGTACTTTATACTCTATTTAACAAGGATATATTCTAAATAAGGATAATAGTTATAAAAGTATTAAAATAATTAGGAAAAAATTATTTATGACAGTTTTCTAAACATAATACATATCTAAATGTAGTCCAGGATGTTTAGAAATAATGTGGACAATTTAAAAAGTGTCACTTCTCAGTTTTATTCTAAAACTTACAATATTTTCAATGGAAACTTAAGATATAACTCTATGCAGCAGACAATTATATGTTTAACGAAGAGTATTCTGTTTGGTCTGTAATAAATTAATTAATGTTGGTAGGTAAATATAATAATACCTTATTACCTCTCTGGAGTCACTTTTCTAACAACCATTGCTTGATAGGTGATGGCTTTCTTGTCTTTAAGGCCTGCATAACTAAAATCCGAAGGAATCACACCAAGTTTGATAGCTAAAAAACCAACTGCTTCAAACATCTCCAGATTTTCCTTTCGTAAGGTAAAAGCTGAAACACAAATTACCCTAGATTATTAAAAATGTAGCTACCACATATCTATTACACTGTTAGCAGACTACAGATCACGATAATGAATCAATTTAGATAAAAAACATTTTAATTGAAATACAAAATCAGTATTATAGATTTCAGCTGTTATTTTTAAAATGCAGTTGGCTCATTAATGGCCTAAAAATAAAAAAATAAAAAAATTCAAATCCCTTAAACTGTCATTCATATCTGGTACAAATTTAGCTTTCCCATCTCCACAAGCACCACTTTCATTTGTGTACCCTATAATTCTGACACAGAGAATTTCTTTTAATCCTTGGATAGACTAGAGCCTTCCACAGTTCTGTACTTTTGCACATGAGTCCCTCTGTCTAAAATGTGTTCTTTCCATGTATTACTCATCATACTTCTATTTATTCTTCAGGATCTAATAAGAGCAGCAGCTTTCCTTCAAATTCTTTTTAGTTTCCAAGGTTGAATGCTCCCCCCAAAATGGATTATTCTTATTTTATTAACTATTATATTCAATAACTGGTAGTTCTAGGCCAGGAATCCAATTTAAATTTTGTACAATAATGTTCACTGTAGGAGATTAAAGACCAGGGTTCAACATGTCATATATATTCCTGACAGCCTTGGAGATGTCATTTGAAAAGCTCAGCCATATAAGAAGGAATTCCCAACTCACTTAAGATATCAGTTTTTTGGGGATCAGCCTGAGGAAATAAGCACTTTTGAATCCATAAAGATTTAGAATTTCATATAAATATTTTAGAGAATCAAATCAACGATACTATGATATTAGTAACCTACGTTTACATAGAAGTTATATACTTGAAAGCTAAAAGAATGAAACTCTTAGTTCCAACTAAAAACAATCGATTTATCTTTCTACATTGAATCTTATTGAAGTTAGACAACATGGGAACACTTACAAAAACTTAAATGTCATTAAATTTATAAGATTTATAACATTTTCTTTGTAAAAAAAAATGGAGCTTTACAAAGAAAATCGATGATACTAAATCTTTTAGTTTCAGACTTCCACTTTGAGTCATGTTGGAATCATTGGTACCAGACAAATTCCCACTGTAAACAATTAGAAAACTAGACAAAATATATAAAACAGTTGTTTTTGGAAACTGAATTACAGAGGCCAACAAACTGTACTCCAAAAAGAAAAACAAATGAGGTGAGTCCTGAAATGCCCTGGTTTTCTACCTAGAAATACTTCTGAACCACAGCATAAGGTGGCAGAATCCAGATAGAATAGTCTTGCTGACTTAAAAGGGTAGAGACTGGAGTTCAGGAAGGCTAAGTGAGCTGGAATTCACCAGGCAAACCAGATGAGAAGGATTTCCAGAAATCAGAATACGTAGTCCCTTGAGTTTGTTGCTGATTAACAACTTGTGAATATCTAGGGTTAAAGGCTATGTATTATTAATCTAATGTTACATAACAAGTGGTTTACAAAGTTCATTTATCTCTCATGGTTTCTCTGGGTCAGGAATTCAAGGGCATCTTGGTTTCAGAGATCTAGCTTAGGGTCTCATGAAGTTCAAGTTAAATGTGGCTAGGTTTACAGTGATTTAAAAGCCTAAGAAGAACTGGAGAATCCATTTCCAAAGAGCACTCACGTGGTAAGTGATTTGGTGTTGGCTGTTGGTAGTAGGGCTTAGTTCCTCTCCAATGGATGGCTTCAGTATCTTCCATTATAGTAGCTGGTTTTCCCCAGAGTGAGCAATCCAAGAAAAGTGGACTAAAAGTGTAATACTTTTAAGACCTAGCTTCAGAAGTTATATCATATACCACAATTTCTGTCCTATTGGTTACTCAGGTCAAACTGTGGTCACTCAGGCCAAACTGTGGTCACTCAGGCCAAACTGTGACAATATCAGGAGGATTGGCACAGAGAGCCGTCGTGAATGCTGAAAAACACAATCCATGCTCTGATTCATATTTAATGTTCCAACCCTATTCAAAATATATGTATTATCGATGGCCTTAAAGACTCATCTTATTAATACATCAGCTCATATTCTAGGATCTCTTCATCTATATCAAATTCATATGTAAAAAAGTTCCTTGGGTATATTTTCTTGAATTTGCATCTTCAAATACAATTTATTTTAATATAAAGGATATAAAGAACTGTGAAAGAAACATATCTGATTTTCACACACCTCAATATGTTGGGACACACATGGCATAAGCCCTCTAGAGTCCACATTCAAATTGGAATTATCTAGAAGTCACTGGCCCATAGCAATTCCAATCTAGCTAAGTAAATGTTAGCAGTCCCTTTATTAAAATTTAGTCCTATCAATGTCTATGTTAATGGCTCTTGGATTTACCTCTGGATCTTAGTTCTGAAGAATTAAAAAATAAAAATAAAAAAACGCCTTTTTCCATAAAAGCCTATTTGTAGTAGAGTAGTTCTCCCAGACTAATGAATGCTTTTGCGAGTTTCGGAGTTCAAATGTCTCTTTTTATTTAGTACTGTCTTTGATCCTTTAAAAGAACTGTGTGGGTCTTCTTTGGATTCACTCCATTAGACAAAAGATACTCCAATTTGTCAAGAAAGACCTTTTCTACTTTTGGGCTGAAGCCACAAAAGTATATTTCCCCCCGCAAAACCTAGAACTACTATTTAACACAGGAGTCCAAGAATTACACCCTTAGAATCCTTAGAGGGCCTCTGTCTGTCTGAACTATTCTCTAAAGCACTATTACAGATCTTCCTGAAATTTTAACAAAAGGATTTTAAAATTACATCTCGATTTCCTTGTTAGAACATGTTGTCTTGACCTTGCCATGGATATTTTCTTTGCCTGGAAGCCATTTCTTAATTTAAACATCATGTGCTACCTGAAGTAACTGGAAGTTTAAATATATATGCATAGAGTTTGTTTGTTTGCTAGGACACAAAATATCCTAGCTCTTTTGTATTTGACTGGTTTTCCTTTAGAATTTTACTATAAGTAGTAAAAGGACAGTTCGCATTTCAACACTTGGAAATCTTTCAGTTAGAGCATTCCTTCAACAGATACATTTTCTGCTTTCCATTTTAACTAAAGATTAACATAATGTTAAATTTTCAGGCACTATATAACAAGGATTCATTTTGTCTTGATTCTAATATTCTCCTCTAAACTCTCATGATAGCTTTCTGGAGAGACGCTCAAACTTCTGTCTAAGAAAAGGTCTTACCAATTTTAGGCTTTTGTTGTAGCAGCAACCATTTCTGATACCAAAATCACTATTAATGACTGAATACTGCACTAAAACTTAGTGACATAAAATAATAATAACCATTTACTATCTGTTATGTACTGATTATCTGTATACCCTGAAAATTCATATGCTTAAGCCCCAAATACCAGTATGGCCAATTTGGAGATAGGGCCTCAAATGAAATAATTAAGGTTAATGAGGTCATCATGGTAGAACCCTGACACAATAGGTTTAGCATCTTTATAAGATACACCAGAGCATTCTCTCTTTCTCTTCCCTCAAAAGCATGCAATTTTCAGGGCATGTGAGAGAGATGGTGGTAATCCACAAACTAAAGAGAGAATCCTCACCAGACTAAACCCTACTGCACACTGATCTTGATCTTGGACTTCTAGATCAGAGCTATATAATGATCACAGAGTAAAGCCTACTCTAAATTTCCCTTTAAATTTAAAATGAAGCTTCAAATGAGTCTACAAAATACTTTCTAATTGATAAAGCTCAACATGCTTTAAAAGAGTACAACAAAATTCATACTCAACAAAGCAATATTCACAATATTTGACCTCCAAAAAGAATATCAGACATGCAAAGAAGCATAAACAAATAACCCAAATAAAGATCAGTCATTTAACAGACCAAGAAATGAAAGAGATGGAATTAGTAAACCTTTTTAAGGATTTATTAAAAATATACTCAAAGATTAAAGGAAAATGTAAACAGAGTGAGGAAATTCAGGACCTATGAATCAAATCAATCCTTTAGCAATGGAAAATAAACATCTAAAATGAAAATTTCATTGGATGCTTAAAGTCTCTTACAAGTCTTTCAAAAAGTATCATAGAAAAATGGCAGCACAAGTCTTAGAAAAATTAAACACAGAATTATCATATGACCTAACAATTCTACTGCTGGGTATATAGCCAAAAGAAGTGAAAATGGCAGCTTGAACAGATATTTACATACCCATGTTCATAGTAACATTATTTACAAAAGCCCAAAAGTGGAAGTGATCCATATCCATTGGCATTGAACAAAATGTGGTATATACACACAATAGAATATTTATCCAGCCTTAAGAAAGAAGGAAATTCTAACACATACTACAATATGGATGAAACTTGAAGACATTATGCTAAGTAAAATAAACCTTTGTTTAATGAGTCGAGCATGAAGTATCATACTGGGAAGATGACAAAATTCTGGAGACCAATAAGGTGCAATGGTGTGAATGCCCTTAATACCACTGAACTATACACTTAAAAAAAATTAAAATGGTAAATTTTACGGTAATTAAAATTTTTTGAGGATTTAAAAAAAAATGCTCCAGGTTTTAGACAGATCTACTTGTTAAATATATTTATACTTTGATTCTTATAAAGGATTGCCTAAGCAAAATATAGGGTAGGCAAAACTTATCTTGGTCTCTTTCTTTGTTCTTGGGCTTTGGGAATCCCAGTACCTTCATATCATCCTCAGGAAAACCATTAATTCCTCTTTTAATATATCCCTCCAACCATTCATAGCTTTAGCAATTAATTTAAGTTAACATAAAAAGTTTCCACATTTGACTTATTAACTCAAATTAGTACTGTTAGAATTTTAAGTAGTATTACAAAATAGGAATTCCTAGAGCTGTTTAAATCACTTAACGGCAATTCTTCTCCCTACGTGTAAAATTAATACTGTAAATTTTTCCTTCATTATAGACCTATCTAAAATTTATTGCATGCCTGACATGTCAAGTTCTGCATTAGCAGCTTTATCATGGAAAAGACAAGTCATACAACTAGACAGAAATTACCAGGAGGGAAAAAGATGCTAACCTTTAAGTAATTATTACATACTAAATAATCCCATGAGTTTCACTTAATCTTAAGAATATCATTGTAAGGCTTTACTACTATCCCATTTTTAAAGTACCATTAAAAAGTTATGTATTGTTGCCAGGCATGGTAGTGCACACCATGTGCTTCAGGAGGCTGAGACAAGAAGTTCTCAGATTTAAGGGCAACCGTGGCAACTCAGTAAGACTCTGCTACAAACTAAAAAATTAAAAGGGTGGGGGTGTAGCTCAGTGATAGCTCCGAGTTCAATCCCCAATACCAGGGAGAATAAAAAAAGTCATAAATTGTTGAATAACTTGTCTAGAGTATTATTCCATTTTCACATTTAAGGGACTTAAAGATATTTAAAATTTCATAAATATTTTTGTGAACCAGTCATAATGAAAAGATAAATCCACATAGCTCAAAAGTCCAAACTCTTTTTCACTTACAACACAAAGTCCGTACATGGTGTGATCCTGTTTCTGTGCCACATTTAACGGTGCAAACTTGGGTTACTGGTCTTCTTTTAAATGATTCACTAAGTAAACATGTAAAACATGACCATAGGAAATACTTTCCAATTTTCAAACAAGATACAGACCAATTAAAATTTGTCAGCTAGACTTGCACAGTGGGATTTCATCAGTTCCATCCAACCCAGGACTTATATATATCCCCTAAAACAGTGATTCTAAACATGAAGTAGTCTCCAAACCAGCAGATAAAGCATCACCTGGGGATTTGTGAAAGTTCCACGCCAATCCTTCTGAATCAGAAACTGGAATGGGACTCAAAAATTCATTTTACCAAAATTTTTTGGTGATTATAATGCATGCTAAAATTTCAGCACATCCTAGAGAAGACTGACAGAGTCTAGTTTGAGGATTCCTTATTTAATTGTTTTGGGTTGTTTTCAACTTTTCCAAACATATCAAACAAATTCTTCTTATCTCCAAAACTTAATTTTAATTGATTTATACAATCAATAAAACTTTTTGAACACAAAAACCATGGATTCAACATTATACACTTGTGATTATGTTAACTATAAATGTCTTTCTTACCCAAGTTTTCAATAGCAAGGCTAATATTTAAACTAATATAATTTGGAAGGTTTCATCTTCCTTTGAGTAACAGACCAATATATTTTTTTCCAATATCTCTCTAGCCAAGTCTATTCAATTCATTTAAAGTATTCATTTTCCATACAATTTTAAATTTAAGTAAGCTTATCCATGAAATGATTGATTCAATTACCTGTATATATAACTTCTCTTTCCTGGCATTCAAGAAGAGATCTTTTCCTGTGCTTTATTTTTTCCCGAAATCTTACTGTTATCACTATGTTTGAATCACCAGCACCATAATTCTGTTCAGGAAAAGATTTGGTTTCCACAAGGTTTCCAAACTTCTTATTGACAAAATGATGGACAGCTTTTCTGTGGTCCTTGTTTATATCAGGTTTAAAGGTAAATTTGGAATTCTCTTTCTTTGCATCCAAATATTTAAAAAAGTCACGTGCTTCTTCTTCGGATACCAAATGACAAAGTTCTTTATACTCAAGATTTGGTTTTATAATAATTTCACTGTTTTTTCCTATAGTTATTAAGAAAGGGAATTTCTGCCTAATAGCACTGTGTAAAATAGCCCTTTGGTTTTTGTCAAGGATCCTGCCTAATGAGAATTCAGGAGATGGCCCAATTAGCTCAGTTTCTGAATTCCACCTCTCTTTTATATCACAGGCAAACTGATTCAGTAACTCATTTGTTTTTTCATCTAAAACAAAGCTTAATACATCAGCTTTTTCTTCTTCACACTTGGAAGTTCTGTCACTGATGGTATCTTCTTTTTCTGAATCGGGCTGATGATTTTGGTCACCATCAGAGCACTTAGACAAAGTATTAAGTTCTTGGTAACTTCCACCTTCAAAGGACAACTTTTGAAAATCTAATTTTGGCTTTTTGGAAAAATCTTTTACCTCAGGTATTTTACTAATTGCATTAATTGGTTCATCAATGGCTTTATCAACTAACTGTCCTTGTTCATCAATCTCAATAACAATAAAGTCACCTGGTGAGCTTTTTATAGTACCCTGAAATCCAACGTGTTCATTGATGAAACACAAAGAACTAAACCTGATTCCAAAATCTGTATCCTCTTCCATTTCTTAAGCAATAATGTCTACAAAAGAAACAAAAAGACAATTAGTTAGCAGAAAAAGAAGTTGTGGCTAACAAAAAAGGAAAAGGTTTGTAGATCTACATAGTTCTGTCTTCCTTTCAATCCTGAGTCCTCTTAAATGACATTAATGACTATAGATCATGTGCACTTTACTCGTTTTTGGTATAACTAGTAATTTATAAATTGATTATTTACTCTAGGTTTCTGCCTATTATCCAGAATTAAAAAGATCAATTTCAAGCTTACCTAAAAAATATTATATGTAGGTCCACAAAGAAAAGACAAGTATATAAGACTGTTGTACATTGATTTGTCCAATTCCATCTCTGGAGCCTAAAACTTCCAACTAATTCCATAGAAGTGGTGGCTAGGTTTTATATATTAGAGGTTAAAACATGAGAGGGGACAAGACCAAAAAAATAAATAAATAAATAAATAAATAAAAGTCAAAATTGATGGCTTAAGGAAGTTCTAAATGCCACCTTGCTGAGTTTATATTTCATGGGAGGTTTAGGTTTAGTCCTGGACTTTAAGACTTCCCTAAAGCTATTAAGATAGGTATAAAAATCTGAGGTTGATTCAGAGGAAAATTGCAACCATATCCTTGGCATCATAGAAAAGAAACCCTTACAGGGTTTTCTTGGAGCAGTAGACAAGAGAATAGTTCTCTGAGAACACCTTCACTTAGTCGGCATACAATCCACCGCTACCATAACCCATAACCCATGGAGCTGTTGGAAAGATAAATTGTCCTGGGGCCTCATTACTTAGTTTGTGTTACTCATACTATTCAGATAATTTATCATCATATGGACCTTCATCCCATTTCTACAATATATTGTACTAAACTGGACCAATTGAGCAAACCACTTCCCTTCTCAGTTCTTTCCATTGTGCCATGCAGAAATCACAGCAAATTCTCTATATCCCGATTTCCTAGGAAATGTAAAAGGATTTACGTATTTTCCTTAATTCCTTAGTTTCCTGCAAGTCCCTTCTATTTCTTGCCCTTATTAAAACCTGGCTATTTCCCCAAGTTCCTTCTTCAATAGTCCTCTCAAGTAAAGTGTTTTTTTGTTTGTTTGTTTGTTTGTTTGTTTCAATACTCATCTAGCTGAGGACCTGGAGATTGTACTGTTTGCCACTGATCTTTCCCTACCATCTCTCCCTCTCTCTACCTCCAAAAATTCCAATTCCATTGCAGATCATTCCATCAGGCATTACCCTCCACTGCCATCCTCTCTCTCCTGATGACTCTTCTTTATTCAATGATAACTACTGACTCACAATATTCATATCCAGCATGACCTCTTGATCACAGATATGGATCATCACCTCCACTTTATTTTGTTATCTCTTCTTATGGTTACAACTTTGACTTTCTCACCAACAAAATCTACACCAACTGTAAGGATATGACTCCCTGATCACTCTCAATATCCTTCCATTACCATTACTTTAAATATGTCCATCCCCCAAATTCTCAAGACATTGTAAAGGCCTCTACACCCTGTTGATGCATCCAGCCTACTATAGTCTATACTCGATGTAGTAAACAGAATGTTGTTTTAAAAGGTAAATCATTTCGCAACTCTGTTTAAAACACTCTTATTCCATTTATAACAAAGTTCAAATTATTTGTTCTGGCTTTCAAAGACATCTTACTTTTTTTCTCCAAACTCATTTTGCACCTTTATCTCATTACACACTATACGCCAGTTACACAGCCTTCTTCACTACCCTCATAACTGTTCCTGCTGCTTAAATTTGTCCTTAATCATATAACTGGATCATTTAGGATTCACATTCTGAGAGGTTTATCCTGATGGATAATCTATAGGAATATCCAAGTTATTCTTTCACAAAATCCTATTTAATTTTCTCCATAGCATTTCTAGCTAAAGTTTCTCTTTATTATTTACTATGTCCCCAAACCTCATATCAACTCCATATGAAAAGAATTGTCTGCCTTATGCACTGATTAACCCACGTTTAGAATAGCATCAAGCGCACAGTAGGTCTGTGATCAATACTGATTGCTAAATGAAACACCTAATACAAAATAAGAGATTTAAGAATGAAAAGGAAGAAAGGGGTGACTTTTGCCTAGGATAATCAGGAGGCACAATGCAAGAAGTGGACATCTAAGTCCCTGAAATAATCCAAAAGATAGACACATGGCAGAGACATCATAAGTAATGTACAAAAAAAATATGCAATGTGTTAGAGAAAAATTGCCCAGATGCAGAGCAGTTGGGGGTGAGGGTAGGGCAGACTTTGATTCAGTTTTGGAAAAAACAGCTAGATTAAGGCCAGACTATGAAAAGACATCAAATGGCTTGTCAAAGAGTGCACCTTCACTGGATGACCACAGGAGGTGTTTGAGTAGGAAAAAAACGCAATCCAAAAGGACATTTGTCTAAGATGACTTTGAGGGAACTGAGTAGGCTGCATCTGATGGAGTAAGAGTTGGGGAAGGAAAACAAGGGGTCCACAGCTGTAGGAACTGGCCCTGGAAGAATGATTTTTTCTTTCCCCACGAGAAGGAAAAAGATTTGAAAACTTTCTAAGCTGATGAAATAGGTAGAAAAAACGAGAGGGGGCTGTAATGACGAGGGAATTCCAGCCAAGCATTTTAGTGAAAGAGTGGAAGCAAACTTGAGGGTGGAAAGGGAACCCACGTGGAGTTAAGCAGAAATAGGCAGTGTTCCCAAGCAGCGGTCTGCTGAGAAGAGTGGGGGTCCGAGCGCAGTTTGGCCTTTCCATGGTTGAGTGTTAGAAACAGAGAAAGCCAGCTCCTCTGCCTTCATCCTCTTCAGTCGCCCAGGCCTGTGAAACTCCCACAGAAGCCACCCCTCCGCAGAACTACGGCCTCGAGCGGCGATGCCTTCACATCCAAACATCCTCCATCCGCTGACACTGACTTTCTTCTCCCACCTCTGCCCCGCCAGTCCCAAGGCGAGACGCCGGCCACGTCGCCCTTGTCTTGGGGACAAAGGGTAGGAATTCTCAATCCCGACCTGGTCATGAACACGTACAGGTCCTCCATGTGGCACCAGAAGCTCGCACCCGTGTACCTCCAGGTGAAGGCATTCCTCTGCACGCTGTGCGCATGTCCGGAAGCTTTTGATTTTTCAGTCTCTGACGAAGGCATATTTAAAGGGACAGACTCACCTTTAGATACTGGATCTTCGCAAGACGTGGAGTTTCTCCAGTCGTGGAGCCGCCTAGAGGTAACTAGAGGAATCAGGGGGCGTGGTCTTAACGCTGGCACCGCCCCGCTCCGGAGCTTCCGGGTGCGCTGGCGTTCAGCTGCTCGCTGGGCTTGGCTGTGCGGGTTCAGCGCCTCGTACCTGAGTCCCAGGCAGGTAAGGGATTCCCCGCCTGTGTGTCTCCATGGAAGGTTGTGTGAGGTCCACGCCTCGGTCTCTTTGCTCACTCAAATCGCCTTACCATCAAAGTCAAAAAAGTTAGGAAGTAGGCTGCATGGACAGCTTTCTTCGACTTGGTGGGTCCCAGGGGATCAAAAAGTTCGTCAAACCAGAGGATGAACCTGAGGCATGGAGGGGCGGCACCCAGCCTTTTGTCGGCTCAGACCTAACCTCAAGTTTCTCAGCTTCCAGGGAGTGTGTTCCCGAGCCGGTTTATCAGAGGAAATTTGTCTTCCTCAGAACCAGGAAGTTAAAGTCAGCACCCACGGAGATGCTCGTGGCGTGGGAAGTAGTCGTAGCCTCCACGGGATTCTAATCGGCTCGTTTCTCTGGCCTTCAAGATTCCAGTGAGAAAGTGGAGAGGCATTGTAGGGTCAGATAAATACATTACCAGACTTGGAGCATACCTGACGACTCGGAAGCAAAAGAGGAGACAAAAGAATGAAAAGCAAACCCTGAGAAAGTATTTTTAGCCTTTGAGAATAGAAACAGTGCTAATGGTGCATCAAAAACCTGCCTGCCCTAGGCACTTTAAAAGCAGAGGATTTTAAAATCTGCCTTTTTCTCTTTCTGGGAGTAATCCTTGTAGAAGTCTGTTGGGAAGTTCAGACTTTTATTCTTCTGTTTTCGTTCTAAACATTCATTGGAAGTTTGATTTCTACCTGTCCAAACCGACTTCAGATCTTCCAGGTCAAACTTGCTGTTTCACAGTCTTCATTTCAGTACATGTCAGGAAACTTGTTCAAGTTCAAAAGTTTTGGTGCCATCTTCTCGCTCCCCTCATCAACACACAAGATTCTGCTGGCTCTTCCTCAGAATATACACAGTATCCTGGGACTTCTGCACCTTTTCTGCTCTACCCACTAGTCCAATCGCCAGCATTTCCCATGAGATCGTTGGTACACTCTCCTAATTTGTCTCTTCCTGCTTCTGTGTCCTTCATTCATTTGCTTGTTGCCTGACTTCTCTATTAGAATAAGTTTCAGTTCATTCTTAATTTTCACTCCTAAATTTCCCTAGAGTTTTGTTTCCAGGAGCTTTCCAGCACAAAAAGACTCTCAGTAAATATTTGATGAATGAATGATATTATATGTTTTTAAATATACCCCAAGCTTTTTAAATTACTTATGATAAAGTTAAGTCAGTATTTGAGAAAGATATGTTTATTTACAGTACACCACCACATATCCCAGTTTGAAAAAGGCTGCCCTGTAGAATTTCATATTTCTAGAAGGTATCAGCTTTTGTATATAGCGATGATATTGAAGTTTTTAAAAATAAACATTAATGACTATCTGGCATATTTTGGTAAGAACACATAAGAGCAAATAATGTATTTTATAAGGGTTACAAATATATTAAAAAGTACTATGCTTGATCAAATAAGAGTGCCAGCATCTACTGGCAGCTATATTCTCAGATCTATTTTTGTACCCTACCAAGAGCCCCTCACCACTATTCTGAAAATTGAGCTTAAATATAATTCTGCACATTAGATTTAAAAGCAATATGTTGTGTAATAAATTCTGTCAGTCAATAATTATTCCCAGAGCCATGCAACCCCAAAGCCCATCTTCCCCCAACCTGTAATACATTCTCTTCCTCTTATCACAGTCTTAAATTATATTAATTCATTTAACAAAAACGATTTGAAGTCTGTTTGGGACCCAGTACTTTTTCTGTTTGAGAATGGGCATATGAATGGAAAGGCATTTGAATTTCACACACAGACACCAATTTTAGCATATTGCCACCTCACCTTATATATATGTCCACATTGTCTTATTTGAAAATATGAATGGTTTTTCTTTACCATTAAAATTAGTTATATGAGAAAATAATCATGAAAATATTTATTTATTCACTTTTAAGCAATATATCCTGTACCACTTCTATTAATCCAGAGTATACCAAAGTAAATCTTAAGTTCAAAAAAGATGACACTTTCTTAGTTTTTCTGCATTTTTTTTAATTATCAAAAAGCCATAAAAGCAAAATGAAAATAAAATCACTTTAGAATATGTAGAAGGAAATGAGAGGGAGGGAGGTATGAAAAATGGTGGAATGAAACAAACATCATTACTCTATGTACATGTATGATTACACGAATGGTATGAATCTACATTGTGTACAACCATAGAAACGAAATGATGTACCCCATTTGTGTACAATGAATCAAAATGCAGTCTGTAAAAAATTAAAAACTAAATAAAAAAATTTTTTTAAATAGAAAAAAAATAATCATCAAGAGATAACCACTGTTAATATTTTAGTTTATGTTCTTCCAAATATGTGGTTGGGGTGGTATAAAAATGTGTTTAAAGTAAAATTTTAAATTCTGAAATGTAGAACTTCTGGGCATTTAGCTGTGGAGGAGTTGTTGAAAGGCCTTGCTTTTCCTGGTGTCCCTATACCATCACCTCTGCTAGAAATCTGGATGCAGAAAAGCTACAGAATTTATTCCTGACCCTGAGATAGGCTGTTTTAGTTCTCAATTCCCTGCATTTTAGCTGTAATGTTTGGGATTATTAAGCATTTCTACCTTTCTAGCTTTGTCGGTCACATATTTCTTACAGAGAGAAATCTGGATATATAAGGAAAAATAACTTGAAAATTGTATAATCTATAAGTAGATGGGTTTTCTTAATTTAAAAAAATCAGCCTTTCATTCAACACAAATGTTTTCTGTAGCTGCTAAAGTAAATTTGGTTGAATCCCTACCCAGAAGAATACTCTAGCAGGGAAGACAGAAACACAAACAATAAAATATAATAATTATTTTATATTGGAATGACCAGGTGACATTTTGGAGCAAAAGATTTTATTTTCAGGGAAAGCCAATACTACCTTCTGAGTTGGACTCAGAGGGCTAGTTGTCATTTACCAGATGGCTTTTAAGGTGCTTGGAATTTTACTTTACCTAGCCCTAGATGACCTCTGTCCTACTTCATAGAGAAAATGACATTGTGTGGGAACTCTCTCTCTCTACTTCTCTCTTTCTAGAATCATAGGAAGAGATTTCCTTCTGCTCACCACTGACCTTTTCATCTATACTCTATTCACTATTTCATTTGTATCAACAACCAGCTTAAGCCTTAAACTATTAAACCAGCAGTTCTCAAAGCGTGAGGAAGGGTCCCTGAAAATCTTTCAGGAAGTCTCTAAGGTCCAAATCACATATGGGTAAAAGATTCATTGAGTTAGTGGGTTTTAATGTGCAGTGTTCATTGATAACAATTTCAGATTCCACATCGAAGCTTCTTTTCCTTCCACTCCCTTCCCCTGTTTCTCTTCTTCCCTTCATAGATATACATCTTAGAAAATCTATTTTTACCACTCATTCACTGTTCACTATAACTGTTCTTAAGTCACCAGTGACCTTTGGGTTTCCAAATCTTACATACCTATTAGTATTTATTTGCCTCTCTAGATTTTTAGAATGGGCCCAACCAATCCCCATTCTAGAAATCTAATATGGTACTGTCCTGATTTTTGGTTTTTGCCTCCATAACTTATCAAGTACTTTTTAAAGTTCTTTTATTTTATTCCTTCCCATTCTATATATTGCTAATAGGCAACTTCATTTAAAGACCTTGTCTCTAAATAAAATATAAAATAGGGCTGTGGATGTGGCTCAGTGGTCAAGTGCCCCTGAGTTCAATTCCCAGTACCAACCCACAAAAAAGTGACAAAATTGTCTTAGTTACTTAAAGGATTAAATGAAATACATTATTTACCTAGTAAGGTAATCAGCAATAAATTTGTTCATTCCTAATATATGCACAGAACACCAATATCTACAATATGCAAGTCACTAGGTATATATTAATGAATAAAATCAGCTTGGTCCCCAAACTCATGAAGCTTAAAGTCTAATGAGGCAGACAGATAGTAAACAAGTAACAACTAAATATATGTACTGAGGAAAGATAACTAGGTAGAGGGCAGGTAACCTATTTAGATATGGTAGTCAAGGGAGGACAAAGAGAAGAAGTGAGTACTGACCTGGAAGCCTATGATAGAGAGACTTTGCTTTCTACTCTAGTTTTTGAATTTTGTACCCTATGAATGTGTTTTTTACTCTGGAAATAATGTTGTTTTGTATTTTCAAGAACAGAAAAAGAGGGAATCAAAAATAATTGACAGAAGAATACCTGTTTGTCTTGATTAATTGGAAGGAAAGATCACCACCTACTAAGAATGAGGGACATGGAGAAAAGTAAAAACCACATAGAGAGGTAAAAATATGAAATAGTCACTAAGGACAATGAGAAAAGAAAAGTGAAAGATTCATACCAACATTGAAAGCCCAGTTGAAAGGGAGTTATCGTAAATATGTGTTCACACCAGTCTGTTCCATTATCTAGTTCTCTACAGCTGTATTGTACAGCTCTGGTAGACGAGTAAGCTCATGAGACTTCTTTCTGGCTTCAGCTCTTCAGAGTGAAGTAATAGAAGAAAAAGGGGATTGAGGAAATAAAGGTTCTGTTTGGAGAAAAGTTGAAATAGCAAACCACATATTTTGGCTTAGTAGGGAATGAATTGTGGTAAGGCAGATCTCAGGGACTCGTAACACGTGAAGGGGATCCAGCTTGGTAGTGCTGGCTTGCAAGCCCAGCCATTAGGGTACGTTGAGGCAGGAGGATTCTAAGTTGGAGGTCAGTATCAGAAACTTATGGACACCCTGTCTCAAAGTGAAACAATAAAAAGAACCAGGGATATAGCTCAGTGATATAAAGTGTCACTGGCTTCAATCCTCAGTACTGGGGGATGCAGGAGAATGAAGGGGTCAATTAATCAAGACAAACAGATATTCTTCTGTCAATTATTTTTACTAACAAAGTAGGTGAATGAACCATATCTTTTGTGTGTGTGTGTTGGTATGTATGTGGTCCTGGGGATTGAACCCAGGGGTACTACACCACTGAGCAACATCCTCAACCCTTTTAATTTTTTTTTATTTTGAGACAGGATCTCAGTAAGTTGCCCAGGGTGGCCTCCCTCCTGCTGTTCTAAGTTGCCAAGCTTGTCCTTGAATTTGTACTCCTCATCTCAGTGTCCTGAGTCACTAGGATTACAAGCAAGTGCCACCACAACCATCTGAATCACATCTTTTAATGCCATAAAATTATTTCAGTATATTTACTTTTGACTTTTACCAAACAGTATTGCATATATTTTAATAGTTAAGTACTGATAGAGAAAATCATCTTTTAAATGGAATGGTAAATAGATTCAATTCCCAAACATGCTCACAGGAATTTTTCTGATAAAGTTAAACTTTTTGCTGCATTGTATAAATCTCACTTTCAAATATCAGTATCAGAAAAAAGCCCTTCAATTTTTATTGATATTTATAGGTGGAAAAATAAGGCAAAACCAGAGGACAACTTGACAAATGCATTTCAATTTGAATTTCTTATAGGACATCAACTAGTTGACTTTGGAGTGTTGCTTTGTTGTATTATGATCAGTTGCCAACATTTCATGCATTATTGCAAAGTAAGATATATGAGCTCACAGATGTCACCTCCAAAACTACTGTAAAATTTTAATGAGAATTTTTTCACATTTCAGGAATAGAAGATGAACAAACCCATAACACCATCAACATATGTGCGCTGCCTCAATGTTGGCCTAATTAGAAAGTTGTCAGATTTTATTGATCCTCAAGAAGGATGGAAGAAATTAGCTGTAGCTATTAAAAAACCATCTGGTGATGATAGATACAATCAGTTTCACATAAGGTAACATATAAAATTCTTTTTCTTTTTAAATTTGTACATCACAAATGTACAAGAATGATTAGTAAGTAGAAAAACTGTCTCATCGAAGTATAGAAAGTGAACCTTTCTACTGTGGGTACTAAGTTACCTCTTTTTGGTTTTTTCTTTTCCTTTTGCAATTTTTGCTTCATTCTCCAACATGTCAGCTGGGCTAATATTGTGATCTTGAAAATAAGTTTTTGAGTTAGAATCAAGATTCTCATCTTTGCTCTAGTTCTCTGTCAAACCAAGAACAGTTCACTGTCTTACCCTTTTAATTTTCAGACTGAAGGAACATAATAATGATGTAAGACTCTCTAGCAGAATTCTGGAGTTTAAACTTGTAAGTGTGTGAATCTCTAAGGCACACTTACCAATGTATTTTAGCAGTTTTTTAAATTGATTTTAAGGCTGTTACTTGTAAGTATACATATCTACAAATGTAATTTCTAGATCATACCCAAAATTTTTCAATACTATCTTCACATGATTTCCATACTTTGTTTCTACTCATTTTTGTTTGATTTAGTGTAAAATATGTTTATTTTTATCAGTCACTATAGTTAAGACCTATGTCAAAATCTGTCTTTGAAAACAAGAGGAAATCTATTTTTGATTTTCACCATTAACCTGGCAAAGAATCTAAAGCCTTGATACCTGTATTAGTTCTTCCAGGAAATATTTGCTCATATGAAGGGTAAGAATCCTGTATCACTTGGGAGAGTCACAAGTTTAAAACTTGAAAGCTATTTTTTAAAGATAGTTCATTAATATATTACTATTCAAAACTTGATAATTGGAGCAAGAGGATAGGAAGAAAGCTCTCCTTTACAGAATAATGCCAGGAAATAATGATTTAAATATGACAGAATTAGAAAGTTACCAGTTTACAACTGCTAATGTTAATTTGTTCATCAGTGAACTTAAAAGCATAAGATAAAGGTTGTTGATGAACAGGACGTACACAAGATTTCCATATATTACCCTCAAATTAAGAAGGGAACAGTTACTTTTATCATGAAGAAATCAGAAGCACTCTTCCTTAAACAAGTGATCAAACTTAGTGTCACCAGTAATGACAGAAAATGGCATTTTGTACTTCCAAGTATGCTACAGTGGGGAGGGTATGTTGTCACGTATATAGTGCTCTTACCAAAAATTGTAACCTGACTTTAATCATGAGAAAGTTGTCAGGTAAATCTGGACTGTGAGACATTCTACAAGACATCTGTCTTATATTCCAAAAACCCTCATGCCCAGAGAGATTGAAAAACAGTATGGCAAGAGTACAGATGTAGCAAAATGTTAGCAATTGGTGACTCTAGATGAAGGGTAGGTAAATGGTTGGTCATTGCATTATTCTTTCAACTTTTCTCTAAGTTTGAAATTTTCCAAATAAAATATTTGGAGGAAAAACAGAAAAAGCAATTTAATTAAGTTTTTAAATGTTACTTCATGAAACTAATTTTTAATTTTAAAGCAATGAATGAAAAAAGGATCTATTTTTCTTTAAATTTAATTAAATATTAAATATAGTTAAAATTGAACTAAATGTATTTAGTAATTTCCTAAATGTATGTGTATTCTATTTGTTTAAGTAATGGGTCTGATTTATTTTAAAAAATCAAATAGCAAAGTTAATAAGTCATTTAGAAAGTAATATAGCTTAGTAGGTTAAAAGCACATCCTTCTGTGAAAAGAAATCTGAATTTGGATCTCAACTTGGATGTATCTTATTGGCTGTGTGGCCTTGGACTGATTACTCTACCTGTCCAACTCTGGCTTTCTCATTAGTAAATTAAAATGGTAATCAAAGTATCCTTAAACAAGTTCATGTATGTGCATCCTGTAGCCCACTTAGTAAGTACTCAGTAAATGTTAACTTTTATTATCACTGTCTTCTGCATCTTTTCTCCTGCCTTTCCATCCTGGCTTATAATGCTTGCTCGTTCTCCTGCTCTCCCTTTCTTTTAATTTTATGGGAGATTCTGTCACCAAGACAAGGGCAGAGGAGATTAATTCCTATTTTCATATGAACTCAAATTATATCCTAATTTGTTTCTTTGTTACTTGCTTTTAAGGAGATTTGAAGCATTACTTCAAACTGGAAAAAGTCCCACTTGTGAATTACTGTTTGACTGGGGTACCACAAATTGCACAGTTGGTGATCTTGTGGATCTTTTGGTTCAAAATGAGTTTTTTGCTCCTGCAAGTCTTTTGCTTCCAGGTAAACTGAGTGTGACCAGGGTGTCAACAATTAGGGTAAAAAGACAAATGGCAGAAATGAAAACTTACTTTTACTTTTACTTTTTTTTCTCATATTAAATGAACCTTACACTTAAGAGTGCCTTTCATTCTTGGAGCTCTCCCCAACTCTTTAACAAGCAAACATAGGACACTTTCTACTGCTGCTAAAGTGAGTCTGATCTCAGCCATTAAAATTAGATAGTTCTGTGCCAGTGGGAAGTTTAGAGAGACTTTAGACATCTTGTGTAGACTATAAAAAATTATTCTTTTGATCTCCTGCTTTTTCTACCTTCAAATTCTACCCTGATGACCCTCTATAATTATGATTACCTCACATTTGCATTGTGGTGTGTTAGTATCTAGTTATCTTCCTTATAACCTTACTTTTCTCCCTTCAGTGCCATTTATATCACTGGTTCTTAATCTTTATTGTGCATAAGAGTCACCTGGGGTTCTTGTTGAACAAGGAGGTCTTTTTCCAGATCTACTTAGAACTTCTGGAGTTAGATTCAAGGTCTGTGTTCTTAAACAAGTACTTCAGTGTACAAGTGTTACACCTGCTCTGGTGTAGGTGGCATGTGAACCACTTTTTTAAACACTGCCTTTCTCTACCAATCTTTATTATGACTGACAAGTTCTTACTAGGTAGCTTCTTATGTATGCTGTCAAAATATAGGACCAACCTATAGGAAACTGGCATGTTGTTAAATGAACTGAGTTCCTAGTTGAACTTTTTTACAAACACTTCTTATGTAAGGACAACTTGTTTCTTATTCCATTTTGAAGATGCTGTTCCCAAAACTGTTCATACTGTACCATCTATAGAAGCTACAGTAGTTCAGCAGAAACAGATGCCTTTCTATGAAAAAGACAGGACATCTATGATACCTGTGCAGAATCTTGAACAAAATCATATGCTACCTGACTCTTCAACTCCAGAAAATATAAGTTTAGAAGTTAGTGATACACGTAAGTAACATTTTACATGCTCTCTCTACTAGTAAATTTGTAATGGTGACAATCACTGTTTTAAAATAAATCTCTCCTTTCGTTTGTTTAACAAAGGCACACTGGCAATAGCTTTTTCGTGGTTTTTTCCTCTTAATTTATTAAAAGTACTGTCTTCGTTGCATCAATAAGTATCAGTGATTAGAGTAAGTTGTGGAAAACAACATATAAAGTGGTAGGTTGGCAATTTAGCTCAGAGGTAGAGTGCTAGCACACATGAAGTTTGAGTACTGGTACCACACACAAACACACAGACAAAAACATAGAAACTAGGAAAAAAATAAGTAAAATTTACATAACTTGCAAGGGACTTTTTTTTTTAAAGAAATTATGTGATTTGACTTTGGGTAGGTAACTAGAATATTTGGTTGGTAGGATCACTAAACATAATTCTCATAATAAAGTTTATGATTTGTATTTTAAATATGGGTTTTACCCCATCCCATCTGTCCCATCTTCTTTTGTATCTGCATATATATAAAATCTTAAGCTGAGAAAATATCAAAATTATTAAAACCAATTTCCTTTAAATTTAATCACTTTTTCCTTATTTTATTGACATAGGTTTTCATAGTTTTTCATTTTATGAATTGAAGAATGTCACAAATGATTTTGATGAACGGCCCATTTCTGTTGGTGGCAATAAAATGGGAGAGGGAGGATTTGGAGTTGTATATAAAGGCTATGTGAACAACACACCTGTGGCGGTGAAGAAGCTTGCAACTGTAAGTAATGTTTTGAGGAATAAAAAGATTGAAAGGAGTAGTTGCTTCCTAGTGTGTGATATAACAAGCTTTAAGTTAATCTTTAGGAAATATATTATTTCACCATGTATTTTCTTCTGATGAATGCCTTCCTAAGCTGGTAGTCCTTAACATATAAAAATTGATTGAAAGAAATGGACCCCATACCTAGAAAAATGCAATTGTGCACACATACATATGATCATACGTATAATTTTGAGATATTTGCAAAATAAAGTTGATAAGCTCTGCTCCACATAGTACCTCATGGCTAATTAAGATAAAAATGATAAGATATTAAGAAAATTTATATATTTATTTGTATTACTTATTTAAAAATACAGTTTAGAAAATATGTCAAGAAAAAAGACTAAAATTTTCTTATCTGTGTCCTTTGTTCCCATTTCTATTGAGATATTCACCCTTTACTTATTGATTTGTTATATTCTAAAATCTGTTGTATCCTAAAAATATCAATAAATTGCATATGTTTATAACATGTTCACTCTTTGTCATATATGTTGCAAATATTTTCTTTTTGCCTTCAAATTTGCTTGTTTTCTGTCACACAGAATGTTTTTCAAAATTTCTATGCAGTTAAGTCTCATATTATTTCATTTTGTTCCCACAGTTACATAGGGAGACTTATGGACCTTGAACAAATCGCTAGTATTTCTATATATCAGTTGTTCTATAAAATAAGGAAAATAGTATCCCTTATTATTTTATAGGAAGCAGATCAGCCAGGTATCACTTGAGCTGCCCCATCTTTAAAAGTCACGGGTGATGGTATTGTATTATGTTGCATATTATTTTTTCAGATGGTTGACATTAGTACTGAAGAATTGAAAAAACAATTTGATCAAGAAATAAAAGTAATGGCAAAGTAAGTATTAGTTGTTGATGTGATATAGGGGAAAAGAACCAGACAAGTTACAAGGAAGCTGGTTTCTACCAAAGTGTACTATGAGCTAAGGATATTTGCAAATGTACATATAAAATCAAAGTTTAGGGTGTAGACAAGTGCTATCAACTCAATTCTATGACTGCATACATTCATATGCTTGTAGATTAAACAGCAGTTAGTATTTTAAATCATGACAAAGTTGCATGGAATTTCAGCAGTTTTCCATTATTAAGTTTTCTGTACCCAAAACTCATGAGAGATCAGTTATAGAGATACTTTAAAAAAAAAACTTTATAGAATAATAGACCCTTAGATAATAGTCATAAAGTAACCAGGGAAGTATTGTATGCAAAGATGTTTAGAAGACTTTGACCCAGAATGCTGGGAAATTGTTGATATCATCAAGAAAGGTAGGAGAAACAAATCAGAAATGTATTTATTACTTATACTGATTGATATTTGAGTGTATATAATATGTCAGGTTCTGTGCTACATACTTTATTTATCTTGACTCATTTAATTCTCAGAATAACTGTTACAACCACCCTTTAAAACAAAGATTAGAAGTGTCCAATAACTTGCCCAAGATCACATAGCCGGTAAATGCTTAGAGATGGGATTCAAATCCAGATCTGTCCAATTCCAGAGCCATAGCTCTGGATTTGAATCTCAATGGGATTTAACAAATTATATCCCTGAGGCCTATTGCTATAAATTAGCAATTCTATTTGCTTAATCTCAGGAAATACTTAAAAACTGAAATTGATTCATATATAGCAAACATAATGCACACTGAAAAAAAGAGAATTTGTTCTCCCCACCCTTACCTCCATTCTCTAGTTGTAAAAGTAATCTGTTCAAAGTAGATAATCTGGGAAATATAGAAAAATCTTTTTTAAATAATAAAAACCAAACTCTTAAATATATAACTTAGAGATAACCATTGCTAATATTTTGATTTACTTGCTTTATGATGTGGGTAGCATTTTTCCCATGTCTTTAAAAATAAATTTAAAAAAATTAAGTTACTTACAACATTCTATCATTTATAAAGACCATATTTTATCTAACCATTACCCTACTAGATTTTTTTTCTAATCTTCAGTATTACAAATTGAAACACCTTTAAAGATCACAAAGATCTTTAAATATTTAAATATTTAAGTGTACTTTTTGCTTATTTCATCAGGATAAATTTCTAGACTTACCAGGTCAGAAACATGAACCTTTTCAAGACTTCCCAAATACATGTCCAAATGACTTTTTATACATAAGTAATGATAATTTATTCAATTTTTTTCTGATGCTGGAGATTGAACCCAGAGTCTCACTCATGCTAACCACATGCTGTACCACTGAGCTATACCCCTCACCCCACATTATGATCATTTTACTTCTACTAGCAGTATTACATAATTTTGAGTATTACTGCTACATAATCACCATTGACTATTATTATTTTGTAATATGTGCCAATCTCTGAATCTTACTAGAAGAATGACCTTGACCAGGTTTCTTACTCTCTATCCATTAGTTTTATAATCTATAGAATGGGATAATATTACCCTGTTGTGAAGATTAAATAAAACAAAGTAAGTGAATCATCACAGTACCTTATGGATAGAATAAATTCAGTAAGTGTTAACTAGTAATATTTAAAATGTGTCAATTGGGTGGAAAATGGGGCAATTATTGTTTTAATTTATACTTCTCAAAATATTAATGAAAGTAGAGGTAATTGATTTGATATAAGGAAACGCTAGAACTATTAAGCATTTTGAATGAACAAAGTGAGGAAGCACTTGGATGGAGCACTTATGTGCCAGGTATGTTTCTAGGCTCTCATATATTTGCTCATTTAATTGTCACAGCATTCGTATTACATGTTAAGTACTATTTTCTGCATTTGGAAGATTAAGGAGCTGAGTATCTTTGAGATTGTTGACCTGCTTCAGGTCACATATTTAAGAAATGGCAAAGTTAGACTTTCATCTTGACTTTGAACTCATCTCTGTTTTCTCTCTGCTGAACCACAGATCCATGAAGTTTTGTTATACTGTAATTCTCTTTAGTTTTATTCCCCTCAAGTATATATAAAAAAACATAGACAATCAGATCTGATGAAAGATCAGAAATGTATAATTTAGATGCAATTAAAGATCCTGTCTGTAAATCAGTGTGTGAAAGAGTATTTGGGTCTGTGAGAGAATTCTTGAGGAGTTATAAAAGTTTCAGCAGACTTCTTGAAATCTTATGCTATTGAAAATTGTACTGAACAAATATAGGCATCAGCCTAGTCTTTAACCAAACTATTACAAGTTCTAATGAGCCAAATTATTGAGTTTTCACTATAAAAAAGAAAGAAGTTTAACTTCTAATGTTGGTCAGTATTTCTGAAGAGAGAACTATTTATAGAAAATTATAATTATATAATTAAAACATAGATATATAATGTTTCATATATAATACTATTTTCTTAATCTTTTCTGTTAAAACACTAAATTGAATATTTACAAATATTATTATAATGATCTGCATGGAAAATTATTTGTCACAGGTGTCAACATGAAAATTTAGTAGAACTGCTTGGTTTCTCAAGTGATGGCGATGATCTGTGCTTAGTGTATGTTTACATGCCCAATGGTTCATTGCTAGACAGACTGTGTTGCTTGGTAAGATATTTTGTTCATTAGATTGTTTGACTCTCTGTTTCTATGTTAGAATATTAATATTTACTTTGTGTAGGATCATTTAAATCACACTAAACTTAATATTTTTCTTGCTCAATGAAAAGTGTCCAGTTGATGTGTAAGCAACTAGGATTGCCAATTTTAGGTGATCACCTAAAATGGAAAATTACCAGTCTAGGTTAGATGTTGAAATTATCTAATACATTTTTATCTTCAAATAAGAAATGCTAACCCATTTGATCTTATTTAGACATAATTTTAACAACTTAAACAATTACAGTCCTAAATTCTTAGTGATAAAATATCGTTTTTCAGTTGTTGCCTAGAAAAAATATTTGAGTTACATATTTTCTAAGGATTTTTTATTCCTTTTTTATTAATTGGTTTGTTTCTTCATAAGGATGGTACTCCACCACTTTCTTGGCACGCAAGATGCAGGATTGCTCAGGGTGCAGCTAATGGCATCGGTTTTTTACATGAAAACCATCATATTCATAGAGATATTAAAAGGTAAATGCAGCTGTGAAAAATTTTTAGAAAGCCATCTTTTAAGAATAACTTGTTCTCATTCTGTTTATTCACTATTCACATGTATTTCTTAACCTGGAGCAATTAGATACTTGTCTCCATCAGTTCATGGAAGCTCTTGTTACTGGGTACATCTATAATCTGCTTTATTTCAAACCCAGTGACCTATTTCTAATATTCATCCTACTTGGATTTTTTCCCTTTATTTTTTTGACAGTAGGTTATTCTGTTCTTCTTGAACACTTGCCTGTGGAAATTAGTTTCTTTCTTAGTATCACTGCTATTTTCTGGATCACCTTCATCCTCCATGAGTACTTTTCGGTTTTCTTCCTTCTTAAGTACTATATTAGCTTTGTGTCACTGTGACAAAATACTCAACATAAACAACTAGAAAGGAAAGATTTATTTTGGCTCACTGTTTCAGAGTTTTCAGTTCATGGTCTGCTGGCTCCATTGCTTTGGGCCTGAGGCATGGTAGAGCAAAACTGCTCACCTCATAGCAGCGGGAAACAGAGAGAGGGAATGAGGAAGAAGTCACAGGAAATACCTTCCCCTTCCAAGGCATGCCTCATTGACCTACTTCTTCCAACTAGGCCCCCCCCCCAGTAATACCATTAACTACAAATCCCTCAGTAGTTCAGTTAATGAGGTCAGAGTGCTCCTGATCCAATCATTTTCCAAAATCCCCACCTCTAAACATCACTTTATTGCAGACCAAACCTTCAATACATGAACCTTTTGGGGATATTTCATATCTAAACCATATATGTATTTATATTTCTCTAGTTAAATATTAACCTGCTATATGTTAAGCACAGTAGATATTGCAATTTAGCAAACTGGCATATATAGAGTTTGATATCAATTGAATAATCACAAAATAATTAATAGAATCATAGTATTTATTATACGATTAGTGTGTGTATGTATATGTGATATATGTGTGTGTGTGTACATTTATATATACACCACTCCATCCTGGTGGAGTGGCGTTTAATCTGAGATCCAAAAAATGAGTAGGAAATAAGTAAGGACAGTTTGAAGGTAGCTATAGAAGATGGGGAGAACAATCCAGACAGAAGGAATCATGTTTGTAAGACCAGTAGTTGGGGAGAATATAGGAGCATAATGAGTTAGGGAGTGAAATAAATGAAGTTAGATGTATAGAAAGTGAAGGGATGGAAGAGTTGAGATAAAATTAAACAAATAGGTAGGGAGATAAAACCTATAGGACCTGATAGACCAAGGTAAGGATTTATATGTGATTAAGTTTTATTAAAGTGTAGTGAGATGTTATTGAAAATTATAATAAGAAAGTGACATATAAGTTTTGCAAAGATCATTGTGACTTCAGTGTAGAGAACAGTTTGTAAGAAGGGGTGGTTAGTAGCCTATCACAGAAATCCTGGTCATAGCAGTTAACATGAAGAGAAGAGAGCAAATTGGAGAGAGTAAGATAGCATACCTTGCTGATATCTTGGTTGTAGAGGGGACATGTGGAGAGGAAAGTATCAGGAATAACTCTTGGAATTATGACATCCACAATTGTACTCTGGAATCATTGTGGCATGATTCACTTATATAGAAAGAGAGGTCCCTGTTGGGGTGGTGTTGGGGAAAGTGGAAATATGAATTCTCTTTTGTGCATGTTGTGTTTGGGAAAATGGAAATATGAATTCTCTTTTGTACATGTTGTGTCTGAGGTTCTTTTAAGATAAAGAAGCAGAGCTAGGTGCAGTGCTGTATGCTTATATTCACAGCTACTGGGGAGACTGAGATAGAAGGATTTCAATTTCAAAGGCAACCTGGCAATTTAGTTCAAGGGCAGTTTGGGTGACTCTCAAGTCAGAATCATCAGCTTCAATCCTGTATTTTCAATGTGTGCCCATACCAAAACTCCTTGCCTGAGTATCCCACAGGAGCTTCTAACTATCTTAGAAATCAAACTATTCCTTCAACTAAATGACTTTTTCCTGTTTTATCATGACCTGCATAACATTTACTCAGTTTACCTGAACTTGGGCCGATGAGGGGTTTAGAAATAAGAAATATAAGAAATACAGACAAAGAATCAATAGATTAATAGTGGGGCTCGGTGGGTAAATCAGCCCTGGTGGGGTCTTGATATCTAACAAAAAGTGAGGCTCTGTGTGCTTTATTTGGTATGCAAACACATCAAAGCAATTTATTGTGAGAGAAACTTCTACAAGATAAACAAAAGTGAGGCTGGGGGGAACACTGCACAATTAGGAGCTTATCAACTTGGGCAGTATTTCTTCCTCCTCCAGGCAGCTGATGCCTCAAGGCTGTTTGAGTGCACTGATACCTCTTCCACCCACAGGCAGCTGTGTTTGCACCTAGGGCTGTTTGAACCAATAAATTCAGTAAAAGACAAAATTTTCTCTGAGCAGGTATCTCTAGCAACTGAGAAGTCTGGAATTGGTAAGATTTCACCAAGAGTTCTCAGAAGAGCAAGGCTCCTGTCTTGAGGTGGCTCAAACAAATCCTTAATTCATTCAGGGCTCCCAACAAAGTATTTCCTTTGTAATCAAATGAAGTAGCTCTTTATTCAGTTTCCCAAACTTAAAATTTTTTCATTCTCTATATCCTGTTGTCACAGATTTCTATGTCTGAAAATGTGCATTTCCCATTCATCAAAGCCAGTGTTCTGCCTCTGTTTAGATCTTTGTTATCTTTTATTGGCTTTATTTCAAACCTTCCTAGTCAACCTAAAACAAGTCTGTACCAGTTCTCACCTATTCACTACAACACTGCCAGGTTATGGTTCTAAAAGTCAATTCTGAAAGCATCAGTTCCATTCTATGAAAAGTTTAGATGCTATCCTGTTATTCAGAGGGTAAAGTTCAAGTTCACTCCATGTTCCGTGGATACTAGTTTTTAAAATGATTCTGTATACCATATGCTGTCATGTTTGTATTACTTTGTACATGTTAATCCATTTTCCTGATACACCTTTCTCTCCTTCATATAACCATCAACTTCTAATAATCCTCCAAAACAGCATACTGCATACCTTCTCTTTGGAATTTTCTGTGGTGCTTTCTGGCACAATTGTTCTCCCAGTATTTGGTATCTGATAGTCTCATCATGTAATACTGGTTTTTAAAAAAAAATTTCATATGCTTTTTTCACAGATAAGATTCTAAGATTCACCCCATATTCAGCACCAACTTTAAACACTATAAAACAAAGTTTTCTCAATGAGGTTTTATTGAATGAAAATATGAATATATAAATGAATGCATGTCATGAATTTACTAATACCTTTTAACTATAATCTTTCCCTTTACAAGATTCCAGATGGTACAAAAATAGTTAAAAGTAATAAATAATTGAGATACTTTGGAAATTTGTTTTTAAATAAATTGAGTAATGTTAGGAAAGGAATTAAGAATGGTGCTTTCAACTTATTTCAAAGCTGGAAACAGAAAGATAAATAGCCTATGTTTTCACTCATTTGTGGAAACTAATAAGTCAATCTCTCATAGAAGAACAGAATAGAATAATTGTCACTAGAGACTTGGAAGGAGGGGTGAGAAGGAAAGTTCATAGGACACCAAAAAACAGTGGAGGAATAACTTCTGGTTCTTCTGTAGTACCACAGGGTAACTATAGGTTAAAATAATACCTATGATATATTTTGAAATGACTAGAAGAGTGTGAAATTCTCAACACATAAAAATGATTATAAAGCAATACAACTACTTATTACCCTGATTTGATTATTACACATTATATATATTATCAAATTCTCATGAAATACCCCACGAAGATGCACAAATATTATATCTCAATAAAAAATAAAAATTTTGTTAGAATGGTGATTTGTAGACTGGGATATAGCTCAGTGGCAAGCACTTGCCTAGTATATGGCCTTGAATTCAAGACCTTGAATTCAACCCCCTATACACAAAGAAAAATAAAATGGTGCTTTGGAAGACTGGGAAGTTACCCTGTGTTATGGTTTGGATGTGAGGTGTCCCTAGAAAGCTCATGTATGAGACAATGCAAGAAGGTTAAGAGAAGAAATGATTGAATTATGAGAGCCTTAAGACAATCAGTGAATTAATCCCCTAATGAGGATTAACCAAGTAGTAACTGAAGGTGGGTAGGGTGTGGCCAAAGGAAGTGAGCCATTGAGGGCATGGCTTTGGGATATATATTTTGTATTGAAGAGTGGAGTCTCTTTCTTTCTCTCTGCTTTCTGGTCATCTTGTGAGCCACTTCCTTTTGCCACACTCTACTGCCATGGTGTTCAGCCTCACCTTGAGCCCCAAGGAATGCAGCTGGCTGTCTATGGCCTGAGACCTTTGAAACCATGAGCCCTCAAATAAACTTTTTCTCCTCTAAAATTGTTTTTGTCAGGTCTCTTAGTCACAGTGGCATAAAAGCTGACTAAAACACCCTGTAAAAATTTATTTTTGAAGTAATGAAAATATCTCTCACTAGCATAGAATGTTCTGTTTCATTTTTAGTTTTCTAAATGTTTTTCCTCAAGAAACAATAAGGAAAACAGCCCTTTCTCTTTGACTATAATCTGAATCCTAGACTTATTTATACAATTTCAGGCTTTTATGATATATACAATAAAATGGCAAACAGTGTAAATATATATGTACATATATGTATGCATATATACTTTCATACATCTATCTAAGGAACTGTTCGACTTCCTTGGAAAGAAAAACATTTTTTCTCCAAATTTTAAATTTTTTCAGTGCAAATATCTTACTAGATGAAGCCTTTACTGCCAAAATATCAGACTTTGGACTCGCACGGGCTTCTGAGAAGTTTGCCCAGACCGTCATGACTAGCAGAATTGTGGGCACAACAGCTTATATGGCACCTGAAGCTTTGCGAGGAGAAATAACAGCCAAGTCTGATGTCTACAGCTTTGGTGTGGTATGTTACATACAATATACAAGTATGAAATTAAAAGAGTAGTTTAATATACCTCTCTTGCTTAGCTTTTTTGTTTAAAGATATAAATCATTCGTATTAACCTTCGATTACATCAGCAAGTTTATAAAAACCTCCCAATGCATAACATTTTTGAGTTGTTTTTTAAAATTATTGTAATAAATGATTTTTTTGCCACCTGTTCTTGTGAACTGAATGAGCTTAAATTAAATCAGTATATAAAATGAATCATGTCATACAATATGTACTTTCGTCTCCCTCTTCTTGGCATTTTCTGATCTAGTAGTCTGTTCCTAATAGTTATTAAGATTGAGTAAGAGAGTGTGTTGGAGATGTCTTCATCTAGTCTTTTTTCAAATATATTTCACATGTGGAATGTTAACTTCACTGCACTATGACATTAAGGCATGGGGTTGTAAAATATGTCTAGTGTTTAGAAAATAAGATTCTTGAGAGCCAGATAAAATCATTCTTGTGAATAAGTACCTGAAAGACAGGAAAAGGATTGGGAATTCCCAGAACACATGTTAATTGGAGCTGATTCTTTTACAAGTTGCCAATAGGAAAGAATTGCTTATGGGCAGGGGAGGCATGGTGGGATCCTAGATATCCATGAAGGAATGTGATGAGAAATGCCCGTGGTTCATATTCTTTCTGCTGTAATATCTAAAAACCATATACTTTGTACAGAAATTATTGACCAGATTTCATAATCAAGATTCATATTCCTTCTGATTTTTATATGCTATCCTAAGTATTATATTAATGGATTTTTTTGTCTTCATAGGTTTTACTAGAAATAATAACTGGACTTCCAGCTGTGGATGAACACCGTGAACCTCAGTTATTAGTAACTAAAAGATTCATTTTTTTTCTAGTTCTCTTCTCTTTGCATTTATAGTCTAAATATATATGTCGGTAAATTTGACATCTAGAAATGGAATTTTCTTTTACCAGTATTTGTATGGGCAATACATAATGGTATATGGCAAGAGCATTAAATATTTCTATTCTCAACTCTGCCGTGAAGTATTTGTGAAGCCTAGTGCAGTCACATATATTCTTTGTTCCACCTTCTTTGTGACTAAAATTAGAACAAAACTAAATGATTTCTAAGATCCTCTCCGGTTTACCTTAATTTTTTACTTTCCAGGGTGGTTACTAACAGTTTTCCAGCTCAGAAAGAAATTACTCCATTTAAATTTGTATCAGAACAGAATTTTCTAGTAAAGTTCTCTATTTACATTATAGGTTATTTATAAAATTATCATAGAAAAACATTATGTAATTTTATGTATTGGACATTTCAGTGACAATTTATAAGTAGGTTAACTGAATGATAAATAAAACTATGGGAAAATTATGCCCTGCTCTTTTTTTTTCCCCTCTGTCACAAATTTTAAGAATTTTGAAATTTTTATAAAATTAAAGACTGATGGAATTATGTAATATCATGTACACATTTTTCTTAAACTTTGATACTTACCTACACTGATATTATTCTTTACTGATTTATGTATCCTAATGGGACAAACCAGTATGACCAATTCAGAAAATATTCATATACCAGATTATGTACCTGGAGATGGAATTAGAAAATCAAAGGATATGATTTATTTGCTCAAGGATCTGCTGCCATATGGTGGAAACCATAAGTAAAGTATCTGTATGTTAATAATATTGTTATAAGTATCCATTATAAAAATGCACATCATAAATTTTTTCATGGTATATTGGAAATGTAATTGTGCAGTAGTACATGCATGCTATGTACTATTTCATATCAGTACATTTATAGAACATTGTGGCAAAAGTTATTGTTTTAGTAATATTTAAATTTTTAAATGGCACATTAAAAAGTAAAATTTCATCATAATCAGAGAAATAAAATTATGTTTAATTAGTTATTGGAAGTTGATAGAGAATCCTGGATTGGAGATACTATTTTTGAGCCAGTAGTTTAAGTACACAGATAAAGTTTTGGGTGTGGATTGAATTATATAGACAAAGTATATAGATTAAAAGTACAGGAGGGCAGAAAAAAGAGGTACCAAGGGCAAAAGATGGAACCCTGTGTTTCACTAACTTTCAGCTTATACTTTTTTTAGGCAAGGCTTACCTGCCTAAAGGCCTCAATTTTCTGTACTATTACCTATAACATTTTCCCCTTCAGAATGTATTAAGAGCCTCACAACTTTGGCTTAAGTGAGGATGTAATACAGAAAAATATAGAATCTCTCTCTTAGTCACAAGTTTTATACTTTATAATTTAATAGTGAACATCATAAAACTTCAGGGAAGATTATACTCTTTCACCTATTCTTAAGGCTTGAATATTGTATCACTATAAAATAATAAGATTTTAATGCAAATATAGCTAAGAGTGTGATGCTTTAATAAGCCCTTATGTCACTAGATTCTGCCATTGCCCACTTTCAAAATTCATCTTTTAGAAAGTTTTCTCTTATGTTTACAATCTACTTCTCATAAATAATCTTTTCTGTACTATTTTCCTTGAGCTGCTGTAAAACATACCACAAACTAGAAAACTTAAAGTGACAGAAATTTATTCTCTCACACTTCTGGAGGCCAAATGTCTGAAATCAAGGTGTCAGCAAGGCTGTTCCCTCGTAAGAATCCAGGGGAGGATCCTCCCTTCCTCCTCCACCTTCTGATGGCATTTCTTGACCTATGGCTCTACCACTCCAGTCTCTGCCTCTGTAATTACATTGTCTTCTATATAATTACATTGTCTTCTATATATCTTTCTTCCTCTTTTTGTTTCAGATACAGATACTTGTCATTGGATTTAGTGGCCATCTGGAGAATACAGAATGACCTCCTTTCAAGATATTTAACTGTCTACAAAGATGTAGTTTTTCCAGATAAGGTCACATTCACAGGTTCCAGGAATTAGGAAACAGACATGCTTTGGGAGGCTACCTCTGTACTACCATAGCCCTACACTTCTTTTCCTTATTCATTTCCTATACTTATTTTACCCTGGCCTCTCCCTTCTGCCTCTTCCCTTTTTCTCTTTGATAAAACAATCTAAGTACCTATAGAGAAGTTTTTCAGGTGCAGGGAGGGGAATCTACTTCCAGAAGTTGGACTTGCTTTAGCAGAAGCACATCGTGAGGCACATAACCCTGCACTGCCTGCCTATTAAATACTACTAATGGGAACACATGAGCAATTAACTCACATGTAAATGCAAAAATTAGAAGGCAAGAGTTTAAAAGTATTTAGGGGGGCTAAATAATTACTTATTTAATGTTTGTTCTGTGTATCTTCCATTCTTAAAATCATTATAAAAGAAGATAGTGAAATGAGAGTACATATTATTACAAAGTAGGTTAATTAAAATAATTAAAATTGATATTTAATTTATTTCTCTTGTATTTGAAGCTCTTAACAAAATTTTAACACTCACTCTCTAAGCTAGATATTAAAGAAGAAATTGAAGATGAAGAAAAGACAATTGAAGATTATATTGATGTGAAGATGAATGATACCAATTCCTCTTCAGTTGAAGCTATGTACTCTGTTGCTAGTCAGTGTCTTCATGAAAAGAAAAATAAAAGACCAGACATTAAGAAGGTACCAATTTTTTACACTATTTAAAAACTAAAGGGAATGAAGGGAATGGGGTTTGTCATTTTTTTCCTAAGTGTATGTTTCAAACCAGCTGTGTAATGTAGTTTTTTGTTCTTTTTTCTTAAAAGGTTCAACAGATGCTGCAAGAGATGACAGCTTCTTAAAACTGTGTAGGAAAGGCCACCTGATTTTTATATATAGTTATCTAAACCATTTTTAAACTATTTTTTCTAGATGTTCTTTATCGTTAACAAGACATCATGATGCAATGCAGTGGTTTCTAAAGCATGCATTGAACCTCCAACATATAGAACAAATAAAAGTAAAGCCACCACATCAACACTTAACCCTACCCACTTAGTATCAACTTCAGTATTCATAGTAACCCCTGAGACATCGACTTTGAACATCATCAAACATAGTTAAAAACATTTTTTTTTCCTTAATAACATGGACTGAATTTTTCTGCCTCCCTGACAGGTGGTCATGAAAATCAACTGATGCAGAATATGTACAGGCACTGTGTAAATAGTGAAGTGATAAAAACATTTAAAGTTTATAGATGTAATTATAAAATTCTATTATAGTCAGATGTCTACAGGCTTGTGTTCACTTTATTCTATTTTCAACAATCATTTGCCACAAACTAAATATCCCCTAATGATACTGCCCTGATGATATGGCTGTTATTAGGTTATATTACATGGCAAAGTTGAAGGGATTTTACAGATTCAGTTAAGGCCCCTAATCAGCTAACTTTGAGTAATAAAAGGAATCCTGTTTTAAATGGGTCTAACCAAATCAGGTGAACTCTTCAGGAAATAAAGAGAGATTCTCCTATGGGTCTCAAAGAACTAAGTACCATGTTGTAAGAGGGCAATATTGCCAAAACTAAAGGGTAGCCTCTAGCAGATGAGAGCTGTTAGTCAGCAAGAAACAAATGGGACATCAGTTGTGCAACCACATGGAACTGAATTTTGCCAACAACCTGAAAGAACTTAGAAGAATATTGCAACCTTCAGATGATACAATGCCCCAACTGACACCTGGATTTCCACTGAATGTGGACCTGTCCAAGCTACCCGGACTTTTGATATGTAGAACTGTGAGATAATAAATGGGTTGTGTCAATCCACTAAGAGTATGATAATTTGTTATACAGCAACAGAAAATGAACACAGAGAGAGACTCTCAGGATGATTTGCCTGTGATGATCCCATCATATTTATAGATTCTACGTATGCTCGAGGGTGTTTGGAAATTAGAAATTGAGTATGAGTATACCCTAGGATTGTAATGTACTGATTTTCACTGAATTCTTCATTTCATGAGGCCCTAGTCTTTTGAAATTTGTTTGTTTTATCATAGTGAGAGATTTCCTACAGTAGTGGCCAATTGATTTGTTAAATGATGTTTAACTATTTATTCTACATTTAAAGTTCATAGTTGGTTTATATTATTTGAAAGTCTATTTTATAGCTTTAGATGAACAGAAGGAAGGAATTTACTTAAGTATGAAAACTGACTGACAGAAAAATGACTATGTATGAATATAATGCCTAGTATCAGTAACTTTTCATTCATTCAGTAACTTTTATGTCATTAGTTCTTTTATTTTACACCCAGAACATGAGCATATAAGGCAAGCTGTAGCAAATTATCATACATACATATGATACAATATGTACAATAGTACATAAATTATGTACCATTTAGTCCTTCCTAAGTGCTGTCCTGGGAAATGAAGATAGAATATCTTTCTTTTTTTTTTATTGTAAACAAATGGGATACATTTTGATTCTCTGTACATGGAGTAAAGGCATACCATTCATGTAATCATAAATTTACACAGGGCAATGTTGTTTGATTCATTCTGCCATTTTTCCCCCTACCCCCCCTCCCCATCCACAAGATAGAATATCTTTCAAATCGCCTTTATAAATTAAGTATGTAAGTGGTTGCCACAACTTACTGAAATATAAGCAATTTATTTGCTGGTTAAAAAGAAAAATGAGTAAATAAAAAGACCGCATCCAAATTAATCTCGACAGGAACCAACATAATTTGAGACATACAATTGTTGATAGTTATATTATTTTAAATATAGCTGATAATTTTAAATATAGTTTGAAGATTTAACTATTTCTTGAAATGAAAGCATGTATATAAAATAGCATGTATATGTAGCTCTGATTATGGACTGTGACAAAACCATATAAAAGTTTTTAAATAAACCTGGTACAGTGGTGTATACCTGTAATCTTAGCACTTGGGGGGCTAAGATAGGAGGATTGTAAGCTTGAGGCATCAGCAGCTTGTGAGATCCTGTCTCAAAATAAAAAAAAAGAAAAAATTAAAAAAAAAAAGAACTGGGGATGTAACGCAGTGATAAAGCATTCCTGGGTTCAATCCCCAGTACCAAAAAATAATGAAACCTTAAAAAATAAGTTAATCCTTACATAAATTTTGAAAATCAAAAAATAATTCAATTGATGTTTCCATTTCATTAAGTGGAATTAGTATCAGTTTTATGAAAATTAGTCCTAACTTCTTTTTCAGGTAACACTGTAACTCCAACTCCTGAAAGCAATAATTCAGCAAATTAAAGCTACCAAAGGGACTATTTAACCACACTGTTTCTTTCCTGAACCTGAAGGCATCTGATCTCTCTTGGATCCCTGTGTTTGTAAAATTCACTTGAATATGGGAATAAACTATGAGAGTATTGCCCTCAGCTTACACAGGACATGACTTGTACAAAAGTTCCAAGCAGAATAATGTGCAGGCCCTTTTTGTTTTTTTCCCTCCAGAAAGAATAATGGAGGGCCTGGAGTGACATCTAGTTGAAGTTCTGTGGGTTTTTTTTTTTTTTTTTTTTTTTTAACTTTACTTGAAATATGTTTCCCACTGATCTTTTATAAAAACAACCAAAAAAGAGAATTTTTGAGAAAACGTTGTGTTGGGATTCGGACGCTGAGCAGCCTGGCAGGATTCAGGAAGATGAGTGCGATGGCGTACACACCACGCCGGGAGCCAGGTTCAGTTGACGCAGACTCGACTTTAATGCGGAAACACACAGGTTTTATATTCTCAAGCAGCCAATCAGCGACAAGGGGAATGTCTTTAGAGCAAGGGTGCTAGCGTGTATCTCTAGTGCTAAGCTGTGCTCATTCCTTATAAGGGAAGAGGAAGTGCCTGCCTCCAGTGTGCCTGAAAGGAGTTTGACTCACAACAGGGGTGTGCCGCCTGCTTCTGAGAGGTCACAGGTGTGCCTGCGCCATAGTCAAACATCATCCTTCAGCGCTAACCACATAGCTTGGGGCAGTCCTTCAATGTTGGATGGATGATTTGCAGACTTTGATACTTTCATGTTGCCTCCAACAACTGATTGTGCAAACCAATGAATAATGATGCATGGGTGAGAAACACTGGCCTACCACCTTTCCAGAAGGAACAACTAATCATATATCTGGCCCACTAGTTTGCTAGTTGGCCAGTTAAAACGTTTTAATTCTAAGTTTCTCTTAATATGTTCTATGAAGAACAAGTAGGTGTTAGGAACACTTAGTGTTTTGCTTTACTTTTCTAACGTCAGGTTTAAGATTTTGTAAAGCATTTATTGCTCTGTCACTTTGTTTTTCCATAATATTATAAAATGGTCATAGAGCTAAGAAATTCATATAAATTTATACTATTCCATTATAAGAATGAACACAAACAGAATGCCATTTTAATCATCCAGATTCTAGTGTCAGATAGTTAATATTCCCTGGTCAGGGTGCACACATTTTGTAATCTCAGCAATTTGGGAGGCCAAGACAAGAAGATCATAAGTTTGAGGAAAGCAAGACCCTCAGCAACTTTGCAAGACCCTGTCCAAAAAATAAAATAATAATAATAATAATAATAATAATAATAAAAGACCTGGGAGGTAGCTCAGTGATAAAGTACTGTTATGGTCTGGGTATGAGACATACCCTGAAAACTCCTGTGTTAATGCAGGAATATTCAGAGGTGCAATGATTAGATGATGATAACTGTAACCTAATTCGTTCATCCTAGAAAGGATTAATTGGGAGGTAACTGTAGGCAGGTAGGGCATGGCTAGAAGAGGTAGGTCACTGGAAGGGTTCATCTTTCCTGCATTCCCTTCCTCCCCATGGACACCTCTCTGTCTTTTTTCCTCTCTCTCTTGACCTGTGTGAACTGAGCAGTGCTCCTTTATTCACCAAGACTTTTCTAACATATTCTACCATGGACTGAACTTCTGAAACCATGAATCAACATAAACTTACCTCCTCTAACTTGTAATTGTCAGGTTGTTTTGGTCACAGAGACAAAAAATAAACATAGAAATTGGTACTAGAAGTGGGGTCCTGTATGTGACTTATCTGACTGTGAAGTTCAGAATCCTTTGAAGCTTGTTCATGGAAGGAATTTGTAACGATCTGGAGATGCAGGCTAGGAAAGTCTTAGAATTTGATAGGCAGAACTTAATGGGTGGTTTTGGAGGGAGTGCAGGAGACCAGCATGCTAAGAGGAATGCCGACAATAAATACTGTGCTCATGAAGTTTCAGAAGGGAATGGGCATGCTACTGGAAGTTGGACTAGAGGTCATTCATGTTACATTCTGGTAGATATCTTGTTACCATTTTGTACATGTCCTGAGAATTTGTGTGAGAATGAGTTTAAAGGTGATGGACTGCTGGGTATAGTGATGCATACCTGAAATCCCAGTGACTCACGGGACTAAAGAAAGAGGATTCCAAGTTCAAGCCAGCTCAGCAACTTAGCAAGATCCTGTCTAAATAAGAAAATAAGATGTGCTGAAATGTAGCTCCCTGGGGATGTAAAGCAACCCTGAGTTCAATCCCTGATACCAAATAAATAAATAAATAAATGTGATAGGCTAATTAATCTTGTGGAAAAAATTTCAAGGCAGCACAGCATTCAGGCCATGGCATGGAATTTGCAGTCATCTTTTATCCAGGTGTACAGTGAGAATCGGAAGCACAAAGAAGAGCTTAATGATTTTTATCTATTTATTTTTTATTGTTTGTTCTATTTACTTATACATGACAGCAGAATGCACTTTGATTCATTGTACACAAATGGAGTACAACTTTCATTTCTCTGGTTGTACATGATTTAGAGTCACACCATTTGTGTGAACATAGGGTAACAATGTCTGTCTCATTCCACCATCTTTCCTTCCTTCTGCCCACGCTCCTCGTTTCCCTCTACAAAATCCAAAGTGCCTCCATTCTTCCCTCACCTGCTCCCCCCAACCCCTCTATGTATCAGCATCCCTTATCAGAAAAAACATTCAACCTTTGGTTTTTTGGGATTGGCATATTCCACTTGGCATGATATTCTCCAACTCCATCCATTTAACTGCAAATGCCATATTATTATTCTTTATGACTAAGTAATATTCCATTGTGTACATATACCACTGTTTCTTTATTCATCTGTTGAAGGGCATCTGGGTTGGTTGCATACTCTAGCTATTGTGAATTGAGCTGCTATTGATGTGGCTGCGTCACTGTAGTATGTTGATTTTAAGTCCTTTGGATATAGATGGAGGAGTGGGATAGCTGAGTCAAATGGTGGGTCCATTCCAAGTGTTCTGAGGAATCTCCATCCTGCTTTCTGGAGTGCCTGCACCATTTTCAATCCTACCAGCAATGTGTGAGTGTACCTTTTCCACCACATCCTCGTCAATACCTCTTGTCGCTTGTATTCTTGATAATAGCCATTCTAATTGGAGTGAGATGAAATCTTAGGGTAGTTTTGATTTGCATTTCTCTAATTACTAGAGATGTTGAACATTTTTTCATATCTTTGTTGATCACTTATATGTCTTTCTGTGAAGTGTCTGCTCAGTTCCTTAGCCCACTTATTGATTGAGTTATTTGTATTCTTGGTGTAAAATTTTTTGAGTTCTTTATAAATTCTGGAGATTAGTGCTGTACCAGGAATGTGTGTAGCAGATTTTCTTCCACTCTGTAGGCACTCTCTTCACATTGATTGTTTCCTTGTCTGAGAAAAAGCTTTTTAGTTTGAGTCCATCCCATTTATTGATTCTTGTTTTTATTTCTTGTGTTTTGGGAGTCTTGTTAAGGAAGTCTGGCCCTAAGCTGACATGATGAAGATTTGGGCCTACTTTTTCTTCTGTTTGGTACAGGGTCTCTGGTCTAATTCCTAGGTCCTTGATCCATTTTGAGTTGAGTTTTGTGCAGAATGAGAGATAGGGATTTAATTTCATTTTGCTGCATATCGATTCCAGTTTTCCCAGCACCTTGTGGAAGAGGCTATCCTTCCTCCATTGTGTGTTTTTGGCGCTTTTGTCTAGTTTGAGGTAACTGTATTTATGTGGGTTTGTCTCTGTGTCTTCTGTTCTGTACCATTGGTCTATGTGTCTATTTTGGTACCAATACCATGCTGTTTTTGTTACTTTTACTCTGTAGTATAGTTTAAGGTCTGGTATTGTGATACCCCCTGCTTCACTCTTATGCTCAGGATTGCTTTGGTTATTCTGGGTCTTTTATTCTTCCAAATGAATTTCATGATTTCTTTCTCTATTTCTATTAGATATGTCATTGGGATTTTAATTGGAATTGCATTGAATCTGTATAGCACTTTTGGTAGTATGACCATTTTGACAATATTAATTCTGCCTATCCAAGAACATGGGAGATTTTTCCATCTTCTAAGTTTTTTTCTTTCTTTTGTGTTCTGTAGTTTTCATTGTAGAGGTCTTTCACCTATTTTGTTAGATTGATTCCCAAGTATTTTATGTTTTGAGGCTATTGCGAACAGGGTAGTTTTTCTAATTTCTCTTTCAAGAGGATTCATCACTTATGAATAATAATGCATTAGATTTATGAGTGTTGATTTTATATCCTGCTACTTTGCTGAATTCATTTAGTGGTTCTAGAAGTTTTCTGGTGGAATTTTTTGGATCCTCTAAATATAGATTTATGTCTTTGGCAAATAGTGATAGTTTGAGTTCTTTTCCTGTTCATACCCCTTTAATTCTTCTGGTCTCTCTAATTTCTCTGGCTAGATTTTCAAGGACCATGTTGAATAGAAGTGGTGAAAGAGGGCGTCCTTATCTTGTTCCAGTTTTTTTTTTTTTTTTTTTTTTTTTTTTTTTTGTGGTGCTGGGGATCAAACCCAGGGCCTTGTGCTTGCAAGGCAAGCACTCTACCAACTGAGCTATCTCCCCAGTCCTTGTTCCAGTTTTTAGAGGGAATGCTTTCAGTTTTTCTCCATTTAGAATGATGTTGGCTATGGGCCTAGCATAGGTAACCTTTACAAAGTTGAGGGACGTATGTTCCTACTATCCCTAATTTTTCTAGTGTTTTGATCACGAAAGGGTGTTGTATTTTGTCAAATGCTTTCTCTGCATCTATTGAAATAATCATATGATTCTTAACTTTAAGTCTATTGATGTGGTGATTTACATTTATTAAATTCTGGATGTTGAGCCAAACTTACATCCCTGGGATGACCCCCACTTGATCATGGTGCACTATCTTTTTAATATGTTTTTATATGTGATTTGCCAGAATTTTGTTAAGAATTTTTGCATCTATGTTCATAAGGGATATTAGTCTTTTCTTGATATGTCTTTCTCTGCTTTTGTTATCAGGGTGATACTAACTTCAGAGAATGTGTTTGGAAGGGTTTCCTCCTTTTCTATTTCATGGGATACTTTCAGGAGTATTGGTATTAGTTCTTCTTTGAAGGTCTTGTAGAACTTATCTGAGAATTCTTCAGGTCCTGGGCTTTTCTTGGTTGGTAGGCTTTTGATGCCTTCTTCTATTTCATTGCTTGAAATTAATCTGTTTAAATTGTGTATGTCCTCCTGATTCATTTTGGGTGGATCATATGTCTCTAGAAACTTGTTGATGTCTCCAAGATTTTCTATTTTGTTGGAGCACAGATTTTCAAAATAGCTTCTAATTATGTTTTGTATTTCAATAGCATCTGTCATGGCATTCCTTTTCATTACAAATTTTAGTAATTTGAATTTTCCATTTTCTCTTCATTACTGTGGTTAAGGGTTTACCAATTTTGTTTATTTTTTTCGAAGAACCAACTTTTTGTTTTGTCAGTTTTTTCAATTGTTTCTTTTGTTTCACTTTCATTGATTTTATTAATTTTTTCCTGTTCTCTACTACTTTCAGAGTTGATCTGTTTTTCTTTTTCTAGGGTTTTGAGATGTAATGTTTGGTCATTTATTTGCTGACTTTTTATTCTTTTATTGAATGAGCTCAATGCAATAAATTTTTCTCTCAGTACTGCTTTCATAGATTCCCAGAGATTTTGATATGTTATATTGGTATTCTCATTTACCTCTAAGAATTTTTTTATCTCCTCTCTGATGTCTTCTGCTGTTCATGCATCATTCAACAGTGTATTATTTAGTCACTAGGTGTTGAAGTAGTTTCTATTTTCTATTTTATCATTGATTTCTAATTTCATTCCATTATGATCTGATAGAATACAAGAATATTTTTTGAATTTACTAAGAGCTGCTTTGTGGCATAACATATGATCTATTTTAGAGAAGGATCCATGTGCTGCTGGGAAAAAAGTGTATTTGCTGGTTGATGGATGGAATATTCTATATATGTCTTTATGTATAAATTATTGATTGTGTTATTAAGTTCTATTTTTTTTGTTCTGTTTTTGTTTGGAGGATCTATCCAGTGGTGAGAGAGGTGTGTTAAAGTCCCCCAGTATTATTGTTTTGTGATCTATTTGATTCCTGAAATTGAGGAGGATTTGTTTGCTCCATTTTTTAAGGTATAAATATTTACAATTGTTATGTCCTATTGATTTATGGTTCTCTTAAGCAGTATGAAATGTCCTTCCTAATCCCTTCTGAATAACCTGAATAACTTTGACTTGAAGTCTACTTTATCTGATATGAGGATGGAAACCCCTGCTTTTTTACTGAGTCCGTGTGTGTGATATGTTTTTTCCCATCCTTTCATCTTTAGTCTGTGGATGTCTTTTCCTATGAGATGAGTCTCTTGAAGGCAGATATTGTTAGTTTTTGTTTCTTAATCCAGTCAGCCGGTCTGTGTTTTTTGATTAAAGAGTTTAGACCATTAACATTAAGGGTTATTATTGTATATGATTTGTATTCCTGGACATTTTGGCTTATTTTTGGTTTTTAACTTTACTTGGTTTCTCCTTTGATTGGCTTTTCCTTTAGTGTAACTCCTCCCTTTGATGACTTTCATTGTTGTTTTTCATTTCCTCCTCATGGAATGGTTGGCTGAGAGTGTTTTGTAGTGCAGGCTTTCTATGTGTAAATTCTTTTAATTTTTATTTATCATAGAAGAATTTTATTTCATCATCAAATCTGAAGGTTAGTTTTGCAGGGTATAAGATTCCTGGTTGGCATCCATGTTCTTTCAGAACTTAAAATATGTTGTTCCAGGGCCTCCTAGCTTTTAGAGTCTAGGCTGAAAAATCTGCTGATATCTGTATTGGTTTCCCACTCTATGTAATCTGATACTTTTCTCTCACAGCTTTATTTTGTATGTAGAGCATTTTCATTATAGTTTACCTTGGTGTGGATCTGTTGTAGTTTTGTACATTTGGTGTCCTGTAAGCCTCTTGTATTTGATTTTCCATTTTGTTCTTTAGGTTTGGGAATTTTTCTGATATTATGTCATTGTTCATTGACAGATTGTTCATTACTTCAGTTTGTATCTCTGTGCCTTCTTCAATTCCAATAATTCTTAAATTTGGTCCTTTCATGTTATCCCATAATTCTTGGAGGTTCTGTTCATGATTTCCTACCATCTTCTCTTTGTGGTCAACTTTATTTTCAAGATTAATATTTTAAGTTCATCGTCTGAGGTTCTGTCTTCCAAGTGATCTAGTCTGTTGGTTATGCTTTCTATTGAGTTTTTAATTTGGTTTATTGTTTCCTTCATTTCAAGGATTTGTATGGGTTTTTTTCAGAATATCGATCTCTTTATTGAAATAATCATTTGCTCTTTTAACTGTTTATTGAAGTGATCATTCATTGCCTGCATTTGCTCTCAGTACCATCCTTTACTTCACAGTTCATTTTAATTATGTACATTCTGAACTCCTTTTCTGACATTTGTTCACTGTGCTGTCAATAGATTCTATTAATATAGCATTTTGGTCTGTTTGGGGTGTTTTCTTCCCTTGTTTTTTCATGTTGTTCCTATATCTTCCCCTCTAGCAGTGTGGATATGAGGCATGAGGTTCCCCTGCATAAGTTTATAGTGTCCTTGTGGATTTCCAATACCTCACCTTTAAAGGGGAGAACAGTATTAGCAGCACCCAATACAAACAATGTGCAGCCTTAAACCAAATAGCCTCTTTTAAGACATCAACAGTATTGTCATAATAAATGGAGATGATGAGTTCAATTATTATCTACAGCATAAACATTAGGTTTGTAATAACGTCTACAAATTCTAATGGTAGACAAGATGAGGGAGTGGTGTAGGATGTAATGTTAATAAGATAAGCGAGTATATAGAGGTACTAGATTGTATGAAGAGTGAAAGCAGAATCAAAAGAAGTTGGTTGTTAGCATGAGAAAAGGGGGAAAAAGACTCTGAGGAAACGTATAAGAGAACAGAGGGAGAGAAAAAATTTTTTTAAATGAAAAAAAAATCTACAATGAAACAGTAATATACTATTCAAACCTCCCAGTCTTCAGTAGCCTGATGCATGAAAGGTACTTGATAATGAGCTTCTAGTCTCTGGCAGGTGACCCAGGATGGAAGTTGCCCCAACTAAAGATGGTGGTGTCAAGGTCAAGGATAATACAAGATGGCAGCAGAGTTGTCACAATGCATTGGTAGATGGGGAGCCTCAGCATGTGGCACTGAGTTTGCACAGAGCTGGGTCTGGGCCTGGGTTGGCACTGGAGATCCAATCTGGGCCACACAGGGCTGTGAACTTCATGATTTTTAAAACTTGCATTTTAGTGAGAAAGGTGCATATAAAATTGGGACCAATGAAGCTGTGGTAGTTAAAGAGATTATAGACACCAAAAAGACATTAAGTGTCTTGCATAGAGACAACAGGAAAAATGCCTTGATAGCATCTCAGGAAATTTTCAAGTCCAAGCCCATTGTAGGCTCAAGGGTGTAAAAATTAAAAACCCCTATAAGTTCCCATGGGGACCAATATGGTGGGACACACCTGTAATTCCAGCAACTGAGGATGACGAAGCAGGAAGATAGCAACTTGAAAGCCAGCCTCAGCAACTTAGCAAGGCCCTAAGAAATTGAGTGAGACCCTGCCTTAAAATAAAAAGACTGGGGATGTGGCTCAGTGCTTAAGCAGTGGGTTCAATTCTAATGATAGACAAAGAAGATGGGGGAATGGTATAGGATGTAATGTTAATGAGATAAGGGAGTATATAGAGGTACTAGATCGTATGAAGAGTGAAAGCAGTGGGTTCAATCCCAGTAACAAAACCATGGGGACATCTTGCTCACACGGGTGCCCAGAAAATTGTTCTCCCAAAATTCATATGATTGTGCTCAACCACACAAACACTCACATGCCTTTGCAGTCATAGTCCAAAGTGGTCTGAGTATTGCTCAAGCTGGCAACCAACCTTTGCATCATCCATGTGACACTAGTTCTTCATGATTGCAGGATGCTGGAGTTAAGGAGTTCTGGAGGTTTCTACCAAAATTTCAAAGGCAGGCCAGGGAGACTGGGAAAAATGTGGCAATATCAAAATATTTGCATACAGCACTGACAAGGACAATATGTGAAGCCATGAAAAGAAAGCCAAAGCTACAATGGAGATCCTTCAAATTAACAGATGCTAGTAACATGGTCTGTCCTCTGAGGAAAGCTGCTGGCTGCAGAGACAACAAAATTGAAAGAAGCCACATGTGTACAACTAGCCAGGCCAAAGTGGCAGGGCTGCCAAAGCCCTTTGGAAATAACATCTCCCCATCACATGTCCCAGATGCTAGATGTAGAACTACAGGAAATATTTGCCTGACTGGGTTTAGCTCTTGCTCTTGTTTTAGCTCTTCTTTCTATGCCTCTGTTCCTCTCTGTTGGAATGTTTACTCTGTGCCATTGAATATTGGATATATGTAACTTGCTTTTGATCTTTACAGGGGTTCAAAGCCAAGTTTTCCTTGAGTCTCAGATGAGGCTTTTCACTTGGACAACACTGAAACTATAGAGATGAACTAAATGTATTTTGCATTGTGAGATGGACATGAACTTTGGAGATTCAGGGGTAAAATGTTATAGTTTGAATATGAGGTATCCCCCAAAAGCTCCTGTGTTGCTACAGGAATATTCGGATATGAGATGATGAAAGATGTAACCTAAATCAGCCCATCCTAGTATGAATGGACTAACTGTGTGGTAACTGGAGGCAGGTAGGACATGGTGGGAGGAAATAGATCACTGACGGTTGCTCTGGAAGGTCTATCTTCCCTGTGGCTCCTTTTCCTCTTTTTCTCACCTTCCTGGACACCATGAATGGACAGTGTTCCTCCACCATGTCCTTCTGCCATGATGCTGTGCCTCACCTTGGACCCAGAGCAATGGAGTTGATCAGTCATGGACTAAACCTCTGAAACCATGAGCCAAAATATGTTTTTCCTCCTCTAAGTTGTCCTTATCAGGTAATTTGATCACAGCAATGAAAAACTGACAAGCACCCCTGGATTCAATCAGTACAAATAAATAAAGTCAATATGGAGGCCATAGCAATGGAACTCCAAAATTAAGCTAAGATCTGATTCTTCTGATGAAATTAGGAAAAACTTTTATGGAATACTCTTACCTAACATAATAATGAATAAATTGATATAAGAAATATTTACTGATCATTTTCTCTGGTTTAGGTACTTGTAAAGGCAATGGGCATAAAATATATAAACAGTACAAAATTCTTAGGAACTTGTTCTCAGGAGGAAGTCTTTTCAAATGAATGTGATACACAAATAAGAGAATATCAGGTAGTGATAAATACTATGGAAGCATTAGAACTATGTCATCAAGAGAGATTCCCTTGACTAATAAGATTTAGCAACACTCAAACTCAACAGAAGTGAGTGAATATACCATTTTCATAGAAAAAAAGAAAATTCCATGATCATATCAATAAATATAGAGAATGTATTTTACAAAATCCAACTGTTATGGGACGCAACTTAAGAATAGACCAATCACCACTGAGAAGTCCAAATTTGAGAGTCTTTTTTAAGCTGGCCAGCTGACTGTCTCACACAATGACCCAAAAAAATGGCTATTGGGAGAACAGCCCTGCCCACAAGGTTGTAGGGGTTCTTATACCAAAAATCACATTAATCATACGTGTCTGTTGCTATGATCCGAAATTACACATTAACATCATGAGATCATTGACAGAGGGGGAAGTGGTTCAAAATGACCCTTACCTAGGTACAAACTAAAGAATGGTTGCTAACATCCACACAATCACTGTTCACATGGTACATTGTATAGGAGCAATAGGAATCAAAAGAGAGCAATTTTTACTACATAGGAATTGCCATTGTATATTACTAAACATGTCACACCAAGTAACTGATGAAGGATACAGAGGCGGTGTGTTCCCATGGGAGAAGCTTATTTCCTACATGGAGTCTCAGAGCAAAATGGAGTCTGTATAGTCATTTCCCTTAGAGTCTGGCCTATAACATTCTCATGGAGTCAGATCTGTCAGTCCATCACACCAACCTCCTTTTATGATTAATTTTTGTATGTGGAATCAACCATGTGTCCCTTGAATAAATTCTACCTAGTTTTAACATAAAATACTTTTATATAATCTTTTTCATGTTTGTACATAATTCTTATCGTATGAATTTAATTTGTTAGAATGTTTTTGGATTTTTGTGTCTACTTCAGTAAAAGACCAAAATTTTTTCCCTAAGATAAGAAACATGACAAAAATATTTGCTCCCACCATTTCTATTCAATGTTGAAGGGGGATTTTAGCAAGGATTATCAGGTAAAACAAAAGAAAAAGGAGAAAGAAGAGAATGTGGTTGAGGAAAAAGAAGAAGCTGGAAAAGAATAAAATGAAAAGAAGAGATGGAAAAAAAGGAACCCATACTAGAAAGAAAGTAAAACTATTTGTAGATGACATGTCTTAAATACAAAAACTCTAACAACTTTATATATACAGCAGGGAGAACTACTACTGGAACTGATGAGTAAATTCATCACATTTGCAGTATGCAAGATAAAAATGTGTGAAAAATGGGTTGCATTTATATACCCTAGCAATGAAAAATCTGAAAAGGAAATTTTTTTAAAAATTTCATTTACATAGAATGTAAAAGAATAAAGTACTTATAAATGTAATTAAAGAGGTGTAAGACTTCAGAAAGATAACTACAAACCAATGTTGAACAAAAATTAAAGAAGACCTAAATAAATGGAAAGCCATCTCATATTCATGGATTGGAAGACAATATTTTGCTTCACAAAACAGTATGCTGATTCAGTGCTGTCCTTACCAAAATCCAACTTGAACTTTTTGCATAAATAAAAAAAATCATGTGGAAACGTAAGGAAACCAGAATAATAAAGTTTTTCCCAAAGTTGGGAAATTCACAATTCCCAACTTAAGAACCTACTGCAAAAATATAATAAACAAGACTATATGGCATCAACATAAAGACGGAAATATACATCAATGACAGAATTGAAATTAAAGAATAAACTGTTTGTATGTAGTCAATTGATATTCCAAAAACATCCAATAGGGAAAAATAATCTTTTCAAAAGATGGTGCTAGGACAATTGAGTATCAACATGCAAAAGAATAAAGTGGGGCACCTACTTCACACATATGTAAAAATTTAATTCGTGAGAAATAAAATACCTAAAGATAGAGATAAAACTAAAAAGCCCTTAGAAGAAAACAAGGGTATAAACACTAATGATCTTGAATTAGACAAAAGTTTCTTAGTGATGACACCAAAAACCTAAGTAAGATTTAAAAGAGGATAAATAGAGGCTTAATTAACATTTAAAATTTCTGTGTGTCAAAGGACATTATTAGTGGGATTTGGTAGTGATGACCGTAATCCTCAGGAGGGTGAGGCAGAAGGATCGCAAGCTTGAGGCTAGTCTGGCCAATTTAAGGAGACCTCATCTCAGATTAAAAATAAAACAGACTGGGAATATAGCTGAGTGGAAGAGTGCTTGCCAAAATGCACCAAGGCCCTGGGCTTAATCCCCAGTATAAAAGAGAAGGAAAAGGAACATCTTCAAAAATCTTTAAAGATATGGTATATTTTAAAATCATATGTGTGGTAAGAGTTGCCTATCTAGAATATATAAAACACTTTTATGACTCAATAATAAAATTACAAATAACCCAGGTTTAAAAGTAGGTAAAGAATCTGAATGAAAATCTCCCCAAGGAAGATGTACTAATGGCCAATAAGGATAAGAAAAGATACCTAATATCAATAGCCATTACAGAAAGACAAATCCAAACCACAAGAGATATCACTTGACACTGATTAGAGTGGCTATAATAAAACAAATTTTTAAAAATCACAAGTGGAAAATATTGTGAGAATGTAGAGAAATTGGAACACTTGTACCTTGCTAATGAAAGTGTAAATGGTACAGCAGCTGTAGAAAACAGTTTGTTAGTTCCTCAAAAGGTTAAACAGAATTACCATATGATACATGTGATTACATTACCATATGATATATATGATTTGAATTTACACACCTGGATGTATATCAAAAGGAAATGAAAACAAATACTCAAACAAATGTATATGCATATTTGCTCATAGCTTCTTCCTGAACTAGCATATGCTCCCAGGGAAATACTGGCCCCAGTTGTTGGGTTCTTCTCTGATTTCATTCCTTTCCCAGCTCTTGACCCTATATTTCTTTACTAATTAGTGTTCTAATGCCTTCCAGCAAAGGGATGATATCTCAGGAGTAGTTTTGATCTGAATTACCTGATGGACTCTCACTGAAGGCAAAAGCCACCAGACTTCATTTTCAATTTGTATAGAATTCCACACCCTCTTTCTTGAAAGTTTCTTTTTTCTTGACTTTCTGGTTTTCCTTTTACATCTCAACTCTTTGGTTCCTTTTAAATGCTTATCTTGCCCTCCTATCCTGTTTTGATGATTCTTTCCTGGATACTCATTTAATCTTTTTAGACATCTATCCTGTCCAATGATGAATTTTCAAATATTTTAAAATTTCTGTGTGTCAAAGCGCATTATTAGTGGGATTTGGTGGTGATGACCGTAATCCTCAGGAGGGTGAGGCAGAAGGATCGAAAGCTTGATGAAGCTCCTCCTTCATCCATATGCAGACAACTAGGTTTGTCTAGTTCTTTCCTTTAGTTTTTCTCTCAACAAAACTGAACTTAGAATTTCTTGACTATGACATTGCTGTGTATTTGTGTCTCCTAACCACCCTTCTGTTGAGCTCAGAATGCCTTTATTTCCTTTGTCCACCTGACACACTCATCATTTCCTTAGGATTCCATGCAAGTATCCACTCCACAGTCTTCTGATTCCCCAGGTGGAAATAGGTGCCTCTCTTTTTTAGCATCCTAGCAACAATAAAAATACATAAGTACATTAATATACAAACAATTTTTAAAACATATATTACACTGTTATTATTAAACCGTTATGAGCCCTGTTCAAAGTGCTTTATCTTATTTAATCCTCATGACAATCCTATGAATTTGGTAATATTCCACATTTCACACATGGAGAATTGAAGCAAAGTAATTTGCCCAAGATGATGCAAAATCTTAATTGCTTGAGATAGGTGCACAAGAATTATCTAGTTTGAGTAGGGATTTTTAGGCAACTGGCATCTGGTGAAAACCATAGTTTCTCTCACACAAAAAACTCCAGTATTGATCTACTCTTGAGCATCAGGTGTTTCCCAGCCAGCATCCTCACTCTACGACGGTGTAATCTTTATCACTGTACTCCATCTGGGTCTCTGTTGTTGTCGTGTTGGTCTTAATCACCTTCCTTATCATGTGTTGAGAGTTAACTATTCTGCTAAAGCATCGTGCTTCATGCTTCATATACATGCATATAAAATGCAAATAATGCAAATAAACTATGGCATGGGTTCTTCTCTTTTCCTTGTTGTGGAAATTGGGCCCCCAAAGATCAAGTAACTTCTTTTCCATGTTCATTGTGTTAGATTGTTAGATGAGCATTCTTTGCTCATGCCTATATTCATGCCCTTTGAATTATGACTTTGTAATTCCTCCCAGCAAGAAGTGAAGTCTATTTCCACAACCTTTAGATCTGGGCTGGTCTTGTAATGTGCTTCTATGAATAAATGAAAGCAAAAGCAGTTTTGAACTTAAGCCTAGGTCACAGGACTCTGGTTACTTCTTTCTCCTCCTTCCACCCTCCCTCTTCTCCTCCCCCTCCATCTCTCTCCTCCTCCTCCTCCTCCTTCTTCTCCTCTTTAGTTCTCTCTCTCCTGCTACAGCCATATGAACAAGCCAAGAAGGTTAACAGGTTGCTGATGAAAGATCATGCAGAATAGAGACAAGACATCTCAGATGGGGTTATCCTCAACCAGTCAACCTGCTGGCTAACCACAGATGTATACAAGAGGTCAGTCAACTGTAGACCTGTGAGAAATAGTCACTATTGTATTAAACCAGTATTTGATGGGGGGTAGTTTGTTATGCATTAGTATGATTGCAGTACATAACTGATTCAATCACATCACTGGCTAAGGGGCAGAGTCTCAAACACACAAAGATACGGCCTAGGTCATCTTATTAATATATCTTAATAATAGGAAACTAAAACACACAACTTAACCTCCACTCATGGTTTACCTTTTCCCTACTAAGCACCCAGAGTTCATGGAAAAACTGTAGCTTAGCTGAATCAAGTGCAGATTGTGGTAGAACAACCCTGACAGTTCAGTAGACTGGTCCTAGTCTTTTCAGAGCAGACTCAGCTGAGTGAGGATGTCCACTGTAAGATACTTGATGCTCAGGAATGAGTCAGTACTGGGGTTTTGTGTGGTAGAAACTATGGTTTTCACTGGGCAAGAGGCTCTACCAATGCTGGTGAGGTTTGCTGTGGCCAGAAATGCAGCCATAGAGGCTAAGTCCTCTGCTCTACCCATCACTGCAGGCGTGTGTTCCGTTCACACAGCTGGTCTTTGTAGAAAGGTAAACTCATTCATTTAATGATTCAGCAAAGTGTCTGCCAAGTCCTAGACTCTCCTAGATGCTCAGGATGCAGTAGTGATTAAAATGAAGTTCCTTGCCCCCATCGAGCTTGTATTTTAGTTGAGGATACAAGAAAATATATATGGATACATAATGCCAAATATTGTGAGAAAAAATAAAACAGAATTAAAAGAAGAGAGGGGTAAATAGTGCAATCACATTGAAGGTCCACGGAAATTTAAGGAGATGACACTTGAGAAAAGAACTGCATTGGACATGGAAGACATGTAAATAATAGGTTAGAGGGTCTAGGGTGGGGAACAGCACAGTGTTTCCAAGGTCATGCAGGAAGAACAGTCAAAGAGCTGGAGCAGATTAAGCAAAGGAAGGAGAGTGAGCAACTATAAAGATGAGATTTTATTCTACTGAGATTAAAATCACTGTCATAACCATTATGTGTACACCGCACACCATTTATTTGTTGAACTGGAGAGGAGGAACACAATTTATTTTATTATTATTATTTTTAATTAAAAAGAAATCCATCTTCTATGAGTCTCCTGAAGAATATCATGCTTAAGTGAAATAAACCAATCCCAAAAAACCAAAGGTGGAATGTTTTCCTTGATAAGTGGATGATGATATATAATGGGGGTTGTGGGGGTGGAGGGTGAGAGAAGAATGGAAGAACTTTGGATTATGTAGAAGGAAATGAGAGGGAGGGGTGTATGAAAAACGGTGGAATGAGACAGACATCACTACCCTACCCTATGTACATGTATGATTATGTGAATGGTATGAATCTACATTGTGTACAACCATAGAAACAAAATGATGTACCCCATTTGTGTACAATGAATCAAAATGTAGTCTGTAAAAATAAATAAATTAATTAAAAAAGAAAGAAATTCATTCAAGCCATATTTGCAATACAGTGTATCAGAGTCAATTGAATCACAAATACAAAGGTCCTTTGTCCACAGATCAGTAAGCAAACAATTTTGGTATTTAAATCGGAAACCTAAGGGGAAGTAGGCAATGATGTGGCTAAAGGGAGAGCTGGAACACCAGGCCTGCAGAAAGTCATCTATGAGCAATGTGTGGACTGAGCAACATCCAAGCCATTAGACAGGGAAGGCTGGTTTTGGGAAACCCCAGTCAGAATCTCCTAGTTCAGGGAAACCTGATTCACATGGCGCACTATTGTAGCTCAGGGTTCACTAGCCTCCAAGATTGGAGTAACCTACTAAGAGCCAGACAGCCTGCTTACACCCACCCACATCCTGCTTCTCCTGAAGAAGCAAGCATCAAGACAAGACTCTTCCCACACCGAAACCTTAGACCTAACAAATCCCCCTTGATCTGTACCACTATAGATAAAGCAAACAGGGGCTCCATCTTTGTTAGAAGCCATACCCCTCTGGTAGCTTAACCCATCACTGCCCCCGCTCTTTAAAATGTTTTTCTGGTCTTTTGTGTCTATTTTGTGGTTCTATTTTCATAGCTTTTATTTCACAGCCAGTCCACCCCTCTGACGGGAACACAGGTCCGGGTTGTGATCTGAGGCCTCCCTGGACCCCAGCCTCAGCATGTAACCACCTGGTCCAGTTCACTGTGCTCCTGGGAACTTGCACACGGCTTCCCACACGCGTTTCCCCACCACATCAGGAGCATCTGGCGGCAGAGGTCCTAGATTATGGCCTGCACCAAGCCCAGGAGAGGGTGCTCAGGAGACGGAGCTGGAGGGGCGGCTGACTGGCTGGATAGCTGGCTGGAAGAATGGGAGGGATGGATCATGGAGGGTAACATAATTTATACCATTCAAGGTAAACTGTTCCCAGTCAGCTTCACATGAATCACTCATGGCACTATTCATTCCTGGACCCACCTACTGTATCAAAATCTCTCAATATGAAGATACAGGATCAATGTTTTATTTTTTAATTTGTTCCTTTTAGATATTCATGACAGTAGAGTGTATTTTTGACATGTCATACATACATGGAGTATAATTTCCCATTCTTGTGGTTGAACATGATGAGGAGTTACACTGGTTGTGTATTCATAAATGAACATAGGAAAGTTATGTCTGATTCATTCTATTGTCTTTTCTATTTCCATCCCTCCTCCCTTCCCTTCATTCCCCTTGGTCTAATCCAATGAACTTCCACCCCACCCTGACTTACTGTGAGTCAGCATCCACGTATCAGAGAACATTTGGCTTTTGGTCTTCTGGGATTTGTTTGTTTCACTTAGCATGATAGTCTCTAGTTCCATCCATTTACTGGCAAATGCCATTTTGTTCTTCTTTATGGTCAATATTCCATTGTGTATATATACCACATTTTCTTCAGGATCAATGTTTTATATATTTAAAGAAACAACGACAACAAAAAACCTTCCATGCTTACAATGTATGGCTAAATGTGTAATGAAAATAAGCGCCAAACTACTTACAATATTACTTCAGGCACATTATCTTAGTTCTTTTGAGTAGAAATGTTTTCAAAAAACTTAATTAAAATTAACCCTTTTAAGATTCTCTATCTTCTGTAAAACTGCTATCAAAGTCATCTATTTTGTAACATATCCTTAATTTAAAAAGGGTTTATTAGATACTGAATTACATAGGAGAAATGCATTCAATACTTTTGGATGATTGGCAAGTCTCTAAGAATTTAATGACAGGCAAGCTAGTCAATGTATTATACTGGGTGCTTCTATCACAGTAGGAATTGAGTAACTTGTGGAATTTTCATCAATGCTAAAAGAGTGGGAGAGTTCTTATCTAAATTAAGCACTGTATAATCACAACTATTCTTGCCAAGGTTTCAAATTACTTAAAATCCTTTTGGGACTTAGGCAGGCTGATTAATAAATAAATAGATGAATGGAATTTCTAACTTATCACCAGTTATTTAATTGTGCAACATTATTCAAACATAAAAAAAGTCATACTAGAAAACCAAAATAAAACATACACAATTTAAAGAGAAAAAGAATCTTTATTGTGATATAAAATGCACTTATAAAATGTCCACAGAAGGCAGGTTATTTTTCACTGCTATATAAATTTATTGGGAATATGTTATTCACCATTTAGTGTCACCTAAAACATACTGTAAACAATGAGTTATACTCTAAAACAAATGCATCACTGATTCTCAGCAATCATTGATTTAATAATAATTAAAGATCATATAATCACATCTATATTCTGGAATGTCCATTTACTTTCATGTAGTGTAGCAGAATTTAGAGTATAATTGCACATGGATGGTACAGAAAAATATTCACTACTAAATTATTTTATATCTTTATGACAGGTAATATTCTTCCTGATTGAAAAATGACAGCATCAGCTATGGTCTGCAACATAGCTTCCAGATTCTTACTACAATAATTTCTGTATGTTTGTCTACTGGTACACCCATGGAACAACTTAAAAGTGTATCTTTAGTAAACAAGTGCAATATTACTGTCAACTATTTTGCATATTTAAATATTATAGTCTAATTATTTGTAAACAAACAAAAACCCCACACAAGTACTCTTTAATCTATTTTAAAATCTTTCAACCCATAATTATTCTTATATACTTTACTTAAACACACACTGAATTTCTGAAAGGTGCATGTATTACCTTAGATAATAAGGTTTAGCAATGAGTGCTTCATATTTTATTCTATGAAATGTGCATTTCTGATGTTTTACGCAGCATGAAATTTAGGTCAAGAAATTCCAAATTCTGGATACCCACAGTTCATTTTGAAAACTCCTCAAAGTTATGGCTCTGCAGCAGGTTTAACAGATTAAATATGAAGTGTTCTAGCTCCCTCTATTTCAAGTATCAAAGAAATATGAGGCTCAAAATCTCTCTAGATTATAAATGAAAATGCAAAGATTTAGAGAACAGTTCAATGTGTTTTGAAATAAGATACTCATTAAAACAAAATTCAGCTAATTGTTTATCTGTGTTATTAACCACTAGAACTTCAAACCACTTTTGTATCTAAATATTTGCTTGAAAGTGATATAGAACATAAACTGCCTATAATTACATGGTTTTAGAGAAAAAAAAGTTTAAACAATTTTCAACATATTTTACTTTTAGTTTGGTATCCTTTTTGAATTACATTAATTTAAATTTCTGCACATTAACATTTTGGCTTCACAGTACTTATAATGAAATGAATCACTTTGAAAATAGATTTTTTTTAAAGCACTAAAAAGAGAACTTACTAAAGTTTTTAAAGTCTTTTGATGTTATCAGAGATACTGCAATATAGAAAACATCTAGTACCCTTAAAGTTTCAGAGTGAGCTGATCTTCGGAAATTTTAATGCCATTAAAAAACCAAAAAGTCAAATAGAAAAGACTGCTGCAGTAAAGCACTGTTTCTAAAAGTTGCAGATATGATCCCGGTCTGTCAGCACTGCTCCTCGAAGTAAGCAACTTTCTATGTTTTCCTAGGCATACTAAATTTTCATCTTAGAAAATAATCTAACCTGGTCCTTAAGTACTTATCAAGTAGTATGAATATTTTAATGTCTTTCTGCTTCCCCTAAAAAAAAAAAAAAAATTCAGATGTCTCACCAAAGAGTAATATAAGTAGATCCCACTTTAAGACATCAGACTTTCTGGAAACTGGCCCATCTATATAAAATTTTAAGAATTATGTGAAAGTGTGGAATCAATAGTCTATGAAAACAGTGTGGCAAAATTAAACATTACTAGGTTGAAATCTTTTCTAGCTTTAACTCAAAAATAGAAATCATGAGTCTCCTATAATGTTAATTTTAAAAACACACAGAAGTGAAAAGTGCTATTTTTTTCAAAAAGTACAATTTTTCTCCTTATTATTTATCAACATGGAATGATTTCAGTTCTCTCGTACTAAAAGCTGTACTTTTAAAAAACTAGTATTGCAATGTTTAATACAACAATTTTAATCAGTAGTGGCTTCTGTTTCAGCTGGACCCCTAATTAGTCTTCGAATTCCTCTTTTTCCTGCTGGACCTTTTGGTTTTGCAAAACTTTGCTTATGTGCATGCTGTTTGGGATGTACTTCCTCATAAAGGAAATCTGCAGTCAAATCATCCCCATTGTCTATCTCGATCTGTAAAAGAGGAAATTAGTAGTGTGGTGACACAATATAAAAAAGCATAACATTCAAAACCTAATATAAGCAAAAAGCCAGTTTTTATGTGTGAATGCTCATAAGCAAATGCATAATACCCATTTCAGGGAAACAGAATCCAGGACCATATATGTAAATTGTTTCACTTTCATCTTTTTTTCAGGGTATTGCTAAATGAGTTGTTAAACTACATATCCAACTATAATCACTTTCTATTTGGTTTCCTCTTACTGTTCCTATTTAAGTAGGTTTAAAAGTATAAGCCAGTTATTATATGCTCAAGTTGTTCTGCTTTGTTTCATTTTATACTCAAGAAACATTACTCATTACTTCATCTCTTGGTTCACTTCAAATCATGCTAGAACAAACTGTAGGCAAACTGGCCTGCAGGCCAAACACAGCCCAAGTCAAAATTTTTAAAGGGTTGTAAAAAACAAAAAAAAGAACAAATAGAACATGTGACAGGAACCATATTTGTAGCAAAACCTGAAATGTTTACTATCTGATCCTTTGTAGAAAAAAATCAGCCAAGCCCTGCTGTAGAAGGTGTTATCCATAGTACAGTCATTCTTACAATCTTAATGGCTCAAATGACTCAATATCTAAAACACTGGTAGTCTGAAAGGACCTGTATTTTAAGAGATGAAGGGCTCAAGAATAAACCATACCTTTCCTCCAGGCTTATCTGCACTGAATAAAATAAATTTAAGAATACTGGGAGCTTTGTTTCCAAAACTCAAATGTTTATGCCAAATACCTCCTTCCTTAATAATTGGAATGACTCCCAGCCATCCCCAGATTCAGTTATAAATGGAGACTGTAGTTCTGTATTAATAAGAGGTCCAGAAATAATCAAAAGTATGTAGCTCCAGCAGCACTGTCCAACAGAATTTTTTAAATGGATGGAAATGTTCTGTAAATGCTATACCTCCCAATAGCGTCACCAATAGACACATGTGGCTAATGAGTACCTGAAATGTAGTTAGTGTGATTAAGAAACTCGATTTTAAATTTTACATGCAATTATATTTCAATTTAGATAGCAATATATGACTTGTGGCTACCATATTAGTGCAGATCTGTAGATAAATGAGAATGATAGTTTATCTCCATGCACTTATAGGATACCCTAAGGATTCAGGATAAGAACATTAAAAATAAATGTTTTCATTTATAACTCATAAAGTATCTTGTCCTACATGGAAATGACAAGAAAAAAATCAAGAGAAAACTAAAGATTTTAAGATAGGTGAGCCTACCTTTCTGATTATATCCATTTGTAGCTGTCTTTCGACAATTTCTAGCAGAGGACTCTTACAGCTAGAATATAGCATTCGTTCTCTTATACTGCATGTATATCCAGGCATTGAATAAATAAAAACTGTAAGTTAAAAATAATAACAAATACAATTAGCATATCCAATTAATTCAAGTACATAAATCACATAAAACTACAACTAAGCCCACTGGCAAGAAATAAATAAGAATATAGTGCTGAAATATCAATAAGCAAAGTGAAAATAACATTTTAAAAACAAGGTACCATATACCTATGGACTCTAAGTAGTCTCCTTCATGGGAATGTTTATACAGGAAGAAATGATAACGTGCTGAATCCTTGGGAATCCTCTTTGGCAAATCTTTCAGTTCTGTATTTGTTGTATTGGCCAAAATTATAAATTCATTTTTTATATCTATTTCCTATCAATAAGAAAAAAGATATGTTCATTAAAGACATTAAGTTAAAATTTTATAATAAAAAAGCATAATACAGAGAACTTAGTTCTGAATTATTTGACATTTTCATAATGAATACATATAGTTTTTGTAATTTTAAAAAATGAGTAACAATAATCAAGAAGCAAATTTAAAAAATTTAAAGTTCATTGAAAATAAACTTTATATAAGCTGTAAACTACCAAAAAGAGTAGACCTTCATAACAACCATTATGCATCTCTTACCAACTGCACATAGTTGAGCTGTCTGTTGTTCAGTTTTTCCAAAGCCTGAAAAGCTTCTCGAGAAATAGGAAATGCTACTCCTTGTAGTGTTTGATGCTTAGTGTCCACTCCCACATCAGTTTGTACCTAAGTATGATAGATACAATTGGTTGGCAAAACTTTAGCAATTAGCAGTGTCCTATGGCAAAAATGAGAAAACCCAACACCTATAAAATAGCATCATTCAACCCTTTCCCAACCTATAATTAAAATAATTAAGATTAATGCCTAAAACACTGTGAATTTAAAAAGCGAATTACTTTTCATATCTGGTTCATGGTCCACTGGCACTTGGTTGACATGCAGAGTCCATGACACATCTTTATGAAAATGTTAGGAGTGAATATTTGAGTAAGTATGCAGTTTTAGTGGGAATTTGTTGTGTTTTGTTCTCTTTAATCTTCACTGTGCTTGGTTTGGCACAATTTCAATGAGATATATAAACTTTTTAAAGTGTCACCAGATCAACTCTTTAGGTACAAATTTTTACTTGATGAATTTATGAATCATAAACTATGTGTAGAAATTTACTTGGTTCTCTTGGACATAAAATACAACACAAACACCATGCACTGAATTGAAAGGAGTACAAACAATATGCAAAGACACAACACAGCTCAACAAGCTATACTACTGCAGAAGTTCCAGACTTAGAGTTTTCTTTACTAAGAGTATGAGTGTGCATGGATTGGAGGATTTTTCAAGAAAGCTTTCAATAAACATATTTAAGATTTTTACACTTCATAAATGATAGCTAGGATAAGAGTCTCATTTGCTGTTTCATCAGAAAGTCAAATACAAATTTTACTTTTTAAAAAAATGAATGGAGATTCTACAGCATGATACTGGATAATGAAAACATCATAGAACATATCCAAATGCATACCCCAATATGATCCTCTGGGTTCTGATTGCAAGGAATAAAACAAACTATCAAACTTGTAAAAAAAAAAAAAAAAAAAAAATCACATAAAAAAACCCTATTCAAATAACGAGTTAATATAATGATAGATCCTTGCTACCAATTTAATATTAATGATATTTGATATTTAACCGTTTTCCAAACCAATTCCTATTCATCCATTACTCAAACTACTGGGCTACTTGTTCTTTTCTATAAAATCCAAGTAGAAATACAGTAGTAATTCCAATATTCAATCAGAATGGCTGCAGAAAACACATTAAAATATGATAAACTATAATGTGGCTGAAATTTATCGACTCATATGCTCATAAGTACTCAAATAAAAATCTTCCACATTTATCTCCATCCAAGTTCATAGAAGTGAATTACAAAGCTTATAGAAATCTTGTACATTCTATAGCATTTTTATTTTTTTCTCTTTAACCCTTACTATTCTCTGAAACAACATTAGAAAAACTGCTTTAAGCAACCTTATTAGATATAAAATTCTTTGCAATACACACTTCCCATATTTATAGAATATTCAAAGTACAGAGTTTTAACAACTGTTGTATTTCTAACAGGAAGAATTTATTGTTACAACATGTACATTTGATGAGAAAGCTATTTAGTAAATTGATGTGAAGCTTAATATTTATTTTTAACTTTTTAATGAAAATGCATTGACCACACAAGTTTAACTCCAAACTAAACAGAATAAACCTAACCGACCTAATATCTTTATTCTCTAGTTACCATCATATCTGTTAATTAAAAATAGGATATTCTGAAACACTTATAATCTTGCAAGCATTTCAAAGTTGTAATTTACCTCATTAATTTTAATCTGTCGTAATTCTTCCTCAGCTGCAGTCAGTGGGGCAGGGGAAGATTGTGACAGCAAGTATTTTTTATACCCATGTAATGACACATCTTCCTGTAAGCATAGAAATTAACTATTATCAGTATTCTTTGGAAATAAAATCAGAGCAAGATTGCTTTAGGAAAAGCAAAACAATTAATTTACTAGAAGAGATTTGAAATAAAAATAAATAGCATTAAGAATTTTATTTCTCTTTTTTAAAATTCTCTATTTTAAAGATTTCAAATTTAAGGGGAGTGTCTATTCTTCATTTCCTGAAGTTTTATAGTGATTATATTTTTTATATGAATTTGGTGCTGGTGATGCTGGTCATGATTCAAGTATATAAAACAATTCTAATTACTCCTCCAGGAATAACTGTCCAATCATTATGCAATAAAAAATATTAACATTCTAAAATCTATATTAATATAATTATATAATTTCTCTATAATTATTCATAGGACATTATTATGGTTTTGATGTTAAAAGAAAAAAATACTTCAAAGAGGTCTACACATCATAAGAATTTTATGATTTGGAAGAAAAAAATCCAAAGAAAAATGAGAAACCAGCCCAATTCACAATTAATGGTAAACAAGCATTGTATTCCCATTTATTCTTTTGAGCTATCTAGTAGATTATATTGCTTTATGAATCAGAAAAGCTATGAACAAATGACAATGAAAAAATCTATTAAAAATATATTTCAATTTTCTTAATCTGTGTGTATGTGCATAATATACAAATTTGCCATGTGAACATTTCAAAAGAATAAGTATGTTTTAATAGTACCAATTTTATGAATTCAAAATCATATATTCTTTAGAGTTAACTTACATATCATGAAATACAACATTTTTTCTCTTATCATTTTATTTACTGATTTACCAATCTGAATTCCTATCAATCACCCATTACCTAGGAGTTCTTATTTTATTTACAACATCAAGAATTCACATAAAAATGTAAGTTTAGATGGGCACAGTAGTGCACACGTAGAAGTCCCAACTACTAGGGAGCTGAGAAAGGAGAATTGCTTCAGGAATTTGAGACCAGTTTGAGAAACACAGTGAGACCTTATCTCTTAAAGAAAAAAAAAAAATTATATATATGTACATATAAGTTTTATACCTTTACTGTTCCAAATACTTCATCTTTAATGTGGCCACCTCCAAACTCCTTTTTCAAAGTTGCTCTTGTTGCTGCATATAACATTTTTTGCCGAACCTATTCAGTTGTGAAAATTTACTTAGAAGTTATAGATGAAAACACACCATTACAAAAAAAAAGGAGAGCAAATTTTTAATATATGAAAATATTTAAGCACATTAAAAATAAATTGGTAAAGTGGAAGTTCATATTATAAAGTTTATAATATGTAAAGAATATGTATACTAATAACCATCATAACATGAGAATCCAAACTATCGATGGCTATTATGGTATATTTCAAATTATAATATGTCACATTTTTTTATGTGGAAAAAAAATTTTAAAAAGAATTACCCATTTTTTAAAGTACAACTTGAAATCCAAGTAAAAAACACTACTTAAAAATTTTTTAAGGGGCTGGGGAGATAGCTCAGTCGGTAGAGTGCTTGTCTTGCAAGCACAAGGCCCTGGGTTCGATCCCTAGCACCCAAAAAAAAAAAAAAAAAAAAAATTTTAAAATATGAGGAGATAAATACTGAAATGAAGTAACCTGGATAGTGTCATTTTTCTCAAAGCTAGATCAGATATTGAAATTACTAAGAATCAAACATTCATGGCTTACTTACCATTCTATGAGGAGCACAGAAATGAAAAGAAATACAATACATACTATTATGTAAGAGTTTACTAGTATCTATGGAAAGCTACTGAAGTTAACGACTAACTAGTTTTCCTAATCCTAAATAATTTCATAATCCAGAAATAATTTCATAATTCTAAATGGTAAAACCCAATATTTCTTTTAGAGAGATTATGTAAAATTAATATGGGATCATGTTTTGCAAATGATATCTAGATAGTTTTAAAAATTAATTTTTAATAGGAAACCTGACAATCTTTAAGATACTAGTTAGTATTCATATATTAAATTCATCTATTTAGTCAGACTACTACCAACCTTCCTAAAAGAAATATTTATTAGTGTACATGCCTATCATTTGAATGATAACCATTAACAATATGAATATTAACAAAATTTAGTCTTCAATTATCAGAATTATTACAAGTATTACTCTCAGGGCAAAATAGCATCATTCTTCGGAGGCACGGTCAATTACAATTGCCACAGATTTTAAAATTTTAAATCAATAATAATTCTTTTGATTTCAAGGACAAAATTTCTGAATCTATTATTCCTCATTCCACAATACCAGTCTAAGAATTATCCACATGATCTATCATTCCCATCTATTGGAAATGACTACCGTTTATTAGCCTTCTTTTGACCTGGAAATATTTCAGAAAAATAATTCTAGCACTTAATGGAAAACAGACTCAAAAAAACTACTTACATGAGAATGATCTGGAGACCATGCAATGAATATCCATTCATATCCCTGGGCATTCTGAGAATCTAACCTGAATAATATATAGCATGGCTGCTTGTCCTCCAACAGAGGTAAAATAAAGGAATCATAATCCTTATCCCAGGAATTTGAAGGTTGACTACACGATCCAATTACAAGTTGCTCTATGAAAAGAAATTTTTAAAAAGACAAATAAATGGTCTGAAATACCTATTTAAAAATAAAACATATACAAATGATCATAATAGTTGAGTTTAAAGGTTAAATAACAGTGATAGATTATATTTCTTTCAGAATGTCTATGCTATAAAGTACAAAAAATACATTTAAATAACTATACTACTGCTTAAAATTAGCATTTCTGAAATTAATATTGAACTATAAGAAATATTAAATAAAACCAGATTTAAATTTTGCTCAGATTTAAAATTTGCCTCATGGCAAAAATTGGTATAGCCCCTTTCTATCTGCCAGAACTGAGTAAAATTGTGGATGTATTCTTCACATAGAATTTTTTGCACATATGCACAAAGGTATTCACTACAGCACTATACAGTAACAGTGAAAACTGGAAATAGCCTCAAGGCTCATCAATAAAAATGAACAAGTAATACATGGCAGAGTCATATGAAAACATTCTAATAGGATTCACACACACTCTATAAAAATGCATTATAAAAATAACATTTACAGAAAAAGAAAAGATGCAGAATAAGATAGTACGCAGTTTATGTGAATTTAAAAAAACTCAAAAGAGCACTATCTTTTATTTAGGGATACATGTAAAAAATAGTTTGCACAAATCATTAAACTTTAAAAAAAATCATTAAATTAAAAAAATTTTTAAACTTATAACATTGACTTTAAAAAGGGTTGAAGCAGGCTGCGGTTGTGGTTCCATGGCATACTGCTTGCCTGACACATGTGAGGCACTGGGTTCAATCCTCAGCATCACATATAAATAAATAAATAATTGTTTAAAAATATTTCATTAAAAAAAAAGGCTTGAAGCAAGTATTATAAAATATTTAGGTTAAGTTGAAGGAAGATATAGGTATTTATAATTTTATTCTTTGGAATTTTTTTTTTCTCAAAACAAACAAAAAACCCAGATAATAATGACATAGGGAATAGTTTTCCTTCTGAAGAGATGCTAGTTAGATGAACTTTAACTTTTCTTTAGTTACTTAAACTAGTTATTTAGAAAGTAATGACACTTAAAATTTTAGCTTAATATTGCTAAAATATGCTGCTTTACAGTATACATTTATTCCTGTTGAATGTTGTAGTATCTATAGAACAAATGTAGATTTTATAAACTATTCTGGTTTTGTTTTTCTGTCTTTGCAGTATTAGGGATTGAATCCAGGAGCCCTCTACCACTGAGCTATACCTCAGCTGTTTTGTTTGTTTTTCAATTTTGTTATAGGGTCTTGCTAAGTTGTTGCTGGCCTGAATCTCCTGAGTGTATCTCTGGGGTAGCTAGGATTATAAGTGTGTGTCACTGCACACAGCTGTTCTGGTATTTTCAATATACAAGCAGAACATGGAAAACAAAGTAGATTTACTTTCAGTTTAAGGGAGAACAAGTTATTTTTCCAAAGCAAATATTTCAAAGTATTTTTTAAAAGTAGGTCATTGAAATGTATCTTAACACATTCACAATCAAGTACTTATAGTAGGAACTGTACAAATTCAACTCTATCTGGTTTAGAAAATTCTCCCAAACTAACCATTTTCCCAGTTTATACAGTTATTTTTAAAAAGTCAACTTAGAGTTTGTTACATTCTCAGTCTTGACCGAAACAAGAAAAGGTAATCATACCTGTAGCACAGATTGCAATCAGATGGAAAAAATGATAGAGTACTTCAAAACAAACGACCAAATAATAATTTCACAAGCTACCTTTTTTCCATTGACATTAGAAATGGATAGTGATGTAGAAATTGAGACACAAAAAAGTATAAGAAAGATGTACACTAAAAATAAACTTAGAGTTTCCTTGAATTGAGAAGAAAACGAGGGGCCTTTAGCAACCTGCACCAAACCTGAGAAATCCAAACTTCTTAAGTGAAAGTTTGAACTTACTTCATACTAATTTATAGTTCAAATTACTGATGACACTTACATTTAAAATATAACACCTAATAGTCCAGGAACACAAAATACTTTAAAAAGTATAACTAACCATTTTCAATAGATATTTTCAGAAGTCTGTATTTTCCATTTCTGGCTCTGGCAAAGATATCTTTAACATCTTCACTTGCTGTGGAGAAAGATAAGGAAAAATAAACCTAGTTTTTATACTTAGAAGTATTTATTTTGCTATCTAATTATAATGAAAAAATAAATTACAATTCAAAGGAAAAGTTGGAGCATCCTCTTATCAGTATTATAAAATTTAAAGGTATAAAATAGTGGGCATTGACAGCTAAGAAATATGAATATGTTTAAAGTATGTCAATTCCAATCTGTCTTAGCTAGATAATTCTGCAGCAGAAATAAAACATAAGTGAACATATTGAAGGTACTCAAACCAAATAATGGATAAATGACTGTTTTGAAAAACACTTTTATTACTTGTTTGAACAATGTAGAAAACTTTTCATTCTCTTCTGGTTCAATTTCAAGCTTGTGATAGCTTTTTTAAATCAATTAATTCTCTGTATAAGCCCATTAAAAATAACAGTATCAGATACTCTATCCTGATTAAAGAAAAAGCCAGTAACACGTATTAGATCTTATGCTTCTTATATTTTTCTTGTATTTCCCCAAAAGTTAAACTCATTAAACACACAATAACATAACCTTTCTGCACCTATTAAAACTTTAATTTCGTTTCTGTTTTGTCTGTTACCAGCAAGAGGACGCTTTAGGCAGTGCTTGCTATGAGGTCCAGGCATGAAAGTCAATAACTACATATTTAAACATCAAAATTAATGCGGACAAATAAAACAATGCGTTTAGAACTGAGACTTTTTGCTTGTATGTCGTGAGGCTAGATGTTTGTGAATTGTCAGAAGACCCTTAAGAATAACACACACAATTAAGTGTACATCTGGGGGAAGGATTCATTGCCTATTAACAGGAAGAGGTTGAGTTTATACTGGAACTCTTAATTAAGAGATCGTGAGTAACCCCGGGACATATTATTTGATTCTGATGAGGTGAGCGTTTCCAGGCTGCCCATTTTCAAACCAGGAAATAATGGAGGTCGGATACACAGTAATTGCACTTTGTTCACACGGGATGATTAAAGGCAGAGATCAGACTTTTTCAGTTCCCCTGGAATACCTAGGAAAAGACCAAAACACACCCATCCTCGGGATTCTCTTTACATAATCTATGCTCTCATTTGGAAGAAAATGCGGAGTTTGGGGAGCACCCTACAGATGTAAGAAAGATTCTGATACGTTTCTTTTTACAATCAAAATCTTGTAACAATTTCCTTTGACGGTGAAAAGAAAACTCGCCCAGCTCGACAGAGAAAGGAGCCTCAGGCGCCTCCACTCTTCCAGTTCTTCCCAGTCTGATAAAGAGGGGGAAAGTTGGACTAAAGTCGGGGCGTGGAGGGCACGCCCCCTTCACACCGGCCGCCTCGGACTCATTTCCTTCGCTCCTCCGAACTGCGGGTCGCCTGTTACGTGGCGGCGACCCGGGCTGGGAGGGACGCAGGCCGGGAGGAACCGGGAAACTGGAGCGCCCGAGGCGCGGGGGCCCGCTCGATCCGCAAGACGCACTCCCCGCGCGGCAGCCCGCCGACTCCCGGGCGCCTCCCGAGAGCCCCTTCCCCGCGGGCCGCGCCGGGCGCCGTTACCTTGGATGCCGGTCTGGTGGGACATGGCGGCTGCCGCGGACTCCCGGCTCCGGCGCTGAGTGCAGCGAGCGGCCCCGGCCGGCGGCTCCAGGAAGTGGCGGGTCCTTCGCCGGCCGCGGTGCGTCATCCACCCGCGACCCGCGGCCGCCCCGCCCCGCCCCGCGAGGCTGACTGCACCCCAAGCGTCCCCGCCGCCCGCCGCAGGTCCACGCCCCCGCTCGCCCGCGCCCCGCTCCCTGCCAGGGGTCAGTACCCTCAGTCTCTTGCCATCGCCCCTCTGGCTCCACCAGCCTGGAAGTACGGCGGAGTCTGCAGGATAGCCCTCTGCAGACCCCGCTGCACGCTGGCTCTGCGAGGGATGCTCAAAAGTGGAAATGACCATTTTAATAGCATTCATTTTCACCTTAGATGATGTACACAACCTCCTTCTTGGTTTACTGTTCCTGTGATCCAGGCCATATGATGTTAAAAAAAAAAAGGCCTTTCCTGCCTCTCCCCCTTTTAAAAACGAAAATTAACATATAAGAAGGTCTTTAATCTATTTTCCCCGTTATTTAAATTAAATTAATCTCAAACTATTGACTTTTCAGTTGGGCATATTTAAACCACGTTCTTCTTTCTCTTTATTCCCAAAAGATGCAGTCACTGAGAATGAAAAGATTAGCTGACTTGAGTATTCCTCTTTGGTCAGTTCTACCCCAGGAAACTATAATACTGCTCTGCTCTAGAGTGACCCTTTAGTCTCTTAGACAATTATTCAAATAATTTGTATGATAACAGCATATATTAATTAAAACTCATTCTCTGTACTGTTCGCTTCTGAAAGATAATTTTAGTGTTTATGTTTTTATACAACTTTTCTACTACTCCTAGGTATGAATTAAGATTATGTTTTTAGGGCCTTGGATTAAAAAATACACAAACTATCTACTAATGAACAAATACTGTTCAGACCAGCAATGTAAGTATAAATTAATAAGATCACTCTTTGAATACAATGTATTTTACATTAGTTACTAATAAAATCACTCTTTGAATACAATGTATTTTACATTAGTTACTAAGCTGATGGGTGAGGTTTTCCTTTACAGAGACCACAGCACACAAGGTTGCTACATTTTGTTACTTGTTATTAAACTTGTCCTCAAACAAATCCTTGTATTCAGGAATAAACACAATTTAATCTGAGTTTCATGACTTGTTTGGATTTAAAAACAAAGGGAGGCATTTAATTCTAACTGAGTTCTTCCTGACACAATGGTTCACCCTGATTTACCAGTTTTGATTGCATTGTTGAGCAGAGAAAAAAATTGCAGAATTCACTTGCAATTTTTTGGCTGATTCATGTCCTGGTGACTAGGGAAAATTGCTTAAGGAAGTTGGCACTGCTCAGAAGTACTGAAGAGTAGGAAAAAAAAAAAAAAAGACTCTCCCATATTCATGCTTAGAAAGGACCATGATATGCTTAGCCCTGAAGAAGAAGGAAGTTGAGTTAAGTTGGGACCACTCTGGGATCCTCCAGAAAGTGCTTATTTTCTACCAAAATACTTATTTTCCACAGTAGTTTGAAATAAAAGCTGTAAGAGCCTTGGTTGCATTGCTCCACCTTAGCCACAAGAATTTTCTCACTTTTTCTCTTTTTCTCATCTATTGTGCCTCCCGTTATTGAACATTTGTCAGAGCTGTCCTTAGACTTTTGTAGTGATTCACAGTTTTCAAAGAAAAAAAAAGTTAGCACCAATATGACCCAGTCTAGTAGGCTGAATGACTGACATAACACTGTCTGTCAGGTTTTATTTTATTTTATTTTTAACTTTAATAAATTTGGAAATTGAGGCATAGAGGAACTGAGTAGGTTTCAAGGCTAGGACAAGTATAAGGAACAGAAACCATTCTAAGACAATGTCTACAAAAAGATTCTGTATTATGAGGATATAGTAGAATCTTGTGGATCCTAATGGCCTAGTGTCTCTGCCCCACTCTTTCTCTCTCCCCCCAAATGGAGTCTGTTTATGCAGATGCAATGACAGAATATAGCAAGGCATGGTGGCCCTGTCTATAATCCCAGCAACTTGGGAGGGAGGCTGAGGATCACAAGTAGGAGGCCAGTCCAATCTTCAGCAACTTGGCAAGACCCTGTCTCAAAATAGTAAGGACTGGGGATATTGCTCAATGGCAAACTACAAAATCAAACAAATAAACAAAACAAACAACAACAACAACAAAAAAACAGATTATGGCCACAAATTAACAGTCTCAGTTCCAGCTACATGCAGGGATTTAATAGTCTTTCTTTCCTTTCTTTTTAAAAAATCAGTCTGAGTTCCATATTCCTAGGAGAAAACATATCATTGATTGCTCTTGGTTCAGGTGTCAATTCTGTCTTGGTCCCACTGACTGCTTCACCCAGATCACAGTGCCCATGAATAAAAGGCAATTACCATAGAAGAGGATATGAATTTTGGGTTTGAAACACAGACTTAGAATTCAGTAAAGCTGGTAGTAGAACCTAAGTTCAAGGTCACAAACCCACATGCATGCAGGAGTGGGAGGCAGTTAAGTAACATAAATTAAGCTGACAAATGCTGACTGTGGCACCCAGGAGCACATGTTCCCCCTAAAGGGAGTCGCTGCTACCTCAACTCCAGCCAACTGATGCCCTGTGGGAATTCAGGCCCAGGGTAACAGATCTTCTGATTTTTAAGTGATTTCAGAAATTAGAATTTTATGTAAAATCTCTATTTCAACTTTTAAAAGTATGCAATATAGGAGAACCATACATGCAGGTGAGATTTGGTCTATGGATTTGTTGTTCATTTAAGAATGTGACCTGGAGCTTCTATATGGATAATTGTCAAATAATGACATCTAAAATTTCAGATCCTTCATAAATTCTTTATACAGAAGAGAATATGGCTTGTACAACATTAATGTGAACAGTACACATTTGTATATAGAGCACATACACATAAAACTATAAAGAAACCTCCATATCAAGAATCCCTCATCTATCTTGTTTCTTCTCTGAATTAGAAAATTTTATTTGGAGAGAATCATTTATTTCATTTGTGAAATAATTATATTATAAAATGCTGCATTATTTATTTTAGGTTTTTCTATAAAAGAAACTGATGTAGGATTAAAAAGTGACTTATGAATTTGTATGACTTCAAATGAAATTATTTAGCCTAAGTTTTAATTTTCTCTTTAGTCATATACCAATAGTAATATCTTATAATTATCATGGAAATAAAGTGAGACATGCCTTTATAAAGCTATTTTTTTAGATGTTCAATGTGTGTTAGGCTTCAAGTCTGCTAGACAGCATTAATCCCAACATAATATGTTATTATACAGTGTATTTCAAAATAATCATAATAGAGCAAATAAGGTTATATTGGATTTCTAAGCATCATGATCAATTATCCAAAGTTGGTTTCTTCTTTTGGTTAATAAATCTATAGTATCACTGTTAATTACTGAGTCTTATATAACATCCTTAGATTTATAAAGCATCAAATAATAAAAGGAACTCTTTGGGTCATAAAAATGAGGGTCAAGCATTAAAGCAACATAGCTAAAATTAACTTTTATTATATGCACGTAATTACCCCCAATGGTCTCTAATGAACACCTGGCAAGACTGTTAAAACTTTAACAAAATGGAATTTATAACAGAAGATCCTTTCAATCTGGTCAGGCTGGTGTTTGAATGAGTCACTGAGAAACAGAACAAAGCTTTTGGGTTAAAGATCAGTTCAAGGAAATAATATCCTTTTATTACTCTCCCAAATGAAATCTGGACCGAAGTAATCCCAATAAATGATTTGTATTTTCTAATGAAAGAAATAGGGAACATTTTGGTTCAAACGAGTTGTTGATAATGATAAGGATGCATATTGGAATGAAAGTGCAGGAAAGCTCGAAGCAGCCAGCATTTTAATGTATTATTTATAGTGGGATTTTCACCCTGGGTTGGAGAAGTGCCTTAGCAACAGCATCCTGAATCTTTTTCTCGTTATCTCTAATATCTCACATGGAGTAGGATGGTTTAAATGGCTAATGGTAATATTTGCAAATCCCTTTGAACATAACAATGCTGTCTCTTTCCCTGTTTTAAAAATCTTTTCTAGCGATGTTAATTAACACTTACAAAGCTCCTCTGATGATTAAACAGCATGTACAGGAGATACTCTCTAATACTGAGTCAAATATGGGGAGCAACTTTTTATGTCTTTCGACTATTTTTGTAGTCACAATAGATTCCAGTTCTTCCATGTTAGAGGAAGAATTTAGGAATTGGTAGTCTGACTGGGAGATGGTGCAAGCAAAAATGTAAAGCTGAATGTGCATAGCAGGGTTTTGTTTGTTTTATTCTGTTGCATTACCGTTTTTTAAAAATTTGTTTACTTGTAGATGAAAACAATACCTTAGTTTTATTTATTTTTTGTGGTGCTGAGGATTGAACCCAGTGCCTCACATGTGCTAGGCAAATACTCTACCACTGAGCTACACCCCCAGCCCTATTGCATTATGTTTTAAAGAGTAAATTAGAAACAAAAAGTTCATAGCAAATAATTGATGAGACAGGGGTGGGTGACAATGCTCAGGTAGATTATGAGAGAGTTAAAGTCCCTTCATATCCATGTTAAACTAGTTTTTAGAGCTGAATGGAGACTCTGCCCAGAGTTGGGATCCAAAACGGACTAACTTTTCACTAAGTACTGCTCTATAACAAGGACTTTATGAAACAGTTTCAATGTATCTCTTCTAGTTTTTGTTTGTTTGTTTGTTAGAACTAAGCCAGATTAGCCTGGTGATCTTTATTTAGGGATGTTCCAGTAAAAGATTTAACTCTTCATATTTTGTTAATATGGGAACATGATACAACAAATTGAAGAAAAATAATTGTTCAAAAGTCATCAAAATAATTATATTAGAACACATTCATTTTGATGTTTTTACAATAGCTTTTGGTGAGATGGACAGTCACTACACAGTATTCTTACTCTTTATAACAAATCTCAGATTTTATTTGTTGTGGCAAGGTGCCTAGCTAAAAGTTTATATTTCTACTGCCCTTGAAGCTAGAAGTAGTTAAATTCCCACATGGGTTGGAAAAGTTGTTAGGTGAGTTTTTTTGAAAGTCTTCTTAAAATAGGACTGGTTAGATGATAAGAATCCTTTTTCACTTCCCCATCCCACTTTCTCCTGTTTCCTATTGGAATAAAGATGTGATAGCTGCTGTCTTATACCTGAGGCAACTGTAATAATAAAAACCATAAATTTGGATGGAAGAAAAGAACATGGATCCTTGTACTGTACTCCCTTACCAGCCCTGTCATGGATACCCCCAGATTTATTCTATACCCAAGAAAGGTATACTACTCAGTTTAACCCATTGTTATTTCCAGTCTCTGTTGGGAGGAACCAAATATATTTTTTTAAGTGAGGCATTTTACTTTACCCAAACTATTATGTACAAATACCCATCATTATATGCTTCTTTAGTTCTTAGAGTAAGAATTTGGATAGCAAGTTTGTAAAATGCTGTAAAATGCAAATTATTTGGTTCCTGAATTTTAGATTACAATTAGAGAAAATTTGGATACAAGACACACATATAGTTTTAAAGGTAAAATTATTTAGTTGATATTCTGCATTCCCTGCCTGTAACAAGATAATGGCAAAGAACTTTCATAATTTAGCTAAAAAGAGAAGCCAATCAGCCTAGACCCAAAAATATTCCTTTGTGCAAATGTAGATAAACACTGTTTATCAGATTTTAAAATACTGAAGATCTTTCAAAATACATAAATATCTCTCTATTCTTTAAAAAAAAATTTCAACTGTAATAAGATTCACTTCCATAGTAATTGAAAATACTATAGGAGATGCATACGTTTTCTGAATCTCAACATTTTCTTTAAGATTGACTTACCCCAAATTTACATAAGAATTAAAAAGATCTTTACTATCTTCAAAAATGTTTAGGATTCTATTTGTTGATGACTTCATGGAGTAACTGAAGAGTACTGTAAACAGGAACCAATATTTTCTCTCTGAATTTGTACTGTAATCATATAATCCTGTATTGTACTTTTTATTACCTACAGTCTTGACCTGACACTGTTTTATCTGTTCTCTCTTACATGAATTTTCAGAGACAGTTACTAAAAGAGAAAACCCTTGGGAATGCTTTCTCTTTGCTGTTTTATGTTAGAATGTTTGACCTGTTGTCTGGAGAAGCAAGCTTGTTGGAGCATTGGATGGGATGGGACCAAACAAGAATGAAGCTTGTCCTGCCTTTTCGGTCTCTTCCTTTACTCACTGCAATGCAGCAAAATTCACTGCAATTAAAGTGTATCTTGGATTTACTACATTAAGAATAAAGTTGGGCATATACATATACTAGTGAGAAAAATGTCAGATCCTTCTTTTGTCCTATTTAATTATTAAGTAAGTAAAAGATTCATAATTTAATCAGATTCTTCTGGTTTATGCCTCCTGGTCTATCTCTAGCCCTCGTAATCGACTATTCTGATTAATCTTATTAAACCAATTGATTTTGATCCTGGGACTAGACTGCGCTCTCTCATTAAGAAGCTGAGTCTGCCACTCTGACTCCTGAGTCCAGTTTTCCCTTTGGCCTGGTTAGAGAACTGCAGTATTCTACTTGGAGTCCCTGGATTCACTGACTCAATGGTCCATCCCAATTGATCTTATAATAATATTCGGAGCAGCCTCCCCAACGATGCTGAGTGCTTTTCATTCAGATATTCTGAACTGATTTTCCTTTCCACCCTTCACATCCCGAACTCTTTCTTTTTTCTTTTTTAACATTAGTTAGATAACATTAGTTTATTTCTCTACACTTTGGTCCTTTGGCATGGCTGGCCTACATGGACCTCTCCAGTTCATTTCTCTTGTCAGTGTTCATTACACTCCCTCTCAAAGAAGCTTATTTCAAGGGCTCTAACTTGTTGAATATTGCTCCTTCCTGATTTGTTCTTTCACAGAGCAAGAGCACAGGTACAACTAAATCATAGCTCACTTTTCCTGACTCTAGCCAGATAACTTACAATCCACTTCAACCTTGTTTCATTTGTTTTAAAGATTGTTTCTCTCCCATTCTCTCCCTCTTTCCCCCTTCCCTCCCTCCGTCTCTCTCTGCTTCCTCTCTCTCCCTCCCTACCTCTTTTCCTCTCTTTCTTTCAGAATCATTGTCACAACCCTGATATTTTCCATTGAACGATTCTAGCTCATTAACAGTGAAGTTGAATAGAGGGGAGAAATCCCCAGTGGGTTCTCAGGTATATTCTTATTGTTACAGCCCATCTTAGATATAATGGAGATAGACTATAATGGAGATGGAATAAAGTGCTCCAAAGAATACAGATCTTTCTGTTCTACAATTCAAGTCTGGAATAGAAATACATTTGAAATAATGGGCAACGTTCGTGAGAAAATGATAGCTCTCAGCGAGTTAAATTGCACTTTTGAGAATTCAAAATTCTAATCCATATACAGAAGGCAGTGTTTCTTGATGGGAAAAATCTCTGGGTTCCAGTCTCACTTCTATGACTGCTGGCCTGTGTGATTTTGAATAAGAGATGGTAAAAAGGCAAAGGAGAGGACCACAGCAGCAGTGTCATCTCTGAGCAAGAGTATTAGCACAAGATTGTTTTGGTTCCTTTTTCATCTTTGCTGAGTTATTTCTGTTCACCTCTCTACCATCTTTCTAATATTATAGTATTTTTATGATCTTTCTCTCCTGGTTTCTCTGGGTGGTGTCTCACCGAGACCTGCTTGTGCTGAGTCCCCTGCTTTGGACTACAGTGTTCCTTCCTGCTAACACAGTTAACTTGTCCAGGGTCTCAACTTGTTCAGAAAACTTGCCAGGTAACTGGAAGCCAATGTGGTAAACTAATTCACAGCAAGGTGCACATTCACTGATTCATTAAACTTTTATTGAGTGCCCCAGCTCCTGTGCTAGATGTCAATGACTGATCAAGGCTCTTGTGATGCATTATCAATGATTAGTGGAGCAACCTGGGCTTTTGGTTTGGACAATCCTGGGTTCAAATCTCACCCTGTCACTTGCTAGATGAGGCATCCAGAAAAAATTACCTAATCTTTTCAGAAGTCTCAGTTTCTTCATTTCTAAAATGGGGCTAATGGTGGGATCTTATAGGAGTTCTTGAGTTTTAAGGATGAGTAGATGCAGTGGAGAGCTCAGAGTTGATGTTAAATAAATAGTGACTATTATTATATTATTGTTTATTTTTCCATATATTGTTTATGAGGGCCTTTAATGCTTTGAGTTTGGATGTAAATTGCCAGTGCCTTGACAAGTAAGAATTTTAGTTTTGGGTCAGGTTGGTCAGAAATATTTAGGGAGTCAGGAAAGTTGCCCCTTGCCTCTCATCAACACCAGTTGCCTTAGTTCTGACAATAGAATACCCAGTATCAACTGTCTGAGGAACTGAAGCAGAGTGAATTGCTGAAGACAGAGTAGAGGTGTTATAAGGATACACAGAGGTACATTTTCAAATGAGGCAGCCTGGCTATAAAATGCCAGGAAACAGCAACTGCAGATCATGAACTGAAAAGTAGGTCACTTGTTTGTAGTCAAGGTGTCAGATAGCATACAAGGTGAAGAGCCTAAAGCCATAAACAGTAACAGGCTGTGAAAATTGCTACAATAGCCATAAACCAAGGGCTTCCTTTCCACATATGCTGGGTGGAGAGAACTGCTGGTCATGCAATCATATTTTTGCAATCCTTGCACACATGCAAAACAATACCATCAGCCATCAGCAGCAGCACTTTGAATATAGGAGACAATGCTAAATAGCCAGACCAGATAGCTGACTGTACACGAGAGTAGAAAGGCAACCCATGAGAAAATGGAAGTAAAACTCTCCATTTATTTTGTTTGTCACCTAAGTTTGTGTTGTTCTTTTCAAATGTTTATGGCCTAAGATTTTAATGTGTCAAGTTTTGGAACGCCTGCATGAAACATCTGCTTGTTTGCATATTCTCGTACATCAAGTAGGCCTTCTGCTATTGTAGATTGTTTTTTCCTGGGGAGGATTTTTTAAAATACTTATTTTGTGTGCAAGTTATAAGGATTGGAAGCTCAAAGCCCATGGCCATCACTTCAAATGGCATTTGAACTGCCAATGGTCTCCTCGGCTTTGGAAAAAGGGAGCAGGTAGACAGAGGGAGCAGGTAGACAGAGGGAGCAGGTAGACAGAGCTCTGGGTTGTGGGAGATAAGCGTGGGCGGTGGTGTTGGTTCTGCTCTGTTGCCTCAATGTCACTTCATTCCTTTCTACTCCACAGTCATTTCTCCTCATTTTACTCACTCCCTTTCCATTATCCATAACAGTCTAAAACTCTAGAGAGATGGTCAAGATAAAAGAGTAACTGACAGAGAACAGGGTTTTTTGATAAACACTACATTTGGAAACTAGTTAGCAAGAAGGGAAAGACTTACCTGCCACATGCCAGTGTTTTTCACTTTGGTGATTTGATTCAAGCAATCCTCCAAATGTTTTAGGATTCTAAAGGTACCTGCTCTATCGTTATTACTTTTTAAGAAAAATGACTTAACTATCATGAACTAAAGATTATTTAAGTTGAAATATCAATACTGTCAAAGTTATTGAGCATAAATCACCTGACACCCAAAATATGATGTCATGCTAACATTATTTTGTCTGATAACTATGTTTATTCTATGCAAAATGTCATAATTAAAATTTCACATGACCTGAAGTTCATTAAGAGTTTAAAATAAGTGACAGTTATTTGGGCACTGGGAGCTATCACAGAATACAGACATATCCTGACTGCCAGTCCTGTTAGTCTTCACAAGCATGCTGAATTCTTCAGTATCTGGACACATACAGGGCCTTTGAAAGGCCCATATTTATATGAATAAAAATATTAGTTTTAATATGCTCTTTTAAAAATAATAATAAGCAATAGGCTTGAACAAAAATTTATATGGTTTTAAATTGTTTGGAAAAGCAAGCTGGACACAAACTGCCTATTGACCTACTCTGGGAAAATCATGGGTTTTTTTAGATCTCTGTCAAAGGCATTGGCCTTACCTGAAGGGATAACACGCTGGTTAGGAAAATATATTTCTGCTAGTAAGAGTTATATTTTTAAAATACAATAATCAAGTATAGATTCCTCTTGGAGGAAGGTGATTCTCTGTTTATTGTGTGATGGAGAAGAATATGTACATTTGTTTATTTCCATTTGGAGTCCTGACTTGACAAAAGCAAATTTTGAATATGACCTTAAATTAGTAGAATGAACTCAGGATTTTCGTAAGTTTGGCAGCACCTAAGATCTTTTAGTACTGAAAGCAGTAGAAATAATTTAAATATCAACTGACAAGAAACTACACAATTTCTGTGAATTTTTAAAAAGAATATTTGATTTTCTTACCATAAATTATGTTGAAAACAATTGTCCTGAGTATTTTTGAAGGGACATTATATTAGGTTAGTTGATTTCAGAAAAATAAAATTGCAATCCTTTTCTAAGCTCAGAATTATACTGTGAATTATTTCACCATTTCCTACTTGCATAATACTTACTTATAGCAGTTGTATTAATGCAAGCAGAAGAGTTTTACACTTCAGAGATATTAGTTTCGTGAACTAAATTTAGAGTCATTTCTCATTTTATCTTATGAGGGATGATGCTATTTTTTGAAAACATACTGAAGCAAGGAGAGACTTTGTGCCCACATTTGACTTATCTTACTTGAAAATGTGTACTTAGTTATAGTACAGGTATATGCATGCACTTACTTAGCAGCTGAAAAACATAGGGAAGAAGTTTTACTCTGCAAGGACGCCTCTCTGATGAGTTAGTAGAATCTTAAGTGCACCTTCACAGTGTTATTAGAAAAAAAGGACTTTAATTTTTTTCCCTATATGCTTTTCAAAACTTCAAGATAAAGTCTTACAAGTAGCTTTAGATTTTCACTTCTACCCCTTTATGTATGGTTAGTCCTAAGTGTTTGAATGAATAAAGTTTCCTGTGTGAAATAGAAAGTACATAAATGTAAGTGTAACAATTTTTCTTTGTAAAATTGACTGGAAAGTGAAATCAACTCTCTTTTCTTCTTTTCCTTTCTGGTACCAGGATTGAACCCAGAGACAGATAATCACTGAGCTACAGCCCCAGCCCTTTTTAATTTTTATTTTGAGACAGGGTCTCTCTGTTCTTTAGGGCCTTACTAAGTTGCAGAGTCTGGCCTTGAATTTGCAATCCTCCTACCTCAACCTCCTGAGTCACTGGGATTACAGGCATGCACCATAGCAAAATCAACTGATAAACACACAATTTTTTTTCTAATTTATAAGTAATCTGTATGTATACACATCCTCCCTACCTTACTTTCCATATTTTTAAATTTTGTATTTGTTCTATTAAAATTTATATTTTAACATTATCACCCTTACAGTCTCTGTTCAGATTTCAATACATTTTTTTTTTCCAATGGAGGCAGGAATGGAGATTAGATTAATCCATATATCCATGGTGTTTAAAGGAAACACATACCTTCATAATACCTCTGTCCATTTTTTATTTCTTTCTATAACTTTCCTTTTTCTTTCTTATCACCTGCTCTTTCAATTTGAAACATAACACATCACTCCAGCAAAACTAATGGAATTTCCATAGTTCTCCATGATGTGTTGCATAAATTGAGAACACAGGGTTAAAAAGAAGCTAAAGGCACAGAATCATAGAAAGAGGGGCAACACTGCACCGCAGTTACTGATGAAGCCACTATGTACCTGGGGAGGGGGATTTGTTAAGTCAGTGGTATGTAGATATAACAATTCACTTTTTAGGGAGTGCTGTAGACACAGTCTATAGCAATTTTTTACTTTATTTCTTGTTCCTTAACTTTGCCAAAGGGAAGAAAATAACAGAAGTCTTACCTGGTTCTGAGTCTATTTATTGTAAGTTTTTCTGATTTTCAATTCTAAAGCTTGATTGGGGGCAGACTCCACTGTAAGATGAACTTCCCTATCCTATTTCTCAGAATAGTATCACATTTCCCCTTATGATATTTCAGAAGGGATGTCTGACCCAATAGCATTGATTTTCTCTATTATAACCATGACTGGGTGGTTAAACTGAACTCAGCATCATTACAGAGTGTAACTGTGGGCTGATGCTGAATTCTAGAAAAGAGTTGTATTTGCTATCCTAAATATTTTGTAGTCTCTTTTTATATGGAAAATATCTAAACATATTTCTTATATCTTATAAACTTACATTTCATGAAGTTGAATAAACATGGACAAAAAAAATTAAAAAAAGAAGAAAACCTATGAGTATCCACTGCTTATATTTTTCAGATATTCCAACTCTCGATTTCTTTTTTTCTTTTTAACCTGGGATTGAACAAAGGGGAATTTAATCACTGAGCCACTTACTCAGTCCATTTTATATTTTATTTAGATTCAGGGTCTTGCTAAGTTGCTTAGGGCCTTGCTAAATTGCTGAAGTCTGCTTTGATGTTAGAATCCTTCTGCCTCAGTCTTCTGAGCTGCTGGGATTATAGGTATGCACCACCGTCACCGTGCCTGGCTTATCTAGTTCTTATTGGCATGTAGTTTTCAAATAGAATCAATACATTACTGAAGATGGATATGTAGCAAGCATTCTTTATTCTACTGATATGTAATTACGTGCATCTTGCCCACTTTACTGTCCTTATGATCAGAAGACAGCAGTAGAAGGAGCAATCCTCACTCATAAATGTAAGACAAATTCTCAAACACACAAATATAAAGTTAAATTTTCACCTAATTGTCTCTTTCTACAAGAAGTAAAGGCACAAAATGATAAGATTTTAATTTATTGCCATTTGATAAAAATTATTTAGAACTACAGAATTTTAGAAATTAAGTAGACTTAATTTTCCTTTTGTCCACTACCCTTATTTTTCACAGGAAGAAGTCTTGTGCCATAGTAAAGATACATAGATGCACATGGAGAGAAGCTTGGGTACCTATAGAAGTCTTGAAGTCTTGAATATTAATACCATATTCACAAATGTTTGGATCTACTTAAGTTTATAAAAGTTCTCATAAAAAATGAGGTGCTGAAGGCATAGAGATTAAATAACTCACCAAAATGATTCAGATAGGCAGTGGCAGAGTTGATTCAAATCCACCTTTCACACTTTCTATTTCATTCTCCTTTTTTTTTATATTCCAAATGTGATTATTTGCAGGTTACCTAAGGAGATCATTGGGTTTCTTTAGTGGGGAAGGGTAAAGATTTGGATTCCATCAGGAAAGATAAAATTTGCATTATTTTATTTTGTACTTTTTTTTTTTTTTTTTTCAGTGCTGGGGATTGAACCCGGGGTCTCGTGCTTGTGAGACAAGCACTCTACCAACTGAGCTATAGTCCCAGCCCCTATTTTATACTTTTCTAAGCTATCATCCTGGAGATTGAGAGCACTATGTTGTATGACCCATCTGTGAGTGTGGCCATGTGGGTGTGGTTGTTCAGTCTCATCTATCTCTTGTGGGAATGACTACAAAGATGACAAGAAAGAAGTAAAAGGTTGCTGGGCATGATGGCACATGCCTGTAATTCAGGTACTTTCAAGTCTGAGGCAGGAAGATGTCAAGTTCAAGGCCAGCATGTGCTGACCTAGTCTCAAAATTTAAAAAGGGTAGGGGATGGAGATGTAGTTTAGTGGTTGAACCCTTCCTTAGTGTACACAAAGCACTGGGTTCCATTCTTAGTATTGCAATAGAAGTAAAATATTATGGGCCTCAATGCATTTAAAAAGAACTTTAAGGGGATTGGGGATATAACTCAGCTGGTAGAGTACCTGCCTTCCATGAACAAGGTCCTGGTTTCAATTCCCAGCACCAAAAAAACAACAGCAAAAAAACAAACAAACAAAAAACCAAACCAAACAAAACAAAAACAACAACAACAACAACAAAAAACTTTAGTAAGTCCACACATTTGTGGGTATATAATTGATCTTCAAGATTTCAAGACCTCTCTGAGCATCTAAGATGCACCCCATGTGCATATGGCATTTTTGCTAAAATACAAGTGTGAACGACTTCTATGAGAGACCAACTCAAAATAAGATTTTCTTTTCTTACTATTAATCCTATAGAGAAATTCTTAGAGAATATTAACTCTTTGGTTTTTCAGATTCAAGTAAATCAAGATTAATGCTCTTTCATTAATTCTATATTATAATTGTTTGGTTTAGGGACAAAATTAATTTTAACAATTTTATAAATGGCTGTAGTTTGCTATTTACAAAATCCTTCAAGAGCTTAAGGAATACTTTAACTTTTTCTATTGTTAATAATAAATATTTTAACAAAAATATATGCTGTAATGATATTTATTCATTTTTAACTTGTTCTTTTTAGTTATACATGACAGTAGATTATTTTGACATACATACATGGAGTATAACTTTCCATTGTTGTTGTTGTACATGATGTGGAGTTACAAATTGTGTATTCATATAAGAACATAGGAAAGTTATGTCCAATTCATTCTACTGTCTTTCCTATTCCCCTTCCCTCTCCCTTCCCTTCATTCCCCTCTGGCTAATCCAGTAACCCACCACCACCACCACCACCACCACTGGAGTTTATTGTGAATTAGCATCCAAATATCAGAGAGAACATTTGGCCTTTGGTTTTTTGGGATTGGCTTATTTCACTTAGCATGATATTGTCCAGTTCTATGTAATGATATTTATTGATGAGATCTTTTTAAAGTTCTCTGGATATAGTTCCCCTAAATACATGCATTTATTTTGGGTAACACATTTTTATACAAAGCAATCCATGGACTGACAGAGCAGAATATAAATTAATGCAAAGTAGTATACAAGTAAAATGCACTAAATCAAGCTCTATTTGTCATGGTAAAAATAATTTTCATGTAATTTGAATCATTTCGAGTAATTTTGTAATATTACTTGTTAGTTCTTCTGTGAATCTTCACATCTCTAAGTGAAGCTAGCAGTTCGGTATTCCGTGTTCTCTTAGGACACTTATTTCTTTGCTCCTCTGTTGGAGTGTAAGGATGATGTGTTTACCTGTCTGCCTTTTTCTCTGTAAGAAGCACAGGGACAATGTCTTGTTTTTTGTTTCTCTGGCATATTGTAAATGTTTGCTGAAAGATAATGTTGTGGTTTAGATATGAGGTGTCCCCAAAAAACTCATGTCTCATTACTTGAGACGATGCAAGAATTTTCAGATTAAATGATCAAATTATGAGAGGTGTAACCTAATCAATGAATTAATTCATTTATATGGATTAATTGGGTAGTAACTATAGGCAGGTAGGGTGTGGCTGTAGGAGGTAAGTCACTGGGGCATGACTTTGGTGTTTGTATTTTATCCCTGGTGAGTGCAGCTCTCTCTCTCTCCCTGTTGCCTGTGTCCTGAGCAACTTTCCTCCTCCATGCCCTTCCACCTTGATGTTCTGCCTCCCTGTGTGCCCAGAGCTATGGAGTATGCCCACAAGGAACTGTACCTCTGAAACTGTTAGCCAAAATAAACTTTTTCTCCTTTACATTGTTCTTGTCAGGTCTTCCAAGTATTGCTTGAAATAAGTATAAGTCCATTGAAATTTAAAATATTTTTTCTCTACAGATAATTCTACTTAATAGTATTTATGATATTAGACTTACTGTACCAAGAATCAACAACACATGTTTAAGAGATACTAAATGAAGATTTGATAATATTTTCTCACACAAATGTTGGTCAAGTAGTCATATATAAATTTTATTGTAAAAATTTGAGACCTTTCAATAGACATGTTATTTATTGGAAAGAAATAGCTTTTAAAGAAGGTAACAAAAGATGTGCCAGGATATACCAGATGTTTATTTTTACTATTTCATCCTCACTGTGGTATATAAACTACATATTAGGCAAAAATTTCAGACAAGAGTATCTGTTTCAGAAAGGTGAAACATCTTGGCCAAGTTCACAGCACATATAGCAAAGTAGGGTTTGAACCCAAGCCCATCTAACTTCAAAAATCTACTCCTTTCAATTATACTACACATTTACTCAAGGGAAAAAATGAGATGGTCAAGAAAAAGATAGACATAATCCTTTAAGTCTGTCTGAAAATCATCTCAAAGTACAGAAAACAAAATTGTATAAGTGAGGTTTTGTAAAAAAAAAATTTATGTGCTAAAATGAATCAGTTGAAACACTTACCATACCAGTTCACAAACTAATTTTCCATTGTTTTCGTCTTATTGCAGAAAGAAATATTTTGTGCCAGTTTTATAATTTCAAGTGATAAATTACTTAGATTAATAAATACATCCTCACAGCACTAAAAGGATAAAAATCATCTATACATCCCTAGCACTGATATTTTTTAAAATAGTGACCCACCAATTAGCTAATGTTGGTGATATAAGGGAAACAGGAAGTTCATTTCTTGAGGGAGGGGCAAGCTTTAGAATTCCTTTCATTAAATCCATCCATTTAATTCATGGACTCTGATGCAGTCCTCCAAGACCTTCAGACACTCTCATTCAAATGAGCAGGTTCTGATGCCTCTGGAGGAAGAGTGATTTTCCTGAAGCTCTAAGGGCTTGCCAAGACTCATTCGGGGGGACCCAGGTGTCCTGTTGACTTGTGGTTAATTAGGAATCTAGCACTGTTGGTAGCAAGTAAAGGTATTCACCTTGGCCTGAGTTAAGTGCTGTTTCCAGGACAGTGTTTCCAGATGTTTCCAAGAGACCTGAGACTTTAACAACTATAGTTTCAAGAAATGGGTTCTAGAAGCAGAAGATAAAACCCCCAATAAAGTACGGCCTGTTTCATGTGGTTTTCACAACTCATGCCAGCTCATGGGGATTCTGGGATCTATGACAAGAGAGCATGTCTTTGGGCCTGGGATCTGTGGAGGTGAGTGAAGTGAGAAAGTCCTTCCGTAAGGTCCATTTTAGGCTTTGAATGCTTTTAGATGCCAAGCAACCAGAGGGGTAACTAAATGACTGAAGACCCTATTGGGCAACTTTTTGCCATTCAAGGATGAAGGCCCACTATGACCAGTGGTTTTGGGTTTTGTGAGAAGCTAGAAATCAGTTTTTATTTTGTTATGTTAAATCTACCAGTTTTTAAGAAACATTTGCAACTAAGGTGAATCTCTAAAGTAGTGCTTAAGTCCCAGAAAATGATCCACAGGCCATATCACCACCATTTCACAAGTTTTAGGGGTCTGGAAGAGAGGGGTGCACTAATTTGGTGCTAGGAAGTGAATGGATTTGAATGCCACGGGGCTACATCAAAACCTTCCTTAGCTGCCTTCTGTCCTAATTTTCTGTATTTTTTTTAGGTAACTATATCCGTAGAGCATTACGTCAATAATTCCTTCTATCTATGACTCTCCAAATTAAACGTGCATAAGAATCACTAAAAGTGTATTAAAATGAAGATTACTAACTTCCACCTTAAGAGATTATGATTCAGTAGGTAGGGTTCTGGAATTTGTTCTTTAACACTTATCCTAGTTTACTGTAACACAGATGGTCTGGAGACCACACTTTGAGAAATACTGACTCATAATGGATGCTGATGGCTAGCACATCTGTTATTTCAGCTTGTTTCTTACCTGAGTTATAGATCTATGTAAGCAACTGCCTGCTGGAGATCTCTACCATCCCCGGTTGTGTATCTTGAACTTACTATTGTTTGTACCCAAATTTACTATGTTGCTTCATAGCCTACACACAAGTCTTTTATTCTTTAATCCATTGAAGAGTACCGTCAGCTTAGTTGCCAAAGCCAGAAATTTGCCCTTGCACCTTGGGTGGATGAGGACTACCATTCAGGGTGCACGGAGTATGTGGCAGGTAACAGCATGTCCTCCAAATAGCTGCTTTTCTATCCAAGTCTTGCCATGCCTGCTCAGTTGTTCTATCTTGGCTTTTGAAGTGTCATCCAGTTCTGAGAGAAGCCAATAGTAACGAGTACTTTATTTATTGAGGTTTACACTAGGTCAGGCCCTCTTCATTTTGCATGTCTTAACTCAATCTTGTTTTGAAGTCACTGAATTCTCTGTCTAGTTTTTGGCAGTTCAATAATCCCTGGGGCTATATCTCCTCCCTGTATTTTTAATTGCCAACTGAGACCTCTGCTGCAGAATAATGTCATCTTTCCACAGTGAGACCACCCACACTGGTTGAAGATTTCTGCTATTCTCTTCTCATGATTCCAGGGTTATTGGTGACAGCCTAAATTGAAATCATATTTCGCCTGTCTCCTTAGCTATTGTCAGTCAGGCTGCTGCTACCCTGAAACCACAGAGTGTAGGAGTTAGAAGGGAACTCAGAGATTGTCTAATACACTTTCCTTAGAAATTGAAGCCTAGAGCTCTCATGTGATTTACTAAGGGTAAGAATGGAGTGAGAGAGTTGGACATCAAACCTCGGTTTTCTCTCTTTAATAATGGGATGCAAGTTCCATTCTAGTCAAGTTGTGTGATACTGGAATTTTTGTTGTGTTGATTTTTTTCTGTATCTGGCTGCATCTAGAATAAATAGTGCCTGGACTAAAGTGATCATGAAGGGATACACCACAGATATTTTGATCTATGACTCATTGACAATACAATGACAAAAATGCTCCCTTGACATAAAGAATTGAGATTATATTAATAAGTATTATTTAAACATCATATTCAGTTATAAGAAGATTATGTTTAATGTAGTATGTGGACTGTTTACCACCTCTACTAAGGATGCAAAGGCAGAAATAGACATAAAACTATAGCAGCAAGGAACTAGCTTAATTATTCTGCATAAATGTCCCCTTGGAGAAATCTGCTCTGGTCATCCTGTCTAAAATTGTGACCCATGTCCTTCTCAATGTTCTGATTCCATCCTCTTCTCTCTCTCTCTCTCTCTCTCTCTCTCTCTCTCTCTCTCTCTCTCTCAGTGGCAGGAGTTGAAACCCAGGGCCATATGCATACTAGATAAGCACTCCAGCACTGAGCTATATCCCTCACCCTCTACTTTTCTTAATAGCACACTTTACCGGGTGATATTATATCATTAACACACATTGTGTTTACTGTATGTCAATAAGCTGTATCAGAGCATGAACTTCATCTTTTTCTCCACCAAAAATAGAAATATCTGACACAGAAGAGCTTCCTGAAAATGTTGGTTTTACATTTTGGAATGGAAACTTAAGTAACATGCAATACTTTGGCACTCAGCTGCCTAATATATGTCTTTGTAAATACAAACAAAATAAAAATCCAATGCAGTAAAATGTTAAAGTAAATGTGAGAGATTTGGATAACATTGACTGGAAAGATATTTACAAAAAATGAATTATCTTAAGTAAATGACTTCTTCAATGTATTTCCACCCTCTATCAGAGAAATAACCTGGTGTTATACATAAAATTGTGACATTTATAGAAGAAATATTGGCTTATTTATGAATGTGAATGTGGTGGGTTAAACAGTGTCTCTGAAAAATTCATGTTCACCTAGAACCTCAGATTGTGATCTTATTTGGAAATAGGATCTTTGCAAATGTAATTACAGTCATGTACCATATAATAACATCTCAATGTCAGATTACATATATGATGGTGGTCCCAAAAAATTGCATCTCCTGGTGAAATCCTAGCAATTTTAGTTTGTTTAAGTACACTCAAACATATCTGTACAATGATGACATTGCCTAAAGTTGCATTTCTCACAGCATGTTCTAAGGATGCTCAACTACCATCTCAAGGCAAAATCATTCTAGATTTGGAGGGGGCCCTGAATTCAACATCTTATTTCTTTTTTTTTTTTTTTTGACTTTTTTTTTATTGTAAACAAATGGGATACATGTTGTTTCTCTGTTTGTACATGGCATAAAGGCCTACCATTTGTGTAATCATAAATTTACATAGGGTAATGTTGTTTGATTCATTCTGTTATTTTCCCCTTCCCCCCACCCCTCCCACCCCTCTTTTCCCTCTATACAGTCCTTCCTTCCTCCATTCTTGCCCCCCTCCCTAACCCTAACTCTAATCCTAACACTAACCCCTCCCATCCCCCATTATGTGTCATCATCCACTTATTAGCGATATCATTCGTCCTTTGGATTTTTGAGATTGGCTTATCTCACTTAGCATGATATTCTCCAATTTCATCCATTTGCCTGCAAATGCCATAAATTTATCATTCTTTATGGCTGAGTAATATTCCATTGTATATATATACCACATTTTCTTTATCCATTCATCAATTGAAGGACATCTAGGTTGGTTCCACAATCTGGCTATTGTGAACTGAGCAGCTATGAACATTGATGTGGCTGTATCTCTGGGTATAGGCCAAGGAGTGGGATAGCTGGGTCAAATGGTGGTTCCACTCCAAGTTTTCTAAGGAGTCTCCACACTGCTTTCCAGAGTGGCTGCACTAATTTGCAGCCCCACCAGCAATGTAAGAGTGTACCTTTCTCCCCACATCCTCGCCAACACCTGTTGTTGCTTGTATTCTTGATAATCGCCATTCTAATTGGGGTGAGATGGAATCTTAGGGTGGTTTTGATTTGCATTTCCCTTATTACTAGAGATGTTGAACATTTTTTCATATGTTTGTTGATTGCTTGTAGATCTTCTTCTGTGTAGTGTCTGTTCATCTCCTTAGCCCATTTGTCAATTGGGTTATTTGCATTCTTGGTGTAGAGTTTTTTGAGTTCTTTATAGATTCTGGAGATTAGTGCTCTATCTGAAGTATGATTGGCAAAGATTTTCTCCCACTCTGTAAGCTCTTTCTTCGCATTTCTGATAGTTTCCTTTGCTGAGAGAAATCTTTTTAGTTTGAATCTATCCCAGTTCTTGATTCTTGCTTTTATTTCTTGTGCTATGGGAGTCCTGTTGAGGAACATCTTATTTCTTTTTAAAAGGAAGGAGATAGGGATTTGGACACACAGAGACAAAGAAAAGAGGATGATGCAAAGATGGAGGTAGAGATTGGAGAGATGACTCTGTAAGCCAGGCATTAACAGAAACCATCAGAGACCAGAAGAAGTAAGGAAGAATTTTCTTCTAGAACCTGGGGAAGGAGGTGGGATTAGGGGCAGTGTGTTTCAGCTGGCAACTTGATTTTGCTCTTAGAACCTCAGAACTGTTAAGAAAAAGGAACTGGGCTTGTAGCTCAGTGGTAGAGTGCTTGCCTAGCACATGTGAGGCAGTGGGCTCAATCCTCAGCACCATGTAAAAATAAATAAATAAAATACAACTTTTACAACTAAAAAGTATTTAAAACAAATAGAACTGTAAGAAAAAAAAATCTGTGTTGTTTCAATCCACCAAGTTGTGGTAATTTGTTGTGGCACTCTAGGAAGCTAAGAGTGGAAGAGGATATCTTTACTAACTCGTGAATAGGAGAATATATAGGTTGTGCCACAGATAAATCAGTCTACAATTTTTGACATTAAGTATTATTATTACACCTAATGCACATGAAAGCTCACTATGAGCACATAATGCTGTGTATGAGACTTGTCCTAAAACAGAGAATGGGTCATTCAGGTCTCTGGTTATGGTACTCAAGGGGCTCCAGTTGTGCCCTAAGGAAGCCCACTGGCAGAAGGAATTCCAAGCCCCTCACCCATTTCTTCATATGGAAAGTAGAAGGCAAGGGTCCTCCCCTCTGTCCTTGAAGGATGCAGGGAGATCTGCCCTCCCAGCCTATGGATAGAGCCTGAGGCTTACTGTTTTTCATTTCATGGCTACAGTAAACATGACCATTGTCTTCAAATACAAAATAAATAGATAAATGATTTTCTCTTCTTATTATTTAAAATTCTTGGTGCCAATTATTCCTCTTGTCTTCCATTTTACCCATCCATATCCTGTCTCTTTGACTCTTTCTTTACTGATAAAACAGCTGGAACTACGAAGTCTGTTCTCAACAACCTGGCATTCCCTACTTCTCCAAATAATGTACTTCAACACCCCACAAATCCCTGCTTCTGAGAATGGGCCACACCATTCCTGCTGTTACAGCTTCCTCTGCTTCACCCTCTCCCTGCTTTCCTTCCTCTCTCTGTCTTTCTCTCCTGTTTCTGCACATATTTGTTGAGAGCCTTCTGGGTAAGGCTGCTCCCTTTGCCTGGAATTTCTTCCTCCCCATCCCTTTTTCTTTATCTAAAATCTCCTTATCGCTCAATGTTTACCTTAAGCTTCTTCCATCTGGCTTTCTAGAGCAATTCCTAAGGTTAGTTTTATTTCTCTATTTCAAATTTCTACAGCCCTTCTGGTAAGGAAAATGCAGTTGGCCCTGATCCTATGTCACCTTATATAACTACTCAGGGTGATTATAAACCGTCTCTTTTCTGTTCATTTGGATCACAAGTTCCCTAAGGAAACATACATACTCTATTTGTCCTGGACACCTCAGCATGTCATTGTGCTTTGATAGCATTCGACCTCAGGGCTGTGAACACCCCAGCATACAGTTCACCAATCCCAAAGAAAGAACTAGGAGAGGGTTTGGATATTTTATTACTCTCACACTCCTTGGTGGCATCGTAGAACAAAATGAAGGACCACCCCATGCCTATAAGCAGGAGAGTGTACACAGGATAGATGGCTTGCCAGCCGCACATATGAATTTCTTCAGATGTTTTACAGGAATATGACTTTAGTTCACAACCAATGTCCTTCTTCCTTGATCACATAAAGACTTGGAGACAATGGAAATGCCCAGTTTCCCTCTTCCTGGCTGCCCCAACACATTTCTCGGAGTCTTCTTAGTTCACTTGCAGGAAAAAACAGGTCTTTCAGGCACCGACTGGTGTTTACCCCAACAGACAGACTAGTTGCTTGGAGTACATTTATTGACTGGATGGTGTGTTTGATACTTCTCATGAAGTCGAGAGTTCTTATAAACTGATATCTTTTTGTTCCCCAAATTAAGTCTCACCTGCTTTGGGTTAGATTCCTAAAACTTATCTAAGTGCCACCTGTTGAAAAGAGTTTTGTAGTAGAAGAGAAAAAGACCATTTGTTTCAGGAGAAACCAAACTAGAAAGAAAGAGAAGGTCAGCTCAAAACAGCCCACAGGCAATTTTGCCATTTAAAACCAGCAGTCACATTCCTGTGGGTGAGGTCATCAGGATCAAGTACTGCAACCAGAAAAGAGGCGCTGGTCAGTTCTCAGGGTCTCTGTGCAAGAGAGAGCGTGCAGCAGAGGAGAAAGTAAGAGGAGGTGGTGAAAGGAACCAAAGGGAGTGGGTGGCACGATTGCCCTTGCCTGTCCCTACAGGAGGAATGTCCCTTTGAGCAGCTACTGCATTTGTGCAAATTCTGCAAGACAGCCAGTGTGAGTGGCATCGATGCTGGCCACCAAGCAGGCAATAGCTTCACTTCTGGCAAGACTCTTAGTTTACCCTGTTTGCATGACTCCTTTGCTTTAAAAACAAGAAAAGTGCCTATGCCCAGTCAGTTACAGGGTTAAGTGAAGACTAAGTGAATTAGTCCTTTAGTTAAAGAAACTCTGTGGGACATGAAGAATGTAAGGGCAAGGGCGAAATGAATACTAATGATAATAAAAGCCAACATTTATGGACAACTTAATATGTACCAGACCAAACACTAAAATAAAACATACATTATTTAATCCTTATAACAACTTATGAAGCACCTGCTACTAATGTAAAAGGAGGATAATTTCTTTAGAATCATATTGCTATTTGACAGAACCAGGATTCCAGAACACAAGGTTTTAATATTCCAAGCAATAGACATGTGAAAACCAACTTTTCCCAAGCAAAATCCAGGACATGTGCCTAAAATATATCAGTTTACATTGGATTCAACGGGAATGAATATTTGAAATTAGGACCGCTGAGGAAAGTTCTGGCAATAGAGTTACTGCCCTTTAAATACCAGAATAAAATGATGGATCATATTCACTTTTCTTGCCTCTTTAGCAATAAGAATATTATACCATTTATATTTAGAATGTGCAATTAGCATCATCCCAATTGACTTATTGAAAGTTAAAAATAATTTTGCTTGGCATCCATTGATTCATGGACAAAAGTGTTCCTTGATTGACTTGGTAGAGGGTACAGATATTTCCAGCTATGGTTTCTTTTTGCTTTAAAAGGGTCACTTAAGATACAATTAGTTCATAATCAAATGTTTTAAAATGATTGAAGTATATATTCACCTTGTCTTTTTCTCTTTTTTGCAATACAGAGTAAATTGTATAATGGACTTTCTAGGATAAATGAGGTGAACAGAAAAACATGTCTCATGGTTATTTCTGATTTTGAACACTTGCATCAGATTTTACTAAGGAATTATATGAAATCAAGACATATTTTTAAGCCTATCTGCAAGGCTTTGTGTGTAGAAGTCAAGTAAGTAGATGATGGGCTAGTGTGATTTGAAAATTTCCTACTTAGTTGGGTGTGGTGACACACACCTGTAATTCCAGTGGCTTAGGAAGCTGAAGCAGGAGGAGTGCAAGTTTGAAGCCACCCTCAGCAACTTAGCAAGGCCTTAGCAACTTAAGGAGAACCTGTTTCAAAATAAAAAATAAAAGACACAAAGGGGCTGGGGATGTGGTTTAGTGGTTAAGCACCCCTGGGTTCAATTCCTGGTATAAAAAAATAAAAAATCCTACTTAACTTATTTCTGTCAATGTCAGGGTAATGAACTCCTATATCTAAAAGAAATGGAGCTGTTTGAATTGAAATGTGGATGATGGAATGGGAGATCTGAAGCCTTATCATCTTGGTTTCTCTTTGAACTTCTATCTATGCCCTTTGAAAACTGGTGAACATGGAAGAAATGACCAAATCTCTGTGAGAAAGCAATCACCACTTAAATATTAGGCTAATAGATGTTGACCCTGAGGATAGTTTTTATAGACTAGTGAGTTTGATGGGAAGTAAAAGTGCCCTGTATTGAGTATCTATTATACACCCAACAAATAGGTGTTTTGTACATCTCAGGTCATTTAAAACTCGTAACAGTTCTGTGTAGTAGTGACTGAGATGGAAGGAGACTGAAAAGTGGGAAAAGCAGTAGCCCAAAATCTGAGTAGGATATATTCTTGAAAGTTCCCTAAATCCATGTCCAGACTGAACATCTTACCACTTCAGTGATGAAGAAAGGCAGAGCTAGGGATTCCTATTGTAATTTAATAGTAGCAGTTTGCCTAAGATTATAGCTAGAACCAGAATTCACACTAACATTCCTTATTCCAAGTCTCCTGACTATAAAGCTCACATCTTTCCTGATAGATGGGAAGGAAGTATACAATGAGAGGTTAAAATGTGGGCTTTCAAAGCCACATTGCCTGGCTTCTGATTCCTTCTCTACCACTCTGGTTACTTGTGAGATCTAGAATGAGGTACTCAGTCTCTGTGCGCCTCTTTCCCCAAAGGAAAACGTGTATTCTCTACTTCATGTGTAGCAACTATCTTACAGGATTGTCAAGAGTTTAAATGTTTTAATAAATGAAATGAACATGACACACAATAAGCCTTCAATAAGTTGAGACTTTATTATTATGTGTTATTGTGACAGATCAAAATATAAATAGTATTCCTCTGCCTGGTCCTGAACTAGAGATCCTGGGCATCTCCCAAAGCAAAGGGAACAAGTTTCTTGGTCTCTGGTGAAAAGAGAACTTCAATATAGAAAACAAACCTTGCCCATTTCATTCTTTTGCTTAGAATGGTCTTGAAGAAACATATTCTCTAACCCAAGTCCTCTTAAGAGATAATAGCAATGATCAAATTTATTCTTAAAAATAATATTAAACAAAGCATGATCTAAAGCTAGGGTAAAAAGTTCCATGTAATTGAAACAAGAAATTTAATATTTTCCTGTTTCAGCTGACTAGAGTCCTTCCTTTAAATGGAGATCCAAGGAAAACACAACACATGTAACACATGTGAAACAGTTATACAGTTTAACAATTCTTTGGAAAATAATCCCAATTATAATTATAAAGTTACAGTAGAATCTGATAATTAATCTATGTAATGAATTCAAAATTTGTTTGATTCATTGCTCTAATTTACTACATTAGGTGCTGAAGATGAAATGGTAAAATTTAGTTTTTGCCTTTATAGAATTCATGGCTTGGTGGGGAAGAAAAAGAAGTTGCAAATGTACTACAAAAAAAGTGTCTAAACAGAATGTACAAGTGCATGGGAAACAACTCTTTCTGGAAAAATCTGCTGAAGTCATTACAAAAGAGAATCTTACTAAGCTAAGAATTCCATTAAATGATTTTAAACTATGACTACAATGTAGATGTATGTGATTACTTTTAAAATCTAGAAACATGTCAAACTAATGAAAAATATGACCATGAACTTCCAATTATCCCTGTGCAGATCTGCTACATTGCAGGACTTGGGAATGACTCTCTCCATCCCATCTCAAAAATCTGCTGACATCTCAGCTCTTCTTGCTACTCAACCAGTTTCTGAATCATTATTTCAGGAAGGGCTACTTTTCTCTTCCTAAATTTGCTACTCTAGGCACATATGAATTACCCCAGTTTCCATTTGACTATTCAAACTAATGATCACTTCCATTAGCAAGGACTATTATGCAATATCATCATACCAGATAGCAGCTTTTAAACATAATATAAGCAAGCAGTAAACTGGCATAGCAGCTGTCATTAGCTATGGAAGGAAACAGAGACCAACATATATGATGGAAAGGAGGTTACATAAGTAAAAAAGGAATTCCTCAAATGTGTTCCAAGGTCCTTCCTGCCCCAGGCTGCAGAGAATCATTTAAATACTACAGAAAGAGGTTCCTGAGAGCCTTAGGCTGCAAAAAGTATAACAACTACGCATGTGTTTGCTCATCTATGTTTATAAAAATGTGTGTATGCATGAGTGTGTGTATTTATATGTGTGTAAACACGTGAAGACGTGTATTTGTGCATGTCTTTTATGAATTTGTATGCTTTCTGTATATTCATGCATGTATGTACATATGTGAATATATTTGTATAGTTTGTATATGTGTGATAAGAGAGAGACAGAGAGAGAGAGAGAGAGAGAAAATAGACAAGCTGCAAAGTATGTATAAGATATAAGACTTCTCATACTCCTGTGGGCTCGCTGTCCCCACCCCCATCTTTGGCATCACCAAGACCCAGGAGCAGAAGGATGCTCTGTGACCTGAAGCTGCGTTAGAAAGTTTGCTGCTCCTTAAAGACATTCCACTGGGAACCTCATTGGTTACCTGCAGGATGTGGATTGTACAAGTCTGCCAATTCCCGCAGGAGGAAGGGACGGCTGTTGACACCCTAGGCTGAAACTCAGCGGCCCCCACCCCCCTTCCAGGTTCCTAAATCTTCCTCTGCCTGCGGCTGCCGCTCTGCAGAGGCGGGCCAGCCCGGGCAGGCTCTGCCGCGGCGCTCGGGGCCCGCGGGCTGGAGTCGGCCCGCGGTTGGGGCGGGAGGCAGGGGAGAGGGCGGGGGCGGCAGGAGGCCATGCCTCCAGCTGCGGAGGCTGCCGCACAGCTGGAGCGGCCGCGGTCACCTGCGCGGCGCCATCGCCCTTGCGCTCGCGGTGTCCAGCCGGCGGCGGCGGACTTCACAGTGCGCGGCGAGAGTCAGCACGGAGGGCGCCCGGCGTAGGCGGCGGCGGGTGTGGGCCGAGCCGGTATTTATAGCTCGGTGACAGCAGCGGCGGCAGCGACGCCGCGGGTCCGTCTCGCTGCGCTTCCCAGCGAGGCCGCCGGTGCGCCGGAGAGCTGTGCTTGACCCGGTCTCCCGTGTGCAGTCGCCCGGAGCCTGCTCGGCCCCCTTCGGGTGAGTACGCGGCCCCGCGCCGGGCGCCTCCCCGCCCTCGGTCCCGCCGCAGCCCAGCCCGGCCGGCCCCGCCGCCCGCAGCCCCAGCTGCCTCCCGCGAATGCGGAAGCGGCCGCGGAACCCCGGCCCGGCCCCCGAGTTCCCCGGCGCCTTTCTCCTCCCTCCCGGAGGATGGCATCCAAAGAGGCAGGGTAAAGTGTCAAGGAGGGAGACGGACGCACCAGCCCGTGGGTGAGGGCGGAGGAGACTCCCAGGCTCAAGGCTCTTGGTGGGAACCTCAAAGTCCCGGGCTCCAGGCGGGTAAAGGATGGTAGAGCAGTCCTTGAACTTTCTTCGCTTCAGTGATTCCTTGGATAGGACATGAATACAAGCCCTGTTTTTGTTAATGAAACGAACAGGTTGCAGTTCATAGGTGTCGTCCTTTAAAAAAAAAAAAAAAAAAAAAAAAAACGGGGTGGGGGAAGAGAAGAGAGAAGACAGAATGAGAGGAGAGAGAGAGGAGAGAGGAGATCTACCGACTTGTGTGTTTGGATGTTTGCTAACTTCATCGTGACTAAATAAAACTATTTTTTCGTTTTCTATTTTTGAAAATGCCACAGACCCACAAGTGTGTTTGACCAATGTAGTAGCTTTTGGCTGTCATTATTCATTCTACTGTCTGTGGAACAATGAAGTGTGTGTTTGGGGAGTTGAGGGGGGACAAGTAAACATCACATGCTTGCTTTAGTATGTATGTTTGGAGATAAGTTTCATTAACCAAAAAGAAACGAAAAATTGAGTGAAAGAATGGTAAATATAAGGTCATTCATTTCCCCTCTAATTATAAGGGATATATTGACTGACATGCAAGGAAGGACCATTGGGAAGCTTTTGGGGTTTTGTTTTGTTTTCAGAAACAACTACTTCCAATTTATTGAATATAAAAAGTAGTAGGATCCCTGTAAAAATCTATTTTTGTTAAAAAAAGTATTGACTTAAAAAAAAGTCATAAGTCTTTCTTTTACTCCACCAGTCTTTGGAGTTTAAAAAACAATTAGGAATTTTGACATTTTGACTCAGGTAGTTATCCCTCTCCTCCAACCTTTCATTAAATCCATGTGATCAGAAACCAGTACTTGTCAGCTGGGCACTCTGGCCCATGCCTGTAATCCCAGATATCCTGGAGGCTGAGGCAGGACGATTGCAAGTTTAGGGCGGGCCTGGGTGATTTAGCAAGACCCCGTCTCAAAATAAAATAAAAAGATCTGGGGACATAACTCAGTGGTAAAGTGGTTGCTCAGCATGTGTGAGGCTCCGAGTTCAATCCCCAGGATCAAAAAACAAAGAAAAGCCAGTACTTGTCAGTCTTATTTAATTTGATTGTTTAAGCTGCCAGTCATTTAAAAAATAATTTCAAACGTGTGAATTTTATTTAATATATAAAATAATATTTAATGAATATTTGCCTTGGCACTATTTATAGAGTATGACCATGGCAATTCATTCTTTATCAGAAACAGATGCCACTAGAAGGAACTTCACACTTTTAAAGAATTTATTGGTGACTGTTTGATTACTTTTTAACATTATAACATGATGGGACTTTAAAATATTTTGCTGTTCCAATAGAAAGTTGTCATTGTCTGAAGGACTCAGACTTACTTCACTTTCAGATTCTGCCTTAAAAACTTTCATTGATTGTTGTCCCAAGGACTGCAGGATAACAAAGGGGAGAAAATCACTTAAAGGTTGAAACAATATGAAGAGAAAGTCTAGGATGTGATTTATGGTTGGGATCCTCTAAAGTAGCTAGGGCACCACAAATGCTGTCCTGGTATCTGTGCAGAACCATTTATGGTGGTTTCATTGATTGACTTAAAAGGTTGCTTTTTATTTAAAAGGCTATGTGGTCTTTTGTATTGGATTAAGAGTTTCAGCTTTACTTTTGTTATTATTGCTATTTGTAGTTCTTAAACCTGTATTAAGCACTCGCATTATATAAAATGCTTTGTATCATTTCCCTTCACCTGTCTTCTATAATCATCTAAGATTATATACTGTGACCTATCCTTACGTTAGAGTTGGTCCAGTCAAGCATGTATGTATTTGGTTTATCTACTTTTCTTTCAATTCTCCTTTTATAGACTTGGATGTCCCATTATCCAGAGTCTGCTGTCTCTGGAATGGATTCTTCAATGTTTGTTTTCTTATCCAAGGCTGTACTATTATCCATTCATCACCCACACATCTATTTATTAATTTATGCATTCATTAGTAAATATTTATTGAGTGCTTACTAGGTGCAAGTCATCACCCATTGAAATTTTATTCTGTATTTTATACTTCACAGTGTAGGGAATATGACAGTAATTTAAAGTATGCACTTTGGATTTATATAGAAGTAGTTGTACCTGTTTCTGCTGGTTGGTAGCGGTATGATCTTGGGCACATTACAACCTCTCTGAATCTCTTTTTCTTCACTGGCCAATACAAATGGTTGGTATAAGGACTAATTGAAATAGTGAGTGAAATGAGCATTCCAACAGCACAACCCATAAAAAACACTCAAACTGTTAGTATGCGTATGTTGACTGCATCTACTGAACCTCTGTTCATCTCAGGAAATGGCAATTCCATTCTGGATTTTGTGTAGGCCGTGTCCATATGCAATCCATTAATAACTCTTTTTTTTTTGGTGGGGGGTGGTACTAGGCATCAGACCTAGGGGTGCTTTACCACTGAGCTACGTCCCTAGACCTTTTTTTATTTTAAGACCAGATCTCCCTAAGTTTCTGAGTGTCTTACTAAACTGCTAAGGCTGGCCTCAAACTTGTCACCTTCCTGTCTTAGCTTCCCAAGTAACTGGGTTTACAGTCATGAGCCACCATACCTGGCTCCCTTAATAACTCTTGTTGGCTCTTTCTTTTAAATGTATTCAGAAGCTGAGCTGTTTAAACTGTCTTCATCTATACCTGTCTAGTCCAAGGTACCTGGCAATAGCTTCCCCTCTTCTGTTCCTTGCCTCCTACAAAGTATTTTAAACCAGCAGACAAAGTGGCCCTTCTGATATGTAAGTCAGATTGTATCACCAAGTTCAATCAGGGTGAAAGCTCACAACATAGGATGGCCTCAAGGCCTGATCATGATGAAATACTTCCTCCTGGACTTCATCTCTTCCCTATTCCCCAGTACCATATCCTGTCCAGTCATATTAACCTTCATGTACTACCTTAAATGCACTAAGCATGCCCCTGGCAACAGGCCTTTCCAACTTCTGTCCCTCTATCTGGTTGATTCTTTCTCAATATATAGTTATCTTCTGGCCTCTGGCCCTTCTTTCATTTGTGTCTTCTTCTGTCAGCTTGTAGTGAGACCTTCTTCAACTTCCCTCACTCTTGACTCCCTATTGACTTTTCCTTGCTTTAATTTTCTCTACCCACTTTTTGAAATACTATGTATTTAATTTTGTTGGATTTGCTCCCTACAAAGAAACTATCAGATGCTTGGAAACAGGGAATCTATTAGTAACCTTATGATCCAGAGTCTACTCTCTCTGGAATGAAATCCTCAGTGTGTTTCTATTACCTCAGCCTGGTCTGTTTATCAACCACAAATCTCTTTATTCATGTAGTTATCTATCAGAAAATATTTGCTGACTGCCTACTAGGTAGGAATAAGCAACCTCAGCATGTAGGCTATTGTCTAGCACAAAATAGGTGATTAGTAAATATTGAACAAGTGAATTAATGAATGTTAATATGGAATGAAATCTGACTTCATCACTTTTTATGTGTGATTGTTTCACTTTTTTGCTCTGAAATGTTTGATGATTTCCTAATCTCTACTCAATACAGACCAACACTTTTTAAAAAATAATTTTCCTTGAATTGACCCCAAATCATTCTAAATTCTCACAAGACACCTCCAAACACCCTGTGTTCCAACCACACAGAACTACTGATATGTCTCTGTGTTGGTCCCAGGCTATTTCCCCTGTCCCTTGACTTAAAACATTCTCCCACTTGATAGTTCTTACATCTTTCTCTCTCTTTTTTTGTTCCTTTGAATTCCTTTGAAATACTGACTTGAATTAAAATTTTTGACTCTACTAGTATTCAGTAAATACTTGTTCCTCCAGAGTTGGATACCATTAGTGAATGGAAGGCCTATGAGTTTTCAGTTTTAGCCTAATCTTACCAAAACATTATTGTGGCTATTATATGAAAAAGGAGGGGCTTCTGAAATAGGAACATCTACCTAATAATGTCATTACATATGAGAAGAAATTAAGTTTGTGTCAAATAGTCTTGTTCTAAGGTGCAGAATGCATATCAGTGATATATAGCAAAAGGAAAATCAGATCAACTCAATTACTTATACTAATGCTCAAAGAAGAAAGAATTCAAGTACTCCTGTAGTTACATGATTCCCATTTCTTTCTGATCATGCTATCAAGGTCAATTTGAATAGTAATAGCTCCTTTCTTCCTGGAAGTACTGTGAATCTTTTATATCAGAAAGTTTTATTATCAAAAACTTTCTAACCAACATGTGAAGAGCAAGATATTGGAATTTATGTTGTTGCACAGGAAAGGCGTAGTATAGTGTTGAGGCCAGGTAGCTTTAATTTGAATCCTGGCTCTGATGTAGACAAGTTTTATTCTTTTGTACAGTCTACCAAATTTGTGGGTTGTGGTGATGCATGCTACACAGGAGGCTGAGGCAGGATCACAAGTTTGAGGTCATCCTTGGCAACTTCATGAGACCCTGTCTCAAAATAAAAAAAATTAAAAGGGCTGGGGGTGTAGTTCAATGATAGAGTATCCCTGGCTTCAATTCCCAATACTACAAAAACGAATAAACAAACACGAGCAAAACAACACCAACACTACTACTAAACTGTCAGTCTCAGTTTCAACATTTGTGAAATGGGGAAAGTAAGAGCGTTTTCTTCTCTGGGCTGCTATTAAATTTAAGAGATACTTATAAAGCTCATTAATATACTGTCTGGCATATAGCAAGTCCTCGTTAAATGTTAGCCCTGAGTAATAATGATGACGATGATGATATGTGGAGCCTGCTGCTAAATGGAATGGGGTTGTGTGTGGGTAAATCAGTGCTGTTACTGGCCAAGTCACCACTGCAGTCATTGAACCTGGCTGCTCTTCTTTTCTTTAGTGGAAGTTGAATGTCAGGTTTCTCTGCCTTTTTCTCATTTCACCTAAACAATGAAGGAGTTTCTCTTTCTGAGTGTACCACTCAGATCATTCATAGATGTCTATGGATTGCCCACAGCATTGTGCTGTGCCCAAGAAGTAAACAGCTTCTCAAGACCTCTTTGAGGAGCTTACAACCAAGTGAGGGAGATAAACACATACAGGTAATTTCACTAGGCTGCTAAGATAAAAGCACACTCTCATCTATGGTTGCAGAATTGAATTTTTAAATATGAAAAAGTTTTGCAAACTATGTACCCCATGTAGCATAGTCAATTTGAAAACCTCATTTCTAAATTATTAACAGTATAGTTATCAATCATATTGATTATAGAAATACTTGTGTGAACTATAGAGGTGAAAGCAATTTTAGTGCTTTGAATGATACCAGGGTACGTAAGGAACTAGACAACAGGGCCAACATGACTAGGCAAACTTTTGGCAATCTTGTGTTGTAAAGTAGGATAAGCAGAAACTATTCAAGCTATTATGTAAACTTTTGAAATTTGGGATCCCCCCAGAAGATCATGTCAACTTCTGGATAATGTGGAAAGTATTTATTCTTATAATAAAATAAAATGATGAAATGATCAATATCATTTTTTTAGTCCTTACTAGTAGAAATAAAGAATGAACTATAAGCATGACTGGAAATGTCTTACTGAAAAAGCGCTTCCAGCTCTGTAGCATATTAGAAAGATTAAGGACTAGGTATCAGTGTGGATTCAAATTCTGTCTTTTCCACTTGCTGAGTATGTGAACTAAATGGACAACTACTTTGAGCCTTGATCTTCCTAACTGTAACATAAGAGTGACAGTAGCATTCCTAGCATTGCTGTGGGAATTAAATGAGATTAGATACTAGTGCAGGATTGTTGCTCAGTACTATAGTTCTCTGTCCTGAAATAGCATAAATTCAGGAGTGGAACAGCTGTCTCCAAATTTTTTGAATGTTCTAATTTAACTTGGGCATGTGGAAATTATATAGCCCACAAGCAAGATTCTGAGGTTAAAAATAGCAACAAAATAAGTATATGCCAGTCCTCCACAAAGTGTTTTAAAAAAAGAATCAAGGTCATGTATATTCAGTGGTCTGAATTCTGCTGTGTTGATTATGTGTGTGCAAGGTGGGAGGGGAGGTGGTGGTGGCACTCCCTAGAATCCCTCACTGCTAATAGGTGCCTCATTGGAAGTAAGGCATTATAGAAACTTTCTAAAGGATACTTTGTGCAGTGCTGATGGGCATGTAGCACAAGTCCTCCTTCAAGAGTCATTGGTCCTTGAGAAGATTTTTGTGAATTTCTCTTTGGTGGTGATCTTTGGAAAGATGTTGCATGAAATTGAATTGAAAACTGATGTATTTCTGCATTTTTGCACACTGGATATCATGAAAATTCACAATGCTCATTTTTATACTTTACTACTTGTTCTGTTCTCTGTGTGAGAACCACACACATGGGTCCCAGCTGCTGTAGTGGGTGATAGTCTCATGGAAAGAAAAAAAGAAAGAAACGAAGGAGGGAGGGAAGGAGGAAAAGAAAGACCCATCTTGTGAAAGTCACCATTCCTAAGTGATCTGAGCTTGGAACAGATATTTCAGAGTGTTCATGAAGATCATAAGGGACCTGAAATTGCTTAGAGGCCTTATGAATCCAAGGTTGCAGTGATTATGGATTTAGCTGAATTACATTGCCAATTCTTTTGCATGTTTACATTGCTTTTCTAAAATAGTTGTGGCATGTCTTCATTAACTTAGATTGTGAGTTTAATTGACATTCATCAGCCCAGAGTATTGATTGAGATTTGGGACCCTTGGAAACTTATTCTTAGATCTTCCATTGATTTAGAAGCACTTCAGGCTTGTGGTGTAATCTTTGTACTTTTTGCCAGTTGTAAAATGAGGTTTAACAATGAATTTCATCCCCAAAGTGTCCAGAATCAGTGAAGGATTTTTTTACTTACATAATTTTACCTGTCCTATATAAGTATACAATTGCATCTAGAGAAGAAGGCATTCTTGGGATTGGGCCCTGGATCTTTCCATGAGAAAGGGAAAGTGTGTAGATGATCCTTGGGGTCATACTTCAGAGGCTCAGATCAGCTCTCTCCTGCTGGGTGACCTAGGGAAAGTTGTAACCATGTGAGCCTTAATTCCCTCCCTATAAATTAAAGGGATGGGAATGATAATAATAATAATAATAATAATAATAGTGTTCCAGTGGCTTGTTATGACAAAAATGCCACAATGTTGCAAGCAGACATCCAGTAGAGAGCCTGTCATGTTAGGGATTGTATACTTTGCAAGGGTTCTTCTTCCCGCTCTAAGGTTTAAATAAATTGAGAAAAAAGAAAAATAAATTGGTATATGGTCATCAAATTACTGCCAATATTACTTTTGTTTTCAAGATTTAAACAGTTTTATTGCTGAAAAAGCAGATGTAGCTTAGTCTGAGAGCTAAATGAGTTCACTAAAATGAACCCTAGAATTGGATACCTACTAACAAGACTTAGTGGACTTAGACAAGCCTCCCCATGTGGGAGTCTCAGCTGGTGTGCTTCAGGGGCAGGCTGGTTCCTGAAGAGGAAAGAGGAAAAGCAAAGTGAACCTCTGGAGGTGGGGCCTGGACATTTGCATTTTAAGGTGGTTGTGCTTCCTGAGCAGGTCTGGGTTAAGACCCATTGCTGTAGGCATTTTATAAGCTTTTGCAGTGCCTCTATGCCTTTGGGTATTACAGAAGTTCATACACAGGTGCACATTCATCCACGAATAGAAAGAGATTGGAAAAGTTTATTTACCAAATTATTAAGTGATCATGACTCTGAGGAGAGGGAATTAGGTAGAGGAGAATGTTTATTGGGTGTTTCTTTTTTTTCTTTTTTTGGTGTTGCTGGGGATTGAACCCGGGGCCTTTACTTTCGAGGGAGGCACTCTACCAGCTGAGCTATATCCCCAGCCTGGGTGTTTCATTATTATTGTTGTTGTTATTATGTGTTCAGTTTACTTCTGTATTATTCCAGTTTTTAGATGACTATGGTTGTAAAGTGAAATAATCTAAAATAGGAAAACAGTTGCATTGATCTTATACCCTGTGCCTCTTTCTCCCCATGTCATCTCAGTTATCATCCCAATTTTGGATGGTGTCCTGCCCTCTCATGTGTCCTGTCCTCTCACATCCCTTCCATTCTTCCTAATCTTTTTTTTTTTTTTTTTTTTTTTTTTGGTTCCAGGGATTGAATTAATTCAAGGGTGCTTATTTAACTTATTAAGTCAAACCCCATCCCCTTTCTTCTTTTGTTTTATTTTGAGACAGGGCCTTACTAAATTGCTGAGGCTGGCCTTGAATTTATAATCTTCCTGTCTCAGCCTCCCAAGCTGCTAGGATTACAGACATGTGCTACCACGCCTGGCTCCCCCTACTCTTTATTCCCCTTTTTTCCTAAATTCCCAACTAAAAGAGGTATGATTAGATAGCAGGGAGGGGAAAATATTAACCTTCCTCAATCTACTGTGTCCTGGTGCCAGTAGGAACAGGCATCAATCATCTCATCCAGGTACCTCTTTACTGAACTGTTGTAAATCTGACCAAATAACAGGAAGAGACTGCTACTTGTTTCCCACTTAAACTCTGTTTCTCTCTTCCCACACAGGTAAACTGCGGCATCGAAGTTTTGAAGGATGGGTAAAGATTTCCGCTATTACTTCCAGCATCCCTGGTCTCGCATGATTGTGGCTTACTTGGTGATCTTCTTTAATTTCTTAATCTTTGCGGAGGACCCAGTTTCTCACAGCCAAACAGAAGCCAATGTTATTGTTGTTGGAAACTGTTTTTCATTTGTAACAAATAAATACCCTAGAGGAGTTGGCTGGAGGATTTTGAAGGTGCTTCTATGGCTACTTGCCATTCTCATAGGACTAATAGCTGGCAAATTTCTCTTCCATCAGCGTTTGTTTGGTAAGTAGCATAACCCATGAAATGTAATGTTGCTAATTATTTAATTTCTATTCTTCAAGATAGAGCTCCTATGTTACTAAGAGCCAATTTATGTGCATTTTAGTTTGTCCTCCAGCCTTAATTTGTAATGCATTGCCGTAACTAGGTTTTTCAACTATTCTCTATTTAATGATGTACTTTTTTACTGCCTAAGGAGTGAAATTAGTATAAGGCAAAATTAGTACCAGACTTCATTATAAATGGCTTTGGAGATAAATGAATGTGTATATAATCTTATCTAGGGAAGACATGGAAATAGCTCCTTTCTCATAAGTAGGTAGTACCTAAGTGAGGTACAGGAAAGAGGTTGTAAATTATAAAAAGAATGACTCCTTATCACACCATATTTTCATTAAAGTAAGCTAACCATTGCCATTTATTGGCCAATCAGGGCATGAGAACTAGAACGCTAACTTCTTATCATTTTTTTAAAAATTGGCTTTACGATGTTTATTTTGTACCTGGTCATTCACAGAGCAGTACATTAGTAAGGAGTCTCTTAGTAGTAAATAATAGAAAAAGAGACTAAATTAGTTTTTTTTAAAAAAAGGTAACTTATGATAGGGATATTGGGATATTTCACAGAGACCCAGGATAGAGTTCATTTTAGACAATGGGATGGAACCAGGGCCTTGAATTCTGTCAGGATGCTCTTTGTCTCAACTTCTCTATCATATCTGCTGCATTCTGCTTTCACCCTGAAGATCCATTTATATCCACCCAGAGAAACTGGCTTGACTTTCCTGGTCCCTAGTTTAAACTCTCAGAGAAGGGACTGGAGTTGACCAGTTTGTGGTGGCTCCCACTTCAGCCTAATCAATTTGACTAAGAGGTGGGTGGTATTTATTCAACAGATATTCCCTGATTACTTATTACATGTCAGACCCTCTTTTAGAGAGTGATTCAAACAAACAAGGTTACTGTCCTCATAAAAACTTACCTCCTACAGAAGAGAGATTCAACAAATGTATATCTAATACATGAAGAGGTGATACATACCACGGGGTAAAATATGTAGTTTTAAATGCTGCAGCTGGATCAATTAAGAAGAGAATTTAATAAGAAAACTTTGCATTTGGCAATTATAAGATCATAGGTGACAGAGTATTTGCAGTCTAGAAGTGGTTGAGAAACAATGTCAATGTTCTAAGGAATTAGCAAATAAATATTCACATATATACATGTACATACAATTCATCCCTATTTCTCAAACTGTTGCCATCTGTTTCTATCACATAAATATATGAAATGAACATACTTTATATTTATTATCTATGTGCATGTGTATATACACAGTTTCAAGAAATTTCATGAGACAATGGAAGATATAGGGAAATAGCTAAAAATGGAAGAAGGAGCATGGGCAGATTTTTGAGTTGGTTGAGTTGTTGGTGGTTTTATCTGAGGAATGAGATTAACTGACCTGCTTACAGTTGCAGGGGAAGGAGTTAGATTGAAGTGAAAATATAGTAGAAAATATCTCTGAAGGTCTTTGGGACTTAGGACACAGGTAAAAATGGTGGCCTTAAGACAGGTCTCCAATCCTAATGCCTACTAGGAAGTAAATCATGCCGATAATCATGTGAATGAGTTGGGGAAGCTGATCCTCCCCTAGTTGTGCCTTCACATAATAAGACTGGAACCTCAGACAACAGCTTGACTGCAACCTCATGTAAGACCTACAGCCAGAGGTCCTGAATTTTTGTGTAATTTGTTAGAAATCAATAAATGAAATAATAATTACTTATAATTAAGGGGAAAAAAGACAAGAGGAGAGACCCTGGCTCCTGAGATCCTGGGCATGAGTAAGATAAGGAATGGTGCTCTGATAGATATGTTTCAGGTGGAGGAGTAGGAAGGGGAATATTTCTCTACCTGATAACCTTCATTTTACTATGAAGAAGAGCTGAAGAAAAATATGGAAGGGTTTGATGATAGAGGCTTAACAAAGTGGTCAAGGGTTGGAATGGTGATCTTCAGGAGTACAGAAGTGAACTGACTATACACAAATGAAAGGGTTGCTTATTGTCACTAAGGGCCAGTGAAGTTAGCCACCATAAATTTGAATGATATTAATCTGAATGTTGAGCAGTTTTCTCTTTGAGAGTTCAGTCACCTGGAACACAATTTGAGAGTGATTCATCTGCATGGGACTGCTCAGACTTTCCCTGTTGGAAACAAAAGATGGAAGATAAAGGAAGAGTTCTTGCAACAGAGTTACTAATTTGATCAACAGGGAGTTTTGAATGGACATGAAAAGGAGATGATGGGAGATAGTGGTCTGGAAGAAGTGGACAAGGGCCTGGAGATTGGGTGACAACTGAACAGGTGAAATGGGAGTAAGAAAAGGCACAGGAATGGTGGGTGTGGTTGAATGACATGTTGTAACAGATGTACGGTCATTCTGTAGTGGTGATTTCCATCTAGGGTGTGGACTTTTGAGTATGTGTACTAAAGTGGAGCGCAGAGACAGATCATTGACACAGAGGTTATGAAGTAACAGGGTGTTGGTTGTGTTATCTATCAAATACTGAGTGAGCATAGTGCTGTGCATAGTAATCATGGATAGAAGAAGTTAATTGTGGGTGGTAGGTGTGAGAGGGTTGTAGGGAACATTCCTCAAGCTTATTTGTCAGCAGTCGCTGACACCGTGGTCTAAGTAAACCAAACAGTCTGGACAGAGGAACTGAGGAAATGGTAAAGACTCGCCATGGATTGAAGGCCTTTGCAGTTACTGAGGCTGAGCTACAAGCTGAGGGGAAGCCTTGCTCATCAAGCATCCCAGCAAGCTGTGATGTGAGTTCGCCCGCCCGTACTGCCTCGCCTCATGCTATGTGCTGGAACTTGCCCTTCTCCCAGTCCTTTGTCTCAGACCGTCTCTGTTGCTGGGCAGAATCACTAAGGGATACTTGGTTAGTTTACATTATTAAGATGTATAGCTCATCTATAGGTTGGTTCTTTTATGTTTTAACAAGCCTCTTAACCTGATTGGATAATGTGCCTGTATATGTCTTGAACAATCCCTAAGTAGAATGAGATCTGTGCCTTCGAGCCTGGTCTCTGATGTCTGGACTGGTAGGCATCGTCATCACTCACTCTCAATGGGACCCCGTCTCCTAAAATAACAGAGAGTCATTTTGGAAAAAGTGGGTGAAGAGTTCATGGCACCCAAAAAGCATCCACTACAATTTATTGCTGAATTTGTTTGTAACCCACTTGGGGAATTTTTTTCATTGTAGCAAGTCATGACAAATTTAGACCAGAATATTCAGTTTTGAGAAGGGTTATTTTCCTTTATTAAAAATTGCTTGAGAATCATAAGTTTAAGGTGCTGCTGTTACTAAGAAGGACATGTCATTTGATTTTTGTGATTCCAACACTGTAAGTCATTCTGTTGCAAACTCTTATCTCTTGTACTAAAATCACATTTCAGTCATGGCTTACATTTTAATTCTCCTGTTAGTATAAGTAATTTAGTACCAAAGAAGCTTACTAGATTTCAAGTGGTCTACTGAGTGCAAATTATTTTCAAATAATATAAAAGTATATCTTATTTTTTTTACTTATAATCAAAAAGACTCTGTAATGTCAGCTTTATCACTTTGATAATTTCCTTATCTTTTTATTCCTTACTAAAAAATCTGAAATCATATGGGGTACTAGAGAAGAAATGATAACTTGTAAATCTTGGCAAGTAAGATAGTGGACTTTTGATTCAATTTCCTAATGAACTCCAAGCTTATCTTCTCTTTCTGTTTCCCTTTATCTCTCTTCATGGCCATTATTTCATGAACTATGTTTCCTTGGTTCATGAACTCTTAATCATTTCCTCCTCCTCCAGTTCATTATGGATCTGACAATAATTTTTCTATATTACTAAATGGCTCTTACCACCCACAGAATAAAATCTAAACTCTTTCTATTGATTTCCAAAACTGTTTATGACCTATTCCTGCCTGACTGCAAACTTTATCTCTTGATACTCCATGCTGCACAGAATTATTTTTGGTTCTCAATCCTGCCATGTTCCTTTATGCCTCTGTGCCTTTTGCACTTGTACTCTGCAATGACCATCATGTTTATTCCCTTCCTGTCAACTTGGCTTGCTTCTAAGCTCTAGTTCAAGCATTATCTCCTCTGTGATGCCTTCTTTGACTCCTTCTTATTACACCTAAGGTATCATTTCTTCAGCTCCCATTTGTGACCACATGAACCAAAAGAGTACAACAGGGTGCTCTGGAACTGACAGCCTGCAGCTTCATGGGAAGAAATCCAAAATTTAATGCAAACACAAATGTTCTTATTGACTTGGAGTGTGATAAATGTTTCCATCCTTGTTCCCAAATAACTAGCATTTATACATAATTCATTTCAAAAGGCTATATTTAAACCTTTAACAATTTGTGAGTACAAGCTTATTGTAGGTGGTGGTGTTGAGGGTGACGATGATGGTGTCTGATGTTGGGAGGGGGACTGATAATTGCAAGCACAGAAATTTTTTTACAGAAACATTGAGATGGTTTACAAAATGATCAGAATAATTTTGTGGCATCAATTAAACAGTGTCACTTTTTGGCATTCTTTACTGAAACACCAAACATATTTAAATAGAATGTTACTGTTTCTTTCATTTCATTAACTGGTGAGTTTTCTCTCATTATTTTTTTATTTTTGTATTGGGGATTAAACCTGGGGTGCTTTACCACTGAGCTACATCCCCAGTACTTTCTTATTTTGAGACAGGGTCTTGCTAAGTTGCTGAGGGTCTTGCTAAGCTGCAGAGGCTGGTCTCAAACATGTAATCCTCCTACTTCAACCTCCTGAGTCTCTGGGATTACAGGCATGCACCCTGCCTAGTTCATTTATTTCATGATGGTAAATCTCATCTTTGTAAACAGCAAAAGGACAGCACAACATTATCAGTTTAAAACATAGTGAAGAAGAGGGATCAATTCTGCAAACACATAATATAATCCAATTCATTGGTTATCATTTTTCTATCAGACATAAATATTACAATTTTTAGTGATTTGGATATAAATATACTTTAGGAACAAAATGTAATCCAAAATTGATACATTCAAAATAATTGTTTTAGTTTTAAAACTAAATCTTATTAAGGTATAAGATTAGGATTTATGAAAATTAGATTTCACTGGAATGTCAGTTTATACTCTTCCAGTGCCCCTCTTTCCCATTTGCTTCGATGACTAACTTTGATGGGGGAAGGAGGGATATTTTAGAGATATTTATGAATAAAGAAATCCAAAGTTGTTCTGCTGATGATAAGACATATACAAAAGGGAATTTGATTTCTTGAGCTAATTAAAGAAATATTATTTATTTCAAAAATGAATTGAAATTATTTACAACAACATATATACATAATACTGCAGGGATAGAAAATTAGGACCACATGAATTTTGTTATCTTGCTCATTTTTGAGCTTTCTTGGAGCCTGAGCAAAAGGGAAGATGTGATATATTATACACCTTTGGTTATTATCAATGATAAACATTTCAAATTCTACATGGGGATTTTTCTTTGCCCTAAATTTTAGATGTTCTTGCTCTAAATTTTAGTAGTTTTCTTCTTTTTTCTTCTGTTTTTTACAGGAAATATTGAATGGTGAATTGATAAATGCAGAAATAGATTTCATGTTTTTGAGTCTTAAAACAAACTTTTGTTAATGAATAGAATGTAGTATTTCAGCATAAAATCAATTTTGTTATACTTTATTCCATGGAAGCAATTCTATGAAGGGCAGAACAATCAGGGTCCAAGTAATGCCTTCTGGCTGAATAATATTATCCAAGGATAGATCTTAGAACATCAAGATTGCAACAAATCCATTTCTCAAATAAACTGCATCTCTTCTGCTGTTTATCTTTCCTCCTTTTTTTGTATTCTGACATGGGCCAAGAGTCTCCATTAGTTGCAATTTTGTTCTTAACACTGCTTTTTTTTTTTTTTTTAAAGCTTCCTTATTTATTATTATTATTATTATTATTTTGCAGTACTGGGAATCGAACTCAAGGCCTTGTGCTTGTGAGGCAAGCACTCTACCAGCTGAGCTATCTCCCCAGCCCCTTAACACTGCTTTTTTAACACATTGTCAAAAGAATTCCACCTGAAGGAACTGTCAGACTCTTTGAACAAAAAAGACACACTGCTTATTCATTGAAGGCAGGACCCAACTGGAACTGGAGTGGATGGAAGGCAGGCAGACTCAGAATGATTTGATACGTGTAGCATCTGAAATGATTTTAAGTCTTTTCATATTTACCCTCAGACATGTATAATTGTTTCATTGAAGTCTGATTTCCCAGCTATAAGCCATATAAGTGCAGGGATTTAATCCTCAGTGCCTAAACAATGCATGGCATAAAAGTGTTTATTAAATTTGAATGAAAAAATAAATTAATATATCTTCATCTTTTGCAGGTTAACTTTGCTAATGTTGCCTTTTTAGTCTAAGCTATAGAAGGGTACTCATTTGATCATCCATAAAATATGAGATAAGGTATTTAAAATCTGGTTAAAGAGACAAGGTATATATACATGAAAAATTAAATACTCTGATAATACAAGGAAGTGCATATCAAAATCAAATGAATAGTGCAGACTGTGAGTGCTGTGGGAATTTAAGAGGGGAAGAGCACAGTGGACCAGGAAGGTTGAAGAAAGCTTTGCTGCCATTGTGGGTCTCAACTGAGGCTAAGGTGTGAGTGGCATTAAAATAGTCAGAAATGACATGAAAGTGAGCAGAGGAGATAAGAACAACTGTTGCAGTGTTTTTTGTTTTTGTTTTTGTTTCTGTATGAGGGAAAAGAAACCTGAGGGCTTATTTTTCCTGAACGAGTTTTTGTCAGGAAAGAATAGCAGAGGCAGTGGAAAGGTAGGTTAGGTCTCCTAACTTTGGACTTTAATCTCCTCCTTTTGTGATCTTCTAATCAAGGACAGTATTTGAATAAGGTGTGAGACAATGACATGACTAATCTTGAAGCAGAATCTAAGGAGAATTGGCAAGGGAGAAATTGGAGAGTAATTAGGAATCAGGAAGGCATTTTAGGAGCTATGGGCAGTAATTCAGGGTTGAGACTGCTCAGGCCTGGCGGCACTAGGGGAGGAACAATGGGAAGTCAAGCAGGACAGAAGTAAATGAGACTGAATCTTCCACAACTAATGGATGTGAACAGGTGAGAGTAAGGGTGAAGTTAAAGGTAACTAGGAGGATTGACCTGGATGGCTGGGAGAGTATTGAGAGAGAGAAGGAGAGAAAATCATTAGGAGAATTGGTTAGAGAAGAAGGTACTGAGTTCAGTGAGTGATACTTCAGGTACTGAGTACATAAGTGATGACTCATATACATTGAATAGTACTCAAAACAGCAAGCAGTGTACCTTACCAAGCTTAAACCAGGACCTCTTTTTGAAATTCAAAATCCTAAGGCCAGATTTTTCAGAATTTAGTGTATGTGCCACTCTGCTAAATACGCCATTGTCAAACACACTAATAGTTCTGTAATTAAATATCTATTTCTGTGGATATTCACATGAAGGCTAAAATCAGTGCTCAAGGAAGTCCACATTAGCTTTTATTGCTATAATTCAGATTTAGTCCATGCACAATGGTGCATGACTATAATCCCAGCGACTTGGGATACTGGGATGGGAACATCACAAATTTGAGGCCAGCCTCTTCAACATAGTGAGACCCTGTCACAGAATAAAAAAATAATAATTAAAAAGGGAATCGGGTGTAGCTCAGTAGTAGAGTGACCCTGGGTTAAATCCCTAGTACCACAAAAAAAAAAAAAAAAAAAAAAAAAAAGGAAAGAAAGAAAAGATCAGATTTGGTCAGGGCTTGCCAATATATTAGCTACAAATACCAAAAAAATTAATTACAAAGATCAGTCTTTTGGATTTCATACACAATTTTGACTTCCCCAAAGTATCCAGCTACAGAAGGATTTCATAAGGATAGAGGGAAGAGCAATGGAATAGAAGGAGATTGAGGGAGAGAGAGGAGAGATGGGAAATGTGGGATGAATTTGATGAAATTTTGCTGTGTGCACATATAAATATACCACAGTGAATTCTACCTTTCTGTATGTATAGCACCAATTAAAAAACAATAAACAGAAAGAACGCCAGTAGAGAAGATGAAGGGGAATAGGGAAAGAAAGAAGGGGAGGGAAAGAGGAGGCATTAGGGACTGAAATGGAGCAGATTAAATTCCATACATGTTTGATTATACCAAAATGAACCCATCTATTATGCATAACTATAATGCACTAATAAGTATTTAAAAATCATTATTCTTTTTTAAAAGGAAGTGATTTTTAAAATGAAATTGTTTCTAGATGGGTAAAAAGAATGATAATTAGGGGCTGCAATAGATGAATACATGCCGAAGGTATATTTTTCTTGTGCTTACATTATGTAAACTATTAAGGGGTTGACTTTTTCCTGGGTACCTATGTCTGTTTTAGTTTTAAACAGGAAGTTTTGGGTAAAAAGTATCCTCAGTATTGAGAGATTTGAGAGGATAAATTCTACCTTGTTTCTTTGGTTTTATTTTAACAAAAGGACATCTCCCAAATTAATAATATTTTATCATTTGGTGAATTAATGATGCTAAATGCCTGTTTGTTTTCTATTGTCTTAGTTTTAAGCCTAGTTTGAAATTTTTTTCTTTGTATTTTGAGCTACATACATGATTTTATTTCAAAACTGGAAAGATCTGGATATTCCAGAAAATGTGGGTAATAAGTCATGGTGATTCGGTACTATCAAAACATGGAGAGTCAAATATTTAGAAAAGAAAAACCATTATTTCAAAACCATGATATGGGTATGGTTTGATTTCCTTTGTACTAATTCAGTGTCCAAATAGCTGAACAGTATAAATGACCCTCAAGTTTATTATACTAGTTAAGAGTACATTTTTAAAAAGTATATTTGTGTCTACTCAGCATAAATGTCAACAATTGATTATTTTAAGTACTGTATTATCAAGATGATAAGTACTTCATTTTAGGGGAATTATTTCAGAAAATTCTATATATGTAGCCAGATGCTTCTTAGAGTATATATAGTTTTAAATGTTGTCCTCTCAAAATATACAATATCTAATATTCATGACAAATATTATTTAAATGTTATGTCATCATCTTCATCCTCAACCAGTCTTACTGAGTGCTAGTATCTTCATTTTTCTGTGTCAACACACAATTCCTTTTCACAGAGGAAATGATTTTAGAACCAGAAAGGACTAAAAAATTCAAATAGGGGGGAAATGTTATTCCAAAGCTTGGAGTGATCTTGTGGCATAAGAATAATAGAAAAAAAAGCACAGATTAAAAATAAATAAATTAGATTAAGAAAAGTAAAGTGGAAAATAATTAATATTGGAGACTTTTAAAACTTCCCAGAGAATTTTTTTTTTCCATAGGGAAATTTGGTATATAAGAGTAACTGAACTTTGTAGCCCTTTACAAGAAACTTATCCCGTAAATTTAATGTTCTTTCATACAACAGGAAAGGAAGGTGAGGGTGGAAATCCCAAGTGCACAGCCCTCTCCTCCCACACCTACTTATTAGGAGTCTTCATTAGCTCACAGTGCAGTCAGTTGCACATCCATTAGCACTAAAGGGCAATCAGCTGTAGCCTTCAATGTGATAGACTCGTCCGGCTGCTCTAGTTCCTGTAGGGCAGAGAATTCAAGCACTGTAAAAAAGACACCTCAAGGACTTAATAAACTAGCTCAGACTAGAGCATTATAATTAAGCAGGTATTAACCAGGGTACCTTTCTAGGTATGTTTTATGTGGAGGAGTCATTCGGGGGCCAAGGGACCCTTTCTGTTCCACATTCAGTTATTGCTTCCACCTCCTCTTCTCATTTCTTATTAATGGGAGTTAATGGTAGAAGTTTCTTATGAAGGCAACTCTTAAGTGGAATTGCAGAAGGCAGACCCATACATACAGTGCAAAGAAAAACCACTTCACCATTGGATATAACTAATCCAAGGTGGAACTTGACAACCGATTAAATAATAGGTAATGAAATTGAAAGTGAAGAGTACTTGTTTATTTAATTCATTTAAAACTACATTAATAGAGGGTCCTGTTTGTTGTTCAAATAATGGGGTAATTAGTATTGGCTGGAGCAGGAGAGTGATTTGAGAGGATGCTAACAAGGTGGGAGTAAGGAGAGTGTTTTGATATCTTGGCTGTGTTGTTTTGCAGGGTTCTGGATAAAAGGAGGCAAAAAAAGGCCATTACAGGACATGGCACAGGGGGCATCAGACTGGAATAAGGACTTCTGCAGACTTTGTTGCTTTATAGTAGTGGTCCTGACACTGTCTTTGAGTATGAATATCTGTGGTGGTAGAAGCTGTTTTGTAGTTTTTGGTTTGTATTCTTATTATGGCTGTGACCCAGAGTTATTGTTGATGGGTAAACAGAAGTGTACAGGGTTGATTTGCCTAACTCCAAGGTCATCAACAATAGCCAGCAGTAAAATTGGAACATAAACTGAAGCCTCTCGATTCCCAGACAGTCATCCCAGATGGCGAACTGGCAGCCGCAAGCCTCGTCTGCCTCAGGACTGGATTGTGCCTGGTCACTCCCTACAGCTTTGCTCCACATTGTCTGTGTTCAGGGATCTTTTCTGGCACTGCTTCTTACCTGCCCAGCCCCTTCTTTTGCTTAAAGAAAGTCATTTAGTTGACCCAGCAAGAAGTTGTACAGTTCTAGCACAGTCTGTCATTGCAGCTAAACCCAGAGAAACTGAGCACAAAACTTCCTACCCTTGCAGCCATTTGTAACCCTAATGTTTCTAGCTGGGCTCTATATCTTTGCTTTAACTTATAGGAATGTGATTACACATCAAGATGTCCCTTGCCTAGTCCATGCTTGTTAGGATACTTCATGTGTCCTTGAGGACATGACCATTGAAATGGACAAACCAACTCAGAGTATACATGCTGTGTACATATAAACTTGAGATAATGAACTTGAACTTACCCTTCAGCTGTCCAGGGAAGTTAATATTTCCTTCTGCTTCATAACTCTCTCTCTCTCTTTCTGTCTCTCTGTCTCTCTCTCTGTCTCTCTCTCTCTTTATGTCCTTCCAGTTTATTCCTGTTTTAACAGCAGATTCTTTTTAGCATCATCACTGACAAACATATTGAGTATTTTTTGCGTGGGGCAGGGCTAGGTGCCATGAGTCTCGGTCTTTTAGAAGGTTAAAGTCTGGCAAAGCAACCACAAAAAAATTTTAAAATATAGCCAATATCAGATCTAGATATATGAAAACATACTCTTAAGATCACTGCAGTGCCAGCCCATGATAACTGCCACATAGGTAGGATAGACCATCTACTCTGAAGGGGTAAGAAGTCATTTGCAACAGAAATGGTCAAATAAGGCTTTATTTGAAGTAGGGTTTGGTGGAAGCCATGGACTCTCAGGATGAATGCATTTGGTAAGAGCTTTCTTGTTCCATCTTCAGCTATCTCTGGGTACCTCTGATAGTGATGAACTCGCCATCTCCTGAAAGAAGTCCCTCAGTATGGTCAACACTTACTGAGTTTGAATCTGAGCTTTGTTTTGCAGCACCACAGGGGATGAGGGTATTCCAAGCAAACACAAAGCTTTGGGGGAAGGAAAGGGCAAATAGTTTTGGGGTAGGGTATGCACAAGGCAGTTTTTCTGGATTGGGAGATTTGGGGTGGACTAGAGGCAGGAATTAGATAGGTCAAGGTAAACTTGGGAGGGTCTTTACTTTGAGGTTTGGGAACTTAAAATATAACCTGAAAACATTAAGAAGCCATGGATCATATCCCTCCCTTTAGAATTTTAAATATAAAAGGTTACATAAGCTTATTGTGGGGGAAAAACAAAATATATGACATCAAGGAAGGAAGTTAAAAGTTTTTGATCACAAGAATGACAGAATCAAAATAGTGTTGTGGGAAGATAGATGCAGGATTAGTTGACCTTGAGGCAGCCAGGCGTGCTACAGGTGCTGGGGTTCACCTGACCTCAGCAATCAATATTGCATTTAGGAGTGGTACCAGGGAGGATGGAGGGAGGAGGAGGAAGAAAACAGCATGTGAGGAAGACTTGACAGCACAAGTACACTCTCTTCCTCCTCCTGTTTTTTAAAATAACATCTTCATTTTAAGGACTCCTGTTCCCTGAGTCCACTCCCATCATATACTGAACATAAGACATATCAATCTATTTCTAAAAGTGGAAACTTAAATTCTCATTAGATCATCCTACTTTATTTTCCAAGTTTGCTGAGAGAAACGAATGTATAATTCTGGCTATCTGCAACACTAGGAGTGGCTAAGAAAAAGCAGATTGTGTTCACAGATGTATGTGTTAAGCTGTGAAGGTATTAATGTCATTGAGTTTCTCTTTTTTCCTGAACTCTTTGGATCTTGCTTACTGGTTTGTCTCCACTCATTTGCAGAGTATGGGAGCCTTTAATGTAAGTCTTGATTTTGTTCATTCAATAAATACTGAGCATTTTCTGGGCTCTTGGGATAGAGCATTGAACACAACAAAGCCTCTGCTTACATTCTAGAGGGAAATGAAACTAAACAAGTCAATATGCCATTATATGTTATGTCAGAGGGCAGACAGGCTGTGGTACCTCAAGCAGGAGGAGTTGGGGGAGGAGGCCCAACCAGTTTCTGGAATTCCCTCTCCATTAAGATGACATTTGAATAAAGACCTGAAGAAGATGAAGAAGCAACCTATGTATCTTTCTAGGAGAAAACATTCCATGAGAAGAATAGGTCAAGGGGAGAAACCACCAGGTCATGGTATATTAAGAGCATTTGATGAGTAGGAAAGAGTCCAATGGCTGACTCTAAGCAAGCAGAGTAGAGAGTAGGAGAAAAAGTGGGGGTAAGGTGGGATAGCAAGATCATAGATTTCATTTGAGAAAGTTCTTTTAAGTGAAAGGGAAGCACTAAAAAACAAATACGCCTGTGTAGCTTTTTTTAGTTTCTGATTTAAATATAATGTATTTAAAATTGGTGTTTGGGGAAATCCTTAAGCCCTGTTTCTGGGTTTCCTCTGAGATGATGCATAACAGATGATTGTTCATTTTTGGTAACTTCTTTACTCTTCTGAAATCCCCATTTTGTTTCTTGAGGAGGGCTTCCACCCCACTCCTCTTTCCAGTCACACATGGAAGTGCAGAGAGCTGGGTTTTATAGTGAGTGAGATATTTCTTAGTGTCCTTCTGTGTTTCTGGCCCATCCCTGGCAGTGCTGGTTTTGTGATGGTATTTCTAGCAATAAAGGTAGGGAAGTTCATCCTGGAGTTGGATATCATGGGGACAACCATCAGTCTTTAATCTTCTGACTCTCAGATGCCCCATGGAATAAGAAAAGCATCTTTCTTTTCTGGGGATGAACAGATGCTCTGTCCACATGAGCAGGAAGGTTGGTAGTGATGGGGCCCCAAGGCCTACCCAGGTTCTTCCCCTTTATAATCCCAGCAGAGTCTGTGAGTTTAGGCATCTGAAAATAACCCTGTCCATGTATTTTGAGATTGCTCTCCTGCTTCTATTTAGAGTCTAAACAGATTACTGAATTAGTCCCCTCTACAGAATTTTGTAAACACAAGTGCTTGACGATTCATGTTTAAGAGAGGACAGACATTTACTTAACAGCTGAATTCTAGCTGACAGATCAAACTGAATGCAAAAGAAGAATATTTTTACTGTACCTCAGAAAACTGTCAGCAGTGGGTGGAAGATCTGTAGATACAATACTGTGGCAAATCTAGACATATTTTAACCTTAGATATGCAAGAAATATCAATAAAAGAGATGTCTAGCATTCATTCCAGAGGTACTTCTAGAGTGTCCATTAGTGTAGGGGGCTCAGTCCTAGGTACTGGGGACACAGCAGTGAATACAACACACAATGTTTTTTTTTTTTTTTTTTTTTTTTTTTTTTTGCGGTGCTGGGGATTGAACCGAGGGCTTTATGCTTGCAAGGCAAAGCCCTCTATATCCCCAGCCCCAATGTTCTCATTTTTATAGGTCATATATTCTAGTGAGGGAAAATATACATTATTGTGGTAATTCATGTAATTCATCAGATATTTGTGTCATCATCTCTGATTCAAATACTTGCTCTTGTGATGAGTTCTGGCTGGCTAGGTGAGAGCAGGGGTGAGGTGTGCTGTTTCTGAGCAGGAGCATTTGATTACACATGCAAGACCCTCTCTTCCTTGGCAACCACTGGTGTTCCAGATAGTTGCTGCACCATCTGCCTGAGTCTTGGTATGAAGACAGTGTGGAGCAGAGCCTGTGACTGACCCTCTGTGCACATGTAGAGTGAGAAAGGAATAAACTTGTTTTGTTCTAAAGTCCCAAAATTTTGGAATTGTTTGATACCATGGCATATATCAGAATTGATGGGATGTAACAAATGTAGTGCTTAGAGGTAATTTATATTTTAAATTCTTAGATTATAAAAAAGCAAAAAGGTTCTAAATCATTGCTCTGTTTCCATCTTAAGGGATTAGAAAAAGAAGAGCAAATTTAACTAGAGGTCAATAGGAAGATGGAAATAATAAAGAGCAAATAAGAAGAGAAATAAAGAAGAAAAAGGCAAACAATAGAGAAAATGAACAAATCCAAATGTTAATTTTTAAAACATTAATATGACTGGTAAGTTCAAATAAGGCTGATCAAGAAGCAAAGATAGAAAGCACAAATTATGAATATTGAGAACCAAAGAAGGAATCTGGGCATGGAGGCACATGCCTACAATCCCAGCTGCTTTGGAGATCGAGGCGGGAAGATCACAAGTTCAAGGTCAGACTCAGCAGTCTAGCGAGACCCTGTCTCAAAATCTCAAAATTAAACAAATAAAAAGGGCTGGGGATGTAGCTCAGTGGTAAAGTGCTCTGTGTTCGATCTCTAGTACCAGGAAAAAAAAAAAAAAAAAAAAAAAAGAATGAAAGAGGGAATATGACTACAGATTTTAAACAGGTAGAAAATAGAGAATGTTAATTTATATCAGCATGTTCCAGAAAACCCCAGAAAAAGAAATAGATAAATTTATTGATTTGTATAATTTCACAAAACTGATGCAAGAAGAAATAATCTGAATAGCTATGTATTTATATAAAAAATCTAATTCATTATAAAATATTTTTCCATAAAGAATTTTCCCAGCATTCTTTTTTTTTTTTTTTTAACAGACTGCATTTTGATTCATTGTACACTTGAGGTCTGTGTGTTTGTGGTCTTGAGGACATGTAGCTTCTAACCTTTTCTAAGCAAATGGAAGAATCAGAGCTTTACTTGTGTATTAAATTTATTTAATGCTTATTTACTGCTTGTTTTAAGTGCTTTATAAATAATATCTTATTTTTCAGAGACATGAATCATAGTAAGGATGTGACAAGAAGGGAAAGTTTAGGAATGATGATTTTCCACAATATATGCAAAATAGTATAAACTGTTTTCTATCCACTACTGCCAGAAATTTGTTGGCAAACTGAAACATGCTTTAAAATGTGTACTCGGATGGCATGATCAATTGATGCCTTACTCTCATTTTGTTTCTATATGCTGAATGGAAAACAATTGTTGAAACACAGGATATGAGACAAAACTTGGATTCTTTCTGTTTCCTGTTCTTGGCTTGTCATTTTCTGCCTTTCAAACTCATGCTGTCCATTCCCTTGCATCTCCACATTTGAAATCTTATCTGCCCTTCAAAATTTATTTCAAATGTTACTCCCTGATTTTTCTTTCTATAAACTTTTACCACCTGGTCAACGTCAGTGGTTTAATAAACATTTTAAAATGAATTCCATGAAGAGACAAATGAATGAAGTTGTCTATTATGTTAGATGATGCAAAGAAGCAACCTCTTATTTCCAACTTCATCCTCATTGGTATCATGATTTTGTGACTGGAAATTAATAAATATCTGCCTTTGGCTGTCTCCACAACAGTGATTAGTGTTTAATATAACTATATAAGCTATTACAGAGCAATTGTGCAATACTTGAAAAATGAATTGAGTTGTTATTTATCTGATTCAATAATTTTTGATAACTGATATGTGCCAACAAGAAACTAATGATTCATGAAGAATTAATTGGAGAATATTTTTCTAGTATTTGTTGAAGATTCTATTGGATCTTTATCAATTCTTCCAGTTATTGTTCTAATAGGAAAAATTATATATATATATATATGTGTATATATATATATATATATATATATATCTACATAAAGCAACCTTAGTGGGTCCTACATTCCTAATTAAGTTCTTCATTTCCTAATTGACTTATTCATATTAATTAGTTACTCAATACTTATTCATATTAATCATATATAATTGTGCTTTGCCTATATGTTCAAGTTGTTTGAAGGTTATTGATGTGATTGTGGTGATCTCTGCTCTTTTTCTGGAGTTGTGACTAAGGCATTTTAGAGCACTCTGTCTTCAGAACCACCTGCCGCCATCTCAACCGCAGGTTCATCATTTTCCACTTTTGGCTCATAGCCTATAGTTATCAAGGATTGGCTTGGAAACAGTATTGGCACAGACTATCCTTATGAGTACCAATACTCTTCTAAAAATAAGTGTAAAAAGTGCCTGCTTCTAACCATAGAAAACCTATGACTAAGGCATTGTGAATATTTGGCTAGTGACACAGCAGGTATTCAGAAGTTGGAAACTTTTCTGCACAATACTTTCTCTTGGACCTAGTTTGCTAACTTTTAGTTGAGGGTTCCAAATACTTCTTGTTACTGAACTTTTGTGTGTTGCTTTATGTTATCAGAGCTTACTCAAGTATGGAAAAACCATACATCATCATATGGCATACTGTGTAGAAAGAGGTTGAGCATAATTTGTTGATACTCTCCCACTTGTAAAGGTACTTTTGAATTTTTCCATCTTCCAACTGTGATAGTTAAGATGATAGTTAACATACTTCCCCAATCTACCATCAAGTAGTATGTCTTGTTTTATGGTACAAAAAGAAAAGTAGCCAGTCTTTGAATTCTTAATACCCTTAATAGCATTATAAAACTTCTTTAATATACACAGAATATAGCCTTCTTTCCCCCCACCCCACCCTGTTTCTTCTTTTTTGGCAAAGAGAGAAAGATGAGAAATGATGATGCAAATGAGGTTATTTTACTGCAAAGGAAAATGTCTTAAAATAAAAGATTATAAGTCAGAGTCTAAAGTGTAGAGAAGTAGGCAAAGAGGATGTTGGAAGATCAGTAGAGAGATGCAGTGGGAAATATAACTTTAACAAGTGGATGGCTGGGTGCTTTTCCTGTAATCTCAGCAACTCAGGAGGCTGAGCAGCAGGACTGTAAATTCGAGGTCAGTCTTGGCAATTTAGTGAGGCCATCAGCAGCTTAGTGAGACCCTGTCTCAAAAGAAAAAATATAAAAGATCTGAGGCTGTAGCTCAGTGGTAAAGCACCCCTGGGCTCAACTGCCCTCAACTAGAAGCAGATGCTCAGTAGAGTTGAATGCTTTAGGAAAGACAGAAAGATGTCACACAGAGTGGTTAAGTGTGGTGATAATGATAATAGAATCAACAATTTCTAATCACACCTGTTTTCATTCTATTCTTTTTATTAAATAATGACACTTTAGAGATCTGAATTCCCACAGCTTAAATATTAAAGAACATCTCTTTTTTCTTTTAAATAGCCTTAGTACAGTATAAGCTATCACATTGCATACTATGCAGCACAGAAAGTATTTTTAAAGTTAATTATTTGTTTGAGAATCCACTTTAATCAAAATCTTTTAGTATATGAGAGTATATTTATATTTTACAAATATATGTGAAATTCTACTAGCTCTGACATATGATATGTTACTCCAGCACTCAAAGATTCACTGCTCTAATAAAATTTGTATTTAATAATTAATTTTGGTATCAGAATATAATGAAAAATTAGCTATTCTTCTTGATTGCTATGATGGTAGCCAAAACCTGAGGCTTGTGTTGAGGCAGGAAGACATTTTTGTTAATTTTATGTCATTAAAAAATTACTTGTTCACTTCTATTTTAACCTTTAAATTTTTTACTATGTTGCTTCACCTATTTTTCCTGTACCTTTATTTTCTGCTTTTTTGCTTTTTTAAAAATTTTGTTCTGAGTTTGTTTCTTGCTTCTACCAGCATTAGTAGTAGTTAAGCTTTTACTATTTTTTTTTGTTTTTTTGCATTCCTTTTTCTTCTGCTTAAAGCTATAAAACATATACTTTTTTCATTTTTTTATTCTTTCAACACTCTTGTGAACATTTATCATTACAAAAAGTGGGTTAAAATTGTTTTTGTTATAATTTGTTTATAATCTGAGCTAAAAAATTCATATATCTTTTCACTAGCCTTTTAATTTGATCTCTTTTTTTTCATTTATTTTTCTGTTCTTATTTTTCTACTCTCATTTTTCTCATTTTTGAAGTGGCAGATGTTTTTCTCTTTGGATTAATAAAACTGAACTTTATTATTTTACTTAAAAAAATAAACAGTAATTAAAATTAGGGGATTTAAATTGGAGTCTTTTTAGGAGTGAGCGGTCAAAAAGGCTTATAAAACAATATTAAATCCTGAAGATATAGTATATATATCATATATAGTCTGTTTTCCCCAACTCTTACTTCCTTTTTTGGTTTTTAGGCTACATAATCTCTTGAATAATTGATTCTCCACTTTTAGGTGTTCTTTTTAGTGTCACTTGCTCTTTAGTTTAAGACTTTTGTTAGTCCAGCATACAGTAAGCCCTCAATAAGAATCAGCTGAGTTCATTTGAACTACTGTCTACTGTACTGATTTCTTTACCATCTAAATACACACTTGAATCCTTCATTTCTGGAAGGGAAATGGTGCTGTCAAATTGGGCCCAGTGGGATGGAGTGAGGCCAGGGTGACTGAAATCCCTCTAGGGAAGGTGAGAATTACACTCTCTCACTAGTAAATAACATTTGGTATTTGATAAGTTTTCTCTTGTAGTTTCTCAAGTAATAGGAGATCCCCAGGGGAGCTGAATTGGGTCATACAAAGTATCTTAATTCTCCTCTGAAAAAACAAGTAACTTCAATTATTTTGAGCTCCAAGTAATAGTTGTCTAAAATTATTTAGTAAATGATGTATTTTTAAGCAGTGAAATACAAATAGTAGCTTTGCAGCATTAAGATTGACCTCATCTCAGAGCAGGGACTTGAAAAGGATGGTGGGGGAAATGTGTATGTGTGTGTGAATCTGTGTGTGCAAGTGCACACTTGTGTATATGTGTAAACAGAGTCAAAGGATAAGCAAAAAGGACCACAGATAAACTGAGAGCCTGTTGGGTTGTCCAGGAGATCCTGTGATGGATGTCCCCCACTGTTGACTGTCCTAGGTGCTAAGAGCTCTGGATCACATTTATCTGGGATCTTTTGAGATGCTGGAAATCTGCCACTGAGTTTTTGGAATATGTTTTTGCTTCATGCTTTCACTAGCTCAAACAATTCAACTTGTCTTTTATTTTCCTCATTTCCCTTTCTAAAAGTCATGCAGGATCATGTCCAGTAGAGTTTCTTTCATAAATTCATTTTTCAATCTCTTGATTTTTTTCCCCTTTCCTCTGTGTCTTTGTTTGGATGCTCATCTCCCTTCTTAAAATTCGAAAAATTCAATTTGGTAGAGGGCCTAGAACAAAACTATGTTGAGCTGCTTTATTTATTGTTGAAAGGAAGGATGATAAAGTATCACACCATTGCTACATTTGACTACCAAGGAAAGAGAAGATCTGAGGGCATTTGTCTTGCCTTCATGTTCTTTGCTTTTCTCTTTCCTATTTTGTTATCTTTTAAAAAAATCCAACATGATACCAGTCCACAAGTCTCATCCTCTGTGTAGCTGGAAACCCCTTCATTTAGTTCCCCTAGATAAACTTATTCATATGGAATAATTTGAATGGCTTAACCTTTTAGTCTTCACAATTGAAAACCTTTTTGGATAGTATTGATTGAGTTCATTCCTTTGGCTAAAATATTTCTGTTCTCAGATTTCTTCCCTATCTTTTCCAACATGTCCTCTGTAAGGATGGGAGAAGAACATGACTTCCATGATCTGTGTGGTGTCTAATGGCTCGTTCTGTCCCTGTGACTCCATTGTTCATCTTACTGGCATTTTTGTTAAAGATTAGCAGCTGGTATAACTCATGATGTGGTTTTTCTAGGTGTTCATCTGTGGTGGCATTCCTGGGTTTCTCTCTGGGTATCTGAGGTCTCCTAACCTTGGGGTCCCACCTCTTCTTTGCCATGTGGGTCCAACCAGGCTGCAAAATCCCAGCATTTCCTATGGTGCTGTTGCGTCACCCCTAGGGTCATTTGAGAGCTTAGACTGAGCCTCCAGATGTGGCTTTCAAGGGCCCCCAGCTCAGATCCAGCACAAAGTACGGTGAGAGAATGGAGAAGATGTCCTTTCTCCTTGCCACTTCTGCTTGGAAGTGGCATACATTATTTCCACTGACACTCAAGTGGCAGGAGTATTGTAATCTTAAGATCTGATCCAATCTTCTGTCACTTATTTACTCCGTACTCTTAGGTAATTTATAGAATTTTTACAGTACACTGCATATGATAGTATCTCTATAATTACAGAGTTGAATTATATAATTTCAAATGTTTTTGAGCCTTTGACGTGCCCCCTCTCTCTTCTAAAGTCCCACTCCTTATTTTTTCTGAGTCCCCATCTCTGCTTGTCCTCACAGACAGCAGTAGTTTTTTTCTTTTTATTAAGTTATTGCTTTTTTTTTTCACACTGTGCATAACCTAGTACCTGATATATAGCTACTCGATAAATACTTGTTGAACAAATATTGAACAAACAAATATGAGGTGAAAAATATTTAATCTTACTATACAGAAATAGCTGTTATACTAGCATTTTGCATATCCTTCCCTTCAGTATTCTTTATTTAGGATTATTTTGCAGTAGTTACATTCAATTAGATATTTTCATTCTATTTTATTTAGGAATATTTTAATCAATAATAGTATATATTTTATAATTTTTAATACATAAATACTATAAACCCAATTTTAGCATATGCTTTTTGTTCCATTAGGTGTGTTTAACATAATTTGTTTTCTTGAATTTTTGGATGTTTCCCATTTTTGTCTTTTGTAAACAGGGCTTCAGAGAATATCCATGTATTTTGAAATCTATGCTCATTTGTCCAGGCATGATGGTGCATGCCCATAATTCCAGTGACATGGAGGCTGAGGCAGGAGGATCACAAACTGGAGGGTAGTCTCAGCAACATAGTGAGGCCCTAAGCAACTTATTAAGACCTGTCTCAAAATAAAAAGTAAAAAGGACTGGGAATGTAGCTCAGTGGTAAAGTGACCATAGGTTCAATCCTCAGTACCAACCAATCAACAAACAACAACAACCCTTCCCAAACCAAATAGATAACCCCCAAAACAAAAACAAACAAGCAACAACAACAACATAACAAAACTATGCATATTGCTCAATTGCTTCTTTGGGAAAAATTTTTAGAATCAGAATTTCTGAGTCCAAGGATCTGCAAATCTTTGACTTGTTACATATTTCTAGTTCTATGAACGTTGATTTTCAGTTTTCAGAATATTCATTTGTTTAAAAGAATCCATAATCTTTCACCCATTAATTTGGAGAATCTATCCTATAAAAATATTTTTTTTATTAACGCATATGTATTTTGGGGATGGTAATGGTAAATAGCTGAAATCATGTGAATGTCAAGTTTTCTTTTTTTTTGTTGTTGTTCATTTGTTTTGTTTTGTTATTTTTGTCATACTTGGGATTGAACCCAGAGGTATTTTACCACTGAGCTACATCCCTAGCCCCTTTTGTTTGTTATTCTTAGACTTGATCTCACTAAGTTGCAGAGGTTCTCTCTTAATTGCTGAGGCTGGCCTTGAAGTCTCCAAGGTTGACCTCAAACTTGTGATCGGCCTCAGCCTCCTGAATCTCTGGGATTACAGACGTGTGCCACAGTGCCCTAGCAAGAAGAGCTTTCCATAAAGCATGGACCGTATCGTCTATAGAATATTAAGTAGCCACAGGTCCACATCTGTTAATATATGACAGCATCCATGGTGCTAAGTGAGAAATACAAGTTACAGATTAGTGTGTATAGTATGATTCTATTTCTGTAAAAACAAAAAGCAGAACAATACACACACATACACATATAAGTGCTCTTTATATATGTGTATATTTTGAATGTACAGGAAGCTGTGAAAAGATATACTAAGGTTCTTAAAACTGTGTCTTGGTGTATTTGAAGATATCTTTGTAATGTTTCACCTGTTACAATGAAGAAACTTTACTCTGTAATAAAAAGTTAGAAAGTCAAAGGAAAAAGTCAAGACCCTCACTTTTCTGCAAACTGTGCTTTCTAAACGAGACAGTTTTCTGTAGTCCTCAGAGGAATCTTGGAGCTTTGAAGATGTACCCTGAAGTCAGGATGATTTTTTATAGTTAACTTAATTGGTATATTATTTTATACAAGATAACAGCTAAACTACTGGTATTTCTTCAGTTATTGATGTTCTCAGTGGTAATCATCCTCAGATAGCTGATGAAAATATGGTCAGCTAACATCCTGACCTGGTTTATGTCAAATATCCAATTTTTCAGTGGAGGAAATAGAAGATGAAATAGCATAGTATATCAATTTAGGAAATTGTTTTCAGAAATAACTTATACTTCCATGTTCATAGGAAGGAACAATTTTTGTAGCAGTTAAGAAAGAAGAATCAAATGAGGTGATAACAATAAGGTGTAGCTAACTTTGTGCTTTTATTAAATCACTTGTTATATTATTGATATAATTATATAATATAATTTTGATTGAAATTTTGTCTTTCTGAAGAATATTATTAAAGAAAAAAGAAAACCCTTTGTATGTCTTAGGGATTTTAAAGTTTGATAGCACTCTATACAAATCATTAAAAATAGTTGGTTTAGTAATTTAGAGAACAAAAATAAAACAAGTATTTATTTAGAAAAGTAAAATTGTTATTGCTCATGGAAAAAGTCTTGATCATTGAAAGTCCTTGAGCAAAGATGGTGAACAGTGACTTAAATGTGGTAGGTGTTAAGTTTATAAGTGGGTACCAGGGATATATTGAAAATGTCTAGTGAAAAGAGTTCTTGAAAATCTGTACTTATACTGGATTAGCCAGTAAGCCAGATATATTTGAGTTAAATTATAGGTGCTAGTAATTATATTAGCCAGTAAGCCAGATATATTTGAGTTAAATTATAGGTGCCAGATACTGACAAGTAAATTAGCTTTTCAAGAATTTTTAGATCATGGATCTGAAAACTCTATAAGGCTAATATTATTTTAATATGGGTATATTTTGGATGCACATGTGAACAGTTTTATTCAAAGCGTATACTGAAATTATTCAATTCCTATAAGAGTCTCAGGATTTAAACACAGTTTGTAATTTTTATATAGGTCATCAATAGATGGTAATGGATTAATAAGTAAGGCAGATTTTATTTTGTGTTTTCTAAACTTCATCCTCCAAAGAAAGAACTTTGAACAATTTTTTTCAGTGTCAATGAAACTGAATGCTGAAATAGAAACAAAAAGTTTCTGTGGTGTTCATTGGTGTTACATTTCACGGTGCATAATTCCATATATAATTCCATTGCTGCCCATTGTCTAGGTCAGGTAAATGCCATGTAATCCTGTGACAAATTCTTACAAGATACCCTGGTGCAGGTCCTAATTAATAAACAAGTAGAATTTTGCAGTTGGTTAAGACAAGTGTACCAGTGTGTGTAGCCAAGATGCAGAGAGATGTAGTCATGCCTCCTATTCAGGGTCTCTTGTAGGCTGTGGCTTCTCTGTGGAGGATTTGGATTCCGAATCATCCTATTGTACTTGCTATATTTTAAGGAGTGCTCTGACTTCATTCTGCAGATTTCATCAGTGTACATTGTATACACATACCCAGCTTTAAATGTTATTTTATTCAAGTTTATCTAACTCAGCTGTTAATTTGTTTCTGCTGTATTTGAAGTAATCTATCTCCAGGCCTTTCAATGTTATCTTGAATAATTGAGAGCATGCTGGTACACAGAGACACATTGCTATAGAAGCTGCTGCTAAGCCTCCAAGATGTTCTTTTCACTTCAGCAAAACTGAAAGTGATTCCAGGTAGCTAGAGAAATTTAACATGAGTACTGTGATAGACCCTTAGGTAGGAAACATGTTCCACCAAGAAAGAAAAATGATTCCTATGTAAGGAATATAAATTAAACCCTTCTTCAAGTCATTAGAGTGTTTCTGGTATGTTTCAGGTAACAATTTTTATGCTTCCTTATTTCACTGACTTTTAGTTTTCTCATTTATAAAATAAAATAATTAGAACTGTCCTCAAGTCTACAAATTTGTGAAGATCAGATAAGGGGATGCGAAGGCTCCCATACATAATAAATTTGTAAGCTACTCTAAGCCATAGTTTTCTTTATCAGTGTGGTTTTTGCCTGTTTGTTACTTTTCATAACTTCTTGAATGATATGCTGTTATTTGAATACCACAACATAAAACCAATCATGTTACACAGAGAACCTAAAAAAGATTGTGTCTAACTAACGTGGATTTTTACCTCTTTTGTTTTTCATATACAGAAAGAAGATCAGCCTGTCAGTTATTCACAGCCAGTTTCAAAATTGTTTTGCAGAATTAAGTAGTTAAGGTTTGTAGAAATTTGGGGAGCATAAAGAATTGAAGATGATGCTTGTTCCTTTTGGGTGTATCTATCTTTCTTTCTTTCTCTCTCTCCCCTCCCTCTCTCTTTCTTTCTTTCTCTCTCTCCCCTCCCTCTCTCTTTCTTTCTTTTTCTTTCTTTCTTTCTTTCTTTTTCTTTCTTTCTTTCTTTCTTTCTCTCTCTTTCTCTCTTTCTTTCTTTCTTTCTTTCTTTCTTTCTTTCTTTCTTTCTTTCTTTCTTTCTTTCTTTCTTTCTTTCTTTCTTTCTTTCTTTCTCTTTCCCTCCCCTCCCCTTCCTTCCTTCCTTCCTTCCTTCCTTCCTTCCTTCCTTCCTTCCTTCCTTCCTTTTCTTTCATCTTTCTTCCTGTGATACTGGGGATTAAACCTAGCACCTAGTGCAACTACTGAGCTATAATCCCCAACCCATTTTATTTTTAAATTTTGAGACAGGATGACACTAAGTTGCCCTTGTTGGCCTTGAACTTGAAATCCTTCTGCTTAGCCTGTGGGTGTGCAGTTCTAAAAATAAATTGTATTTTGCTCAGCATCCGTTAGTAGTGCCTGGGATCTGGGTGCAAGGACCCTGAAGAATCACCCACAGACACAGAGACAGTGTCTCCCTTCATTTGTCCACAGAATCAAAGCCGTGTGACCTCTTGCCACTGCAGTTTCTCAAAGTGATTATCTTTCACCGCTCTCATAAACACATCTTGTAAAAGAAACATGGTTTTCTTTTAAACTTGTACTCCTGCTTGACCAGAGAAACAAAACCCAGTCTACTTTCAGGACCTTATGGCCTTATAAAAAGTCAAGCCTTTTCCGTTTTGTTAAGAATGTTTTTGTATCAAGTAGCCATTCTTCATTTAGAAGAGCAATATATCATGAAAGAAGAGAATTAAAACTGAAAAACAGGCCATTTATATCTTCCATTTGTGTTTCAGGTATTCTAACTACTAAAACTGGTTAAATAGAAACTCTAAACCCTACAATGAGGAGATACTTGTTAAATTAATTTTTAATGCTTTTTAATTTTATTGTGCTGATGACATAAAGTGTTCATCTTATGTATATAAGAGCTTGCCACTTTGGGTCTATTATACTTTTCTATATATTTTATACTTGATTATAACCAACATTGATATTATGAAACAAGACCAGGATTTATTTTATTTTAATTTATAAGCTGTTATTCAGTTAAAAGATTAGAGAGTTTAGACTAGTTATTTTCATATTATTTTCATGTGATTATAGCCAAAAAGCATTTGTGTATTCCTTTGACTGCAGCAAGCATAAGAAAAAATGATTTGCATTTTTGTATGTTTATATTATAAAGCCCAAGAAATATAGGTCAGTGCTTGCTTTTTTATAATCATAAATTCATTTTGGTCCTTAGTGAAATAGGTTGAATTCTCTAGATGTGCATCATTTGATGTAATAGCCATTAGCTACATGTATTTACTGAGCAGTTGAAATGTGCTGTAGGCATAAAATGTATACTAGGATGATGCAAATAAAATATAAAATATTTTATTGATAATTTTATATTGACTACATGTAAAAATGATAATATTTTGGATATATTGGGTTAAGTAAAGATGTTATTAAAATCAATTTCACTTTTTAAAACTTAAAATATGGTTATTAGAAAATTTAAAATTATATATGGAACTTGCTGTTTGTGAAGGAATTGTTCTTCCTAGGAAATGGCACCTTCTTGTGGAAAGTACTGAATATAGCAGCTTATTCAGCTATCAGCTGTAGATTTTAAGATCCTGGAATTGGCAAATAACTTATTTCAGATCTTTAGAGGGGGAGAAATCTGAGACTAATGCTAAAGATACTCACTTTTCTGCAGTCTCTTCTTTCATAACTGGGTCTCAGTTCTGGAAATTATTTTTCTTGGTTAAGCAATGCTGAGATTGAAAAAAATTAATAAGAGGATTCAGATTTTGAAGTGCTTGTTAAAAAATGCAAAGCTCTCAATCACGTTTTTATTTTTCCTCCAAAAATTTCTGAGGCTCTTAGTTCTATGTGCTTGTCTTTTTTCTATGTAAAACTTTAGTGTACTTTTAAATTATTAATACAAACAAGAAGGCTTTATCAGATAAATGACAAAGAATAGGTGTGTAAAAGTCATATTACATTTTCTTAAGAATTGATACTAGTTATTTTGGAGAATTGCATTTTAAAAAAAGGGGAACTATTAAAAGGCTCTGAATCATGAATTTCTTGGTTTTTTTTTAATGTTCCTTTTTGATGTATTATATATACAAACAAAATTAATTATTCAATTCATATCTCTTTACCACTACATTTCATATTCAAAATCTGCCAGAAATAACTACATTACTGAGATCTTAATACTGTAAACAAAATAGATTTCTCATAACTTGGAATTACATTTCTCAAGTCCAGCAAAATAATTATGAACCAACATTCAGCCAATCGGCTAACCAAAATTCTCCAAAGCGTTTCTGGACTTTGCAGGCTGAGGTAAGAAGAGTTATGAGTTGTTAGAAAGGAATGAATCAGTTGGATTTCCTCTTAATGTGGAGACCCTGACCACCCATTTCTAAAATTGTGCTTGATTTATGCATATTACCTTCTTTGGAACTCAATAATAACATGAAAAGCAATTCTCAATATGAAAACACAAGACAAATACCAGTGTTATTTGAAGATAAACAAAACCAAAGAATCAGCCAACCAAATCTATCCTAAAAAAGGAAATGTAGTGACCTACTCCATCAGCAAAAGGAGCCAAAATTTAACCAAATGGACAGAAATAGATGAAATAATCATTTCATCACTATGAAAATATTTTTTGTCCATTGCTTATTAGTTAAAATGTTTTCCTGAGTTTTTATGTGCTGATAGATTTTTTGATCATTGTATTTAATAATACATAATATTTCTTTTCATTATTTACTAGATAAATTGGTTCTTGATTAAATTAAAAATATATTTAAGCCCACTTTCCCAAAAAGTCAGTTTTAAGGTTTATAGCATTTGCTTTTAATGATAACTATTATTCAGTTCTCTCTAGCATTTCCAGAAATCTGTGCTTGTTTTGGGACTCCAGTAAAGGCTTTTTCAATGAGAGGTCTTGATCCAGTATCCCGTCAGGGATGTTTTTTCCTTCTGGTATGGGACTATGCACTCAAGTGGAATCTTCGAAACAACTGTCTTCACCATCTCCCATACTGTTACCCTGCTCTTCATGTTTTGTTTTCCTGTTCCATCCCATTTGTGAAAACAAGGCAGTGAGTCGAAAATCACTTCATGGATTAGTACCAGTTGCAGTCTCTTGAGAGCAGAGTGGCCACCTGGCCTCTTTTGGCATGAACAATTCACCTTTGTGTGCATTGGTCCTAGTCAAGGCGGGTTCTGTAAGGACAGAGTTTGAGATCAAGGTACCCATGCCTCTGTAGGCTTGTTGTCAACACGTGAGCCTTCAAAGAGAACAGGATGCAGCTTTCCTCCTTTCTGTGCTCTTGCTCTTGATAGAGATTTAAAGGCCTCGCCTATTTTCAGTGAGGGATTGTGTAATGGCATCTACTGTCATTCTCTCCCAAAGCAGGAAGCAGAGCTACCAACTTGGAAGAAAGCTAGAATCCAGTATTCAAGAGATTTCCAGGAGAAAATTATATTTGGCATCTTGTAAGTAGCTACTCCCTGGAGAGAGTAATGATTAATTCAAGTTAAGTATAAAGAATGTACTTTTCTCCCTGCCACTTTCTGTAGTGTTCACAAAACTGATTAAAACAAATTATTGCAGGTTGTTGAAATAGCATCATGAAAAATTAAACAATTGAAAGGCAACCTTTTTTGCAAATATAGGGGCTTTCACAGAAAAACAATATAAGGATACTCTTTAAAAAAGATGTAGCTGGAGTCTGCTAAGGATTTAGTCTGTTTTGTGACCATGCCTTTCAGCCACTGCAAACATGGGATCTCAGAACAGGGACCCCTATTGTAGGAGAGTCAAACACTGACTCTAGGAGCTCCATCCAGTGTGCTGCTTCTCACTGCCAAGGCCCACAAGGCAGAAAGGTCAGCAGAATTTGCGCTCACTTAGGATCAGATTGGGGACTGACTGGAGTAGCTTCAATAACTGGGACACTGCTTCAAGGACAGCAGTGATGAGAAGGAAGATTCCATGGACTGGGTGTGGACACAATGATGATGTGTCCTAAAGAGTAAATTGTACTCAACTATTTGCTATCATTTTTTTTTTTCATTGAGACTCTAACTAGGACTTACAATTCATTTCTTTCTGTGGCGTTTGAAGGCTAGGGTCTCTAAGATGACTCCATGTGGTTTTACATAGCTGATGTGCCAGAAGCCTTTATTTGGTGCAGGTCTGTAGAAGACTAGTAAAGCACAAGAGATCTTATAGTACAATACAAACCTAGATAACAGAAAAACTATGTTCAGGTATTGGTTTTGCCACTTACTGAATGTGTAGCCTCAAAGAGTTTACTTTCTCTGAGCATGGACAGTTTTATATCTGCAAAAGATGCATCATTCTTGCCTTACAGTTTTGTTTAGAGAATGAAATAAAACATAAAATGTAAAATACTGTGTATTTGCAATATCACACATGCTCAGTAAATGGTAAGTTACTGTTCTGTATTTGATTCCATATAGTATGAATAATACTTTCTCATAACTCATGGATCTGGTATGCCATCCACTAACTACATAACTTTCATAATGCATGCTATTAATTATCAGGAATTTGTAACAGGGGAATGTAACTCTAAATGTACCATAATGTGTGCAGAGAAGAGAAGTGACATTTGGTGGGCCCTTACTATGTATTTTTGTGTTCCTCACCTTAACTAAGCATTACAACAACATAATGAAGTAGGTACTATTATCTTTTCTTTAATATTGAAGAAATTGAGGATCAAAGAAATTAAGCTGTCCAAGCTTATGTAGATAATTAATGATGGGACTGGCATAGTTTTGTTTGAAAACAGAATGTATATTTTTTCTCTTTCTCACATTGCATTTTTTTAAGACAAGATAATCTGGGGGCTATAGACTACAATAACCACTTTACAGAAGTTATGAAAAAAGGCAATACATAAATTCCACTTAACATTTCATTCTTAGAATAATGGGTGATTCTTGCAACTTCCTTACAGATTGGGTTCCCTGGGTAGCAGACTCTGAGAAGGAGGTGTAGGAAGTCCAATGGGGAATGGTTTGGGAAAGGGAAAAAAGCAAAACAGAATACGACAGATGGAGAATTTGAATTCAATATAGCCACAAGATCCCAGCCAACCCTGCACAGGGAGTTCTGAGGCTGGAATAGTCCTATAGAGTAGTCTACATTTGGGAGGAGGACTGAATTTTATTTTGTTTGTTTTGTGGTGCTAGGGTTCCAACCCAGGGCCTAGCACATGCTAGGTACATGCTCTACAACTGCGTTACACCTTCAGCCCAGAGCTGGGGTTCTAGACCCCTACAGAAACCAACCATTGGATGAGGGCTGCTCTGAAAAGGGAGTATAACCTGGGACAGGAACTCTCATCAGACTAGGACTGTTCTGGGAGAAAACTGAGGTCTGAGGCTTGAGAGAAGGCCTGTGTCAACCTCCCCAGCAGCTTGGGAAATAAATTCTTCAGTCTTGCAGTGGTATTTGGGATGCCCAGCACAGTACCAGAATGTGTTCCATAATATGAGATTCATAAAAAAGAAGAAAGTAACTTTGAATGTAGGATTATAGGCTTATTTTTAATGTTCTGTTTTTTGAAGCAGTGATAAAATAGTGTTTGAAGTTTAATTAACAACGTTTTCTTTTCAAATGCTAACAATTTCCTTTGCAATTTTAAGGTTGACTGTTTCTGTACTTTGGTCAGAACTCTAAGACCATTAGTGAAAGTCTGTCAGCAAATCTGACCCCATGCAGTGTAAAAGTACCTTTTCTCTCCTAGTTAAAATGAAGATCATTTCAATGTCCTGTCATTCTAGATGGGTTTAAGATAAAAGCAGTGTCTTTTTTCTTTTTCATCAGGTTTTAGACCTAGAGATAAAGAATTCATCCAAGAGTTTTTTTTTTTTTTTTTCCTTAGGAACACTGTTAAAGACATTGATTTGACTGAGTTCACTTAGGTGTCATGTTATATATATTCTAAAAGTATTTTAAAAATTCATATGACTTTTTCTTTCCTCTAAAAAGGAAATCTGGACAGAAAAACAGTGTTTTTTTTTTTTTTTTTAATTTCTTATTGATTCCTTAATGATTTCCCCAGAGAAGTGGTCACAGATGTTCTTCTATTCAGGAGCTATCTTCTTCCCCAACTCACCAGCTTCTTACTTTGCTGACAAGTATCAGATAATCCTACTTGATGTCTCTCCAGTTTCTTCCCCCATGCTTCAAGATTTGCCTATTTTTAAAATATGATTTGTCTTCTTTCCTTACCACTTGAAAAGTATTTGCTGAGTGCATCCCGTGTACTAGGCATGCTTGCACATGCTTGCAACATGCTAGTGAGGAAAACCCACAGAAGTCCCTGTTCTCATTGAGCTTTCAGTGTGATCTCCATTTTTGGTCCCATTTCTGTGTTTAAGTCTATCTCCAACTGTTTCCTTTGGGAAACATCTTTCAAATTCTCAAGTTTTATGACTGCTTTAAAAAAATCTACTCATAACCACTTAGTCTAATTTGATTTTCTCAGATTCAAGCAACCCTAAAACCACCATACCCTCATATTTTTTTCTTCATTTTCTGAGTAGTCTGCACTCACTATCTCAGCTCCCTTAATTCTCTTTCATTCCTTAATCTGTTGCAATCCAGTGTGTTCTATCGGAAGTGTCAAAACTGCGCCTTGGAAAATATAGTCTCACAGTATCCCTTTTAACTTTCCACCTCTGTTTTGGACCATAGCAATAGTCTTTTCCCTAACCTCCTTGTTTGGCAATAATTACTGTAGTCTTCAAATCTATTTTGTAAGCTGCTGGCCAAATGTTCCTTGTATTGGAAGATTCAGACCATCCATGTTGATGATTCATGAAGAGGACTTACAGGCCTCAGTGTGTACTGGGCCTGATGGCTAGGATTTATTATGATGAACAATCCAAAGTAAAATCAGCACAGGGAAAAGGTGCATGAGGCAAATCAGGCACAAATTTTAGAGTCCTTTCCCCGTGAAGGCATGCAAGTCATACTTAATTCCCCTAGCAAGGAGTTATGGCAGCACATGTGTTTTAGTCAGCTGTGACTAAATGATCTGACAAGCACAATTATAGAGGAGGAAAAGTTTATTTGAGAGCTCACAATTTCAGAGGTCTTAGTCCATAAAAGCCGACTGTATTCCTTGGGCTTGAGGTGAGGCTGAACATCATGGTGGAGTGTGTGGCAGAGGGAAGAAGTTCACATGAGATCAGGAAGCAGAGAGAGAGACTGGCCAGATACAAATATATACTCAAAGCCACACCCTACCACGTCAGTTACCATGCGGTTAATCCCTATCAGAGGATTAAATCACTGATTGGGTTAAGACTCTCACAACCCAATCATTTCTCCTCTGAACCTTCTTGCATTGTCTCACACATGAGATTCTGGGGGACACCTCACATTCAAACTGTAAAAACATGTGAAATGTTGCCACCAGGAAAGTTCATTTGAGACTCAGCATCCATGTTGTTTCTTATTGAGGGGTGATCACATTGGCACCCTCTGGCACATAACCAAAGTCCAGATTCCCAGCAGGAAATGGAGGTATTCATCATAAATCAGAGTGTTTATATCAACAGTTTAGCGCACCATGAGCCAGACTAATTATAGAACGGTAGGAACCCTCTCTAAATCCAAGCTCTTGGAAGCCAGTCAAGGGCAAAATTATAAGAAGACCTTTCTAACAATAGAAATTCTAGCCTGCTATGTTAACTCTTTTCTTCACATTCCTCCTAAACTATAGCTTATATATTCATTCATTCAATCAATTATTCATCCATAAAATATTTATTGAGCATCCACAATGCATTAGACACTGTTTTAGGAATGAGGGATACAGTGATGAACAAAATACATATAAATTCCTGTCTGGTGTTTTGATCTATCAGAGAGGAAAACTGTAAAGAGGTAAGTGAAAAATTTATAATAAATGCCAGGTGGTATAGAAGAATATGAATAAGATACAGAAGTATAATGGGGAAAAGAACAATGATATGGGTGGACACCTATTTTAAATGGGGTGAACAGGGAGGACCTCTCTGAAGGAGCAAAAAATTATCTTAGACTTAAAAGAGCATCCAGGCAGAACCAGAAATGAAAATCCCAGAAGTTAATGAGCCTTGTGTGTTCCAGAAACAACAAGAAGGCCAGTGTTGCTGGAGTGGTATGTGGAAGGTGGACAGTGGAAAGAGATGAGTTTGGAGAAATAGGCAGGGACAAGATTATGCTGAGTCTTTTACGGAGCAAGAAAAGGCATTTGGATTTTATTCTAAGTGTGGTAGATATTTTTCAAGTTGTTTTGAATGGAGAGTGACATGACCTTCATTTTAAATTATCATATTTGTTGTGTCAATGATAACTCTAAGAGGCAGGAGCAAAAGCACAGAGATAAATCAAATGCTGTTCTAGACGCCTCAGTACATTTCAGAGGCTTGTACAAGGTTGCAAGCAGTGGACAGATGAAAGGAAATATTAATTGAGGTTCTACTTTGTTTAAGATGCTACACTAGGAATGGCAGATAAAAAAGTAAGTAGGGAATATTCCCTCCCCTCTAGGGCTTGCAGTCTAGTGGAGAGACAGTGTCTCTTAGATGGGGCCTTCTCCCTCTCCCTCTCCCTTTTCCCATCTCTTGTGAGATTTCTATTCATTTCTGAGCAAAACTGTCAAATCCTTTTTAAAGTCATTTCTATTTCCTCTGGTTACTTTTAAGTGGCAATGTTCATTGTGTTCATAGTTTTTAGCTGTATGATTGTCTCCAACTCTTTTGAGTCTCCTACTCTGCTGATATTCGAGGAGAAACATTTGAAATATATGTTTTATGTTGTTTGAAAGCAACAGTTTATAGTACTTAGCACAGTGTAGGCACCCTCATGGTGGTGGGCATGGAGTTAATTCTAACAGACACTTCTAGGTTGCCTGAAATAAACACATTTTTCAAGGTCTACCACTCCTTCAGATCCCTTTTGAATTCTGCTTCAGTCTGCGGCCTTTGCTGACAGTCTTGGTGGCCATGGTTCTACCATATCCCTTGCCCCACCCTCACTGCAGTTGACTGGACAGGAATGTGTACATGACCCAAAGTCGACACAATCCCTGGCTGACCTACAGCTTATCAGCTTACCAATTTCTCTACAAGTTTGCATTAAGAAAGTGAAGTTTCCATGTGTTGTGGGTGTTTGCCTTCTAATTTATTTTTGAGTCAGGTGATCATATTAGTCATATTGTTTGTGCAAAAGGAAAAGAAGCTACTCAAGGAAAAAAAAATGGAGAAGATGCGTTTCATCATGTAAACTCTGAATGACTTTGGTTGTTTCCCAGTTGAAGTGTTTACAGGACTGAATTGTAGTTTCTTTCCCTACAGGTCATTAAGTAAATACTTCTTCACTTGAACTATATGGAGTATTTTCCTGCTACCCAAAATGCTTTTACTGAAGTATTGCTGGATCCAGTCTCCTCTTCTCAGAGCACATATTCCTCAATCTCTCAGCATTCAACTCCTGTCCAGGATGATTTCTTGAAATAGTTGTTGTTTTCCTTGGCTTCTCTGGTACCGAACTATCCCAGTTCCTCTCTCACCTGACAGCTCCTTCTGTACTTGCCTTTTGTGACCCTTTCTTTTTTATTCTACTAATTGTAGGCACTCTTGTAATGTTGCTGTTGTCCATCTTTTCCTTTGTGGATGGCTTCCTCATTGCTCTTATTTATTCCCATGGCATCAACTGTCATATGGATGATGGTCTGATTAATATACTAAACACACACACACACACACACACACACACACACAGACAGAAACATGAGTACATGTGAACACTTCATAGTTTTGACTTCTAATTTCCACTGTTTCCTTATTGGCATTTGAAACTTCACAGATCAAAACAGAATTCATTCTCTCTCCCCCAAGGTGAGTTTGTATAGATTTTGGATGAATTTTAAAGTTCTTCTTCACTCTTAATCCTGTGAGTCTGAGTTCTTGTGACTTTTTATTTTCTGTTAATGGTATAAGTTTCTCTTAGTAGGCTAGCTATAACTTTTTCATAACCTTGTAGGTATTTTCAGTGTCAAACTAGACTTTCAGGATATATTAATAAAGGCTAATAATAGACTCCATCCGAGTAATAATTAATAATGATAGACTCTACCTAAATCCTGCATTTCCAGACCTGAGCTAGATCATGATGTGAGATGGTAGGCTGTCTTCTTCTCATCTGTAATCCATTTTTGTTATCTAGGATGCAAGGAAAAAACTGCCTCCAAGCGTTTCAGGAGTGAGTTGATCTCATTGACCTATTATAGTGTCCCCTAAGTAGGTTTCCATGGGTGAACACACCATGTGATGCCGGTGTTAAATAACTTACTTCACAATGTCCAGCACAGTAGTAGTGTGCTCTAATAGATTGCTTCTCTTACATTACACTTTCCTTGAAATTCAACTCCTGAACTGATTTGTTAACATTTACAATAGAATCAGAGAGTCTGAGGAGATCTACAGAAAGTAGAATTGGCTCTCAGACAATAGTGGCCTTGTAAGTAGTTAGAAAGTAACCTATTCGACTAATTTGAGAACTTCCAGGTTCTCACTTGAGCCAAGAAGCACAACAATCATCATTTTCCACTTGGATGGATCAACTGTCAGTCAATGTGATAACTATCAAGTATATGCTATGTGTAGATAATCAGACATTTGGACAAGATCAAGAAGATCTTGAGAACGCAGCTCCCACCCTCACCAAAGAACCTTTCGTACTATTGAGAATTCAACATGTGTCTTAATCTTGTCACATGAAAGTAGCCGATGATCATTCTGTATTATTTAGACTTAAATTATTTGAAGTCTGGTCCTGAATATGTTTAACGAGGAAACCAAAATATCTCCCTTAGTACCTATTGAAGAGCATCCCATTAGTAATGAACTTTATAGGGTGGTAAAAATTGAATTATCTAAAGTTCAGTGTACTGAATATTTTTATTGATGGTTCCTCTCCTCTAGACCAGTGGCAATTTATGTTCCTAATTTGTAAATGATTCTGAACTGTTTTATGTATCAACAAAAAGATAAATTCATTTTTAGTATGTGTTGGGGAGTTTATATGCAACGTAACACATTGATAGTTCATATATGTATTTTGAAGTAGTCTTAACAAGAAGACGATTTATTCAAAATGGGAATTTTACCAGATTTTTAGAGTCATGTAGGACATTATGCCTTGTTTTCTTAATAAGTCAATTAAATTAACAAAAAACCTTTGCAATTCATTTTATATGTGTTTTTCTAACATTTCAGTTCTTTTTGAGATCACAGTGTATAAAAGTCACTAGCTTTCAGCAATTACAAAAAATATAAGTACCTGCTCAATGCTAGCACAGTGCAAAGTATTTTACATTCATTTTCTTTGTTTTCTGAATTGGTAGAATCATTACTCCTAAGTGGTATATTAGAATGAAAATGAGCTTTGGAGGTAGGCAGAGCCGGATTTGCCACTGCCTAGTTAGGTGACCCTGTGTGAACTGTTTTCCTTATTGCTGAGGAAGTTTATGATAAGGATTCACATATGTTCATTTTATCTTCATGTGTTTATGAATTTAAAGTTGGTCAAAATTGGAAACACTCAACGTTTATATCATGCATAATCCTCTTCTGTTAAACTGGTTGGTTTAAAATTGAAGGTTAGTTTTTATTTTTAAGTTTTGAGACTACCACACTATTTCTTTAGTATGTTCTCAAAGTGTCTGCTTCTCCTAAATGCAGTATAAATCTACAGGTGGGATTAAACAGCTAGAGTTTCTGACGCCATACTGTTGAACAGGTGCTTACAGATAGTGTTAAGCAGTGTTATTTTGTTTTGTTTGCTCTCTTGCTTTTTCTTTAAAGTTCACCTTAGAGATCTGTTGCATCAGGGTGGGGGGGTGCCACATCAGGATGGGGGGGCTGCCACACAGAGGTAGATTAGGAAGTTCAAGTGGTTGTTTTGTTTTTGTTTTATTACTGGGAATTGAACCCAGGAGTACTCTACCACTGAATCACACACCTTGCCCTTTTTGCTTTTTATTTTGAGAAGGGTATTGCTAAGTTGCTGAGGCTAGCCTCGAACTTGCAATCCTCCTGTCTCTGCCTCCTGAGTCTCTGGGATTACAGGCAAGCACCACCATGCCTGGCTAGGAGCAGCTGTTTTTGAAAATTGCTCCTGTTAATTTATTAAGGAGTTAGAAGAGAAACCAAATAGATCCTTACTTTATGATACTTGAAGATATATTCATGCCCTTAAAATATTTTACATTCTTTATAATTCTTTATTTTTTTTAATTAGGGGGGATATTTTAAAAGCAATGCATGTTTAGTATAGAGCATTTGGAAATTATATAACAAAAAGAGCAAATGAGGAGGAGGAAGAAAGAAAAACTTAAAATCTGACATTCCTCCATTATTATTATTATTATTATTATTATTATTATTATTATTATTATTATTTTGGGTTGTCCATGGACCTTTATTTATTTATAGCGGTGCTGAGAATTGAACCTAGTGCCTCACACATGCTAGGCAAGCGCTCCACCTCTGAGCTAGAGCCCCAGTCCCCGTTCCACTATTCTTGACTAAACAAAATTTGATTTTGTTTCTAGGTTTTCCCATTTCTTTAAATATTATAAGATAACATAATTTTAAAAGACTATTTTTTTTTATCATGTAGCTGTTCTGCAATTTATTGAAAGGAATTTTAATGCTGACTTAGGCTATTTTATTCTGTTGATATCACTGAAACATCTTTGCATATAAATCTTTTTATAAGTGTCTAAATTTTACTTTTGGGAAGTACTCCTACATAGGAAATTATTGTTGGTCAAAACAAATTGACTTTAAAGAAGCTTCAGAAACAAATTGTGTGATGGCTTTTTTTTCATTTTTATTTATTTTTTTCATTTTTAAAAAATTCTTACAGACTGCATTTTGATCATTGTACACAAATGGGGCCTGCGATGGCTTTTTGAAAAGAATAGAAGTTATGTTACTGCCAGTGGCATATGAGAGTTACTTTTTTCCACATGCTGTTTTTCAACAATAGATCATTCATTTGGTACCCTTTAACTAATTTGCATTTGCCATTTTCCCTACCAATAACATTATAAAATAAAGTGAAATTGCTATTATACAAAACAAGGGAGCAGAACTCTTATCACAAAGCTACTGATATTTTTGGAGAATTCGTGAAAAAATAGATGAAGCCTCTGAAAGTCTGTTTAAGATCCATGTTTCAAAAAGAAAAAAAAATATGCTTATTTCACAAAATTCTGAATCTTTTTGCCTGATCTTTGTTTCTAGAGCCTAAGAAAATATGAGACTCAAAATTCAATAAATATGGTACAATTTCATATGGCATTATATAAAAATTTGCACTGTTTCTTTGGTTTATTATATGGAAAATGATATATATAAAGAGAGAGAATCATGTTGCTAACATTTTAAGACTTTGGTAAGACTTTTGAGCATTCAACCTACATAAATTTATAAATCTATGAAAAGTCTTGTTTGATCAATTAAGCATTTTGTTGGTGAATTTACAAGAGGTTGTCATATATCTTGAGACAGAGTCGGACATGACATTGTTAGCTCAACTGGGACAGAGAATATCTGGGGATGTGGGAGTTAGAACTAGGCATAGCTTTGGGTGGGAGAGGTTGGGAATGGGATGTGAGACGAAGACATAACTATACACGTTGGGGGTAAAATTCATTCAAGAGGTTACTTTATGAAACACAGAGATGGTTTTATCAGGATAGAGACTTAGGACTGGAGGGAAATGATCAGGGGACTTAGTTACCACATCTAGAGGATCAGTCGAGACTTGGTTTCAGGAACAAGGCAGAGCCTGTCATTAGAACTTTGCCAAAGAGTTGGTTATCAGAGCTGGACTAATAGCAAAGTTGACTTGATATCTGGTGCTCTATATTGAGCTAAAGTTCCCTTCTCATGAGGATGCTATTGGTCCAAAACCTGAGATAAGACCCAGCGCCCAAGAAAGATTAAGTGGCTCCCACTGTGAGGCGAGAAGGCATCAAGGTAGGTTATTGGAACAAGACGGATCATGGTAGTATCACCCAAAGGTGACTATGAATGTTTTAGAAGTAAAAGGGATATATGGCAACCCAGAAGAGCCAGCTCTGTGTTCAGTGCTATTTAACATTTCCATTAAATTGAAAAATCAGATAATAAATCATTAATTACTCAAATGACATTAAATACGAATAATCACTTACATATTTGGAAATAAAATAATTCAACATCATCTTTTTAAAAAAACTGTTTTTATAAAAAATTAAAACCCAACAGTAACTTATCTAGGACAAAAGCACAGTACTACCTTTAAACAGAGAAACAAGTGCTATATGTGAATTATTTCTTCTAAATTACAGATCAAAGGCTTGAAGACCTTTATTTTCTGTTTGATCTTTTGAAAACTCATGAGGAATTGATGGAATTTTTAAATTGTGATATTAGTAACTTTATTCTTGCCAGTTTTAAGGTCTCCTGAAATTTATTTGATTTTGTGGAGTCCAGTTACATTTACAAGAAGAATAAAATATTTATCAGACCTATCTTGGTGCTACTTGGCAGGTACTTTTCAGAGTTTCTTTTTTTAATTCCTCCCCTGCTTTTGTTTTGGCTATAAGCCATGGAAAGTGGATACTTTGAAATTATGAAAAGAAAAATCTGGTTTCCCTAGTGTTGGATGGGCCAAGGTCATTAAGCACCAGTAATTACTGCTTTTGCTGCTATTTTAATGAGAATTTTTCTAGGAAATTGAGTGTTGAGACATGAGGTCAGTTGAGTACAGGGGGTGGTTATTGAATATAGAATAAAGTACAGATTAGCTGAAAGGACATCAGGATGAGTCATCCCACTTTTCTTAAGTGAAGATAGAGCAGTGGAAAATTTTGTTAGGCTGATTATTATGTGTCTCATTAATAACCTGCCTTTAACTTCATTTAAAATTGTTGTAATATTTGACAAGTTATCTGTTGAAATGGACTAGTTCCTTTTTAGATAAAGAAAGATGATGTGGCAGTGATGAGGGAACATTTGTAGTCTGAGATGTGGGCTCTGGAGGAGCCTGACATTAGAGAAAATGTTAAGTAAGTTTTCTGTATCTAAAATTTTTAAAGTTTGTTTTTGAGAGATTATTTGACTCAGGCAATACTTGTTATAGCTTAGCTCAGCCTGGGCCATTTGTACACCATGGTTATCTGGTTATCTGACCTCTTGGAATAGGAATCCTGTCCTTTCTCATCTTCCTACCACCAAGAGTGGCTGAGCAAGTGTTTAACTCAGCCTCAATGACTCCTTTATGTACTCAAATAGCATCATTCTGATGGCTGAACTTCTTCCTTTATGAAACAAAACAAAGCCCAATTCTTTAACTTGCATCGTTATCATATTTAATGATCACACATTCACTGAGTATTGTGCTGTAAGTGAATGTGTGGTCATTTTACCAGATAGTATCATTTCAGAAAAGAAGTATTTTTATATTTTGATTTTTCCAAGGTCAGTTTGCGTGAGCAGCTTGACATCTTCACAGATGAACAAGAATAATTTTAAAATTTCTTTATAATCATGCAATAAAACAGTCATTAAAAAGTTCACTAAAAGAAAGTTTATTTCCTTAAACGCAACTTCTTATTTTAATAATTATTTATATTAGTGATGTGAATTACATTCTTCATCTTTTGAATAAGAATTTCTAAGTGTACCCTGCATTATATGCACCCATTTCATAATGTGAAGAGTCAACACATACACTTCTCTTCAACTTGCATATATTAAGCTACTCTGCACTTCAGGCCTGAAGAGAACCTGAGTGTATTAGATGGCTAAGAGCATAAATGTTAGCATTGGTTTTACTACCCCTAGCCCTGGACTCCTCACCATGTCCTTGCACAAAGGGTTATATCTTCCTAGATCCCACCCAGCTCTTTTGTATCAGTTGATCATTTTTCACTCCTCCCATACCCCCATCTGTGCCTTGGTCTCCATCTCCTTGATCCTACCCATCAGAAGAAGAAATAAATAATCATCCAGCTCATGTTCTCTGTACCTAAGAAAACTCCTTCACAGGTTTTTTCATTCCAATTAGCACTTCCCTCAACATTTGTTTATCAAAATGTCCCCTTTTAAGTGTATGTGTCTGCATGTGTGTGTGGTCTCACAAAGACTTCTTATCCCCCTTAAATTGCAGAAAAAGGTTTGAAATGGCAGGTTCAGTTGAAAGGCATCAGACGAATTTCTCTGTACTCAAGCTGGAATACTTGGGGAGTCCTTATTCATTTTCTTAACTACCATGCACCCCTTTGAATTTTCTAAGCACAGGATGAGAGGAGCAATGGGCAATCCTGGGGGACAATGGGCAGCAGACAATAATTTATCTTCTCTTTCTTCCTGGCAGACCCCATGGATCAAGACATTTTCCTCTTAGATTTCTCTCATTTTATCAATTCTTATACACATATACTTTTAAAACCACATGTAATTTTAATTCTTCTTGTGTATGTGTGTTTAGAGAATGATGTCAGAAAACTGTACTTCTGCAATCTTTGATGAGCAGTGTAAGTGTATTAGAAACAACTTGAAGTGTTCAGATTAGAGAAGGTGAAGACTAATTTACTCACGTAAATTAGGAAAGTGATTTAGGTCTGAAGTCAGAACTTTCTATTCTATGAATATCTGGATCTGGCCTGTCCTTATGCTTTATGGAGAAGGGAGCAAACTCAGTTTCCAGTCTGATGAGCATCTTATTTTCCATTGCTTCCCTGTTATGATCATGTGCTCCCAAAGCTTCAAAACTTTACTGTAGTTTTTGCTTATATCAGGTGAATGAATATGCTAAACTATATATATAACATATATACCACATGTATATATGTTTATGTATTTTTTCTGAGAATTATCAAACACAATACATTACTGTTTACCTCTTTATTTCTATGTTTTTGTTAGACTGATTTAGTTTATTTTTATCAAATATTTTTACTCACATGCTAAAACATTAGATTGTATTTTACCATTAAGAGTTTTCTACCCATTTCCTCTATAGCTTACTTTCCTTTAATTTCTATTTTGTGTTTTATATTTTTGTCCTATTAATATTTATATATTAATTGTTGAGCAATATTGTTTGACAAATTGAATTGTTAAACAGGTAGCAGAATGGAAGCTCTCTGAGAATAGGCACTTCTGTTAACTACCGTATCTTCAGCATTTACAAGAGTGCCTGACATGTGGGAGACACTCGGTAAACATTTATACAATGAATAAAAAGTAAAATGTGACTTCTCCTGCTTTGGTTAATATTATTTGTAAAGTGTTAATGCTTTTACCAGTGTTGCCCATGCAATTTTTAATTAATATATACCATTTAATCTAATTTACATTCCCTAATGTCTCATTATTTCATATTTTTGTTAACTTTAACAAAAATAAATTGCAGTTTATTCATCTACCTATCATATTTTCCTACCATGTTTTTAGACAACTTTAAAAATCAGACCCCTTCTCCAAGAAAGACTTGTCATCATTGAGATTATTCTCAAAAGTTATCCTGCACTTTGAAACATTCCAGAGGAAAAGTTCAAAGAATACTTCAAGCAACTGGAAATGTTTTGAGAAATGGGATACTTTTTAAGCCTCGAGGCAGTGGTTCTTAACCTTGTTGGGGCTACCAGTCCTTTTGAGAATTCGATATCTATTGAACATGTGGCCCTGTTAAATGCACATCCCAACAGGTAAACACGCCATTTGTACTTTAAAGGATTTCTAGACCTCTGGAAGCTTATCCATGGAATGTGTATGGGTCCCTGGACTCCAGTTAGGAAACTAGACTCTAAGGCATACTTATGAAACTCAAAGTCCATGGACAGCAACTCATCCTCCACTAGACAGGAGTGACCTATGTGGATTGACTAAAACAATAGTATCAAAGTCATATGGTTTTGTGATCATGTTTTAAATTTTTTGCTGCCCACATATTTATTTAGGTTAATAAAGTTTCTCTTAGGTATCAGTCTGTTGCACTGTGGTATAGACTTTACTGTAATTGAGGGGAAGGGAGCCAACAGAGAGGGATGTTTTTCCTTATAGAGGACTGGAATGGGCATCTGTAGAACTGAGCACAGGAGGAAGGAGTGGCAGTTAGAGGTAAATCTGTCCATGTCCAGCTGTCACTCTATTTAAATCTAATAACCAGTTGTTCTGTAGGTTTATGAGTCATTCCCAGTTTTGCTACTGTTTGACAAATTGCCCTACAGCAGGCATTATATTATATCCAGAAAATCAATACAAATTGGATTTATGCAAGGCACAGACTCACACAATGCACTTTAACAAAATATTAAAGGGAAAATTTAAAATCTTTTGTGCATTTTGTTCACTTCCAACATAGCAAAGAAAAATACTTATTTTTCATTTATGTTTACAGAAATACTATTGAAAGCTGTAATATTACAAGTAACCAAATATTAAATATATCTTGTCAAATAAGACAAAAGTTCTCATGGGCTTTTCCATTTATATTGATTCATTTCAATAGACTTTTTTTTTGGTAATTAGATATAAATACACAGATATGAAAGGTAGAAATGCTTTATTCTTTCCATACTTCCTCTGATGCATTCTAGGGTAGACAAAAGATCACAAATCTTTGGCTAAATCCAGTCAATCACATGCAAGCTGTGATCCCAACATTTAATATATACCAATGTGTGGAGCAGTGGTGGGCAGGAAGAGAGTTATCCTATGCACTTGGAAAGCTTGGTCCTGTGAACATTCATCTATGGAGGAAAAAAGTTGAATTAGTAAATGTACTCAGATTCTGCTTTGGTTTTACTCATTTTCCTCTCCATCACTAATGCTTGTTTCAGACTTGCGGGTCTCCTAAGAATCTTGGTGTTAATAAACACATTCTTCTTCTAGATTGTGATCACAATTTTATCCTTTCTTACCCATGCTCCAGATATGATCTTGTGATTGAATGAACTAATTTCTTCATTTCATGAGTATTTGTGGCATGCTTCTGTGTGGCAAACTCTATGTTAGGTGTTCAGTGGAGAACAAAACAGACACAGTGCCACCCTGGAGCTTGCAGTCTCTGGTTGAATGCATGAGAGGGTTGAAGAGAAAAATAGTGGGGGGCAATGGGTTACTTTTCCTGTCTCTGACCAATATATCTGCATGTGGAAGTGTGGCTGTGACAGATGAAATTGGGCAGTAACAGTAGTTCCTCTCGCTCTCATTCATGAAATCAATTCATTTTGCATTAAGGAACTGGGCAAAACATTTGGTTATTTGGAGACTTTGGGGATCAAAAGGAGTGGAAGCTGGAAACTTCAGAGGGTAGGAACTTGACTTTATTTGACTCTCATAGTGTAACTTGTGAATATCTAAAATAGTGGTATAAGAAAGAAAGGAGGAGGGAGGGAAACCCTGTAATATTCACTGCATATGTGGTGTCCTCAAAGTAGAGGAGGTGCTAAGGGTGAGGGTGGACCTGTCTTTCAGAATGAAAGGATATGGCCAGTTCACTGTTGCTGTGGCAGGTGTGGCAGGTGTATATCCTTTACCTCCATTCCAAAGTTCACCCTAACAACTTTGTTGTCTGATCTAGAAAAAGAGACTACTGTGGTCAGTTATGACAAATAGTGGCAGGGAGAAAAGAAGAGTTGGGTAAGAAAAAAAGAGGAGAATAAGTTCATTCCCTACTAACCCATCCTCTTCCCCCTGGGAAGGCATGGAGGAGGATTAGGGGGAAAGAGAGGACTTCCCACCTCCCACTGTTCTTTTCACTGCCAAATGTTCTCAGTGACTTAATGCAAACCATACTAATCTCTTTGCATTCTTAAATATCTTGCTTAAATTATTAAGTTAAAAAAGAACATTGTCTAGCATTTAGAAAAATGTAGCAAGTTAAAAGAAAAAATTCTCTTGTAATCCTGTTATCTAGAGGTCACCACTGTTAGTATTTTAGTATGTTTTCTTATGGATCTATAAAATGTAAACTTATGGTGTGTATTGAATATTAATACTAATTTTACCCCCCATATCATTAAGTATCCCTTAGAAGTACATCTTAATGACTGCAGGATGCTGTTACCTCCTGTACCATGATAGGATGTTTTCTGACTTAATGATTGCTTGACTTGGCATGTTTTGACTTTGCAACGGTTTGGAAAAAATTACGCATTCAATAGAAATAACACTTTGAATTTTGAATTTCGACTTTTCCTGAACTAGCAATGTTCCGTATGATACTCTTTCATGATGCTGTGGCAGTGAGCCAAAGTGCCAGGTCAGCCATGTGATCAGGAGGGGAGACAGTCCTCACTCTACAGTGTACTGTGTTGTTATACTAGGATGTTCAGCAGGGGAGGTGTAGACAACCCATTTTTGTCTTGTTTTGCTTTCTAATTATGCAGTGTTCATTGAGATGTAGCCCGTCACTAGTTGAGGAGCATCTATATTCTATTGAACATGTGGGACGTGTATTGAATACTGCCTTTATTTTGCGACTTAATGTCCTGGTATGAACATCTTTGTCCATATAATTTTTTTTACACGTTCAGAAGGATGAACACAGTGAGGTGTTGTTGTATTACTGCTGCTGAAATATGTAACTGCTGGGTCCTGATGATGCTCTCTCTTCAGATCCTGACAATAAAAAGCCAAAGCTGGTCTCTTGCAGCTTTCCCACTCCATACCAAGTATTGAAGGGACTAAACCATAAGTCAGTAGATGTATGCCACAGAGACTCTGGCTCTTTCTGGTTTCTCGTTGACGGAAAGTACATGGAAGTTTCTCCTCAGCATTAGAGCCCATACTCCCCTCTGCTGCTCCTCCTGGTGGTTCAGGTTCCTTGCTATAGTCAGATCCCTGTCCAGATTGCAGCCCTCTGTGCATATTCAGATTACCTGAAGCCTTTGGTTGACTAAACCATTTAATCAAGACCTTCCTGAGCTTCCTTTTAGATGTGATGAATTGCATACAGAGATCAAATCTGACTTATAGTGATAAAGTAGTAGTAATGCTAACTCATCTTGAGGGTGTGCCATCTGTCAGGCACTTTAGTAAAAGGTTTATAGAAATCACACTGTAAGCCTAACAACAATCTGATGAAATAGTTATTATCCACATTTTACATATGAGGAAGCAGAGACAGGAAGAAGAAATAACTGACTAGTTGTACTGGCCTTTTGTCACCCTGACAGACAGTGGCTAAACCAGTTATCAAACCTCAGTTTTCTGTCTCCTGAGCCTCATCCTTACTCCTTATACATATGACAAATATATACATAGTAATTTACTTTTTTAAAGTTCTTGGACAAAATAAAATCATAAAGGTTCATAATTCTTAACTAGTTTTCAAACCAATTGTTTATGTCTAATTTTAGATTTCTTTTACATATTTGTCAGCATAAAACAGAAATTTTCATGAAGATTTATATACTCCGAATGTTGGAGCTGGGAGTGAACAATCAAAGTAATTCCCTTGACCTGTCACCTAGTTGCACAGAATTAGGATATAATTTTAGACATTGGTTGGTTGAAGTTGATTTAGATTTCTGTAGAAAGACTTGATCTCTTGGTCTGTGGCTTTGAGTCATCCTCACCAGCGTGATAGATTGATATCTTAGTATTATTCTCTAGTCAGTAGGGGAATCCTTCAGTTTCTATTTCTGATCCACCAAAGCACTCTTATCATCAAGGGCACAGCCTGTGATAGAACATTACTGTCAGAGGCATTCACATTGTTTGACAAAAATACTGCCTACATGATGCTGTGGGACAGGCCGCAGGGAGCTGTGATTACAGCTGTTACAAGGGGACGTCATTCTGTCCTCCCAGAACATTTCTTTTTTTTAATGTAATTAGTGACAGTGCCCTTTTTGTGTATGCAGGCTCCATCTGGTCTAGTCCGATTAAAGTTGATGGTTATTTTTATGTCGTCAGCAATCATAATTTTGTTCCATTTTTAGAACATCCCTTGCAGGAATTTTGGATGCTTTTTTTGACTTTTCTTCTTAACTTGTCACCAAGTTATTACCAAGGTTAACAGCAAAGTGTGTCAGTCCAGTCTCATTTGAGAATTAATCACTGCCTAAACAGAAATGTATTTCACCTAAGGCTGATCCTTTTGCACAGCTTTGTATAGCTAGGTAGTTAATTAGTTAATTAGAAGCTACTTCTCGTTTTATTTTTCAAGATAAATGCTTGCTTGGCTCTAGACCTTTTCTTTGAATTATTTTTTCTTTTTTTAAAACCAGTTTGATGCTTGCCTGGTATAGAAGCTTCCAGGGGTTCTTAGCCCTTACCTCCATACCTGCCTTCTGAATGCTGGGAATTATAGTGTGTGATATTGAGTTCCACAACTGTGTAGCATAAATACTCAAAATTATTCATTTTCTCAACATGCTTCTGAAAATGCTTTCTTCAGTCTCAGTTGATCATTTAAGCACCATATCCTCTTTTCTTTCTTTATTCTCTTTAACCTCTGTGTAATTTGATGCTGTAAACTGTTTCTCCCTAAATGCTTTGTTATTTGACTTTGATGATGAAAATTGTCTTCTATATTACTTTTGTTGGCTCTTTTATTGGTTCTTCTTTAGCTTCCAGTTTCTTCCAACTGTTCAGTGAACCACACAAGATGCTGCTGTTGTGGTTCAGAAACTCCAATACTGTGTCCCTGGCCCTGATCTGTCCCCTCCTTTTCTCATTTTATGGTTTCACTCTTTTTTAAAAAAATTTATTTTATTGTGGTAAGAACACTTAACCTGAGGCCCAACCTTTTAACAATTATTTAAGTGTACAATATTGTTGTCTGTAGGCCCTAAGTTGTACAGCAGATCTCTAAAACTTATTCATATTACTGGACTGAAATTTCATGCCCATTGATAAGTAACCCCCCATACTCCTTCTCTCAGGGAGTATACCACTCTTTAAGACTCTGAACCTATTTCAGAGACCTTATAGAAGCAGAACCAGGCAGCATTTGTCCTTCCATGATTGGCTGAGTTCACTTAACATAATACCCTCAGGGTCTACTGATGTCCATTTTGCAGAATTTCCTTCTTTTAAAGACTGAATAACATTCTAGTGTGTATATGTACCATATTTTCTTTACCCATTCATCTTTCAATGGATATTTGGGTTGTTTTCATATCTTGGCTATTGTGAATAGTACTGCAGTGGACATAGGAGTGCTCTTTGTGTATCGTTATTATAATAAACTCTCAAGAATTTAGATCAAGAGTTTAGATCTCAAGAATTTAGATCTCAAGATCAGATCTAAATTGATGCAGTTCCAATTAAAACTCTAGGTCCAGCATCACTCACAATATTTCCATCTCTCTCTAAGACCTTTCTCACCATTCTGATATTTTACTGGGACCCTTCCCCGGCACCCCTGATACCAGCAGTTAGTTTCTGCAACTTCTGCTTTTCTATTATTGCCATTATCATTTCCTCAATGACCAAGTTCCCTCTCTCTTGCATTTAACAGAATATCAGTTATCCCATTTTGTAGGTTTAATCCCTAAGGTATCTTTATACGTCTTTCCTCTTTTAAAAATACTTTTTGCCATCATATTACTTCAAACCTATAGTGATATCCACTGTGTAATTTCAGTAACCTTTTAAAGATCACCCTTTAAAATTTGAGTTACTTTGTATACATCTGTCTTCTAACTAACATTCTGAGTGTGCCTCTTCCTTGCTTGGAAATCTAGTTATTCATTGCATTGGAAGTTCAGTATGAACCCTTAGTCCGCTCTTTGCAGTCTTTCCCAGGTTGAACCCAGCCTGCCTTTCTGCCCTGTGCTCCTGTGTTCCCTTCCCTGTTTGCACTTCAGTCACACTGATGCTTTTTGTTGGTCCTTGGTCTCTATTGTGAGCTTCACTTCTACATCTTAACTCCTTTTGTCCTCTAACTAGAGTCTCTGGCTCCAACTACAAAGTTTTCCACCTTTCCATCTTTGTCATGGCTTTATTGATTCTTTTAAAATGTGATCTCTCCTCATTTGAAATCCATAGGATATTCTATTTTTTTCCCCTGTGGTACTTATTTTAATGAGTTCCACATTTCTTTGTATTTTTTGGTTTGAGTGTACTTATCAAATTGTCTAACTAGCCTAGAGGCTTCAAAAATGTAGCAAAATGCTGCTCATTTTGAATATTTTTTTCACTGGTAGTTTACTCAGATACAGCAAGTATTCAGTAACAATTTGGTGAATGACTGGAAGAAGGAATGTGTTTGCTCATTTTACAGTGCTGTGTTCTTTATATCTAATCTCTTCTAAAATAGTATTGCCTAGTGGAAAGAGAAGAATTGGAGTCTGATAGAGCTAAGTTTAAGTCCACACTTCCTAACTGTGTGACCTGGAATAATCTGAAATCTCTCTGAGCCTCTGCTCTCTTGTCTATAAAATTGGGTCAGTTATATCCAGTGCTTACTATGATATTTGAATAAGATATTATGTGAAAGACCTTAGTAAAGAGGAACCGCTCAATAAAAGTTTTTTTTTTTCCTACCCTGTCTGTCTCCCTTTCCCCCCTACTCTCATATATCACATTTGCTATCCAACTCAGTTGTTACTTAATCACTGTTTAATGTTATTTGCCTTTTTCTATCTGTACATAGTATTTCCCCAGTTAAATGTCAAGTTTCTTGAGGCAAGGAACAGTGTTTATATTCACAACATATAGGCTTCCCACAGAGGCTTGTTCCATAAATATTCAGTGAATAAATGAGTTCCATCTTTTTGCTTAGCTGACATCTCCTCTCCCCCAACTTTTTGCAGTACTGGGGACTGAACCCAGAGGCCCTCTACCACTAAGCTACATAGCCACCCCTGCCTTTTTTTTTTTTTTTTTTTTTTTTTTTTTTTTTGAGACAGGCTCTCTCTAAATTGCCCACGATGGCCTTGAACTTGTGATCTCCCATCTTAACTTTCAGAGTCACTGGGATTACAGGTACACCCTGTTTAGCTGACATTCTTTCCCTTTACTCACTTTCCACGTGAGTGTTTCTCCATTTCTGCCTCTGCCTGCTGTCTTGTTTTTACTTTGTCTCACAAAAACCTGATCTCATGTTCTCAATGTGGTCTTTCTTCCTGAATCCTACTGTAGAAAGCCCTAGATCTTTCTTTCTCTAAGCTAAATCTCCATGCAAATTGCCCATATTAGATTACCTGCTCTAGGAAGGACCAGGACATTTCACAGTAAATAATCTTTTTGTTGGATTTAACAAGTGAACCAATTAATATCACACCAACTTTGGTTTCTCTCAACACTTGTATAGTCTCTGTTCTTTGGCACTAGAAGGCAATATGCGTACAGTGGCTTCTCTTAATGAAAGGGATATAAAGTTAGAGATTGGGCCAGTGAGTTAACTATCTGTAAAGATTGATTATTAATTCTAATTATTTTTTGTGTGTCCCCCCCCAGTTTGAATTTAAGGATATACTAGAAAAGAAGGCATCTGTAATGAAATAAGGGGACAGATAGATGAGGATGGTGGAAACATGAGGTTAAGAAAATAATTCTATAAAACGGGCCCCCTGTGCTGAATCCCCACATGCTTTCTTTGCCAAAAGCAATCTGCCTGCAGCCCTGCCTGACCTGAGTGGACAGGATATGTCACATTCCTCAACAAACTAAGGCAGGGGGTAAAGGTCAGGTAGGCTGTGTAGCTAATGAATGATGGGAGTTGAGAGGATGACAACTGGTTATCAGAGAAGACAATAGGTTGTTAACTTCTGTAGTCCTGCTCCTGGGTCCTCCAGGTTACTAACAGTTAACTCCTCATCCCTGTTTCCAGGCATGTGCTCAGAGGAAAAAGAGAAAGTAGTAATTTAAAAAGGGATTCTGGGGTCTATAAAAGAGCAAGATGTACATCCTCCTGTGGACACCCAACTCTGGGGTCCCCTCTCTTTGGAGAAGTCTATCTCTCTCCTTTTCTTGAATGAAACTTGCTTTCTATGCTTGCTTCAGCATTTCTCAGGTGTTTAATCTTCAACACTGGGGAACATGGTCCTCTTCCTGATCTACAAGATGAGTATCAATGACTTCCTGATGGTGAAAGCAAAGGGAATTAACACACAGGCAAATTTAGCCTTTATTTTTGATTTTGGTCTAACGATATTTAATAATTTAAATATGTGCTTGTGTTTCTAAGGCAAAAGCAAATTGGGTGAATTGGGGTCTTCTGTTAGCATGACGTTGCCTAGTTACTTTCCAGGTGACCTCTGAGGGTCCTGGATGCCTTTGCTTGGTGGCTTTCTTGGCCAATGTGAGGCAGGGGCAAAGGTCAGACAGTCAGTGTAGGTAATGAGTGGTGGGGGTTGAGAGGGTGATAACTAGTTATCAAAGTCAGAGCAATGGGTTACTAATGGTTAACCTCCACAATTGTGTTCTGCACTCTGGGTTGCTAACAATTACCCTCAGCACTCTTGCTCCTGTACTCAGGGAACAAAGAGAAGACAATAATTAAAGATGGGGTTCTGGGATCTATAAGAAAGCAAGTTGTACCCCCTCCCATGGGCTTTCTGCTCTGAGGCCCCCTCCTCTCTGGAAGTCTGTCCTCTATCACCTTCTTAAATAAAATTTGCTTGTAACACTTGCCTTGGCGTTTCTCCGTGTTCATTCTTCAACACTGGGGAATAAAAACCCCTTCCTGAACTGCACGGAACAGTATCAAATCCATACCAGTTAACTTTACCTTTACCTCATATTTTGCATCTTTTCATTGTAACTTTAAGCAGTCTAGGTAGTTTGAAAAATATAAAAGTTGGAGCTCATGAAAATGCTGGTTAAAGTCCAGGTGGTTGGATTTGATTATTTGTAGAATATTTCATTGTTTTTATCACTGATACTTGTAAGTCCTTTAGGAAGCACAGTAAGAAGTACCTCTCATCCTTGTCTAAGTTCTAAATAAAGTAAGAAATAAGAACAAATAAAGCTTATGGTGACTAAAATATCATCTTTATTCCTGGAAGACTAGATACTGGAGAATGTGGCTTCTCTTTGCCTCAAGGGGATGTTCTAATATTAAACTCCAAAGTTAAACAGGTTTCTGCAGTACTGGACAATGACACTACCAGACATATCTCTCTGAGGGAACAGAACCAAATTTGGAGTGCTCTCCAGGAGAGATTTGAGCTCTAGAGAGAAGAATCTGACTTAGGCATGCCAATTTTCTTCCAAAATGGTCTATAAGATTCTTCTACCCTGGAAGTGGAGATGTTAGGAGGATTTTAGCTAGTGGATTCTTTTCTACCTGGGAGGAAACAACCTGGACTAAGGAATAGAGACACTCTCTCTAGGGTTCACCCTCTTATGATAATCTGATTGTCAGCAAAAATGATATGACCAATTATAATGGATTTGTATCAACATCTTTACTGAAAGGAATAGTTGAGATTTCAGGCAATTATTTGCATTTAAATGGTATCTAAAATGACTTTTTTAATATAGTCTGTGTGCACAACCAGGGTGTTACCTGGTCATACATTGGCATTTTCACCAATGTGACACCGATTTCAGTGTGCTTCTATAGTGGGCATCACTGAAAGCACATAAAAGAGAATACAAAAAAGAAAAAAAAAATGGATGGAGACCTCATGGACCAGTGATGCTTTATTCAGCACCAGAGGGGCACATCTTTGGGGGCAAAATGGCTACAGGTCATCATGAGGGTCTGCGTTTTATAGGGTTTAGCAGAACAAGGTCATGGGAGGATTTACTTTTGGTGGGCCTTTTTGGTGGACAGGGCCAGGTAATGGGAGGAGTTTAGGGTGGGGTGGGAGGACAGGTAGGTAACCATGTCATTCATTCCAGATTCTGAAAGGGGTATAATGAGTTGGAGGAACATGATCATATCTGGCTACTTCCTGCTGGAAAGGGGATCTCCTCTCAGAGATCTGAAAGAGGATAAGGAGTTGGGGGTTTATTTTAGGCTACTCTAGAGTTCTGGTGGTTGTGGCATGAGGCTGGTGTAGAGGGAGGAAACTTGGACATCATTGTGTATGATTCCTTCCTTCTAGTGCTCAGGAGAGTCATGCTGTAAGTGAAAGAGAATGGCTTTTTCATGTTCTTGGGAGGTGGTCTGGGTTAGATGAGTCACCTTGTCCAGAAGTTGCTTCTATATAAAGTTAACAAAGAAGGAAAAAAGATTATTACAAAAAAAAGTGAGATTTTATTAGAGGGGTTAAAAGAGGGAGAAGTCAGGAAGTCCACTGTTTTAGGAATCAGCTAGTTCTTGCCTCCATTGTTCCAATCAGTCCTGTATTTAACCTTATCCCTTACCAGTCCTGAAGGATTGAAACAGAAGCAACATTTTTCCCAAGGAAGAGGCAGAGACCACCTTGTTCATCAGCAAGGAAATCCAGGCCTTGGTGATATAGCAGGACAATAGGTGCTAGGGAATCCAATTGATTCAGTACCAAATCAGTGACCTATTGGATATCTTCAATAACCTGTTTGTGACAACCTTTTATAGTAGTGAACAGAGTTTCCTAATCCAACTGCTCCTGTGCCAATCCTGGTGGATTTCTCTAGCCCTATGAGAAAGGGAATAAAGTGAAAAACTCTCTTATGTCTGGCATGTGCTCTTACCAGATAGGCAAACTTTTGGTTGTTAGGTAAAATGTCAGTTTGAGGAGTAAGGAAGACCACAGTACAAAATGCCTCAGAATTTGGAGGGGCACCAGGGCTTTGGGGCTGGTGCAGGTGTACCTCTTAAGTTCCATTGAAAGAACTATTGTCTTTTCTTTTAAATGCACAGTATAACTGTACTTTGGTTATACCTGTTTTTGCCAAACTGGTCAAATTGACCTTGTTTCTGTCTATTGTTAGTAGTCAGCCGAGTCCCTTCAGGGACTCACTCTTGGAAGCTTGGGAGCAGCATCTTAGCTCCTTAGTGCCATCTGCAGGATAGGTCAAGGGTCTTGCTGATCACATGACTTCCCTTGGAAGTGTCAGGGATATCTCCCTTTTCTAATGACCTTCCTCTTTTGCAGAATGTGCATTGATCAGCTTTTTGTTCTCCAGGGTCTCAGTGACCCCTGATTAGTAGGTCATGTGGCCCAGAGTTACAAAGCCCTTAGAGAAGTTTCCTTATTCCCTGTATTCAAGCTGAATCAGAGGGCAAGAGCCAAATTTTTACTATTTTCTTTCTTGGCCCTTTTACTTCCTTAACTTTAATCTCCAAGCCTTAGTCTTAAACGTTCAACAAGCCAGTTTCACTAGTCTTAAAGTAAAGGAACTGGTTTTTAATATTAATGTCATTTACAGTCATTTACTCCTTCTGTTTAATTGGGGTCAGCATTAGTACTGGAAATTAGTCTTATATCCTGTGTGTCTACACATGATGTTATCTCAAATTAACTCAGGTTGTTAAATTGAAAGTTACACTTTTGTAAGGCACTAACAGATGACATTTAAAATTTATAAGGAACATACAAAATAAAATGAATAAAAACATATTGAGTTTGTATAACAACTAAGAATTAAGAAACATAATTTTTATTACCTAATTTCTTAAACCTTATTTAGTTATATATTATATCTCCTGTTTGAGATTGCAATAATCTTTATAACAAAACATTATCTTTTGAACATAACTTTAAATGAACTTAAGTCTATCTACTTTGAAATTATCTTAACATGGAGTAAGATGAGAGGCAGAGTCTTAACACAGGTGAGGTGAGGCAAATCTTAGGTAAAGTGTTCTATTTCTGAAGCTGATCTTTGTCTCTTCCTTAAATACCATTTTACAAAATTTCACATATTGTTTCCTGAGTCTATAAAAATGTCAGCTAACACAATAACATGTTTCACAATATTAACCTTTAAACAGGTTATTAATCTTAATGAGATCAGGCTCTTATTATCTTTTAAAAATATGTTTAAATTTAAATTTCTACCCCAGTATAAAAAGTAATATATATATATATATATATATATATATATCTTATTGATAACAGGTCCAACAGGTCCAGTTACAGAACATTAAATGATACAAATAAATCCCCAGTACAATTTATTATTTTTATAAGTCTAAAATTCCCATTACAGACAACTTTAATTTGGAGAGTACATGTTTGATAAAATGTTATTCTAAATCTCCTACTTTAAACACTTGTATATCTGGAAGATATGAACACATTTAGTATATGAAGAAGCCACAATTATACTGATATTTTTATATTAACCAAATTCAAGACTAGTTGCTCTAAAAAATAACAGACACAATGTTAAGAGTAAATTGATGTTCTAAGAAATACCTCAACACATAGATTAAACTGGTTTATTAAACTTTTGGTTTAGTCAGTACATTAATATTTGACCTTAGGGAAAAACCTTGAATAGCTTTAACTGATTGCTACTTATGTATAACCAACTTAGTTACACACAAACGTTTTGAAATTTACCCTTCACTTACATAGACCCTCTTGTCACTTACTTAGATATATTACAACTTTACCACGCAAAGACTTTCTTACCCAGGAACATTTTCTTTTTCCTTCTACTAAACATATTTTCATGCTTAGGACCTTCTTTACTCTTTCCTAGCTGTTAACCCTTTTCTTAAAATTTAAAAGAAATAAAATCCTGAACTAACCCTTATGAATTTTCTGAATTTAGACAAATTTTTCCATTTACCAATTTATGAAAACACACAGAATGTTTAAATATATTTCCTTTTGGAATTTTAAGAGTACTTGACTTGATATTTAGTAGTTGATGTCTTAGCACTTTAACTTTATAAATTAATCAGATGTCTCTAACAAACACATTTATGAAGATTAATCACATTGATGTTAGGTCTAATTTATTCATTTTAAACTGTAAAAATCAATATATCAGACAAGCATATTGAACAGCATTAGCCATCTCTTTGTGTTGAAGAAAAATCCTAGAAACAATGGATATTACTTGCTGGACATTTTGTAGAAATTAACACTCTTAATTTTCTGACCACCTAGAAAAACTTGAGAGTTAGTATTTTTAAAGATATCGTTATTTTTATCTGTTTACCTAATTTAAACTGAACCTTTTAAATCACATGAACAAAGATATTGGATTCATTTTTCTTTTAAATTTTAATTTATGAGTGTTAATTAATCTATATGCCAATTTTGATACCATGTATCACAAGCACATATGTAGACATGACAACACAATGTACACAGGTGTGCAAACATACACAAAACAAACAAGAAACAAAGACTTTGTAGCTTTTTGTAGGTATATCTCCATTGTAATGCTAGAGATGTTTATTAAAACCCATTACTTTAAGAGTTAATCCGTGCAAATTGAACAGAGTGTACCAAAAACCTCTGAACAAAGCAGAGTATAAAAAAAACTTCTCTGGTTGGATAAAATATGACTGATTAGAAAAACATATTAATCTTGGTGTGCAGGATGAAAATGTGAATTTACCATAAAACCAAGAGCTCAAAAATATGAATTAAAAATAAAAGAGTCCTAGGAGAATAAACAAAATGAAACAAAACAAACAAACAAACAAAAAATGACCATTAATTAGTAAAGCAGGGTGCAGTTTACTTTTTGGCTCAAATTAGTTCAGATATTGAAAGAATAAGAGAGTACCCTAAAATGTTTGGGTAAAGATTCTCAAGGTATAGAAGACAAGTGGCTTGAATTTAAAGTGGCACCTTTGTTTCCCCTCTGGTCCCAAGTCCTGAAAGCTGGGCAGGCCTCTGCCATTTTCATTTCAATGTAAGCCTTGGTGAGATCTAGCAGAAGCCAAGGAAATCTGCTGTTTGAGTTACACCTCATGCCTAGGGCATTTGAACCATTTTTACTCCCCGGTTGGTAATCAGGCCAGGTTTGATGCAGTCAATTATTGTAGTACAAAGCTGCTCCCCCACCCTTTATGCTGTACCACAACCTAGCTTGTCAGTCTAAAAGCTGCCCCCCCCCCTTTCTGCTGCATCACAACCTAGCTTGTCAGTCTGAAAGCTGCTCTCTCCACCCCTTATGCTGCAGTCATTTCCTGCCTCCCAAGTTACATCCTAGCTTGTCAGCCTGTGAACATCCTAGCTAGCCATTGGCTCATCAGTCAACTTGCAAGTATTCTTCTCTGCTATTGGTTCCTTCCAGCTGGGGAGATTCCAATATCTGGGAGAAGCGCCCACGGCCATTTCTCTTTTTTCCTTCCTTCCAGCCCCAAGCGGATGCTCTAGTCATCCACATAATAAAATCTCTTGCGTGAGGTCTCATGTCCAGAGTGGCTTACTGGTCCTGCTGTTGGACGGTAACTCAGACCGGGCATCCGGAACGCCTGCTCCCCTGGATCTAAGGGCCGGAGCTGCCTTGGGACCTGAGCTGAGCCACATTTTTCTTACAATTATTAGGCATCTCTTTTATCTCAACTGTGATTAGGTCATCCCCTATTACTTTTGAGGATGAGGCTTCCCTCTATTAAAAATAAAGAGAACAGTGTTAGGTTGGGACTTGAGTAGCTACGTGGAAGGGAACAGAACAACTGAGGCAGTGGGCAGCACACCAAAGAGCAACCAATCAAACACAGACAGATAAACTCCACTGACCTTTACATCCAGCTATCACTCAGCAGGACCCCCACCTATTCCGGCCTATAAAGACTCTGAGCAGCTGGGGCCATGTGCGATTTTCTCTGGCTCTCCATGCTGACCTGTACTCTGGAGGGCTGGGAATTTCACCCGAGAGCCAAATTCCAATAAAAGCTTGCTTCCGCCATTTCTATTTGGCCACCAGCCCTTGCCCTCGAGCTTACAAACAGAAATATGGCTGCCTGTTTCTTTGACTAGGGGGCAGCTCCCTGATCCCAGAGCCTCTAGGGGTCAACAGTTTTGCCTTTCCTCCCTTGTTCACTGGCTGGGGCCTCACTCAGAATGGAGGATATTAACTTTTTGATAATAATTTTAATTTAAGGGAGGACCTTTGCCAGCTTACAGCTAGTTGTGCCCTTAAAAATTCTTATATGTTCTCATTGTCCTTTTGGGTCCTCATATCCACAGGACCATTCACATTATGCTCCTCAATTTGAACTGTGAGACAAGCCTGTTAATGTTCTGGGTGAAGTCTCCACTAGAGAAAATGAATAATTTGGAGTCTTGAACTAGGAGAGATGAGGGATAGTTTCACTCTAATTAACTGAGACAGATTTTCTGGTCTTTTTCCTGCCAGATGAAGGGAGTACAGGAGAAAATGTGTCTTATGAGAGTCTAGAGAAGGTCATAAAAGTCTCCTCCTTCAGGGAAACTTGGTTTCTTTTATCAACATTATTTTGGGTCTGCATTTCTCCTGCAGTGAACAGGTAGTTTGCTAAGGAATGTGGCATATCCTGTCCTCAGAGGCCAGGCAGGCCTGCAGATAAATTGCTTCTTGGAATAGAAAGCATGTGGGTGGGGGTGAGTATTTAGCATGCTCTCTCTCCTCCCATTCTTCTGACTAGTGACAAAAGGTGGGCTAAGGGTTGAGTGATCCAAGGGCTGGAATGAAGCTGCCCAGAGGGCATTCATTCATTAACAACTCCTTGTAGGGAGGAACAATTCCCTGAAGGCAGGTATCCTTGGCAACAGGTGGATAAGGGGGTAGGGCTTTGGAGATATTAGCATATTTTTCCTTTCCTTTACAACCAGCCCCCATCTTCCCATTTGGACCCAATTATTTATTATCTACACTGACTGTCTTTTTGTCCCCCAGCCTCATTCCCCCTGCCCCCTGGAAAACATCATTTTAAGTTCTGTTAGAGGAAAATGGATGGCAATTACTCTGGCTGCTTCAAGTTTTGAGGGGGCCGTGTGATATGATCGCCCACCACCCGCGGGGACAATCACAACACGTACACTCTTCTTGATCACAGGAACCAAAAGGCGTTTATTCTGCAAGTCTCAGACTTATATCAAGAACATCAGCCTATCAGAGAGTAGACTACCAGGAAAGTCAGCCTATCAAGGAACAGTCTCCAGGCAGATACCAGGATCGCCTCATGTACAACAGCCAACCAGAGTTACTTCCTAAAACTTGTTTATGAGTGCAGCTATGTCTGGCAAGCTGCCAGGCGCCATCTTAGAGATCAGGCCACGGTGGGGCTCTGGGGCCCTCAGAGCCCGCCCCTGACAGTGTGGGGCGCAGGCAGTTTGGGTTTCCCTCTTAGAATGTCTTGGTTCAGTGAAGGGAGTCTGTGGCTAAAGCCTGGGATAGAAAGAACAGGTTGCAAAGTCATCTGGGAGGTGGGTGCTTCTATGAGAGAAACAAAAAGACATGACTACTAAAATGAGATTAATACAAAATAAAGGTTGTAGCATCTGGAACATGTCAATGAATATAATGAAGATGATAGAAATGATTAATTTCTCATCAGGTGGTGTAAGAGCTAGGTTGTTCCCATAACAAGGCCAGTGAGGACAAGGTCTTTATTTGGGAATGTGAATCTTTAAGAATGTTAGTTATGAGAGTTATGGGGAATGTGGGTCAGACTCGGGACTTGAGATCTTCATACAGCCCAGAGGGTGGCCTCAGCCGGCTGCCTTCAGTTTTCTTGTCTTCTTCTGTCCCACCCACAAAATTTCTCCCACAGAAAAGAAAGTGAAGCAAGTCAAGACAGACATTCCCAGCACCTGGTTGAAGGGTAATCCAATCCACTTGTTTTCATGCTCGATGGTGGACAACATTGTGATGCCCTTCAGGCAGCCACTGGGGTGTGGCCCTGTACACACACTTCTTCCCATGGCATGAACCACATCCTGGTGGAGTGGGTGAGGGCACAGGCAGTGGTGACCATCAGAGTAGCCCGGACCATGGAGCAGTGGTGGCAGCCAGGGGCTCTAGGGAGTGGGGAGACAGCGGGGAGAGGGACCAGCCTGTGTGGGCCACTGTTGGGCACAGATAGTGACCTGAATGTGGACTGGTGCTCTCTCCAACACACATCTAGCCATGGGTGGCACCAACTCTTGTCAGTGATCTGTGGGCAAGTGGTAGCCTGGTGCACTACTGTTTGGGGGGGCAGTAAATGAAGAAGAGGGATGGGGCTCAGGATATGATCTAGGGAGCTTATGGAGCGGGGTGTCTGTGGGAACTGTAGAGCAGAGCAAGGTTGGCATAATGAGGGCTTTGAGCAGAGGTTAAAAAAAAGCTTGGAGGTAGGGAACTTCAGGCCATTTGTCATTTCTTTGTAGGAAATTGTCTAAGTCTTGGAGGATTTTTGGGTCAAAGATCACAAATTCCGAATTTGGGCCATTGACTCAAGTTGCTTAATTTAGATTGTAGCTAGATTGGTGGAGGAACATTGGGTTTTGAATGAGCAATGAGGCAACCTAAGGGGGAATTCCATGGTATGAACTAGGTAGCTCCCATGCTGGAGAGGTTTAACTGGGGTGGCAGTTGAGATCAGGGCATCCCCCTAAATCTCCCATCACCAGACAGTTCCACTGGAGAATGTGAGAATGTCTTCTCTCCAGTCTCAATGGTGGGGGACCCACCAGGATCCAGGAGAGCCAAAAGGCAAGGGTCTCAGCTTCTTCAAGAGATCTGAAGGTATCTTACCTCTCTGAGGAATGAGAAGGCCAGTGTTGCATGCAGGAACTAAATGGCAGAAAGTGACCTCTGATCTGGAGGTCTCAAGGAGAGAGAAAAACTGGGGGTTTGTTGGAACAGGAAGGAGTAAAATTAACCCCCAAAATATCTGTTCATGGTCAGGGAACAAAATGAAAGCAAAATAAAGAGAATACAAAAGGAAAAATAAAGTGGAGGGAGACCTCATGGACTAGCAATGCTTTATTCAGCACTGGAGGGGCACATCTTTGGGGGCAAAATGACTACAGGTCATCATGAGGGTCTGGATTTTATGGGGTTTAGCAGAACCAGATCATAGGAGGAGTTACTTTGGTGGGCCTTTTTGGTGGGCAGGACCAGGTAATGGGATGAGTTTAGGGTGGAGTAGGAGGACAGGTAGGTAACCCTGTCCTTCAATCACTGGTTTATCTTACCATGTTAATGATAAACCACAGTAGTTTCTATTTCAGTTATCAGATTCTTTACTGCAAACTCATTATAAGTTATTACCTCTCACAGGCACTGACAAATAATTATTTCTCAGACTGTGCAAGATATTAATTCAGATTAAATTGTGTTGGGAAAAATTTCCCGACTAACAACTTTAATTTGCAGGTTTGTATACTCAATTAAGTAAAACCTTATGAGATAACTTTTCTGTCAAAATTTCAAGTTAATGTAGTATAAGAATAATTAATTTCATTTTCTATAGTCATGTAACAGCATTATGGTTCTTGGAATTGAAAGTATTTATAAATATACCAATGTTCTAACCACAGATTTTTTATGCCCTCATATATGGAAAAGTAAATGTCAGTAATATTCTTCAGTGTTCAACTCATAGAAAGATATGTTTGTGAAGTTCAGTATGGGAATGCAATTTATAATACATAAATATCAAGTAATAGACATCAAATGTTAGAATTGTGGCTAAATAAATTGCCATTTAATAGATCACTTATAACTAAGCCTAGAACACAGTATCACTATGTAAGTGTTAAGTAAGAACAAAATAAAATAGTGAGTTTGGTAAGAGTGAAATTTCAAGCAACTCTGGCACTGAACATTTTTTTTTTTTAATCTTCATGTCTTTTCTGTAAATATGATTAGTTGGTTATCCCGAGTATGGATAGTGTGGTTACTTCTTTGTTTTGCTTATTAGTTTTTCTATTTTGGGGACAAGTTACAAATTTCAGTAGATTAAAACTTAGAGATAATATTGCCTGAATGCTTAAAGATGAAAGAACTTAAACATCTAAACTATGGAACTTTATTATTTATTCACTTTGCATAGATACTGATCATATAAAATAATTCCTGTCTATTTTATTGTTAATATAGGCATCAACATTGTGACTAAAAGGATAGAAAATACAGTAAGAAAATATGACACATTGTATGAATTATAGTAGAGATAAAAAATGTCATTAGTGACATTTACTACACAAAAGTTGCCCTTTGAAATTATTTGATTATTTGAAGGCTTTCATGCCATAAAGGTTATTTTTCAGAAGTTCTTTTGCTCTCTCTTCATAATGTCAAACATTTTGCTAATGTAAAATAAGCATTTTCTACCATGAGTATTATACTTTTATTTCTGTTTTATGATCTCAGCTCTCTCCTCATAAAAACAAAATATCATAGATTTTCGTGTTATTATTTCTATGTGTCAAATTCTCAAGAACCTCCTTTAGTGTTCTGTAGTTCTTTTGGAGAGGTCTTTCACTTCTTTTGTTAGATTGATTCCCAAGTATTTTTTTTTCGAGACTATTGTGAATGGGATAGTTTTCCTAAATTCTCTTTCTGAGGATTCATCACTTATGAATAAAAATGCATTAGATTTATGAGCATTGATCTTATATCCTGCTACTTTACTGAATTCATTTATGAGTTCTAGAAGTTTTCTGGTGGAATTTCCCAGTTCCTCTAAATATAGAATCATGTCATCAGCAAATAGGGATAGTTTTGAATTCTTCTTTTCCTATTCATAGTCCTATAATTTCTTTGGTCTGTCTAATTGCGTTGGCTAGAGTTTCAAGGACAATGTTGAATAGAACTGGTGAAAGAGGGCATCCCTGCCTTGTTCCAATTTTTAGGGGGAATGCTTTCAGTTTTTCACCATTTAGAATAATATTGGCCAGGGGCTTAGCATAGATAGCCTTTACAATGTTAAGGAATGTTTCTACTATCCCTGTTTTTTCTAGTGTTTTGAGCATGAAGGGATGCTGTATTTTATCAAAAGCTTTTTCTGCATCTATCAAAATAATCATGTGATTCTTGACTTTAAGTCTGTTGATATGGTGAATTACATTTATTGATTTCCAGATGTTGAGCCAACCTTGCATCCCTGGGATAAAACCCACTTGATCATGGTGCACTATCTTTTAAATATATTTTTGTATGTGATTTGCTAAAATTTTGTTGAGAATTTTTGCATCAATGTTCATTAAGGATATTGGTCTGAAATTTTCTTTCCTCGATGAGTCTTTGTCTGGTTTAGGTATCAGGGTGATATTGGTTTCATAGAATGAGTTTGGCGGGGTTCCCTCCTCTTCTATTTCGTGGAATACTTTGAGGAGTATTGGAATGAGCTCTTCTTTAAAGATTTTGTAGAACTCGGCTGAGAATCCATCCGGTCCCAGACTTTTCTTTGTTGGTAGACTTTTGATGACTTCTTCTATTTCATTACTTGAAATTGATCTATTTAAATTGTGTATGTCCTCCTGATTCAGTTTGGGTGGATCATATGTCTCTAGAAACCTGTTGATGTCTTCAAGATTTTCTATTTTGTTAGAGTATAGATTTTCAAAATAGCTTCTAATTATATTTTGTATTTCAATTGTGTCTGTCGTGATATTTCCTTGTTCATCCTGAATTTTAGTAATTTTTCTCTCTCCTTCTCTTTGTTAGTGTGACTAAGGGTTTATCAAAGAAACTCCTATTAGTTTTCAGAATAATCACAGAACATAAAGTTACCTATTCCTTTTTAACAGATTAACCTAAAACTCAGTGGCTTTAAATAAGGTCAAGCATTTGTGATCTCACAGTTTTTCTGTGGGAGTCGTTTGGCTAGTTTTGACTTGGGATCTCCCATAAGGTTGCTGTCAATATGTCAGGAAAGGCTATAATCATCTGAAGCCTTGTCCTTCTCAAATGGATGGCCACTTGGCCTGGGTGAGCTTTTTCATAGAGCAACTTGATGGTCCTCATGACATTGTAGCTAATTTCCCGCAGAGTGAGTAATTCAAGGAGACCTAGGTGGAAACTGCAATAACTTTCACAACCTAGTTTTAGAAGTCACTCATTTGTCACTTCAGCTATGTTTTATGGGTAACCCTGGCCAATCAGAATTCAGCATGGGAGGATATGATACAGGGGTGACTAGAAGAGGTAAGACTCTGTGGAACTGTCTTGGATACTGGCTACCACATATTACAACACCTTTTTAAATTTGATTAAAATTATCAAATTGGATTAGAGGGTTACATTTATATGTATGAACCAATTTCATTGACTCTTTGTAAGCCCAGATTTCTAGCCACCTTTAAAATCTCAAACACTTATTTATATCATATTCCATGCTGATGCCTCTATTGATGTTTACTGACTTTCCACGAGCTCTTTGAGGCTGGTGAATGACCACTGCTATACCTTCAGGATTTCACCTTGTTGGGGATCCACACAATTGGTTTTCTCCAGTGCTCCCAAGTTCACAAACCCTAAGCTGAAATAAAGATAAATTCAATAAACTCTTATTTTAAATTTTTACTGATTTCCAACCAGTAGTAAAGGATTTTTTCCATTTTTAACAATTATATTTATTCCCATATATCAGGAGAATTTGCTGCTATGTTTTATGGGGTCAGACCTGGATTGGTGGACTGAGTTCTACCATCATGTGCTGCATAAAGAATGTTGTCATACTCTTTAACTTTACATCTAGCCAGAATTCTTTCAGAAGTAAATCATTGAAACTATTGAAATTCTTTCCATTTAATTCACTGGGCCCACCTGAATCCCAATTTTAGGCTCAAATCAGTCACTTGGCACACATACATAACACAGAACATGTTGAATATATTTATCCCCAGTACATTTTAGTATCTGCATAAGTAATATTTGTTGAAGAAAGTTGAAATTAAGAAGTTGCTAAACTATAGGATCATTAAATATATATTTAGAAAAATCCAGTATATCTAGATTTTGTTTTCATTTATCTTGAAATTATTCATTGCATGTATCTGTCAGGAAATATTCATCATTTTAATGGAATAATTCAAAATTGTCCGTGTGCAATCTTACCTAAAGTCATAGAAGCACTAGACAACTTTGGTCCTTCAAACACTGACTGGCATATCCCTCCATATGTGGATAATTGATTTTTCCTCTGTTTTATGTAGAGTGTTGTGTAACTGTAGATTCAATACATTTCCAATCAGATTGTTATTCCTAAGCTCCACTCATACAGAAATTCAAGAGTGGTAGTGAAGTTCTGAGAAATATTTTCATGTGTTATAGAATGTAGCCTGAGATAACTGCAAATGATGCCATCTGAATTTCAGATTTAAATGAACATTAGTCATAAATATCTACTCTTACAGACTTTAGAAATGAACAATAAATGTCTTGAAGAGTGTGTGAAAGATGAGAACTGTTACTTGAAGATTTGAAAGATCTCCTCTATCAACCTCCTTAAGTGTCATTCTCTTTATAAGTTGCCTGAAGTGCTGAATGAATTTTTTGTTCCCTGTAATATGCTGATTTCAAGTCCTTTGGGTATAAAACAAGGAGTGGGATAGCTGGGTCAAATGGTTGTTCCATTCCAAGTCTTCTGAGAAATCTCCATGCTGCTTTCTATAATGGTTGCACCAATTTGCATTCCTGCCTGCAATAGATGAGTTTACCTTTCCCCACACATCCTGGCTAACATTTATTGTTGCTTGTATTCTTGCTAATTGCCATTCTGACTGGAGTGAGACAAAATCTTAGAGTAGTTTTTACTTGCATCTCTAATTGTTAGAGATATTGAACATTTTTTCATATATCTGTTGATCGATTGTATATCTTCTTCTGTGAAGTGTCTGTTCAGTTCCTTAGCCCAGTTAAGTGAAATAAGCCAAACCCAAAAAACCAAAGGTTGAATGTTTTCTCTGATATGTGGATGCTAATTCACAATAAGAGGTTGGGGCGCTAGGGAAGAATAGAGTTACTTTATATTAAGTAGAGGGGAGTGAGATGAGGGGAAGGGGTTTGGGGATAGGAATGATAGTAGAGTGAAACAGACATTATTACCTCATGACTGCATGACCGATGTGATCCTACAATATGTACAACCAAAAAAAAAAAAAAAGAGAAGTTATACATATATGTATGATTTATCAAAATGCATAAATGCATTCTACTGTCATGTATAACTAATTAGAACAAATAAAAAATTAAAATATGAAAACAAAAAAGATTTAATGAGATGGTTTATAGCATATTATGTAGTTAATTTTAAAGTTTTCAATGTATGTTAGAAGAAAATTTTAATTGTTGCCTGGAAAGTTCAATGTAAAATGTAGTGTTCAGTGGGCTGCTCTGTGGGCTGCTCTGTGGGTTGCCCTGCGGGCGGATGCGGCAGGACAGGTCTGCAGCTGCCGATGCAGCACTCTGCACACATGAACCCGCTGGCTGTTTGCTGGCCGAGGCAGGCAGCAGGCGGGCACGGGGTTTGCCCTGCAGTCTTGGGCCTTGGGTAAGACCAGCATATCCTAGGACCTTGTGGTCAGTCTGCCATCCTAGCCAGCCATTGGTCCACCTGTCAGCTTGTGCTGGGCAGCCATTGGTTTAACCCGTAGCCTGGGAACTTTAACTGCTCAGCAATTGGCCCCATCGTCCTTAGCCCGGGAAATTCAACTACTTAAGGGAAGCCTTCCCCCCCACCCCCCATGCTCTCTCTCTCTTCAGGGCAAACACTATTAGTCTGCATAATACAATCTCTTGTGTGGGTTCCGGGTCCAGAGTGGTTTGTCTGGGCGCCTTTTCACTTTTCATAAAGTCCATTAATCAGGTTTTAATTGTTTTATTAAAATATTCTATTTCTTTGTCAAATTTTTTGTCTTGTATTTTGGTCTGCATGACCTATCAATAAGTAGAGTGACGTAAAAATCTTCCCTATAGTTCTATCAAATTTTGTTTTATATTGTTGACTCAACCATATTATATATTTAATCTTATCTTTTCTATCCACTTAAAAATCAGTGTATTTACCTGAAGAATAATATTTGTCATAACATAATGACCCCCTTTAGTCCTAATATTGTTTTATGACTTAAATTCTATTTTGTTTGAAATTAACAACTGCCCTAGCTTTTGGTTAGTTTTGTCTGCTATATAATTTTACAGTCTATTATTTCCAACACTTCTGTATTCTTGTATACATTTCCTGTAAACATACGTCTTCACCTTTGTGTTTTGATCAATCGACTGTCTTTTATCTAGCAATTATTGTTTTCAACCAGCAGGATCAATGTGTTGCGTTTCTATGAGGACTTGATTCTGCAGACTTTTTTTTTGTATTCTCTATTAGCACACCTCCCTTCTTCCCTTCTTTCTTTTGTTTTTTTCCTTCCTTCTTTTTTCCCGTTTGGATTGATTGAAGTTTGTTCATGTGCTTTCTTCTATCCCTTCTTCATTCTTCTACTGGGTTTAGAAATTATGCATTCAGTATTATCATTTTAGTGTCTATGATGGGAAATTTAGGACACATGTTTAAAAACCCAGCAAGTCTATAGTTAATCAGTATCTTAATTGCCTTCCAGATAGTCAAAGTTTCTTAACCTCTTTTACCTACATAGTATTTTGTTTAGTTTTCTATTTCTTTTCTAGACTTGGAGAATAGGCATTAATTTTATTGTTTAGTATAATTTTTGTTTTTTAGATTTGATAGATGTTTATCAGTTAATTATTCCACTGTTCCTTGTTAGCACAAAAGGACTGGGCAGGATGCAAACTTTACAGATCAGCTCAGCATGACTTTTATTTGGGAACCGAGGAACACATCTGATAGACCCATTTTCCTAGTGGAAAATGAGCCACCAGCCAAAGGAGAGTTTTAGGCTTTTATAGGTTACACTAGGAGGAGACTCGATTAATGAGCATGTAAGTTTGTGCTATCTTTATTGGGACAGATGGTGGGTGTGGGGTCAGTAGTCAGTACCAGGGATTTATCTTTACTGGGCAGATGGAGGGTGTGGGGTCAATTTTAGGGTGGGATCAGTATCTGGGAAAGAATTTGCTTAGGGTGGGATCAATGCTTTCATCTCTTCCCAGAAACTGTCCTTTCAGACTTGATGGATAGCTCCTTCCCAGGGCTTGTCTTGTCACTGGGAAAGATAGTGACTCCCTCATTCTTTCTCCCTGGGCCACATTATTTTGGGGTTTGTCTTTTTCCATATCCAACATTCCTTCTTGTCTCAGATATTTCTTCTATGTTCACTTCAGGAGTTAGGTTCATTCTTCCTGAAATATAATCTTTAGAAAAGGAGGTATTTAGGGGTTATGCTATTTCTGTTTTTGTTTTTCTTTTCATTCATTTTAAGAATCTTTGTGACAATTGTTTTTTTAATTGTGATATTTAATAGTTTTTCATTATATAATCAATATACTTGGATTTATATTGTTTTGCTGTTATTACTATTGATTTGATTTATATTTCTTTATTTAGTTCTTTTTTCCTTCTTTTTGCATTCCTTTGGATAAACCAAATATTTTCACATTTCATCTTTTCCACTCTATTTACTTGTTAGTTACAAATGCTTTTATTCTTTTTTGTGATTACCCTAGAAAGTCAAACACAGATAACTAACTTATTAGTGTCTAACTACTATTGCCAACATTTTCCTATAACTTTATAGCATCTACTCTATTTACCTCATTCTGCCTTTGACCTGTTTTTATTAAAAAATCAAATTCCAACATGTTTAACATCTTGAATGCTATTATTCTTTTTATTTTTAAAACAACTTTATTATGGCAAGGTTGATATACAAGATACCGCACACATTTAAATGTGTGGTTTTGTATATTTTGACCTGTGCTTATACCTGTAAAGCCATCACTACAATTAGGGTAAAAATTTCTTTGTGAGCTTTTGTAATTCCTCTTGTCTGTCCTTCCACACTTCTAGGCAATTACAGTTCTGCTTAGTTTGCAATGAGATCCCAGTTCTTTGGAACAATTCATAATCTCTTCATGCATTTTTGAACATGTTAGTTATAGTCATTTTCATGTTTATGTCTTATAACACCAATACCTGCATTATTAATGAGTCTGCTTATATAATTTAATTTTCTCTTGGTTTTCAGTGATTTTTTTGTTCCTATTTCCTTGTATGCATAATTTTAATTGAATAATATAATATTTGAAGAATAGTATATGTTCATGCTTATATTATCTTCCCTAGGAAATAATTTTTTCTGTCATGAAAATTCTGTATGTTAGTATTCCTTTTGACTGGTCTGTTTCTGGCTCATTCCTACATTTTAGCCCTTCATGTATTAGAATTAAAGTCTGACATTGCCCAGATTTCTTTTACTTTGATGTACCAGGAACTCCAATTTTTATTTTCTCAGCATACTGATACTACCTAAATGTGTACTTAGCTTTTTTCTCTTATCAACTGTTTTCTACTTGCTTTTTCCTCTCACCTACATAGTTTAGGTGTCAGAGAAAGCTCTGTGAGAGATTGTGTTAGAATTTTGAGTCACTTTCATAATTTCCTATTTTCTGATATTTTGGTCCCTTGTGTTCTGATTTCATGTGTAGACATCAATTTCAATTTTTGTGTCTCTGAACCATTGACTCTGACTCAAAATGTAGGCCATAGTTTTCCATGTGGTCCCTATATGGCATTGAAAATCAGCAAATCTTCAAGGGGAAGAGCAGCGATAAACAGGTCTCATTTAAATGCATTTCCTTCTCCTAGCAATCTCAGTTGCCTCATTCGCTCTTTGATAATTTAGGTAGCTTCCTTCATCATGATAGATAATTTTGCTAGGTACATAGTTCTAGGTTTATAGTTATTTCCTGTCAGCCCTTTGAAACGCTGTCTTGTGACATCCACTATTGCTGTTGGGAAGTCTTCTGTAATTATCATTCCTGTAGAGTAACTTCATTGTTTGATTTTAAGATCTTTTCTTTGTCTTTTAAGATAAATGAGCCCTACAATTACTCCAGCTTACTTCCTGGACAGAGTTTCTTGACTTCAGTGCAGGAATGGGGAAATCAGATAGAACCTGGAGTTGCCCTGAGTTGTAGAAACAGAGTAGAATTTGTTTTGTTGTGGTACTGGGGATTGGACCCAGGGTTGCTTTGCCACTGAGCTACGACCCCAACACTTTTTATTTTATTTTGAGATGTGGTCTTACTAAGTTGCTCAGACTGGTCTTGAATTTGCAATCCTCCTGATTTAGCCTCACAAGTCACTGAGATTACAGGTGTGCGCCAACACTCCCAGCCTGGTCTAGACTTGTGTGCAGGGGATCAGACAGCTAGAATTTGAGGGAAGAGTGCCACAGAGGAAAGAAGAGCACAGAGAAATTACTCTGGAAAGCTGCACATTTTCTCAATTTTTTAACAGAGTAATGATCAGCACAGGTATGTGAGAATCCACTTAAGACTGGGAAAATAACCACAAAAGGAACCCAGGAAGAATTCTTAGATCTCACATAGGACTAGGAATAGTGTGCCCACAAGGCAGAAAGACAAAACTTGTCATTTATGGTGCCTCAGATACAGTATTCAGAGGGATGCTAATGGGACAAAATTAACCCTAAAGACCTCTTTAGTCCTGCAGTCTTACAAAGGTTAAAAGAAAGACTTATTAGAATCAAACTATTTCCAAGTAACTTAAATACATCCTAGAACAAACTCAAGAGTAGTTATAGAAAAATAAAAATATCTATTATCTAAGAAGGTAAAACTTCACAATGCCTGGCATCTAATAAAAAATCACCAGACACATAAAGATGGAGAAAAATATGACCTATAATGAGAAGAATACCCAATAGAAAGGCCTAGTAATGGCACTGATCATATAAGTACATGAAGATATTAAAAATTGTAACTATGTTCTATATGTTTAAGAGGGAAGAAGAATGCCTAAGCATGTGAAGTTGGGATATAGCAGATTTAAAATGCTTTATATTTCATAATTCCAAATCTAAAGTCCTTGTATTGCTCAGATACTTTATTTGCTATTTCTGTCAACTCTCTTATTTCTTTTTATGTTGGGTGAATTTTTATTTTTAGTTCATACTTTAATACTAAAATCTATCTAAGTTTTGAGAATTTAAATTAAGCCTGTTTTTCTCCAGAGAGCATTTGCATTTGCCAAATTTGGAATCCAGGAGGTACTATAGTTTTAAGGCAACTTCAGATTCTTTGGAAGATTCTGATTGCTATTGAAGACTCAGGTTCAGTTCCTCCACTTTGCAGTATCCTCAGACTTAGTGTTGTTTTATTTTCTCAGTGTTCTTATGGGCCTTTTGCTCTCAAGAAACTCTAGATTTTAAATTTTCTTACTGGCATTCTTTCATTTTTATCTTACTAGTCTTCCTGTCTCCTAACAACTTCCCTTGCTATGCATGAAATATATGTTGGCTCTGTTTTCCCCACTTGCCATTATATTTAAGTTACACAATACTGGCTAAATCCATCACAGGTACTCAACAAATATGTAGTAAATGCCTGTTTTAATTATGAAAGTATTTTCAGTTAAAATAATACTTTGCCATATGACCTACTACTATAGATACAAAAGCCTACAGTATTTAAAATCATACTACTATTTCTAGTTTTTTTTTTAGTCTTGGAGTCTGAATAAAATAGGGAAAGTGACTCTTACCACATAAAAAATTTTATGTAAAACAACCTTTATTAATTTTTAAGCAAAAATTATTATTATTCTTATTCTGATTTACTTTTCTTCCACTTCATAAGAATGATATTTTTTTAAAGCAGTATATACTTTTTTATTTTCACTGAAGTAAAAACACCCTTTTTGGGTGCTGATTACCCAAGTGTTTGCTGAACCTTGATCTTTTGATTCACTTTAAACTAGCCTTAGGGTATTAGGTAATTTCCCAAAAGGTTCTTACTCTTGATTTGAAATAAATGATAATTGATAGACTTTCCTTTACTCACCTTAAAGTTCTTCAAAAGAGTCCTAGACTTTGTCTTAAAAGTTTTTGTGTGTGACCATTCATGGGTTATTTCTACTATTCCTCAGTTTTCTCATTTATTAAACAAAGGAGTTATAATACATTATTCTGAGAAATTACTGGGGGATTAAAAAGTGAAGCAACTGTAATTAATCTCTCTCTCTGTTTGATACTACTAATCTATCATTTAGATTTCTGTTATGAATTTTTAATATCTTTATTTAGTAAATCTACAAATGTGAGGTGTAGAAAGAATAATAAATTTTCAAGTACAAGATACCAGTCTACAAGAGTTAGAGGAGAGCTGTGAATGTAAAATGAATTCAGGATGAAAAGAGTCAGAGAACTGGATACCTGGAGACAGATGATAGAAGTACTGGGAATGTGAATATCATGACCTACTCTTGACCCCTCACCTGGTTTTCCTTTCCTTTCCCTTCATTTCTGTTTGTAGGAGGACAGACTCTCTCCTCTCTTCCCCCCTGCCTATGGTCAGGGGCCCGGCTTCCAAGGCTTATAATTGTTTGGGATAGCTCAGAACCAGGGAAGTCAGCCTTTCCTTTTTAGCTGGGTTAATATAATGCCTGAAATTTAATAAGAACCTATTTTTTAAAGTGTATTGTTGTTTTTAAAAATTGGTGCATTAGTATAATGGTATAATGGTATAATGATGAACATGTAAGAATTAAATAATAGTAGTGGTATTAATTTTGAAGAATAGGGAGCTATATTTTCCCCCATTGCCAATTTCAAAACATAAAATTGTCATGATTACCAATTCTAACATTTCAGAAAATATTTTATTTGTTTCCACTTGATTATAAGCATGGATTAAAATAATTTTGATTGTTAAATGTTGAAATAATTATGTTTTTTAAATAATTGATTTAAATCCAAGGTAGCTTATTATGGCTTATTGGTTTGAACAATATAAAATTGGGTTTTGACCTTCGAAATTTTATTTCATATGATTGCACTTGGTACATCTACATGCAAAATACAGACCAAATGAATTTTATCAAAATTATAAAGTATATTGTACATATAAATAATTAAGTATGCTACTAAATATTTTCTTGGACTGCCAGCTAAGATATAATGTAAATTTATTTTCTTATTTATTTGTGACTAGTTTTATGTAAAAGGTACAGTAGTAGATAATAATAAATGAATACCTTTTCTTTCCCTTTGGAGTCAGGATTTTTCTGTTGAGAAATAATAAGTGATTTAAATTAGTTAAGCTTAAGCTTGGTTTAATGGTCAGAGTCAAATTATAATAGCAAAACATTATATTTGGACTCAATGAAATGGAAGATTTAATACTGTTTTTCACTGAGAATAGTCTATTCAACATGTTTAATTATGAGATTCTTATTTTATTAAAATTTTATCTTTTTTAAAAATATTTTTTAGTTGTTGATGGGTCTTTAGTTTTATTTTTATGTTTATTTATAAGCGGTGCTGAGAATTGAACCCAGGGCCTCACACATGCCAGGCAAGAGCTCTACCACTGAGCTACAACCCTAGCCCCTAAAATTTTATCTTAATATACTTTTGAAACTGGCATTAAACTCAGTCTGGGAGCACTATCATTTTTGCAGATTTCTAATCACATTCTTACTTCACTTTCTTTCTAGAACCTCTTTAATTTCATATTTAATAATATTTTTAGTATTTTATGGAATTATATTTCAATTCTCAATGTTTATTTTTCTGTCAAATTTAGTGAATAACATGTTTTATGAGTAAGCTTCTACTTCTAAAAAGGGGAGATAAGTATATGTTCAGTGTTTTAAAATTCTCTTTGTACACTGAAATAACCAAATTTGATCTGAATATTAATGGATCAATGCCTGTGGGGAACAAAAGTTTTATGATCTTATTGTATAAAGCCAAGTTTGTCCATCAAGAGCCCCTTTTTCCCTAAGGATATTCTATGATATTGCTAGATAATTTTCTTTGTTGATATCTCAAACTTCGAATGATTCCTTTATCCCTCTTCATTCATTTGTTTCTATTACTTATGTTAATTTTTTATTTTTGGTGCTGATAATTGAACCCAGGACCTCATATATGCTAAGAATATGCTTTACCACTGAGCTACACTATCAGCCTTAATTCTCTTTTCATAGTTATTTATACTGTGTTACCATTTTTTCAGTTAGTAAATTTTAAAGAAAAATGAGAAGGAAAGAAATAGGAATCATGTGGTTAGAAACTATAAGATTACACAAAACTGTAATGAGTGCTTCATGTACTCATTTTAGTCTGATTTGAAGTGATTAATTTTCAGATACTGGGATCCAGTTTCAGTTTATCTTCAATTCTTTATTCTAGCCACAAGAAATAGTGCTTGCATTTAGTCAAGTATTCTAGTATTTAAAATATTAAATATTAACTTGACCTTTAAAGAATATTATCAGTATGTTACTTTAGGTTAGTCTCATATATTAGAGAGGCATATGATGGCAGATAAAACATAAGGAGGAACACTTCATCTTTTAATAAGGATAATACTTTTCAAAAAGCTAGTAGTCATTTAAGTTATCAGAGTTTGAGCTAATCTTTTACTGACAAAGCAAATTTTACAATTCCAGAATTGGACTGGATCTGAAAAGTTGTATAATCAAATCTCTTATATTGTATCTGGCAAGTGACTATCCTTCCTTGTCTACACTGGAAGGAACTTAGTTCTTCCTGAGTTCATCCTACAAGCTCTTTTGGATGATTGCTTCAATATATAAAATATTTAACAAGGTGACCTATAGGAGATTACCTCTGATATGCATTTTAAGGAGTATAGGAAGTATAGGAGCTAGCCAAGTGATGGGAAAGGAAGCAAGAGTATCACAGGCAGAGAGCTCAGCATAAAAACCCTCAACCTGCTGAGTCTTGGTGGAAACAGAATGGAAGGTAGAGAGTAATGAGAGAAAAGCTTGGGTCAAACCAAGTGATGCCTTGTGTACCATGTTGAAGAGCTTAGATTTGATACTGTGGGAGAAATAGTGATTACTGAAATGCTTTAAAGAAAGGGGTGATGTGACCATATTTGCATTTTAGTTAGATCTATGGACTCTGAATTTGAGATGGAAAAGGCTGAAGTGAAAAAGGCCAGTTATATGTTTGTTGCAAAAATATCATCAAGAGAAAATGAGAACGTAAGTTTTGAAAGAAGAATATGGAAGTAAGGACATAAAGTAATAGGACTGTTGATTGAAATGGAAGGTGTGCAGGAAGAATGGATTCTACCTGGAGTAATTCTGAAAATGATAAGATATTAAATTTGGAAGTAGGCATGGAATTAGAGACAAGAAAGGCCACATTGGAGATGGGGGGTCATTATTATTTGTTGGGGAAAAGAGTGACAATTTCTAATTTGTTTTTATATACTGAATTTGATTTTCCAGTAGGATGTCCTGGAGGACAGTGGGCAATTGAGACTTCTCTGCTGGAGATACTGAATGTTAAAACCATGAGAGTGGATGAAACCATGTTGTATTATGATAAATACAAGACTGAGGACAGACCATGGGAACATTATAATTTATGTGACAAGGAAAGAATAAAAAAGGTGTATTGGTGTTAGGGAACTCAAGAAAGAAAAATGTCAAAATGGATACTCTGTCATATGCAGCCAAGATATCTAGTAACTGAAAGGTCGATATATTTCTTCTGGAGTTGGCAGTGATTGTGGTAAATAACATTGGCCAGAACAGTTTCGGTATTGTGTTTGCATGGCAAGTAAGATCTCATGAGGGGTGTCGTGATTGTCCTTTCATGAAAGTCTGCATGAAAAGACAAAGACAGTGGATGGTAGTTCAAGGACATGAGATTAAGTAAGTATGGGTTTTAGGATTAACTTAAGAAACTTTTGAGGCAGAAGAAAAAGAGTGAGGAAAAGGAGAGCTTGGATGTACAAAAAGATGAAGGATGGTTGAGCAAGAGCCTAAGGAACAGGGGGGTGTTCTTTTTAAAAACCACAGATAGGGTCTTTTCTGAGAGGATTACTGCATCCTCTGAGAAGTGAGGGAAGAAATAGGAATATCCCTGAAGGTAGACAAATGGAGTGTGAGTGGGCAGGAGGTTGAAGGAAATCATATTTGATGGCAATAGTACCTTTTGAAGGTTGGGACTAAGGTCGTATTCTGAGAGTGAAAGTGACTTTACCTAGGAGCTCTGAGGGGAAATTTGAAATAGATGTTGAGGAGAATGGAAAGAGAATTGACAAGGACAAGGAAAAGCTTTAGCCCATTAATGTGCGATGTGGTGACAGCAACTAAGTTGGGGATATGAAGCCATCATGACTTACCAACTCTAGTCAAATCCTAGCACATATTGTGGGGACCCAGTGGATACAAAAGGCATCCACTTTGTTGCAGTTTATAGATGGTGTAGTATCTACAAAGTAGGTAATACAATAAATTAAAATATAATAAAAAGACAATATTATAAAAATTGTCAAAAAATATAGTGCCTTAGACCAATTGAATTTCTTACTCACATACAACCCCAAATTGCCATATCACTTCTGTTCCAAACAGTGACTCAAGGACTCTGGAGGCTTCCATCTTATGACTCAGCATTTTTCAGTACCATGTTGGCCAAACTTCACTTGCATTGGGGATCAGGAAGGTGCCAGGGAACTAATTTCATGTGGATCTCAGATTGTAGCAGGTGACACAGGCTTAGCTAATCATTGTTTTAATTTTTTGATTAATTTTTTATTTGTCCTATTTAGATATACATGAAAGTAGAGTGTATTTTGATGTATTATACCTACATGGAATAAAACCATTCTTGTGGTTGTACATGATGTGGAGTTACACTGGTCATGTATTCATATATGAACATAAGAAAGTTACGTCCAATTCATTCTACTGTCTTTCCTTATATTCCCCTTTGTCTAATCCCTCCCCCATCTCTTATTGTGTGTTAGCATCTGCATATTAGAGAGACTATTTGGCCTTTGGGTTTTGGGGATTGGCTTATTCCACTTAGCATGATAGTCTCCAGTTCCTTCCATTTATCTGCAAATGACATCATTTCATTCTTCTTTATGGCTGAGTAATATTCCTAATTGTACCACATTTTCATTATCCATTCATTTGTTGAAGGGCATCTAAGTTGGTTCCATAGCTTAAATATTGTGAATTGAACTGCTATAAACATTGATGTGGCTGTGTCTCTATCATATGCTGAAAGATTTTAAGTACTTTGGGTATATGCTGAGAAGTGGGATAATGGGGTCAAATGATGGTTCCAGTCTATGTTTTCTGATAAATTTCCATACTGCTTTCCAGAGTGGTTGCACCAATTTGAAATGTCACCATGAGTGAACCTTTTTTCCCACAACCTTGCTAATATTTATCATTACTTGTATTCTGTTAATTTTAATTGACATTTTGACTGGGATGAGATGGACTTTCAGTGTAGTTTTAATTTGCATTTCTCTAATTGCTGGAGATGTTGAACATTTTTTCATCTATTTGTTGACTGATAGTATCTCTGGTCTAATGCCTAAGTCTTTGATCCACTTTGAGTTGATTTTTGTGCAGGTTGAGAGATAGGGATTTAATTTTATTTTACTACATATGGATTTCCAGTTTTCCCAGCACCATTTGTTATAAAGGCTATTTTTTCTCCAATGTATGTTTATGGTGTTTTTGTCTAGTATGAGATAACTGTATTTATGTGAGTTTGTCTCTGTATCTTCTATTCTGTACCTTTGGTCTTCATGTCTGTTTTGGTGCCAATGCCATGCTGTTTTTGTTACTGTAGCTCTGTAGTATAATTTAAGGTCTGGTATTGTGATACCTCCTGCTTCACTTTTATCACTGAGAATTTCGACTATCCTGGGCCTCTTATATTTTCCAAATGAATTTCATGACTGTTTTTCATATTTCAATGAAGAATGTCATTGAAATTTTAACAGCAATTGCATTAAATCTGTATAGCACTTTTGGTAGTATGTTTATTTTGACAATATTAATTATGCCTATCCAAGAACATGTTAAGCCTTTCTATTTATAAGGCTTTCTTCAATTTCTTTCCTTATTGTTGTGTAGGTTTCATTATAGAGTTTTTTTTCCTCATTTGTTAGATTGATTCCCAAGTATTTATTTTTGAGGCTATTGTGAATGGAATAGTTCTTCAAATTTCTCTTTCAGTTGATTCATCAATGATGTATAGAAATGCAATTGATGTATGGGTGTAAATTTTATATCCTGTCACTTTGCTGGATTCATTTATGAGTTCTAGAAGTTTTCTGGTGGTATTTTGGGGGTCTTCTAAATATAGAATCATGTTGTCAGCAAACAGGGATAGTTTGAGTTCTTCTTTTCCTATTTGTATCCCTTTAATTTCTTTCTTCTGTCTAATTACTCTGGCTAGAGTTTCCAGGACTATGTTGTATAGAAGTGATGAAAGAGGGCATCCTTGTTACAGTTTTTAAAGGGAATATTTTCAGTTTTTCTCCATTTAGAATGACGTTGGCCTTGGGTTTAATGTATATAGCTTTTACAAAGTTGAGGTATCTGCTACTCCTAGTTTTTCTAGTGTTTTGAACATGAATGGATGCAGTATATTTTGTCAAATGCTTTTTCTGCCTCAATTGAAATAATAATATGATTCTTGTCTTTAAATCTATTAATGTGATGAATTACATTTATTAATTTCCATATCGAACCAACCTTGTATCCCTGGGATGAACCCCACTTGATCATGATGCATTAGTTTTTTAATATTTTTTTTGTGTGCTTGCCAGTATTTTGTTAAGAATTTTTGCATCTATGTTCATCAGGGATATTGGTCTGAAGTTTTCTTTCCTTGATGTGTGTTTGCCTGATTATGGTATCAGGATGAAATTAGTCTCATAGAATGAGTTTGGAAGGGTTCCCTCCTTTTCTATGTCATGGAGTAATTTGAGGAGTATTGGTATTAGTTCTTCTTCAATGGTCTTGTGGAACTTGGCTGAGAATCTGTCAGGTCCTGGGCTTTTCTTGGTTGGTAGGATTTTGAGAGCATCTTCAATTTCAATGCTTGAAATTGATCTGTTTAAATTTTCTATGTCCTCCTGATTTAATTTGGGTAAGTCATCCATCTGTCTTTAGAAAATTTTCAATGTCTTCAAGATTTTCTATTTTATTAGAGTATAAATTTCAAAAGTAGTTCCTGTTTATCATTTCTACTTCAGTAGTGTCCATCATGTTTTTTTCATTTTTTTCATCATGAATTTTAGTGATTTGAGTTTTCTCTTTTCCTGTCTGTTAATGTGGCTAGGTGTTTATCTATTTTATTTATTTTTTCAAAGAACCAACTTTTTATTTCATCTATATTTTTTATTTCATTAATTTCAGCTCTGATTTTAATTAGTTCCTGTCTTCTTCCTTTTTTGGTGTGGATTTGTTCTTCTTTTTCTAGGGCTTTGAGATGTAATGTTAGGTCATTTATTTGTTGACTTTCTGTTTTTTTAATGAATGAGCTCAGTGCAGTGAACTTTTCTCTTTTCTCTTAGCACTGCCTTCATAGTGTCCCAGAGATTTTGATATATTGTATTGCTATTCTCATTTACCTCTAAGTATCTTTTAAATTTTATTCCTGATTTATTCTGCTATCCATTGATCATTTAATAGCATATTAATCAGTCTCCAGGTGTTAGAGTAGCTTCTATTTTTCCTTTTGTCATTGATTTCAAATTTCATTCCACTATGATCTGATAGAGTGCAAGGTATCTCAACTTTTTTTTTATTTTCTAAGAGTTGCTTTGTGGCCTAAGATATGGTCTATTTTAGAGAAAGATCTGTGCTGCTGAGAAGAAAGTATATTCAGTCATGGTGGATGAATATTCTATATATGTCTGGTAAAGCTAAATTATTAATTGCATTTTTTAGTTCTCTAGCTTCTTTATGTAGTTTTTATTTGGAGCATCTAGCCAGTGGTGAGAGAGGTGTGTTAAAGTTCCCCAGTATTAACATTTTGTGGTCTATTTGATTCTTTTTTTTTTTTTTTTTTTTTTTTTTGGTGGTACTGGGGATCGAACTCAGGGTCTTGCAATTACGAGGCAAGCACTCTACCAGCTGAGCTATCTCCCCAGCCCCTCTATTTGATTCTTGAAATTGAGAAGGATTTGTTTGATGTACGTAGATGCTCCATTGTTTGGGGCATAAATATTTATGATTTTTGTGTCTTGTTGATCTATAATTCTCTTAATTAGTATGAAATGTCCTTCTTTACCTCTTCTGATTAACTATGACTTGAACTCCACTTTATCTGATATGAGGATAGAAACCCTGCTTGTTTATGAGATCCATGTGAATATGATTTTTTCCCATTCTTTCACCTTCAATCTGTGGATATATTTTCCTCTGAGGTGAGTGTCTTGGAGGCAGCATATTATTGGTTCTTGTTTTTTAATCCAATCTACCAGTCTATGTCTTTTGGTTGAGGCGTTTCAGTCATTTACATTCAATGTTATTATTGAGAAATGTTTTTTATTCCCTGTCATTTTTATTTATTTCTGGTTTTTAATTTGAATTAGTCTCTCTCTCTCTCTCTCTCTCTCTCTCTCTCTCTCTCTCTCTTTTTTAGTTTCTCCTTTTATTGACTATTATTCAAGTGTAGTTCCTCCCTTTTCTGGTTTTCACTTTTATTTTTTATTTCTTCTTCATGAAATATTTTGCTAAGTATCTTTTGTAGTGTAGAGTATCTAGTTGTGAATTCTTTTAACTTTTATTTATCATGTAAGGTTTTTATTTACTCATCAAATCTGAAGCTTATATTTGCTGGGATGGTATTTTTGGTTGGAATTCATTTGCTTCTTTTTCAGAGCTTGGTATGTATTATTCCCAGACCTCCTAGCTTTGAGGGTCTGGGTTCAGAAATCAGCTGAGATCTAGATTGGTTTCCCTGTATATGTGACCTGACATTTTTCTCTGGCAGACCTTAAATTCTTATTCTGTATATTAAGAATTTTCATAATAATATGCCTTTGTGTGGATCTGTTCTTATTTTGTATATTTGGGGTCCTTTAAGCCTCCTGTACTTGATTTTTTATTTCATCCATTAGGTTTGGGAAATTTTCTGACATTATTTCTCTGAAAATATTGTGCATTCATTTGGTTTTTATCTTCAAGCCTTCATTTATACTGATACATTTTAAATTTGGTCTTTTTAGGTTGTCATATTTCTTGAAAGTTATGTTCATGGTCTCTTCATATCTTTTCTCCATAGTCAACTTTATTTTCAGGATTATATATTTTGTCTTCATTGCCTGAAACTCTGTATTCTGAGGGCCTAGTCTGTTGGTGATGTTCTTCATTGAATTTTTCATTTTCTTTATTGTTTCCTTCATTTTGAAGATTTCTGCTTTTTTGTTCTTTTTCCAGAATCTCTATCTGTTTATTGAAGTCATCTTTTACTTCCTGTATTTTCTCTCTGATTTCACTCCTATCATTGTTCTTTACCTTGTAGATCAGTTTAAATATGTACATTCTAAACTCCTTCTCTGCATTTCTTCCACTTTGGTGTCAATAGATTCTGTTATTGAAGAATCCATTGTTTGGGGAGATTTGTTCCTTCTTTGCCATGTTGTTTGTGTGTCTCTGAAGGTTTCCAGTACCTCACTGTATAGGGGGAGACAAATAACAATCACCAATGAAATCAATATACAGCATCCTACCAACTACTTCCTGCTAGTATGTCTACAATGTTAATTGCCACAAAAACCAGGAATGATATGATCAGTTATTACCTACAATAAAAACAGCAAGTTTGCAAAAGAGTTTATAATTTCAAATGCTGAACAGGAGAGAACAAGAAGTGATGTAGGATGTGATGATTATGAGAGTATAGGAAAGAAGATAAATGTAAAAATTTAAAGGAAGAGTTAAAGAGAGAACAATAAGGATTGGCTATTACCAGAAAAAAGAGAGAAAGAGAATCAAGGGAAACAGACAAGTGAGGGAAAATAAATATATAAAGTTAAAATTTTAAAAATTAAAAATAAAAATGAAAGTATACAAAACAAAACAAATATATTAATCAAACATCTCAGTCCTTAAAATACTGATCCATGAAAAATACTTGCCTTCAAAAATGCTAGAAATGGGAACAAAGATAAAATTTGAATATATGTAAATTTCTGCAAATCATTAAGGTCTCAATTAGAGAAAAGGAAAAAAAAAGATATTGAAGAAAAGTTAAAGAATTGTTTCTGTTGGAGTTCAAAGGATTCTCAGCTTGGATAAAAAATGTTTCCTCTTTCTGTTCTCTTTGCACAGTTGGGAGAGATGTGTCTTATTTCCTGCACAAGGACATTGTGCAGCATGCCTTTCAATGTAGTTGGGCAGTGTCTTTGATCTCCTAATTCTCTGTGTCTAGACATGTCTCAGGTCTCTTAAAAATACAAGTTCCTTTAATTCCTTTATCCCTTCACTTTGCTCATGGAGGGACTGCCCTGGCTGGTGCCTGTGGCTGAAGCAGTAGCTGTGGCATTGCGGATTTCATCCTTATTTTATTATATTTAACCTCTGAAACTCCCATCTGCTTTGAAATTCCAGTATAACATTTCAGTAAAGTCCCCCCCAACCCTTATTTTTTGTTCACCCACCTTGCTGAGAAGCTGCCTATCTGCTTCCTTGGTTTCACGTCATGACCAGTCAAGAGAGTGACCTCTATTTCACCATCTCGAAAAACTCTAATCATTGTTTTTGATAACTTCTGGATGTTTAGGACCCAAACAAGCCCAACTAGAATGAATCTCATGACTTTCTCTAGAAATTCTAGTGTAAAAGCATCATCTTCTCCTCCCTGGAGAAAAATGAAGACATGTTCCTTAACACTGCTACTGTCCTCCAGGGAACAAAAAGGGTTTGAAAAATGCATTGGAGGAGAAGGTAGATGACATTAGTTATGATAACATTCCAACCTAAGGAGTTCGAAATTGTGAAATGGAGATAAATCAAACCTTCAACAATATTATTTGTGTGCTGGATCATGTGTTGGTTGAAGTCATTCCATCCATTTAGTTAAGCAGTTTGCATTATTTTCTGAACATTTATTGTATGCAGAAAGTTAGTTATTTGTGATTTAGGGAAAAAAATGATAAAAAGGTAGAAAATTTGAGAAGAAAGTCAATAAAGAAAGACTCCTTATAATTTAAACTAGTTTTAGTTTTTTGTTTTGTTTTTGTTATTTTCAATAGAGAACATCTTCACTGGTATGTGTAATGTCTGGTAACTTGACTTTACCTATGTAAAATTAGATATACTCCTTTAAATACCTGCAAGTGCCATTCATTTCTTATGTACGTGGCTGGCCAAATCATATAGGAAGTTTGGAGGCAAAAGTCTTAATGGATGATAGTGTTAATTTCAGCTTAGAGTCCTCTTTAGTAAAGTATCTCCTCATTTTCCCTTTTATATTTTTTGCTATTTTATATGTAGTGCCAGACTTTTTCCTCTAAATTCAAATAATCTTGCTCAGAGTTTTGCCTTATGAGATGAGTAGAGAGTACAATACTGGTAAATTTTTTAGATGACCGTTTCTATCAGTAAAGGTTTATGGAAGTCTCTGGGAATATAGGGGTTCTGAAAATAAATCCTCCAGTTTGAATTTTCCTCTCTCCACCCCTTCTTCTAATGCTGCTTGAGTGATGGTCTTCTACCATCTATTTTGCACTAATGTGATTCGTCTATCCAGCTCATGTGCTCCTAATGGAGGTGGGTGGATGCCCTATCTGCACCATTCCCTTAAGACTAACTCATTATGATAACCTAGATTTGCAAGACCATGACCCTTGATACCTTGACCTTCACCAGAATTCACCTAAGCATTCCCAAATGAAGCTCTGCCATGTTGGAGACCTAAGTACTTGCATCCTTTATGAATCTAGATGCTTCTCATCTTTCTCATCCTCTGCATTAACAACCTCCCAAGAGTAGGGCTGCCCCGTTCTCTTATCTGGAAACATAAACACTTTTGTTGTCTTCTCTGAGATTCCTCAGTTTATTTCTATTCACAGGCATCCTTGTGAGAACCATGAGAAGAATCATGACTTAAAAAAGTCTGGCAGTGAGGTAGAAATGAAATGTTCCTTTCCATTCTTTTCCTGATGAGAATGCAGAAGCAAAATTGTTGCTGAAGAATTTTCTCTTAAACTTGTCTACCCATGTCTTCCACAAAGTGTATGAACACATCATATAAAGGATAAATTCTGATGTTCTAGGCCATTTCAGTTGATTTTAGCTAATATTATAACTGTCAGTCCCATTCCCACCTCACCCCCAACAGATAATGTAGGGTTGTGTGACAGGATTATTCTGCTATAAAACGTATTTCCAATTACCTTCACCATATCAAGATTGATGGTCTACATAGTTAAGATGGATTTTATTGATAGATAACATAAACATACACTCAGATTTATAAGTAAGTATATAATTAAAATAATAAGAAATGTACCACTTCATTTTTATGGTCCTGGGGATTGAACCCAGGAGTGCTCACTACTGAGACATTTCCATATTCGTTTTATTTTTTATTTTGAGACAGGATCTCACTAAATTGCTTAGGACCTTGCTAAGTTGCTGAGGCTGGCTTTGATCCTCCTGCCTCAGCCTCCAGAGTCACAGAAATATACCACTTTTCATGATGCTTGTCACTTCTGTTGACTTATAAGGAATGTTTTTACTCTGGCAGTTTCTGAAATTCCTCTAATGAAAAATGTTACAAATCTGCAAATTTTGTGACCTATAGGAAATATGGCACATACAGTCAGCCTTCCATGTCTGTTGGTTCCATATCTGCATATCAACCAATCATGGATTAAAAATATTTGAAAAAATTACATGTGTACTGAACATGTACAGATTATATTTTGGTCATTATTCTCTAAACAATGAACTATAACAAATATTTTAATAGCATTTACATTGTACGAAGTATTTTAAATAATCTAGTGATCACTTAAAGTGTATGGGAGGATGTACATGGGTTATATGCAAATGCCATGCTGTTTTATGGGGACTTGAGCATCCATAGATTTTGGTATTTGCAGAAGGTTCTGCAATCAATCCTCTGTGGATTCTGAGAGACAACTATAATTTATCGTCCAAACCAATATACTTCAAAAAGGAGGGGAGGTCGCTATTATTAATTATTCCAGGATAATAGTTATAAACCACTACTATCCCAAGCCAACATCATTATGGTCACCCTACAGGACAGAGATGGTGTATCTTCATGAGATATCCTCAAGTAACTCCAAGGTTCTTGGTTTGATTGGATTGTATGGAAGCGTCATTTGTGAGAGCAGTCATCAGATGGCAGCCTGTATGTAGGTGCTCAATCATTAAGTTAATTTTAAAGTTGCTCATGAGAAACTTACAATGCAATTTGACTAAAAAAATTGGGTCATGCCAGTTCTAGCCTTAATATATTGTAGCACTTTTTTTATTGTTTTTTTTTCCCCAGTGAATTTCAAGTCATGTCAGTCTGCCATTTTGTTCTAATGACTCTAATGGCTGAAATTAGTGCCAGACAATCAACTTGCAGTGACAGCATAAATGGTACTGTCATGTTTCTCCTTTTTATTAACTTTTCATTATTTCAGCCGGTGCAAGTCAACCCACAATGTTTTATTTGCCACACACTCTTAAAATCACCACCATTATTATTTGACTCTTAAAGTACATCCATTAGTAATTTTTTGACATGTGCATATGTTAAGAAAGAAATTCACATTTAAATATCAAAGGAACTCTAATTTCCAGTTCTTGTGGTTCTTGGATATAAATTACTGAATTAAATAAATAGGTCTTGGTTTGAAGCCAGAAGGACTTGCAACAAATGGATTACTGAGTGAAGAGAGTCCATAAACCTAAAACAAGGTCATATTTCCCCTACATGCCCAAATAATGGTTGACTTTGAGCCCTCTCCTGCTTTGCTTACAGCTGTGTCTCTTATACCTCAGACCTTGTCTGGCATATAAGAGTCACACATTAAATATTTGCTTAAGGTATGAATAAATATTCTTTAGAGTTTGCTTTAAGAAATATATGCCATGTATTTTTACTTTCAAGGAGTCTATGCTTGATATCTATTTACTGTCATATTCCTGTCAATGTTTGTGTGGAGGCTTGAAAATATCAGGCTATTAATTGAATCAATCAAATTAATTAATTAGATCAATTAATCAACAAGTTCTATAGTCTTATAATCTTCCATGTTTTCATTTGTTTCAGCAGAGAGTTTTTTGCATTTTCTTTTCAGTTATGTAGTCATGTTCTGGTGACTTTCATATTTGCCCTTTGCTTCTCTAGCACAGGTCAAGAAACCAGGTAATATAACACAATCTGCCTTTGTACATTTTAGCTCCATCTAAGAATTTAACTAGGATCGTCTTTCTGTTAGCCTTGTTTCCAAATGACATTAACGTGCTATTCTATTTTAATAAAAGTGAGATACAAGGGAAAGTTTAATAGTTAAACCTTAAAAGATTATTTTTTTCCTATGCTCAATAGCTATATGAGAGCTAGAGTGGTCATTTCCGGGTGGAAGCGCTCATACACACACACATACACACACACACACACACACACACACACACACACATGCACGCACGCACACATAATTTCATAACTTTTATGTTATTAAAAAAGGGAATATTTTATCTAGTGATAAATATTATTGTAAGATTTCAGATCTACCCAGTGTTAATTATAATTCTTATATCTATATAATCTGCCTTATTATTTTACATGCTTTGTCAGGAATAGAGATAAGTATAATAGAGAAAATTTATCTTGGGAGAGACCAGGATGACCTGTGTTCAATTTTTTTCTTATTCTAATGGTTTTTAAATCTTTATAACCTTTCAGGATACTAGTGCCCTCATTTTTCTTCTTTACCATAAATATAAAAAATTTCTTTGGACTAATTGTGATATTGGTAATTTTTACTTCAGTGTTTATTTAAAATATTTTTTTTCTTAAAGTATTTGCATTTTAACATTTAAGTTTAGTACTTGTCTCTGTAAATGGGGTTTTAGGATCTAGATGGAAATCATGTTTTGCTGAGAACCACACCAGCCTCTATAATATTCATCCATACTTCCTACTCCTGGTGTTGCTCATGTGACTGTTCTTGAGTATGAACTATTTTAGCTAAGAGTGAGGCTAAGTCATCTGTGACTTATTACAAAGATTTCATTTCTTTTTCAAGTCTTCATATACCTTAAACAATAATTGTATCTTTTTGTAAATAAGGTTGTGTTTCATTTTATCATCTGACCAGCATTAAGAATGGATCTAATGAAGCAAGAGGAAATGATATGAAATTCATGAAACTTCTTTATCACTTGCCTTAAGTAGTTTTGCCATGAACCAATGACATAGTCATGAAATAAAAAATAGCAAGTAGTGTGTGTTAATTCTTGTTTCCATGCCAGCATAGTGAACAGTCTCTGGATACTAAATTTTCACATTCGGATCATTTTGCTCTAGTGTAAAGTGTGATATGAGAATTGTCTTAGACTTTATTCATGATCATTTAGTTGCAAAAGAGTGAAAAAGATATTATATATTGGTTTCAACCAGAAAATGGTCCTATGGCAAAAAATTCATAATTTAGTGAGAAAAATCAAGATTTAATAAAATAAAGATGTGTGTATTTTGGTTTATAATGTATGTTGATTTCTGATACCATTTGTATTTCAGGTCAGTTGCTCCGGTTAAAAATGTTTCGAGAGGATCATGGATCTTGGATGACGATGTTCTTCAGCACAATTCTCTTTCTCTTCATCTTCTCTCACATATATAACACGATTCTTCTGATGGATGGGAACATGGGGTAGGTTATCTTTCCCCTTTCTACTGTGGTGAGTGTTATGTTTGAAACTCATAAGAATTCAATCAGAATTTTTTAGTTTGTAGTAACTTGACTCTCCTTTACAAATAGCCTAACCTGGATAGGGAGACTTGTGTTTTCCCTAAAGGGTGTAAAATCTTTTTTCCAAAAGACATAGCATTTTATAATACTTAGATTTGTTCCTTATATTTTTAGACTTTTTTATGGAGTACTTTGAGAGCAGGTATTAGTTTCATAGTGACAGAGTATGAGAAGCAGGAAACTTAATGACTTGCTTATATTCACCTAGTTAGCAGAACAGGGCTGCAATGAGGATCTTCATGTTTGCATTTCTATTGCTCTGCAATGCCTGGCTAAATAAGGTGCTTGATCTTTGTGGCTTTTAATTTATTTATTTATTTTATTTATTTATTTTTTTTGACAGTTTAATAGAGAAATCTTTGTTATAAGTGGATCATTCAAAAGTAGGCTACCCTGATTTAAATGCAGCGTTCTATCCATATTTATCAAATCATTATAGCATGAAGATGTGCTAATAAGTAGATTGTAACTTTTTTTCAAACTTTCTCCAGTTCATTAATTATATAATGAAATATAAGAAATTGTCTTTTGGCCTAATTTCCTCTTGGTTTGCCCTCAGTAAGTTTTAAAGGCAGCATACAAGGAGACTGGTTTAGCCTACCGCATTAAGTAATAGCTCAGTGTTAATAATAAACCACCTTAGATATTTGTTGTTGATTGAAATAATCACTAAGGAAGGTCTTGATTTACCCTTCCAACAGATTAGAAAAACCAGATAATATCCTTTTGTTCTAAGTAATAGGCTAGGCAAGATTATTGCCAGTTCTATACTATGTAGTTGTTTTGATGTTATACATAGATTTTAGCATCATGTTCAGTGCTAAAATGAAAGATAATTTAAAATTCTGGTATTTTTTTCCTCCACCTCTAAAGGGAAATGAATAGTAAAAGGAAAATATTTTATAAGGTTATACTTTAGTCCTTGCTAGCAGTGATAAATTCAAGAATGCGATTTTAGATCAATATTCAGGCCTTATAAAGTTATTAATTGCTTTGTAGTTATTTCTTGTACTTAGAATTGATGCTATTAATATTGAATCTATTTTTAAATGACAGAGTTACAGGCTCTAACCTGGGCTGCTTAGAATATGTATTATTTCTAGTAACAGAAATAATAATATGTAGTTTATAAATATATTCTTTGCTCAGAAGCTGCCTTTTCATCTATTTGTATTTTTATATGGAGCTAGTGAGGAATATGTTAAACAGAAATGCTTATTCTGAGGAAAGGAGATTTCAAAGCTTTGAATCAAATGTGGTAATAATCCCTTGCACACTGCAAAGCATGTAGTAGCTAATAATAGAACTAATCTTAATGACAGCTAACAATTACTGAGTACTTCGTATGAGACATGAATTGTCTCACACTGACCCTGTGCAAGAGGTATCAACTCCATTTTACAGATTAAGAAACCAAGAACTAGAGAGGTTTACCACTTGCCCAAGTTTACATTCTAATTAAATATTCATTTTCAGCAATAGTAGAAAAGGAGTTGAGAAATAAGTAGTAAATTTTAGTAACAACCCATTGAAAAGCTAGCACAGATCTGACTGATGGCTGGTCTTGCTACTCATTTGCCCCATGCATACTAGTCTGTCTTTATTTCAATCTCATAAGCTGAGTTTGAAAATTGAAAGGAGTAGGAAGTACATGCAGGAAATAAGATAATAGTTCAGAATTTATGTGTAATATCTTAATGAAGTTATAAGTGGTTCTCTTTTATTCTCAGACTGAACACATTCTTACATGTTTCTATGTAACCATTGAACCTTTAGCAACACACCGTATTTTTTCTGGAAAAGGATCTTTTGCTGAGAAGATTTCTTAAAGGTCTCATTTTTTAAAAAATATCCAAAGCCAGGAACAAATTATTTAGTTCTACAGATAAAAAAAAAAAAAATCACCTTTTATAAAACATGTTTGCCAACTTTCATGATACACATCGTTTGAACTAGTGAACACTTCAAAGTGGGAATGTAAATCTGAAGGAAATTCAGTTCTTAGAGCAAACAGGTAAGCTGTACTTAGAGTTTCTTCAGGAGACACTGTATTATCTGAGGCGTTGCTTCATCCTATGTGGGGCAGAAAATGATGGCCTGAGAGTGTGGAAAGGACACTAAACACCCAGATGTCTCAGTGGACTGGTTTTATATCAGATGATTGCTGGTGGTAGGAAGGAATTCAGGATTCTTATTTACTGAATTTTATTTGCATAGAGGATTTCAGTCTGTCCTTGTTTATGGATGTCTCTAGGAACATTAGCCTAGCACAGTTCCCCAAAAGTGTTTTGAGAATTTTCAGTGAAGGCTAGACTTGAGTTCATGTATTTTAGGACTCCTTTTCCAAACAAGGATGAACAGTGAGTGCTGTACTGCTTCAGAGAGGAAGAAAGAAATTTTCCCAAACTGGTCCACTTTTAAAAAATTGTTTGTTTGTTTATTTATTTATTTTGCCCATTTTAGAACGGGATATAAATTTAGGCTTAACTGGAATCCCATGATGTTTTGTCACGGAGAACACAAAATCACTAGGTGTATGTAGAAAAGAAGCTAGCCACAACTGACTTAATAAGAGTCAAGTTGCCTGGCCCCTGTTTTCTCATTACAGGGAATTCCCTGTGATTGTCACTAATTCTTATGGTTTTAGACACCTTGGGGGAGCCAAGTAGAGAGTCTGTCAAACAGACAGCGAAAGAGTAAGGTAATTGAAGGGGCTAAAAGGCACCAAGACTCAGACCATCCTTATGTCCTGGTACTGTGGAGGAAAAACTCCACCCTCCTTTGATTCTGTTTCCATCCCCTTCACACCTCACAGCACCAAAATGCTGCTTTTAAAAAACCCTTTTGTTCGCCAACATGAAGCTAATCACCTTTATATAAATAATAAGGTTGTAGGTGAGGTTTGGGCTGTAGAGAAAGTGCTAGTCCTGGGCAGTGTTGCTTCTAACCATTTTAGAGGCAATTTTGTTTTTTCCTCACAAGGTGGCAGACGCAAGTAACTTGAGGCTTCTGCTTCACAATCCTTAGAACTGCTGGAAATTATAACGCAGCCAGATAGGCTCTTTTATTATGCATAGCTGAGATTATGCAAAGGTAAGGAAAAACTCAAGGATAGAAAAGCAGAAGGACCTGAAAACCAGGCCCACAAAACTGTGAGCTGATACTCAGAGACAGTGACTTAAGGACTTGAATTTTTACTCTCTTCTAGGGACCAGAAAGAACTGATTCTTACATTAAGTGAGACATTGAAGCAAGTCTTCACATTAGATGGTTCTGCAAAGGGCTGTGGAGGAAGAGGGGCTGGAAACAGAACAGGAACAGGGACTGGACTCTGGGGAGGGGGATTCGCCCAGGGAACTCATATAGACACAGTTTGTGGCTTTAACGTACAGTTTCTTTTCATTAGAATTTTTAAAACCCACACCTGCCAAACATGCCTGTATATTCACTTCTTCCAGTTTCAGATTCTTACCTCTCTCTGGAGCCCCCATGATAGTTTGGAGAATTTGTTTTATTAGGTAGAGCAATTTTGTTTCCTTTTTTCCTTAACTTCTGTCATCTTGATTTATTTGGGGCCTCTGTTTTCATAAACCAAATCGTGTAAATGCATTTTTTCAGTCAAAAGAACCAGTACTCTGAGATGAACGCTGGCCTTCTCAGGATGCGAGTGGGCCACTGCCAGTGTTTTGGCCTGTGTTTAAAGTAGTAATTGTTTATTTTACTTTCATTCTACTATCTGTTTGGCTATCTCTTGGGAGAAAAAAGGGATGATAATTGAAGAAAAAGGGGCAAGGAAGTGATCATTCAAAAAGAGAGTTATGTAAATTAAAAAAAAAAGGATAGTTATGTAGAAACCAGTTAAACTTCTGAAGTGACAATATGACAATACTGCATTATTTACAGGAACAAAAGTCCCCAGAAAAATGAGACATTAATAGGGAAGAAACATGAAACCATGAAACCATTTTCTCCCACAGTACTGAGATTTAACTTGATTGGAAAATGGTTTCAGATGAATTTTGTTAAGGCCCTCTGTGTTCAATTAGGCATCTTACAGACACTCCACTTAGACATTCTCTATTTAGTAGGAATGAGGAGAAATGTGCTCCAAAATCCAGGTCAAGGTCTTTGCTGACTAGAAACTGAGCAGGTCACTTCTGAAATTCTTCAGAAGGACAACTTCAAAGTGTTTGAAGTATCTGAAAACTAGAAATATTTCCCAGTAATGTAATTTTTATAGCACCAATAGCACAAAGCTTTAATTTAAGAAAGACTTGCTTGATCTTTTCAAATATCCTCATTCTCCAAAGGATAATGCATATCTGATGTCAAAGGATGAAGTGGTGGGGAGGTAAAGCTAGCACACCAAGGCTGCCATTCAAAAGACTATTCCGAAAAGAGCCACTTGATGGCAGCAAAGGGCTTGCTTTCAGCACTGATCAGCTCATGAATGAGTAACAGGTTTTCTGGAAAAGAAGGGAATCTTCCTCTTCAGTTCTAAAACCTGTGTTAAAATATTAGTCTGTCTTGTTGTACATGAACCTTTTGCAGAAATCCACATATTGAACTCTATAATAAGCACTGATTATTTTGTGAAGTCCCTGACTCCGACTCATGTTCTAATGTAGGCTTAAATAATGGTACTTATAAACACATTCATACAAATATATCTGCATGTTTTTAGACTTATTTTAGTATTTTAAAGTGGTAAGAACTGTGTTTATTACCGAGGAACTTAGACATTTGATTCATTGATAAAAAATTCCTCTGTGAACTGGAGTAAGTTTCCAAATAGTACATACATAGTATTTAGGGCAAGATATGAAGATGGTGATGTTTTCTAATGTTAATCACAAAGTAAAGTTTCATTTTTTCATTTTTTATTTTTAATTTTACAGACTGAATTTTGATTCATTGTACACAAATGGGGTACAAATTTTCGTTTTTATGGTTGTGCATCATATAGATTCATACCATTTGTGTAATCATATGTGTACATAAAGTAATGATATCTGTCTCATTCCACCATCTTTCATATCCCCAACCCCTCCTCCCTCTCATTTCCTTCTACACAATCTAAAGTTCCTCCATTCTTCTCTCACTTCCACACCCCCCACCCCAATTATGTATCATCATCCACTTATCAGAGAAAACATTTGACTTTTGGTTTCTTGGGATTGGCTTATTTCACTTAGCATGATATTCTCCAATCCCATCCATTTATTTACAAATGCCATAATATTATTCTTCTTTATGGCTGAATAATATTCCATTGTGTATATATGCCAGAGTTTCTTTATCCATTCATCTATTGAGGGGCATCTAGGTTGGTTCCACAATCTAGCTATTGTGAATTGAGCTGCTATAAACATTGATGTGACTGCATTACTATAATATGCTAATTTTAAGTCCTTTGGGTATATGGGCCAAGGAACTGGACAGACACTTTACAGAAGAAGATAAATAGGTGATTAATAAATATATGAAAAAATGTTCAACATCTCTAGTAATTAAAGAAAAGCAAATTAAAACAACTCTAAGATTTCATCTTACTCCAATTAGGATGGTTATTATCAAGAACACAGACAATAATAAATGTTGGTGTGGATGTGGGAAAAAAGGCACACTTGGACATTGCTGGTGGAGTTGCAAATTGGTGCAGCCACTCTGGAAAGCAGTGTGGAGAATCCTCAGAAAACTTGGAATGGACCCACCTTTTGACCCAGTTATTCCACTCCTGGGTTTATACCCAAAAGTTTCATGTTTTTCATACAAAGTCCTTTCCAGAGAATTTTTACAAATATTTATTAATGTATTAACACATATTAAGTATGGCAGAGAGAGAACTTGTGAAATGAGACAAAGTGATACAAACAATGTTGGAACTTAGTTATTAATGTTCATATTTAAGACCTCGATAGGGAACATATGAATTAGGTGGTGGGCATAATGAAAAGGGGATAGATTTGATCTCTCTTCTGTCTACTTTCTGATGAAGTTCAGTAAGAAACCATATGGGAGTTTACACCGCGTGGCGTGCACTCTCAGGAAGTGGGTGCTGACAAGGACAAGGGAACTAGGGCAGGTGGTAGGGACTTGAATGGACCCTTTCCTGAGATCTAAAATGCATGTTTTCTGCATACAGAGGGTCAGCCCAAAGAAGCAAGGATGAATAAGAAAAAGAAACAAGTGAGAGACTAGCAGAGACTTGGAGGACTGGATGAAATTGTTCAAGATCTAATGCTTTCAGGGTCCATGGCCGACCTACGCCTTGGCCTCTGAGACACTTACATTCATATGGTGTGTCCCCCATCATACCAGAAAAGACTCTGGTCTGTGTCTATTTCCACCGGTCTAGGTCTCAGCACGACATCATTCTCAAGGCTGGATCACCCTTTAGTGGGAGAGATTCAGGGTGAACTTTCACTTTGGACAGTACTTTTTTGATTTTTTGACTACGTTTGCTATTTTCACGATCTTTCACTAATGTTTTTAAATCCCTTACTAGAACTTTTTTCCTTTCTTCTTCTTCTTACCACTTCTTAAGCATTTTAAATGGATTCATAATAATTGCACGCACTGATGGTGTTTGGTGTGATGATTTGGTGCATCTAGTTACCACTGATCTAGAAGTAGCAGCCAGGTACGCCTTTTTATTAAGAATTGTTATTTTTACTTGCTGCTCTTAAGTAGAAAATTGGTTAGCTTGTTACCACTGTTTACATTGATAGCTTCTTCTAAAGAAGGAATGTTTATGTTTATTTCTTTTTTTTTAAAGGAGTTATATTTATTTCAGGGTAAATGGTAAGAAAAAACTTAAATGGTCTTTAATGACACTAAACTACAGTCTTTTGGTATGACCCAAGCTGGCAAAAATTAATTACAAAGCTATTGACATGAATTGTGGTGAATTAAAAAGACACATTATTTCCAAAGGTATATAATGAGGCATGTGTTTAGGATGGGTAGCTGGTGGAGAATTGGGGCAGGGTTCTGAAGCTGAGTGGGAAGGGAGCTTGGCTGTAAGTTTTAATGAGGCCTCGAAGTACTCAAGTCAATGGCTGAAAAGCTTGATTGGGCTGCTAAAACAAGGCTGAATGCAAATTCTGCTAGAGTGGTGCTTTAAATAATTTGTTGGCTTCACTCTTAATTAGGCTAAACATTGACTTGCTTGTATAATTAATTCACCATAATAGCACCATCAATTAGTAAGGCTGGAGGAAGGGGCAAAACTGGTTGCTGGGAATGGGTTGGTGAGAAGGACAACTTCTGAAAGGAACTGCTGGTTCTGGTCAAGAGGGTTGACCTGCTGGGCCACAGGACAGAGGGAGCAGGGGAGGGGAGGCCAGGAAGGGAGTGTAAGAGAGGGAGAATGGGACTTAATTAACTAGAAAATTCAGGAGTAGGGTACAACTTCTTGCTTTAAATGGCATTGGTTTTGCAATACTTGGTTTTAATAGCACAAAGGTAAAATAGTGTAACATATCCAAATTATCATATATTCAGCTACTGTTGTCTGAATCGATGAAGTTTTAAAACATTATTAAAAAACACAATCAATGCTATATCCTTGTTACTCTGTGAGAGTACATTATTATCTGTCCAGAGTCAACACTGAGTTTACAAACTTAAGAGGTGTTCTGTGATCATTGTTCACAGTTGTTTCCCCCAACTTTCTCATTAAATATTTTATCGGCTTGTCACAGGAGAAAAATTCCAATCTAGGAAATAGAATACCTGGATGTTAGCCTTATCTTAGTCACTTACTGCAAAAACGAATGGTGGAATAGTGTTATAGTTTCCTCATTTTTGATAGCGTTGTCACACTATCACTACTCACAACGGCATCATCACCAATATTAAATCTGGAGGAAATACTTGCCTCTGCAGTGCAGAAGCAAAGTAAACCCAAGTTCACTGAAAATCTCAGTTGCCTTTAGCTTTGTTTGGTATGGAAGGTGTAGTAGAAACAGGGTGGGCTTTTGTCCTAACATCCTGCAACTATATGAGCTAGGGTAAACCTCCCCTTCTGAACCTCAGTTTCCTCAAGTGCAAAATGGGATATTAGTACTCATGGCTGTTGTAACAACCAAGAAGACTGTGTGTACCAGTCACTTGGTATGATGCTCACATGATAACAAGCACCCAATAAATGTTAGTTGATATTATAATACTACAAAATGTATGCATTAGTTTAGCAAATACATTAGTTCTCAACAAATTAGTTGCTATAGTAATAACAGTATTTGGCTAATGTAATGAAATGATCTTTTGTGTGTGGGTGTGAGGACTGGGAATCAAACCTGGGGCCTTGCACAAGCTAGGTAAGTGCTATACCACTAAGCTGCATCCACAACCCCAAGATAATCAAATTTATGACAAAAAATTTATCATATTATTATTATAAAATTTTAATAATATTACTACTTTCATACAAAAGTGTCTGAATGAACAACTGGCACCAATAGGTCTTCAGTAAATGTGAATTTCCTATGCCATATAATGCATAATATATAATCATAAATACACTTGACTTATAACATGAAATTTGTACATGGAATTCATGGCTTCTGGCTCGAAAGCTATTGCAACTCATCTCTATGAATGTGTATAAACTGTTCCTATTTTGTTTTCCATCAATGAGAAAAAATACAGAAATCTAATATAATACTTCATTAAGGTTGAAGAGAGGAAATTGTGTATCTGTTATATTATTAAATGGTTATGTGATAATATTGATGTTTTTGAAAATAAAGGGGAAAATATGATGGGATTATGATGAGATCATGCTAACTGCTTGCATAGCAGTCTGTGTATGTGTATGCGTCTGTGAATCTCTTATTTAGAGTACACATAATAATGAAGACCTTTAAGTTCCTTCTCAATTCCAACTTCCCAGTGATGAAAAAAACAGGAAATGATTACCTTCCAGACATGCAGAACTGATGTATATTATAGCCCAAGGCTCATGGCTTACCGAACATTACATAGTCAGATTTAACAAACTAATGAGAGATAGCCTAGCACCATCTAAGGAAATGACATTTCTGTGACAAGTTATACTATTTGTACTTTATTAACCCCACAGTCATTCTTGAGGGATTGATGAAGAACAAAAACAGAGTTCTACTAATAAAATATTTCAGTATTCAAATATCTTCTTGCTAAGAAAACATCAATTATAGCACAACTGCATCTTACTGCTGGGTTAGGAATGTCTACAATCTCTTTTATCCTTGGCAGCAGATCAGAAAAATATTGGTTTCATTGTGGTGGAATGATGAACAGCCTGGACTTTCAAGGACATAACCATGTTGGAAATGGTTAAATTCTGTCTGCTTTGGTCTCCTTTAGACTACCACCAGGGTACCCTCTACTTAACATAATTGTATAAGTTGGTGTCAAAAGACGTGGAATTAAATGCATTAAAAGGGAATAATATTGGTAATATTGAAATTCTTTAGAAATGGGATACTATAAGACCTGATTTAATCAACCTACTAATGAATACCCTTACCTAATTTTTAAAAGTCACCATTTTATGTCACTAAAATAAAACAAATATGAAGAAAGAAAAGAAGGTATTGAATTTTTGAGGTATATTTTGCAGCCTGCATAGTTTTGTTCTCTCTCCCTAAAATAGGTGTTTTAAAAGATTAGGAGGATAGTTCCTAGGCATGTTGCAAAACACAAGTTGTTCAGTATCCTATGTGGTAACAGGAAAGAATGTACACATCACATATAAAATACTTAAAACTATTTAATAGATTTGATTGCTTCTAGATTATATGCTATTATCTACACATGTATATCCTATTTTTAGTATATTACAAAACATCTATTAATAATATACATTATTTAATATACTATTATATGTGTGCACATGTGCACATATGCATAATATCCAGTGTGAGTTTTTTAGGTAAGCAGAATTAATATTGTCAAAATGGCCATGTTACCAAGCATGACATACAGATCATCATTAAAATACCAATGACATTCTTCATAGAGCTAGAAAAAATAAACCTAAAATGAAAGATCCAGAATAGCCAAAGCAACTCTGAGCAATAAGAGTGTTGCTAGTGGCTTCACAATAGCTCATCTCAAATTATATTACAGTACTATAGTTATAAAAATAGCATATTATTGGCATAAAAACAGACACAAAAACCAAGGCAATAGAAGACACAGAGACAAGTCCACACAGATATAGCCATCTGATCTTTGGCAAAGGTGCCAAAAACATACATTGGAGAAAAAACACCATTTTAAACAAATGGTGCTAGGAAAAGTGGATAGTTATATGTATGAGAACGAAACTGAACCCCTATCTCTCACTTTGCACAAAAATTAACTCAAAGTGAATCAATGGCATAGAAATTAGACCAGAAACACTGAAATCACTAGAGGAAAACAGAGGGTCAACACTCCAACACGTTGGCCCAGGCACTAACTTCCTTAATAAGACTCCTTTGACATTTTACTTTTATTGAGAATTTGATGTGCAAATTTAAAGCTAAGTATAAAAATAAATCACTGGTGATAAAATAGTTGAGAATAACTAACCTCACAGAGATGTATTCTGAACCTTACAGAGGCATCTTAATTGAATATGTGTGTATACATAAACTGGGTAGTGAACAGGATTTCATAGGATAGGTCTTAATGGAAGAGCAAGTGTGATATGTATGCTGGGATCCTATCAAGTTAATTTAGGGCTCAGCAGAAAGAAGAGTGATGAACTAGGAAATTCCAGCTTCTTAAATAATTTGGGTGTCTGGGGAAGGTGGTTTTGATTATCATTTCACTACATCATCTGATAGAGAGTCGGTTTATGGAAAATCTATGAAAATTCAATCACCTAAGCCAGTAATAAAGCTTGATTTCTGCATCAATTCGGTGAATTGCTTCCAGAGAATTCACTTAGACCCTTCAAACTTTGAGAATGCTCTTAAAATTAGCAATAGACTTTTCTCCTTATGTTTCTGTTTTTAATTATTTACTTATTTTTTAATTTTTTTGCAGACTACATTTTGATTCACTGTACACAAATGGGGTACATCATTTCATTTCCATAGTTGTACATGATGTAGATTCATACCATTCATGTAATCATAAATGTACATAGGGTAATGATGTCTGTCTCATTCCACCATTTTTCATACCCCATTCCCTCTCATTTCCTTCTACATAATCTAAAGTTCCTCCATTCTTCTCTCACTCCCTACACCCCCCACTGCCATTATATATCATTTTCTACTTATCAGGGAAAACATTCGAATTTTGGTATTTTGGGATTGACTTATTTCACTTAGCATGATATTCTTCAATCCCATCCATTTATTTACAAATGCCATAATATTATTCTTTATGGCTGAATAATATTCCATTGTGTATATATGCCACAGTTTCTTTATCCATTTATCTATTTAAGGGCATCTAGGTTGGTTCCACAATCTAGCTATTTTGAACTGAGCTGCTATAAACATTGATATGGCTGTGTTTTTAAGTCCAAGTCAATATGCTGATTTTAAATCCAAGGAGTGGGATAACTGGGTCAAAAGGTGGGTCCATTCCAAGTTTTCTGAGGATTCTCCACACTGCTTTCCAGAATGGCTGCACCAATTTGCAACTCCACTAGCAATGTAAAAGTGTGCCTCTTTCCCCACATCCACACCAACATCTATTATTGTTTGTGTTCTTGATAATAGTCATTCTAATTGGAGTAAGATGAAATCTTAGAGTTGTTTTAATTTGCTTTTCTCTAATTACTAGAGATGTTGAACACTTTTTCATATATTTATTAATCGCCTGTGTCTTTTTCTGTAAAGTATCTGTTCAGTTCCTTGGCCCATTTATTGATTGGGTACTTTCTATTTTTGGTGTAAAGTTTTGTAAGTTCTTTACAAATTTTGGAGATAAGTGCTCTATCTGAAGTGTGTGTGGAAAAGATTTTCTCCCACTCTGTAGGCCCTCTCTTCACATTCTTGATTGTATCCTTTGCTGAGAAAAAGCTTTTTAGTTTGAGTCCATCCCATTTATTGATTCTTGCTTTGACTTCTTGTGTTTTGGGAGACTTTGAGGAAGTCTGATCCTAAGCCAACATGATGAAGATTCGGGTCTACTTTGTCTTCTATTAGGTGCAAGGTCTCCAGTCTAATTCCTAAGTCCTTGATCCATTTTGAGTTGAGTTTTGTGCAGGGTGAGAGATAGAGGTTTAATTTCATTTTACTGCATATGGATTTCCAGTTTTTCTAGCACCATTGGTTGAAGAGGCTATTTTTTCTCCATTGTATGTTTTTGGCTCCTTGGTCTAGTATGAGGTGACTGTATTTATGTGGTTTTGTCTCTGTGTCTTCTATTCTGTACCATTGATCTGCCTGTCTATTTTTGTGCCAATACCATGCCATTTTTGTTACTATTGCTCTGTAGTGTAGTTTAATGTCTGGTATTGTGATACTTCCTGCTTCACTTTTTCTACTCAGAATTGTTTTGGCTATTCGAGGTCTCTTGTTCTTCCAGATGAAGTTCATGATTGATTTCTCTGTTTCTATGAGCAATGTCATTGGGATTTTAATTGGAATTGCATTGAATCTATATAGTGCTTTTGGTAGAATGGCCTTTTTGACAATGTTAATTCTGCCTATCCAAGAACATGGGAGATCTTTCCATCTTCAAAGGTTTTCTTCAATTTCTTTCTTTAATGTTCTGTAGCTCTCATTGTAGAGGTCTTTCACCTCTTTTGTTCGATTAATTCCCAAGTATTTTATTTTTTTGAGGCTATTATGGATGGAGTGGTTTTTGTAATTTCTCTTTCAGAGGATTCATCATTTATGAATATAAATGCATTAGATTTATGCATATTGATTTTATATCCTGCTACTTTGCTGAATTCATTTATTAGTTCTAGAAGTTTTCTAGTGGAGTTTTTTGGATCTTCTAAATATAGGACCATGTCCTCAGCAAATAGTGACAGCTTAAGTTCTTCTTTTCCTATTTGTATCCCTTTAATTTCTTTGGTCTCTCTAATTGCTCTGGGGAAGTGTTCAAAGATGATGTTGAACAGAAGTGGTGAAAGAGGGCATCCCTGTCTTGTTCCAGTTTTAGAGAGAATGCTTTCAGTTTCCTCCATTAAGAATGATGTTGGCCATGGGCTTAGCATTGATAGCCTTTAAAATGTTGAGGAATGTTCCTACTATTCCTATTTTTTCTAGTGTTTTAAGCATGAAGGGGTGCTGTATTTTATTAAAAACTTTCTCAGAATCTATTGAAATAATCATGTGATTCTTAACTTTAAGCCTGTTGATGTGATGAATTAACATTTATTGATTTCTGGATGTTGAACAACCTTGCATTCCTGGGATAAACTGCATTTGATCTTGGTGCACTATCTTTTAAATATATTTTTCTATGCGATTTGCCAGTATTTTGTTAAGGATTTTTGCATGTATGTTCATCAGGGATATTGGTCTAAAAATTCTTTCCTTGATGTGTCTTTGTCTGGTTTTGGTATCAGAGTGATACTAGCTTCATAGAATGAATTTGGAAGGGTCCCCTCCTTTTCTATTTCCTGGAATACTTTGAGGAGTATTGATATTAGTTCTTCTTTAAAGGTATTATAGAACTTGGCTGAGAATCCATCTGGTCCTGGGCTTTTCTTGGTTGGTAGGCTTTTGATGGCTTCTTCTATTTTGGTACTTGAAATTGATCTGTTTAGATTGTGTACATCTTCCTGATTCAGTTTGGGAGGATCATATGTCTCTAAAAATTTGTCAGTGTCTTTTATATTTTCTCTTTTGTTGGAGTATATTTTTCAAAGTAGCTTCTAATTATGTTATGTATTTCAATGGTGTCTGTTGTGATGTTTCTTTTTTCATCATGAATTCTAATAACTTGAATTTTCTCTCTCCTTTTCTTCATTAATGTGGCTAGGGATTTATCAATTTTGTTTACTTTTTCAAAGAACCAACTTTTTGTTTTGTCACTTTTTGAATTGTTTCTCTTGTTTCAATTTCATTGATTTCAGCTCTGATTTTAATTATTTCCTGACTTCTACTATTTTGGTGGTGTTCTGTTCTTCTTTTGCTAGGGCTTTGAGATGTAATGTTAGGTCATTTAGTTGTTGACTTTTTATTTTGTTTTTAAATGTATGAGCTCAATGCAATGAGCTTTCCTCTGAGTACTGCTTTCAGAGTGTCCCAGAGATTTTGATATGTTGTGTCGTTGTTCTCATTTACCTCTAAGAATTTTTTTTATTTCTTCTTTGATGTCTTCTGTTATCATTGCATCATTCAATAGCATATTATTTAGTCTTCAGGTGTATGAATAGTTTTTGTTTGTTATTTTATTGTTGATTTGTAATTGCATTCCATTATGGTCCTATAGGTTACAAGGTAGTATCTCTACTTTTTGTATTTACTAATGACTTCTTTGTGGCATAGCATATGGTCTATTGTGGAGAAGAATCCATGCGCTGCTGAGAAGAAAGTATATTTGCTCAATGATGGATGAAATACTCTGTAAATGTTCATTAAGTCTATATCATTTATTGTATTATTTAGTTCTATAATTTCTTTGCTCAGTTTTTGTTTGGAGGATCTATCTAGTTGTGAGAGCAGTGTTTTAAATAGCTATTAATGTCTTTTGGTATATTTGATTCTTAAAATCGAGAAGAGTTTGTTTGATGTACATAGATACTCCATTGTTTGGAGCATAAATATTTAAAAGTGTTATGTCTTGATGTTTTTATGTTTCCCTGAAGCAGTATTAAATGACCTTATTTATCCCTTCTGACTAACTTAGGTTTGACATCCACTTTATCTGATGTGAAGATGGAGACCCCTGGTTTTTTACTGGGTCCATGTGCATGGTATGTTTTTCCCCATCCTTTCACTGTTAGTCTGTGGATGTCTTTTTCTATGAGATGAGTCTCTTGCAGGCAGCATATTTTGGGGTCTTTATTTTTAGTCCAATCTGCCACTCTATGTATTTTGATTATTGAGTTTAGGACATTAACATTTAGGGTAATTATTGGGATATGATTTGTATTCCTGGTCATTTTGGCTTCCTTTTTGGTTTTTAACTTGACTTGGTTTCTCCTTTGATTGGCTTTTCCTTTAGGGTAGTTCCTCCCTTTGCTGACTTATATTGTTGTTTTTCACTTCCTCCTCATGAAATATTTTGCTGAGAATGTTCTGTAGTGCAGGTTTTCTATTTGTGAATTCTTTTCTCTTTTGTTTATCATGATAATATTTTATTTCATCATCAAATCTGAAGGTTAATTTTGCTGGGTATAGGATTCTTGGTTGTCATCCCTGTTCTTTCAGAGTTTGAAATACATTGTTCCAGGCTCTTCTAGCCTTTAGAGTCTGGGCTGAGAAATTTGCTGATATCTGTATTGGTTTCCCTTTATATGTAATCTGATGCTTTTCTCTTGCAGCCTTTAAAATCTTATCTTTATCTTATATGTGATGTATTTTCATTATGATGATTTTTCTTGGTGTAGATCTGTTGTACTTTTGTGCACCTGGTGTTCTGTAAGCCTCTTGTATTTGATTTTCCATTTAATTTTTCAGGTTTGGGAAATTTTCTGATATTATTTCATTGAACATGTGTTCATTCTTTTGGTTTGTATCTCTGTGCCTTCCTCAATCCCAATAATTCTTAAAATTTGGTCTTTTCATGATATTCCACAATTCTTGGAGGTTCTGTTCATGACTTCTTACCATCTTCTCTGTTTGTTCAACTTTACTTTCAAGATTAAATATTTTGTCTTCCTTGTCTGAGATTCTGTCTTCCACAAGATCTATTCTGTTGGTAATGCTTTCTTTTGAGTTTTTAATTTGGTTTATTGTTTCTTTCATTTCAAGTATTTCTGTTTGTTTGTTTTTTCAGAATCTCTATCTCTTTTTGAAATGTTCTTTTGCTTCCTTCATTTGCTCTTTTAACTGTTCACAGGAATGGTCATTCATTCCCTGCATTTGCTCTCCTATCTCTTCTTTTGCTTCAGGGATCATTTTAAGTATGCAGATTCTAAATTCTTTTTTTGTCATATCTACTGCCATGCTATCATTGGATTCTATCAAAATAGCATCTTGGTTTGTTAGGGACACTTTCTTCCCCTGATTTATTTCATATTGTTTCTGTATATTCCCTTCTAGCAGTGAAGATCTGAAGTACTAAAGTTTCTCCCCTGCAGGTTTATTGTGACCCCGCAGTTTTCCACTACCTCTCCTTTGGAGGGGAGCTCAGCAATAGCAGCACCCAATACAGAGAAAATGCAGCCCTGAAACAGACAGCCCCTATAAAGACTTTAACATTATTGTAATAAACAGAATGAGTTCAGTTACTATTTATAGTATTTCTAGTTGTGAATGAAGAGGATGGGGTAGGGTGTAGGATGTAAGTGAGTAAATAGAGGTACATGTCAAAGAGCCTCCAGTCTCCTGTAAGTGTCTCAGGAAGGAAGCTGCCCTTCCGATGATGATAACCACGCCCTCAGGGGTAATTCAAAATGCCTGCACCAGCCTCCAAAGAAGTTGTGGAGCCCAGCAAGGGTGCACTGAGTCAGCAAAGGGGGCAGGCGTAGTGTCCCTCTGTGGTGGTGGTGGGGGGCTCAGTCACTCCTTATGTTTCTTAGGAACAATTTTTCAGACAGTTAGAGCTGTTGACACTGTTGATATCTCTGGGTTTGGCCTCACTGGTTTTAAAAAAGTAAGTGGAAAGTATATTTGAGCATTTTACTTTAGCACCAATCCCCAGTCACAGTTTAAGAATAGATCTCTCTGAAGTCAAATAAGTGTGTGTCCAGAGATGATTCTAGAAGCAGGGCATGAACATACCTGATCATAGCTAGACAATGAAGGGGTATCAAAAACAAGGTAAGAATCCAGGATTAAGAGATCCAAGTCAAGGTTGTGGTTACAGATTAAACTTGTGGATTCCTTAGCAGTTTTGGAGAACTGGATGAACTCTCTTCTTCCCCCACCCTCCCAATTTTACATACAATTATATGAGAGAGTTTATGGACTTCATGTTAGAAACTGCTGAAGTATCTCATAAGTAGGATAATAAAAAGGAGACCCCAACAATAAGCTCTTAAAAATAAATATATCAGTCAGGATGTGTTAGATTACATCTCAGTAACAAAGTCCAAAAATCTCAATGGCTAAAAGCAACAAAATTTATTTCTTGCTATGTTTTTACTGTGAGTCAGCTAGAGGGTTCTGCTTCTAGTCCTTTTTCCTCTGGAATCCAGGCTGAAAAAGCGGCTTATGTTGTTTTGGGGAGAATCATAGAATTAAATATTCTGCCTGAAAGTGACGTTTATCACTTGTGCTCACAATTCTTTTATTAGAACTAATTATTTGGCCCACCCAAGCACAAGGAAACTGGGAAAGACACTCATACTAGGTACCTGGAATGGGAAGAACCAGAATTTTTTTTTTCAGGAACAACACTGCTGATCACACGTGGAAGTGCTCCTGCCTCAACTACAAAGTGATTTTATACTTCCTAATATGCTGTTGTTCCTCCCTATATACAATACCTTTCCCTTCCTTAGCCAGTCAGGACATTAAATGTGCAATAACTGATTAGAAGAGAAATGTATTTTATAGGAGGAAGGTAAAGCATTAAGATCAGATAGACACTATCCTGGTGGCTAGTGTGCACTGGTATTTATCCACAGATAATACACTTTCTGATTTGGTGACTATGTCTATTCTGATACTTCTCATGCCATGTTTATCCTAAATACCTTGAATATCAATCCCTGGTTAGTGGAAATGAATGTGCTAATGAGTTAGTGAAATCAAGGAGAGGTACTGGTCAGTGAGAATTTATGAAGATATGGTAAAATTTGAATAGTAAGAGGAATTATTAAATCCTTTACTTTTTTCTTCTCCTTCTTCTCCTTCTCATTCTCCCCTTCCTCTTTTTTGTATTGGGGATTGAACACAGGGATGCTTTACCCTTGAGTTATACCCCTAGGCCTTTTTACTTTTTAATTTGAGACAGGGTCTTGCTAAGTTGCATAGGGCCTCTCTAAATTGCTGAGGTTGACTTGGAACTTGAGTTCCTCCTGCCTCAGCCTCCTGAGTTTCTGGGATTACAGGTATGCACCACCATGTCCCGCTAAAATCCATTACCTTCTTGCCTACAAAATTGAAATGAGTCAAGAACATGGGGAATTTGATCAACGGGAAGAGAAGATCCAACTGAGGCTGAACTTACACACGCCTTCTGGTTTCCCTCCATGGGCTCCCTTCCCATGCTAGGAATAGTACAGTGTAAGTGAGGTAGTAACTGAAGGTAGGGAAATATGTGTTCAAGTCATCTCCTACTTTGGGAAAAGTAAAGAAGGCATTTGCTGAAGGCAAAGGATGTGATCAGAAAGGGAAGAATTTGAGTTAAAAAGAAAGAATTCAATTGAATCTGGGCCTGAAAGCTTCCGGGCATAGCACTACACATAGCACATTTCTTCTGCAATTTTGGTTAAAGTCCGGAGATAGTAAATCAGGTGGTTATATAACCTACATGATCTCTTCCATCACGGCACCCCACCCCCCAAAAGCAGGGCTGGAAAACCACCTACTGTGCAGATTGCTCCATCCGCTTCTCACCTAGGAAATTATCATCTGCCCAGCAGGGTCAAGAGGGAGCCAGAAAAGGCTTGCCCATATTTTTCTGTGAATTTTGTTTACTTTGTCTTTAATATTCTTCAGCATATTCATATTTGCTAATTATATCTGTTCAAATTCTGATCTGAGCTTTTGCTGCTTTCATTAAATATATGTCAAACGTTCACCTCTGCTTTAAGAACTAAGAAACGGGGAAGAGTCAGCAATGAGCACTTCACTCTTTTCATTTCTATTTTCTCCTCTGAACCTTTCCCACAAGAAAAAGGAGAGAGGAAGAGACAGTTCCTCTACCCTACTCTCTATAGCTTCTAAACAAATCCTAATAAAAACCAGAACATGAATAAAGCAAAACGACACACACTACCTGAAAATAAGATGACTTCATGCTTATCATTGAAACCAGGACAGCTGAAATGAAAGGGGTCATTGTCAATAAAAACATAGGAAGAAAGGCATGGACTGTGAAGTCCAGGGATAATTTAAATTTGTGGTCGTGTTACCTAAAATCAGTAGGTTGGAGGGAGAGAAAAGGTCACTTTGTGATGCTCTAGAAGGAAGTGTTGGTTTCAATGCACATTGAATATCCATAGAGGTTGCTGCTAATTTTTCAGCAAATTTCAGTTCTAATAGGGACCAGTAGATGGAGATTATTCTAAGAAAAATGATCTGTTTTGCAGAAATAATTGGTGTCAAGATTATTTATCACATAGTAATAAACAGCTAAAAGGAAATAAATAGCATCATAGAAATCTACATTTCTAGTGAAACATCAGAAAAGTCTTGGTGGTGGACAGAGGACTGAACAAAGTCAAGGAGTCACTGACCAGTTTGATTGTGTTTTCTGTGTCCATGACTCCAGTTTAAGAAAATTAAAATCAGTTCCATTTTGCTTAAGGTAAACATCAAACCCCAGATCCTGACAGGAGTGAAGAAGAGTGTGTAATGTGAGAAAGATCACTGTGCCGTGGGCAGTCTCTGAGATGGTCCTAGTGATTCCCACCTCCTGAAAGTCAAGCCCAGCCCTTGTGTATTTCCTCCCCTTAAGTGTAGGCTGAACTCAGCAACTTGCTTCTAAAGAAAAAAAATTGATAAAGGCCCTGGGAGACTATTCTGAGGTAGGCTTCTGTCTTGCTTGCTCTTCTTCTCAGAACCCTTACCATGAAATAAGCAAGGATATGCCTACAGAGAGGCCCACAGGGCAAGGAATTGTTCCAGACAACAACCAGCAAAGACATGAGGCTTCCCAAAAGTCATGTGAGTGAGCTTGGAAGCAGATCTTCCCCGAGTTGAGCTATGACATAACTGTAGTCTCAGCCGATATGGTACCTTATGAGAGACCCTGAGCCAAAGGACCCAAAGTGTGATTAATGATTCACAGAAACTGTGGGATAATAAATGTTTACTATTTTAAACTGCTCTATTTTGTTGTAATTTGTCTCCCAGTTTAGACTACTGATATACTGCATTTAGTATGATGTGTTCTGTATGTGTGATGGAAATGTACACACACATACACACCCACACAAATCCAGACTGACTGTAGAATCCCCACATGTGATGGGTCCGAGTTTTCCTTTTATTCCTTTCATTCTTTGCATTAATTTCATTTTCTGCCCTATGTTCCTTTGAATATCTTCTTCCATCCTCATGATGGGAGTCTTTAGAGCAGTTCCTTGGATTATGAGCAAATCACACCCAGAGAACTCAACCTAAGGCATAAAGACCAGATATTATATCATACAGCATATATTTGGGATAAGCACTACTGATCTTCCTTGCTGGAATAGAGAATTTACCCTGTGAGTTTTCATAAAGAAGACCCTCTAAAACCTAGAGAATAACATTGTCAGTGACGTACCTAAAAACACCCTCACAGGAAACAGAGCAATTTTGTTAGCCCATGGTCTTTATTCTGGTTTTAAGAACCTGCTTAACTGTATGGATGGCACGTAAGTGGAATTTACTAGTCTCCAAGGGGGAATTCTTGCATATAACATTTCAACAGTTATCAAGCATCATGACAAAGAGGTTCCTCTGCAGATGCAGATCTTTGGGGGATAGTCTCAAGTTCTATTTATAATGAAGGAGAAAGCAATTGACAAGTAACATCTTAATTGTTTTACAGTTATATAAATCTCTGATTTGTTGTCTAGACTCATTTTTCTTTTAGCATTTATTTCAAAAAGGTGAATATTCAGCTTGGAAAATTGCTTAGAGAAGGTTAAGTCCAGTCTACTTCTCACATTATTCTGACTTTGGGGGAGGTAAAACCCCTTGCAGATTTTTAAAATTTCTCTTTCTAGCACAACAAAATTTCTTGGACTAAAGAGATTATAGGTGCCATATACCACTTTAATTTAGGAAAAATGGTGCAATGCTGTTTCAGTGAGGCATGAGAAAATACCTGTATTTAAAACTATTTCTGTCTTGGCAGTTTTTACTGCAGCTTGCATGTGGACAAATAATTCTTACTAAAATCACTTAACACTTCCTCTTGAGCTTTGTATGACACACAGATTTATATGTACATCCTTTTAGCAGGAAATGAGTTTGAATTTTACTTCAGGAGTTAAGAATTATATCATGAGCGGAAATAAAAAAAGATACAATAACACTGTTTCAGCTGGTGGTGTCACAGCATCGCTAATCAAAGAAGCACAACAGAGCCACAGAATTATCTTTTTATTTTGCTGAATGAAGTAGAAATACCCTTTAACTGCTTTCAAGAAAGGATAGAGCAAAATGTTCTTTGTGATAGATGTCTGTTGGTGTGCAGCGAAGATTTATCATCTCCCTAAAAACTAATCTAAAATTCCATCTCCACCCTCATATGAAAACCCTTGGAGGCTTCTGGCATTCACCTGTACTTACTCCAGTCATCATCCACTAACTTACTGATTATTCCCTCACCCACTGAAAGATTTGAGTGCATGTCTTGCAGTACTGCTCATTGCTGCAAGTCTTGCTGCCACCCAAGTGTGTCTAAAATTCCTGTTCTCTCACCTCTAGTCTCTTCGGCAAATCCTCTAGGGAATATCACTCAGTTTTTATTCTGCCTGACCTCTCCCTCCATGCCTACTCACTTATCACCGTTCTTGACTTCTGGAAATGCTATATTTCCTTGGTGCCTAACTCCATACAATCTCCTACTCTATCAAAAATTTCAGTTTTTTTTTTAATACCCTTATCATGCAGGATTTTAATTTTCCTTTCTAGCCAAACCTCTTGTATGAGACCTGCGTTCCCGGGTTGATTGACTATCTTTATGCTCATGATTCTAAGATACGTCTGTCTATCCCCGGTTTTCCTCTCCAGTTGACTATCTTGCTAGCTTCTGGAAATATTTGTTTGACTAGCTCAACAATAGTCAACCTCAGTAATACAAAACGGAACCCATTTCCCTCCGCAGAGCCTACCCCTGCTAACCTTCTCTGTTCTATATAAATGAATAGCACTAACATCTACCCAATTGCAAGGCCAGATAATTAAATATCATTCACTCTCTCTCTTATCTCATGTCTGCAGTAAATCACAAGGACTCATTTATTCTATTGGCTAAGTGTCTCTTTATCATCTCTTCCTTGGGTTACTGCAACAACTGCCTTTCTCATTACCTCTTTATACTGGCAAATCTTCTAAAACATGTATGTCCCTGCTTCCAACATTTCAGAGGATTTTCATTATCTCCATGGTAAAGTTCAGGTTCTTCCCTTGGCTTATAAGATTTGAAACAATGTAGCCCCAGCTCATCTCATTGTTCTGTCCTTTGTTATTTTTGCAGAGTGAACTTCATGCAAAGTGAACTTCTTTTAGTTCTTTCAATAGAACCTTCTCTTTCTCACTTCTGGGTCTTGAAATAAGTACCTCCAGTCCCCATCCTCCACCCCTTCACTGCTAATACCCTCGCAAACTCATATCCATTATTCAGGTATCTGCTTTGATGTCACTTCCTCTGGGACACCTCTTCTAATATCTTATTTAAGGTGAGGTAAAATATTCTTTTCATGTGTTCCCATAGCACCACACTAGCATCCATACCATGATGTTTGCCACGCTATACTTTGTGCCCCAGGGCTATTTTTTTTCTTTCTCATAGTGCCAGGGGTAGAACACAGGGCCTGACCCATGCTAGGCAAGTGTTCTACCACTGAGTTACCATCCAAGACCCCACAATGCTCTTTTAACAAAAAGTTTTTTATTTTCTATGGTAGTAAGAAGACTTGACTTATGATCTATCTTGACAAATTTTTAAAGGTACAACACAGTATTGATGATTATAGGCATTCTGTTGTGTAACAGATCTGCAGAACCTAATTATCTTGTGTCACTGAAACTGTCTACCCATTGATTAGTAGCCTCCCATTTTCCTCTTCCTCCAATAGCACTGTTGCACTCTTGGGTTGAGCGAGTTTGACTATTATAGATTCCTCATGTAAGTGGAATCACGCTGTATTGGTCCTTCTGTGACTGACTTATTTCACTTAGCCTTCTGTCCTCAGGTTTGTCCATACTTTCCATTTGGCAGGATTTTCTTGTCTTTTAAGATTGATTTTCTCTATGCATTCACTCACTGATGGACATTTAGGTTGTTTGTGTACCTTGGTTATTGTGAATGGAGTTACAATGAACTTGGGAGTGCTTTTTTCAAGGTACTGATTTTATTTCCTTCAGTATATACCCAGCAGTGGGTTTTCTGGGGTTGTATGGTAGTTCTGTTTTCAGGTTTATTTTTGAGGAGCCTCCATACAGTTTTCCTCAGCAACTGTACCATTTACATTCTCACCAGTAGGGTGAAATCATTCTCATTTCTCCACATTCCTGCCAACACTTGCTATCTTTTTGTTTTTGGTAACAGCAATCCTAACAACTGTAAGCTGGTATCTTCTGGTGGTTCTGATTTGCATTTCCTGGATGACAAGTGATGTTGGGCAGCCTTTCATTTATCTGTTTGTCATTTGTATGTCTTCTTAGGAGAAATATCAATTTGGGTTCATTGTCCACTTTTAAAATTGGCTTCTTGGTTTTTGTTTGTGTGCTACTGTTGAAGAAATTCCTTATGTGTAGGATGTTAGCACCCACCCGATGTACGAGTTGCAAGCATTTTCTCCCATTCCATAGGCTGCTGTTTCACTCTGTTATTATTTCCTTGTGATGCAGAAACATTTTGGTTTGATATAGCCCCCAGTTGTCTATCTTTGGTTGTGTCACTATATGTTTTTTTCCAGGAATTTGATAGTTTCAGGATTTATTTTTGAGTTCTTTTGTCTAGTTTATGTTTATTTTTAAATATTATATACAATAAGGTTCCATTTGCATTCTTTTGCAAGTGGATATTCAACTCTCCTACACTATTCTCTTTATTGAAGAGACCATCCTTTCCCATTGTGCATTCTTAGCACCTTGCTAAAGATCAGTTGATGACATATGCATGGTTTTTGTTCCGGACTCTATTTTGTTCTATTGATCAGTATGTCTGTCTTTATACCAGCATCTTATTGATTTAATTACTACAGTTTTGAAAGGTGATTCCTCCAGCTTCATTCTTTTTTCTTAAAATTGTTTGACCATGCAGAATTATTTTTGGTTCTATAGGAATTTTGGGATTCTCTTTTCCATTAATGTAAAACTGCCACTGGGATTTAGATACGGTGTGCATCGACTGTAGATTATTTTGAGCAGTATGACCTTTTAACAGTATTAATTCTTCCTATACGTGAGCATGGTGAGTGCCAATGTGCTAGTTTCAATTGCTGTCTTTGTATCAGTGGCCCTGAGGCATCTAGAGTATGCCAAGTCCCAACAATGCTGCAAAATAGGCAAAATAGGAGCTGTGCTTTGAGTGCTTTCAGAAAAATCAGAATGTTCCTGTGTGGTCCCACCCTTTCCTGGAGAAACTGGGAACTGCGTGTTTTCTCCTGATCACATAGGATTGTGCTCTGGGAGTGAGGATTATGGCAGGAGGGTGTCTCCACGGTTCCTATTGGCCTAGATTTGGCCACTTTGCCGCTCTCCCTGAGTGTAGAAACTTCGGAGTGCATTAACAGACTTTCACAAAGAGAGTTCTTGGGAAGCAGGGTCTAGTGTTTCCTACTCTGTCATCTTGCTGAGGTCATTCCACACTGTATTTTAATTATCTTTTCCTCTGTATATATTTACCATCGAATTATGAGTTTTATAAGGGCAGTTTTATCTGTGCTCAACCACATTTGATTCTTCTCTGTTTCCTGAATACAGAATTCTATCATCCAAGCCCCCTTGAAATTAGAGCAAGTAACTGAAACCAGAAATGATAGGTTCCATTTATTTCCAAAGCCCTTTCCCCTAGCACATGGTTCTTTGTGTGCTTTTATTCTGTTGTAGTGACTGAGAAGACCACAAGCTTAGATGGTACAGCTTCAGTGTGATGTGTGTCTGCCAACTCCTGTCCTTGAGTGAGCAGAACCCCTGCAGATCTGCGTGGATCATGTAACTGAGGATCATGTCTGTTGAGTTAAACTACTAAGATTTCTGGTGCTTTGTTATCACAGGATTATTTAGCCTCTTATGATCAGTGTGGGTAGGATTTGTGTTTGTTTTCTTTTCTTTAGTGTTGACAGAATCTAGTCCAGTGTCTACATGGTACATAATAAGTGATTGATAAATATTTGTAAATTGAATGGATTTATTGGGTTTTATTTCCAGCAGATGTATTACTTAGTATCCTATAAAGCTGTAATTTTAAGTGGTACTGAAGTAAACTGAAAAATCAACGTAATTGTAAATTGCTACCAGAAAATGAAAGACTGACACACATAGGAAAATCTTTTAAATGGTTGAGTGGTTTAGTTCCATAACACTACGGTATCCATCAAAAGATAACATTACTGACCAAATATTAATAAGATATGCACTTAGTCATGTGTCCAGAGACACATGAGTCATGCATCCATAGAACTACTGTGTTTAATAAGGACATTTTATTTTTTGTTCTTCAGTTTCAGTCAGCCTTTCCAAACTTTTCAGCTTGCTCATCACTTTTGTCAGCAATTCTACATGAGAGGGAGTTTGCAGAGAGGAAGAAAATATAAAGCTGTGCTCTAACCAGAAGTGGTTACTTTGAGGGAAGGGATGGATGCATGCATTTTTGCAACATTAAAGTATTTTTAGTTCATGGAAGTACCTTTATATCTCTAGTCTGAAGGTGACAATTGCAGAGTTGGCTGGGTGAAATAAGTTTTCTGTTTTGGTTCCTAAATTGCATTAACAATACAGGAATACTGGGTCAGGGATAGTGCTAACGTGAGCAGAGCAAAGGTTCAAACCCTCTATAGCTGTACCTAGCTCTTCTTCCAGCAGTAAAAAAAAAAAAAAAAGAGGTTGTCTGTGGTCATTTTAACCACAGTAAGCATGATGAACAGGGAATGTGCTCTGAGATGTATTGCTGGTAGTTGTTCCAGATCTTAACTATTTTCCTGTGCTGTCATGGATCTTATCCTTGTGAGGAAATATGATTTTAATTTTAAATAAAAGTGTCAGAGGAGTGCTGCACTTTTTAACATATATTTCTTGCTGTTCTTCATAAAGGAAAAGGGCATAGAGCAGAACCAAGAAAGTCAGACTCAGGAATGGAACAACAGATCACCCTTGAAGGGTCAGGGATGTAGATGGACCATGAATGTGATTGGGAGGACATAAGATGATTCGAGTCTTGTGTCTGTTTGTTAGATGTCTTGCATTAGGTAAGTTGTGTAGGTCTTTGAGACTCTATTTCCATTTGTAAGTTGAAAAAAATATGCCTTTTCAATTTGCTTTGAAGAGATGATAGATATGAAAATTCCATGCAGTGTCAAGTGATGTAGCTCTTTCAGCTGTGGAGTTATTGTTGCTCTTACCTTATTGATTTGTTTTTCTCCAGAGAGGAGAGCATATTAAGAAGTGGCTACTACTTTGTAGTACAGGTGGCTGGGAAGTCTGAAACAGGTTGCAGCTCTCTGTGGCATGTGCGCTCTCAGATTCTCACATGCCTACTGCGGCATGGCCTGGCCTTCAAAGCTGCTCAGGCAATTTGGGGTTCTTGGTTTTGGATTAGTTTCCAAGATGGCATAGTTCTTACTGGGATACTGCTTTAGATACCTGCTGTTTAAAGGACTCTACAGGTAAGCATCTTTGGCTCTTTCTAAATCAAGATGATGACCATTTTTATTTGCTGTAATTTTAGTGACTTCCTAATTTTTAAAGTGGTGATGTTTGCTTGAATAAGGAGAATTTTCAGAAGCTAAAAGAAATTCCATTTTGCATCTTTTTGCCAGTTTAGGTACATTAAACGAGAAGTCTTATGGGTTATATTAGAATTGTGGTTGACTTAGCTTTTTCCACAGAACTATTCTAGTCGGCTCACTAGAGAAAGAAAGGCTTGATTAAATTGAATTAAGTAACTTGTCCCATTCTCTTCAGTGACTTCTCTTCAAACCACTTGGAAGAGAAGAGTTTCCTGCCTTTGTGAGGCGCTGGGAAGATCTGTCTGTATCATTCTAATTTTTTTTGTTATTGTCGTTTTTTTTTTTTTTTTTTTTTTAACCTGGCATTGAGAGGTGGTACTTCACTCCATTTCTTCAAGGACTTTGGTGTCTAGAGAAACCCTGGGCATACTTTTCTTGTGAGTTCCAACATTAGAGGCCATAAAGTAAACTTCATCCTTTTAAAATCTGGTTTTATTTTATAGGAAAATACTGAAATTGCTTAAAATTAAGGAATACGTAAGTGGGTATTATGCTTTGAAAAGAATATTTTGTGAATAACCTGCTGTTTCTGAGTTCTTGTTTCTTTAACATATTTTTAAAGAGTACTTATGATAAAATACACTGTAGTTTGTTAGCTGACAGTGAGAAAAGTACTTCTTGGAATTTCTGTTCTTATTTCTTATTAACCTCTTATAACCTTGCTAATATGGGCAAAATTCATGATCTATCTATGTATCTTATCTTATTCCAACTGCACATTTTTTCTTCTATTCATTTATCAAGTATTTAATATAGTTTCAACTTTGTTAACAACATGGAAATAGATTTTGATTTTTTTGCAAAAAATCATAGATAATTAGGTCTCCTCCTATGTTTATATCCTTAGTAATAGTGCCCTGTCTGTTAATGATATGTGATGCTATTGAATATTTTAGCTTCCTGAGTGTAGTGTTTATTTAAGAAAGTGTAGGGGTCAGTCCAAAACCCAGGAAGGTTAGGGAAGAACCGGGGCAATGTGTTTAACCCTTCAAAATCAATATGCCATTCGGTATTTGCCCTCAGATACATAGCAACAAATAAATACATTGTTACTTCATAAATGTCCTGCCTTGAGCTATGTGTCTGCCTGCCTTGTAATTCATCTTTTCAGCAACCTAATTCTTCCTTAGCTTGGATTTTGTCTTTAAGTTGTTGCCATAAAATCTGTAACTGCGCTATGTCTTTGGTTGCATTGTTTCTTTTATTAGTCTCAAAATCCTATTTTTATTTTTTATTGTATTGAAGGATATGTTCAAGAAGACAAATTGTATTTGCTAGAGGAAAAAATAAAATTAGTTCTGTATGTCCTTGACTGCACATTTTTGTACTGACTTTAAGGTCAGACAGATTCTGCTTCAAATCCTGCCTCTGCTGCTTTTCTACCTCTTGTCTTGAGCTGTAATAATTATAGATAACACTTTCCAAGACCTTCTGATTTTCCAGGTACCGTGTAACATGATTTATATGTATTGTTTTATTTAATGCTCATGACAACCTCAGGAGACGAGACCGACCCTAACAGAGGCTGAGCTGACTGTCATATGGTTGATACCATCTCAGGCAGAGTCAGATTTCAAGTGCAGCTACTTTGGCTCCAGACAACCTGCAGGTGTAGCTACAATGAGTTTCCCCAGCCATAAAGTAAAAATGATCGCACATACCTGATAGGATTAGTTAGGTAATTAAGCAATGTAATGTCTGAAACAAATACATTCTCTTCTGTTTAAGAAGCAATCTTTTTACACCAGATCTTAGCAGACTGTCAGAGTGCATTGCTTTTTCCATTAACAAAGGTGATCTTTTGCTGAAAACCCAATGTTTTTGTGATAGTGATTCATAATCTTATGCTGAAAAATAAAAAGCTAAAGGAGAACAAGTTTAGGATGAAAAAAAAAAAAAAAAAAAAAAGGACATCTTGAAAACACAACAACACTGTGACCCTAACCAGCATCTGTTAGCAAGTCACTGGGCTCTGGATATGCCCCTGACATACCCAGCCGCCTAGCAGGAGTTGCGATGAAGGTAAAGAAATTGAGGGAAGTAGCTACAGAAATCAGCATCAAAGAATATCTCCATAGGAGAGTGTGGTGGGTTGAAAATAGCAAGATTAAAATTAGAAACAACTTCACATTCTTCACCTGGATTAAAAGTCTACCAGGAAAAAAAAAAAAAAAAGGTTGAGTGTGCCTTCTTCCAAATGCTTGGAATCAGAAGTGTTTCAGGTTTGGGGCTCTTCGGATTTTATAATATTTGCATAGAATTTACTAACTGAGCATTGCTATTTTGAGTATTTGAAATTAGAACTGCTCTAAAATCCAAAACATTTTGTGCATTATCTACATTCAAAAGTTTTGAATTATGGAGCATTTCATTTTGGATTTTCGAATTAGGAATGTTAAATCTTTGCAGATTGTACTTATAACAGAAGTTTGTTTGTACAAAGCTCTAAATTTTTTAGCTGACTGGAGGCTGAATAGAAGTAACCAGTGTGAGATGACTGTTAAAAGAACTAATGCAATCATAGGTAGTAATGAATTCAAAATAAGAAAATTATTAGTATTGTTCAGTATCAGACCATATCTAGAGAATTTTGATTGGATCTCAGTCCATATTCTCCAAGATTCATTTGGCATTTGCTTGCATTTGGAGGCCAGTACACCCTGATAAGGACTTTCTTGACAATTTAATTTGAGTACTGTTAAATTTGAGTTTTAGCCTGGGGAATATTATCACCATCTTCAAATAGCTGATGACTGTCATGTACAATGGGGAATAGACTTACTCTGTAATGCCACAGTATAGAAATCAAAGGATGAATGGATCACAGTTATGGAGAATCAACTTGGACTAAATAGAAGCATGAACATTTTAACTATTAGAGGCATCTGATATGAAAATGCCTGTTTCATTGGTATAGCAACAAGTTCCTTGCCAGTAGAAGTGTTCAAGTAGCTCCTGGATGAACTGCCTATCCAGGAGAATATAGACAGGATAGATCCTTTGAATGACTGGTTAGACCTGATGACCTCTAATGTCTTTACCAAGTCTAAAAGTCTTTAATTTAGAAAAACAGAAGACATAAATGTTTGCAAAGCAAAACATTGCCTCACACAATTAGAGGAAAGTAGTTCTGCCACAAAAATTACCTTTTCAAGAGATGTTAACATTTCTTTTGTAGCATTAAGTACAATTTTATTTCTATCTATACATAGAAATGAGAATTTATTGTTTTAGGATAAGATTATGGATGTTAGGAAAACCAGATAGTTGGGTCAGCTTAGTTTCCCTGAGGAGCCAACAATGATCGGGGCACTATAGCATTTCTACCACTGTAAAGGGGGGAGATAAGTGTACCATGAAGTGATTAATGACATTGGGTTCTAAGGTATCCATTTCCACAAAAGGAAGAAATCTGCTAGGCAACATCAGTCTGTGTGTTGGCTTGACATCAGATGCAGGAAAAGATGGGTCCCACCAACAAATCCACACACTTATTTTCTACCCAATTTTCTTCTAATGAAACACATTAAAAAAGAATGCCTTCAATCAAGCTATAGCCAAATCTGTGGACTTGTACCTATCTTATTTGCCCTAGAGTACATTTATTTACTTTTGCTTAGATTCTACTTAGATTTATTGGCCAAACTTCTCATGAAGAATCTTATTGTGACCCATATTTTAAAAAATTGCTTACTTTGATGTATCAATACATTAGAATGTCCAGAAAGACCAGTGATAAAGACTTTTCAAGATTAGTGGTGAACTTACCTTGATTTATTTTCCTACATTTTTTAATTGTTTATTTGATCTACTTCCTTAGATAAGATTGACAAGTTTTTGAGATGGCATCTTAGTATTTTCCCCTTAGCTCCTACTAGGAAAAGGCCTTATTTATTTATTTATTTATTTATTTATTTATTTAGTGCTGGGGCTTTAACCCCAGCATCCCCACTGAGCATCCCCACTCCTTTTTAAAATTTGTTTTCGTTTTTTTTGGCGGTGCTGGGGATTGAACTAAAATTTGTTATTTTGAAACCGGGTCTTGCTAAGTTAAATAGGGCCTGCTAAGTTGCTGAGATGACTTGATCTTGCAATCCTCCTCCTCAGCCTCCTGAGCTGATGGAACTCTTATCTTTTTTAAAGTCATCTCATCTGCTTCTCTCCTTCTAAACTTTTCAGTTGCAATCTCCCCAGGGACATAGACTCGGAATAGAATGATCCTTCTCTTATTTGTCCTGTGGTATTGTCAATCCAAATATAGAGAATGTTTATGTATTATACATTCTGTTTAGGAGCTCAGCTGTCAAGAATTTGAAGTACATATTTTTTTTTGAAAAAGTCCTTGGCCTCTTTTGTATAGTACCACATTTTCCCTGCCCACGGATTTCCTTAATATGCGGCTTCTCTAGCAGATTAACATCTTGTTTCTCGATTCTTACTACAGAGTTGAAAATAGCCATGCACTTGAAAGGGCTGCATAATAAACCACCTCGAGGTTTAGCAAAGCTGTTTTATTTGCTCATGTTCTATGGATCAGCAATTCCATCTGGGATTAACTGGGTATACTGTTGCTTGTCTTTTGTGGCTGTAGTGTGATGTGCTGTAAGATGGCCTTTCTCATGGGTTTGTCTGTTGGTTGGTCACTTCTCTTGTGTAGGTATGTTCACATGGCGGGTCACATTCCAAAGGTAACAGGAGAGAGGTTCCAGCACCAAGAGGACAAGCCCCACATACACAAGTAATTTTTAAGCCTCAGCTTATGTCTTTTTGCTAATATCCCATTGGTCAAAGAAGGTCATCTGAACAGGCCCAGAGTTCATCAGAAAGAGGACAAGACAGGGTTGTGGATACAGGGAAGTGTGATTTGTGAAGGGTCATTACCTTCAGTAATTACAGTTTGTGTGTAATTTTTATTGTTTTTTTGATACATTTAACTTTGGGTTTTGTGCAACATGAGGATTGACTTTATGTAAAGTAAAAAGAGTGTACAGGATGTACAGGATGGAATACTTTGAGAGATCATGAAGTGCCAAGAATTTTATATATGTTATTTTGTAAAACTAGAGTTAAAACCTTGAGATGCACGGAGGGTAAATAACTCATCCAAGGTCACAGTTAGCTATTCACACTACAGTTTATGGGACTCAGTAAGTTCAAAAAAATAAAGACAAAAACAAAAACCAACAAAAACAAAACAAAAAACAAGCAGAATAAAAAATATCAGAGAAGGTTTATATTAAGGATAAGCACTATTTCATAAATTCATTTGTTTTTGTATGTTGGATCACAATATGTAGAATTCTTCCCATTGTGTTGTTTTTTCTAAAGAACTTGAAAACTCTTCCATCACGCTGCATGGCTTCCTTCAGCATGTAAAACCAGAGTGCTCAAAATGAGGGGTATTGAAAATACACCCTGCTTTCCCATTCCTGATTTATCTGAAAGGTGTACCTTGGCTACTGCATTACACTGACATAGCGTTTTAATCGTGTGATAAGCACCTGACCTTTCCCACTGCACTAAATCTCTTTTTATCAGCATCTACTAACATTTCTTTGTGACTTAAAGAAAATCATGACCTTAGGCAAAGATGTGAATTCTAGAATGGAAGAAATTAGGACATAAATTTCCCTTATTGATAGACCCTTTTAGAAACCAATAAAGGAACACAGGATGTGCCAAAATAGTTTGGAAGCAAAGGCCTGGGTTTAAACAGAAGCGTTTGTTACTCAGATTTTGTGTCTGAGGAGGTAAGAGGAAAGCATCCTGTCACAATCTATTACTGCTTCTTTGCTAATCTCATTTCTCTTCGATCATGTAAAAATGGAATGTTCATTTTAAAATCAGCTCACATACTGAAATGTCTTCTTTTATTTGCAAAATGAAACCATTCCATTAAATTTTGGAGGATAAAGAGACTTTTAAGGAAATATCAACAAATAGGCACATTTCTAGTAAAAGTTGCTTTGAGCTGAAATGAGTTCCTGGGTGATGACTTTATTTGAAACTTTTCCCTTTGAGATTTTTTTTTTTTCATATATACCCAACATGAATAGAGATCACAAATTAATAAACTGGGAATCATTTGATAGAAAACAATGGGAGGAAAATGTCCATAAATTGCTACAAACCTCTTCATACAAAGAATGCAAACAGTTGCTTGAAATTCTCTTGAGTGCTTTATGGATTGATTAGAGATTTTTTTAAAGTCATCATCTTCTGGGCTCACCAAGTGGAGTGTGGGCTGGAAAGTTATTTTAAAGTCATTTTATTGCAAGGAAAACAGCAGGATTCTGTCAAAGCTCAAATGTCAGTAAAATTGCATTGAAATATTGAAAATTACAAGGTCAAAGCTTTATATTTATATAAAAGTAATATTCAGACAAAAAAGGTGATGTAATTTTTAGAGACATTAAAAGTGGCTAGTTTGTCATGATCTATTCTGATAATCATTCCAACTTTAAGAAATTATAACAAAGAACATAGCACAGGTTAATTATGATAGTTTTTCATTTTAAAAGTGTGCAGTTGTGGCATGATTATGTCTGGCTGATTTTATTTTCAAATGTTTTGTGTATAAGGTATTGTTTGGAAGGACTGATTGAGCAACAATACTCAGCTTTTAATTAGTGCTTCTTGTGTTAGTAAAAACAATCAAGATATTGGTAAGCAAATGCTAGAAACTGAAAAGGGAAGTATTTAACAGAAATTAATTTTTGAAACAAGCTAAGATGAAGTGCATGCGGAATTCCAACAAAACTACTGCCTCGACTCTTCGGCTATACTTCTGACTGCTGATGTAAAAGGCTGGTGCTGGAAAAACAAACCTGCAGTTAGAGTTGACTCTTTGTAGTTCCAGACTTTGTTGGTTCAATAATGTTTTGTTGACAAAATTTTGTAATACTGTGATACCTGCATTCCTAGCCACTTCTTGTCATTTTTTAACCACAGATTTTATTGGAAAGGAGTGATAATCTTTAAATGAATTCTATTTCTTGAAAAGCAGATTTTTGGTTAATGAGGAGAAAATGACTATGAAGTTATTTTTCTTCATTTGTTATAACAAATATGTATACATTTTAATTGTTTAAATTTGTTAATGATGAAGTGTAAGAGATTAAAAGCAACATTGATTCATTGAAGAATTTTTTTAAATACAAAAAATATAAATAAAAAGTCATCTGTAATTAACGTTCTTGGAAGTAATCATGGTCAGATTTTTATTATCAATACATCTAAGTGTATCTAAGTGTTTTTCCTTTGTCTTTTACATTCTACTTAAAATGGTGCTGTAACTGAATATAAAAGTGGAAATTGACTATTCTTTAGCACTTTGGGATGTTACTGTGCTGTCCTGTGACATCCCTTGTGACTGATCTCTTTATAATTTTTATTCCAGGATTGTAGATAATGATCTTTCCTCCCTTTCTTACTGCATTTAAAACCTTTTTGTGTTTGGAGTTCTGCATTTCGCTATACTATGTTTTGATGTAGATTTCTTTCAATTTAACTTGCTTAGAATTTCCCAGGATTCCCAAATTTTAGTTAGTGTCCCTCCTGAAGTTTGGAAAATTCTTGACCATTATCTCTTTAGATATTGCCTCTTCCTCACTTTGTAAAATCCTTTCTGAAATTTCAGTGAGAAAAATTGGACCATCTCTTCCTGTTCTTCTCCAGGGATCATACTTTATTGTTCTCTTATCTTTCTATTTCTCTGTGCCATTTTGCATTTAATCCATAGATATTTTCTACTTCACTAATTAATCATTAAATAATATTTTTGTGAATTAACATCTGCATATCAGAGAAAACATTTGGCCTTTGGTTTTTTGGATTTGGCTTATTTTTCTCAGCATGATATTCTCTCACTCTTATCCATTACCAGCAAATGCCAGAATTTCATTCTTCTTTAAGGCTGATTAATATTCCATTGTATGTATATGTATATGTGTATATATATATATATATATATATATATATATATATATAAAACCATCTACTGTTTAAATTACCAAGTAGATTTTAAATTTCAGACTTGTATTTTTTATTCTGTTTTATTTCTTATTTTTTAAATCATTATTTCCGCACTATAGGAAGTGCTCTATTATGCCCCGTCCCCAGGTTTGTGTGTGGAGTCCTAATCCTAGTACCTCAGAATGTGACTGTACTTGGAGATAGGGCATTTGGAGAGATAACTGTGGTAAAATGAAGTCACATGATTGGACCCTAACCAGTACAACTTGGGACCTTAGGAAAGGGTGTTAAGACACTAAGCATAGGCACACCGAGAGGTGACAGTGGAACACGTGGCAAGACAGTGCACCCTGCCAGTCAAGGAAAGTCCACAGAAGAAACTACCCCTGTGGAGATGTCCAGCCTCCAGAACTGTGAGAAAATATGTTTCTGTTTTTGAAGCCAACAAGTCTTTTATGTTTATTACGGCAGACTGAACAAATTCAGGCACATACTAGGATGTTTAATTTTTCAGTGTAGTTTTTATTTATTTTAATTTCCATAATTATTTTAAATGTATTTTATTCAATTTTATTTTTGGTTCTTGCTGTCTTATCCCTATGATATTTACTTTGCCATGGGTAACCTGTGCAGTTTATTGTGAATAAATCTCTCTGTGAGGTTTTTAATTAATTTTGTTTCCTGGGAGTCTTGTGTGTCTTGGGTCATTTTAAAAAAATAATAACCTACTGAGAACACAACTGGATATTATTTAATTTTTTTATTATTTTAGGTACCAAGTTAGAATTTTTTCATGTGATTTTTGGTTACATGCCTTTCTTCTTTTGTAAAGTTAAAGCCAATTCTTGTATAAACTCCTCAAAACAATGATGAAGTATATGAATCAGCTTACATTTTCATCTGATGATCCCATGTTATCCATTTCTGAACTCTGTGATGTCTGCAACTTATAGGTTTTCTTTGACTTCCTTCACTAACTTGAAAATTCTTATTCTTTTTATATTTGTCAGAAAAATACATGAGTGTTTAACGTAGGGAGGAATCTTGTTTTCAACTTGATTTAATAACTGCAGTTAATCATAGGAAACCACCGATTTCAATTTGTCAGGGTATTGTGATTATATTCTAATTTTGAATCAACTAAAATAACATACTTTTTTTTGGTTGAAATGCCTTAAGAATCGTAGAGCAAGCCTTAGGAAAGATGTTAGTGCTTATGGAATACACGAAAACTTGAAAAATTATAATAGAAAGATTTCAGTTAAATGTCAAAACAACAATAAAATAATAAAAAAAAAGTCATAACAACAAAATAAGATACTGTGACAAAAGACCTCTACAGAAAGGGCATAGCAGGTTCACTCACGTATATGCGTGTATGTGTGTGTGTATATATATATATATATATATCTGATGCTATATTGCTATATGTGTATATATATGATGCTATATGTGTGCTTATTCTATATATATATATACATATTTTTATATATGTATGATAACTGACAGCTTGTAGAGAAATGGGGCCTAGGTATGTGTATTTGTGTTATTTAATTCAGCTTATAATGTAGAAGGATGTGAGTTATGAGATTTAGTTTGTGTAAATATATGTGACATACATTTTTCAAAATTTAATGACAAATGTTGCAATGTCATAATTTGTCATTACATTCATATGGTAGTGTTTAGAAATTTTTCCTTCAGGAAAGCTGTTGTCATATGTATTGCTGCAAATTAGAATGAAAACATTTATACTTGAAGAAAGATGGATTGTAGTGCATTTTTAAAAGTCTAGAGGAATTATATCAAGTATTTAACAGTGGTTACCAATGGGAATTGCATGGGGGAACTTCTCAGAAGTTCCTCTGAATGGTAGTTGGTATTTTTCAAAACTTTTAAAAGTGGATATTTAAGTGTTTGCTCAGTATAACACCCATAAGGGAAACCACAGCTTTTTAATTATATGCAACTTTTCCTTATGAGTATTTCAGCTAAAGATAAATAGCTGTCACCTCAGAATCCAATTCCAGTTGACAGATGATGACTAAGAGGGGCAGTATTTTTAAAAGTATTTAAAGCACTCTTTCTGCTTAGTGGGAAGCACTCATATTCAGTAAGGGATGCTTATTGTGGGCGAGAGAGAGGGATGGTACCTGAGCGATTCACCTGCTCTTCTCTGGGTGCCAGGATAGTGTAGGCCACAGCCTATCTTTTGTTAACTGGTCCTGATAAACTATTTTAAAAGTAGGTTTACAAATGGGTATGACTTTATTCCTTCCAATATTATATTCATGTTTCTGTGATGGGTTTTCAGAATTTCTCTTCAGCACATGTTGATAGTATTCATTGCTTTCTAGTCAGTGTGCTTGATTCAGACCTCCCTGTAAATGGAAAGTAGGCTGACAGGCAATTTTGCAGTTGGACTTTCCCAATGACTTATTTGTATTTGAAATTTTATTTTGGTTTGACAAAAATAAGACCTAGAATCTTTCTACTGCCACATTTTATTTAACGGCAGTGTTAGTCTACCTTCTGAAGTTTATTCTACCAATTGATGGTTTCTCTATTTTTTAAAAAGATTGTTTGGTATTTGAAAAAGTGACTTAATATTTGGGTATCAGAGATTTCAGTTCTGACATACCAGATTCCAATCAGATTCAGGACCTCTTTCCATTTGTATGTATGTATTTATTGGACAATTCTCCCCAACTTAGGGGATTCTGTACTTAGCTATTTAAGCCTTAAAGAATTTCATAGCTCTTGGTAGGAATTCCAGTTCCACAGATCCTGTCCTTCAATACACCAAATCATTATTATGAATTACTTTTATTATTTTCCTTTCTTCTAGAGATTTCATGCTCAAAAATCTGAACTAACTGACTTTCATTTAGGAGCTTAGATCTTAAAATCAATCTTATCTTCTGGATCAGTGGCAATTCCTAACCCTTAAAGAAATAGATTTGTATTTCTGTTATTTTTGCATTCCTGAAATGCAATAAAATCATGACTATATCATATACTAGTTCTCCAATAGTATTTTAGGTCATATCTCCAAAATGAGAAGCATGCCTTTTGGTGATATTTAAACTAGTACATAAATCAAGGCCAACATTTCCTAATGTGGAAGCTGATCGCCTTAGGAAATATTAATTATAGAAAAAATTATTAAAAATAACCTCCGAAAGGCAGTGCTTGCAATAGAGAATGCTAGAGCAGTGGTCATCACCCTTCAGTCTAGAACCCCTGTATTACTGGCAGCTGCTAACATAATGCCTGCCGTAAGCCCACCTAAGAAATGTGGATGAGCATGGGAATTGAGGGACCAGTGTGTCTGAGGTCCCTGCAGTTTCAAAAATTAGACTTTATACCATTTTATTATCCAGAAATGATTTCAAGGTAACTCTGCATTTCCTTTTAAAATACTATCACGGGACATTCCACTATCCTCTGGAGTTTTAGAAGAAGATGAAATTGAACACTTCTGGCTTTTAATCTAAAAGGAATGAACATTTAGAAAATGATCTTGTATTTAAATGTTTTCATGCCTCACACCATAAAAATTTTAAATAGCTTATGATTTCACAGACCATTCCTCTGAAGTGTATACATTTAATAGGATTTGTGTCTCTTTAATTCATTAAAATTAATTAGGATTTAATATGCTGAATCTTTCATCCAAAGATCTCAAAGCATCTTGCTGATCTACATTAGCTCATTATTTTTTCAGTATGTCCCTGTGAGGTAGTTGTTAAGTATTATTCCTTATTTTACAAATGAGATACAAATGAAGCTGAGAGAGGCTTAAGAGACTTGCTCGAAATCCCAGAGCAAGTTAATAGCAGAAAAGCAATAAAGGCACAGTCCCCTATTTGAGAGATTTCAACCTTTCCTCAGAATATAGCCCTAATTTCACTTTAAATTGCTACATTTTCCATGAAAATTAGCATATTATTACATGCCAATGCTTTAGGAAATTAAAGTGGACCAAAGAGGCATTTAATAAAATATCTCTTTCTCTCTATTAGACTTTGATTAGGTTTCTAGGGAAATATGTATGATTGAAGTATTCTTTCTATGTAAAAGTGGGTGCCTCCTTTGCCTCCTTTTGTCCAGTCATGTGGGAGCCCTGCAGGAGAAGCTCAGAGATAGTAGTCAGAGGGGAACATGTTGACTCCCAAGTGTCACTGAGATTAGTGATGATTTTTTTGCTCATGGAGAATCTTGCAAGCTCAGAGATTTTCCCACTAATTATCAAGTCGTGACTCCTTTAAATTCACTGAATCATAAAGCCACAGGAATGTTAGTATTATGGGGAGGACTTAGGATTTTCTGAGTATAATACAAAATGTACTATTCTGTTTCCAAAGCGTACTTGACAAGTCATCGCACAGTCTCTGTTTGAGCTCTTTGGGAGATGGGTCTCTTTTCCATGAAATTTCCATGAAATTTCATACCACTGGTGAAAAATTGTATCTAGTTCACAAATACTTACTGATTTCCTCTCCCTCTCCACATCAGTATTTAGAAAAATATATAAGACGACATTTCTCAAGACCTTTGGCCATGTTACTTTATTTTTAAATTTGTTTCCTTATTTACATGATGAAGAACTGACTTATTTTGAAGACTAAATGAGTCAAATATAAAGCTTTTAAGAAAGATTGCTGCATAATAAATGCTTTACAAATATTATTATTATCTATGGACAGATGTAATAGAACAAGAGTGCAAGGGATAAAGGCAGATGTTTATTATTATGTCTCTGTATTTCGTTTTCCATCCTATTGCCTTAAATCAGAGCATCATCATTTTCATTAGAATTATTGTAGCAGTCTCCAAAACTGGCCTCCTTGTTTCCAGTCTCCGTCTTTGCAAACCATTTTCCCACTCAGAAACCAAAGATAACTTAATAAAAATTCAAGTCTGAACATGCTAGTCACCATCTTAAAATTCACTGCTCCTCATGTGCTTCATTCTGAATTAGCTTTTGAGACTGACAGCATCCCCCATGATCCAGCCTTTAGCTGCCTCTTCAGACTTCTTTGTACCACTTAAGTCCTCTTCCTCCATGATCCAGATTCTGAAATGTGGAAGTGGTGCCCACTTTACATGCTCTCCGAGGTCTGTAGGTCTCTACTTCCTGCCTGAGTGGCACGCCCATCATCTGATCCTCTTTCACTTCCCTTTTTCAGGGGATGTTCTACTTCTCTGTCAAGGTTCAGTTTATATGCCTTCTCCAGGAAGTCTTCGCTGATTGCTTGGTGCTCTCATGGACTTCTATTCCTGCCTTCCTACCTACCTTTCACACTCAATTACTGTAACCTTTTTGTCCCTCTTCACTTTTAAACTGAAGAGTCTTGAGATCAAGACTGTGTCTCGTTCACTGGTCCAGTTGTTCACACATGACTGATGTTCAATACATCTATGTTGAATGACTATACAGAGCAGCAAGGAACACAAGTTACATAGTTGACTCAAAAAAAAGTGTGAGAAAAATTACAGAAAGTGGAGATCATCCCTGACTATATAGGTAGAGAATGGAGGGTCAGAGAAATGGAAGTATTTGAACTGGCATCTTTTTCTTGATCTTTCTGGATTAAAGGAATTCAAACTAACCTCAAGGGCATCAGTTAGTCAAATTATAGAGTCTGTGCTGGAATGTAATCCCAACCCAGCCACTTCCTAGCCCTGAGATACTAAACATCTGTAAAATGGATATTGAAACAACAACTACTTTGCAGGCATGATGAGAAGACTTTATATCACAAATGTAAAGTGCCTGGCACATAATGGATGCGCAACAACTGGTGTTTGTCACACTTACAGTTATCACTTATACCATCGACCTCATCTCAATTCAACAAATTCTTAACTCTTTCCAGGACAGATTGTGTAAATGTCAGCTCTCTTGCTAAGCCTGGTGATTGGAACACAGATCCCTGGTGTCTGCACTAGGTTTTGGTAGTAGAATGTGGGACTGAGAGGACAAGTCCCACAAGTTGGAGCAGGTGAAGCCTGTGAGGAGAAAATAGGAGAAGGGGATTTTAAAAAATTCGCAACTTGTCTGTTTCAGGCCACAGATATAGAACAGTTTACATTAAATTCCTTTAAAGTACCTACAATTCAGATATTTTTTTCTTTTCAAAACTCTAGTTTTATCATTAGACTATTTTCATAAGAATGGAGATGTTAATGTAGAATATTTAGGTATTTTAATCCTGCCGAGCGGCGCAGACTTGTATCCATGGAAAGCCTGTAACTATCTTCTGGAGAGAGTTAACTACCTGAGCTAAAACAATGCCAAGTATTATAAATATACTTGTGACTCTTTGGGAAGAGGCACCATTATGATGTAGAAGGCCTGTCAAAAAATGTTGGCATTTTTGTGCTTTCTTCTATTAGAAATAAGTCAATGTGTTGTATATCTGAGGAATGGGGTTATGTGTATTAATAATAGACTCCTCAAAATATTTAGTAATAGAATATTATGATTCAATAAAACTTGATATCTCTTTATCTTCATATATTCTGGTACCTTGTTATAACAGGAGTTTTCTAGGTCAATTTTAAATTTAGCATTTGATGTGTAAGTGTTTTTTCCATAGAGTAACTTTTTTATAATCTCTAGGAACCTGGTTGGAAACAAATGAATATACACATAAGAAGCAACAATGAAACAGTAGTAAAGGCCAGGATTTTGGACATTAGTAATAGTTATATTGTCCAAATACTTCATATGTTTTTTTCTTTTTTATCTAGCAGAGTACTTCACAGCTACTATTCCTTTTCAGTGATCCCTTTGTCTTAGTGAATATATATGCTCAAGGAAAATCACGTTTTGCATTTACTTAGTCAACACATTATGTGGAAGGGAAAGGGTCCTCGCTGGGTTGGGGAGAAGGGGAAGAAATGGATTTATGATGGGGTTGAACTTTTGATGAGTGCCTGCTATGTGTCAGGCCCAGCATGAGTACACTGCCTGGTTTCCTTGCTTAATTCTTAGAGCAATCCTGTTATAAGTTAGATGTAGTATTTTTACGGTAGGTGAAAATTGAAGCTGTAGAAATTAAGGAATTTGCTTTGTCCTCTAAACTTTGACTCTGTCCTGCATCCCTTACATACTTTTTGCAAAACTTGGTATCTTCTAAAGGCTAATTGTAGATGAATCAGTTTTACATAGGGACTGCTTACTGTTACCAGGTAAACTGGTACTCCCTACCCACTCTCTTTGAAGAGCTGAAATAACCTTCAAAAAATGAAGGCATCACTAATAGTTAGTTGTCCTCTCATTAGTTAGTACTAGTTAGTGATCTGGCCCTGTATGAACTGTGGAAATACTGAATGATCAGAAGTATAGGATCTAAAAAAAGTTGACCAATAATCCACACCTCACTGAAGCAATAATGGTAATGTGATAAATAGCCAGACTATAAAATTAACCTATGTGAACTAAGTGGGTTATCTGTGAAAACTTTCTCCTATAGTTCTATTTCTAAGTAAGCACATATAAGTTCCAGATAATTTCCATAATTCCTATAGACGTTACCAGAAGACATATAGAACTTCAACTGAGCAAGTTATGAATTTGAGTTTTAGATACTACAGAATTTAATCTAAAAGAGGTAGGTGATATTAGAACAACAATGGAACTCTTTCATTGTTTTCTTCTGGATTATAAAAGCAATACAAGCCTAGTTTAGAAAAAATATGTAGCAGTTAAAACATTTAGAAAAAAATGAAAATTATCAATGTGTTCCTTATCCAAGAAGATAAATACTATTAATGTTTTAGTGAATTTTCTTACAGTGATTCTGGTACCTATGCTTTGTAAAATTGAGATTGTATTCAACATATAGTTTTTTATTTAAAGTTAACATATCCATTTTCACTGAAACATATTATTCAGACTTTTATTAAGATTATTGTAAATGGTTTTAAAATATCAATTTAGTGACTATCTATATCTCCCAGGTTCATGTTTTCTCCTATACCACACCATGGAGCAGACCTATTCTTATATATCCGTATAACATCAGTCATATTTGTTTGGATTAGAGATGGATACTTTACTCAAAATTAGTTTATTGGAATGTTTCCTCAGAAAAAAGAGTTATCTTGGGACCACTGTGTTAGTCACCTTTCTATCATCACAACAAAATACCTCAGATTTATCAAGTCATAAAGAAAGAATGTTTATTTGGCTGACAGTTTTGGAGTTTCCAGTCTGTAACTGGTTGGTCTTGTTGCTTTGGGCCTGCAGGGAGACTTGGCATTAAAAAAAAAAAACAGGAGTACATGGCAATTCTTTATGTCCAGGAAGCATAAGAGAGGAAGAGCAGGCTGGGGTTCCACAATACTTTTAGGGCACGACCGTAAGGACCTAAAGTCCTCCCAGTAGGCCTTACCTCTTAAAGTTTCCACCCCACCCCCATCCTCTGCCAATAACACCATTCTGGGGACCAATCTTTCAACATGTGGGCCTTTGGGGCACATTCAAGATCCAAACTATAGCAACTTCCTTGGTAGCTGAAGCTCTGGGAGCTTTCCTAGGCCATATCTGTTGGTTTTAGTGAGAAAAAAATTAAATTGACAATGCAAAGAACAGATATAAGTCAAGAAAAATATCCAGTTAACACCTGTGGTTCCATTGTTCCTCATGCTGAGCTTCATCTCTGGCTTTCCTATGACTCATTTGATCAACTTTTCTTTGGATGCCTTGATCCAGTAAATTTTTTTCCTGTTGAAGTTAGTTCAAGTTAGATTTCTGTGGTTTTCTACATAATATTCTGATATAGACATGAACTTTGAGAGTTTTGAGACCAGAAAACTGAAGCTCTGAGAGATCATTAGGTCAACTGGAAAATGGTCAAACTGAGGTACAAATTTGATATAATTGACTGAAAACTGGCATACTCGACCATAAAAATTCATATTCCAAGAGGTTTTCTGAGATTCCTCCCTGCATGTGGTTTTCCAAAACAAAAATAGCAGTAAGAGCAGGAAAGCTAGGCAAGGTAGCATGGACCTGTTACCCAACTATTGGAGAAACTGAGGCAGGAGAATCTCAAGTGTCAGGCCAACCCTGGCAACTAGCAAGATCCTGTCTCAAAATCAAAAAATTGAAAGTTAGCTCAGAACTGGACCAATGCAGATGCCACACCCTTGTACCTCCAAAACTGTTAACTAAATAATCTCTTTTCTTTATGAAATTAGCTGCTTCAACTATTTAATTATGGTAATAACAACTGACTAATACAGTCCTTGTTCTGCCTTTGAGTTTCTGAGTTTTTGCTTCTAGATTCCCACTTCCTACTCTCAATATTACACCCTGTCCCTAAAGTTTAACCTATTCCTCACTCAATTGTGACTAGTTATTAGCTCTTTTGTTAAAGATGTCTAGCTTCTTCCTTTGCTTTTTTGTCCCCCACCCATTCCTCTCAAATTCTAAAAATAACATCTATTTGAAAACTGTAATGCCTCATTTTCATCATAATCATGACTATTGTCCCTGACATTAGTATTTACTGAGTATTTGCCATGGGCCTGGTATGAACTGGGTACATGATAAGTATTATGTCATCTAATTTTACTGTAAGGCTCAATGGGTACTCCTGTTCTATTGCTTTTATTGATTTCCAATCCTTGTTATTGTTTTCTCTGTTTCACATGAAGAAAGCAAGCTTTAAAGAGATTAATTATCTTTTCTGACTTTTCCCAAGGTTTCACACTTAGAAAGTGGTGGAGTTTACATTTGATTCCAATCCTGTTTCTTCTTAAAGTCAGTGCTGCACCCATGCTAAGATTATTGCTCACAACAGATTCTGTGATAGGGACATTTACTGTGCAGGGCAGGAGGGAGATAAAGTGACTGTAATCTTACTAGTGAGAGATGTATGCTGGGTTAGAAGTTTAGATCAAAGGGCCATGGAATCAATAGGTACAGTAATATCTATAGCAAAAACCCATCTCATCTGTTGCAAAACAGACTTCATTTTGCAGGTAGGTGGTGGTTCTGCCAGCACTATAAGTTGTTGCTTGGGAATTATAAAACAAGGTCATCTAGATATTAGCAGAAGGAAAGGCAAAGGACTAGGAAGGCTGTCTGGGTTCAGCCAAGAATACAGATTCTTTTGTTGTATTAGCAGAATAAAAGATATTTGGGTCTTGTTTTTGTTGCTCTTTTGCTTTGTTTTCTATACCTTTTCTGCCTTTTGTAGTTTAAATTGAGCATTTTATGATTCTATGTTTTCTCCTTTTACTTAGCATGTCAATTATACTACTTAAAAATTGTTTAATGGTTGTCTTAAAGTTATCAATATTTATTTACAATCCATCCAAGTCTCCTCTCAATTAATACTGTACTGCTTCATGAGCAGCACCAGTACCTTATAGTAACAAAATATTCCTGATCCCTCCCTCCCATCCCTTGTATCATGGCTACCATTTATTTTGCTTACACAAATCATGCTATACATACAAGTGATTGAATACATTGTTCCTATTATTATCTTTGATGGTTTTATCAGTGCATTATAGGTATACATAATAGTGGGATTCATTTGAATATATTCATAAATGTATATAATGTAGTTGACTCTGTTTAAATCTCCAGTACTGCCCCTTTCCCGTCCATCATCCTTCCCTCAATTCCCTTTCTCTACTCCATTGGTTTTTATTGATATAGTTTTAATTAGTATATTATAGTTCTAAATAAAATTAGAATGTGTTGTGATATTCATACATGTTCACAGCATAGTTTGATCATCTTCATTTCCCATTGTTTCCCCTTTCCCTCCACTCCTTCTTCCCCCTTGATTCCTTACCTCTGCCCTACTGACCTTCCTTCTATTTTTGTAAGAGCTCCTTTTTTTTTTTTAATTCTTTTTATCATGTCAGAGAAAATATTCAACCTTTGACTTTCTGGGTCTGATTTTTTTTTTTTTTTCTTTTTATTGTAAACAAATGGGATACATGTTGTTTCTCTATTTGTACATGGCGTAAAGGCATACCATTTGTGTAATCATAAATTTACATAGGGTAATGTTGTTTGATTCATTCTGCCATTTTTTCCCTTCCCCCCCTCCCCTCCCACCCTTCCCCTCCATCTATACAGTCCTTCCTTCCTCCATTCCTGCCCCCCTCCCTAAACCCAACTCCAACCCCAACACTAACCCTTCCCACCCCCATTATGTGTCATCATCCACTTATTAGCGATATCATTCTTCCTTTGGTTTTTTGAGATTGGCTTATCTCACTTAGCATGATATTCTCCAGTTTCATCCATTTGCCTGCAAATGCCATAATTTTATCATTCTTTATGGCTGAGTAATATTCCATTGTATATATATACCACATTTTCTTTATCCATTCATCAATTGAAGGACATCTAGGTTGGTTCCACAATCTGGCTATTGTGAACTGAGCAGCTATGAACATTGATGTGGCTGTATCTCTGTAATATGCTGATTTTAAGTCCTTTGGGTATAGGCCAAGGAGTGGGATAGCTGGGTCAAATGGTGTTTCCATTCCAAGTTTTCTAAGGAATCTCCACACTGCTTTCCAGAGTGGCTGCACTAATTTGCAGCCCCACCAGCAATGTAAGAGTGTACCTTTCTCCCCACATCCTCGCCAACACCTGTTGTTGGTTGTATTCTTGATAATTGCCATTCTAATTGGGGTGAGATGGAATCTTAGGGTGGTTTTGATTTGCATTTCTCTTATTACCAGAGATGTTGAACATTTTTCCATATGTTTGTTGATTGCTTGTACATCTTCTTCTGTGAAGTGTCTATTCATTTCCTTAGCCCATTTGTCAATTGGATTATTTACATTCTTGGTGTAGAGTTTTTTGAGTTCTTTATAGATTCTGGAGATTAGCGCTCTATCTGAAGTATGATTGGCAAAGATTTTCTCCCACTCTGTAGGCTCTTTCTTTGCATTGCTGATAGTTTCCTTTGCTGAGAGAAAGCTTTTTAGTTTGAATCTATCCCAGTTATTAATTCTTGCTTTTATTTCTTGTGCTATGGGAGTCCTGTTGAGGAAGTCTGGTCCTAAGCCGACATGTTGAAGCTCTGGACCTACTTTTTCTTCTATAAGATGCAAGGTCTCTGGTCTGATTCCGAGATCCTTAATCCATTTTGAGTTTAGTTTTGTGCATGGTGAGAGATATGGGTTTAGTTTCATTCTGTTGCATATGGATTTCCAATTCTCCCAGCACCATTTGTTGAAGAGGCTATCTTTTCTCCATTGCATATTTTTGGCACCTTTGTCTAGTATGAGAAAATTGTATTTATTTGGGTTTGTGTCCGTGTTCTCTATTCTGTACCATTGATCCACCTTTCTATTTTGGTACCAATACCATGCCGTTTTTGTTACTATTGCTTTGTAGTAGAGTTGAAGATCTGGTATTGCGATACCCCCTGCTTCACTCTTTCTGCCAAGGATTGCTTTAGCTATTCTGGGTTTTTTATTCTTCCAGATGAATTTCATAATTGCTTGCTCTATTTCTGTAAGGTACATCATTGGGATTTTAATTGGTATTGCATTGAATCTGTATAGCACTTTTGGTAGTATGGCCATTTTGACAATATTAATTCTTCCTATCCAAGAACATGGGAGATCTTTCCATCTTCTAAGGTTTTCTTGAATTTCTTTCTTTAGTGTTCTGTAGTTCTCATTGTAGAGGTCTTTCACCTCTTTTGTGAGATTGATTCCCAAATACTTTATTTTTTTCGAAGCTATTGTGAATGGGGTAGTTTTCCTAATTTCTCTTTCTGAAGATTCATCACTTATGTATAAAAATGCCTTCGATTTATGTGCATTGATCTTATATCCCGCTACTTTACTGAATTCACTTATGAGTTCTAAAAGTTTTCTGGTGGAATTTCCTGGTTCCTCTAAGTATACAATCATATCATCAGCAAATAGGGATAGTTTGAGTTCTTCTTTTCCTATTCGTATCCCTTTAATTTCTTTGGTCTGTCTAATTGCTCTGGCTAGAGTTTCAAGGACGATATTGAATAGAAGTGGTGAAAGAGGGCATCCCTGCCTTGTTCCAGTTTTTAGAGGGAATGCTTTCAGTTTTTCACCATTAAGAATGATATTAGCCATGGGTTTAGCATAGATGGCCTTTACAATGTTAAGGAATATTCCCACTATCCCTATTTTTTCTAGTGTTTTGAGCATGAAGGGGTGCTGTATTTTATCAAATGCTTTTTCTGCATCTATCGAAATAATCATGTGATTCTTGACTTTAAGTCTATTGATATGGTGAATGACATTTATTGATTTCCTGATGTTGAACCAACCTTGCATCCCTGGGATAAAACCCACTTGATCATGGTGCACTATCTTTTTAATATGTTTTTGTATGCGATTTGCTAAAATTTTGTTGAGAATTTTTGCGTCGATGTTCATTAAGGATATTGGTCTGAAATTTTCTTTCCTCGATGTGTCTCTGTCTGGTTTAGGAATCAGGGTAATATTGGCTTCATAGAATGAGTTTGGGAGAGTTCCCTCCTCTTCTATTTTCTGGAATACTTTGAGAAGTATTGGAATGAGTTCTTCTTTAAAAGTTTTGTAGAACTCGGCTGAGAACCCATCTGGTCCTGGACTTTTCTTTGTTGGAAGGCTTTTGATGACTTCTTCTATTTCATTACTTGAAATTGGTCTATTTAAATTGTGTATGTCCTCCTCGTTCAGTTTAGGCAATTCATATGTCTCTAGAAACCTGTTGATGTCTTTGAAATTTTCTATTTTGTTGGAGTATAGATTTTCAAAATAGCTTCTAATTATGTTTTGTATTTCGGTCGTGTCTGTTGTGATATTTCCTTGTTCATTCCGAATTTTAGTGATTTGGGTTTTCTCTCGTCTTCTCTTTGTTAGTGTGGCTAAAGGTTTATCAATTTTGTTTATTTTTTCGAAGAACCAACTATTTATTTTGTCAATTTTTTGTATTGTTTCTTTCGTTTCAATTTCGTTGATTTCAGCTCTCAGTTTAACTATTTCCTGTCTTCTACTACTTTTGGTGTTGGTCTGTTCTTCTTTTTCTAGGGCTTTGAGCTGTAGTGTTAGGTCATTTATTTTTTGAGTTTTACTTCTTTTATTAAATGCGCTCCATGAAATAAATCTTCCTCTAAGTACCGCTTTCATAGTGTCCCAGAGATTTTGATATGTTGTTTCTTTGTTCTCGTTTACCTCTAAGAATTTTTTAATTTCCTTCCTAATATCTTCTGTTATCCATTCATCATATAGTAGCATATTGTTTAATCTCCAGGTGTTGGAGTAGTTTCTGTTTTTTACTCTGTCATTAATTTGTAACTTCAATCCATTATGATCTGATAGAATACAAGGTAGTGTCTCTATCTTCTTGTATTTGCTGACATTAGCTTTGTGGCATAATATATGGTCTATTTTAGAGAAGGATCCATGTGCTGCTGAGAAGAAAGTGTATTCGCTCTTGGTTGGATGGTATATTCTATAAATGTCTGTTAAGTCTAAATTATTGATTGTGTTATTGAGATCTATGGTTTCTTTGTTCAATTTTTGTTTGGAAGATCTGTCCAGTGGTGAGAGAGGCGTGTTAAAATCACCTAGTATTATTGTGTTATGGTCTATTTGGTTTCTAAAATTGAGAAGGATTTGTTTAACATATATGGATGAGCCACTGTTTGGGGCATAGATGTTTATGATTGTTATATCTTGCTGATTTATGCTTCCCTTAAGCAGTATGAAATGTCCTTCTTTATCCCTTCTAACTAACATTGGCTTGAAGTCCACTTTATCTGAAATGAGGATGGATACTCCAGCTTTTTTGCTGAGCCCATGTGCATGGTATGTTTTTCCCCATCCTTTCACCTTTAGTCTATGGGTATCTCTTTCTATGAGGTGAGTCTCTTGCAGGCAACATATTGTTGGATCTTTCTTTTTAATCCAATCTGCCAGTCTATGTCTTTTGATTGATGAATTCAGGCCATTAACATTCAGGGTTATTATTGAGATATGATTTGTATTCCCAGTCATTTGGTTCATATTTAAAATTTTTGACACATCTTGGTTCCTCCTTTATTTGACAGTTCCTTTAGGATAATTCCTCCCTTTGCTGATTTGCTTCTTTGTTTTTTATCTCTTCCTCATGGAATATTTTGCTGAGAATGTTCTGTAATGCTGGCTTTCTTTTTGTAAATTCTTTTAGCTTTTGTTTATCATGGAATGATCTTATTTCATCGTCAAATTTGAAGGTAAGTTTTGCTGGGTATAAGATTCTTGGTTGGCATCCATTTTCTTTCAGAGCTTGAAAAATGTTGTTCCAGGCCCTTCTAGCTTTTAGGGTCTGGATTGAAAAATCTGCTGATATCCGTATTGGCTTCCCCCTGAATGTAATTTGGTTCTTTTCTCTCACAGCCTTTAAAATTCTGTCTTTATTTTGTATGTTAGGTATTTTCATTATAATGTGCCTTGGTGTGGGTCTGTTGTAATTTTGTGTATTTGGAGTCCTATAAGCCTCTTGGACTTGATTTTCCATTTCATTCTTCAGATTTGGGAAATTTTCTGATATTATTTCTTCAAATAGATTGTTCATTCCTTTGGTTTGTTTCTCTAAGCCTTCCTCAATCCCAATAATTCTCAAATTTGGCCTTTTCATGATATCCCATAGTTCTTGGAGATTCTGTTCATGATTTCTCACCATCTTCTCTGTTTGTTCAACTTTGTTTTCGAGGTTAAATATTTTGTCTTCAATATCTGAAGTTCTGTCTTCCAGCTGTTCTATCCTATTGGTTGTGCTTTCTATGGAGTTCTTAATTTGGTTTATTGTTTCCTTCATTTCAAGGATTTCTGTTTGTTTTTTTTTCAATATCTCTAACTCTTTATTGAAATGATCTTTTGCTTCCTGAATTTGCTCTGTTAACTGTCGATTGGTGCGATCGTTCAATGCCTGCATTTGCTCTTTCATCTCATCGTTTGCTTCCCTAATCATTTTAATTATGTACATTCTGAACTCCCTTTCTGTCATTTCTTCTGCCATGCTGTCGTTGGATTTTATTGATGTAACATCTAGATTTGTTTGGGGCATTTTCTTCCCTTGTTTTCTCATATTGTTCAGGGATCAGTGGGTCATTAAGATATTGCAGATTTCCTCTATCAACTTATAATGTCCCTGAAGATTGTTAGTATATCCCCTCTTATCCTTCAGTAGCCTGAAGTCTTGGAGGAGGTTGATAATGCAGAGCTCCACGAAGAAGCTGCCTCTCTAGGGTGGTGACCCTCAGGTGGCGTATATTCCCTGCTAGTGGGCAGAGGTGTCTCCACTTGTTGACCAATGGTCATCCAACGGGGAAGTAGGCTGCGGGCTGAGGCAAGGCCTGTTTGTGCCTATGTCTCTGACTTTACTGTCCCTGTGGGAAAACCTCCCCTGGCCGGGAAGAGTCACTCGGTGGGGACGTCTCGCTAGTCAGTTGCCCTCCTAGAGGTTCCCCTCAATCTACAACTACCCCCTGGGCTGGGCTGTCTTCTTCTGCAACGATCCCAGGGGCCCGGACCTACGTCCTGGGCCTGGGAGCCTCACCCTTCGCAGGCGAGTCTCCTTAGGCTGCCTCTCCCAGAGAGTCTGCCCGCCGCCCTGGAAACTTCGCTCCGCCCCTAGGCGTGTCTCTGTGCGGCTCTTCCAGCAAGAAGCCACCTAGCTCCTGGGACCCTGCTCTGCACCAATCGCCTGGCTATGCAGCCCCTCCCCTGAGCCACCACCTGGAGCCCCGTACAATAGCTCGGAGACACAGAGACCCGCCACACACCTCCTCCTCCGGACAGCCGCCCGGTTTCCGACGCAGTCACTAGGAATCCAAACAACTCACTTTGGGTCTCCTCCTCCCACCAACCACCCGTAGCCCTAGGCAGTCACTCCAAGTCCAAGTGACCTGCCCTGTTCCTCCTCCTCCTCCTTGGGGTAGCCGCCCGGGTGTTCAGGAGCGGTGGCTCCGAGACCAGGTGACTCACCACGCTCCTTCTCCAGGCAGGCCACCGGTGTTCCGGAGCGGTTGCTTTTAGTCCAATCAACTCACCACTCGCCTCCTCCTCTGGCAACCGCCTGTGGTTCTGATGCAGTCACTCACAGACTAAGCGTCCCACCGCTCTCCTCCTCCAGGCAGGCCACCAGTGTTCTGGAGCAGCTGCTCTGAGTTCAAACAGCTCGTCACGCAGCTCCTCCTTTGGCAACCGCCCGCAGCTCTGATGCAGCCACTCCCAGGTCAAACAACAAGCCACGCTCCTCCTCTTCCTCCGGGCAACCTCCCGGCACTCAGGAGCGCTAGCTCTGAGTTCAACAGTTCACCACACAACTCCTCCTCTGGCAACCGCCTGTGGTTCTGATGCAGTCATTCCCAGACCAAGCGTCCCGCCGTGCTCCTCCTCTTCCTCCAGGCAGTCCCCCGGCGCTCAGGAGCGCCCACTCTGAGTTCAAACAGCTCACCACGCAGCTCCTCCTCTGGCAACCGCCCGTGGCTCTGATGCAGTCACTCCTAGACCCAAGCGACCCGCCGGGCCTCTCCTCCTCCTCCGGGCAACCCCCCGGTGTTCGGAAGCGGTCACTCTGGGTCCAAACAGCTCACCACGCAGCTCCTCCCCAGGCAGCCGCCCGGAGCCCCAGCGGCTGCTCGAGTCCAAGCGCTATGCTGAGCCGCCTCCTCTACGATGATCCCAGTTGTCCGTGTTTACCGCTCCAGTGGGGGGAGGGGCGTCTCGCCGAGTAACTCCACTTCACAAATTCCCTGCGTTCCGGGGCTACCGCCCCATCCGGAACGCCTCCCCAACAGGAGAGACTCACCCGGCAGCTTTGAGTTGGTCCCAAGTCTCTCACTATCTCCTCTTTTGAATCTTGCGTCCTGGAGCAGCGTGAAATGCAGCCGCCCTCTAGTCCGCCATCTTGGCCCCCTTCTCTGGGTCTGATTTATTGCACTTAGCATGATGTTCTCTAGTTTCGTTCATCTACCAGTAAATAACATAATTTCATTCTTGTTTATGGCTGAATAGAACTTCATTGTGTATATGTACCACATTTTCTTTAATCATATATTGAGGGGAACCTAGGCTGGTTCCTTAGCTTGCCTATTGTGAATTGTGTTGTGGTAAACACTGGGATGCATTTATCACTATAGTTTGCTGATTTTAGTTTAGTATTTAGTTGAGATAAATACCAAGGAGTGGGATAGCTGGGTCACATGGTGATTCCATTCTTAGTCTTTTGAGGAATCTCAATACTACTTTCCAAAGTGGTTGTATTAATTTACAGTCCAATTAGCAATACATAAAGTGGGAGAGGTTGCACATGCCTGTAATCCCAGTGTTTCAGGAGTCTGAGGCAGGACGATTGTGAGTTCAAAGCCAGCCTCCAAGTCCCGGAGCCAGCGCGGCGTGCTCCGGCCTGCAAGTGGCTTCAGGGACCAGGAGAGGGCAGCCAGAGACTTCCCCAAGCAGCCTGGATCCCTGCGGTGGGAGGTGCCTTTCAAGGCTAGCTTCTCGGAGCAGACCGCCCAGTGAGAGCCTTTCTACATAGAGTCAGCCACAAGTCCCAGAGCCAACAAAGAGCTTCGATCTGCAAACAGCCTCTGGGATCAGGGCAGGGCAGCCAGAGACTTCTCCAGGCGGCTCTGCCCACTCTGGCCGCAGGCTCTTTCCATGGGGCGATCCAAGATGGCGGCCTAGAGGGTGACTGCATCTCCAGTTGCTCCAGAACCCAGGACTCAAGAAGGGGAGGCATTGAGAGACTTGGACAAAAATAGTGTCACGGGGTGAGTCTCCTCCACTGGGCGAAACTTGGTCTGGGAAACAGGCACAGATAGGGGTGGCTTATCAGAGCAGGGAAGGGCAGCTAGGGTCTTCCCCAGGTAGCCTTCCACACTCTGACGGTAGGCTCCTCCCACACGGCCAGCAGCACGGTGCAGGCCCCCAGTGAGAGCCTTTCTGCACAGAGCCAGCTCCAAGCCCTGGAACCAGTAGGGGGCTAGGGGCAGCTTTCTTTGGAAGCACTGCATTATCAAGTTCCTCCAAGACTTCAGGCTACTGAAGGCTGGGAGGTGATACACTGGAAATCTACCAGGACACTATAAGCCAATAGAGGAAATCTGCAATATCTCAGGGTCCCACTGACAGCTGACCAATATGAGAAAACAAGGGAAAAAAATGTCCCAAACAATCCTAGATACTACATCAATAAAACCCAATGACAGCACAGCAGAAGAAATGTCAGAAAGGGAGTTCAGAATGTACATAATTAAAACAATCAGGGAAGCAAATGAGGAGATGAAAGAGTAAAAGCAGGCATTGAAGGAGGAGATGAAAGAGCAAATGCAGGCATTAAGTGATCGTACCAATCAACAGTTAAAAGACCAAATACGGGAAGCAAGAGATCATTTCAATAAAGAGTTAGAGATACTGAAAAAAAAACAAACTGAAATACTTGAAATGAAGGAAACAATAAACCAAGTTAAAAACTCCATAGAAAGCATAACCAATAGGATAGAACACCTGGAAGACAGAACCTCAGACATTGAAGACAAATTATTTAATCTTGAAAACAAAGTTGGCCAAACAGAGAAGATGGTAAGAAATCATGAACAGAATCTACAAGAATTGTGGGATATCATGAAAAGGCCATATGCTGCCTGCAAGAGAATTATCTCATAGAAAGAGATACCCATAGACTAAAGGTGAAAGAATAGGAAAAAACATACCATGCACACGGACACAGCAAAAAAGCTGGAGTATCCATCCTCATTTCAGATAATGTGGACTTCAAGCCAAAACTAGTCAGAAGGGATAAAGAAGGACATTACATGCTTAAGGGAACATAAATCAGCAAGACATAACAATCATAAATATCTATGCCCCAAACATTGGCTCATCCACATACATCAAACAATCCTTCTCAATTCCAGAAATCAAATAGACCACAACACAATAATACTAGGCGATTTTAACACACCTCTCTCACCACTGGATAGATCGTCCAAACAAAAATTGAATAAAGAAACTATAGATCTCAATAACACAATCAACAATTTAGACTTAACCGATATATATAGAATATACCATCCAACAAGGAACGAATACACTTTCTTCTCAGCAGCATATGGATCCTTCTCTAAAATAGACCATATTTTATGCCACAAAGCTACTGTTAGCAAATACAAGAAGATGGAGATACTACCTTGTACTCTATCAGATCATAATGGATTGAAATTAGAAATAAATGACAGAATAAAAAACAGAAACTTCTCCAATACCTGGAGATTAAATAATACACTATTATATGATGAATGGATAACAGAAGACATCAGGAGGGAAATAAAAAAATTCTTAGAAGTAAACGAGAACAAAGATACATCATATCAAAATCTCTGGGACTCTATGAAAGCAGTACTTAGAGGAAGATTTATTTCATGGGACGCATTCAAAAAAAGAAGTAGAAATCAACAAATAAACGACTTAACACTACAGCTCAAAGCCCGAGAAAAAGAAGAGCAGACCAACACCAAAAGTAGTAGAAGGCAGGAAATAGTTAAAATTAGAGCTGAAATCAACGAAATTGAAACAAAAGAAACAATACAAGAAATTAACAAAATAAAGGGTTGGTTCTTTGAAAAAATAAACAAAATTGATAAACCATTAGCCACACTAACAAAGAGAAAGAGAGAGAAAACTCAAATTACTAAAATTCGGAATGAACAAGGAAATATCACAGCAGACACGAGTGAAATACAAAACATAATTAGAAGCTATTTTGAAAATCTATACTCCAACAAAACAGAAAACCTCGAAGACATCAACAAGTTTTTAGAGACATATGAATTACCTAAACTGAACGAGGAGGACATACACAACTTAAATAAATCAATTTCAAGCAATGAAATAGAAGAGGTCATCAAAAGCCTTCCAACAAAGAAAAGTCCTGGACTAGATGGGTTCTCAGCCGAGTTCTACAAAACCTTTAAAGAAGAGCTCATTCCAATACTCCTCAAAGTATTCCATGAAATAGAAGAGGAGGGAACCCTCCCAAACTCGTTCTATGAAGCCAATATCACCCTGATACCTAAAACAGATAGAGACACATCGAGGAAAGAAAATTTCAGACCAATATCCTTAATGAACATCGACGCAAAAATTCTCAACAAAATTTTAGCAAATCGCATACAAATATATATTAAAAAGATAGTGCACCACGATCAAGTGGGTTTTATCCCAGGGATGCAAGGTTGGTTCAACATTCGGAAATCAATAAATGTCATTCACCATATCAACAGACTTAAAGTTAAGAATCACATGATTATTTCAATAGACGCAGAAAAAGCATTTGATAAAATACAGCACCCCTTCATGCTCAAAACACTAGAAAAAATAGGGATAGTGGGAATATTCCTTAACATTGTAAAGGCCATCTATGCTAAACCCATGGCTAATATCATTCTAAATGGTGAAAAACTGAAAGCGTTCCCCCTAAAAACTGGAACAAGGCAGGGATGCCCTCTTTCACCGCTTCTATTCAACATCGTCCTTGAGACTCTAGCCAGAGCAATCAGACAAACCAAAGAAATTAAAGGGATACGAATAGGAAAAGAAGAACTCAAACTATCCCTGTTCGCTGATGACATGATTATATATTTAGAGGAACCTGGAAATTCCACCAGAAAACTTTTAGAACTCATAAGTGAATTCAGTAAAGTAGCAGGTTACAAGATCAATGCTCATAAATCCAATGCATTTTTATATATAAGTGATGAATCTTCAGAAAGAGAAATTAGGAAAAGTACCCAATTCACAATAGCATCGAAAAAAATAAAATACTTGGGAATCAATCTCACAAAAGAGGTGAAAGACCTCTACAATGAGAACTACAGAACACTAAAGAAAGAAATTCAAGAAAACCTTAGAAGATGGAAAGATCTCCCATGTTCCTGGATAGGCAGAATTAATATTGTCAAAATGCCATACCACCTAAAGTGCTATACAGATTCAGTGCAATTCCAATTAAAATCCCAATGATGTACCTTGCAGAAATAGAGCAAGCAATTATGAAATTCATCTGGAAGAATAAAAAACCTAGAATAGCTAAAGCAATCCTCAGTAGCAAGAGCGAAGCAGGGGGTATTGCAATACCAGATCTTCAACTCTACTACAAAGCAATAGTAACAAAAATGGCATGGTATTGGTACCAAAATAGACAGGTAGATCAATGGTACAGAATAGAGGACATGGACACAAACCCAAATAAATACAATTTTCTCATACTAGACAAAGGTTCCAACAATATGCAATGGAGAAAAGATAGCCTCTTCAACAAATGGTGCTGGGAAAACTGGAAAACCATATGCAATAGAATGAAATTAAACCCCTATCTCTCACCCTACACAAAACTCAACTCAAAATGGATCAAGGACCTCGGAATCAGACCAGAGACCCTGCATCTTATAGAAGAAAAAGTAGGTCCAAATCTTCAACTTGTTGGCTTAGGATCAGACTTCCTTAACAGGACTCCCATAGCAGAAGAAATTAAAGCAAGAATCAACAACTGGGATAGATTCAAACTAAAAAGCTTTCTCTTAACAAAGGAAACTATCAGAAATGTGAAGAGAGAGCCTACAGAGTGGGAGAATATCTTTGCCAACCATACCTCCGATAGAGCGCTAATTTCCAGAATCTATAAAGAACTCAAAAAACTCTACACGAAGAATACAAATAATCCAATCAACAAACGGGCTAAGGAAATGAACATACACTTCACAGAAGAAGATGTACAAGTAATCAACAGATATATGAAAAAATTTCCAACATCCCTAGTAATAAGGGAAATGCAAATCAAAACTACCCTAAGATTTCATCTCACCCCAATTAGAATGGCGATTATCAAGAATACAAGCAACAATAGGTGTTGGCGAGGATGTGGTGAAAAAGGAATACTCATACATTGCTGGTGGGGTTGCAAATTAGTGCAGCCACTCTGGAAAGCAGTATGGAGATTCCTCAAAAAGCTTGGAATGGAAACACCATTTGACCCAGCTATCCCACTCCTTGGCCTATACCCAAAGGACTTAAAATCAGTATAGTACAGAGATACAGCCACATCAATGTTCATTGCTGCTCAATTCACCATAGCCAGATTGTGGAACCAACCTAGATGCCCTTCAGTTGATGAATGGATAAAGAAACTGTGGCATATATACAATGGAATATTACTACGCAATGAAGAATGATAAAATTATGCCATTTGCAGGCAAATGGATGAAATTGGAGAATATCATGCTAAGTGAGATAAGCCAATCTCAAAAAACTAAAGGACGAATGATCTCGCTGATAAGTGGATGAGGACATATAATGGGGGGTGGGAGGTGTTAGCATTAGGTTTAGGGTTAGGTTTAGGGTTAGGGATAAGCAGTGTGGTAAGAATGAAGGAAAGAAGGACTGTATAGAGGGAAAAGAGGGGTGGGATGGGTGGGGGGAAGGGAAAAAAAATAATGAATCAAACATCATTGCCCTATGTAAACGTATGATTACACAAATGGTATGCCTTGACTCCATGTACAAATAGAGAAACAACATGTATCCCATTTGTAATAATAATAATAGAACAATAATAATAATAGAAAAAATAGACTTTAGGAGAACAACATGGAAAAAAAAATAAATAAAATATGTTTAGAAAAAAAAAAAAAAGCCAGCCTCAGCAACAGCAAGGCACTGAGCAACTTAGTGAGACCCTGTCTCTAAATAAAATATAAAAAAGGGCTGGGGATGTGGGTCAGTAGTTGAGTGACCCTGAGTTTAATCCCCAATACCCCAAAACAAAACAAAAAACTAAGAATATGTGTTTCTTTTCTCCCACATTCTCACCAGCAATTATTGTGTGTATTCTTGATGATTGCTACTCTGGAACAAGATGAAATCTCATTATGTTTTGATTTGCATCTCCATGATTGCTAAGGATGTTGAACATTTTTTCATATATTTGTTGACCATTTGTATTTCTTCTTTCAAGAAATGTCTATTTAGATCTTAAGTCCATTTAGTGAGTGAATTGAGTTTATTAGTTTTTTTTAGGTGTCCAGTTTTTTGAGTTCTTTGTGTTTTCTGGTTATTAATCCCTTGTTGGAAGAGTAGCTAGAAAAGATTTTCTATCATTCCATATGTTGTCTCTTTATAGTCTTGATACTTTTGCTATGCAGAAACATATTAATTTAATGCAGTTCCACTTGTTGATTCCTTGTTTTATTTGTTGGACTTTAAGAATTTTACAGATGGAATTGGTGACTGCACCTATACATTGCAGTGTTGACCCTTTGTTTTTTGCTAGTGATTACAGTGTTTCTGGTCTAAGTCCTAGGATTTTGATCTATGTTGAAATGATTTTTGTGCAGGGTGAGAGGTAGGGATCTAGTTTCAATTTTCTACATATGGATATCTAATTTTCCCAGCACTATTTGTTTAAAAGGCTATCTTTTATCCAGTGTATGCTTTTGGCACCTTTGTCAAGGATAAACTTACTGTATTTATGTGGATTTTTCTCTGTATCTTCTAGTCTAGTATGTTGGTCTTCATATCTGTTTTTATGACAGTATCATGCTGTTTTTGTCATTATAGTTTGTAGTATAATTTGAGATCAGGTATTATGATGTCTCCTGTCTCACTACTCAGAATTGCTTTTTCTATTCTGTACCTTTTATTCTTCCATATAAATTTTAGGACTTTTTTTTAATCGTTCTAAGAACAATGTAATTGGTATTATTATGTGGATTGTATTGAATCTGTACATTGCTTTTGATAATATGATATTTTATTTTGATAATAATATTCTGATATTAACTGCCTATCAATGAACATGGTAGGTCTTTCTATTAATGTCTTTCTTCAGTATTTTATAATTTTTATTGTAGAGTTCTTTCACCTCCTTAGATTCATCCCTAAGGTTTTTTTTTTTTTGGTTTTGTTTTTGTTTTTGTTTTTTTCCTGTTAAGGCAATTTTTCTTGAGTTCTTTCTTGGCAGATTCATTATTGGAGTACAAGAAATTTATTGATTTTTCTATGTTGATCTTGTATCCTATTACTTTGCTGAATTTGTTTATCAGATCTAGAAGTCTTCTGGTGGAGGTTTTTGGGTCCTCTAAGTGAAGAATTATGTCATCAGCAAATAGAGATTGTTTGACTTCTTTTACTATTTATATTCCACTGATATTCTTCTCTTGCCTAATTGCTTTTCCTAGAGTTTCAAGAACTATATTGAATAGGACTGGTTAGAATAGACATCTGTGTCTTGTTCCTGATTTTAGAGGAAATGGTTACAGTTTTCCTCTATTCAGTATGAGGCTAGCTTTGTGTTTATTGTGGTAAGTTCCTTCTATCCCTAGTTTCTTCAGCATATTTAACAAGAATGGGTACTAAATTTTATTGAAGGGTTTTTTATGCATCTGTGAGGTAATCATGTAATTTTTGTCTTAGATTCTATTTATGTGATGGATTATATGTATTGATTTATGTATATTGAGCCAACATTTTATCTCTGAATGAATCCAACTTGATTATTGGGTAACCTCTTAACAAGTTTTGGAATGTGACTTGCTAATTTTTTTTGTTGTTTATTTTTTTTGAATTTTTTTATTGTAAACAAATGGGATACATGTTGTTTCTCAGTTTGTACATGGCGTAAAGGCATACCATTTGTGTAATCATAAATTTACATAGGGTGATGTTGCTTGATTCATTCTGTTATTTTTTCCCTTCCCCCCACCCCTCCCATCCCTCTTTTCCCTCTATACAGTCCTTATTAAGGATATTTTATTAAGGATTTTTGCATCTATGTTCCTCAGGAATATCGGTCTGTAGTTTCCCTTCCTTGATGTATCTTTATCTGGTTTTGGTATCAGAGTGATACTGGCTTTATAGAATGTATTTGGGAGTGCTCCCTCCCCTTCTATTTTATGGGATATTTTAAGAAAGATTGGTGTTGCTTCTTCTTTAAGGGTCTGGTAAAACTCAGCTGAGGACCCATCTGGTCCTGGACTTTTCTTTATTGGATGCTTTTTATTACTGTTTCTATTTCATCGTTTCATATTGTCTGTTTAGTTTTTCTATAGCTTCTTGGTTCTATTTCAGTAGGAATTATGTGTCTAGAACTTTGCCAGTATCTTCTAGATTTTCTAATTTATTAGAATACCAATTTTCAAAACAGACCCTAATGATGCTTTGGATTTCAGAAATGTCTATGGTGATCTTCTCTTTCATCTCTGATTTTGTTTATTTAGATCTTCTCTTTTGGTTAGTTTGGATAAGAGTTTATCAATCTTGTTTATCTTTTCAAAAAACCAACTCTTTGTTGTGTTGGTCCTTTGTATTTTTTTTTAAATTTTCTATCTCAGTAACTTCAGCTCTAATCTTAATTATTTCCTGTATTTTACTGGTTCTGGAAATAGTTTGTTCCTGCTTTTCTAGAGCCTTGAGATGTTGCATTAGATTTTTTTTAAACTTTCTCTTTTTCTAATATAAGCACTTAATGCTATAAACTTTCCTCTTAGAACTGCCTTCATAGGGTCCCAGAGATTTTGGTATGTTGTATCACTCTTCTCATTTTTAAAGTATTAATTTTTAAAAATTTCAACTGTCATTTCTTCTGTGATCTATTGATTTTTTAGAAGAATTAATTCAATTTCCATGTATTTATGTGATTTCTATGATTTTTCTTGCTTATTTCTAATTTTATTCTATTATGATCTGATAAGATACACTGTATGATATAATATTTTTGTATTTACTAAGACTTGCATTTTGACCTAAAATATGGTCCATTTTGGAAAAGGTTCCATGAGCTACTGAGAAGAAAGTATATTCAAGTGTTGTTATATGAAATATTTTATGGATGTCTGTTTGGTCCATTTGATTTATAGTATTATTTAGGTTAGAATTACTTTATTGATTTCATGTCTGGATGACTGGTCTATTGGTGATAGGGTATGTTATATTTTGGGGTCTGTCTAGAACTTATTTTCAAAAAAAGTGTTTGTTTTATGTACTTAGGTGCATCAAGATATGAAACGTGGATATTAAGTATTATTATATCTTCTTGCTGAATTGTTCTCTTTAACAATATGGATAGGTCTTCCTTGTCTTTTCTTATTTTGCTTGAAATATGCTTTGTCAGATATGAGAGTAGCTACTTGCTTGTTTTAAACTCTATTTGTATGGAATATCTTTTTTCCTATTTATTTATTTATTTTTTACTTTCACTCTGTGAATGTCTTTTCTTATAAGGTGAGTGTCTTGCAAATAGCATATGATTGGGTCTTGTTTCTTAATCCATTCTGCCAGTCTGTGTCTTTTAATTGGGGAGTTGAGACTATTTACATTCAGAGATTCAGAGTTATTACGGAGAGATATTTATTACTTCCAGTGATTTTGGTTTGTTTCCATAGATTTAATTCATTCTCAATTTTCATTTAATTAATTACTTTTCTGGAGAACTTCATCCACTTGAGAGCTCTGTAGTTTGTTTTTGAGTTCTTTCCATACTGTTATTTTAAGTATTTTCTGTAGTGCTGGTTTAGTGGTCATGAATTCTTTTAGTTTTGTTTTGTTTTGTTTCCTTTTCGATTCTGATTGATAACTTTTCTGAATATAGCAATCTTTGATGGCAAAAGTTTTCTTTTAGAACTTGAATTGTCATTCCTAGCTTTTAAAGCCCAAGTTGAGAAATCAGGATTTAGCATTATTGGTTTACCTCTACTTGTGACCTGATGTTTTTCTCTTGTGACTTTTAAATATTCTATCTTTAGTCCCTATGTTAGACATTTTGATTAAGGTGTATCTTGGAGAGGTTCTTTTTGCATGTTGTCTATTTGTGCTTTTATATACATCCTGTATTTGTTCATTGTGTTCCTAAGATTAGAAAATTTTCTATTATTTATATGAAAAGGTTCTTAATGATATTCATCTATACTTCTATACATTTCCTATCCTAATAAGTTTGATTTCTTAATGTAATCCTTGAGTTATTGTATATTCTTATCATAATCTCTTAAAATTTGTTTTTGTTTACTGCCAACTCAGTGTTCCAGTTAAAATATCCTGTTTTAAAGTTCTAAGTTTTGTTTCCTATGTAATCTAATATATTGGTGATACTTTGAAGTGAACTTTTGGTTTGTGTTTTTTGTTTTTGATTCATGTGTCTTTCATTTCCAGGGGTTCTAATTGGTTTCTTTTCAGAATCTCTCTGTATTGAAATCGTCTTTCACCTCCTTTATTTGCTTTCTTAATTCATTTCTTAAATATTATTTTAGCCCATTGGTACTCTTACAATCAACTTTAAAAGTCTCTGAAATTTTATCTCCTTTCATTTCTACTTCTTTCTTTGTTGATGGATTGTAAATTTTGGGGGGAGATTTGTTTGTCTATTCCCTTATGTTTTCAGAGGTCTTGGACTTGCACATCTGTTGAGATGGATTCCTCTTCTTCTTCTGTGAGGATGTCCTTCAGAATATAGTTTTTTTTTTTTTTTTGTAATAAGTTCTATGTTGTTGGTATCTCTTAACTTCAATACACAGGCTCAGTGAAATTACAAGTGTTAGTTTAGACCACCAGTGCATCTCAGTTTTATGCTTCAGAACTGCTGATTTAATTCATTCTTGGAGAGCTGCTGTAACAGTGTGGGTTCCTCTGTGGAATATATATTATATATATTCCATATAATATATGAAAATATATATTCTCTCTCTCTCTCTCTCTCTTTATCTATGTTTCAATGGAACAGCAAGAATGTGTTTGCTTGTATGCTTGCACATGCATGCATATACACACACTCAAGGAAAAATGAAAAATGAAAACTGAGATTGTCTCTGCTGAGGTGGCCAAACTGTTGAGAAGGAAGGATGTTCATTGCCTATACCATACTGTCCCTCTTCCTGTTTCTTCTTTGGCTGTGTACTTTTTTTTTTTTTTTTTTTTACTAAGGATTGAACCCAGGGTTTCTTTACCACTGAGTCAGATTCCCAGCCCTTTAATTTTGAGACAGGTCTCACTAAGTTGCTTAGGGCCTTGCTAAATTGCTGAGGCTGGTCTTGAACTTGCAGTTCTCCTGCCATGGCCTCCCAAGTCACTGGGATTACAGGCATATAGCACCACACCCATCTTGGCTGTGTACACTTTAGGGAGAGCAATGACTGTGGATTGTTAATCCCATCCTCAGTGAGTTGTTCACTAAGTTGTAATAGCTCTCAGCTTTCCTTCTCACCAGTATAAGGTAGGACAGGATGGGAAATAGTGATAATTGGAGTTTTGTCTGGACACACTTCACTGTGGGAGGAGTGGGAGATGGTAAACCAAGTTCGAAAGTCCTTGTGTCCCCCACAGCACAGAAACACTAAGTAGGAATGACTGCAGGTACAAAGGCCAAGAGAGTTCAATGGGCTGAGGCAGGGTCATGGAATTCCAGTCTTTGTGGTACAGGCCTAGAATCATTTTCCTGTGCCACCGAGAGTGGTATGGAAGTGCTCCCTGTAATTTTTTCTTTCAAGTAGAATGTGAGCTATAGATAGAAATATGGGGTAGAGCCTGTGAATTTTTAACAAGTTCTCAGGTGATATGGTGCCCCTGCTTCTGGGCAGAACTTTGAAAACCTCTGTAGGGGCAATTACCAACTCCCTAACCTCATATTAGTTGATAAGTGTAAGTAGGTCTATGCACGATCAAAATGCACATTACACTATCCAGTTCCACAGTGTATACTTTCCCTTATTTTATGGCTGATCATCTAGTCATAGCAAGGAAGATGCACACTTGCATTTCCATCTTTTGGTTACCACTATATTTTGTTTCCTTAATGTTGTGCTTTTATGTTGGCACTTTTCTTTCCTTGTTTTCTTTGTTTTCCTCACTCTGATCTTTTTTTTTTTTAACAACCTCTATTTGAGGTTGTGTTTTCCCCCTGTTCTGTGAAATCCTGTGATAAGTATGAGAAAATAATATGATTTAATTAAGTTTAAGATAAATTACTTTGCATCTAGCCTGAGAACAGCAAACAACCTCCCATAATTCCCATTATTAGCCTTACTTTGGGTTTTTATTTATTCAGAGGCATCTGAAAAACCTTAGTAAACCAGTTGAGGAGAAAAAAAAATTGGGTGACTACAGTAATAATGTATAAATCAAAAATTTGAGATTATAGACACAAAGGATGAAGTTACCATGGGAAAAATTTTTCTCTTTGGCTGTTATTACTCTGACTAGCTATATGATCTGTTCAGGAACAATGCCTCATCTGAGAGAGGAAAGATGGACTTAAAAAATGCCAAAGGAAATTCAAATTGGAAAAGAATCCATTAAATCACTCATTATTGTATCCCCATGAATGTCCTTAATTTAAAAAGAACAAAATTCTGGAAGGCCTCCTTTTATTGATTCCCCAAAGAACATATTCCTTTTGTGTCATGATTGAGTGAATAGTGATTAATTTTTGAGTATATAATGAACTGAAACAATATTTCTTAATATTTTCTAGATTTAAAATTCTCAGATCTTTTGGTTCCAAGACTCTTAAATAAATACATACATTTAATCTCATGGAAAAGCTTTTGCTCAGAGGATCTTTTTGTCTGTGTTGAAATGAGAATTAAAACCACTAGAGGGCACTGTAGATAAACTTTTGTAATCATGAAAGCACAGGAGATAGAACTTGCCAGAATTTAGTTGTACAAGGAATCTTCAACTACCTATCTGTAGTAATCCCCAAATTTGTTTAAAAATTCCTTAATCAGAATTCATAAGGCATCTTTTTCATAGAACAATGGAATAAATAGTAGTATGTTCCTAAGTCCCCAATAAATAAATATATATCATAAGTCAGGTTTGTCATATAAAAGTAAACAGTAATAACAAAAATAATAACACCCCTACTAAAACTACACAACCCATTTAGAAAAACAAAATGGAGTCTAAAAAACCTAAACATAGAGTTTTTCTCAATGGTGGAGGGCAAGTTTAATTCTGGAGGCTTCTTGACTTGGAAATACTACAAAGTTGGCAATCTCCATCCCTGAAAAACAAGAACAAAATAAAAATACCCAGGAATGAACTGTTAATCTGCACAGCACCCCCATTACCTAGATTGACAGCACATCCCCCTCCTGCCAGGTCTTTTTTTTTTTTTTTTTTTTTTTTTTTTTTTGGTCAGGGTGGGCTTCGTGAGGACCTGCTCCTCCTAGAGTCCACTGCTTCTTTGCTTTCTTATGGCCACTGTCTTTGCCACCTCTGCTTTTCTACCTGGTGCTGTTCGGTAGCATTTCTTGCTTCTTTCCTTTTTCTTCAAAGGCAGGCTGATGTCCAGCCAAACCCCATCCTTGTGCAAAGCTGTTCTTCCTAGTCCTGGACAAGCAAGGGGGATTTCTTACAGCACCATTCTCCTCAGATCTGGTTTTAGGAATTCACAGAGTTCACTTCCCCAGTGGGAATGGGACCAACCCCGCGGCCATGGTAGTCTCCTTGTTCCACTGCCTAGAAACAGTTCCCCTATTCTCCTTCCCTCTTCCACCTTCTTCTTTCTAACTTAATGTTTTCGAATTACGCAATCATTTTTTTTCTCTAGAGCTTTCAATATATAAGTCTACCTTTCAATCAATGACTATTTTTAACAAGACAGGAAACTAAACATGGCTTGTGAGTTAGTTCCTCACCTTGAGTGCCACGTTTTCTTTCTTCTGTAGTGGTAGTAGAAAATCACAATTTTATTTCCTCAGAGCTAGTGGTGATGGTGGTGGAGATGAATGGTGAGCATAGTGTCTGTAGGTGTATGCATCTCGAAGTCTCAGGTGAGCACCCAGAACCACAGCCCACCTTCATGATTCAGGTCACATTGGTATCACCTGAGGGTACTTGTCAAAAATACAGATTCCCCAAGGTGTGGGGCAGGACTCAAGGAAATGCATTTTATATAAGTATCCAGGATGGTTCTGATCAGGGTACTATTCTGGCCACACATGGATGAATTATGCAATGGGACCTGCATCCTCAAGACTTTCTGGTGGGCGTGTTGTGAAGTGATTTCAGAATGTTATCTTTTGTTTATGGGTTTCTGTTTTAAGGCAGCAAATGTATCACTATCACTAAGAAGATAGGAAAGGTATTATTAGTGGCTTTTTTTGTGAGGTTATGAAAAGTGTTTAGTAAAGATGGGCATTGACGTGATCTTATTTAGGAATATACATATGTTATATCCACCTACTTTTTGCAAAAGGAGAAAACATTATTCATGAAGTTGTATGTGTGTGTGTGTGTGTGTGTGTGTGTGTGTGTGTTAGATGATGAATAATTGAAAGTAAAGGTTGGCATCATGATGCCACATCAAGCTTTTCCTTTTCTTTCTTTTTTTATGGTAACGAGGAGACAGATGGTATTTTTTCTATAGATGCCAAAAAAAAAAAAAAAAAAAAAAACCAGCAAGCAAGCTCCCAAGTCTCACAGTTATGGAAGCAAATCTTATATAATTTCTAAAACCAACACTCAGATTGTATGGCCACCCTCTTTAACCCCTACAACATGGACAGTAGATTTGCATATTCTGAATGTTTGTCACTGTATTGACTAACTACATGGGTTTTTAGTTAAAACCAGGTCTTTCTGCATATGCACTTAATAAACATGTAAGAAGTGAGAAGCAAGCTTGTCCTGTTGATCGGTAGTGAATATTCAAATGGGCTGGTACTTAAATGGGTAATAGGAACTACATACACTACCTCTGCACATTTTAACATCATATACCATTTTAAGCTTTATAGCCTTTCATGACATCAAAGGTAATATTATTACTTACGTAGATTGAGGACATTAATTTTAGAAGGATAAAGCAAGTTCTTCATTGTGTGCTTTGGCTAGACAAATGATAGCATGAAAACCTTCCTGATTCATCATTTTAAAATAGATCATTGAAATGACAGAGCTCTGATTTTTTTCAATGTTCTTTTTAACATCTGACAAGTCTAAGTGCTTCTATTTACATAAGTCACATACTAATTAGTAATTAACCACTGTTATTTAATTAGACTATCTAGTTGGTGCATCATGCATTAATCACTGGCAATTTGGTATGTGCTGGCTGCTCTTGGAGACTAGGCCACTCTGCTGGGTTCATTTCATGCTGTGTGTTGCAGCTGTGCCCAGGCACAACCTTTTTTTGCCTTTGTCTTGCATTTGGACAGGAAACATCAACACTTAAGGAACTATGCTAATCCTGGTCAACCAGATATCTGAAATGGTTATGAAGTCAAAAATGAAAATTTGCTGACCAAATAAAGCAAGGACTCTTTCATTCAAAAGATTCATTATATGTATTTTTTTCTTTTATACACTTTAGATTTTCTCTCAGATTATTAGAAAATGATAGGTTTACTTTAAGGAAAGGTCAAAATTGTATCCGAACTTCCTTATTTATAGAAGTTCTCAGTATGTAATGAAAGTTCATGAACTCATAACACTTACAAAGCTTTTAATGAATAAGATAAAGTAGGTGAAACATATCTGAAGTAATTTAAATTAGAAATGGCCACAGTAATTTAGAGACAGTTATTTTAATGAAAATGTTACATTTTTTAGATGATGAAACTAACCCATCATACTATTTATTCCTTTCCTTGTTATGCTATTATGAATTCCTCAATCTGTGTAATGAATCTTGAACAGCAATTCCAAGGAATTTATCTCTTACTTTACCCAGAAAATATTCTTGATAATTTACTCTTGTAGCTGCATTTAGCCATCAGTATACTTCATCTAAGTCAGTGGTTCTCAGCTCTGGGCAGAGAACAGGAAGGAGATTTGTGTATCCAAATTGCCTGTAGAGTGTTTTGTTTTGTTAATTGCGTTTTTGTATGGAAGATAATTGTTTCAGGTGGGGATTTGTGAGGGACAGCAACCATTTTTTTGGAACATGTTTGGTGCAAGTTCATCTGGTGTGACCAGACTGGTCATTTCCCCAGAATGCGATCCCATGCATGCTGAAATCCAAGGTGAAGATCATCTCAGGCAAATCCTGTAGAGCAGTCACACTTCCCTAAATGACTGGACAAAGGCAGTACCTGCTGTCTGGAAGACTCATGACAATCTCCCAGGCACACTTACCCACAGTATCCCTGAGAGAGTGCCAGAGATAGAAACAGGCTTGGAGAGAGTGTTGGTTCATTCAAATTTGCAAAGTTAATAAGTACTGAATTTAGGAACAGGACTCACATCTTTTGGTGTGGGATTCTCTTCACTATACATTTCTTCTTTCTCCTCTTTTTCTTTCTTCTTTTAGATAAAGACATTAAGACAAAAAAAAATTTTAATATGGTCCTTATTTCAAGTTTTATTTCACAACTTCTGATTAATTTTCATTTAGGTTTGCAGGTTCATTAATCAGTGTAAATACATACAGATGATAAATTATGCAAGGGATATTTCTTATACTACATACATATGTGGAAGGCTTTCCTTTTTAAATTCCTAATTATCAACAGATGGATTTCTATCTCTAGAAAGTTTTGGAAGCATTTTAATAAAGGCTGTGAACATGACTAATGCATTTGGCCAAATGTCTTTGAATTTTCCTCAATGTATGATAATCCCCAACTGCAGAAAAAAGCTTGTTTGAGGAGAATGAAAGGTCTGATTGTTGACACTTTGTAATAGAATCTGGTTGGTGAAAATACTCAGCAAATAGAAATCCTTTTCCCACTTCCTCTCTGTAGCAAATGGAATGTTTTAGTCAGTAATGGCATTTCCTCAGAAATTTCCAATTTTTAAGCATACATATTAAAAATAAACTAAAAATTCAGAACAAACTGAGATGAAAGAATTCTAGGTCTTTTGGTTAAATCCAATGATCAGTTCTTTGATAAAAGAAATAGTTTAACTCTTTATTTTTGGGGGATAGTGGGGATTTAACTCAGGGGTACTCAACCCTGAGTCACATCCTTAGCTCTATTTTGTATTTTATTTAGAGACAGGGTCTCACAGAGTTGCTTAGCACCTCGCTGTTGCTGAGGCTGGCTTTGAACTCACAATCCTCCTCCTGCCTCAGCTTCCAGAGCTGCTGGATTTACGGGTTTGTGCCACCATACCCAGCAGAAATAACTTAACTCTTTCAATGAAGAAAAGGTCTGTGTTAGCAGTGTTTAGATACCATTATCAGTACATCATTTACTCACAGAGTTGTTTTGTGTCAAGCTCATTCTGACAAGAATTAGCATCCTAAAAGCACACAGGAGTACCACGCCTCTTACTACCCACTCTCTATGAAATCTTCTCTTGGCTCAAGGATGTATAAAGTGAGTAAAATGGCTTAGTGGAACTCAAGGACTCATTCTGAACTTAGGACTCTGACTTCTAGTTTATTTATGTTTGCCACCTAACTTTGTTACCTTGGGAAATCATTCACTCCCATCTAGAAACTGAGGGGAAGTCACCTAACATTACTTTTATGCCTTTTAATCCTAAAGTTTTATGTAAATATTTCAGCAAATATGACTAAAACTCTGGGCACAAGCTAAGGCTATGAATAAACATTTAAACCTGAAGCTAGGGAGTTTTCATGTAAATAGCTATTTTAAAAAAAATGTCTTGAGTTCTCAATAGTCAGGGTACTTTATGTATATTTTAAGAAAGCAACAGTTGGTCAAAAAAACTAGGAACCAGAATTCAGCCCATTATCTCCACTCCATTTGGGGAAAAAATGGTGAAGACAGAATGGAGGCTACAATACATAAAAATTGCAAAATCCAAGATTGTTCTTCAGTTTACACATCAGTTTGTTCAGTAAATAGCATCTGTCATGGTTTCTGGTGCTAGCTGAGTTTGGTGATAGAAATTACAGGGCTTGTGAAAACCAGGCAGTTATTCTTTTCTGTCTATAGTATGAAATCAGGGCAGAACTTACAAGCTTATTCATTAAAAATATAAACAGGAGGACAGCTCATAGGTGTAACTATTATTCTTTTCCATTTTTCAGGTTGATGACGTTGAGCCTTTTGTTGAGAGATTTGTGTATTTTTGTATAAATGGGCTAAAGGTGGTTCTGGTGTGTTAGCCTAAACTCACCCCTGTGTTATTTCCATCTTCATGGCAGACTTGATGGCTAGCTAGCACCAACCTCAAGTTTTTACACATGCAGTTGCTCTAAATAGAGCCTCAATGAGCATATGTTTAGTCATTTAGAGCCTGTTTTACATAGCCTGTGAATCTGCCCCAACATCTGCTAACCATTTGTAAGACTGGCTCTAGCTATAAAAGACACCAAACCCTGCAGCCCTTTGCGCCCTGTGACCCAGAGCACCATGTTTCTGATTGGCATCACCCAGATAGGTGAGTGCCCTCTCCAGTTTCTTCTTCTCCCCATCCAAGTCCCTTGTCCTATTTCCCTTCTGTGTAGCAGCCTCCTGATCAGTCTTTGAAAGTGTCCTTGCTGAGAGAAAGATCCCTCTCATGCCATCTTAAGTGCCTCTCAGAAAAGGTTGTTATGTGGCACTGCTTCTCATGGCCCTATCTTTTCCTTGATCAATCCCCAAATACTTGAATTTACCACATGTACCTATCATGTCTATATCACTTATGAAAAATAAACCAGACTGAGTTGTTTTTCACTATGCATGAAGAAAATGAGTCTATATAAATCATGCATTAAAATTGTTGTTCCTTCATGGTATGAAATTATATCTTGGTTACTCTTTTTATGTGAACACTAAAGGTAGTATGCTATAGTGAAACATCACAACAGAGTTGAGTTTGAATATTGACTATTAACTGTGTGATCTTGGATAAGTCACTTAGCCTCTCTGAGGTTCAGTTTCAGTGCCAAAAATAATAATGATAGTATGTTGTAATCCAAATACTTTATACACACACATATAATCTAACTTGTAATACAGAGGTAGACATAGGGTATAAAAGTAGTGAATTCTAAAGCACAGTACAATCAAAAGTGTTGACTTTAACTTAAAATTTTGGTGTCAGGTGACTGAGGAGAATCTCTCTGAACTTTGTTTATTTAATTGTGGAGTGGGTAGAATGATGCTACTTGTATAGATTCAGCCTGACATGACTGCAGCCATCATGGATCATAACTGCCATGATTGCCCCAGGATAACCCTATTCAGGTTTTCCTGCAGTTTTCCAGCAGACTATAAATAGACAAAACCATTAGCATGGTATGTGGTCCTTTCTAACTGGATCCTGGTGCCAGGATCCTTGTCTTTTTAGTATAAGCTTAGGATAAACTAGATACATTTTGGCTGGGATCAAGTCACTTTTGTAGTGACCAATATATGTACCCTGCTTTCTTACCCAAATTGAGGAAATCCGCTTGGTCTTGCTGCTACCCAGGATCACACTTCTGTCAGTCAGTCCCCCAAGAAATTGCACTGGATGCTATCCTGAATCTGTCTACCTCTTTTTTGCAGTCTCATGGCACCTTAGGGCCAGTTCTCATACACTGGGACCAGGTTGTGACCTAACACTACTTTGTTCATTGGGTTACTCCAAGGATCGGAAGTCTCCTTCACACGTTTCAGTGCACAGATAGACACGCTTATTATGCATGTGCTTCAGTAGTAAAATGGAGTCTAAGTATCATATAGGGCATCTATGGGTGTCAGGAGAAAGTGAGCATCTCAAAGAAGCAAGAAGCTTAGCAGTGGTCATGTTCAGTTCCAAAAAACCATTAGGTCTTTAGGCATGATTCTTTATTTATGTGCAAAAACAACTTTGAAATGTGTATAGCATGGAAAGTTAGGAGAGAAAAATGCTCAGAATAAAATGCTTCCAAATGAGCAAAATAATCCTTATCATGATTCACAGAGAGTCTTCACACACATTATATTCAAACTATAAAAATATCACTCAAGTTTAGAGATGGATTAAGAAAGAAAATCAAGAAGCCTTTCTTTTAATTTAATTTCCAGACAATGAATTACATCAATGAAGTCTGGCATCTAATCAAAAACAACAAATAAAGGAAGCAGAGTAATGATCAGATTACAGTTCAGTGGCTTCAACGTGGTACTGAATGTTTTCACTCATGTGTTAGACTGACAAACCCAGCTTCCTAGCAGAAAAATGCAAATAACTGTGTTTGAATGAGATCAATAAGGTGTCTTCATCTTCCTTAAACTGTTCACATGTGCACGGAAAAGCCTTTTCAGAAGACTACCATGGTAATGTGGGATCAGAACAAATGATGCACTGCTGGCATTTGCTCTTTGGGAGCCAGCTTATAATATGGCTAAGTGCAGCTCTGAGGAAGCGCATGCCGTGGTCTGGTGCACAGCATTAGGGCTTTGCAGCAAAGACAGTGCATCCAAAGTGAAGAGAAGTTAATTCACACAACCACTTAAGAGTACGTGCTGAGGAACAGAAATGCTGTTGATGGAAAATGAAGTCAAATAAAAATAAGGTGACCTGGATAATGTGTAGGATAAAAATATTCTTGCTGTCTGGGCAGATGTGAAGGGTAGTACTCCTCAACCTTCCCCTGTTTATTTCTGTGATGAATGGTCCAGAGAGCACGGATTGATCACAGGCACTGATGAGGACTGGTTATTAAGAACAAGAGCAAAGGGGTTATTTAGTGTCTCCTTGCATGACATCAGTAACTAAATTACAAAATTTGGGGGGAAGAAAGTAATATATAGTTGAATAAGTGGAAGGAAGAGAGTAATGAAAGGTGAGAGAGAGGGAAGGAAAACACAAAATGAAACCAAAGTCAATGGGCTGAAGTGATTAAGAGGAGAGTGTACCCAAACATTTTATATTAGATTTCCTAAATATTTTAACTATTATTTACTATAGATATAAAAAATTATACCTTTGAAAACACACACACACACACACACACACACACACACACACACAGGACTTCATTGGTCCTAGGTGACATACATCATAGAACTCACTACATAGTAACTGAGTGAGTGAACTTTCACAAATAACTTGACTTTGCAGCTCTAGTTTTGTGTAGTATAGAATTAAAATAATCTTGCTCAATGGTTATTGTGAGGACTTCATGAAGCAGTGACTATAAAATGTTGATGTAAGTTCAACACTGGTAATACTGATGATAATAATAATAATAATAATAATAATAAAAATTATAATAAAGCAATGAGTCAGACAGCAAACTGAGCATATAGTTCAAGGGCACCTAACCACCACACCCAAGGTGTATGCAATGATTAGATGGATGCAATATTGATTTTTTATTGAGGAAGGAATTAGGTAACCTCCAGATTCCCTTAACGTTTGATAAATATTCATGGTCACCATGCTTCTCCTGGTAATACAGAAATAGGCAGAGTTTAAATTTCAACTCATAAAATTTTAGGAAATAAACTATGGATAATTAAAGATATAGAAAAATGGGTAAATATTTAAATTGAATTCATCTCACTTAAAGATAGAAAACAAAAATGCAGAGAAATATTCCTTGTTTTTATTGTTATATTGATAGGTGTTGAAGGGACTTTTCATGAATTTAGGAACAAATACTAATGAAATGCTGAGACAATTACTGAATTCAGATATATTTTGGGGGGAAAATGTTACTGTTGACATCCTGTTGGAACATCTCATTTTTTTATTCTACCAAATTTGTATTAAAGAATCACTTTCCTTGAGGAAACGAACATTTTTAGAGAAAATTTCTGAAGTTTAAATATAACAGATGGTATTTCAAATCTTCTGTCAATTACATATGTGATAGAACTCCAAATTTAGATTCATTACACAGCCACAATTCTTGACAGAGTTTATGGGATTCTGGTATAATCAAAGGATTATCCATCCCTTCATAGAGACATTTGTAGGAAATTTTAGATGGTTCAGGTCACTCTCCTTCACTTTCAAAGAGGACTCCCAGAGTGCTTATTCTTTAGCTGTCAATACAAATTAATGTGGACCCATGATCTTTTCCACCCTCTGCATGGTCAAGCATATTGACTGCTTTGTGACAATAGCAGGTGACCCTGTTACTATGTGGATATCACCTCTTGGTTTTGTGATCATTCTCATTCCTTCACCCGAATGAGAAAGTTTGTTTTGCAGGATTGCCTTTTTTGCTCTTTGCTGTGGTTGTTCCCTAGCTGTCTGCAGTGTTATTATCTTGTTGGAAGCATGTCCATGTGTCCAGAATGATCCCATAGGCTGTTCTGATATTGCACTTCTGCTGCCTGGTTGCCATATTGTTTTCTACTGTCCTTTGTAAGTTTAGACAGCAATTAAAAGTCTGAGTACCTACATCAAGGTCTTAGCACACGCTCCCTATAGGCCTTTGCTGCTTTCCACTCGGTTTCCAGAGTACTCTGTTTTCCTGTCACCTTGTCATGGTTCCTTGACCTTTACACCAGTGATTCCCACTAAAACCTTTTCACTTGCTTCCATTATTGTGTTGTGTTTTTTTCTTTTTGTATCACCTATCACAATTTACAATTGTTTGTTTCACATTTTACTTGTTTCTCTCTTTCTCCATTATACTCCTGGGGGTAGGAGGTTCTGTGTCTGCATGGAACACTTTTACATTCCCAGATTTTTTTTTTATTTTTTTGCAAATACACATTCAATTGTTTTGTTAATCTTTTATTTAAAATAATTTAAAGGAAAAGATGTAAACACAAGTACAAAAAAGTACAAAAGCTTCCCAGTAGCTCTATTTAGCAATCATGAACATGTCCACCACATTCGTACTATCACTTTCTTGTTGTAGTACATATTATTGTCCTGTATATGCCCCTAAATAATTTAACTATATTTTCTAAAATCAAGAGCATTCTTGTTCATAAACATAGTTTTAGAGATCAAGACATTCATCAATTATGCAATTATGCTTCCAAACAATTTTTTAGAGTATTTTATTTTACTTCTTTCCCTTTTTTATTTTTATTTTTACAGACTGCATTTTGATTCATTGTACACAAATGGGGCACAACTTTTCATTTCTATGGTTGTACACAACGTTGATTCACACCACTCATGTATTCATACATGTACCTAGGGTAATGATGTCTGTCTCAGTCCACTATTTCTCCCCCCCCACTCCTGCCCCATTTCCCTTTACACAATCCAAAGTTCCTCCATTCTTCTCTTGCCCCCCTCCCACCCCCCTCCTTATGTATCATCATCCTCTTATCAGAGAAAACATTTGGCCTTTAGTTTTGGGGGATTGGCTAATTTCACTTAGCATGATATTCTCCAACTCCATTCATTTACCAGCAAATGCCATAATTTTATTCTTCTTTATGACTGAATAGTATTCCATTGTGTATATATACCGCAGTTTCTTTATCTACTCATCAATTGAAGGGCATCTAGGTTGGTTCCACAATCTAACTATTGTGAATTGAGCAGCTATGAACATTGATGTGGCTGTGTCACTGTAGTATTGCATACAAATTTTGACAACTATTCCATGAATAATCATCCTAACAACTCAACCAGTTCAAGACACAATTCAGGATCACAGATTCTATTGACTCATTTCATTTCTTTTCTCTCTTTATAACTCAATCCATCATTTATGTTTTTATAACATGAACAATATAAAGGACATTAGATCAGTGTTATTATGGTGTGTCCCTCAATTTGGGTTTATCTGATGCTTCCTCATCTATATTTTGAAAGAAACACAAGAGGTGTTTCCTTTTTGCTGCATCACATGGCGAGGGCCATGATATCAGTGACCACATTTCAATTGTGTCTCTTTGTTTGTTATTTCCATAATTGCAAAGTACTGGGGACTCAAACCCGGGCCTCCAGCATGAGAGGCAGTCATTCTACGAGATGGGCTATATGGCCTGCTCAATTGTCTCTTAAATGTGACTGAATGAATGGTGGAGAGCTGTCCTAGGGCTTCAGACCTTTTGCTTGATGGACAGAATGCCCTACAAGTGACATTAATAAAAACTGTTCAGATATAGAAGTAAGGCGTGAATTTGAGTCTAGCACTCTTCAGTTAGATCTAAGCTGGATATTACACACTCAGGTTTTCCCTATTTGAAGTATATGATTTTTATTTACTGACAATAAGCAGTTTGACTTGGTGCAGGGTTTTTTTTTTTTTTAATCACATTATGACCCTTCCATTATTCCAGAATCTGGAGCAAGGACTTGAGGTGAATGAATGAAGAAAGAATGCTCACGTTAATGTTGTTACATAATAATGGGCCAAATCAGAAAAACTGATCCCTTGATTATCTCCACAATATGTCCTTGATTGAGTCATAAGAAACCATAACTATAAAGCTGGCTCTCATAGCTAATAGATGAAAAAATTGAGGCTCAGGATTATGGAGTAATTTGCCAAAGGTCACACACATGGTGTGATTTGGATCCAAATATTTTTTCAATGATGGTCTCCAGATTTGTGACTAATTCTCTTAATCTTTTCAGTAGAAAAAAATGTTTAAGTCTAGAAGAATATTTTGACATACACTTCAAAGTTTCTTCTTTTTCCTTCAAGGATGACTGAGTAGAATCTAATAAAAATGCTTTGAATACTATGATCCTTGATTGGCAATGGGTAATAGACTGGATAGAGTTCAGCCAACAGGATGTTACTTATCTTGCCTTCAGCTTAAGGATGCTGGTGATTTCAAAGACCATTAATAGAATTTTTTTAAAAATAGTTTAATAGAAGTAATGTACTGACTTTGTTAATTGTGATTCTTATCTACCTGACCAACAGTAAAGATCATATGTACAATTCTTGTAGTATCATATATTCATTCTCTGATGCTGTAAGACCCTTAGAACATCACTTAACAATTCTAAGTCCCTCCACAAAAGAGGATGAGAAAATGAAGAGATGGAAAATGATTTCTTAGGAAATAGATTAAACTTTCATGAATTACACTCTGACAGACTTTACATCTGAAAAAATCCTTCTGCTACAACATCTAGAAATGTTTGATAAGTTATAACAAACATTTTATCTTAATCCCTGAGACCATAAAAAGTATGAAGGAAATTAACAGAGTCCACACTCAGAAAAGAGAGAATGAATACATTCCATGGAGTGACTCTGTCCTTGGTTTTAATTGCCTTCAGGGAAATCAATGACAGTCTTGCATTGGTTAGCATTGGTAGTAGATATAAATAAGTATAAAACTATATAAATAATAGTTGCTAAATTAGTCTAAATTGATTAAAGATACTTTAATATGTAATGCAATTAATCTATTCTGATTACTCCTTAAAGTCATGTTAAAATTGTGCCAATGCAGTTTGCAGTTTTTGGTAGCTGTGTTTAGACTTCTTAGACTCAATATCACTATGAAAATTGGGTTCACAGCTATTCACTAAATAAACCAAACAAATCAATAAATCAAAGTGTAGCAGTTAATTTTATGTGCCGACTTCATTGGCCCCAGATTGCCCAGAGTAAACAGTTTTTGTGGGTGTGTCTGTGAGGAGGTTTCTAGATAAGCTTAGCATTTGTTGAGGAAGTCTGGTCCTAAGCCAACATGATGAAGATTCAGGCCTACTTTGTATTAGGTGAAGGGTCTCTGGTCTAATTCTTATGTCCTTGATCCATTTTGAGTTGAGTTTTGTGCAGGCGAGAGATAGAGATTTAATTTCATTTTATTGCATATGGATTTCCAGTTTTGCCAGCACCATGTATTGAACAGGCTGTCTTTTCTCCATTGTATGTTTTTGATCCCTTTGTCTAGTATGAGGTGACTGTATTTATGTGGTTTTGTCTCTGAATCAGTGGACTCAGTAAAGCAGATTGCCCTTCCTTGTATTAGCAGGCATCCTCCAATCTGTTGAGGACTTGAAGAGAGCAAAAGGCAAAGTTAGGAGGAATTTGCCCCTCATTGCTTTCTGCCGTGAGTTGGGACATCTCATTCTGACTTCTGTAGTCCCCAAACTGGAATTTACTACATCAGCCTCCCCAGCTCTCCAACCCTTGCATTGGCACTAATTTTTATGTCTATCTGTCCTGGGTCTCCAGATTGCAGATGACAGATTTGGGGAATTCTCAGCTTCCATAATCACGAGAGCCAGTTTCTCACAATAAATCTGTGTGTGTGTGTGTGTGTGTGTGTGTGTGTGTCTCCTACTGTTTCTGATGAGTTCCCTGACTGGTATAGGGAACAACAGAACAAAACATCTAGGCATTTCAGCAGCCTGAATGGTATCATTTTTCTTACTTGTAAAAACAAAAGAGTTTAATAGATGAATGCCCATGTATTCGCTGATCATGTATTCATTCATTTACTATTTATGGAGTGCTTACTATATGTCTAATGCTTGGCATTTCAAGATGAATGAAATATAGTTTCTGTGCTCAAGAAACTTATGGTCCAGCAAGAGAAACAATAAAAAACAATAAGACCCAGCATGATATTTAACTAGATATATACATGGAATGGACTAAATAAAGAAATGAAGCAGCTAGGATACTGCTGCATTAGTCTAGTGTTAGCACTGTGTATTGATTCTTCCCATTTGTTGCTCTTTACCTCAATCTACATGTGAACTGAGTGAAGTTACCCTAATACCTGTCATCTTTATCATACTCAATCTGGTTTGGATTTTAGATGATTTTTCCCTGCTAACTGTGCTGAAGTGTTGCACTTTTGCAATTAGTTGGACAGGTTATGCTAGACAACAAATTATTGTGAGGACACACCAGGGAGAGGGGCACACCATGCACTCCCTGCATACGATTATCCTTTGATTCCAGATGAGAACATCTAGAATCATACCAGAAGAGAAAGGAAGGCAATTGGGAGACCATGGAGGGCTCTTGAGTTTTCTTAATAACTTTTCAAACATGAAAGATATGACAGGTGCTTTATGACATGATGGGAGAACATGTCCTGTTTTCTCCCACTGAGTGTTTTCTAGCTTTTTTTTTTTGTGTGTGTGTGTGTGTGTGTGTGTGTGTGTGTGGTTTAGTTTTGTGCTATTCTGTACAGATTTTCTGACTAATAATGTAGTAGAAATTCTCTAAATCATGATCATTACAGATTGCAGAGGTTGTTATCTTGCCTTGTAGTAAAAGAAATATCTTCTGCCAAAGTTGTGTACATCATCCATTTTAAAAACAATATATGTACTATATGAAATCTTATCAAATGTGGCAATATATAAAGTATTTGTAATTCTTTTCTTTGTATTTTTATCACTTACAAATATATTTTGATTAATATTTTTGCATTTTGGAAATTTAATATAAACAAATCATGCATAATGTATTATCCTAAGACTTGCTTTTTTATCAAATTAAATTTCCTGAAACATATCAATGTTGCTATTTATGGCAACATTGTTAACTGTTAACATTATGTTAACTGTTGTATTACCTTATAGGAAAATTTAACACAAAAGTTGTCTTATCTGTCCTTAGAGAAAATTTTGTTTTGTGTTTTTAGTTTTTTGTTTTTTTATTGATTCAAGCATTGTCACTAAGACCATTCGTGTAACATTTCCTTGTGTAAAGTATGTGCAAATAACAAATATAATTAGGAATCAAATTGTAAGGTTGTAGAGTATGGGCATCTACTGCAGATTGATTGTACCAATGTATGCTCCTATGAGCTACATATCAGTTCTTATTCACATACTTCTCTAACATTTTACTAATCTATGTAATATGTGATGTTTGTGGTTTTCATTTTTAATTTCCATGATTACAGAGGAGGTCGAACATCTTTTCACATGTTTATTAATCTTTATATTCTTCTTCTTTAGAAAACATATTCATGTCTGTGGGCCATTTTCTTTCCTGTTGAGTTCTTTCTTCTCATTAAAATTTAGAATTATTTAAATACATTAGATATCAATTTTTTTTTTGCAAAGTATGCGTGTAGGACTGTTTTCCCCCAATTTTGCAGCCATTTCAATCACAAGCACAAGTAGAGAGTGTAGTGCAATGGACCCCAGGTGCTCACTGCTCCACAGCAGGCTTCAAAGCCATCAGTTTAGGTCACTCTTGTTTCATCTATTCCTCTACTTATAACCTATGGCCTTCCTCCCCCAGCAAATGCCAGATAGCATATTATTTTATGGTGGCTGTTTTCCATTTATTGATTTTCTTTATGATGAACAAAAATCATGATTATAATGTAGTTGAATTCATATAGTTCTTTCCTCTATGTGTGTTTGTATCTTATTAAATAAATCCTCTGCAAATGGATCATGAGGGATTGTCCTGTGCTTTCTTCTAAATGTTTTAAAGTTTTCTCTAGGCATCAGTTATAATAATCCCCCTCCCCTTCACTGATCTTACCACTTTTTCTGGTATATCAATTTTCCAAACTTGGGAAGGGTCTATCCCTATGCCAATGCTACATTATCTTAATCACTGTAACTTTATAATAAATTAAGATTCAAAGGGCAGGAACTATCAACTTGTCTCTTCTTTGAAATCTTAAGTATTCTTGGACCTTTGCTCTTTCATAAAATTTTGGAATTAGATGATCAAGTTCTACCAAAAGCTTTCGGGATTTCCATTGGCAATCCACAGGAATATAAATTTGTGGTGAAGTTATGCCTTTCAAATTTGGAGGTTGTAATCTATGAACCTGTTACACTTTTCCATCCATTTAGTTTTTATCCCTCTCTTTATTCACGTCTTTAATCATCATCTTTCTCCTCAGTGAAGTGTTTCCACTTAGTCTACTTTACAAGTTTCTTTCCTTTTTGTATCGTGTGTTTGCCTTTTGTTGAATAAATCCCTCTGTAAACTGAGATCATGAGGGTATTGTCCTGTGTTTTTTCCTAAATGTTTCAAAGTTTTCTGTAGGCACTAGTTATAGTACTGTCCCTCCTCTTCTGAAATTGTTTTATTTTACTATCATCATGCTTAATCTAATATTACATATTGTTTCTTCTTGATACAATGTGAGAACAAAATTTTTTTTATCTGTTTTGTATTCCTAGAATTATGCCTGGTACACAGTAGGTGCTCAATAAATTAATTTTAAAATAATTTTCTTCATGAAAGCTTTTTTACAGCTTTTGATAGATTTATTTCTTGGTTCAGTGGTATGACAGCAAATGCTTAACAGTAATCTTTTTGGGAATGGGATAAGGGAAAAGATTTGTAGACTATGCTCACTTCTATGTTATAAATTCTACCATAGCCAATTTCAAGTTATTAAGGTAACATCACTGAATATGGAGTTGGGAAGAAATGTTGACTAGCCCACTGGTATATAGTGTTGAGTAGCCCACTGGTATATAGTATTCACACCAAACAACCAACAGATATCAGTAACCTCAATAATATGAGCAATTGCAAGATGCAATAGCTTAATTATTTAATTGTAGCTTACATAGCTTATTTTTCAGTAATGGTTGTATTTAACAACGGCTCATAACAACCTTGAAAATTTAGCAATGGCTTCTTTTAAGCAGTGCAAGCTGGTCCCCTGAAACCACCGTCAAAGTTCTTTGTCTCCTGTGTGAATGTTTTTTTTTGTGTGTGTGTATATACACACACGTATAGATTTGTATATCCACACACATTTCTGTGTGTGTTTTAAAATTGAGTTTTGTAACAATTTGTTGCTTGTTTAAAAAAATGCAATTGATTTTACATAATGTTCTTATATCTGTCAAACTGTCTACATTTATAATTTGAATGATTTATTTATATATTCTTTTAGATTTCTTTGTAGATAATCCTATCATTTTGAATAATGAAAGTTTTGTTTCTCCATTTCCAATTTCTATGTATTTTATGTATTATTGCTTTGTTATTGCATTGACATGAATCTCTACTATAATGTTTAATTTTAGTGGTAATGAAAAGCATTTTCGTCTTGCTTCTGAATTTAAATAAGTACTTTATGTTTCTTGTTTATATATTTGTTGGACAAAAGGAGTTGTCTTATTCAGAGTTAGATAAGAATTATTTCTTCTTGTTATGAGATGAGGGGATGTTGAATTTTATGATGTGATTATTCTGTATCTATTGACATAATCATATACTTTATTATAAAAAATGTTCAATTTCCAGAAATATTTTGTGACATACCTAATAGCATGGTGTCAAAATGAAAAAGCAATGACTGACAGAAAGAAAAACAGAAACAGAAAAACAAGTATACAGAAAAAAAATACACATGAACAATATAATTATCTCCTTTGTCTACTGGAAAATTATAGAACATTCCAGTCAATAATACAGTAATACTTGCATTCTTAGCCAATAATGGAATGCTTACAAAATTGGTCATTTGGTAGATTAGTTATATGTCAGATGTTGGCAAATTTTACAGAAGTCTTGTTAGATGTTCAATGTTCTCTGACCATGATTAAGCTTCTTGTACTACTTCTGAGTATTGTCTTAACCTTTATATTCCATTTCATAAATGCACTGTGCAGTTATCTATAATCTGTCTTTTATTCTATTTATTTCACTTCATTTTTAATAATTATGGTTTTCAATTGTTGAAGTTCTCTTAGGTTTAAAAAAAATTGGGGTTTATTCATTTATTTAAAAATAATTCTTAAAACTTTCTTTTTTCACTACAGGACATTGAACCCAGGTGTGCTTTACCACTGAGCTATACTGCAAATCCTTTTAAGTTTTTAAAAATTTTGAGACAGGCTTTGCTAAATTGCCTGGCTCACCTGAAACTTGTGATCCTCCTTTCTTAGCCTCCCAAGTAGCTGGGATTACAGGTGTGTACCACTATGCTAAACTCTCTTAAAACCATTTTAACAATTTTTTTCAAATATCAGTAAACATAGTTATTTTATATTAGATATCTGCTAAATACAGGGTTATCAGTCTTTGTCTTATTTTGCTATTTTCTGATGTTTCTATATTTTGGTTGTTTATTGAAGCTCATAATCCATGGAACTTTATCTGTAGGAATTCTTTGAGCTTTTTATGTAAAGGGTTTTACTGTAGAAAGAATTTGAGTTTGCTTCATCTAAAACTGTAGACTGTAGCAATCTTAGATCCCTTTATATTAAAACTTGACTTGGGTTTATTTTGATCACACAAATATTGTGAACTCAATCTCCAAGTCAACCATTTCCTTTCATACTCAATATAATTTTATATAAAGTTTCTCACTTCATTCTGCAGGGTGTGTTTTATGACCTCAATCACCATTTCATGGAAATTATTGTTTTTTTCAAAATTCTTGCTTTGGAAGGTGTCTATAATTTAATTAACTTGAGTTGTCCATGGGTTCTGTCTCTAAGTCCTTACATGATTATAGACTATGAAACCCAAAATACTAAGCCCTCAGAAAAATATATCAAATTGATCAAATTGTATCCTTTGTTTTATGTATTACTGGATATAGTGGACCACTATTTTATGTAGGATATTGGCATTTATTTCCACAAGAAACTGACCTATAATTTTTACTTTGCATTAATTTCTTGTGAGAGTGTGCTATCAAAGTTGTGCTGTTCTAAAATAAGTTAAAAATAATTTCCTCTTTATCTATTCCCTGGAAGACTTTTTATAAAATGGGTGTTATATTTCCCTTTAAGCATTTGGTAGTATTTCTCAGTGAAGCTTTCTGGGCCTGAAAATTTGGGGAAAAAAATTTTAGATTTTTTAATTTTTATTTTTACAGACTGCATTTTGATTCATTGTACACAAATGGGGTACAACTTTTCATTTCTATGATTGTGTGCAATGTAGATTCATGCCATTCATGTAATCATAAATGTACATAGGTAATGACGTCTGTCTCATTCCACAATCTTCTTCAATTATAGATTTAATTTTCTTAGTAGTTATAGGACTATTGAAAATTCTTGGTATTTTTCTTGTGTGTGCATGTGTGTGTGTGCGTGTGTGTGTTATTTTATATTACTTAGCAATTTAGCCATTTCATTTTCAAATTCATTACCATAAATCTCATCATTCCCTCTTCTAATTTGAATATTCAATATATACAGATTTTGTAGTAATGTTACTCCTTTCATTCCTAACATTATTACTTTCCTTTCCCACTCTTTTCCTTTTATTCTTCATTGTTCTTACCAGGGGATTATCAAGTTTGGTTTTATACCAAAGATCCATCTTTGGTTTTGTTGATTTCTAATTTTTGTTTGTTTTCTATTTCTTTGGTTTCTACTCTAATGTTTCCTTTGTCCATTTTCTTTTCATTTATTTTATTGTTAATCTTATACATTTTTGAGATACATAGTTCATTATTTTTCAATTTTTTAAAATTATATGTATTAAAGATTATACATTTTCCTGTGTATTTCAAAATGCAGCTTTAGCAGAATCTGACAAATTTTGGTATGTACTATCATATACAAATCCTTTTTTAGTCATTGTAGGTCAAAACTATTTTCAGTGCACAAAATAAAGGGCAAAAGTGGGACTACAATTAACTAAATAGTATTGTTTGAGAACATGTTCAGTTGCTAGTAAGGTAGCATATTCATTGCTGAGCATATTTTTAGCATGACATAATAACACCATTGACCAAGAGAGTGTGGGATGTATTCATTGCACTATCATTGACTGTGAATGTATACCAACACTCAGAACATAGGAGATACAAACACACTCCATAAAGGGTATTTCTTTCAGAACTATAGTATCAAAACAAATTGTACTTCATGATTGCTATAGTCATTTTTGTTTATATACATATAGCTCTTTCTATGTTTTGATATTTACATGACTGATGTTAGGAAATACATTAAATGGTGGAGGATTCCATTCTAGTTGTAATGGTGCCTGAAGAATGCTTAGGTTCTTCCTATCCAATGCTTATTTCCTTGCTCCAAAAGAATTTTGTGACCAGGAGCAATAACACATACAATATAACACCAGTGACCTAGGAGACTAAGGCAGGAGGATCATGAGTTCAAAGCCAGCCTCAGCAACAGTGAGGTGCTAAGCAACTCAGTGAGACCCTGTCTCTAAATAAAATACCAAATAGGGCTGGGGATGTGACTTAGTGGTTGAGTGCCCCTGAGTTCAATCCCTGGTAAAAAAAGAAGAAGAAGAAGAATTTTGTGAGCATACCAGGAGACAAATTTATTTGTATTCATGTATATACTATGGTAACTTTTCATTATATTACAAAATTATTCATCTAAAATTACAAGTATCTGTAAAAACTATTTTTGTCTACAACACATTCTGAGAATAATTTGAAGAATTAAGCAAAAGTAAATGACTATAGTTCTACAAATTATTGTGCATTCAGAATAGGAAAAGAGTATAAATGCTGATTTTTATATTTTAAAGGATTCATCAAAATATTTTGTTCAAAATTGAGTCATATATAATAAAATGCTGATAAGACAGTAGGAAAACATAATGAAAATTGAAGCAAAATTTACCTTAAATGTAGGCAAACCATTTAAAAAAGTGACATCAAACATAATCATTTGTGCCCTTAGAACAAAGGGCTAGGTTAATGATTTTTCAGTTGGAAAGAAAGGTCTGAGGAATTAATTTATATTTTATCACCTTGTAAAGAACAGCTTTCCCAGAGCAAATAATGATCGATGCTCAGCAAGTAATAAGTTTTATTTTATTTGACAATTTTACAGAAAAGTTAACTACAGTCAATATTTGATCAGCCATGGGAATTGAGGGACGGATAAAGGAAAACAATCAATAATTCACAGTTTTATTGCAGAATGGAGAATAGTGAGGTGTGGGGTTGGAGGGAAGGCTAGGAACTCTGTTGACGAATACAGCAATTGGATGATGGGGAATATGACCACAGTCTTTGTCTGTTGGGTTAGACTTTAGAACAGCAGAGTTTCTTAACATGGTCAGAACTTTAAGGATAATGAACCACTTGCAGGTTCTGAGAAACTGGTATGTAGATGGACCTCTTTCCTGGTGTCTTTCTCAACCGTCTCAGTATGTTTCTTTGTCTTTTATGGAAAATCAAGAGGATGAAACAGGCATGCTTTGTGGCATTGTGCTTGTTAAGTACATAGTTTCAAGGAACTTTCAGTCTGGTAAAGAATCATTAGGCGATCTTTTGCTAATATAGTTCTAAAGAGTGATTTCTTAAACCATTTTTATCTGTCACCTTTTGTTTCGCAAACAATGTCTTATATTCCCTTGAGTTAAGAATTTACATCAGTAAAGACTGAAGATTTAATCTTACTGACAGCCCTGAGGACATTCAAGGGCAATATCACCCAAGTCCTAGGAAGTCTAGGAGTGAAAGTGATGGCATGTATTAAGGATATTCAATTTGTAACTCCTTCTAAATGAAAATTTATTATTTCATTATTCCTAAGATTTCATTTCTTATGATCCTTGGGATTTGAGATAATTGAAGACAACAATAATCATCCCTTTATGTGTTACATACTATGGAGTCATTCATTTTGATAGATTCCCAAGTGTGTCACAGACTGCATATAAAGTTCAGGGTATGGAGCGGGAGCGTGAGAGTAGTGAAAGAAATGTGTGCAGATATATACATGGATGCCCTGGATGTCCTGAGGGAAACTTGCAGACTCAAATATGATAAATCCTGTGTCAGAGGTGTTGTAAACCCTCCCCAACTCACAGTCACTATGGCAATTCGATGCTGGAGGGAGAATAATAATAATAATGACAACAATAATGATAATAGATAATATCCACATCTGTTCTAATGAACAGCAGTAACAAAAACTATGCTATGTATATATGCAAGAAATGTCAGATTTTCCTTCGTTTCTCAAGAATAAATGAATAATAAAATATACTTGAAGCCTGGAGGTATATAATTAAAAATTATTGTAAAACTAGCTCTGGAAGAACTAATGTTGTAAGAGGAAAATTGTACATTATGTATTCTTTCACTAAATATTTCCCCTTCTGTCAAGTGGTAAATCAGGTAACCAGTTAGAGGCATCTATTTAAATTGACTATGATCAAGTTCTGTGATAGAAGAAAGCTTATCATCGTGGTACGGAGGTTGAGATGCCTTAAAACATATATCAAAGACTATCAGTGGGGGCTGTGATGAGACAGAGGTGGGAAAACATGGGACATTAATTCCCTCAATGTCCATATGCACCCTGCTTATTATTTGAAGTTACTGGAGAAGCTGATGAACCTGGATATATAGTAGCAACTTCACAAGGAATCATATGGACTTCATCATCATTATACTATTTGTCAATATTATTTCTAAAGCCTGTATCCAAAGGGCAAGTCAACATGATGGATGTGCCTCTCAGTCATGTACAATATTGACAAGTTATTTTGTTCCTTTAAGTTTCAGTTTCCTTATTAAATACAAAGGGTCATAATGCTAGTACCTGCCACTCATAGGGTTATCATGTGAATTAAATGCATGCTTACATAATAAAACTCAATCAATATTAGCAAAGCTGGTAAGTTCTAGCAAGATAGCTCATTGAATGATTAGACCTCTTCAAAGATTCTAGCTATTTTTTAGCAACAGTTCTGATGGGATTATTTATCCCTTCATCCTCTTGGAATGAAATAGAAGCTATCTCATGACCTTCCTGGCATCTTAGGTAAATACAAACTTATTTGAAACTATTTCTTCTTAAACAGTCTCACTTCAGTCCATGGCAATAACCAAGCCTACAATACCAAGCTTTCCTCCTGTCTCAGATTGCTGCAGGCAGGTGGTGGCAAGAACTTTGATCTTCCCCATAATGTTTTCAGCTGCCTTTGATTCCTCCAGCAAAGGGCAAGGAAGTAAGGAGCAGGAAAAATCATCACTGACTGCAACAGCCATGGTCTGCCCACGTGGGACTCTTGAAGCAGCTGTGGGCACTTGTGCAGGTTCTTTGGAGATCCTTCTGCAGAGTTTCTGGGAATCTCTCCCATGCCATACCCTTGATGGGGGCAAATAAATCTCTTCTGGCTGGTTAGTTTGGTTCTACCTTCATTCCTGGTATTTCCATTCTGTCCCTACGACCCTCTGGGGCAGAGTCTAAGACAACTCCCTGCTAGCCCTCTCAAGAGTGTCCCCCTGACTCAGAGGAAATAGTTGCATAACCTTTGTCCTGCACCTTCTGTGATTGTTATTTATTCCCTGTGCCACTCTTGGCAAGTGAAATCAGGTAACCAGCCAGTCTCTCCCTTTAGATTTCTCAGGTGTAGGTCACATTAGTGCTAGGAGACACATGTGAACCTTTCTAATATGCCTTTTCCTGGGCTTGAGCTTTTATTTTCAGCCTGTCTACCCTCATAGGGGGTGTCTAGGTCAGTATTGCAAGAGAACTTCTTGATCACCTCCTTTGTAAGATCTGTTTAGTGGACTCTGACACCACCTGGGTGTCTGAAAATTCAGTTTAATTCTGACACTACCTTGAGTTCATGCAGACATCACTGGTTAAGGGACTTAGTCTCATGTGACTACCCTTACTTCAGATACCAGTTCTCGGTCCTGAGTTTCCCTGCTACTGTCCCTCTGTTCACTTGTCCTAAAATTTGGAATCTCCACAGGCTTCCTTTAGGTTTAAATTTTTGTGAGGAATGACATAGAGCTCAGGAAAGCACCATGAAGTTGACCCTCTCTCTCTGGATTCTGTATCCATGAATTCAGTCAACTGAAAATTGAAAATAATTTTTAAAATTGCATTTTGTGTGTGTGTGGTGTGTGTGTGTACCGGGGATTGAACTCAGAGGCACTCAACTGCTGAGCTACATCCCCAGCCCTATTTCGTATTTTATTTAAAGTCAGGGTCTCACTGAATTGCTTAGTGCCTCACCCTTGCTAAGCCTAGCTTTGAATTTGCAATCCTCCTGCTTTAGCCTCCTGAGCTGCTGGAATTACAGGCATTTGCCACCACACCCAGCAAAAAAATTGCATTTTAATGAATATATACAGACTGTTTTCTAATCATTATTCCCTAGACAATGTAGCATAATATGTATTTACATAACATTGACATTGTGTTAGGTATGATAAGTAATCTAGAGATGACAAAATATATAGAAGGAGCACAGGTTATGTTAAATAATATGTCATTTTGTATTAGGGACCTGAGCATCCATGGATTTTGATATCCATAGGGGTTACTGGAACCAACTCCCCACTCCCCCATGGTTACTGAAGTGCTTCCAATTTCCGTTTTATTGTAAAGCTAGAAAAAGAATGGCCAGATAAAGAGATACAGCAGCAAAGTCTGGAAGGGTCCTGGGTGCGGAATTTCCACACACCAGTTGCTTCACTTTCCCATTACCTCACTATGTTCACCAACCAGGAAGCTCTCCAAGTTTTGTTGTTTGGAGGGGTTTTTTTGTTTGTTTTGTTTTTGTGTTTTGTCCCAGGGATTGAACCCAGGAACGCTTAACCTCTGAGGCACATCGCCAGCCCTTTTTATGTTTTATTTTGAGACAGGGTCTTGCTGAGTTGCTTAGGGTTTCACTGAGTTGGTTAGGGTCTTGCTAAATTGCTGGGACTGACTTTGGATTTGGGATCCTCCTGCTTCAGCTTCCCGAGCTGCTGGGATTACAGGTGTGTGCCACCACATCCAGCTTCACTGTTTGAAGTTTTAAGCAAGTTTTCAATTTATAGATCTGATTGAGTGATTTATAGAGTGATTGAATCAGTGGCCACCGGGTTGAGCTCAGTCTCCAGCTCCTTCACCCCCCAGAGTTGGAAATGAAGGTTCCATCCTGCCTAGTCACATGGTTATATTTTCTGGCAACCAGCCCCCACACTGGAGCTGCCCAGCCAATCTTGCCACCCCACTCTCATAAATCACCTTGCTAGCATAAATTCAGGTATAACCAAAGGGGCTTATATGAATTTAAATAGACCCTCCTGTCACTCAGAAAATTCCAAAGGTTTTAAAGCTCTGAGCCAGGAACCCAGGACAAAGAACAAACACAGTTATTTTTATTTTACCACAACCTTGGAACTTGGGAGTGGTTGGTACTTGTTTTCTAAGGGTTTAAAACCAAAAGTGAGACAGAAAGAATACCATTTCTTATTATGGAATGAAAGTGCAACAAAATTATTTCAACATAAATATTAGTTCAGATAGGACACGTGTGGTCTTTAAATTTGAGTGTGATAGCTTTAAATGTTTCTTGGACTTTTTTTCACCAAGTTATGTAATTATATTTGAAAGGAAATGATGCAGATCAAAGAACTTGTTGAAAAATTGCATCTCTGATAACTACTGACATATTTTAATGTTTGTTGAAAACACCCTGAAGGTCTTGCCTTTGGTGAACTGATTTAGATGGAGATCCCCTGGGTACCAAAGCCTTGAGAGCAATGACATATATTGAGAAGGATATTTTCCCATTTGAAAGGTTTGTGCTTAGAAAGAATATATGTGCCTATAAATCTTAATCGAGAATTGGAAAGGAATAACATGGGGTAATTTGTAAATTTTCAGGATGTTGAGAGAAATAAAATGCTTAGAATCTGACGAACACCTTGGGGTTATATTGAGACTTTTTGAGAGTGCTTTTTTTGTAATCTGAAAATCAATTTTATTGCAAATCTCCCTGAATATATGAAGAATTCGTTTTGAAATTCAGCTGAACTGTGTCAAAGTGTTGGTTATGATAACTGTGGAAGCTCCACAGAGAGGTTAACTTAAAACCATATGGCATAGGTTTAAAAAGAGGTCTATAAATAAATTTCAACGTTGGATTTCTTTGAAAAATATGTTTTAAATATTAGAAATACTATTTAATCTCTTGGAGCGCAATTTCCTCTAGCTTTTTGTCCTATGAGTTCGGTTATGCAGTAGTGATTTTTTCCTTTAGGATTCCAATAGGATTGTTTGTGTAGTCTGGTCTTACTCTTAAAAATGGGCATGTCCCCATAGTGGAGAATGGTGTGCGAAATAACCACATCCAGAATCTACCAAAGTGTTGATCCTACTGAGATCCTCACTGGAGAACTACATGTCTATTAGTCTCTCTATAACAGGTAGAAAATTGGATGATTCACATGCTACTGTTAATCTAGAAAACAACCTTGATAAGTATAAATCTGTGATGCAACTCTATTTATCTTTAAGAACCCACAAAAGTGGTATGATTAACAGGAAGCTTTTGATTCTGTGAAATTTAAGGAGAGGTAAAATTAGGCGAAACTCATATTAAATATAACTTTGTATATCTCTACTGATTATTTACATTTAGAACATTATCAATGGAATAAATGCTTACATTGGCAAAGAATAAACTGTTGCGAGCAGATAAGAAAAGGCTGTTACCCTTCATATCTCCTATTATACAATTAAAATCGCTTTGGTTATAACAGAAGTAATACACATTTACTATGGAATATTTTTAAAATATGGGTAGATAAAAGTTAACCTTAGGAAAAAAAAAATAGTTAATTAGTGTATGGACTCTTGTGCCAGAATACTTAGGTTCAGATCCTGGCATGTCCACTAGTAAGTAAGCTGTGTGACATTGGGCAGTTTTTCTTCCCTTTCTGTGCACTACTGTCTTCACTTGTAAAGTGATAAGAATATTATCACCACCTTATAGTGTCACTATGAAGATTAAATTAGTTAATATTTGCATAGTGCTTAGAACAGTATTTTAAACATATTGAATGCTATATAAATATATTTTGAATACAATATACACACCTCCTCTTTAAGCAAAAATTTTATCCTGCTGCATATCTGGCACTTTGTTTTTTAACATATGTTATGATAATTTTCCTCATCTTTAATATTCTATACAGTTTTATTATAAAAGTTAAGAGGTTTTTATTGTGTAATTATAGTAAAAATCTTGTTGTACCTTTAGCTTGTTTCCATCTCCTTTTTTTTTTTTTTTTTTTGGTACCTGGGATTGAGTCCAGGGGCACTCAAACACTGAGCCACATCCCCACCCCCCACCCCCTTTTCTTTAATTTTATTTAGAGACAGAGTCTCACTGAGTTGCTTAGGGCCTCACAAAGTTGCTGAGGCTGGTCTTGAACTTGTGATTCTCTTGCCTCAGGCTGCCAAGTCACTGGGATTACAGGCATGCACTACCATGGCCAGCTTGTCATCTTATTCTTTAAAGCAAGGTTAAAGTATAACCTTTATATAAATTTACAGAAGTAATAATTTTAGGAAAAACTGTGAGAAGCAAAATTACAAGTGTACACATGTATATACATTTGAAAGCATTTTTAATTATTAACAATTACTTTTTGTATTATCTCACTAATTTTCCTCCAGCATCACTTATGACAATATTTTCTGCCCTTTTTCAAAACGCTTTTCTCAAACCACTTGCTTACATCATGTTGGAAAAGGTGTTCCTGATAAAAACCTTCTCATTTCTCAAGTTAACATTTTAGCTTTTATTTTAATCTTAATTATACTTAACTTGTTAGAGGGAGTTTTGTAAAATTAATAGCAGTTGTGGGTGTTAGAATACAGCTTTGAAAAAATGTATGGCAACTTTAGCAGCTTTAGCTTTCTCAATCTTGACTTTCTCTTTTGTATTTTAACATAAAGTATACTTAATGCACATCTGTGGGAAATTGGGTGTTGTAGGAGTAAAACAGATAACAGATTGCCCATTCAATTTGATAAAAACAACAACTACTAGCATTATGTTGCAGGCACTGTTTGGTGTGTATGTGTGTGTGTGTTGGGGGGGTATGTGTGTAATTTCAAATCCTCATAATATTCTTATTGGACAGGTGATGTCATGTCTGTTTTATAGATGAAGGAATGAGTCACAGTGAAGTTCTCTAACTTGCTCAAGTTGCCGTAACTGTAAGAGGGGAGTCTCAATTTAAATCCAGGCAGTCTAGTCTGGCTTGAGAATCTGTGCTTCACACCAATTATCTTTCCAAACTCCTTAATCCATGCATCAAAGAAGAGAAAGAAGTCACATATTTGGGTTTGGAGAGGATTTCCTTCAGAAGGCGGAGGCATCAATACTGCCTGCAACATCATTTCAAGGATTGAGAAACAGCAGCCTCATTCAGGTCACCTGAGGCTTAATGAGTCAAATAGGAAGTAAGGCTGTGGTTCCAACAGCAGGCCAGCACAAGTCTTTATGCAAAGGAGGCTAAGCAGGTACCTGTGTGCAGGGTGGAGAGTGGGAACCAGAACTCTGATCACAGCAAATCTCAAGCCTGAGAGCTCTCACTGACTCTGGAAGAAAGCCAGAGATCACAACCCAATTTGTGCTTTGGAACTTTTTGAAGAAAATTACTTTAAATGATGATTGTCTTTCATTTATATAGCTTGAAAAGTTATATTTTATATTGAAGTGTCAGGTACAAAGTGCTGGCTGTGTTTTGTGAATCTTTGCCTCCATTAAGGGAGCAAGCTGTATGTCTAAACTACTGAGTTAATGAGAGTGTCTTCTGAATGAATCATTTATTCAAAAAACTTTTGTTTTCTTTTTGGTAATAGGAATTGAATCCAGAGATGCTTAACCACTGAGCAACATCCTCAGCCCTTTTTATGTTTTATTTTGAGACAGGGTCTTGGTAAGTTGCTTAGGTCTTTGCTAAGTTGCTGAGGCTGGCTTTGTACTTGCAATACTCCTGCATCAGCCTCCTGAGTTACTGGGATTACAGGTATATGCCAACACCCGGGGCTTCAAGAAAACTTTCTTGATCACTACGTCCAGTTATGGTCCTGCTAGGTTCTGGACTAAGACAGTCAGGAGACTTGCTCTTAAGGAATTTTTATGTGTGATATGCAGAGAAACTGTTTTGTGAACACCACCCCACCTCCCAAACTGCACCTGTAAGCACATATTATTTTTATCTCTGGAAGGAAGTTAAAGATTGTCCCTGCAAGTTGATGTCATACAGGACTTGTCATATATATTTGTCCCAGAAAGCCAGTGCTATCATTAAGTGTTTGGGATAAAAAGATAGGAAGCATATGGTCAGTTGATGGATTAGAATACTGAAACTTCGTCAAAAAAAAAAAAAAAAGAAAAGAAAAGAAAAAAGGAATCAAGCAATTAAAAATCATTGAGTGGCAACCCAGAAAACATTTCAAAGTGTCTATTCTGGCCCAAATTCTGCACCTGATTAGCTGTGTGACTATAGGGTAAACCATATACTTGTTTGTTCCTTGATTTCTTTATTTTGAAATAGAAATAAAATATGCACACCAGGATAACACTGGGCAGCAGACCTTGTGTGAAGCCAATTTGTTCTGTGTTGAGTGGTGCCCGCAAGTTCAGCACTGGGGATTGCACGAATCTACCTAAGGCCTGCTCCGGCTTCTATTCAGTCAGTTCACCAGGTTTCCCAGTTTTATTTAACTGAGCTTATTCTAAGGGAAAGTAAATGATTACAGAAACATTTTTTATTCTAGCTATGTTGATTAGAAGCTATTTGAGAGCAGCTCTGTTTTATTTATTTTTGTTCAATTTGGAGTGAATCAGCAGTATAGAGATGTCAGGAATAGAGATGCTGTTTTCTGCAAGATTCATCATCTATGTTATTGATATCAGATACTGGGCAATTTAACCTGCTCAAAGTAACATATTCACTAAGCATCTCAGCAACCTGTGGTCAAAAATGAAAGCTCACGTATGCCACAGGAGATAGTCAAATCAGTATGACAAAATCTAAAACCTGCATTTTCTTGCTGAACATGATCTTCCATAATCACAACAGAAAGTGATTTCACCAGGTGTTTGCTAGAAAGACATTGGTAGGCCGTATTACCTGGATCAGTTTTTCTATGTTGTGAATACCAATGTAATCATTTCCTCAGGTTTATGTAATTTTTTTCTGCTGTATCAATTTAAAGATGGAGCAAACACTGCTTCTTGTTTCACAATACTTCTTCCTTCACATTGTTTCAAGCAGTTAACAAATTTCATCCACTGAAGGAGCAAAAGTTGTCATGGTGATTTAAAAAATGTATAGACACATTCATGCTGAAAAGGGTTTCTTCTCTGGGAGGAAAGTGGTTTCCATAACAGACATATGATTATTGCAATAAATTGTGTCGTGGATATGAAACAAATGAAATTTGAGCTCTTTAAACTCATATGGATTCTGCTTTTTTTCAGCTTTTTTTCACTGTGTCGTCAAGGTATTTTGTATATTCTCTTCTGTAAACTTTGCAGATCAGAGAAATTTAATGAAAGGACAGAATATATTTTAATTTGTTCAAAGGATCTATGCCTAGAAATACATTAGAATAACATATAGATTTATTAAAAAGTTTATAGGTACCCACTTTCTTGTTGCTTCATCAAAATTTCTTTAGGATAAAAGGAAAATGTGTAAGTAAATAACTGAAAGAATTACCTGCCACTTATTGTTTTTCAGACTTGCCATTGTTAAAAGGAGAGAAATTCAATTTTTGAGATAATTCTGTCAACATTTGTGCAAGTAAATGTATTTCAGCAGTTCAAGAATAAGTGATAATTTCACTCTTTCATTTTGGGGAGGTCATTTTTTTTTTTAAATGTATGAATGGGTTATGACATTCATTTTGTAAGTAATTTACAAAACTTTTCACCATTTACCTCTTGTCACGCTGAGAAAATGTGGCATGATTTTCGTTTTGTCAGCAAATCGCTCTGTGACAGGCAGGAGACTACATAGTGTATACAGCAACATTCTCTAATGGATTGCAGGTCCCACATGAGAATGTGCAGTGTGCTCATTAAAATTACAGCAACAGAAAAAGCAGAATAAATTGCCACCAACTATTTGACTATGACACTTATATGTATTTCTTCCTGACATGCCTATGGGCATGTCACTGCAAATTGTCCATGAGGATTGTGGTGACAGCTTTATGGACTAAAGTTAGAGACCCAACCTCTCACTTAGCTAAATGATGACAACCTATAGGAGGAACACAGTGGAAATAGCTTATGAATAGCCGTACATTTCTGTTATGACAAATTTTAGGCACAAGCTATCCCACGTACCTTGGGAATTTGGAACAAAAATGAGAAAATGAATATCATCAAGAGATTTCCAAATATAAGAAATATTACTACTTCTAACCTGGACCTTTAAAACATGCAGCAATAGTGTGTCTCTCTCAGAAACACTATGAGGACCAGTGAAAGCTCCTGGCTCAGTGACAAGGACATGTGGGGACTTCATAGATAATTAGATAATTAGTTTTTCCTTCTCTTCTAGCATTGTCCCTGTTTTTCTTCTCAAGACCATTGAAAGAATTAAATGTGACATGGAAAGGGTATGATACAAACAATAACCATTGCTGTACTCATCAGAAAACATTGGGGCAATTGAAGAATAATTCAGGGAGAAGCAGAATTTGTCTAGTCTTGGAATTGAGAGCTTAAGGTTGGGGGAAATGGAAAGTATCCGTGGTAAGGGGACCTGCAAGAGCAAAGGCTCAATAGTGGGTTCACTTGGTGTTTCTTGGTTGTAATGGGGGACAGAGAAGGTGGTGAGGCTGATTGTAGAGGGTTTCAATCTGAAATGTCCTGCAGTTTGTTGTCTAGGCATTGAGGAAGGGTTTGAGTAATTTTACTTTCCATAATAGTGACAATGCTTATATAGAAAAGTATCTGGAGAAGAGCACGTTTCAGGGACAAAAATATTTATTTTTACATATGTGGAGAGTGTAAGAGATGAGGAAGGCACAGAAGCACAGGTCAAAGGTTAGGTGTGTGTCTGTGTGTGTAAATATACATCTCGAAGTCATTGATTCAGTGGGTTTTCTCAGAGAGAGAGAAAAGAGGAGGAGAAAAAGGAGGAGGAGAAGGGTGAGGACTTGACTAACTTTGGTGAACACTTATATTTAGTAGATAGGAGGAGGCAAAACCAGTAAAAGAATAAAGGAATGCTCTCTAAGGAGAGAATATCCGGACTCTCACATTTGGAGGTGGGGAAAAGGCTTATTCATGTCCTACCAAGTTCAGTCGCTGTATCGAAGCTTTACGTGTTTTGACTCATGTTTATTTTTATAACAACCCAATGAAGTAAGTCATATTTTCACAGAATTATGGAACATAAAAGGTGGCTTTAGTTATTAAATAGGACTGTAAACTTATTAAGTGATAAAGTTGGGTCTGAACCAAGGATCATCTATCTCTAAGCTGCTCTCTGTGCTCTTGTGATAACAGTGTCATGGCAAGAACTCAAAGAGAAAGGTTTAAAATGATCTGAGAAGACACAGTAAACAAAATTGGACAAACCCATTGGCAGTGATAGTTAAGAGATCTTTGGTGAAGTTCTAGAAAGTTGTTTCAGCTGAGGGTTAAAAAGAGTCATTGCAGGGGAGTAAGGAGATGTTGGTGGTTAGAGGCAGAGGACAGATTTTCTGGAGCAATGAGATAATATGAAAGAAAAATAAGATGGTGGATCTTTGGTGTCTGGGATCAGTGGAGGTGTTTTGGATCATGATACAGAGAACACTTTGTCTTCTTAGCACCTCATAGGAGAATTTCTTTGTGGTAGGAAGAAAGTTTCTGAGAAAATAATAAGAGGGAGCTACTATTGTTTGATTGGGCTATGTTTTTATTAAAGTAAACATATTTACCCTGCAAGTTAAATGAGGGAGCAAGAGGAAGGTCTCAGCACTTTTTAATGGGAGGATTGTGAGGCAAGGAATGGTGGCTGAGAGGAAAAGAGAGAGACAGGGGAAAGAGATATATCTAATGGTGATTTTTCTGAGTGGAAATATGTGCTTCATGTGACATGACACCTCCTGTTATCCTCACACATTTCAGTCAAAGTACAAAATCTAGGACGTGTTTGGTATGATTAGTTTTTCCCCAGTGAGAAAGAAGAGATTTATATCAATGTTACTGTATTATTAAAATAATCACTCCAAAAAGAGGAGGACCCATATTTAGGGTATTTAATTTATCATTGTTGTTTTATATTGCTTTAAGATTGTAGTAGTTAAGTTGTTAAATTTGTGGCGTGAGGGAGGAAAGTAGAAGAGAGTGAGAAATTAAGGTATAGAAGTGAGATTAGGTGAACTCAAAAATAGGTTTGTAAGTCATAAATAGGAGGTAGGCATTTTTTCCTTAGGGGCAGAGAAAAAGAGATGCTTGGGAAAGACAGGGATATGGTAAGTGCATTGGTGGTTTTGCCTACAAGAATTTTGGGAAAGACACTTAAGATAAAAGGTGATGCCAAGATGCCCTACATTACTGCCTCCCTGTTCAGTAGAGAGCAGTATCATTCACTGATAGTAGAAGCAGGGTGGAATGTGAGGCTAAAAAGGCAAATGATGCAAACTATCTGATTGAGCATATGAAAGAACTGACTGCCAAGCAGCAGAGGAAGAGTTGTGAAAACCATTAGATAGTTTTCATAAAGTTTCCAGCAATGTTTTCATTTGGAGTAGAAGTAAATAAAGTTTAGGGTTATATTTTGGTAGGAAGACTAGATCTGGAAACCAGTTGTTTGGAACATGGGAATCCCCTGACATGGAGCAGCTAAGCAATAGTCAGTAACTTGCAGACCATGACCTGGCCGAAGAGGTAAAAAAGAGTGTCAGGCCATTACCATTCTTTTTCCAGGGAATCTTACTTAAGAAATGCTAAGGCAAGAAACTGGTTACTGAAATGGCAAGGATGTCCTCAAATCTAATTGTGGTCCTAATGGTGGATTAGTCATGTTTCCAGTTTCAGTTTCTAAAATGACAGTAAGATGCAAACCTAAGAATATAATCTTAAATGTTTACTCTTAAAGAGCATTAACTCTCTGACTTATGGGTAAAACCATGTAGGCACCTGCTGTTGCGTCATGCAATGTCTCCTCAGTTGAGCAGGCAGAACATTTTGCAGAACCTGAAACCTGACCATCCCTCCTCCTGTAGGAAGTTACTCTCTTGCTCAGAGCCTTGGAAAGAGACACTGAGACTTGAAAAGGCTGTCTCCCAAGACTTTTTTTTTTTTTAAATTATTGTCTTATTTACCGAATCATGAAGAATGTACGCTAGTATTTCTCCAATGTATAATTATTTCTATTTTGAAGCAAAAAGAAAATTTAATGTATGACGGAATGTTATGGAACCATTACATTCCTCACTTACAGTTTGCATTCTCTGTATAACCTTGAATATTTTATTAGCCATGCTAGTTTGCTTTTCAAAATGCTATCTAATTGCTCAAAATAACCTCCAACATGCTTGCCAATTGAAAAAAGAAAGTTCCTGTATAGTTAAATAGGATCCAGAATTGTCAATCCTGGGTCGGTGTCTTTACTCTGTACATTGTTCTTATTACATTTGCACTTGGAAGATGTAATAGAGCCAATTAAAATTATATGCAATTTCCTGATGTTATAAAGGAAGCATGATTCTGAGGGAGTAAAATAGGGAAAGGTGGTTGCTAGGGACAACCAACAAAGAGGCAGTGAATTAACAGGTTCTCTTTCAAACATGGTACCAGTCAGATGGAAGGAGGGAAATTTAAAATCATTTCTTAGAGGAAAATCTCTTCCAGTGTTAGAGAGATTTTCATTAGGTTGGTATACCAAAGTGAACTTACAGGCCTCTTAGGGATCTCCTTAAGGAATTGCTGAGAAACAACTCTGGAGAGAGACCTACATCTGGTTAGATCAGAAAAGAAAACCTCAGAGTTCATGAGAGATTCTCTAAAAAGAGTGATGATAAACTTCTAGAGCTGAATAAAAATTAAGTAGGTCTATGCCGTAAGAAGGTTTCTCCTTAGAGTCCTCAGAGCAGTGTGAATCAATTGACATTATTTGTATTTTGTTTCAAAAAGACAGCATGTGTTTAAATATTGATGTTTAAGTTAATTTAAACTAGCTATTTGCATTATTTATGCATATGTACATTTTATATATTTTAAATAAGAAAACAGTTTGGAAATTCATGCTACTTTGTAATTTCCAAGAAATTTAGGGCTTGTGATTAAAACCCAAAATAAATCCACGATACTGTCACTGACTTGTGCTGAAGTTATTTAAGCTAAAGGGGTATTTTATCAAGTGGCTCTTTGAAGAGAAAAATGTGCGTGTTCTGTCAGTCTGTGGGTGAAAGCTTCTAGGAAATGTTTTTGTAGTGGCATTAGTACATGAGTCAAGTGATACATTTCTCTAATTTTTTTTTAAAGCAAAGGATTTTCTCTCCTGAATGGTGTGATTACTAATGTGATATGATAAACTGCCATTTCTCTCTTTGGTTTTAAGCACTGGGAAGCTTCCACTTAATTTAGTGTTCACTTACAACAGTCTTTTATATGGGGAGATGTAGGTCAAAGGACACGAAGTTGCAGCTCTGTAGGATGAATAAATCTAGAGATCTAACAAGCAGCATGAGGATTACAGTTAATAAGGACTATAGTTAAAATATGGTGCTGTATTCAGGATAGTTGCTATGAATATAAATTTTAGATGCTCTCACCAAAAAAAAAAGGAGAGTAGCTAAGTGAGATGATGGCTATGTTAATTTGCCTGACTAGCAACTATTTTTCTATGTAAATCAAAACATTGTGTGATCTGTCTTAAATATCTATAAAAAAAACTACAGCTCTTTAATTTTAGTAATGTGATGTGATAAAATTAACACATGAGAATAAAAATAAACTAGAACTCCATGAAACAGTCTTAGGTCATATTCCTCACTGTCTTGGAACCTGTTTAGACCACAACAAATACTTATTTTTTAAAAATTGGAGAAACTGTTCATAAAGAAATATGTATGTAATTATAGGTTTAGATTTTTTATTTTGGCCCAAATAAAACTCTACCAAATTACACATTTTATTTGGTAAATATCCATACCCCAGTTGGGGTAGCAGGCTTTATAAAAAAATGCTGAGCTGAAATTGTTGTGATAGGCAAGAGAGAATGAGATGAGTCCGTGTGGTGAGCAGATGAAGAAGAAAGCCCAGCTGTGCTCAGGTAAACAGAGGTGGCTGAAATTCAGCAGGTGGGGCAGAGGTCTATAGCTACTCTTGTCACGTGGTCCCTCTCTCCATGTGAAGGATGCTCTAAGGAGATCATCATATTCAAATGAGTAAACCATACGTAAGTTTTGAGATCCAGTTAGGATCTTTGAGAAACATCAGATGGAGAGTCTGGCAAGGGCATGAGGGATAACTAAAGGAGTTCATGGGGACTGGCCTTGACTTTAGTTAGACATGAAAGATTGTGTACTGTCTCCAGAACTATTTTCAGAGTTGTTGAATTTCCTGTTGACTTGGTGAGCTAGAGTCAACAAGCTAAAGGTTTTGGGTTACCTTTGTCACTTTTTCTGTTTTGAGGTCATTGTTTGGAGTAACCTTTTGACCTTGGAGAAGGTAGACTTTATTTACTTATAGAGGCATTTCCAAAGGATGATGTGGGTATCTACCAGTGATGACAGCCTGTTGTCATAATTAATTACTTTTCCTGACTCTCACCAGAGTTTAAGCCTACTAAAGAGCATAGAATATGGAGAAAGGGGAATCATCATCAAAATTGTTTATGTTTATTTTGGTCATGGCTTCCTATGCATAAACTATGTGGCTTGTTTTATAAGGTATCTCAAATCTCTCTTGGAATTGTGGCATAAATAATAAAGTGATTTTTAAATGTTGTTCATCTTTTTTATGGGTCAGAGAAAAAAAAAATCCTTCAAGTATTAAATCAGCTTTTTATGTGAAACTGGAGTGTACAGGAGCTATAGGGGATCTGTATTAATTTTTTAAAATTATGGACAAGCAGGAAGTGCTGGGGGTGGCCGGTTGTTGCAGTCTGATGTCGGGAGACAGAACGTCTTCACGAGAGGAGACGTTCCAGCAAAGTCCTGGCAGTGGAAGGAGAGTTCCAGGCTGAGGCCACTATAGGAAGAGAAAGGCTAGAGGCAGGAGTGTGCAGGGCTGCTGTGTCAAGACCACTGGGCTTAATGTAACTGGAGTGCACCAAGCAGGGGAAGGATGCAGGAGATGAGGTCAGAGGGTTCACTGGGGGCAAAGTGACCTGACCTTTGGGTCTCCACAAGACTGTCTTTACCATGAGTGAGGTGGGGAGTCATCGGAGTGTTTGGAAGCAGAGAAATGAGATGTTTTGACATGTTTTAGAAAGGATGATTCTGGCATCTGATTTGTCTCAGGAATACCTTTGGCTGCATGCAATAGGATATCTTATTTATAGTAATTTAAACAAATAGTGGGTCACTTTTCTCATTTTTCTCTTAAATGTAAGAGGTTTCTGGAATTGGTTCAGTTTTTCCACAGTTCCATCAGGGACCTAGGCTCTTTTTATCTTTCTTCTCCATCATGCTTCACTCATTGGCTTTTCTTCTTGTACTTTTGACCCCCTGGTTATAGGATGGCTACTACAGTTCCAGAAAGCACATCCATGCTCCAAGTAAAAAGAAGGAAAGGAAGTGCTAACCAATCTACTTGAAAAGTCTTGCCTCTGTGTTAAGATTAGCTGTAGCTATAAAGAAAGATGAGAGAGTTAAATATTTGCATTTCTTAACTCCTACAGAGAGGTAAGAAGGGGAGAAGGGAGTTAGGGGATTGTCATTGTTTGGATCTGGAATGTCCCCCAAAGGCTCCTGTGTTGAAGGCTTGGTCCCCAGTGCAGCAACATTCAGAGGTGGGGCTTTCAGGAAGTGATTGTATCGTGAGGGCTGTGACGTCATCAGTGAATTAATTCATTGATGGCTGAATGGTCTACTGGAAGGTGCTGGAAGCTCTCTGGGAGGGCAGGCATAGTGTGGGACGTAGGTCACAAGGGGCATACCCTAGAAGAGCTTTTCCTGTCTCTGTCTTCTTCCTTGGTCATCTGACTCTGCCCTCTCTGCATCCCCCTGACTTGAACTGAGCAGCTTTCCTCTGCCATACCCTTCCACCATGATGTTCTGCCTCGCCTCGTGCCTGGAGCAATGGAGTCAGTTAAACATAAACTGAAAACTCTGAAACCATGGGCCAAAATAAATCTCTCCTTCTGCAAGTTGTTTTTCGTAGGTATTTGTCACAGCAATGAAAAGCTGACTAACACAGGGATGGTGCTGGGCCAGTCAGTTTACAGTGTCTGACAGTCATGATTCACTATATCCGTGCTGCTGTGTCAGTTTACCACACTCTTTCAGATACATTTACTTTTGGGTCCAGTAATGATCTTCCGGGAAAGCCAGGAAGGGAGAGTATGCTCCATCTTAGAGACGAGAAAGCCCAGGCCAAGTGACTGCCTCATAGGTATTTTAATGACAGAACAGGGACCAAACATTGCTGATTTTTTCACTATATCCCGGTACCTAACTTTAGAATCATGTGGAAAGTCTTGACTCTGTCCTGGACACAAGCATTAACGTTTGCATTCAGCTTCTGTAAATGACAGACTCCTGGAGGGTTCCTGCTGTCTCTGAGAACTTAGAGACTATGGTTACCTTGTGTCTTTTCTCTGGTGCAGGAGAACTGAGCTCCCCAGGGCAATGCAGAAAGCCAAGGAGTAAGGAAAAGCATTATTCTTTGGAGGGAAGAGGAGGAGTCCTCCTTCTGACCTATGATACAGTGAAAGAATCCCTGAAATTCATGGATAGAATATGAAATGTCCTTGAATTTTCTACAGAAACCTTTAAAATGCACCCGAAGACCTCCCTCTGTAAAAGCAGTATATTTTCATTAATGCTATAATTCTTTTTATCAAAATAACAATTGTCTTGCCCTTTGGTTAAACCTATAGTTTTCTATGTAAGATATGTTTAAACTGGGTTTCCAAGTAGCTCTGAGAAGCAGAACAGCTGCACTCTGTGCCAGACGAGCGTTTTTCCTCCTGTCTGAGTAGATGCAGCTGGGAGAGGACTGTATTGCTGTTCAGATTCATTTTCTGTCCAGGTGTGCATTCACTCTTCCCTTGCACATGACTGATGCTGTTTTATCCAAGAGACCTTGGGACTGCAATAATTAATGACCCAAGGCTCCAACTTGGCTATGAAAGAATACAGCAATGCCCTCGTTTTAGGCATAAAGAATAAAAGTGGACAAAAATGATGAGGAATGGGAATTTTAGCTTATTTATGATCTGGAAATGCAAACTACACTTAATTCATACAACAGTATTATGAGATATTAGCATTTGGGTTTCCTTTCTGTTTTACAGAAAAAAAAAAAATCCTGAAATTTAGAGTTAGTTAAATTTCTTAGAGTTACAATTAGTAGTAAATAAAAAAAAAATTGGAATTTAGATGCAGGTCTCTTCTACTTGTGCAGTTACTAACAGTTTTCTGTAGGATCTTGGACATTCTGTCAAAAAATCAAGGGAAAAATTAGGAATAGTAGTGACATTCTAGGAGTTTCAGAGACTGTGTTCACAATGGGTAGTACCAAGATGTATCCTATAAATGGGATATGCCAGAGACTGCTTCAAGTTGGTGTTTGTTTCTCAAACTTGTGTGCTTAAAATCATATAAGGAATGTCTTTTAAAATTCAAGTTCTTGAGCTTCAACCCAAAGGTTCTGGTTAAGAAGGGGTGTGGAAGAGTCCAGAAATCTATAACTAAGAAAGCATCCAGATGCAGGTTTTCTGCAAATGATGTTTTTTGAGAAACATTGCTTACAATTGGAATTCTATAGCCAGAACCACAACAAGCATCCAGAGGCTTCCTGTCTAGCCTTCCTATCTAGGAATAATTAGGAAACAATCTGCCACATTTATCTCCAATGGTTACTTCCCCATATTTCCAGTTTGAACTCAAGCTAGCATTGAGAACTCAGCGACTGTATTGAAGAGGCAGAACAACACCTAATATTACAGAAGTGGAAAAAAATTCAAAAAGGAAAATGTTCAGTATGCCTCTCCCCCGCTTTGGATCTATAGTTTTTTTATTTCCCTTATCAATTCAGACATACTAGAAGGGCTTCTGAGGAGATGCTAAAAATATTGTTCTTGTCACCTCAGGCTTTGCATTCCCATTGCTCTTTCTTCTTGAATCCTCAGTCAAGAAAATGTCATGTTTTTTTGCCTCTGCCTGACAGGCATTAGGTTCTTGAGTTCTGAGTTTCTTTGGTGATAGGTTCTTGACGTTCTGGTCAAGTCTCCAAAATCCATGTTGAGGTCAAGCATTCAGGTCTCCTGGAGGGCAGTCTGACCCTATGTGGGGCTCAGGCTGTGCAGGGGCTCTATTTTAAATAGGGAGCTCAATCTGGCAATGAAAACAACAAAACAAAACAAAAAACACCCATGGCTGAAGCCTGACAATAAGTGTGTTCCTTCTTTCCACAAATGATTATTGAGGGGTTACTACTGATAGTCAGATGTGTGTCAGGTTCCAAGTAGATAAATAATTTATGATTAAAAGAATTGATTTAGAAAGTCACGTTTTGTTTCCACTGAAAACTTTTAAATTTGTTTACCTATTCTATATACGTTCTTAAAACATTAATAAATAATTCATTTTTGAACATTTTTATGTATGATGCCTGGAGAACTCTCTCTGTATTCAGGTCATGTGAAAAAGAATGTTAGAGCTAAGCATTAGACCAACTATGGGTCACATCTTGCTTCTGCTTCCTGTTAGCTAGGTGAACTCATCCAAGTTGTTTTCCCTCTCCAGACCCGCCCCCTTTATTTTTAATCTGCAGAGTATACTTTAAAGGATGTTTCTAAAGATTAAAGAAATACTGTAAGACATTTGGCACACATTTAGTGTTTAATAAATTTCAATTAGTGATATTATTGAGGTTTTTCAACTGCCCTTGAGGAACTGGGGATACAAATATGTCTTCATTTAAAAGGATGATGATTAGCAATGTGATGAATGCTGAAATCAGTCAGAGCAAAGCAGTGCTGTTGGAGGTTGAAGCAAGGAGAGGGGTTGGAGGAGCTTCACAGAGAACCAGTCCTGATGCTATGGTATAGGCAAGACTTACAACCATGCTTTTATTATTTGCACATTGTTCTTCATTGTCCGTACATTCCATTTTTAACAACACACATTGAGAGCTGTCCAAAACTTAAGTGGCAGAAGAAAAAGGGTAACTACTTCTGCAAGAGAAAGCCAATAATAGAATGAGACAGACAGCATTACCCTATGTACATGTATGATGACACAAATGGTATGACTCTACTTTGTGTACAAGAGAAACGATAGTGTTCTCCATTTGAGTACAATGAATCAAAATTTAAAAATTAAAAATTAAAGTTAAAAAAGAGAAAGCCAAAGACTATGTGATCATTTTCATGTAGGAATGTGGTTCTTGATGTCTCTAGTCCTTGAGCCATTTGGGGGAAAAATAAACAAATGGTACAAGACAACAAGAAAACTAGTGATAGGGTCTTTTTATTTTTGTCAAACTCACATACCTAACAGGGTCACAAGAAAAAAGTTTTGTTTAAATGTTGGTTAATAAATCAGTATGATTTCTCTATTTCCTTTTTGATTTGGCAAAGCCACCAATAAAAATAATTTTTGAGAATAAACAACTTATCTTGGATGGAAGGACTCATGACTTCTGAAGATATACCACCTGCATTATGGACAAGGTAATCACAAAATTTAGCATCCAAAATTGGACACTTTTGACAATCAAAGAGGATTCTCTATTAGCAAAAGCAGAAGGGTTGACCTGAACTGTCTTGGGAAAGTGGGACATATAGGCATGCTGACTGTGGTTTTTATTTATGAAATAATTCATTAGTCATTTATTAGTTAATACCAGAAATAAATCTATAGTTCCTGTAAAAAAAAAAATAAGCTTATAAGAACTCAGCCAGCCGAGTGCTGTGGTGCATACCTGTAATCCCAGCAACAGAGGGGACTGTGGCAGAAGGATTGCAAGTTCAAAGTCAGCTCAGCAACTTACTGAGAACCTATCTCAAAATGAAAAATAGAAAGGGGCTGGTGATGTGGCTCAGTGGTAAAGCACCCATGGGTTTAATCCCTAGTACCCAAATCAACAAACAAACAAACTCAGCCATGCACATGCTATAGGAAAGGTTAAGGGATTAAAATAAAAGGAAGAAATAAAAATCAATGTTTATTGAATGCTTATTTAGTAGGCATTATATCTCAGGCGTAGATAAAAAACTCACAGAGCTATGTTGATACCTCAAGGTTCCTTTGCTAGTAAGTAATAGACATAAATAAAACTTTAATTTCAAATTTGTCTTACTTGACTTTAACGGACTATATATCCACAGTTCTGGGCTAAAGCAGAATGATACATCATAATCGTCTTTAACTAAAAATTACAATTCTTAGAAAAATTCACAGTGTCTCAGAAATAGCATGAGCATTCAGAGGAAGAGGTAGATTGGCCATTTCCATGAAGGCTGGGATCCCTTTTCCTAGAACTCTTAAAAATATGGCAGAATTTCTTGCTTCAAGGCAATTTAGACAAAATTTAGAAAAGGATATGAACTGTTACTCATGTACACCAATGCCTTATTTTTCCTAGTCCTTTTCACTCCAGTGTCCAATTTTCTCAGAAACTGTTTTAAACCCTTATAAAAAAAACCTTGTGCTTTTTTCATAGTGATGCATTTTGATTTCTCAGATGGGTTCAGTAATAGCTGTGTCCACATGTGAGAGTCCACAAGGGTTATTTCATGATTCCCAACTTGAATCTGAGCCATTGAGTAATCTTGGGTCTTGCTCAAGCCAGAACCTGTGAGAAGGATGGTGGGGATGTTGCATGAATCTTGGAACAAGAATCTGCCCTCTGTGTTCAAGTCCAGAGTCAGGTATGCTCTGGCTCTGTGGTTGTGGACACATTACTTCCCTTCTCTGTATATGGTGGGTTTTAGGGGCATGTGACCTGCACAGTTGCACAGTCCCCATACTAAGGAGGGACCCAAGTTGCCCCACCTGTGTTTTATGTTGCCATCTTGAAATTTGTAATATTTTTTTAAACAAGGAACTCCCATGTTTTCATTTTGCCCTGTGTTTTTCAAATCAGGTAAACAGTTTTGTTTCTAAGCCTTAGTTTTTTTGTTTGTTTGTTTTTGTTTTTGTTTTTTCATTTGTAACACAGGAACAGTCATATTTTTTTCCTCTTAGGGTATGTAGGATTCTCCTAAGAAAGGATATGCCAGTGGAATTAGAATCAGGCAATGAGTTTAATCCAAAGTATTTATTAAAAAGGAAAGTTGAATGTGATTATCACATGATGTTCATTTCTTATGTTGTTTTTTGTCCTAGCTTGCCCTGGGTAGGAAGGACAAAAATTGAAGTGTTCGTTTAAATTAACACATGTAGGAGAGTTTGTGAGCACAAGGTAGCCTTGTTTTGGAATTGCGGTCAGGCAATATGGTATGAAGACTTTTGTGTCTTGCTTCAGTAAAGCTGGGCACAGTGTTGGTGTGGTATCAGCACCATAGCTTGGGAGATTGGCATGGCTAAGTGCCAGGAGCAGCAGCAACAGTGGAGGTAAAGTTCCCTTTTTGTCTTTGAATTTCCCTTGTTTTTGTTTTGCAGTGCTGGGGATTGAGCAAAGGGCTTTGCACATGCTAGGCAAGGGCTCCACCAATGAGTACATCCCCAGTCCTCCCTTCCAGATTTTGAGGTATCTCAGGGAGCCAAATAGCAGACACACCCACTGCCACTCCCACCACCAAAATAAACTGACGTCTGAAGAGGAAAACAAAGGAGATGGCAGGTGCCAGGTGGTTCCTCAGGTGCTGTATTAAAAACACATGTGAGACATTTCCTGCATTCCTTGAAAAATACCTGGATTTTGTAAGGTACTTTAAAAGGTTGTGAGCAAATGACATTAGAGAAATGTGGGTTGTTGATAAAATTAGACCTGTCTTGCATTCTGAGTTTGTGTGGCCTGTGACATCAAAGTTACCTTGACATATGAGCTTCTTTTTCTTTTAATTAGTGATGGGAAGAATTGAATTTTAGTTACATAGAAAGCAATATAACATTCAAGGAAATTGTAACTTGAACACTAAATGCAAGGGAAAAGCAATCCTTAATAAAATGTTTACTAATTCATCTCTTCTTTATAAAAATAATAATGATTATTATTGTGGTGTTAGAAGGATTTTCATGTCTTGCTCATACCTGTCAGCTTATGAAGTTGAAAGCTATTTAGTACATGGGATATTCTGTTTGTGATCCTATGCTTACAGGGTAGATTTAAATATGGGTAGCAAATCAGCAGAGTTACCCAATTAGTTGGTGCCATTATGTATTTGAATAATCAGTGTCCACACAACAATATGTTAATTTCTGATTATGCATGGATAAAAATAGTTGTCCCTTTAATAATTGAACTTTGGTATAATAAATATAGCCCTTTGAGAACAGCGATGGATAAAGAACAAATGGTGGACTCATTGTAGCAGGTTGTAAAATGACAAATCCAAAGAGGAATATTAAAAAACAAAACAAAACAGCTATTTCTAGAAGCAGGGAAGGTAAAGATGGACCTTAAACTATTGATTTGACACTTTGTGTAATTAAAAAAAAAAGGGGCCAAATTAAGAAGCAGGTTTCTCCGTCTGTCGAGCCTGCCACGGAGAAGAAATATGCCACTTAACAAGTACCTTGCCCAGGTGTTTTGTTCCTACCAGCTGGCAACTACAGGATGCGGTTCCATCTCATACTCATCAGGAGACATTACAAGAAGTTCCTGGGGAGTTAACAAATAGAAGCTATCTCCAGGCATGCTCAGCAGGACTGAAGCTTTAATATTCTTAACCTGCTGAAAGCAGTGAAAAATGTTCATTAAAACAGTCGTGCAAATGAGTCACGTTGATGTGGCTTTCCTAACCTGTGTTTCTTTACTGTCTGATACTCCAAGGCTGACATTTCCACAGGTATAGGCTGCTGCATACAGATCAAGAACGCTGAAGTTTTGCAAAATGTACTAAGCTTTATTTTCATTGAATATTTGAACCATCTTAGTTTATACCCTATGTAAGAATGTTTGCCAAAAAGAACACTCTCTCTCTTTTTTTTCCCCTCTTATCTTTGAATAGTCTGAGCTAAATTCATTCCTTAGAAGCATAAATAACGACTGGAACTAATACATTTTTCCAGTCTTTTGAGTGACCAAACAATATAATGTAAATTTTGGCTCTGAACTTGGTTATTTCACTTCACTGTTGTGTTGATCTGAAGGGAAAGACTTCTAGAAGATTTTGCTCTCACTTTGAAATACCATCTGTTCAATTGCTAAATTATATCCTGAGTTTTGTTTTTTTCTTCTTCTTTTTTCTTCCTTCCTTTCTTCCTTCCTTCCTCCCTCCCTCCCTCCCTCCCTCCCTCCCTTCCTTCCTTGCTTCCTTCCTTCTGCATGAAGGGGTTACTTTCTAAGAACAACTTAGAAGCATCAAGATCATTTCACCTGAAGTCGTGACCTTGAAAAGGATTAGAAATGTTACTGCTTCATGATTTTGTCAGAGTTCTTCCAAACTAAACAAATGATTTCAACAACATAACTATTATTACTTGTGCTGACAGTTCTAGTTTCTCGGTTCATACCTGTCTTTTCTTATTCATTGAAAATATTTTTCTCTGATCCTGAAATATGTCCTGATAAATTCTCTGATCCTGAAATATGTTGTTGTACTTATATTATACAAAGAGGAAAAAAAAAAAAAAACATTATTTCTTTGACATTCTCTACAAGCAAGTAACTCAAAAGAAATGTAAAAACCAAGAGACAGAATTCAGAAAGGAAAATTACAGGAATTAAATAATCATAACTTTTGTGTTGATGATAAAAACTCAGAAAAAGGAAATGGTATAATTATTCAAAATGTTTAATTTTGAGAAATAGAACACCATTTGTTTGAAAGACATTTTCATATTATTAGCATTTCTTTTTTCTTTTTTTTTCTCCATCCAATATTGTTCAGGATCATGCCTTTGGCACAGAAAGATATGCCAACTATTCAGAAATATTTCAGATCCCATGGAATTATTTCATTTCTTAATAAAATTGTATTCATTAATTGGAGTTGGCTCAGTTGGCTGAGAATAGAGATCATGGAACAAACATGACATAGATCTTTCACATCCTAGGAAAACTGATTCTCTGCCGCTGGGTACACCATCTTGTTCATCCATGGTGGATCCTTTGCAGTAGAGGAATTACTTTGTGAGCAGCTCAAGAGCTGATATGTGATTAAATAAACCATAGAGTAGGCTCTTGGGGGTTCCACTTGTAATGTGGTTGTCCTTACTCATCGATCATTTCCTTTTCTGTAGTTTTAGTAACTCTTGTCAATCATAGTCTAAAAAGGACAAATGGTAAATAACAGAAATAAACAATTCCTAAATTATAAATCGTGCATTATTCTAGTAGTGTGGTGAGATCTTATGCCATCCCACTCTGTCCTGCCTTTTATCATCCTTCTGTTTTGTGTATTCATGCTGTATGTACTACCTGCCCATTAGTTACTTAATGGGTGTCTCAGGTATAGATCAGTTGTCACAGTATTGCAGAGCTTGTGTTCAAGTAACCCTTAATGTCCCCCCCCCAAAAAAAAAAAAAAAAAACGTGAAGCAAAGGAAACATCAGGACATAAAACATGGAAGGACAGATTAACTATGGTGCTATGTGGCAATGCTGCAGGGCATACAGACAAAAGAAAAAAAAGTATATATAGGATTCAGTACTGTACTTCGTTTTGGGCATCCACTGGGGATCTTTGAAAGCATACCCATGGATAAGGAAGGACTACTATTTGTTTTGCTTTTGCATATTTAAAAATATATGAAGATATGTTGAACAAGATCTGATGAACTAGTAAGATAAGATTTTATGAGATAGAGAGAAGACAAACTATAAACTTCTTGAACCTCAAAGAGATACAATTTAAAATGAACTCAAATTAAGTACATTAAAAGGAGTCTTTCTCTGAATATATATGCAAGCAATATCATAGAACTTGTAACATTATATTAGAATTGGGCATATACTTATATTCCTGTAACTCAAGAGGCTGAGGCTAGAGGATTGCAAGTACCAGGCCAGCTTTGACAACTTAAAGAAAAGGGGTGGTGGTGACTGGGGATTGAGCCCAGTGGCAGAATGCCCCTGGGCTCAATCCCCAGTACACACACACACACACACACACACAAACACACATGAAATAAACACAAAATTCTTTTTTCATCATGCATAAAGGTGATTTTTTTTTAAAGGAACAGTTCCAAAAGAGAATAACTTCATGTTTTTAAGTTGGGGTTGGCAAATCATGGATTATGGGACAGATTTCTCCCTTCACCTGGTATGGTCCATGAGCTAAGAATGATTTTTGCATTTTTAAATGGTTGGAGAAAACTCAAAAGAATACTATCTTATGATGAATGAAAATTTGAAATTTAAATTACATTACCCATAAAGTTTTATTGAATCACAGCCATGCTCATTTGTTTATGTATTGTGTGATATATATTGCCTTATATATAACTGCTTTTGTGCCACAATTGCAGGATAGAGTTGTGGCAACAGAGACAAAGCCTAAAACACTTATTGCCTGGCCCTTTACAGAAGAAGTTTGCCAACTCCTCTTCTAAATTTTTCAGTTATTTATTTATTTATTTATTTGGTGCCAGAGATTGAACTTAGACCACTTGCACTAGACCACTGAGCCACATCCCAAGTCCTATTTTGTATTTTATTTAGAGACAGGGTCTCACTGAGTTGTTAGCACTTTGCTTTTGATGAGGCTGGTTTTGAACTTGTGTCTTAGTCTAAAATTTTTCATTTCATTTTTATTTTTGATATACAATTGCAAAATTAAAAAGTAAGTGGCATTTATGATTAAATTGAACTTTATGTTATTGTTATATCTGCTCTAGTGTGTGAAGACATAGTTGTCACAGGTTTGGTTGAACCATAGCATTATTTTCCAGTGGCAATTTTATGACATGTAATAGGTTCCCAAAAATATTTTTTTAAGGAGTGGAAGAACAAATTGACACATAAGTCTGAAAAATATGGGTTCTTAAAGAGTAGTTCATTTTGGCCATCTACTTTTTTGTTCTAATTTAGTTTAAACTGTAGTTTTGAAGACTATGATTAGAATATTTGTCATGTCCCTGAAGTAATCAATAGACATAAATTTGAAAACAATGCATTTGTGGAATCACAGTATATTTGTGCATGATTTAACTCTGTTATATGTAATCCTAATTAGATGCATGGTATTCTAGTGTTTCATGTCACCAATTCATTTCTTCTGGTTGCTTTGTGCCGTGCAGTATTAAAAATATATGCAAATCTCTAAGATTATTTGCACAGAAAGACAGAAGCGTCTGTGATCTGTGATCATTCATTTTTACATAAAGAAATTGATTTGCAGAGAATCAATAATTAGTTTGCCTGGAATATAAATCTGAGATTTCTTCTGTAAACTGGTTTTCTTCTGGTAGTCTCTTAAGTTCTGAGTTTGAGGCTTCCATTATTGATTTTAATTATTTTTAAAGTTAATGACTCCCTTGGGGTTTCTTTTGAGACTGGAGTAAGTTCAACATGCAAAACTTCTGACGAAGTTAGTAAACAAATAAATCCTAAATCTCATCAAGCAGGTTATTGTACTGAAAGCCTTATAAATTAGAAACATGGTGTCCCACAATTCTATTAATAAAAACACATTAGCATAATTTAATGTCACATATACAAAATTAGGTTTCAGAGCCAGAACCAGAATCATTGTGAGAGGGAGTTGTATAAATCATAATGTGAGGAACTTTTAAAACCATTTAAAACAGACAGGTACATCAGAAGAACTTCTCTAAGTAAAGAATGTGAAAATATTAGCTTAATTTTAATGAAACATTAAGCTGTGTAATTGAGATGTAAGATTATTTCAATGAAAGGACCATATTGTTCATCTATAAAATAAATAGAATAATTCTATTAGAATGATGTTGATACTATAGAAATCTTTATACTGTTTGATATAAAACAAAATTACATTCATATCATTAATAAGTATGAAGTCATGTTTATTAATAGTACAGAAAATTTGTAAGGATTTAATAATTAACATTTTTAAGAGTCTTTAACTTTGTCCAAATTCAACATTTTTTTCATTAGGAATATATAAAATATAACTTATGCTACTGACCATTTTAAATAGCCTCTAATTGTGTATAAAGGAAGTCTTATCTACAGGTTCTATAGCTCCTATTTTCTATAGGTTTTCTATTCTAAGTCACTCTATCTGTAGAGATACAGACAAGTATATTCTTAAATCTTTTTCTTATAAACTAAATAGTAAATACCATGCTACCTTTTCCTCTTATGGTTTTTAGAAACACACATAAATGATTAATACAATGGATTTGAGGCAAATATGTTACATGACCATACTTTCTAGGAAGTATAGGATAAAGAGTAGAAATAATTACAACTATAAAATAATAATTATGTAACATTATGTAACATAATTATGTAACATAATTGTGTAACATTACATATAAATAATTGAAGTCATTGAATATACACATTCATAAATGCAGTTCTGTACCATGTAACACTTGGGTCAATGATGAGTCTCCTATGTGATGTTAGTCTCATATGACCTGGGTAAGTAGTAGGCTTCAACATCTAGGCCAGTACAAGTACACTCGATGGTGTTTGCACAACCATGAAATTGCCTTACAATGCACTTTTTAGAATGTATATATTTATTCTGTCTATGGCAATATTCCATCCGATTCACATCCTCACTGACATTTGGTATTTTTAGACTTCTTAGTGTCAATCTGTGGACATGAAATAATACAATTTTGTCCTAATTTTAATATTCTTGATTATCAATGAGACTGAACATTTAAAAATATTTTATTACTATCACTTTTTTTTATGAAATGCCTTTTTTCTTGTCATATATTTTGCCTATTTTCCATTGGATTTTTTTCTGTTGATTTATATTAGACTCATCTTCCTGAATAAAACATTATTCTTTTTTTTTCATTTTTCCACATTTTTATTGGTGCATTATTTGTACATAATGCATTTTGATAAATCATACATAAATGGAATATAATTTCTCATTTTTCTGATTGTACATATTGTAGGATCACATTAGTCATGCAGTCATATATGTATGTGAGGTAATAATGTCTGTTTCATTCTACTATCCTTCCTACCCACATGCCCCTTCCCTTCCCTTCATTCCCCTCTACCTAATCTAAAATAACTCTATTCTTCCCTATCAATGCCCTTCCCCCCTGAAAATATTCAGCCTTTGATTTTTTGGGTTTGACTTATTCCACTTAGCACGATATTCTCCAACTCCAACCATTTACTAGCCAATGCCCTAATGTAATTCTTAACATTATTCTTAAAAGTAAAAACACCCTAAACAAACAAATAAAAAAAACCTAAAAAAAAAACCAGCAAAATACTTTGAATATAATAGAATTTCAAAATATGGAAATGCTCTAAAGCAATAAATATTATTTATTTAAGATGATCTCCAATAAGAAAATGCTTGACTTTTGCAAAATATTGTGTTTAAAATTAGACAACAGATTAAATCATATTTAGGTACTTAGAATATTTATGTTTTTTTTAACCCAAAATTAAGAGTGATTCTTTATCCTAAGACCTTGAGATTCTAATCGGTGGGATAAATTGAGGGAACTTTTATTTCTTATTATTTAATCATCATGTTACACTTGAACTTTGTTTGGAAAGACTTCCAATATCAATGAAATTAAAAAGTTCAGTGTGGCATCTACTTTTGCTATTGCTACCTTACTGTATTTTTTTTTTAATGTCCTGACTAGTAGTATATCCTTGTGCCAATAAAACATATCAATATAAAAGATATTTAAATATCATTTTCCTAATGATTTAAAATACAAATTTAAACACTGATTGTTTCCAAAGTGATATTTCAACTGTAAGAGGTCAGTTTGTTATTTAAACTGTGAGTTTTCCCTGTGTGTTATCTTTTATTCTTTCCTCTTCTGTATCAGGAAAGGTCACTGCGTGGGGATAATTATCACTTCCTCTTTTCTGCCTGTTGAGATGGCTTGAATTCCGAAGACCTGTCCTTTCCAGTGCTCCTTCCTGGCTCTCCGGCCCTCATGCTAAGCATAGTTTACTTGTTGACTTCCTATGTTTATAGTGACTTACAATGACCCTTTGGGGTTCCTGCTGAATATATTCTAGTGCTGCCTGCCTGAATAAAAGAGCATTCTGTCCTCCTGGTATCATCAGACATTTAAACCTGCTCTCTCCAGGTAGGGTAAAAGTGTCTTTTACATCCGGTTTCTGAAGAATAAGAAACTTATAGGGGAGGACTTCCCTGTGACCTTTGCATCTTTGCATCATCTAAAATAAGCAGATTTCCTGAAGATCACATTGAACTGTGAAGTTTAAATGAGAATTGTGTCTGATATGTAGTAAACATTCATTAAATGCTACCAAGGAAGAAAATGATGTTGATTTTGTATTTGTTAGGACACTTTACATTTTGCTATTAAATAAGGCCATGTTATTAAAACTATTTGTTTTAACATAAGGACATCTTTCACAGTGTTTTGGGAGGCTACTTTTGTACTTGGTTTATTTCTTATAATCAGCTAAAATTAATTTGACAGAGACTTTGCATCATTTATTTACCATATTGCCTGAAAAATGCTTTACGTATCTAATATGTGGCCAATAAATATAGTTCTGATTAAATTAGTAATCGATAACCAGGGCATCTTTATCATATGACTATAGATTGAAGAAATGTAAAAGAACAAAAAAGGTGGGCAGTAGAAACATAACAAGTACTCATTACACTTAAATAAGAATCATGGTTATGAAGCCATTAGCATTTCAAGGTGGCTAGAGGTTCTGGGCACTCTGACATGATGATTGTCTGGTTCACTATCACCAAATTATCCCTAGGGAGCTGGATCCAAGTGCACACTCAAGAACATGCCACCTTCAGCTCCCTCCTTCCTGGGTTCAAAGGTCCTTGTATAACAGCGCAGAAAATTGAGAGTGATAGTTTAGAGGAAAGCATAATATGTCCTTGAACCTGTGCAAGGTAGTTTCTAATAATAAACTTTAGCCCTTAGATGTTACGTTGTTTAAACCATATTAGTTTGAAATTCTGTAACTTCTCATTGGAAGAAAAAAATGATCTTTAGTATCCCTGTGCCTAATCATTCCTGGACATAATAATTAAAAAATGCATGAAAATACTGTCCCTTTGGTCCCACTTTTGCAGGTATCTTCCCAAAGAGGAGAAAGAAGAAATAAAGTACAGCTCCTGTTAAAAGTAAAGTTCCTCTTAGAATTGTAACTTCTTCTAGAGTCACAGTTGAGAGAGAGAGAGAATGAGAGAGAGAGAGAGAAACAGTTTTTAAATTGAATGATGTTTTTCTCCTTTACTAAAGTTTTCCTCTTATAAGTCATCTAAGGACATTTTTCTCTCAACAATGAGTTTTAACAAAGTGTAGTGATCCAGAAAGTGAACAATGGAGAACAATGCTAGTCTCTGCCATAGCTTCTATTCCAGTGGATGCTGAATGTTTAAAATGCTTTGGCTCAGAGACTCCTGGATGTTGCTTCCAACTCTTCCATCTTGCTGGCATCTACTTTTGTCCAGTTTTCCATTTAAGAACTAGGTTGGTTCTGCATGCTGACTTTGAACTCCAGTTCTATTCAGAAACAGACCTAAATGACTTTCTCTGCTTTGCACTCAAATTCCAAACAAACATCTATTTGGAGAGATCAGAGATTCAAATGGTTGGGGACACCTTACAAGTTGTTCTGCTGCGTATTTGAGATTTTGGTAGATTCTTTCATTATCAAACAAAATACCAAAGCTCAATTTTTAAAAATATTTTTTATTTAGCAGTGTAATACATGTAGGCCAAACAATATTTACAGCTTATATTACAACCAACAGGATCAATTTCCTAAGGACAACAATTTTTATCTGATTTTAATTAAATTAACACTGACTTATTTATTTTATGACTTTACAAATAATGTTGGTAGAAAATTATGATGCCTTTTTTTCGTATATAGTAGCCCCCTCTTTCTGAAGGGAGCTACATTCCAAGACCCCTAGTGGATGGATAGTACTGAACCTTACATATACTGCTTTTTCCTATGTTAAAGTTTAACTTATAAATTGGGTATAGAAAGAGATTAACAATAGATAATAGTAGGACAGTTATAACAACATAATGGAATATAAATTGAGCTCATACTCAGTCTCTCATCTGTTAAGGTCGGGTAGCACATACAGAATGGATTTACTGGACAAAGGGATGGTTCACATCCCAGGTAGGACAGAACAGGATGTTGTGAGATTTCATTATGCTGCACTACTCAGAATAACAGTTTAAAGGTTTTGAATTGTTTCTTGCTGAAATGTTCCATTAAGATTTTTGAACTGAAGTTGACCTCTGGTGACTGAACCTGCAGAAAATGATACCAAGATTAAGGAGAGACTACTGTACACATTAACCATCAAAGATCTATTCCTATCCTAATTCATTTCTTTTGTCTGTACTACATGATTAGTACATTTAGTTTCAAATTATACCTAATTATATTACTACCTTTACAAAAGAAAATTGCTCAATTGGAATTTTAATCAGCATGTCATATTGCTCTATAAAATACTCTCTTATTTGCTAATTAGTTCAAGGTTTTTTGTGTGGCAAGCATGTTGGACTTTCCTTGTATATGCCTTAGAACAACATGCTAAAAGTATAAAAAGCACTCCATAGTGCCATAGTTGATATAACAGAACTTGCCATCCTTTTTCTTTCTGTCTTGTTATTTTTAAGTCAATAAGTTAACAAATGTGTACTATTCAAAAATATTTGTCTCCAATCTACACAGATATTTATTGGAGGAGCAAATATGAGCTTTGTTTGCTTAAAAGTGCATTTAAGGAACTCTAAACATATGTTGTAAAAAAGTAGTTCTCAAACTTTTTTGTCACTGGAACTTCTTTATATTCTTAAAATTTATCAAGGACCCTAATGATTTACTTTAGAAAATTTGAGAAAACAAAGCATGCCATTCAAGCATGCCATTCTATCAGCTGATAGAGTAATGATGTCAGAATATACTACTTGGTCTCTGGAAAACTCCCTTGTAACTTGAGATACAAAAGTCAAAAAGTCAAAGAATGATTTAGTTTGGTTATATAAATAGTTTTGTTGTTGCAGAAACAAAAGAGCCTCTGTATCTCTAGGACCTTTTCTGACAACACATTAGGAACTGCTGTATAAAACACAAAGAGGTAATAAAAAGGAATAGGTATAGAATAACTTAAAGTTTGCAGAGTGGGTTTACAATTTTTTTCTCCTTTCTTCTCTCAATAATATTGTGAGATTACAATTATCTCATTTCATAGATAAGAAAAACTTACGTTCATGGAAATTACATGATTGACTCATGGGTGTTCCACTAGTAATATTAAACTCAAATCTTCTAATTTCAGAGCCTGTGGTTTTTCCATGGCAATATATTTCCCTTCATACTTGACAATCTAAAAGTTCTCCATAAAACAAGCTTTGCTGAGTTAAACCTGTTGAAAACGGAGTTTGAAATGAAACTGGATTCTCTGCTTCTGTTGGATGGTGGAGTCTGCGTAAGCTGTGAATCTCTACCAAGTCTTCTGCTACCATTAAGTGGTATGTTGCAGCTCTCAGTGTTGCAGCTCTAAATTGGAGCAGTGCCTTACAGCGTTGCAATAGACTCCACCAGCTCACTGCTAACTTCTTTCCAGGTTCTTGTCTTACAGATCTGAAGAATGAAATTCATGGGATAATGGAAGGCCAGAGTGAAAGGACTAGGATTTATTCAAGTGTGAATAGAAACAGACCTCTTGCAAGGGCAGGGGGGACCACCAGGGGGTGACCCTTTCAATGTGCTACTCTAGGGGTTTATACAGCACTTAGGTCAACACTATTGGTCCACACTTAGGCTAAGCAGCATTAGAAAAACACCAATGTTCTTGGTTAACTCTTGAGTCTGAATTTCCATTCAGATCTATCCCACTTCCCTTTCCCTTAGGCTCAAGGGTAACCTGAAGATTTGGGGAGTCTTCCTCAGATGGATCCTGGGTAGTTATGGGAATATACCTATTATAAACTGTAATTCTGCCAGAGTTCTTTGGACTCTTAGGAGAGGCCATGGTTTGTACCTGGTATACACCAGTCGGTGTCTCTGCTTACCTGCACAGACTTGCCAAGCCTTCCTGGGCTCAACTGTTGCCCCCAGCTAGACTGAAATAGCCAGCAGCCAGGAGCAAAAATATCAAAACCATTTGCCTGGGAGCTGGCCCTAGTGTATTTGACTCTTTGGAGAACTGTACTTTCTGTACTGTCTTTAAGCCTTAACCTTTGGGCAAATCAAAATGACAGCACCTGTACTCCCTGTAAATCAAAAGGGACAGGGTCAAAGACCATTCTTTTTCCTGGTTGCTGCTCAGGGCTTTGATTCTTAAAGTATTAAACATGAAGAAAATATGGATCACAGGTGTAAGGGATACAAGTATGTGTTGGGTAAGGAACTATAAATAACAATGTTAAATGTTCTTTGAAAAGAATGAAAAGGAAGGCTGAATTTATAGAGATGGTATAAAAAGCTCTATGATGATCTTTTCTCCGCAGTAAACTGATCTAGTTAGATGAAATAAAAGGACTGCTTTGTTGAAATTAAAAACAGTGAAATTTTCTAAACTATATCTTTCATTGTTTTACTTATCTGCTAAAAAATGGGCAAAGCAAATTGAATCACAACTACCACAGAGCTCTCCTGTGTGGACTGGGGAAGAGAAAGTTCCTCTTTTTTCACTTGGTATTTAGGGACTGTGATAGTCTTGTTGCAAACTCAGAACTACCTATTCCACTTGGTCTTCACTTACCCAAAAGAGCCCCCACCAATGTAAGCCAGGTCGACTTGAATATTTTCCCACTCATAGATTCACATTTCTGTGCTTTTTGCTCATGTGTCTCTCTCAGCTTAGAGTACTCTTCTCTCCTTCCCTTTCCTCATGATTTTTCCCATTCTTCTAGCCTTTCTTTACCACTGCTCTCTTTACCTCTCGTCTCTAATTTTGTAGAGTAAGGGCTGGCAAACGTTTTCTGTACAGACAGTAAACATTTAGACTTGGTAGACCATAGGTCCCTGTTGGAACTACTCAATTCTACTGTGGTAGAACAAAAGCATCCTTGATCCAATAAAATTATCTATGGATGTTTTATAATAATTATTTACAAAGAGCTATAGTTTTCCAATCCTTGTTGTAGAACATCCCGAGATTAGTTATACTTGCCAAAATACAGTCTTATCAACGTAATTGTAATTAACAATACTTATTGTGTACTATCTTATTTTTTTACCCAATACTTGTGCAACAAGACTCAGAGTTTTATGAAGACAACTTTATCATTCTTTATATTCTACACATCAATCCCATTATGTTAAGTGGAGTGTGTTCAATGTGTTCAGATATTTGTGGTTGACTTAAACACCACTTAAAGACAAGAAAAACACTTGATCTCTCTTTACTTTCTTTTTGTTTATGCACTAATTCTTGGACTTGTGTTTATATGTTGTTGTTTTTTTTTTTTAGCTCAGTGCAAGCATGGGCTCATGCTGAGATACAGTGTATTACTTCTTTATGTTAAGATATATGGTGAAACAGATCAGGATAAATGTTTTAAAGTGTGTCCTAGAAAAAAAATAAAAAACTTTATGACTTATTTGCTGACAGAATGGTTATGATGAGGCCTTTTGCTTAGCCTTCCAATATAGCACTCAATTCTTAGGAGAATAAAGTACCATGGGTTAGCCTTCTGATAGAAAGCCTGCTGAGTTTTACCATTTAATAAAATAGTGTACACAGTGTAATTTGTACAATGTCAAATTTCAAAGAACAATTTATAACAATAATGTTTCTATTTACAGCATGCCACTAAGGAAGGGACAATAAAATGTCAGGTTTGACAATGTCCACTGATTGATATTGAGGTCAGAAAGGAAATACTTCTGTTCTCAGCTTTGCACAGTCCATTGGCACAACAGAGGGCAGAATACAATCAACTTTCCATTCTTTTTAAAATTCAGGGCTTTTGAAAGGACAGTAGTCTTGATGTCATCGTTATTCAAGAGAAGCTGTATTATAAAACAGAAACAATTGAAAATTGCATGTTTCCAGTTTATTTTCTGTTGGACTAGAAAAACGTCTGATAAATATAGTCCAGTTATCAGTTTTTATTCATACTGTGTCATAACCATCTATTTGGCTATGTTAACTGTTTATTGCAAATACTACACCCACATGTTCTGGTGGTATAGATGGGGCCAGAGAAGATTTATTATAAGTTATGAGATTTGTGGAACTGATGAGGGGGAAAAGGCATAGCCATTTCTGGTGACATGAGAAGATGCTAAATTCAGATGCTTCATCTTGGAATATGAATTAGCATGGTTCACTGTTATGCTGATCATAGTGAAGAATCTGATATGTGCCAGCTATTTCTCTTTATAATAAAATAACACAGAGCTAAGAATAGAAATAAATCATTCTCTTACTAGTGCGTGGGATGACATGTTCATCTTGTGTAGGCATTTATTACATTCTAGATTCTTCACACGTTGATAAGGTCATAGAATTTCTGAAAGTGCATTTTTCACCCTCTGGCAGGGTGTTGCTTTAAAAAAGGAAAGTAGTGAGCGAATGAGCTCAGCACAGTGGTCTGAGCACAAAGCAGAGCTTGAAACCTAGAACTAGGAATTTCCTAAGTGGCATGCAAGTAGATCACACTTTGCCTAGGAGACGGAAGATAAAGTACTTTAATGATGTCTTAGGTTGTATGAGTCAGCTTTTCATCTCTGTGACCAAAATAACCAATAAGAACAACTTAGAAGGGGAAAAATTTATTTTGGTTTACAGTTTCAAAATTTCAGTTCATGGTGGGCTGACTTCATTGTTCTGGACCCAAGGTTAGGCAGAACATCACAGCAAAAGGATGTGGTGAAGGAGCACTTCTCTGTTCATGGCAGTCAGAAAACAGAGAGAGAAAGGGGATGGGGATGCAAGGAAGATGTACCCTATCAGGGCATGACCCCATTGACCCACCTCCTTCAGTCATACCCCATCTGCCTACAGTTACCACCCAGTTAGTCCATTCAAACTAAGATGCAATGATTTTGTTATGGCTCTCATAATGCAATCATTTACCTCCTGAATTAACAGAGGAGCTTTTGAAGAATACCTCAGATCTAAACCATAGCAGATATAGATGGCACAAACTTTATTTCTGTCTTGAGAATATCCAGAGGCATTGAAATAACATTATCTATTGCCCTACATATAGAAGTAATACTTCCAAAGGAATACCCATGTTTAAACCAACTCACAGGAATAAAAATAATGAACTCAGGTAAAAGCAGCCATACCCTGTAGAAAACCAGAAACCTACTGAGAGGCAGAGTGGAGAGAGAGGGAGAACTCCTATATGCAAGAACTTCTGCAGTCTCCATTAGAAATAGGGAGGTTGAGCACTAGTTATTCATTCTTCTACTAAGAAGAATTACTAAATTGAGCTCCATTTCTATGCCAGATGGTAGAATATCAAGACATACAGAGCCCTGTGCAGACAGAGCATAGATTACAGAGAAATACCTTTGTGATTATTTCCTTAAGTGCTATAAGGAGAAGTACAAAGGTTTTGAAAATCTGTAATAAGGGAAATTGACCTGACCTAGTTTGAAGTAAAGCAATGACATTTAAGTTGCAATCAGAAGGATAACTAAACATTGAACTGTAGTGATACATGCATACCTGTGTTTATAGAAGCAGAATTCACAATAACCAAACTATGGACCCAGTCTATGTGTCCATCAATAGGTGAGTGGATAAAAAAATGTAGCATTCATACACAATGGAGTTTTAATCCACCATAAAGAAAAATGAAATCATGTCATTTGCAGGAAAATGGATGTAACTTGAGAATATGAAATAAGCCAAACTTAGAAAGTCAAAGGTCATATGTTTTCTCTCATATGTGAAAATTAAGAAAAAGGAAAAGTGGGGGAATCTCTTGAAAATTGAAGTGAGATCAAAAAATTGGGGGAAAGGGACCAGGAGGAGAGAGAATGGAAGGGAAAGAGGAAATACTGGGGAATGATGTTGACCAAATTATATTGTTATGTTGTGTGCATATATGAATATATAACAATATGTACAACTATATGTATAACCATATGTACAACTATAATGAACCAATAAAAATATGGAAAAGTAACAAAAAATACAATTGATCCTTTGGAAAAAAAAGAAGGATCACTAGAAATGAAACTGGGAATGGGATGTGGAGCGGGGGTAAGTGTTTCAGAGAGAGGGAAACAGACTGAAAGTTTGAGTGAGTGTTGGTAAAGTTCTGGATTTGTAAGAACACTGGTGTGACTTGGAGTTGGATTAAACTAAGTCATATTTATTTTTCAAAGAAAAAGTAGCATCAGAATTTCTCACATTATTCAAATGAAATTGTATGTCCCCAGCTCCTCACAATATAAAGTCAGACTCTTTTCTCTAACTTTGGTATTTTTACTTTCATTATTCCTATCTTTATAACTATTATCATTGCTCTTTTTTTAACATTATAAAGTGTTTTGACATAATTCTTTGCTTATTTTCTCACAATTGATAGGAACAAGTATCACAGTGTACAGGATTCCTTCTCAAGGAGGATGAAGGGCATTAGCACAAACCTCACAGTTCTGTTCTAGAATAATTGAATATTTACAGGGATAATCGCACAGACAATAATACAAATCCTGTTTGATTTCTCAGTATAACCATGGGAGTCTCCTTTTTTTATTTTTAATTTCTAAGAAGTTATAAATCATATCACTGAGAATCCTGTTTTATTGAATAGCATTATATAGATCTTTTAAGCAATGTCATTAACTCATTTCCTTTTCTTGGATGCTACTAAAAGAGAGTCATCTAAGGGACAAAGAGATAGAACACATGGGAGAAAATCAATTCTTCTTCTGGAAAGGCATATAGACTACCTGGCTACTTAAGTTTTCTTTATCTTGAGTTTCTGTGGCATAAGAATACCTTTGAAAACGTGTGAACTTGTTTGCACATCACTGTGCATGATTTAGGAATGTTTGGGCTAGTATAAGGATGATTTAGTAATGTTAATTTACCAACAGAGTATATTAATCTACTAACAGTGGCATTTAAAAAGCTCGTGAATGAAAAATCAAGCAAAATGTAAAGCAGAACTTGGAAGGATCTACTTTAGCTGTGTCACTTATGATATATTATGACCCTTATTTGATACACGGCTATAATAAAGCATTGCCATTCAATTAGAGTAAGTTAACTTTAAAATTAATATTGTGCCTATGTTTGATTCCATTTAAAGTTCTGGAGAAAGCAAAGAGGATTTTGAACCATTCACTATACATTAGGTTCAATGACAGAATATAAATCATAGTAAGTCATGGGCTTCTGCCCAATTCTGATCGCTGTGTGGTGCATGTCAATGTCAAACTTAAAAAATGTGCTCCTTGGTTAGAACGGCATGCATTTGGTAATTGGACAGAAGTGAGTAGAATGAATTGGAGGTTAAAATCTGGTCCTCTGGAAATGTTTTGACACTTTACTCAGGAGCAAGAGCCTGCATTTATTAATAGTAATGGTTCCTAAATTTTTATTTTGGCTAGCTTTCTGATTATATAGAAAGTCCCAGAAGAAGTGATGAAGGAAAAGCATTAGGGAAAAAGATTTTTAAAATTATCTTTGACATCACTAGCCCAAAAATCAAGTCCAGATGGCTGATAAGAGAGAATAAATCAATCAGTAGGAATATCTACTTTAATCCCTTCTTTCATGTCTAGTATTTGATTCTTCCCATTCCCATTATGAACCTGCATCAGGAATTCCATTATTACTAGAAAATCCATCTAGAGGGCATTCAGATTGATATTTCTCAAAATTTATTCATTACTAACTAATTAATAAAGCAAATTAGGGAAATAATATCTTCATATTTTTGTGTAATATATGTAGATAGGGGACACTCAACTGAAGGAAAAAGAATGGGATCACAGTACAAATATATCCTTTGGGCATAAAGGCTTTCACTATATTGCTACAACTTGTTTTTGTTGTTTCTGCAGTGGGATAAGTGTTATAAATGAAAGAGCTTTTGTCTGCACTATACACATATATGTCCCATGTGTAAGGACTATTGCATGAACCCATACCAGCATGTCAATGAAGCCTTAACACTCACTAGCATTTTTATTTGCTTTATTCAGTTTAATATTCTTCAATTTTTATCTATTCATTCAGAATTATCAAAACAGACAATTCGTTCTCAAAAGCACTGAGAAAAATCAGCAAACTCATTGAGTGTTTAGGATTGGGAAGTCAATTTAAACGAAGTTCATGCTGAAAATGGATTTGAACAAGAGGGTAGGTGTTCTGTTAGAAGTACTACATTCTAGTTCTGCCGCCCAGTGGGGTGACACAATAACATTATATAATTTATGAATAACTAGAAAAGAGAAGCCCAAATGGTTCAAGCACAAAGAAATGACAAGGAGTTGGACATGTGAGTTACTCTGATGTGATCATTCTACAACATATACATACATTGAGTTTTCACACTGTACCCCATAAATATATACAATTAACATAATAAAAATTAATACAAAATTTTTAGAAATTGAAATTTAATGTGATTACTAGGAAAAAAGTAGGGAAGTTGGGGGAAAATGGAAATCATTTATTAGAAGTTGGATAGAATGGAGGCTGGATGGCGTATACATCAGAACGAAGATAGAAAGGAAAAGTATAAGTGGATCTGGAGATTTAAAGCAAAGTTGAGGGTAAAAAGCACTGGAGAGGAAGGGGAGAGGGAGAAGAAAAAGTTCAATTCAAAGTTGCCACTTATTTATAGTTTAAGAATTATTTTTCATGACCCTTAGACAGCTTCCAGATCGTACCAATAGCCAAATTGAAAATAAAATAATTTGGAACAGGTCAAAATGAACGTTGCTGGTGCTTGGGGACAGTTCCAACACATATCCACAATGAATTTTGAAATAAGAAATATGATGACTCTCCAAAGAGTACAATTTAATAAGTTAGAGCAGAGATGAGTAAAGTCAGCTTCTGAACAAAGTGGTCCCTGGGTCAGCAAGTTCTATACTGCCCAGATTGAGTATTAACATATTTGAAAGTGAAATATGCATTGGTAAGCATTGCAAACATAGAAAAAGGTTAGTTAAGTTCATGCAGTCAGCAAATATATATTGAATGTCTTCTTCCGGCCAGACATGGGATATAGTGATAATTCAGACACTGTCCTTGACCTCTCACAGGTGTTACATTCTCAGAGTTGAATGGTGGCTGGATGTGGATGAGTATTTTATCTAGGAGAGAGGTGATAATGATACCATTCTCTATTGCCCAGAACACCTGTCTTTTGAAGATAGAAACAGTAGGCATTTTTACTTGTTATTATTAAAGAATTGAATCATACAACTAATGTGGTTTTTTTTCTGAGTGCATGCTAACCAGAGTAGTTTCTGGTTTTAATTGGGACTCACAGATGTACTTGCCCATTGGGAAATAATATTCTAGTAGAGCAAATGTGAAGACTGTAGTCACTGCAATGTTTGTATTTCTCGATTTAAATGTGGTCCTTTGCAATCTGTGTTTTACAACAGTCTACTGTGAGTCCATCCCTAAAGAGATGGATCCCTTCTTGGATTGCTGCCAAAGTCAAGTTTTTGAGTCTTGAAGGCTAGGGGCCAAATTCTGTACTATCACTTCTTTCTGAGTTTCTTGAGAAACTGCTATCTGGGCTCATTGGTGATGCCTGATATATCTGCTAGTTGTTCTTATTCTGTCTGAAATTTTCTGGAAGGAATAGATATTATTCAGTTACTTCAAATAATATTCAACATGGATCTGGGAGATAATGCTTAAAGCAATTGATTGCTTAAAGCAATGATAGGCTAGATAAACTCTTTTTTTTTTCTTCTTCTTGTTTCCTTTGTGGTTCCCTTTGTCGTTGATTTCATCTTATTGCAGACCTCTACTGCCTCAGGTATGGCTGGCAAAGAGCCAACCCATCATCTTATGGATGTCTTTCAACTGTTCAGGGGATGGAACAGTCTCATGATGTGTTAATTTGCTTTTGACATCTGGTTCTTGTCCATCTGCTTGGAAATCTGCTGTTATTATTTGGTTACTGGCAAAGTGAACCTTAGGCTATCTTAAAAAAAAATTAAAAAAAAAAACCAACATGAAATTACTACCGTTATTCTAAAGAGATCTTAAGTAGGACAGCAGCTAATTATCCTTTAACAAAGTCAGTCTTTTCTTGGTATCAGCATTTTTCTTTCCTTAATTTAAAAAAAATCCTTCAGCAAAAAATACTTAAATAGATTTCTGGCTAGTGAGGAACAATCTATTTTTACCACTGTCTTTTGCAGATCTCAGTGATAATTCATTTCTTATGAGCCAAATGGCATGCCATAGTGGACTTCACTGAAAAGCTTTGTATTAATGGTACACTTTATTCATTTACCTGAGTTCATTTCCATTGACATAACAAAGTACCTGATACTGTGTTGTTTGTAAAGAAAAGAGTTTTACTTAGCTCACAGTTTTGCAGGTTCGAGAGCTTGATGCTGACATTTGTTTTGCTATGGTGGGGGCCCTCTTGCCTATGTCACCTGGCAGATGGCATCATGGCAGGAGCACATGTAAGAGGAAGAGGTCTCATGGTGAGACTGAAAGCCAGAGAGTGGGGATGGGTCAGGCTCACTCTTTATGATAATCTCTCTCCCAGGAACTAACTCAGGGTCCCATGAGAGCTACCTTAAGCCCTTCTCAGTGCAGTGCCTCCAATAACCCAGTCAGCTTTCACTAGTCTTTTCCTCTTGAAAGTCCTATCATGGCTCAAATCACCATATTGTGGACCAAGCCCCAACATATGAACCCTTGGAGTACAAATCACATCCAGACTATAGTATCATCCAAATTGAAATGGAAAGTCATATAGTGAACACTTCTTAGGATATAACATTTTGAATATGTAGCAGTTTAATTAGGTTTTTTAAAGAATTTTTTATTTTTTGGTACTGGGGGTTGAACCCAGGGGCACTTAACCACTAAGCCATATCCAAGCCCTTTTTATATTTTATATAGAGACAGAGTCTCGCTGAGTTACTTAGGGCCTTGCTGAGTCTGGCTTTGAACTCGTGCTCTCTTGCCTCAGTCTTCCAAGTCAGAGTAATGTGTCAAAAATTTTAAAACTGGTTTTGTTCTGTTTATTAAACATTTGGGTTAGCAGGGCAACTCTGTTTTAGATTAACTTTCAAGACCCTCATATTGTACGCTGATTTTAACATTACAGATTCTCTAGATGAAGCCTTTATGTTGAATTGGATGGAGTCCTGGCTTAGAACTCCACAAAACACAGATTTTAAATCTAGAGATTAGAATTCCAATGCCAAATGCTGTTGGTGAAATACAGAATGAGAAGGACACAGAATTTTATTTTGTTTATTTTATTGAAGGATGCTTTAAAAAGTCCACCAAGACAAATGAGATATTAGTAAGAAGGCTAAAAAAAATGGGCCTAGAAGTCATAGCAGAATGATTGCTGAGGGAGTCATGTGGGTGTAGAGACACCAATAACGATGACCTACTGTGGCACTAATAGGAGTGGTAGTTACAGATGGTAGAGCAATAGCAAAGTCAGACTGAACAGCTTTCATGTGATGTTTAAAATCATATTGAGATATGAATGATTCTTTCTGAACAAGGAATTCAGACATATCAGGACTCCAAAGAAAGTGACAAAGTTTAGTTCAATTCATTTATCGTCAGTAATGCTGTAATAGACCAGACACAATGCTAGGTACTTTCATATTATGTGATGCGCTAAAAATAATGCTGGAGCTAAAAACTCAAATCATGGGTTATTTTATGCCCCATAAACATGCCAGATGGGAATCACTAGCATTCTATTACCTACTAATATGTTGGACAAGGATACATAGTGACTGAATTTATATTCAAAAGAATTGGGATTGATTCCTTTTATTTGGAGTACTGGTCATTCCCCCTTCCCTGAGGGCAGTGCTAGTAGAGAATTTGAAATTTATATAAATATCTATGCATGCAGAGACTAATAAATTCTATTTAAATGTCCTAATTGTCTTTTAGATTTACTGCACACATTAATGCCTATAATACTTCATACCATGGGAATATTTAATACCACGTTCATTCTATTTTTAGCTAAGCTTACTCATTGCCAAGTGATAATGTGTTTTCACCTACAAAAATGTAATGCTTGATGATACTTTGCTCATATTGTGCTTATTCTCCTCTGTATATAACATCCCTTCTGCTTCTCTGCAAAAGAAGCAAAACTCCTTCTCTGCTTCTTAAATTTCTCTCAAGTTACTGCATTGTTTCTCATCATCACCATAAAACTTCTAGATAGAATAGTTTTTATTTCTCAGTATTTACTTCTCAACTCACAGCAGCCCCTGTTCCCTCTTTTCCTGGAAGGACCAGATTAGGGCTGTTCTTGGTGAACTGCCACATATCCAATCTGGCTTCTTGGCAGACTTTGTGCTGCTTCCGTCCATTCTTAAGTTTGATGCATCTCTTACTTCATCTGAGCCACTGTAACAAAACTGTATAAGCTGTGCACCTTATAGACTAGAGCAATTAGTTCTCATGGTTCTTGAGGCTGGGAGGTCCAAAGTCAAGATACTGGCAGATTCAGTGTTTGGGGGAGGGTTGTCTTTGGGTTCACAGAAGGTGCCATCTGGCTGTCCTCACTTAGTGCAAGGGGTGAGGAACTGCTCTTGGTCCTCTTTTACAAGGGCAGTGATCCCATATGAAGGTGCCACCCCGTAGGTGAACTCCCTCCCAAAGTCCTCACCTCCTAATACCATTGTCACTTTGAGGGTCAGAATTTCAGCATATGGATTTTGGAAGAACACAAACATTCATACCATAGCAGAGGTATTTGCCTTAGGTTTCACTCTCCTCATCTTCTCTTCCTGCTCTATGGCTACTTCCTTTCAGTCTCTTTCATGAGCTATCTCCTGTTCCCTAGTGCCCCCTTAATGTGTGTGTCCAAATCTTCAATTTCTATAACTTTACCTTAATTTGGGACTCATTGCCTCTTGCCTGGTTCATTGTAAGAGACTCCCAAATCCTCACAGGTTATTTGGTTTAAACCTCTCTTGCCTGCTTCAGATCACACCCCACACTGTAGGCAGATAGCCTCCCTTTTAAATAAACCTGGTCCTGCCCTGGATTGTTCAAAACATTCATTGCCAATGGATAAAATGACAGAATCCTTATGGTCACCCACAAACCTCCTCGGAGTTCAACTCCCATGTTCTGTTTCTGCCTCCCATCTTTCCACTCTCCTCCCTACCACAAAGGAATTGGCTGCCTCTGAACTCATGTGTCTGCCCACATGTCTGTTTTCCTCTCTCTGTCTAGCAATCTCCAGGGGGTTTTATCACTCTGTGTCTTTTCCTCACTGCTCTGGTGACTGTAGCGTCTGTTTTAATGGGAACTGGGATGGTCAAAGGAAACAAGGCCTGTGCAACTGCTTGATTTCCTACAAGCACTGTAAGGTGATCTATACATATTCATGTGATTCTTGCTATTAAATCATTCTCAGGTGGGCTCGGGGGGATTGGCAGAGGATGCTCAGGAAACCAATAAAGATAATTAAAAGTTTAGAAAATTAGAATCACAAAGAACAGGAAAAGGAACAATTATTCAGGCAAGAAAAGAAAAAGCCTGAGGGGAGATATAAGAAAGAAAAATTATTTCCTAGAGGATAGTCTCAGGCCATCCTCCATTAATACTGAGAAGAAAGCACAGCAAAGCATGTAGGATTTATATTGCTATAAGGAACACTTTCCACATAAGGGAATTGGCTATCTAAAATAGTTTATTCATGCAATTTCTCCAAATTGTTTATCTATAGAACTAAAAAGATATATTTTTGTCTGTCTAACCAATTTGGGTATGAAAAGGCCAGAATGAAAAGAGGTGAATTGGGTGATTTCTTGCAGTCTTTTTTTTCTTTTCAGTAAGTCATTTTCTCAGTATCATTCTCTGTCTCTCCTTGCTACTATCCATCTCACTGCTTTCTCTTTGTCTTTTATTCTTTCTGTTAACCTCTCTTCTTTTTCTTCCACTATTGCTCAAATACTTCATTTGAACCCCTATTCTCCCAGCCCCAATTTTTATCATAAGCAAAAGATTTTCAGAAATGAACCAAATACTTATTTTCTTCCTCTTTTGGTTTCAAATCCTTGTTTTTTTTATTTATTTTTTATTTTATTTTATTTTATTTTATTTTTTGGTGGTGTGTGGGGGGGGTTGGCACTGCATATGTTTTGGATTAGAGAAAAATTTCTATTTAATGAGAATGAGGAGAGACATTTTTGTGATCACTTCATATTATTTAATGAGATTTTCTTCCTTTTGCAATATACTTCCCTCAGCATAACTCTAGATCTTTTCCTTTTGAGCATTTTTTCCCTATAACCTGTGAACAGCATATTTTGCCAGAGAACTGTGAAGTTGCTGCATTACATGACATTAGAAATCCAAGGGAAGGGGACATTAATCAGTACTATTGCTCTGAGGGGAAGGAATGCTATGGAATGACTTGCTTACCGTTAAGCTATATTTTGCAGGCTCCATTTTTAGCCATTGAATTTACTAGACTGCAGTTGTTTCTGATATTATCATTTTACTTATGTTTGCACTTCCTTTCTCTTGCTGCTGTTAGTGGCAATCTTCTCTTTCTTTTATTAAATTTGCCTTACATTTCTCCTCTATGATCCTTTCCCATTCTCAGTCCTTTTTTTAATATACAGCCCTTTGGGGAAAATTTCATCTTGTCTTTTACTGATATTGGCTCCTCGTGGATGTAACCTCCTCTGCCATCCTGTTCCTTGACATAGAGTGGGTCCACATAGCAATGAGGTGACAAGTGTTCAAGTTTGTATTATTTGTGGGGAAGTCATGTGGCTGAATAGATGCAATCCTTTTTCTTTTCTCCTGAGCAGGCACAATATCTCATCTTTGACTTTTTAATCTGGTCTTTATTAGCTTTTCCCCTCAAGCTCTTTAGAAGATAGCACTAATTTAATTTTGTTCCGTCTCTGCCCCCACTAACTCTCATGTCATAGTTAAAGAGGATGAGCTAATGTCCATTAGCACAAATTCATTGTGAACCCAACGGACCCCAGAACTAAAAGTTTACATTATAAATTCTCATAAGAAGAATGAAAATGGCATTTCTAAGAAGTCAAAACAAGACAAAGAAGCATGCTGATTGAAAACAAGACAGGGAGCACCCAGTTTGTAAATGTCTGCTCTTTACTATCATTTCAACACATGCTGTTAAGCAACAACTGTCTTGGAAAATGTATTTGGAACTGAGTGTAAATATTGTTGCTGTGAAGTGAAATAAAAAGTTAGTATATTACCTGTAATAGAAATAGTCTGTTGCATAAATTATAGCATTGAGTTCTACCCTCCTTTCATCTCTTCATCCTTCTTTCTACTCCCCCCTTCTCTTTACTTTTTCAACAAACATTTTAAACACAGTCTGCTCAATCAAAAATTTTATCAGGCTTTAACATTTTCAATCAGGTAAGATTTAGGTTTTTTTCTGTCATAAATTGAGCACCTACTTTTTACTTGTTTCATCAGTTAATTTAGTAACTCACTTATTTACTCATGTAAGACCTACAAATGCTCTGAGATTGGTATTATTATTTTCGTTTTACCTTTGCTCGTTGCTTCTCCATTGCTTTCCTTTATTTAGAATTGAATTTCTAACATGTAATTTCCCTTTTCTCTGAAGAGCTCTTTTTTAGCATTTCTTGAAAAGCAAGTCTGCTGGCAACAACTTTTTTTTTCAATTTTTGTTTGCCCAAAGAAATCTTTATTTCTTCTTCACTTTTTGATGGATAATTTCCCAAGGTACAGAATTCTAGATTTTTTTTTCTCTACCAGTACTTTAAATATTTTACTCCATTCTTTTCTTACATCCTTAGTTTCTGCAGAGAAGTCTCTTTTCTAGATAGATTTTTTGTTTTTGTTTTTGTTTTTTTCAAATTTTTTCCCTCTGGCGTCCTTCAAGATTTTCTTTCTTTTGCTTTGATTTTCTGCAATTTAAATATGATATGCCTGGCTGTAGCTTTTGGTATTATCCTGCCGGGTATTTTTTGAGTTTCCTGGTCCTTTGGTTTTATATCTGACATTAATTAGGGGGAAATTCTCAGTCATTGTTGCTTCAAATATTTCTATTGTTCCGTTTTCCATTAGCTATATATTACATACTTTGTAGTTGTTTCACAGATCTTAGATATTCTATTCCATGTTTTTCCATCTTTTTTTTTTCCCTCTTTGCTTTTCAATATTGTAAGTGTCTGCTGACATAACCTTAAGCTGAGAGATTCTTTCTCTGGCAGGTCCAGTTTACTAACGAGCCATCAAAGGCATTCTCGATTTCTGTTATTGTGTTTTTGGTCTGTAGCATTATTTTTCTTAGTATTCCCATTCAGAAATGGGAATTTACATTATCCACCCATTCTTGCATGTTGTTTGCCTTTTACATTAGAATCCTAAGCATATTACTCTTAGTTTTCATAGTTTTTTAAAAAGATTCCTGGTCTGATAATTCCAACATTCTTGCCATATCTGGGTTTGATTTTGATGCATGCTCAGTCTCTTCAAACTGATTTTTTTTTTTTTTTTTTGGCTGTTAGTATGCCTTAAAATCAATCATCGGATGAAAGAAACTGTAGGAAATAGGCTGTTAGCAATGTGATGGTAGGATGTTTAGGGAGGGGAAGAGTTCTATATTTCTGTGATTAGGATCAGTCCTTCAGTCAGCTCCTGACCCTGGAATGTGAACTTCACAGCCACTACTTAGTTTCTCCTATCTCCCAACTGCCCACCAACAGGGGCTAAAGTTGCATACTTTTCTTTCCCCAGTTCTATTTGGACTCAGAAATAAACTCTAATAAGAATAGGCCCTGTAAAATGGTTCATTGTGAGGACAGACCTTGTGAAGAACAGAGTGCTCTGGCATATTTCAAAATGAGTACTTCCCTCTTCCCCTTCCTAAAAAAGCACAGGTGATTTTTTAAAAAAATACATTTTTCACTTTGAAAACCTAGTAGAATTCCAGGGATTAAACTTCCAGAAGTGTGGAGGTCTCCCTATGACTCTAGGCCCTGGAGTTCTTTACTCTTAGACTGTCCACACAGAACCCCCAGCAGCCCATCAATCACAGTTCAGGTTTTCCTGATCCCACACTGCTTCCCTCAGAGCATTCTACTCATGGGCTTCTGTTCCTTACCTTGTGATTCTCTGTATTCCCCTGTCTGTCCCTCCAGTTATGGGGACAGAGGTTTGCCCTGTGACCTCACTTCTCTGAAGGATTGAAGAAGAGTTGTTGATTTTTTTGTTTGTTCTGCTGTCTACTTGCTGTTAGCATGAAGTGATGGTTTCTAAGCCCTGAACATCCTGGACTGGAGACCTAAGTCTACTATCTCCATTTTAAAAATATGAAAACAGACACAATTTTCAAAGTGGTTAAATAACTTGCCTGAGAGTGAACATAACCATAAAATATAGAATCTAGAACTTTTAAAAATTGTATTCAAATTTTCTTTCTATTATACCTTAGCTGTTCCAATGGTCTTTTTGTTTTGAATGGCAATTAAGTGTTATCATTACTTGGAATAACAATTATATATCTTGGTGCCTAATGGTCAAAGGGTGCTTAGTTTCACTCAGATAGGAGGACTGAATATTTTGAGATCTACTGCACAGTATGGTGACTGTGATTAACAATAGTTATATATATATACATATATCATGACATCACTTTGTACCCCATAACCATACACAATTATAAGTTGTTGATTTATAATGAAAAATAATGAAAAATTAAGTAAAAGTATATTTTATGTCAAGGAAAATACATTTGAATTATAGAATATTTCTTCTATAGATTATATAATCCAAATTAATAATTGATATAAAGTTATAGCTATGTAGTATTTCACATGTGGAATAAAAGATGAATTCTAATTATAATCAGTAGCATATTGGATATTTGCCATCTCATTTCTGAACTTGATTTCTTTCATAAAAATCATTATGGTTTAGATATAAGGTGTCTCCCAAAATCTTATGTGTGTGACAATGCAAGAATGTTCAAAGGTGAAATGATTAGATATGAATGAACAGGTGCTAACTAAAGGCAGGTGGAGTGTAGCTGAAGAAAGTAGGTCACTGGGAGCATGACTTTGGGGTTTATATATTGTCCCTGGTGAGCTGAGCTATCTCTGTTTACTGGACACCATGTCCTGCTGTTTTCCTCTGCCACATCCTTCCGCCATTATGTTCTGACTCACTTTGGACCTAGAGCTACGGCATCAGCTGAGCGTGGACTGCATCTCTGAAACCATGTGCCAAAATAAAGTTTTCCTCTTCTAAGTTGTTCTTGACATGTCCTTTGGTCGCAGATGAAAAACAGACTAAGACAGATATGTAGACTTTCCTATACAAAGTTTATGGAGTATTTTGTTATTCTTACACCTCTTTTTTCTTTTTGTGCTGTTTTACTATTAACATTGCACTAGTAGGCTAAGGGATCTTCTCTCACATTGCAATCAGGATGAATGATTATTTGACTACCTGTTAGTAAAGTTGATGATGGTGTAATTAAAAAAAAAATACATTTATTGAGTACTGACCACAGATCAGGTATAATGTTTAGAATTTTATAAGAAATTATCTCATTTATTTCTCAGAATAACCCTATGTATAAACTCACCATTTTCTGGTAATATGCAGGGAAAAGGCTTGAACATGGGCCTCCTTAACCTCAGAACTCACAGTGTTAAAATACTTTGTTGATATCTGTCAAATTAGCACATTTTAAGAAACATTGATTTGTGACCAGCATGAAAAAGAGAGGAGGAATTAACCTTGTATTTATATTACTGATTTTTATAGAAGGGAAGTAAGAATCTACTGAAAACCTAGACCTCTTTTACTCTATTGTGGAGTAGTTCATGAGCACTGTCATAGTTGAAGAGTCATAAACTGCATTATTGTATTTTAATGTGGTTTGACATGGAAAATTAATGGATGGAATTGGAGAATATCATGCTAAGTGAAATAAGCCAATCCCAAAACTCCAAAGGTCGAATGTTTTCCCTCATAAGTGTCTGATGATATATAATGGGGGTGGAGTGGTGGGGGTGAGAGAAGAATGGAGGAACTTTATATTACATAGAGGGAAATGAGGGAGGGTATTGAAAACGGTAGAATGAGACAGACATCATTACCCTATGTACATGTATAATTACACAAATGGTATTAATCTATATCATGCACAACCATAGAAATGAAATGATGTACCCCATTGTGTACAATGAATCAAAATGCAGTCTGTAAAAATTTAAAAAAATAAATATAAAAAAATAAAATGAATACATTAATCACAAAAAAATTAACATATATTAGTGAAGGGTAAACAGAAGCACACACTGAATTTTAGATTTTCCTGATAATGCTAGTAACACTTAAAGTACTTCAATGATATTTAATTACCCTCCCATTATGAGTTTATGTAATATTTCCTCCATAAGAAATATTCAGAGTTTTACTCCTTTGATCATTTTAATACTTACAACTCTCAAGTCAACTTTTCCAAAACCAATCTTTTTTTTATAGAGAGATGGCTAGAATATCCATGGAACATGTCATTCATAATTTGGGAAAGGGATATGCAATCATTGTAGGATAGAGCTTCTAGAAATTGCTCATGTCCTGTAATGAACCAATTTAATAACATGGCAAAAAAAGTTTACGAGTGCCTGGTCAAATAAATGCTTTCAATATTTGTTTATTAATTTCTATAATTTTTTTTTTAAATTCTTACACTGCATAGTAAAATGAGTAAAATCTTCTCAATAGTTTAAAGTAGACTAAACTGTCTTTCGTAGGTCTGTTGAACTTGAATTGATGCAAGTTGAATTTAAAAGGGATAGTTTATTTGATCTTTTTCTTTATTGGTTCTACCAATTAAGCGGGTTTAATATGCCAAACTTAAGCAAGTTTAGGTTGCTATTTTAAAGAGAAATGCAACTTCTCATTTAGATGTATTCATAATGGCAGCCAGTAAGGAGGTAATGCTGGTGCCTGTTAAATGAGTGGCTATGAAATAAAGTTTCCATCTGGCTAGATCTAGACTACTCCTCTAAATTGTACATGACAGGTCTTTTGGTTTTGGTAAATTAAGAGATTTACCTTTGAGTTGAGGGCTACTTTTAGGTTAGTATTGAATGAATGATAAAACTCAGGTCTACTGAACTTCGACCTCAAAAATATCATTCTCTGGATAGCTCTGGAGCAGCTGAGCAAGTGACTAAATCAAGCCTTCTCTGTTAGCCTTCTGTCACTGTAACAAATACCTAAGATAAATCAACTTAATATGTGAAAAGTCTTATTTTGTCCAGTGGTTTCAAAGGTTTCAGTCCGTAGTCACTCTACCCAGTTACTTTTGGCCTGTGGCAAGGCAGTAAATCATGGAGAGGATGTGTAGTGAAGGATGCTGCTCTCTTATGGCAGCCAGGAAACAAAGAGGGAGCAGAGTGGTACAGGATCATAATGTCTCCTTTGAAGGCACATATCCCAATGTCCTAATGTCCTTTCACTAGATTCCACCTCTTAAAAGTTTTGTCATCTTCCAGTAGCACCACAGTTGGCAACCAAACTGTTTTAGTCAGCTGTTTAATCGCTGTGACCAAAAGATCTGGCAAGAACAACTTAGTGGAGGAAAAGTTTATTTTGATTCACAGTTTTCAGAGGTCTCAGTCCATAGATGGGCCAGCTCCATAGCTCTGGGCCTAAGGTGAGGCAGAACATCATAGAAGAAGGACAAGGTGAAGAAAAGCAGCTCAGAACATGGCCACCAGGAGGCAGAGAGAGGGAGCTCTGCTCACCAGGGACAAAATATAAACCATGTACCATTCCTGGGACCTACCTCCTCCAGCCACATCCTGCCTGCCTAGAATTTGCACTAAGTTAATCCATTTAAATAGATTCATGCACTGATTAGGGTAAAGCTCTCCTAACTCATTATTTCACCTCTAAACTTTCTTGTATTGTCTCACACATGAGCATTTTGGGGACAACTCATATCTAAACCTTAACATTCTGCCCTGGCCCCCCAAAAGCTCATGCCCATCTCAAAATGCAAAATACATTTAGTCCATTTCCAAGAGTCTCCATAGTCTTAACAATTTCAGCATTGTCAAAAAATCCAAGTCCAAAGTCTCCTCTGAGACTCAAGGCAAACTCTCAGCATTAGTCCCTGTAAAAATCAAAAGCAATTTACATATATCCAATATATAAAGGCACAGAGGAAACATTTCCATTCCACAAGGGAGAAATAGGAGTATAGAAAGATGGGATGGGACCAAAGCAAGACTGAAATCCAACAGGGCAAATAGTAGCTTCTGGAGCACATGGCATCGTGATATTTTCTCCAAAGGTTTGTATAACTCTGCTTCTCTGGCCTTGCTGGTTGCAGACCACATGGACTCTTTCTTGGCTTGTTTCTGTTTAATTCCTGCAGCTTTCCTTGGCAATTATCCCACAGTTCTGGCATCTCTTAGTCACAGGGGTATCCACTGCAGCTTAGGTATCCTTCTCACATCTTTATCAACCACCCTCTCAGCGGCTGTCCGATGGGACTCTGACCCTGCTTCACTTTGTCTGGCCTCCCAACCTTCCTTGGAAATCTTGGTGGAAGCCTCTGTGACCCCCTAACTCCATCATCCTGTAATCCTGCAGAACCAGCATCACACAGCTGATGTCAAAGTCTGTAGTAGCCAAGCCACCAGGGACCAGGGCTGCAGCATAGTGAAAGAACTTCCTTGACCCCCTTGTGCAAGTAGGGTGCCCCACTGGTCTCTCCTCAAAGGAATTTTTACTTTTATATCCTTGAACCTGAGATGGGTGTGGTCATGTCAATTCCTGAGATGCCCTCTAGCCATATTTCCTATTATCTCTGATCAAAGTATTTAATATCTTGTTAGTGGCGTAAAGTCTTAAGCAACCACAACTTCCTTAGCCCCAGTTTTACTATCATTTTTTTGGCCAAACTGCAAGTTTTTCAAATCTTTCTTTGGGATACACTTACCCAAACTATAGTCCCTTCCATCTGCTTGACCAATGAAGTCATTTCTACATCCACTATTTGCTTTGCTCAGTAACCTCTGAAACTAGTTTATTCTCTCTGTGCTTGTTGTCCCTTCTGGTCAGTGAGACAATCACACTTAACACTAGCCTCCATCATGTCAGTCTTCTGAGATTAATAAAAGAATGTCCATTGAGTAGATGCTGAAAGTCACTTTCTAAGTATTAGTGAAAGTGTAAGGAATGAGGACAGAGAAACATTATCCTTCTGTGTATTTAAATAATAAAATAAACATTTCCTATAAAAATGCTACCAATCTCAAATTTCCTATATGTGAACTTTGTATTCTAGGCATGCTTGTTTAGTTTTCTAAGAAAAAATTTGATCTAAGCCATGGATAAAACCTCTCTCCAACCGTCAGTTCAATTCACTATAGAATTTAAAATTTTTTCTTAAAATCTTTATTTTAAGTGATTCTTCAGAAAAAGACCATGTATCATATACATATATAATATAGTTATTGTATATATCATATAATTATATATAAATAATTTTGTACATAATTCTATATAATTATTCATAACTTTATATAATTATACATAACTTTGTATAATTATATAGAATTATGTACAAAATTATGTATAATTATATATAATTATATGATATATACAATAGTTATATTATATTAGTTAAGTATATAATCATGTAAAGTTACATGTATAATTATATATGAATAATTATATAAAATTATATATATAATTATATATGTGCATGTAATATATAAAATAACATATTTTATGTAATTATAATTATAATAGATTATATGTATATAATCTTTATGAGCTTAATACATTAACTATTTTAGAGTTTACATATGTGTAACATTTGTGCTACCTCTTCCTCCATCTGCACCCATAGCAGACATCATTGATAAAACCTTCTAGTCCACTGAGTGTAAACAGAATCTGAGAATTCTTTTCAACACAGTGTTCCAGGAAACCAAACAATCCATCAAATGCTCTGTGTCATTCTTGATCAATTCTGACTTTGTATTTTTAGTTAAAAAATCTAAAACTCAAATATTCTAAGGTAATTCACTGAAGCAATATAATATGTTACTTATGGTATCATATGAACTCAAACCCAGATGTACATGTTTGCCCTAGTTTAGATCCATGACAGCAGGCTGTTTCTGTCATTTTCAGGTTTAGCTGCATTCAGTGTATTCGTCATATTCTCATTGACTCATCCAGTTATCATAGATTATGGAGCATATATGGAGCAACTACTGTGTGCACTACACCTGTGTTAATGTCTCCTCACTCAAGCAACTTAGAACTAAATAGGGAAATCAAGTCACGTACAAAAATAGCCATACTACATGATAAACTGCCTAGTAGTTCGATTTCTTTCAAGATTGTTTCTTCTAGTGCTTCACCTATGACATCTAATTTTTGGTGTGTCTTTCTATCCCTTTCTGACTCTACTTTGTATTAAAATAAATGCCTATACTCATGGTCTCTGTTTCTTGTCTTCTTACATAAGACCCATCTCACTTCGCTTTAATCACTCACTTTCATTCTTAATCACCTAGACTGTTCTTTTTATGGCCATTAATGATCTAACTGTTAAATTTGACAGATATATTTCAATTCTTAATTTCTTCACTTCATTTAAGTATTTCATATTGTCAATCCCTTTTAGAATTTCTTATTTTGTTCCATTTTCTTGATTATTTATTATCTTTCATTTTAATACTTTCTTGGTTTTAGCACAGACCTCTGTCTAAAGAGTGTGGATTCTTTTTCCTTTTCCAATGCTTTTGAGGTTGGTGACCTTGATTTCCTCTTCCTCTCCCTGTGGATTTTACTCACTGTTTTAATTACAAACTTCAAATTCCACCTCTAACCTGAACACTCTCTGACTTTCCATCTCAGTGCAGACTAGTATATTCAGCTACATACTGGGCAGATCTCTCAACTTTTCCAAAACTGAAATGTGTCTCTTTCCTTATAATCTGCTCCTCTTTCTATATTTCTGAATTTGGTGAATGGCGCCACCTCTGTTGCTTTACCAGTTGCTGAAGAACAATTAAAGTTTCTCCTAACTCCTTCTTTCTTTTTACTACCCTCATGCTCTAAATGATGAAATTCATCAGTTCTCATCCCTGTTTGCCTTTTTTTCCTGCTAAACATGGTTTATTGACATGTCATAGGATACACCTTCCCAGTGCTCTGTTTATTTCAGTAATCTGACAGACAAAACCAAAATCTCTTCTCTATTCATTTCCCTCTTTTTTTTTCTTTTTAAAAAATTTTAATTTGTTCTAATTGTTGTACATGACAGTAGAATGCATTGATACACTTTGACAAATCAGACATAAATGGAGTATAGTTTCTCATTTTTCTGATCGTACATGTTGTAAGATCACATAGGTCATGCAGTCATGTATGTACATCAGGTCATAATGCTCTTGATAAAAGTAAAGTCTCCAAAAGGCATAAGAAGTCATGACACTTAGTTCAGAAAGCTCACACTTTGTGGCTACTTATTGTATCCAGTTGTTTGAGAGTCCTGAGTTTTCTCCCCGGTATCTTAGACACCAGTTTTAAAAGAACCGCATGATTTTAATAATGAAATCAGTTAAGACAATTTCAGAATCCCCAACAGTCCACAGCATGAACAAGGACAGCATTTTCTGTTAACAGCTCTGCAACACTGACTCTGGACAACACTCTTTTACAAAACTGGATAAACCCAGAAAGAATACATTAGCAAGTGTAGTAGAGAGAAAAGTAATACTATTCAAGTCAACACTATCCATCTTTCTTTACCATATAAACTTTTTTTTCATGGATGGAAGATGATGGTATTTAGGGAAAAGCATAAAACTTTGTGCCAGTTATTGGAAAGGCCTATCTGTTTTCCACAGTAGACCACACGACCATGGATGGCAAGAATTGTGGGCTAGTATGGTGCCTAGACCACAGGAGGAATCTCTTAATAGCTTTTTAACTATAAAATAACTTTTCACTCATTTCTGCTGCTAGTTTCTTAGCCAGGCCCTTTTCTGTCACCTGATTCATGGCAGTAGCCTCCTAAGAGGTTTAATTTCATTTCATCATTGCCCTATCCGTCAAGTCTCCAAGCTGTTGTTGTCAGTTTAGTCTTAATAAAATACAATCTGTAGCACCTGACTCCCAAGTTTAGAATAATTACAAGTTTCCCTTTACTCAAGATTAAGTTTAAACTCTTTAACTTGGTGTCCAGCAGGATCTGGTTCCTGCCTGCCTTCCCAGCTTTGTCCTTCATTAGCCTGTCCCCTCTCTATTAACTGAATCCTTAGTTGTGCTTTTGTTTTGGGGTACCTTAAGGACTTTGAATGTATCATTGTCTCTCTTGCTTCATTATTTTTGCACATCTTATATCTTCTTAAATTCTCCCACCTCTCTTGCCAAAAATAAATTACCTTATCCTTTAAATTTCAATTCGGATGCTATTTCCACATGGTTTCTTTCCCTGACCCCATAGCATATTGTTGTCATTGTTATAATTGTAACAATAGTCCTCTTTTATCTAGCTATAGTCCTTGTTGGTTGAATCAGTTTTACCATGGTTTATTCTGTCCCCATAGTTATCTGCCTTGGGCTCCTGGACATGCCTTTGGCCTGATTCCTCTGCTAGTCATTGTAAGTGCAGTGGCTAGTGATAAACAATATGTAACAGTTTGAACTTAAATTCAACTAGCAAGGAAGAGAGAAAATGGGAGAAATCTGCCAACTTCCTATGATTTTGATAATATCCATGCTGGGCATGGAAACTGTCAAGATATGTGTCTTAATGATAATTCAGATAGATGGTCCTTGACTCTAAATGGTTTTACTTAGTTTTATTATTTTATTTTATTTTTTTAAAATTTATGGTGGTGCCATAAGCAACATGCATTCAGTGGAAAGTGTATGTAGAATTTTGAATTTTGAACTTTTCCTGGACTAGTGATATGCAATGTGATATTGTATCACATTTCTGGACAGTGGCGATGAGGCACAGTTCCCACCAAGCCACAGGCTCTGGGGATAAACAAACCTGGTTCTATAGTGCAACGGGTTGCCAAGCTAGCATGTGCAGTAGGTGGGTATGTTTTTGACTAATGCTGTTTTCGATTTGCTGTGAGTCTATGGAGACATAAACATACTGGAGTTGAGGAGCATCCATATTTGGCCCACCTTTAAGTTCTTCTACTTCTTTAAGAGATCTTAGTAGAAATCTTTAGTACACCTTCGTTATAGATTTATTGTTAGGTGGATTATCAGTTTTGTTTGTAGATCATTTTATTTTTGTAAATCATGACCTATATAGTTTTCTGTCTCCTCTCTAATCTTCTGACATGTTTTATCCTTACACACATCTTGATTTCTTTATTTAAAAATTTGTATAGAACCAGGTGCAGTGGTTCATGCCTGTAATCCCAGTGTCGCAGGGGGCTGAAGCAGGAGGATTGCAAATTTAAAGCCAGCCTCAGCAATTTAGCAAGATGTTGGGGGCTATGCCATGCGGACTACGCCAGTATGGCACCTGGCAGCCAGCCAGAAGTTGTTTTGATCACATCGGTGGTGAGGAAGTCGGTTAGCAAACACACTCAGGTGCTTTGTTATTGGCTGTATTCAGGTGAGTCCACGCACACAACGCGTGTGCATGTGTTCCCAAGCGCTCCTGCTCCTACTGACCTTTGCCGTGATTTGGCAGCTGGAACTGGTGTGGCCCTACCCTCCACCTCTTGGAGGGAATATAAGCAGGCAGTAAGCGGAAGGCAAAAAGAAGCAGCTAGAAGAAAGAAGCTGCAGTAAGCAGAAGCGGCAGTGAGAAGAAGCAGATCACAGATCGCAGTACGCGGGATGCATCACTAAGAAGCACCTCAGATATGACAGTACCTTGAGCACGCACCTCTAGTACGCACCTTTAGTTCACAGGACGCAGGACGCACCTCTAAGAAGAAGCAGCAGAACTCTAAGAAGAAATAGATCTCTGATAAGCGTAGAAGCCTGTCTTTCTCTAAAACTTTCTCTGTAAGCAAAGCCTATCTATCATTCTCTCAAAACTTCTCTTTCTCTAAAATCAAGCAAGCTTTTCTTCCTCTATAAGCTAGAGAATTAGCAAGCAAGCAAGAAAGCAGTGCACTAAAGAGAAAGTTAATAGAAGTAGCTCAGTATTCCAGTCCACCTCTGATAAATACTTGTGCAATTGTTGCCGCAGGCGGCGACAGCAAGACCCTGTCTCCAAGAAAATATTAAAATTTAAAATATTGAAAGGGCTAGGGATGTGCCTCAGTGGTTAAACGTCCCTGGGTTCAATTCCCAGTACCAAAAACAAAACAAAACAAAAAAACAAAAAAAAAACAAAAAAAAATCAATCAATTAATTAATTTTAAAAGATAAAAATATGTATAGAAAATATATTGGAATATATTTTCAGTGATGGAATATTAGGTGGTATTTTCCTTCCAATTTTTAATGATTTTCATATTTTATTAGGAATATTTTTTATGATTAAAAACTCTTTAAAAGAAGAAAGGCAAAGAAATAAAGGGAAAATATGTTCATTAAAAAGAATATAATTTTATATAGATTCCCAGCCATTTTTACATTTTTATTTTGAGACAGAATCTTACTAAGTTGCTCACGCTGGTCTCAAACTTTTGATTCTCCTTCCAGGGTATGTTTCTGTTTGTTGTCTTCTGTTTTCAGTTTTGATTCTCAATGTGGATTGTAAGACAAACTAGGGCCACTGGAAATGTCATCAACACAAGGTGAAATACAAGTTGCTATTTAGCTGTTTTTCCTTGCCTTGAATACTCATCACTCGAGTACAATAATCAGATATGGTTCACTAGGCTCAGACACAGAAATTCATCTACAGGCAGTCCTGAGGCCTGTTCTGCCCAGTTGCTGGGATCATAGGTGTGTGCCACTATGCCTGGACCTTCCCCAATTTCTTAAATAACATAAATGAACATTAAAATACACTGCAGCTCATCTTTACTCATAACTCATGTTTCATAGTTATTTTTGGTGAAAAATGACTCCAAAATGAACAAAAGTAGTTTGGGTGGGGCTATTTTTACTTATTATGTGACTTTGTGACGTATGCCTGGCACATCACCTTATGACGGCAGCTTGCTTCAACCAGAAGGTCTCTAATTTAAGTAATTCTGGTTTTGTTAATCACCAAAGATATAATTATGTCATCATATGCTGTGTACTTTTAAATCAATGATTTTGAAACAGACTGCTCTTTGATATTTTCATCATTTTTTCATGAGCGTGCACAGGGAATTCGGGGAGTTGAAAGCTGAGCACCCTGGTAGACTCTAGATACTTCCTGATGGCAGGATGTTTGTGGTTTTTCTAAAAGAGAATGACTACTAATCTGGTGAACACCCTGTCTCATGAATAAATGAGGGCCCTTTGTTGGAAGACTAGAGGTTGTACATATTTTCTTTTCATGGGTGCTAGCTTTGATCATTCCTAATCTACCCAAATGTACTTACTTGTGTCATTTTGGTGCTTATAATTATTATGGTGCTTATGATTCTTAACAGTGCTGATGATTCTTGCAGCATATTCTACTTCCCAATGGTCCTTTGGGTCACTTATGAGACCCTTTCTCCATGTGGTAACTCTGATCACACATTACCTTCCAGTTCACCCAGGCAGCATATGGGAGCTTTAACCACACCAGTAGTTGTCAAGTCTGCCCTTGTGTTAGCATTACTAGAAAGTTTATGAATGTACTAATTTCTGCTCCTAACAACAACTTAATTAAGTCAGACCCTTTGGGGATGACCTAGGTGACGGTGTCTCTTCAAAAGTAACCAGGGGGCTCTTAATGTAACTGGGACTGAAAATGAGGAGGGGCCCAGGCAGGACTGAGGGGTAAGTTGGGTATGTTCTCCTTGTGTGGCAGTGAAGGGAACCGAGGTATCTGGAAGTAGTGTCTTGCGAAAGTGTCAGTAAAAATAAAGGTAGGCATTTGAGGCTCTCTTCACGGGGCGATCCAAGATGGCGGCCTAGAGGGAGACTGCACCCCCAGTTGCTCCAGAACCCAGGAGTTAAGAAGGGGAGGCATTGAGAGACTCGGACTGAAATAGAGCCACAGGTGAGTCTGCCCACTGGGTAAAGCTCGGCCCGGGTGGCAGGCCCAGATAGAGGTGGCTTATCGGAGCCGGGCAGGGCAGCTAGAGTCATCCACACGCAGCCCTGCGCACTCCGTAGGTGGGCCTCGCCCACACAGCCAGCTTCTCCAGGTTCTCGGAACGGAACTGGCCCGCTAGTGAGAGCCTTTCTGACCAGAACAAGCTCCGAGTCCCGGAGCCAGTGCAGCGCAACGTACTCCGGCACACAAGCAGCTTCAGGGACCAGGATAGGGCAGCCAGAGACCTCCCCAAGTAGCCTGGACCCCTGCGGTGGGAGGTGCCTTTCAAGGCTAGCTTCTCAGACCAGACCGCCCAGTGAGAGGTTTTCTACATAGAACCAGCCACAAGTCCCCGAACCAACGGAGAGCTTTGATCTGCAAGCAGCCTCTGGGATCAGGGCAGGGCAGCCAGAGACCTCTTCAGGCGACTCTGCCAACTCCAGCTGCAGGCTCTCTTCACGGGGTGATCCAAGATGGCGGCCTAGAGGGAGACTGCACCCCCAGTCGCTCCAGAACCCAGGAGTTAAGAAGGGGAGGCATTGAGAGACTCGGACTGAAATAGAGCCACAGGTGAGTCTGCCCACTGGGTAAAGCTCGGCCCGGGGGGCAGGCCCAGATAGAGGTGGCTTATCGGAGCCGGGCAGGGCAGCTAGAGTCTTCCCAAGGTAGCCTTCCACACTCCGGCAGTGGGCTCCTCCCACACGGCCAGCTGCACGGTGCAGGCCCACAGTGAGAGCATTTCCGCACAGAACCAGTTCCAAACCGTGGAACCAGTAGGGGGCTAGGGGCAGTTTTCTTCGGATGCGCTGCTTTATCAGATTCCTCCAAGACATCAGGCTACTGAAGGCCGGGAGGTGATACACTAGAAATCTACCGGAACACTATAAGCCAATAGCGGAAAACTGCAATATCTCAGGGTCCCACTGACAGCTGACCAATATGAGAAAACAAGGGAAGAAAATGTCCCAAACAAACCTAGATACTACATCAATAAAACCCAATGACAGCACAGCAGAAGAAATGTCAGAAAGGGAGCTCAGAATGTACGTAATTAAAACGATCAGGGAAGCTAATGAGGAGATGAAAGAGCAAATGCAGGCATTGAAGGAGGAGATGAAAGAGCAAATGCAGGCATTAAATGATCGCACCAATCAACAGTTAAAAGACCAAATACGGGAAGCAAGAGATCATTTCAATAAAGAGTTAGAGATACTGAAAAAAAAACAAACTGAAATACTTGAAATGAAGGAAACAATAAACCAAGTTAAAAACTCCATAGAAAGCATAACCAATAGGATAGAACACCTGGAAGACAGAACCTCAGACATTGAAGACAAATTATTTAATCTTGAAAACAAAGTTGGCCAAACAGAGAAGATGGTAAGAAATCATGAACAGAATCTACAAGAATTATGGGATATCATGAAAAGGCCAAATTTAAGAATTATTGGGATTGAGGAAGGCTTCGAGAAACAAACCAAAGGAATGAACAACCTATTCAATGAAATAATAACAGAAAATTTCCCAAATCTGAAGAATGAAAAGGAAAACCAAGTACAAGAGGCTTATAGAACTCCAAACATACAAAATTACAACAGACCCACACCAAGGCACATTATTATGAAAATACCTAACATACAAAATAAAGACAGAATTTTAAAGGCCGCGAGAGAAAAGAATCAAATTACATTCAGAGGGAAACCAATAAGAATATCAGCAGATTTTTCAATCCAGACCCTAAAAGCTAGAAGGGCCTGGAACAACATATACCAAGCCCTGAAAGAAAACGGATGCCAACCAAGAATCTTATACCCAGCAAAACTTACCTTCAAATTTGACGATGAAATAAGATCCTTCCATGATAAACAAAAGCTAAAGGAATTTACAAAAAGAAAGCCAGCATTACAGAACATTCTCAGCAAAATATTCCATGAGGAAGAGATGAAAAACAACGATGCAAATCAGCAACAGGAGGCGCTAGCCTAAAGGAATAGCCAAATAAAGGAGAAACCAAATCATGTCAAAAACAAATATGAGTCAATTGACTGGGAATACAAATCATATCACAATAATAACCCTGAATTCATCAATCAAAAGACACAGACTGGCAGATTGGATTAAAAAGAAAAATCCAACAATATGCTGCCTGCAAGAGACTATTCTCATAGAAAGAGACACCCATAGACTAAAGGTGAAAGGATGGGGAAAAACATACCATGCACACGGACACAGCAAAAAAGCTGGAGTATCCATCCTCATTTCAGATAATGTGGACTTCAAGCCAAAACTAGTCAGAAGGGATAAAGAAGGACATTACATGTTTCTTAAGGGAAGCATAAATCAGCAAGACATAACAATCATAAATATCTATGCCCCGAACATTGGCTCATCCACGTACGTCAAACAAATCCTTCTCAATTCCAGAAATCAAATAGACCACAACACAATAATACTAGGCAATTTTAACACACCTCTCTCACCACTGGATAGATCGTCCAAACAAAAATTGAATAAAGAAACTATAGATCTCAACAACACAATCAACAATTTAGACTTATCGGACATATATAGAATATACCATCCAACAAAGAACGAATACACTTTCTTCTCAGCAGCACATGGATCCTTCTCTAAAATAGACCATATTTTATGCCACAAAGCTACTGTTAGCAAATACAAGAAGATAGAGATACTACCTTGTACTCTATCAGATCATAATGGATTGAAATTAGAAATAAAAGACAGAATAAAAAACAGAAACTTCTCCAATACCTGGAGATTAAATAATACACTATTATATGATGAATGGATAACAGAAGACATCAGGAGGGAAATAAAAAAATTCTTAGAAGTAAACGAGAACAAAGAAACATCATATCAATATCTCTGGGACACTATGAAAGCAGTACTTAGAGGAAGATTTATTTCATGGGGTGCATTCAAAAAAAGAAGTAGAAATCAACAAATAAACGACTTAACACTACAGCTCAAAGCGCTAGAAAAAGAAGAGCAGACCAATACCAAAAGTAGTAGAAGATAGGAAATAGTTAAAATCAGAGCTGAAATCAACGAAATTGAAACAAACCAACAAAAGAAACAATTGGAAAAATTAACAAAATAAATAGTTGGTTCTTTGAAAAAATAAACAAAATTGGTAAACCCTTAGCCACACTAACAAAGAGAAAGAGGGAGAAAACTCAAATTACTAAAATTCGGAATGAACAAGGAAACATCACAACAGACACGAGTGAAATACAAAACATAATTAGAAGCTATTTTGAAAATCTATACTCCAACAAAACAGAAAACCTCGAAGTCATCAACAAATTTCTAGAGACATATGAATTACCTAAACTGAACGAGGAGGACATACACAACTTAAATAAATCAATTTCAAGCAATGAAATAGAAGAGGTCATCAAAAGCCTACCAACAAAGAAAAGTCCAGGACCAGATGGGTTCTCAGCCGAGTTCTACAAAACCTTTAAAGAAGAGCTCATTCCAATACTCCTCAAACTATTCCATGAAATAGAAGAGGAGGGAACCCTCCCAAACTTGTTCTATGAAGCCAATATCACCCTGATACCTAAACCAGACAGAGACACATCGAGGAAAGAAAATTTCAGACCAATATCCTTAATGAACATCAACGCAAAAATTCTCAACAAAATTTTAGCAAATCGCATACAAATATATATTAAAAAGATAGTGCACCACGATCAAGTGGGTTTTATCCCAGGGATACAAGGTTGGTTCAACATTCGGAAATCAATAAATGTCATTCACCATATCAACAGACTTAAAGTTAAGAATCACATGATTATTTCAATAGACGCAGAAAAAGCATTCGATAAAATACAGCATCCCTTCATGCTCAAAACACTAGAAAAAATTGGGGTAGTGGGAACATTCCTAAACATTATAAAGGCCATCTACGCTAAGCCCATGGCTAATATCATTCTAAATGGTGAAAAACTGAAAGCGTTCCCCCTAAAAACTGGAACAAGCAGGGATGCCCTCTTTCACTGCTTCTATTCAACATCATCCTTGAGACTCTAGCCAGAGCAATCAGACAAACCAAAGAAATTAAAGGGATACGAATAGGAAAAGAAGAACTCAAACTATCCCTGTTCGCTGATGACATGATTATATATTTAGAGGAACCTGGAAATTCCACCAGAAAACTTTTAGAACTCATAAGTGAATTCAGTAAAGTAGCAGGTTACAAGATCAATGCTCATAAATCCAATGCATTTTTATACATAAGTGATGAATCTTCAGAAAGAGAAATTAGGAAAACTACCCCATTCACAATAGCATCGAAAAAATAAAATACTTGGGAATCAATCTCACAAAAGAGGTGAAAGACCTCTACAATGAGAACTACAGAACACTAAAGAAAGAAATTCAAGAAAACCTTAGAAGATGGAAAGATCTCCCATGTTCCTGGATAGGCAGAATTAATATTGTCAAAATGGCTATACTACCTAAAGTGCTATACAGATTCAATGCAATTCCAATTAAAATCCCAATGATGTACCTTACAGAAATAGAGCAAGCAATTATGAAATTCATCTGGAAGAATAAAAAACCTAGAATAGCTAAAGCAATCCTCAGTAGCAAGAGCGAAGCAGGGGGTATTGCAATACCAGATCTTCAACTCTACTACAAAGCAGTAGTAACAAAAACGGCATGGTATTGGTACCAAAATAGACAGGTAGATCAATGGTACAGAATAGAGGACATGGACACAAACCCAAATAAATACAATTTTCTCATACTAGACAAAGGTTCCAAAAATATGCAATGGAGAAAAGATAGCCTCTTCAACAAATGGTGCTGGGAAAACTGGAAAACCATATGCAATAGAATGAAATTAAACCCCTATCTCTCACCCTACACAAAACTCAACTCAAAATGGATCAAGGACCTCGGAATCAGACCAGAGACCCTGCATCTTATAGAAGAAAAAGTAGGTCCAAATCTTCAACTTGTTGGCTTAGGATCAGACTTCCTTAACAGGACTTCCATAGCATAAGAAATAAAAGCAAGAATCAACAACTGGGATAGATTCAAACTAAAAAGCTTTCTCTCAGCAAAGGAAACTATCAGAAATGTGAAGAGAGAGCCTACGGAGTGGGAGAATATCTTTGCCTACCATACCTCAGATAGAGCGCTAATTTCCAGAATCTATAAAGAACTCAAAAAACTCTACACGAAGAATACAAATAATCCAATCAACAATTGGTCTAAGGAAATGAACAGACACTTCACAGAAGAAGATGTACAAGCAATCAAAATATATATGAAAAAATGTTCAACATCCCTAGTAATAAGGGAAATGCAAATCAAAACTACCCTAAGATTTCATTTCACCCCAATTAGAATGGCGATTATCAAGAATACAAGCAACAATAGGTGTTGGCGAGGATGTGGTGAAAAAGGAACACTCATACATTGCTGGTGGGGTTGCAAATAAGTGCAGCCACTCTGGAAAGCAGTGTGGAGATTCCTCAGAAAGCTTGGAATGGAAACACCATTTGACCCAGCTATCCCACTCCTTGGCCTATACCCAAAGGACTTAAAATCAGCATACTACAGAGATACAGCCACATCAATGTTCATTGCTGCTCAATTCACCATAGCCAGATTGTGGAAACAACCTAGATGCCCTTCAGTTGATGAATGGATAAAGAAACTGTGGCATATTATACAATGGAATATTACTCCGCAATGAAGAATGATAAAATTATGGCATTTGTAGGCAAATGGACGAAATTGGAGAATATCATGCTAAGTGAGATAAGCCAATCTCAAAAAACTAAAGGACGAATGATCTCGCTGATAAGCGGATGAGGACATATAATGGGGGGTGGGAGAGGTTAGCATTAGGTTTAGGGTTAGGTTTAGGGTTAGGGATAAGGAGAGCGGTAAGAATGAAGGAAAGAAGGACTGTATAGAGGGAAAAGAGGGGTGGGAGGGGTGGGGGGGAAGGGAAAAAAAAATAAACATCATTGCCCTATGTAAATGTATGATTACACAAATGGTATGCCTTGACTCTATGTACAAATAGAGAAACAACATGTATCCCATTTGTATACAATTAAAAAAAATAAAATAAAAAAAAAATGTAGGCATTAAGGAAGAGCTTGAAGTCAAAGGATGGAGTCTGGAGAACTTGTAGAATATGAAAACCCAGGGCAGAGTGTGGGAGATGGGGCCTGAAATGGTTCCTGGACTACTCTCTGGTGTCTGTGAAAGTGTGTTCTCAAAACAGGGAAGGTTACATACAGTAAAGAGGAAAGAACTGGAAAAATGGGACAATTCAGTTGAACTGACCACAAATATTTCAAATTAGTTGAAATTATAGTTTTCTGTTTGTTGTCTTCTGTTTTCAGTTTTGATTCTCAATGTGGGTTGTAAGGCAAACTAGGGTCACTGGAAATGTCATCAACACAAGGTGAAACACAAGTTGCTATTTAGCTGTTTTTCCTTGCCTTGAACACTCATCACTCGACTGCAATAATCAGATACGGTTCACCAGGCTTAGACACAGAAATTCATCTAGAGGCAGTCCTGAGGCCCGTTCTGCCCATTTTAAGTACTCCTAGCTCACAGCTCCAGGAGCAGGATGAAAAGCTATGTGTGTAACCAGAGGGCCTGCCTTTCAGCTCAGGAGTTGCTGCTGGCTTCCCTGGTGCCTGCCTAACCTGGTGTCCATATTATTATTAAATCACCTCCCTGGATTGGGTGACTTGATTTTTGGTGGAGAACTTCTAATTTGGCCTCAAATGCCTGCTAACCCCTAAATGAGGGATCCCAGTTCAGTCTCTGTTTGCTCAGGAACCCCTCTTGCTTTTGGCTGTTGGGAAACATGGACATGTAACAGAGGTCCACTACACCTTTTGAATATAGTTCTGAGGCTTACTTTTTAAAAGGACATGTTTTCTTTTTCCTCTTCTCCCTCTCCTGCTCCCTAACCTGGGGGCGGGAAACAGGATTACCCTGAGTTATCTGTGCTCCACGGGAAGGGGATATCTCCCAAATTAACAAGTGAATTCTAACACCTGTCAGGGCACACCTGGAATGTAGCCTTTGAAGAACTCCTTTAAAATCCTGTTCCTCCTGATTGGCAGAATCACAGTCTCTGGGACAGGAAATCCCTGTGTTTCTCCTTTGCTAGCAAAGCAATAAAACCACTTTTTCCTTTTACTTAAAATTGTGTCCTCATTATTAAATTGGCATTATTTGGCATTGGGGACAAGGACTGAGCTTCCGGTTACAAACATATGACTGGAAATCATAGTTAACAGTTTTAGCAATGTATCCTTTGTCCCCTTCTCCTGCACTTCAGGCCTCCAGCTCACAAGTAATGAGTCACCTCAATTAAGGACTTAATGAAGATGTCTAAAAGCATATTTTTGAGTATGAGTGAACCTCAAATCTGTAATAAATATATGCTATTCTATGAATAAACTGATTATAACTATGCACAATACTCCGTTTGTTTTGATATCCAATTCTAGTTCTTCACCCATCCAACACCAGCAAGTGGAATTTCCTTCCCTTTCTCTTTTGATTGAATTGGTATTCACTGAATGCTTGCAGCCTCAGGAACTGGGGCTAGGTACTTCTGCCTGGATCCATATAGTACCCTAGAACTATCAGGATTCTAGAACTGGCTTCTAATCTTTCAGGTTTGGACTATTGGTGATTTCTGTGTTATTGAACTTTCTACAGTGTTTCTCACAGGTTGACGACTGCTGAGTTCAGTGTGCTAGTTGCAGAATATGATTCTGTTGAAGGGATGGTCTATTTTTAACAGAAAAAAATAGGTCATTTGATAAAAATACCTAACCTAAACATGACTTCCGCGTCAAGAGGAATCAAAGTGAATACCTTTGGATTTCAAAGGAATGCTTAGGTGGGACCTGAATGTGAACAATTTACCTGCTAACCATGTACCCATTCAGATGTGGGTAGGACTTACATGCTTAACAGCACTAATAATTCTGGTATAAGTAAGAACTTCAGAAAGGAGCTGGAAGGAAAGAAGGAAACATGTAATTTTGTGTTGAAATGAAACAAAACTCATAACTGATGTCAGTACAATATGGAATCATGAAAATTAGAATTTCAGAAGTATTATAAAATCCCATAGTTAAAATTACAAAATATTAAGAGATAACTACATGTATGCTGACTTCTGAATGATAGTATTGATAAGAAGTACCATTTCTACATGAGCGGGTACCATTTTGTGTGTGTGTGTGTGTGTGTGTGTGTGTGTGTGTGTTGAGGAAAGTGGAGGCAATGTTACAGAACTTCTGTTAAATTTTAAAATCAGGCTGAGGATATAGCTCAGTTGGTAGAGTGCTTGACTTGCATGCACAAGGCCCTGGGTTCAATCCCCAGCACCAAAAAAATAAATAAATAAATAAATAATAATAATAAAATAAAATAAAATTGGGATTGCAGGAATTTTTAAATATTGTGTCAGATGTCAAAGGGAATTGTAGTTTTAGACATAAAAACAAATGGATATTTAAAAGTAAATTGATAATATGGCTCCTCTGTTGGTTAGTTTTATGAGTCAACTTGGCTAGGCTGGGCTCCCCAGTTATTAATCAAATACCTCGATTTTGCTGCAAAGGTGTTTTGTAGAAGTAAATAACATTTACAACCAGATGACTTTAAGGAAAGGAGCCTGTTCTTACCATGTGAGTGGGTCTCATCCAATCAGTTGGCAGCTTTTGGTACAAAAAGTGAGGTTTCCCAGAGAAAGAACAAAAAACTACAACATTTGCTTCTGCCTGAGAAATGCCAGCTTACCGTCCTGCCCTGCAGACTGTGAACTCGTGAGCCCCAAAACTGCATTAGCCAATCCCTTAAAACAAATCTCGTTATCTGCACGTAGGTGTGTGGCTTCATCTCACATTCTCTCTAACTCCCTATCATTTATTTAGTCATTCACCATTACCTGCTAGTACTGTTTCTCTGGAGAACCCTGACTGACAATTTCCTAAATGAAAAGCGTCTTACAGATATGAAATAGAAAACATCCAGGTAGGTGCTGTGGAAGGAGAGTGAGGCTTGTCCTTCTAATGTTCCCATTTCAATGAAGTTTTTAAAAGCAAGCTTCCTTAAGGCAGTGCAGAACCTGCCAGATGTAGCCTCTGCCTCCTGAGTCACCTGTCTCCCTGGGTGTTCCAGAAGCAGCCCAGAGCTGCCCTCACTGCTCCCTGTGGCATGCCCTCCTGCTTTAGGTCCTCTCCCTTTGGGGAAGGATTTCTTGTACTTCAAACGCTTTCCCCGCTCTGTGAGTCCTTCTCTTCTCCCTGCTCCTCCCCCTCACACTAGAAGAATTAGGCGCCTTTCATCCTTGCTTCTCTTCTCATGCATAGCATTTTCCACCAGGGCTTGCTGGTTTGTTTGCAATTCTTTTTTCATTTACTAAATGGTAATAACCACGTCTTATTCATCTTGGTATTCCCAGCATCTAGCACAGTTTCCAGCACATAGGAGATGTTCAATCAATATAGTTGAAAGAATGAATAACTATCTGGCTCTCTCCTTCAGGGATAAGCAGCCACCTTTATGTCAAGTTGCAGAAAGGCTGGGAGGCAGGCTAAGACGCTAGTCTTTCAGGGCAGGGTATGTTTTGAAGCTCCTTAGACCTGTGTTGCCTGAAGAGAAATCCCCACACAGACCCTTAATTACTGCAAAAACCTATACTGTCATTATTTATGGGGGATTATATGTATGCCAAGCAGATTTAGGCTGATTGTGCAGAAATCTCTGGCATTATATTGGTGGTATAATGCTTCACAAAATCAAAATACAAAATTGGGCCTGATATGTTTTAACCTTTCTAATTAATGATTTAAAGTTTTTCCTGTATTCCCTACCAAAGAGTACAATATCCTTTTGAAGTTTTACCTCCCAGTCAACCTTAAACTTGATGCCTTCCTAGTTCAATATAGGGTCATTGAGTTTGTGTTTTTCAAATAGCAGCCTAAGAAAAAGCCATGCCATCTGATTGTTCTACTTCACATGTGTCTTTCCAGTACTGCTGTGTGGTGTTGCTGTTGTAGCTGCAACTGCATTGTTGTAGGGATTTCTGTCCACTAAGCAGTAGTTCCTTCTCTGGCCCAAACTCTGCTTAGGCCACAATGGTGTCTCTAAACCCACAATGGTGGAGTTCAGAAGATCTTCCACTCATCACACTGGGTACTGAAAACAGCTCTTCCACCGGTTCCCCTTAGTAAGTGCCCCATGGCCTCAACCTGTCACCCACTCCCCAGGCTTTGTTTGGAGAGGTCTCATCGTTCTTCCTTACCACTGGGTCCTCCTCAGCAAGTCTCCATGTTCCCATCTGGGGACCAGGTCTACATGTTTCCTCCCTGCTGATCAGCTTTGCAGGAGTCTTGGAGAGCTGTGCTAGATTTATGGAAGTTTTTTACACCCATTTCCATACCCTTTCCCCCGTAACTCTTATCTTAACCCAGAGAACTACTGGAAAGTTACCTGAATGACTCAGTGAAACTGAGGGAACATCTGCCTCGAGGTGACTTCTTCCTTTACCCTTTGAGATATATAAAATAGATATAAATTTTTATGGGTCTTTCAAATGGCACTTGACTTAATTTCTACCTTATCAGGCATTACTGTATGTAAAAATGGTAACCCTGGAATGCAACTATATTATAACTTGTCTATTAAGGACACCAAAGAGCGTAATCAGTTAAAAAGCAGAGTTTAAAATGCTGCACTTTATGGAAGAAGCTCAAACAATCTAATTTCTAAATACGAATTGTCTACAGGCTTTAAAGTAAGTACTAAATTACATTGTAGGCACCTGCTGCTCTTTACTATATCATTAATTTTAAGCTTCATATTTTATTATTCCTTTACTTTTGTCCTTGTTCTAGCTAAGATATGTCACTGATTGCACTGCTTCAATAGGCAGAGTCTGGATCAGACTTCTGGAATCTTCTATTGTTTCTTCGCTTCCTTTTGTGCAACCTCTAATTCAACATCAAAATAATTTTCTTCTAAAAAGCTATGTCAATCTTTGATTGCCTCAGTGTTTCTACCACAAAATGATAATAATAGCTACTATTTCTGAAGTTTCTACTATACTGATAGATTGCTTGTTTTTCTGGGAAATTGTTTAAAGTAGAAATAAATATACCTACATTAAAATGCATGTAATACATATATGTAGCTTAATTATGGCAAAGCAAATTATTATAAATTGTTATTAAGTGACTACCATATTATCACCATTCATGTGAAATGAAAGATTGCTCGCATTTAGAGGCCTTCTGGCTAAATTTTCTAATAATTCACCCTCACTCCAAAGCAACCTGTCTTAATTTTTGGTTCTTCACTTTCTTGTTTGCTGCAAAAATTTATCACTTGTAATATGTCTCCAACATTATAGTTTAGTTTTGTCTGTTTCCAAACTTTATTTATTTGTAATTATACAATATATTCTCGTTTCTTTTGTTGGGTTCCTTTTGTACAACAGTTTCTGAGACCTATCCAGGCTTTGTCTAACAATAATTTGTTCTTTTTCATTGTTGAATAGTCTCCATTGTATGACTATGCCATTGTATATTTATCTATTCTTCTGTTGTTGGACATTCAAGTTGTTTCCAGTTTCATGCTGTCATAAATAATGATGCTATAAACATTCCTGTATATTTCTCTTGGTTCCTATGTACACATCTGGGCTGAGGGTTTTCTAATGGGAAAGTTTCTGATTATAGATTAAATTATGTAATTAGTTACAGATCTATTTTTGGTTCCTTTTTATTCCTATGTATATTTTGGTAAATTCTATAGTCCTTAGAAATTTGTCAGTTTCATCTAAATTTTTATTTATATTGGTATAAAATTTCTTAATATGCATACTTATCCTGTTTCATTTTTGCAGTATCTTTAGTAATGCCACTTTTACATTCTCACATGGGTTGATTGTACCTATTTATATTTTGTTGGGTCTTGCCAGGGAATGATCAATTTTACACCTTTTCATAGGACTGTATTCATGAGTTATTCTCTCTATACCCATTAGGTAGAGTTTGTTAATCCTCTTATTCAAATCCTTTATGCCCCCCAACCTTTGTTTTCTTGTTCCACCGGCTACTGAAAGAATATCATTGATATCTCACATTTTTTCATGTGGATTTTCCTTGTCATTTTGTTGATTTGTTTTAATTTACTTATTTTGAGTGCACATTCCATCTTCCTGATGAGTTGAAACTTAGTTTTAGGAAGGCTCCCTATTCATCCATGATATAATTTGCTTTAAAATATTAATATTCATATAAGTACATCAAATTTCTTTTTGTTATTGTTGGCATGTTGTCTTTATCTACTTTTTTACTTTAACCTTTAGGCAACCTTAGTTCTAGATTTTTCTTTTTTTAGAGAGTATATAACTGAGTTTTTTCTGCCCCTTCTGAAATTTTTCCTCAAATACATGGAAATGTCGGAAATCTGCTCATATTTCAGTGTGGGCAACAAAAAATGTTTGGGAAGTTTCCATGCATGGACAGGCCAGCTGATAGGTAAGAATTGGGGGAGAGAGGTTGTGATTGTGGGCATTTGACTATTTCACTGGGGAACTCTCAGTGGTTAAATAAACCTTTAGGGATGACTTATCAGTTTTTCTTTTTTTTTTTAATTTATTTTTATTGTAAACAAATGGGATACATCTTGTTTCTCTGTACATGAAGTAGAGGCATACCATTTGTGTAATCATACATTTACATAGGGTAATGGTGTTTGATTCATTCTGTTATTTTTTCCTTCCCCACCCCTCCCACCCCTCTTTTCCCTCTATATAGTCCCTCCTTCCTCCATTCTTGCCTCCCTCTCACCCCCCATTTTGTGTCATCATCCGCATATCAGCAAGATCATTCATCCTTTGTTTTTTTGAGATTGGCTTATCTCACTTAGCATGATATTCTCCAATTTCATCCATTTGCCTGAAAATGCCATAACTTATCAGTTTTTCTTTGAGATGAATTTCTCTTTTCAACCCAGACAAACAGCATAGTGAATAGTGAAACTCTTACAGATTGATCTAGCTATCTATCACTATAGATCTATACATACATCTATATATAGATCTATGTATACATCTATATATACATTCATGTATGTATCCATAGAGATAGTAGATAGATCAATTATTGAAACTGTGTGGGATGAAAGTAATTTCCTTGTTTTATTGAATGGACGGAGCTCCTGATGACCTAATAACTCCTCATGTGGCATTTCCACTGATCCTCCTGAGAAGGTCCATCCTTTCTCTCTTTCATCCTTCAGAAATGCTGAGCTTCCAGCCCCTGAGCATTGTTTAGGTCCAGAGGCAGAACTCACCTTTTTTTTTAATGACGTACCCTGGAAAGAGTTACTACAACAGAGAAGCTGAAACCATTCCCATAACCATTCCTCAATCAACTAACATTTTATTAAAATTTCTCATCATCTGTCATGTCTTCGCCTACTCTGTAGGTTTATTCTTTTATTTATGTTTTATTCCTTTACTGTCATTTAGGTAGATTCTAGAGGAGGGAAACATAATTTTTCACTCAACCAAGTTGACGTGTGAAAGTACCTCTAGAGTGATATTTACATGTGGCACCAAAGGACCTCCTGGGGAATCACATCCGAGAGACAGTTGAGGCAAGAATATCTGGTTTGAAGACAATGAGCAGGTGTTGAAAAGAAAGATTTTTTTTTTTTTTTTTTTTTTTTTTTTTTCGGTACTGGGGATCGAACTCAGGGCCTTGTGCTTGCAAGGCAAGCACTCTACCAACTGAGCTATCTCCCCAGCCCCTAGATATTATTATTATTTTGTGGTTTTTTTTTGGTGGTGCTGGGGATTGAACCCAGGGCCTTGTGCATGCTAGGCAAGCACTCTACCAACTGAGCTGTATCCCCAGCCCCGAAAGATATTATTATAAATAAAACAATCTATTTTATTCCTAGTCCATTGACTTACACCTGAATCGGAAAGTAAGAAACTATTGTACAAGAACAAGTAAAAGTTAAAATAGGTATTTCTCCATAGTCTTTGTGGGAATTTGGGACTGCAGTACATCAGGGACACTGTCAAAATTGGGTTATGGTGGCACAGGCAGGTGAGGTGATGTGGTATATTGACACTGATCTTTGAATTTGTGAGGGTGGCACGGGATGCAGAAGTAGAATTTGGAATGATGTCTTCATTGCCTAGATTGGGTCTTGGCAAACACATTGACAACATGAGGAGGGTCCTCAGTGGACATCAGTAGGAAGGAGTATCTTTGGAACCACCTTTGGCCTCAGTACCAACAGGACTTCATTACAGTGAGTGATAAATGTGGCAACTAGTTATGTGGGAGCTAAAAGCACTAGCTCCAAAAGCATAAAAATTTAGTCTCAGAAAAATTATTGAACTATTTGGGAGGAACTTGATAGACCTGAAATGTTCACAAGGTGGGTGGTAATGCAGCTTTATCTCTCTCTCTCTCTCTCTTTTTTTTTTTTTTAACTGTGAGCTGGTGTGGTGAAGCTTGTGAAGTCCACTTTGCAAAAACTGAGTATAAACTTATTTACTATTAAATCAAATGAAGCTATATAATTAGTAATGTCGCAGAACAAATTCATGGAGTAATAGGAACCATATGACTCCTACTTTGAAGGTCATTTGATAATAATAAGGCATTATCAGACTAAAGAGATGTCCCATGAGCTTCAGGGATAGCTGAGCACAGTAAAGGAAGATGCTTCAAAGTCCTGTATTTTGCTAACCTAAGTCACTCTTATGTCATTGCCAAACTCAGTACGATGAATCCTTTTCCAAGCTCCTGTGTTGCTGTCTTCAACTCTATTTCACAATGCTATATGATGTCTGCTTGTTCTGATCTTCTTTTACCTTCTTCTGACACTTTGTATGAGACATAAAAATGTTTGATCTGTCAGAAATGTAGCCTTCACTCTCTCCAAGCTACACATTATATGTCTTTGTCTTTTTTTGATACTTTTTATTTCAAAATCAAGCTCCATTTGCATTAGGTAGCTGAGAGATCTGAACTCCTGATCTAGCTTTTTATCTATTCAAGGCACAGATACTTCACTTACTGTCACTCATTTGACATATGTTCCTAGTTTGCCCCACATATCTCAAAATGGAGACACATTCTAAAAGATTCGTCTCATTTAGAGCATGCATAAGCATTTTCTATTGAGGAAGAGAGCACTCTTCCAAACGTCAGCAAACTTACGGAATCTGTACAGGTAAACAGAAGCTTCCCCATTGCCTTGGGCAGTGTCATAAAGGGTGGGCACACATATATTATTATCCTTGTTCTTATGAGGAATAATATGAAAACCAGCCTCAGTTTATCAGCTACACTAGTGACTCTTTTCTTGCATCCAGTTTAGTGATATACCTCTCAAAGGGATAAAAGTATTGTTAAAATTAAATAAAATATTCAATACCGTGTTTGTAGACTGTAATATCTTTTCCATAGTACATAATTGCCAAAACTTTTCACTGGAACTAATAGGAAACCAGTCAATTAAGGTTAAGAACAAAGATGGTGTGAAGGTGGTGACTACTAGTAGTAACAGGTGTGTCCCTTGGAATCCAAAGTGTGGGAATGCAGTTCTCAGGCAGACATTGAAATTAGACTCCCACATCACCCATGGTCTCTCCTGTTTCTTCTTTCCGCCTTTACATGAATCAGTCTCTGAATTCTCTCCTGCTCCCTGACTCCTTTTATCTTGCCAAATACTTTGTTCCTTAGTTCACAGGGAATAAAATGTGATCAACAATAATCACTGGCATTTTGTAGTGAAAACTTTTCACCTCCATGTGTTAAGAATACTTAGAGTTTTTGTGTTAGTTTCATTGTGTTTAATGCAGGACTTTTCTCATGTACCTAAACTCCTTACCCATGATTTACTTGTATATGAAGCCTCCAATCTTGTTTATACTGCCCAAACATGACTGGGAGAGACAGCTGTGACATTATGAATCCAGCTGGCCACAGATGGATCTTCAGTGAAGCATGAATCCATATTGGTTTGGTGATCTATGTTTACTGCCTCCTGTTAAACTTTCAGAGATTCAACCCCTAAATCACCTGGCATTGACTACATCCACTTAGGTATGAGTAACAGACTGAAGGGAACTGAAACTTTCATTGTTAATGATTAAGACTCTCATCCATAAGGCCAATTCATAATATTATAGTTTTATTATTTAGCTCATGTTAGAGTCTGTTTTGTTTAGTCATTTAGCACATAGGTCTCTTAGGGGTGAGAGTTACTTGCTCATGTTGTTATGTTGTTCTGACGATTATTAACCTTTCCCAGTTCCTACTTATTGCAGTTTCTACCTGTTTGTAATGAACTTGACAGTTAAGTTTGAAGTCTCAAGGAAAAATAAAAACTTAAGTTGTGGACTAAGAAGAAATTCATTTAGCATCTTTAAAGACTGTATCAATGATTGATATTTACCTGAAAGGCTTGTATTATTTTCTAAATAAGATGTGTATTATTTTCTAAATTCATGCATAGTGGAAATAACAGCTAAAGTACAAACGAAAGCAAACTAAAGATGTATGAATACTTGAAATAATCAACTGAAGTGCCAAACAAAACTGAAGTTTTAGCAGTGCCTCCTAGCAAATATATAATTCTGGAGCACTTCCCAAAACTCATGGGTATGTGAAGCTCCACAACTTCACTTATTCAAACTGGCTGATGAAAAATATGCATACGCTGTCCTTTACAATCCAGCCAGGAATTATTGTTAAATTGTTAATAGACATGAAGTCAACGAAGTAATAGTTGAAAATTTTTATGATAAGTCTGCATATTTTTAATTCTTCCTCATATTGTTCTAAAGCAGCAAAGAATAATTACTCATCTTCATATATCACTTTTTGCTTTTTAATACATTTACTATTTCACAAATTATCTGTGCTATCTCATCTGCATTGTCACAGCAACAAGAACTTATGTGCTCACAGCCACAGGAAATGATAATTTATTTTGTGTTGATCTGTCATTCTAGGTGAACACAGGATAGCAAAGAGCTATGTCTTTGGGAAGTAAGGTGAACAACACATCAAATAATTTAAAACTTTTTAATGTCTTTCTTTATGGAAAGGTTCTTTGTGATTCAATCCTAGGTACATCCACCCATGTCATATGGAAATAGATATAAATAATTTGGTCACTTCATTAATTTAGAAATTTAACGAATGTTTGCTGATCACTTAGTATTTGCAAGCAATGTTCTAGGCACTGGGAAATCAGCCATGAATAAACAGTCAAAACATCTCCCTGTTTTACTGAAGCTAATTATCTTGCTTTCAATTTTTTTCTTCTTGGTTTTTAGTGATATGATCCTATTTCTTGACTTCATAGTATTTTTTGAATAACTGACAGATGTCATGTATAAAAATTTATACAAGATCTAGAGTATATTTTGTTTTTCTAGAAAAAAGCTCATTCATTCCTCTGTTAGGGGAAAAGAGTGGAAATTGACCCTATAATTTGTCATAGACTGGACAGGAGAAGGACTGATGTATGCTTTTATCAAGGATATGTCTGTCCATCTATGCTTTGTTCTAGACTTCCACAGCCCTTATCCTTTTGGATCACACTCTGGCAATTTCTGAACTGTAATAAGTCTCCTTAGCATTGTGAAGTTGCTGAACCTCCAAATGCTTTATTTTTATTTTTTTGCTCTACTGGAAATTGAACCCAGGGGTGCTGTACCACTAAGCTATATCCCCAGTCCTTTTTTGTTTTGTTTTGTTCTTTAGAGACAGAGTCTAAGTTGTCAAGGCTGGCTTAGATCTTGGCCTCCTCCTGCCTCAGGTTCCAAATTGCTGAGATTACAGGTGTACATCCCTGTTCCCAGCTTCCAAAGTGCTTTTTAAAGACTTTTACTTAATCTAGTAGCCTTGTCCCCAGACAAATTCAGAATCTGGTAAATGTCTTGAAAGGCAAAACAACTGTATGTCATATTCTCCTCCGGGTTCCTCCTTTCTCACTAGGACCTTGGTTCCTTAAGTTCCCAATATTGTTTATCCAGCTCATGAGTCTACACTCTGCCAGATGAAGTTCAGATCATTAACCTCTTACCTTGCAAGTAGAATCACCAAGTGTGTCCATAGACACTATAACTAACCTTCCTATGATTGTAACTTTTCTTATAATTCTCTCCAATCTAGTGGGGTTTTTTGTTTGTTTGTTTTTTGTTTTTCCTAGCTCTCATTGCTTCAACAACTCTCCAATGCCTTTAAGAATTTTGGGTGGGTAATTTTTGTATTTTATTTAGATGATTTTAGTTGTTCTTGGTTGGAACATATCCAGACCATCCATATTTTTAGATACTGAAATAACAGAATGATGCTTTCCCTTATACATATCTCTACAACCACAAGGAAAGTACACTAAAATTTTCATTCCATGCTAATGGTTCTAGAATTCATTGGCAAAGTAGACAGGTAGGAAGCGACATTGAGCAAGTTCCTCAAAATAGGTGTCCCTGAAAGAGATGGACAGTTGCTCGGGCCAATATTCTATAGTATATTGAGGTTACTCCCCAGAACTGTTCTGTGGTCATGGTACTGAAGGGAGTAACACAAAGCTGTCTGAATTAACTTGGGGGTTCCTTGTAGAAGCCACTACCTAACTTGGTGAACCTAAAATGATGAGGGTCCAAGACTTGATGGTAACTCTAAGTAGCTGAAGTTTCTGCATGCTACTATTGTTTCTTCTTATAACTTAGATTCAAGGACATTTTGTCTTGGTTTTTGCTGTTACTGAAATTTTCAGTGCAAGGGGCTATTGGGACTAGATATTCTGTGTTTTTTTACATCTCCATTAATACTTATAGGAAGAAGATATAGCATAAAGTTTAAGTGCCTATATTTGAGAGTCAATAAAGTCAAATCCTGTTCATGTACTAGGTGCTTACCATGAGCAAGTTGCAAAAACTATGTAAATTTCAATTCCATTTCTGTAAAATTGTAATAATAACTTTCAAAATTGATGGAGACAGTTTTTAAAGTGCACATTGTAAGCATGTGATTGATTATAGTTGTAATTTTTTTTTTGGCTATTATGGGGATCCATAGAATTTGGAGATCTATAATTTGGGGGTGAGACTTTAACACAAGGTAGGTGAATGAAACTTGGGGAAAAAGAATGGCTTTAAGGATTTATAAGTTTACCTTTGTTATTAAATGAAACCTTCTGGTTATTGTTATTTCATAAGAAATTTAAATCACATGCATTTAAATCAAATTTAACATTACTTTCTTATATGGAAATTTTTCTCAAATCTTGGTATTATTCTGAACATTATCCAGAATATTTATTATATGGGTAACAAAAGAACTTGAAATAACTCTGTTGGAGGGGACACAACTGAATTAGAGAATTTACCTCTTATTAATTTGAAAAACTTGCTTTTTCACAATTTCAGTAGAAAAATAAGAAGCATATCTATTATAAAATTAATCTAAGAATGACCAAATTTAATACTCCTAATTGTACAACTATCGTTTATAACAAAAAGAACACAATCTAAAGTAAAAAGTAATCTGAATTAACAAAGAAAATAAAAACAAACAGAAATAGAGTAAAAAATAAAATGGAAGGAAGAGAAAATTGATTCCTAGCAACCATTCATTAGTTATGTGTTATTGATTGGGTTAGTTAAGTGATCTCTTGAGTCCCAATTTTCTCTACGAATTCACAAAATGTGAAAATAATACTTAATTAGTGAAAATTAGAATATGAGAAAATTGAAAAGTAAATGCTTGATAAATGACCGTGGTCTTATTAATGATGGTATCAAATGATCAGTTTTTCTCCTTTGAAGCTCTCTCTCTGAGTGGTAGAGAATATGAATTGGTGTTATCCCAAGCAAACATGAATTAGATATACAAAAATAAAATGATAAAATTGAATATTCTGGTTATTGTTATTTTAGTAGTAATTTAAATCACGTGTATTTGAATTTAACATTGTTTCCTTGTGTGGAAATTTTTCTCAAATCTTGATATTATCCTGAACATTATCCAGGTGTGATACTATATCTAAAACCCTAGCACCTTTTTAGTAGTTCTTGAAGTTGACACAACTGCAGCTAACTTAGCTCTCCCTTCCCTGTTCAAGCTATCTAATTCAGGAATTGTTTCTGCTCTGTTCATACTTGAGTGAGCATGAAGTGATGCCTTTGCTGAGTATTTCTGTTTGATTTTTCAAAAGCTGTTGCCAGTATTGCAGTTCAAATGTGAAATGCACATGGTAATTGCTAGAGCCACAATCAGCCTTCTGATCTAATTGAAACTGACCCAGACACCGTTAGAACTCTCCCCAGCCTTTCAAATATATAAGCATATGTGGTGAGACCAAACTAAGGTAGCTTGTTGAGACCCAAGGGAAAGTCCCTTTTGTGTGTTGCTGAACCAAGCTTTGACTAAATGGCTCTCTGAGTCCGGGCAATGTCTTGTGTGTTTGTTTCCACAGAGCATATATCATTACAGACTATATGGGCATCCGCAATGAAAGTTTCATGAAATTAGCTGCAGTAGGGACCTGGATGGGGGACTTTGTCACAGCTTGGATGGTAAGAAAATTTTAACTTCTCCCATTTCAAACTGGTATTGGACAGAAGATGTGTTCCTAATGTTGGAAAGACACTGGCTTTTGATGGTTTAAAAAAATATTTCTTTTTTGAGTAGAACAAATTTGTGAGTATAGATAAGTCCAGAGGTTTATGAAATATCTGTGGAACTAGAAAAAAATCTGTGCAAGTTGAGTATTAATGATGTCTTCACAAGGACATCCAAACACACACATGCACACTGTGTATTTGAGTATATGAGTATACAAACATGTAGGTGTTCCTAAAATTCTTCCCTGTGAGATTCTAAATAGTGCTGTGAAGACCTTTTTTTTTTTTTTTTTTTTTTTTTGGATGTGCAATTTTCAGGTAAGAATTATGATCTGGCATGTCTCAAGACCATATGAAACATTTTCTAAGAACTTAAAAAATACCTCTATTTTCCTCATTGAACCTACTAACTTATTGGCAACTAAACTTTCTTGAGAATTTTGTTTCAATCTTTTTTTGTGCATTTTTACTCTTCATTATTATAAGCCTACAACAAATAGGCCAATCCATATTTCATGCTGAGTTCAGTTGTTAACACAGTAACTTCTGTTTTTAACTATTGGTTAATTAAACTTGAAGATATATATTACTAAAAGACTCTAGGTTCTATAAATTTATAAGAGAATCGCAGAGTGCAAAAAGTATAAAACCCCATATAGACACAACACTTTATTGACACCTTTCATAAATGCAGTTGATTATCTTTGTCAGTCCATTCACTTGAAAATGAGAACTGAAAAAAAGATGATGTCTGATCCCAATGAGATTTGGTGTGGACATGACTCTACAGATGCATCCCAGATTTCACAGGTAGACTTTCACAACAGAGGTTCTGCCATTTCTATTGATAACTTTGCTTCTTAACTAGAACAGATGTTTCTCAGGGAACAAAATGCAGTAACTTAACCATACCCAGTGATTATGCTGCAGAAGTGTTGGGTACAATCATGAGCTGCATAAAGATGTTTTGGCCAACTGTGACTGCATTTACAACAGTACATATCCTCATCGCCTAGGTGTGTAGTTGACCCTACCATCTAGGTTTGTGGAAGTGCACTTTCTGGTGTTCAGATAACCACAAAACTGACTAAGTACACATGCCTGAAAACATTGGCCCATGGTTAATTGACTCATGGCTGTAACCACAAAAGGGTTTTTATGGTCTCTTTTTGAGCCTTCTGTGACCCCGTTGATTGAATGTTAACAGAATGGATTACCAGGTGTATCCCATTTCATTAACCCTAAGTTCTAAACTTAAAAAATGATTTATCTGTAATCACTAGAAATTGCAACTGGAAGAGGCTAGACATTGAGACCAGGCTGCCTAATTTCCATTAGGAAAAGCTGTTTAGAAGAAGATACATAAACTTTGAAAAATATAATATCCTTGAAATTTGGGATAATGTCTTTGACAAAGTTCTGCATTAATTGTGAATATACTTTTGACTGTATGGTGAATCTGCTTAATAAAAAGGAAAAAAAAAAACTAGATCAAGAGTTCAAAAATTAGGATTCTCTGGCTTTGCTACCTCTGATTTGACCTTCCATAAATATGCAATCCTCAGAGCTCACTTCGCACCTTTCTCAAATGGATTTAATCGTTCCTACCTGTATAACATGTTTTCTGTAAAGAATAAATGTATGACCCTGTGATAAGACTTAAAATGCTGAAGTGTAGAGTAGATATAAAGTGTTTTATTGCTGTTGTTCCCATTTTTGGCTGGTCCCAGTCCTTTGCAGTGATGGCAAGGTGTTATGGTTTGGATATGAGGTTTCCCCCAAAAGCTCCTGTGTTTATGCACAATGTGAAGTGATTAGATTATGAGAACTGTAACCTAATGTATGGATTAATCCACTTGGTGGATTAATAATTTGAATGGATTACTAGGTGGTAACTATAGGCAGGATTGGCCTGGCTGAAGGAAGTAGGTCACTGGAATTGTGCCTTGGGGATTATATATTTTGTTCCTGGCTTCTCAGGCTCTCGTAACTCCCTGCTTCCTGGCTACTATGAGCTGCTCAGCTTTCCTCTGCCATGCCCTTCCACCATGATGTTCTGATTCACCTTGGGCCCAGAGCTATGGAGTTGGTTGAGTGTGAACTGGATCTCTGATAACTTTGCTTCTTAACTAGAACAGATGTTTCTGAAACCATGAGCCAAAATAAACTTTTCCTCCTCTAAGTAGTTCATGTCAGATATTTGGTCACAGTGATAAAGAATTAACTAACTTAGAAGAACTGATCACTGATCCTGACTATGCCTAAGCTTCCTCACCCTTATATGGAACCCCAGGAATGTGATAATCCCACCTCACATCAGGCCTGTGTCCAGAATATCTGGAGTTTTCTTCCAATTACTAATGCTGAGGTGGACTGAGATGATATGGAATATTGCTTCCTGACTTTGCTCAAAGGCTACTCTGTCAAAAGTCCAGGGAGAAGAGACAGACTACCAGGATTTAGAAGCTCACTTGAGTTTGCAGGCTTATGGCAAAGTTGATACATAAACCATTTTCTTTTCCATTATGACAACATTATTTGTTTATGACCCAGTTTTATCTAATCTGTCCTCAAACTTTCCTTCAAGATGGTGCTTCTTATCCTATATACATTTCTGCTACTATTTCCAGGTTATGTTTCTTTTCTTTTTTTTTTAGGATTTTTTTTTTTTTTTTAAAGAAAAGCTAGGATTTAATTGCTAGGACAGACTTAATAGGAAAATACATGATGCAGCTTTGATCAAAGACCTTTAATTCTTTCTGGTTGAATTTCCTGCCATGTGCTTGTCTGACATCTCTTGTGGATAGAAATAGAAAGAACCCCACAGTTCAGCCTATTGTCTTGGTCTCACTTCAAGGTCTGGCCACACTTTATAGTTTGTCCTAAATTCACTATTGTAATGCTTTCTATTTCTGCTAGCTAACCTGATACCCTTTTCCTACACCAAAGATTATTACTTTACCACAAAACTAGGGCTGGATTGAGGGTCAAGAAAATTGTGTTCTAGGTTTAACCTCCCAGTGTGTCTGAAGCCATCTAGCCTTCTGGGGCCTCTCATCTTTTCCTTTCTGTAAACTGGGACAGAATCCAGAGTCTCTTTTCTGCTTATGCTATATGAAACATTGACCTTTCCCCATTAGATGCAGGGATAGAAATAGCAAAGGAAATACCGAGCTCTTCTGCTTTGAAAGTACAGTCACACAGGGAGGATTCCCAGAGCATATATTGCTATTCTCACTTCTATTCACTGAGTGGGCAGTAAGTTTCTGTATAAATATTTATACGTCTACATATGTGTGCATTGATAACATTTTAAAAATATTATTTTCCTCATGAGAGGAGTCTCAGGTGGCTTTGACCTTCATCTGCGTATAGAATTCTCATCATGAAATGAATATTAATGGTGATGGTGCCTGTCGTGGAAAAGCAAGTGACTATTTACATTAACAATCAAAGGGTGCCTTTTAATGTATTTTTGAAAGGAGGATTTTACTTTTTTGGAAGTAATTCAAAGCTTTTCCGTGGTTTAAAAGGAATATTGGGACTGATGTGATCCAAAGACAAGGTTTATATCAACCAATCTGTGAAATATCTCTAGCCCTCTCATACTGAGTGTCAAGCTCTAGTAGATCCAATTTCCTGAGCAGTTCTGACATATTCTGGCTCTCAGTAGCCCTTGCAGAGGACAGAAGTGTGTAATGTGTTAAATAGATTCTAAGAAAATTAAGGTCAAATAATATATAAAGTAAGGGACATTGTAATCCAGCACTAAACTGACCCTCTGCTGTTGGCAGAAGAAGAAATAACTCTGTATGTGAAGATGCACATATAACAACAACACTGGCTATCTCGTGCATCACCATGTACATGTCCGTGTGTGTGCCTATGCCCTGTGCCACTCAAGGAGGAGCTGGAAGAGGGCCATTAGGTCCCTCCAGTTCTGCCACCCTGTCTTCACCCTCTGCTGAGGTTTAAGGTGGCAGGGGACTCTGTGGATATCATGGTGGTACTTGCTTCTTCCAAATTTAATACCAGAGGGAAAAAGCACTTCCTTTTTATTTTTACCAAACCATCTCCTTTCCCCAGCCCCCACTATATCCTGTTCTAGTTGCTTTTCTCTTAAACTGGCAATAGTATGACTTCTGTCAGTGATGGGGCTTGGGGTTCTTGTGAAGTAAGAGGGGGATACAAAGAAGAAGTAGGACCATGATCTAAGAAGACAATTCTGATGGTAACCACTGAAGTCACAAAGTATCCTTCATCCTAAATTCCACGTGCCATGTATATTAACTTCCAGCAGTGACAGGTCATTGCTTGGCTTTGATTACCCAGGTAATCCTGAGAATGACATGTCACATACATGTGATTCTACCATAAAGTGATGTCATAGACACCTGAAACCATTTAGTTACTTACCAGGTAGGTTTGCCTTTATTTCAGGAGCATATGGTCATCATCGGTTTATAAAATTGTGTATGATATTAAGAAGTTGTTTTTTTTTTCCCTTGAAACTTGGAGTTTCATTAGAACCAAACAAGCTTATTCAGTACCTTCCTATGGAGATGCTTTTGGATCAATAAGATATCGTACTCTTTGTAGTTGTATTACAACAAGAAAAATTCTAAATATTCTTAATGATTTCTTTGGAGGCTCCAGCAAGAACAAGATTTTTAGAAGAAAGCATTTTTTAGAAATATTTTAACTGTACCTGTTTTATATATAAATACTACATTATTTATCTAAACATTTAAGCGACATATGTTGCCTTCTCATTTGTCACATATTTTCTATTTCTTCAGAGATTTTATAATTAATATTTGTGTTGGTGCTATCTTTTTCTCAAAAGGCTGTTTGATAAAAAGGCCAATCTGAAAACTCCTCCTTTCCCTAACTAAAAGCTTCTTGAAGGGAGCTGTGATGCAATCCTATTCAAAACTGCACTCAGCACATACCCAACATGAAACCAGGCAAGACAGGTATGCTTGTGATAAATTTGTTTCTCTAACCATGAAGACACATGCCTGTGATAGCCTTGAGTGAAAGTAATAGATTATCAATGTGATTCTTCCAGATGTGATGTTTTCAGGTAAAGGGTAGGAGTATAAAACAAAGGTGGACCTTTGCAGATCCTGCCAGACTTTCCTTGAATAGTAATCGTTATTGTCATTGTGTAGTCCCTAGAGTCCCAGCTCTAGGGGAGAAGGAAGCCGAGGTGAGGTATGTCCTTGCAGTCAGAGAGTGCTACTTCAGACTGGATGGTAAAATTTCAGAGGGGAGTCAGAGATGATTAAAATATGGTATATATTTGAGAATTATTCATTCGCCTTCTTGGTAAATACTTATTTTCAATTTAGAACAGAATAGAGGAAGGAAGTACTTCTCTGGTGTTTGAAAGAAAAAGTATTCCTTCCAACTTAAATATTTTTAAAAATAAAATAATTTATGATTAGATATACACACAATTTTAAAATATGGTAAATGTTCTTTTGTTCCATGCTTATCACACAGTTTTGAAGGAAGAAAGGGAGAGAACAAAACATCTATGTGTTATTGTTATTTCACAAATTAAATATAACTTATTGAATTAAAATTTTTCTAGTATATACATGTCACTGTATTTTGAACTCTTTTGCAAATGCTAAGTTTATCAATGAACAATAACCAGGAATATAACCAACATCAAATCTGGCTTGTTATTCTGTCTGGAATTGAGCTTGACAATTTATGTTATGATCAATGCCAGTTTTCTAATTATTTCTCTTCCACTGATATCTCAAAATGACAGAATAAAAAGCATAATTGAATTTGATTTATTGCTGGAAATAAAGCAGCAATAATAGCTTTGCTGAACTTTATGATAAAAATAATTTAAACTATGAAACATAGATTATAAGGACAGAGTTAGCAAACTCAATGAGCAAAAGGATGTGAAAAATGGAAGGGTACAAACCAGGTATTTAACCACTGGAGCTGGACACAAGAGCCAAACATTACTCTGAGTTTTGCCACTTGCTTTTTCTTCCTTCCTATTCATTGAAACCACTTCACCACTTTAGCCTTCTTCCTGATTAGTTAAACCCATGTTTGGAAAATTGTGTTATCTTTCATTATACAGTGAAAATGAAACTAGATTAAACATTTAATTAAGTAATGTATTATCTTTCCATAAAGATTCTGTTTTATGTGAGATTCCCTAGGAAAAAAAGCATACATCAGGGATTTGGTGGCACATGACTTGCAGAGGAAGTTCTCTTAAGTGAAACTGGGAAGGAGATGAAGTAAAATAGGAAAGCAAAGATATGGTCACAGGGGTCAGGTAGAATCTGCCCTTGACCTGGTCAACCAGGCAAATACTATGCTCTTGGGAACGTAGTGCACCAGCAGGATATAGACAGGGCACCAATATGAACTAGTGTGCAGAAGAAACCCAAGGACAGTAAACTTAATGGCAACTACAATTTTCAGAACAGCATTGTCAGTTTGTTTGATCATTTGACTGAAGCAGAGTATAAGAGAGGAATTAATTTTTACATTTCCTTTTTTATTCATTAGGAAATATAGAGGGAACTAAATGTGGTCATTTTGCTTTTGCATGTATAAATATTTTAATGTCCCTATAAATATTTTAGCTTTGTGTTTCATGTTCCTTCAAAATAATAAGTTCCCACTAAAAAATTAATAAGACAGGAGGGTCTAACCTCCTATGTTCAGAGAGCATCACAAATGACAATCAAGAGTCTTAATTTTCAGGATTTTACAAAAATATAAGTAGAGTATGTTGTAAAATAAAAAAAGGAATTTTGAGTAAAAAAAGCTTATTACATAGTGTATAGATATTTAAGAATAGAAGCAAAAATTCTGAAAAAAAAATTTGCAATCTGTCTTATAACTTCAATGTATCTCAAAAATATCAAAAAAATCCATAGTATGTAATAGGTGTAGTGTATGTAATTTATATTCATTTATTAAAAATTTATGGACTATGTTGCACTAAGAGTATGAAAGATACTTAGGAAAAGGTATTGAATTAGACTATATTAAAATATGAAAGAGACTGAAGATGTTTCTTATAGAAAGTACATTCCCACTAGAGGCAAGGGATAGATATTCACTTTTTTCTTTTCCATTCCCAGTTTTAGTCTCTTTCAATTCTATTATTCTTTATTTCTATTATTTGGTTTAGAATTCTTCAAGGCAGGTGTCCCTTTTGTCCACACATTCTTATTTTTGGGGGGAAGGGTATGTGGGATTGAACTCAGGGGCACTGGACCACTGAACCACATTCCCAACCCTATTTTGTATTTTTATTTAGAAACAGGGTCTCACTGAATTGCTTAGTGCCTCACTTTTACTGAGGCTGGCTTCGAACTCTCGATCCTCCTGCCTCAGCCTCCCAAACCACTGGGATAATAGGCATGTGCCACGGTACCCAACGATGTCCACACATTCTTTATGATTTTCCTACATAATGTTCCATACCTATTAAAATACCCTTTATCCATAATTTATCTGAAGAAGTTTAAATAAATGCCAGGAAGACACTGATATTTGATTTTTTCCTCCTGAGAGTCAATGCTATAATAAAATGAGGTCTGGTTGTTAATTTTTGGTGGGATAGGAATTTTTTTAAAAAAAGAAGCTATGTGCTTCTTTTGTAGTTCTTTTAGAATTGGTTGGATTGCTTCCCTCATCATTTCTTTTAGCTATTACTTAGCACCTCCTGTAGGCCAAACACTACTTCAAGTGCATTTTATTTAGAGTACTGCTTGTATATTTATATATAATGTAATTATATGCTCAAAATAATGCTTACATATATTATATATGCACACATGTATACATGTACACATGCATATTTAGAATAGAGCTTGACCCATGGGAGGTGGTGAATAAAGGTAAAGGAAACAATGAGGAAAGTAATCCAGTTACTTCTAAAAGTACTATAAAAGTGATAACACCTTCTTTTTTCAAGTTCTAATCTTAGCTAACATTAATATCTGGTATTCATTTCATTATATCATTGACTTTATGTTATATATACACTCATTTCCCACTTAACCCTAAAACAATTGGACACATTGAGGCCAAGGGAGACTAAAGGCCTTATCCTTGCCCAAGGTCATGCCAGTGGTCAGTCCAGAAATTGAATTTAAACCCTGGCCAAGTTTTCAACTGGTTCCAAGTTTTCAATTGCTATGCTATCTTCCTAAGCTAACTAATAATCTTGGAACTATTTAATGGCAGACCTTAATATGCCATGGAATAGACACATATTTTTGTTTGAATTTTTTCTACCAGGATGCCAATTAAATTTGCTGAAGTTTATAACCAGATGGAGGGAGGAGAATGCATATCTTTGCAGGCACCAAGTGATATTTCCATTACATACAGTCAAACTATTACTTTTCAACTTTATCAAATTCAGCTATTTATTCTGATTCTCTTTTGACAAATATAGGTGGTGGAAAGCATGGTATTTCTAGAACTGAAATCAAGTGAAAGAATAAGTTATACTATCATTGTTTAAGATAGATACTGCAGTTCCTGGTTATTTAAGTGCTAAGTGTCTTGTTTATGTGAAATTGCTATCCTTTAGCAGTTGTTTGCCCCAAGGATTTTGAAAGTACTAAAGATTTTATATTCATAGAGTATGTTGCATTTGTAGTTAAATGTTCTATGAACATCAAAAGGAAATTTATAGCAATGAAGTACCTTGTACTTATGTTTTGTCCTTATTGCTTTACAAACACTATTACATCATGTTTCAAGTGATTGAAGAGTTTGAATGATCAGAGACTTTTTTGATACAAAATGGTTATGCATTTCTTTTCTTTATTTTCTTTTGTGGTGCTGGGGATTGAATCCAGAGGCTCACACATGCTAAGCAAGTGCTCTAACCACTGAATGACAGCCCCAGTCCTGAGAGTTTTCTTAACACCATGTTTGGCATATTTTCTCCTTTATCCTATATATCTGAAGACTGATTAGGAAATGAAAAGATTTCTTTTATTCTGACTGCTGATAAGGTTTGTCCTAGATCTCAACCTGTGATAAACCTGGTATTAAATCAGACCCGGACCCGAGTTCACTATTTTGCCAATCTACCAACTTGCTCAATGAAACATCTTGAGTTGCATTTTGAACTTAATATTGTATAAGGAAAGGATTCCATTAAGCAAGAAATTGTAATTACGTACTATTCAAGTGTGAGATCAAATAAATACCTTTGCCATTCCCAAAGATATCAATTAAAACAGAAGATAAAGTCGACATCAATAATTTCTTTAGTCCTGTAGATAAGGGCTCACAAAAAGAAAGTTAGGATACCACATGTGCTAATTTAAAAATTCCAAGTTGTTCTTGCTTTGACTATTAACCAGAGGCTATGTGAGAAGCAGTGCCTAAATGAGTCAAATGCTCAGATGAAACAGGAAACCTGGTGAGAAGCTATCCATTTTCATTGAAAGGAACAGTATCTTCTAAAGATTTTAAAATACATCTTAAAAGATGCTATGAATCTGTAGCTACTGGGAAGAAAAAGAAAGCTAGTAATTTTCAAGATCTGAGTTCTTTTATCCTTGACTGTATTATAATTAACCTAATTGCTAGTTAGAATTTTCTATTTCTACTGGAGATGATAGAATCAATGGAAGGGTTTTGTTTCATTTTGTTTGTTTTTTGCATTTTTTTTTTTTTGCAAATCTGCAAATGCGATTTTTTAAAAAATGTGTTTTATTTTGATTAAATAAAAAATTAGTGAAATGAATCAATTTTCTGCCTAACCAGGTCCTAAATATCTAAAAATAGCTCCTTATTTTGATAATCTAAACATACTCCAAATAAAGATAGAATAAATATTCCTGTTATCTGTTTTTCATACCTTCTTAGCTCTATAAGTCTGAGTTGTAGTGCCATTGCTATCTTTCCAAAATTCTTGACCTCTCAAACTGACTACGTATATAGACCATAAGATTTTGGAGAAAATATTTTCTCTGTTATCAAGGGACTTGTGAGGCTCAGAGCTTCTTTTACTAACTAGAGAATAATCCAGATTTATTTTAGTCCATGTATTTCCTAAGATATCACCTTTTGCCTCTATTCAAACTAACATATTTCCTCCAAAATCTTTTTACATGATAAAACTCATAAGTTGTCTGTCTGCATCATTTTAATCAAATATTTTATTAAATTAGACTTTTAGTATTATTCCAGACCCCACTGAGGGTCTCACTGATGTATTTATTATATTCATTTACTACGTATATACTAAGCACATTTTGCTCTATTGCATGTGGTAAACATGTCCGGACTTTACCTCAGGAGACTGGCATGTTGGCAAATGCTCATGCTGTTCAGAACTTGTCCTGCAACTCCTTTTGATCTATTTGTATCTTACCAACTTTCTTTCAGATATCTTAAGTCATCAATTTGTGGTGAGATTTTAATGAGTGACAGTGTCTTTCTGTGTTAAACTTGCATAAATAATAAATGCCAGAGTTACAAATTCGAATGTCCCTAAGGCCTGACTGATCTAGTAAAACTGTGAGACATCTGGTATGAGATAAAGTGGTGTGTATGGGTGGTGGGGGGAGCTGTGTTGAACCCTGAAAAGAGACACTGTATTCGATTTAACACAAAAATACCACTAATGCTAAGTAGGATATAACTTCAGCACACATTTTGCCCACGGGTTACTAGATAGAGACTCCTGTTTTGTGCCAATTTTTTATTCATTTTTCTGGTTGCAAGTTTGTTCAACACAAATATAGGGCCCTCCAAGATTAATGAGGAGGCTAACCACATCTATGACTAAATCCTCTTCTGAACTAGAATTTCCCTTGCTGACCCAGCCCTAGTGCCTGCTTTCTTGTCAGCACCAGAGGGCACAGCACTCTGCAGGTGTCTCTGTTGCCCCTCTTGCAAGGCTTGCAGATTGTTCACTCTCCAGACCTTTGAGTGACAGCTTTGGTGCTAGGGGACAAGTGGAGATAATCGTGGAGATACTGGATGCCTTGTTTATAAAGTGCCTGTAGAAATGTCTCCAGGAAAACTGCTTCTTATATAGTCCCAAGTTTTAAGAGACTGTGTGGCCATTATGGCACAAAGGTTGAGCATATTCTTTTCTGCCAGTTCTGGGTGCTGTAGCATTTAGGCATCCTTCTTGGCTTCCTTAAAAAGGAATTCATAATGGCAATTTGGTTCTTCTTGGACATTCCCATTGTGGTGGCTGCAGCCTCATAAGGAAGGGACATGCCTATTTTATGCTTTTAAAACAGGGCTCCTGAACCTGGAAATGGACACGTGACAAAAATGTTGGAAGAACAGTGTGGGGAATGGATTTGGGGCAGGTGCCACTTTGGAAGGTCCCTATCACACCACATAAACTTATCCATTCTCTAAAGGGTTAGTCCTCCCTGTTTTGATATGACCATTAAAATTCAGGGAAGACAAGAATCCCCACATTGTAATCATATCTCATAAGAACCACCAGAATCCTTTTACCACTCAGCACTTATTCCACCCAAACATTTAAGGCTCAAGTGGGCAGAAAAACATTTTCATAATAACACTTACTGAAGTGTTAATGAAATGCTTGTTATTGCGGTCAGGTTGGCCGTTACCAGCATGGGTGCAGAGAGACCTCAAGCTCATGCTGTATTTGTTGACTGACTTGCTTGCTTTGGGTTATCATCAGGAATGGTGCGCAGATGGGTTCTTAATGAATATGCATTGTGCAAATCTTAAATGAATACAAATATTATTAAGATGTCAGTATTTATAAAGCTGTTAGGCAGTTTATATATAGGTACAGTGAAACAAGCCTACTTGTTTGCCCTGATCAATCTTTACTTGAATTCCATAGGTCAGTGGTTCTCAAACCTGTCTGCACATTGGTATCACCTGGTAGCTTCAAAGAGTACTGACACCTGTGTCCCACTCTCAGAGACAGGATTGGGAACTCCCACTTCCAGAAAATTGGTCATAGGAATATTTTGACATACTTTTGTCAAACCATCAGGCATTATGAAATCATAACCATAAGGTATTAAGGCTGAAGGGGAACCAAGAGGAGGAATTTTTTGGTGCTGTGAGACTGTACAACATGCCTGGGAGAAGCAGGCATGAAGGAAAGATGGATGAGAAGAGGGATGACTTCCCCTTAGGCAGCATCCTAAAGGCTGAAACATGGCTACAAAGCCATTCGAATGTTCAATTAATGTTACCTAGTCATCAGTGTGCAGTTTAGAACTTGGTTTGGGCTTCTTACAGAACAATTTTGTAGACTCTTGTGATATAGCAAATTTCCTTAGAAGTATACCAGATTTGATGAAAAGATGGCAAGGATCACTATGCCTAGGTTTTGGATCAAATTATTCAAGAATTTTTCGTCTATGTAGCTATCAGGACAAGTACCTCTATCTCCAACTCTTTTAGCTCATAATACTGAGAACAGCCGTTTCAAAATTTTGCCTATTATAATACAGTGTCATCTACACAAAATTCTTCCAATCTACCCTCCCACCAGCAAATGACCTGCTCTTCCAGTTCTCCATGTGCTTTAATTTGATTTTTTACCTCTCATTAAATGATAGTAAGTATTATTGCCTTTGCCCAGGGGGTGGGCTTACTTTTAGTAATTATTACTTAGAGAATATGGCTGTGAACTGCTGTGAGATAACAGATAAAGCATGTAGAATTACGACTGTTAATACTGTTAGTGTTACTTAATTTAAAAAATTATAGTGTTTCATAAATGAGAACATCTTAAAATATAGTTCACGATTTGCATTTTCTGAATGAAGACATTTTACTAATTTTAACCTCTTTATTTTCACTGTACTGTCATTGTGTAGCTCAGCCAAATATGAACTGATACCAAGATTGTATAATCACTATTTCACAGAGCAAGCTTTTTTCCCTCCTCTTCAAATGAGGTCAGCTTTAAATAGGTCACTCTAAATTATAAATATACCTGATGCTAGTGTTATGTCATTTGCCAGAATTTTCTCTGCTTTAGGAATTAAGATATGAATTACATGAATTATGTATAGTGATGAAAATGCACAATGAATAGTTTATATTCTCTAAGGAATACTTTTATCTCAGGTATACTTTTCAAAAGATGAGAAGAGTCTTGAGTGGCCAAATAGTAGTGACAAAAAGAGGTGTTGAAAATGTAAAATCTTGCAACATAGTCTTGGCACGATGTGGATAACTTGAATTTTTAACTGCTGTAAAAAAATTTGTCTTTTAATTTTCCCTCCTGATGGGTTTTGAATTCTAAATAAAGTCTACACTTGAAGCAAAATTAAGACACTCTTTTAAATATTTTCAATACATACACTTTTTAGCCCTGCTTCTTTTAGTAGAGTCCAAGTAGAAGATTTTATTAAGATACTAATTTTGTATTCTCTAAAATTAATAATATGCAGAAAAACGTAAAGGGAAGGGAATTGGTGTCAGATATGCCATACAGGAAACAAACTTGAGAAGCAGATGAGTGAAGATGCTACTTTCCTAGTCAATGACAATTAATCAGGAGACTCTCATCTGATTTTTCTGTTGCTTAATGTTTCCACAACACTTCATTGACTTGTCTATAAAAGTAAAGTTTGGAGTCAATTAAGGGGTGACAACAAAGGAATTCAAAGCAAACCCAGGGGAATCATAAAGGTAAGGTAAGTGTAGATTTTAATTCAGAAGTTTTGAGAAAACAGCTGTGCAAGAACAACAACTTTTGATGCGAAGTGGATCTTGACAGAAGCTCAGATCCCTGATATTTCAGTGCTGTTCATTTGTCAACATAAAGGCGAGATAGAGTCTTATGGGATTAAGCAAACTCCAGGGCTAAAAATATAGTTTGACATTTCTTGAATGCACTTGACAAGGCTCCACATAAAATTATATTAGTATTCTTTCCAGCTAAGAGAAAAAAATTTAAGGGAGGCTGAGTTCTTTTATTTAAATTCAAATTTAATCTTTGGTTGCCATGGCATCTAAAAAATTAATCATATATTGTTGGACTTTAAATGTTGGGTATACTGATGTTTTATTATGGATGGAAAATAATCAAGTTTAGAAATATTATTGCAAAAATTAAATTGCATCTGGGAACTTAAAAAAAAGAGTAGCCAGCCTTGAAAGGCAATTACATGGGTTCTACACAATAGGAATTCAACACAAAAGGCAAGTGATTATTGACCGTGTTGTCAATAGCCGTTGGTGCCTGCCCTGCTCTTTGGCATCCTTGCTGTGGTACAGCTGGCTGACAGATTGTAACTAATGTGCAAGTGGAGAAGAAAGGTGGTGAGGAGGAACAGGGGTTGCATGGTGCAAGATGCCAACAGCCACGAGATTGGGGTGCTGCCTGTGAGATGGCCAGTACTGGCAGGGGAAAGGATCTGCAGGAATATTCTGTGATAATTAGACTGATTGGGGTGGTGGGGTGGGCAAAGGACCAATGTTTAATGGGAAGTGCATTGGAAGGAATTGCATAGCCTCTCAAATAATATTTCAGCAATGGCAGCCATGGGTGACAATTGATAATGCCCAAATAGTGTAGCCGTGGCAAAAGGAAAGATGGTACTTGTAGTAGAGATTCAAAATGTTAACTCCTTCTCTTTAGAGATAACATCATTTAACTGCCTTAAAATCCCTGCCTTCTTCACTTTTCCTTTCCTTTGAAAAATGTTACTTACCAGCTTCCTGGACTCTAGCTCTCATCCTGTTTAGCTGAAGAAAAAATGGACTGAAGTGTCCAATAGCATTATTTACTTTTCAAAGATCCTTAAAAACAAAAACAAAAACAAAAAAACTGCAGATGGTTTAGTTTTCTAAAACAAATATAAAGGTGTGAATGGTTAATCAGGCTGAAATAGTTGCAGAGCTGTGCTTTTGAAAGCCTACCAAATGCCAGCCTTCCTTTTGATGTTAGTGTTTTTTTTTTTTTTCCCCAAACAGTGGGTCCATAATTTCTAATGAAGGCTTTGCCCATTCATGCTTGAAATTCATGAGTAGAATGTGTAGCCAGATAATTACAAGATTTGATGTCAAACTGTGAGGCATATCATTCCTGCATGCCTATGAATTAGCACCAATACCCTAAAACATAAGTATATTTACTATTCTACCCAAATATATCATTAAAAGTCAAAATCTGAACACAATTATTGTTAGTTACTTTGGGGCTTTGTTGAAAATATTGACACAATGAACTTAATTGAGATGGTTCTTGAGGATACTAAAAAGTAACTTCAAAAAGAATCCAAACCACCAGATGCCTGGTGAGAAACAAAATGCTGGTGTGGAAATGACAGAGAAGGCACAGAAACAAATGTGGGCAATTTGGGATAATGCTCTTCTCCACCCAGGTTCCTAGTTTCAAACCAGAGAGTGGATGGAAGCACAAAATCTGTGGCCAAAGGCTGAGAGAGAAGTGGCAGATTGTAAATTAGCAGGATCCTGTTACTAACCTGGAAAGCAACATGACATTTCCTGAAGGTGTTCCAAGGATAAAAATAAATAATGAGATGTCCAAGCCACTCCCTAGAGTAAGGTTCCTGCATTCGTAAGCAGCATTAACTCTTTTAGGTCACCAAGTCATTTAGATGGTACTTTATTGAGCATCTAAATTTCTTTGTTCATATCTTTAAAAAATTACACACAAACACAGAAATACACATATTTATGTAATTCACATGTAGAAAGTTAATATCCAGGTTACTTCACTTTTCCCTTCCCATTTAAAAAATGTATTTAATGCCAGAGTGGATGTGAAGAAAAAGGAACACTTTTACACTGTTAGTGGGATTATAAACTAGTACAACCACTATGGAAATCAGTAGGCTCTTCAAAAGACTAGGCAGGGAAAAACCACATGATCCAGCTTTATCACTCCTCAGTAATTGTCCTGAGGAGTTAAAGTCATCTTACTACAGTGACACATACATACCCATGTATCACACACATGCATACCCAATTCACAATAACCAAACTGTGAAACCAGCCTAGGTGCCCATCAACAGATGAATGGATAAAAAAAATCTGGCAATGTAGTTTTATTCAGTCATAAAGAAAATGAAATTATGTCATTTGCAGGAAATAGATCTAACCAGAGACCATTGAATTAAGTGAAATAAGTCAAATCCAGAAAGTCAAGGGACATGGATTTTTCTCTCATATGTGAAAGCTAGGAAGGAAAAAGGAAAAGAAAGATGGGGGTGGATCTCATAAAATCAAAGAGATCAGTAGATGAAAGAGACCAAGGGGTGAAGGGAGGGAAGGGAGGGGGGAAGTGCTGGGGTGTGATATTGGCCAAATTATATTGTTATAGTGTGTATTGTGTGCATGTATGAATATGCAATGACAAATCCAATCAGCATGTGCAACTATAATGCACCAGTATAAAATGTGGGGGGAAAGACAAAGTAAATTGCCAAATAAAATTTACTTTAAAAAAATGATAAAAGGAAATGAATAGTTAAAATGGAGAATAATCCATCAGTGAAGTTTATCTTAAGAAAGTGCTACTTAATATATTAAAGATTTTGTCTATACATAATTTTTCATGAATCCAACTATTGAATGATGTTTGATTTCATTACATTGTATAATAAATTACCCTACCAGTACCTCCATTTACACTGGCAATTTGAATTGAATTATTGTAGTTGCCATAGTAACAATAATAACACAAATGTATTAAGCCTCATGTGTGAGAACTTCTTCTAAATATTTTAAATCTATTGATTTATGTAGACCCAATGCTATTAGGGTTTTTAAAAAATTATTCCCATTTTACAGTTAAGAGAATGGAGATGCAGTGTGGCAAAGTTTACACAGTTATTAAAGGATGATAAGAGGTCTCATGAGCCTTGGGTTATTATGAATTTTGCATAACATTTCACACTAGATATTTTTTCACTCAATATTTAACATGAATGCAACTTAATTCCTGGAAATTTGTGATTATTATTGTGGTTTTAAATTAAATTATTTTTTCATTTTTAAAATTAGTTCATTATAGTTATACATAATATTGGGGTTCATTTTGACATAATTATACAAGCAAGGGATATAATTTGCTCTAGTAATTCCCATTTCCCTTTCCTCCTCCCTTCCTGTTTCCCTTCCTCTACTGATCTCCTCCTATTTATTTATAGCTTTTTAACATTGGTGCTTTATTGATATGAAAAAAGTGAAATTCACTGTGGTATATTCATATATGTATGTAGGATAATTTGGTCAATATAATTTCATTGTTCCTCCCTTTTCCCATCTATCCTCCCTCCCCTTCAATTCCCCATTGATCTCTTTTCTATTTTCAATGGATTCCTGATCCCTCTCCCCTTATTTTGGTCTAGCTTTCTTTCCTATACTCCAATAATGAATCTGCTGAGAAAGAAATCAGGAAAACAATCCCATTCATGATAAACTCAAAAAAGAAAAGGAAAACAAAAAAACCCTGGAAATTAATCTAACAAAGGAGATGAAGGACCTCTATAATTAAAACTATAGAACACTGAAGGAAGGAAAAAGTCTTCAAAAGATAGAAAGACCTCCCACATTCTTGGATAGACATAATTAATATTATCAAAATGTCCAAACTACCAAAAGCTTTATTTATATGAATTCACTGTAATCCCCATCAAAATACCAATGGCATTCCTCACAAAACTAGAAAAACCATCCTATTGTGTTTTGATGAAATGTTCTTGAAGATGGTTGCATATGTCCCTTTCTTAATAAACAATATGATTTGAAATAATCAGAACATATCTGCTATTTGAAACTGTTAAAGTTAATTTAAGGAATAGGAACAGGAGTATGCTGTGTTGAAGATCCAGAGAACATGGACATTCTAGAGAGTACAGAAAATGTACTGTATGTGGACAAAGAATATGTGATCCACCCTGGCCTTTGAATGTGCATTCACTTCTTCTATAAGAGAGACATAGAGTTTGTATACCTTCATACAAACTTGGCTGAGTGCTACTTCTTAGTCACAGTGTCCCAGTTTCCCTAATATTTCCCAATATTCTATATTTTCTTCAGGAGTGGTAGGTTCTCTCTGTTCTCAGGACATATTTTCTCTTTCTTCCTAGAATTGAATGTTGTTGGACAAAATAACTCATCTATGATCTTTTCTACTAGAACCACTCCCTTATCTATCACTCAAACTGTCTCTTACCTCTTCATGCTGTAACCTAATGCATATCCATTACCAGGAACCTTGGACTTCCCTGGTTAAGCAGTTTATCTTACCAATATATTATTGCTTTCACATGGAACTGTAATATCTTGTCCTTTTTTTTCTTTCTTCATTCCAGATGTGTCTATTTACTCTAGCATTGATATTGAATGAAAGAATACAGGAAACGTTATGGTAGTTCTCAGACTGCATGAATTCTGGTCATCCAATGACCCTTGCACTTGTTCTATTGAAAACAACTCTGATGTCTTGCCTTTATTTCATAAAGGTAGACTAAAGCACATTTAGCTGCATGACCTTCTAAGTAGATATTCCATGATGGTCTCTCTCAAAATTAATTATTGAATCAAAGATTTTTTTAAAAACCCAGATTTTCCATATGATTTTTGCAGCCTAGAACAATTCTCACTGATTCTGTCAGTATATATTGACTGGTTAGCTACATTGAACCCATTCACATACCTAATTTCCAAAACACCATCCAGGGACCAAAGATCCTACCTGTTCAGACTCAGACCTCTCTTCTTTCTCATTTACATGCCTTGTTCAGAAATTTTAAAGAAGGAATTCTCCATTTGAAGAAATGGGGTCCAAAAACTTTAGAGATAGCTTACTATAAAGTTTATTTCTTTCTGTGGATGAAAGAATTATTTAACAAATCTAAAATGTTTGCATTTAAACAGAAATTCAAGACCAACCACATTTAAGAAATAAGATTAAAATTTTCCTGTTGTGAGTGCATCATTTTAAGTTTGCTTACCAAGACTTTTCATACCTTCTTAATATCTTTTGTCTGCAAAATGATTTCATGACATAACATTTAGGGACATGGAAAGTTTAAAAATGCTCTCAAACTTTTTTTGTTTTTCCCAGAATGAGCTCTACATTCATCTAGAAATAGTATTGAATTTCTATCTTTAGCCAAGTCTGCATTTCTGAAATGATCTTTCACTGAAGGTACAAAAAGATAATAGAAACAGTCACTAAATAAATTCTTATCTTTGAATGCTTTGCCTTAGAGGCAATAGGTAAATGTGCAACACTTTTGAAAGTACTGTGATAAAGGGTTTTGATTGTCATCATTTTTATTTATGGGAGTATATAGCACTAGAATGTAAAAAAAGAAAAAGAAAACTGGCTTTGTTTTGCTTAAGCCAGATAGATGGTTGAAAGAGTTATTTCACTGGCTCCTCTCAGAGTAAAAAAGTGAGCATTACAAAAATATACTAATGCCAATAACATTGTTGGATTGCCATCAATTTGCAGGTGTTCAGAAATCTGATTTTTAAAATGTGAGATTCTAGGTAGCATTAATTTTTATATCTTTATATTTCAAGAAAAACATACCTTTAAATGACATGTAGAGTTATTGAATTTACTTATCTTAATATGCCAAGTCAACTGGATTTTCCTCAAATATTTTATTTTGCTTTTCCCCTCCCAGATGAGAGGGATCCCAAGATAATTGAACTGACTCTCAGTGATCCTGAGGGCTTGGGACAGGAGGTAGGTAGGATTGGACACAATATCTTCTCTATTCCCAGTGGTTCTGGAATGAATAGATAATACATTGGAGGAAGAGAGATTTGAGAGGTAGCACTCAGGAGTTGAAACATAAATCACAGTAGGGGAACCATACCACTGTAAGGAACTGGAAAAAATTCTGGTAAAAGATCACAGAATGGAAAAATGGGAAAAAGAATTTTGAAATAAAAATAATAGCCTTAAATATTCCTTAAGCTCTGAGGTATAGTAAGAGGAATTCTGAATTAGGGGGACTAACAGCCTTAGACTTGGTAGGTGTTGCAGTTGAAGCAAAAAGTGTGAACACAGCGAACCTGTGAGAGTTGTTTAAACATGATCCCAATGGAATAACTTAACCACATTCATGATTAGTAGTACTGATACCTTCAGCTGGTTAAAAAGCAAACGGCTCCCTCCAAAGTTAACCTTTCATAGAAATCAATTTTGTCAGGGATTATTACTAACAAAAAAATGAAGTTTCATGTTGTAGTTGGACCAAATGTGCCAAAGGCAACTTTAATTTCCTTAACACAAACATACTAGGAGAAAAACCCAGCTTAAAAATTGCAAATGCTTATGGTTTGGAAATCAGTTCAGTTTTTATAGAGTGAATTACACAAGACTAGTCTGTTTCTAAGTGGACAAATAAAATTTTCTAAAATAAACATGTTTTACTACTAAGTGGTCATGCTGCTACAAGCTTTGCAGTAGAGATTATATTTATTAGTCCTCTAGTGAGACTCTTATGTTCACACAAATATAAGCATTCTGCAAACTCTTCTGTATTGAGTGGTTCAGGGCAATTTCAGCACAGCATTTCAAGTTCTCCAATACTTCTCTCTGAATTTAGCCTTCCTACCCACATTTACAATGTATCTTAACAAATATGATCATAACTTAAATATACTAAAGTCTGTCCAAATTTAAAACCTATCATCTTTGGTTCCATACCTGTTTTATATCTAGCCCACTGAAGTTGCTTAATAAATATTTGTTGAATGAACAAATTGATTTTGCAATGATTCATCAAAATATGCTTTATTTGGTAAGGATTGCCACAGTCTCTTTTAGTCTTAAAACATCTATTTTTTTTTCACTTGAATTTTACGTAATTATAGAATCCATGCATGAGAATGGCTCCTAAAATGACACCACATCATTTACAACCACAAGAATGAGATCCTAATTAGAATAAGTTATACTGCATATATGTATAATATGTCAAAATACACTCTACTGTCAGGTATATCTAGAAAGCACAAATAAAAATAAAATTAAACAAAGAAAAATATGGCCCCTAGAATATATATATTTTCCCTGAAACTATATGCAATTAAATGTCTTCATTTTACTAGAACTTAAAGTGTTATGGACCATATTGAATAGTTTTACTATCAAATCCTGGAGCACAATGACACTGAATGTATTGGAGCCCTGTTGGGCATATAGAGTTGGCCTTTTAAAATGTGCCTCAGACACCAGTGCAATGCTTCTGGTGCCTAGTTTCACTCTTCTTTCCCCAAGTAGAATAAAGCTACTAGATACTGTATAGAGAACACAAGCTACAGAATCAGATGATGAGTTTCCAGTTTCAGCTCTGCAATTTCAATCCACAAGTAAGAAATTAGCTAGAATCGTTGTTCTTCATCTCTTCCCCAGAAGAGTTGATAAAATGATGTTCACAGGTACACAGTTCTCAGGTTTGCATCACCTAGTACTGGTCTAATGTGTAATGTAGTGCCTGCACAGTCAGACCTCCAAGTTATTTACCCTCTTGAGAGTTCCAAAGTCTCGTCTCTTAAGTGTCTATATTCAGTTAGGCCAGGTAGAAAAATCTTGGGTCTGCAAGATTGGTGATGGGCTTAAAGAACCCACTATCGTAATTATTTCACACAATCCCTCAAAAACATATTTTATTTATACAAGACAAAATGGACATATGGAAAATAAAAGAGAAAAAAATAATGGGAAATGAAAACAAAATAATTCACTCAAATTCCTCTACCTTGTGAAAACCATAGTTAACACTTGATTTCTTTTTCTCTTTTTGCATCTGTACATTATTTTTATTGTTTGTATATTATTATTATTTGTCCTTTTGTGTTGGACTCTTTTCACATTCTGGCCATTTCAAAGATGTCTTCTATGAATATCGTTGTATAATCATCTCTTCAATTAACTGCTGGCAGCTATTTTGGGTATGCCTGGAAATAGAATTGCTGGATCATATGATGAGTCTATGTTTAATTTTTTTTTTTGAGGAACCACCATATTATTTTCCACAGCTGATGCACAATTTTATATTCCCACCTGCAACACAAAGGATTTTGGTTTCTTCACATTTCTCACTAACAGTATATGCTCAATAAATGTCTTGAAATGAATGAATGAGTGAATGAATAATACATCTTTGTTGATTTGAGGTGTCTAAATGGTATCTTTAGTGTGCTGGTATTTGTTAACCTGTACTCTCATGTATATAGATCTCCATTAACTCTGACCTCCTTTATGGCAAGGACCAGAATTTAGTAATCTGCATTCCCTGTCATCTTGTATAGAGTTTAGCACTTAATAGTCATTAAGTCATTTGAACCTATTTGTGCTGAATGACTAAATCTTGCCTTACATATTAGGGGAAGGAAGAAAGTTCAAAGAACTTAGGATCCAAGGCAGAGAGTTTGCTTTGAGCTCTTAATTAAGCTCTTCTGTACTTAACCAAAAAGGAGTTATGTTTCCTTATGAAGATAATCCTGTATGGTGATTAAAATCTGGTTGAGTTCACTTGGCTATGGCCATTTTCTTCTCTGCATTGTAAGGTGTCTCCAAAACTATGGAATTTCTGCTGTTGATGGAGACCACGCTAAAATGTGGTCTCAAGAAAATGAAAATGCTGTCCTCAAAGACTTTTATAAAACAAGAAGGGATAGAGTAACAAGGTTAAGAATATAAAAAATATAAAAACCAGTGACTGGAGGTTGGTATGGTATAATGGAGAACTAAATATCTCAGGAAGGAAGGGGCTGAAGTTCTGCCAAACCACGTCCAGTGGTACACACCTGTAATCCCAGCAACTTGGGAGGCTGAGGCAGGAGGATCACAAATTGGAGTTCAATCTCAGAACCTCAGCAATGTAGTGAGACCCTCAGCAACTAAGTTAGACCTGTCTCAAAATGAAAAAATAAAAAGGGGTAAAGCATCCCTGGTTTCAGTCCTGAGTGTAAAAAAAAAAAAAAAAAAGAGTGGGGCAGGGGAGCCAGCCATGCAATCAAGTTATTCAGGTTGAGAAACAGCTGTTCCAGCTGCATTTCTCTGATTAACAAAAACTGAGCTACAAACCATGAAAAAATATGTGATATTTCCAGCTCAAAACCCAGTACCACTTTTTACTGGTTTCTTGTAGGAACATTCAGTTTATAATGCAGTACATTTCAAAAGAGAAATGTTGCTTTAGAACAGAATGATACACAACTGTTTTGAACTAAGTGGTCAAGTCTCTAAATCTGTAAACTTTGCTAGATGAAAATATATATATTTATGCTGGGCAAAATATTACTGAACATCTATCTTTCTTTTCTTCTTTACGCAGAAGATTTACTGTTATAGCTCATTTAAGGCTCAATACAAAATGAACAATCTCTTTGCAGTCTCACCACCTAAATCTTATAAACAGTCTACTCTTTCCACAATCACCAGCCTGAACTATAATGGAAATATTTATTTATTTATAGCTTATTTGTGTTCTACATTTGCCTGTGGCTGTGCTTCTGCAGGTACAGTGAAGCAGATTGTTCGCAAATTTAATTAATAATCATGTGCTGGGTATACTCAGCCTGAAACCCTTCATATTTCTTCTTTTTCTTAGATCTTGCCTCACCCGATTCACCATGCCTCAGGAAAGTTATTAATAATTCAATCTTCCGAGTTTATGAAAGGGGGACTGTTGGGGGTACAAATTGATTAAATTTACAGTTACAAATCATTCATTTAATTAACATTTCTCAGTTTGAGAGGGAAAGGTAATGATCGTCTTATTAATTTCAATGATCTCTGGGTTGTTCTGTATAACACGGTTATGACTGGTCTAGCAGAGGCTTGCCTAGTAATGGAGGGTCCCTACCTCCTGGGACAAACCACTCTAGACGTTTTAGGTCTGACTATTTGATAGTTTGTCCTCATGGTAAGGTCAAATCACTTTTTTTTTTTAGCTTACATTCTTTGATTATTGTTCCAACTGCTGAGGCCATCTCAAAACTTCCTCTTTCATATGACACACTATTATATACTTAAAGATGCACAATATAATGCATCTAGGTGTTTTCCTTCCTGAAAAAGCATCTGCAACTCTTTTCTCAGTTGACTTACCTTCAAGATATTGATATCCCTGCCATTTACCAATATTTCTCTCCAACCCAGAGTGGTTCCACAACATACTCCATTACTCCAGTTATGTCCTAACCACCATAGAAGAAAACCTAAGCTGTCGCTTCTCATGTTCTAGGTATTCTGTTAATTTAGTCCAAGATTACATTTGTTTGTGACTATCACATCAATTTACTGACCCATGTTGAATCTATGGATGTCTTCTTACCTAACTTTTGTCACTGATGAAACATGCTTTCCCTATTCTGTACCTGTCCAATTTCTTTATTGGTTATTGTAATAGAAACTTACATTTAACTTTATTTAACTTGTAAGATCCAAGTCATTCCTGCATTCTTTTAATAAATGCTTTGATCTTTCTCTCTCATCTAGTCTACTTCTCTCTGCTAGCTCCCTGTCACCTGCAGGTTTGATACATAGAACTGTACATCTTCACGCAATTCATGGATTGATATATTAAACCTCAACCATCCCTCTAGGTGGGCATGATTTCATTAATCAAACTCTTTGGAAAAGGTCCAATTTCAAACCTGTAAATATCACATTGTAGTTAATAGCATGGGTTGAAAACTCAGAGATCCTAGACATCATTCCCAAATCTGTTGTGTAACAGATACACTGTTTTAATCACCCAGGGTAAATTATGCAGTTCTTTTATGTTTTCTACCTTTAAAAGGAAATAATATATCTTGTTTGCAGAGTCTGGGAAACACTTAAATGGGGTGTTGCATATAAATTGCTCAGCATAATGCTGGCACATAGTAAATAGTCCATTAATACTGGTGACTTTTATCATTGCATCCACTTGCTGAAATTTAGGGCAACTGAAGGACATTACACCCTGCTTGTACTGTTTGGTAGTCCTATTATGAATAGGTTCCTTTTATGTATAGGCAAACAAACAACACTTTTAATCAAATTATTGAGTTAGGATAGTTTTCTAGATCTAGGAGTTACTCTAAGTACATATCTTCAGTTGATTTTTTGTTTGTTTTGGGTAATGACATACTTCTCTGAACATTACTGTTAACCACTTATAACCACCAGTTGTTTGTTGTTTATCACATATCTATAATAATTGTATGTATACATGGGAATAAATGAATAATCATGCAGGATTTAGAAAATTTAGATATATATAAAAATCAAAGAAGTCATCAAAAATCCTCAGTTAGAGGATACATTGAGTTATATTGATATAATTCTACTTTTTTTCTATGTATATGGAAGAATTACAACTAATGACTGTATATTTTGTAAGGACATAAAAGTGTCATTGTTTATTTGAACATTCCCTATTATTGAATGAAAGTCAATACGATTGTTGTAAATGCCAGCATGTGGCTGGGTATAATCTTAGTAAGCTCACTGATCTCCTAATTTACATATTTATTTACTTTGTGTAAGAGTTGTGGGTATTTACAGTTTTAGGTGACACAATTCTGGACATGACTGATTATAAAGTACACAAGTAATTATACAATACTTTACTAAAGGCATGTGATCCACATGTTTTGGCCTAGTCCCTGTACTATTATCGCTATATTGTTTTCATATATATGTTTCCTGGACAGTCTTAGAGGGTTATGCATTGTGGTCTTTGGAAGAACTTATTTTAGAGAACTAGAATTAGTCCTTGTATCTATAGAACATGCTGATTGGTTTTGTGAAAGTGAAAGTAGAAATAAGATCCAAGTCCCCCTAGACAAGAAATACGATCACAGAGGATTAACATGCAACTGAATAGTTTGCTGAGAGAAAGGGTGGGAAAGCGGCAGGGCACACCTTTGTCCTGGGTTTTGGCACATAAGGAAGTGAGGGAGTTGACAGTAAATAACCCCTTTCCCACATATTCATCCACTGGCTGCTTCCTTCACACTTAGTGAGATTGTCCCAGGCTCAAGACCTAAAAGATATATCCCTGTAATAGACTGAATTCTAAAAATGGTATCCAAGATTCCCATTCCTTAGCTTTTCAAACATCAATGTAGATGCTTCTGGAGGGACTTTGTACATAGAATTAAGGAGAATATCATGCTGAGTGAAATAAGCCAATCCCCAAAAACCAAAGGTTAAATATTTTCCCTGGTAAGTGGATAATTATATATAATGGGGTCCGGGGGTGGAGAGTGAGAGAAGAATGGAGGAACTTTAAATTATGTAGAGGGAAATGAGAGGGGGAAGTTGGGGTATGAAAGATGTTGGAATGAGGCAGACATTATTACCCTATGTACATGTTTGATTACATGAATGGTGTGAATTTATATCGTGTACAACCATAGAAACAAAAAGTTGCACTCTATTTGTGTACAATGAATCAAAATGCAGTTTGTAAAAATAAAAAAAAAATTAAAAAAAAAAAAGTTTTCTAACCAGTGACCTTGAAATAGAAACATTGGTCTGGATTTTCTGGTTGGGCCCAGTGAGATCACATGAACCTTAAAAGCATCTGACAAAAGTGGAAGAGTTAGGAAGATGCAACTGTGCAGATGAGACAGAAGGGGAGCTCACACAGGTTCAAAGCATGAAAAGGCCCTCCTAGCCTTCCACTGCCTGATTCAAAGAGGGAGGAAGGAAGGTGTCCTCTTGGACCTGAGAGTAGCTCCAGCTTTCATTCCACAAGGAAATGGGGACCTCAGTATTACAAATGCAGGGAACTGAATTCTCTAAGACACAGGTTGAGCTAGAAAGCAGATCCTTTTCCTAGAGCCCCATGAAAGGAATAGAGTGCTGCCTATACCTTGTTTTCACCTTTGTGAAACTTTGAACAGAAAACCACACTGTGCCTCATTTTTCTGACTATACAACTGCCTGCTAGTAAATGGGTGTTGTTTTAAGCCCCTGAATCTGTGGCGATTTTTTACAGGTACAGTAGAAAACCAATACAATTCCCATGGTTTTAAGAATAACTTCCTATGCCAAAAGCTCAATACCTTTGCCTTCAGCCCTCTTTTTTCCTTTTCCTTTTTCTTTGTTCCTTGAAATAACCCTTTCCCATCATTTGAAATGACTGTATTACCATTTTCAGGAAGCTTCCCTTGATATGAGTCAGTGTGATTTCCATGCCATTGCTCCATACTGCCATAGTAATCCATACATACCTCTGTGTTTTAATTTATCCACTGCCAATCATGGATTTACTTGTCCCTATTCTTCTTCAACCTAAAATGACTATTGATACGTGTTGTATCTTGTCTGACTTTTGAATCTTCAGTAACTATTATACCTACCACTGGGAGGCATGCAAATCATCATTGCTAAAACTGTAATTGAAGGAGCAATAACTTCTTGACCAAGTTCGATGAGCTGGACCAAAATATTCAATCACAAATATTGGGCAATTATTTTTTTTTTGCAAATTTGTAGAAAACATAGCAATGAAAACTTCTCAGTTTTAAGCTTTATCTTATAAATTATATTTCAGACTTTTGCCACCTGCTATTCTTCTAGGAAAACAAGTTCATAAAAGCAGAAGAAAAGAGAAAATTAATAATAATAGCAACACAAAACAAAACCTTTAGCAAAAAATAATGGTGCTGAAAAAGACCTTTATTTCATGAACTTATGTTTATAGTGTGAATTTTTATTGTGTAAATACAATTTCATCATCTTTTAGTAATTGGGTAAATTATTCTTAGTTTATATGATACAAATACCCTAGTATTTGACTATGTTCTATAAATAGCACTGATTTCCTGGTATTCTAGTTTCTAAATTAGGTAGGTGGTCCCTGCTCTATAAAAATCAGGGATTTGGGGTCATTTAATGGTTGGTCCACTTCTGTTAGCATAATACCTAGCAAACATAATATGATTGAGAAATAGGGGTCTATATGGTTCTCCTGTCCATCCTACCTAATGAAAAATCACACACAGACATATAATTTTATAAAATTAAAAAGTAGGAACATTATATAAATATGTATATAAATATGTATACACATACTTGTATGTTTATATACATATATGTATTCATATGATCCTATTTTTTTGTGGAGGTACTGAGGATTAAACTCATGGGCACTCAACCACTGAGCCATATCTACAGCCCTATTTTGTATTTTATTTAGAAACAGTGTCTCACTGAACTGCTTAGTGCCTCGCTTTTGCTAAGGCTGGCTTTGAACTCTTGATCCTCCTGCCTCAGCCCCTAGAGCCACTTGAATTACAGGAGTGGGCTTCCATACCTGTCTATAATCCTGATTTTTAATGATGCTATTAGTTTGTGCCTTTCTTACCTACCACCCCTTCTAACACACAAAAACCTTTTCTAACAGGTCACTAGAATGTTCTGCAACAACTTGAGACAGAAAGTAATGCATACCCAATATTCCTTAGGACATTTCAGCAGGTGGAATGTAGAATGATCAGCAAATGAGTTGGCTAGAATCTCTGCCTCAAACTCCAGTTTTGTGGAAAGCACCATTAGGAGTTCTGATAATGAGGTGTGGTTAGGATTGTGACATCTGCTCTTACAGATATCATGAAAAGTGCTTCCAGTACCATCACTGACAGCTGAGTCAAGGAACCTCTGTTTTGCCTGCCTTCCCAGTGAACCTTACAACTCTGTGAAAATAATCAGAACATTTTTTCCTCCAGAGACCTGGGGTTGGCAAACCAAGAAAAGTCAGTCTAGTGAAAGTGGTATCCTTCATTCTACAACTTGTTTGTTTAATTGATAGCTAACTTTGCAAGTTCTCTCTGAGCTGTTAAATGCACATAGAAAAATGCAGAGAGGGAGCCATGCATGCGTGAACTGCTTACTGCCAAACATCTCCATATGTTATGTCACACTTAGCCTGTTTTCCTGTGGGATGGAGGAGGTGAAAATGAGAATAATTTACTATCACAATAGCCTATTTTTGTAGAAAGCATATGCTTCAAAATTCTGGTAATATTCAGAACTCTGGTTTCAAATCATTTCGAGTTGCCGCACTAGATATCCAATAAGGCTAATTTTACTGTGACTAATAGGCTTAGTATTCCTCACTTTATAACATTCCTGTGGAAGAAAATTAAGAGGAAACAAAGTTATGAATTCATAAATAAAAGAGTTAGAAAATAATGGCACTAGAAAAGCAAAATGAGTTTCTTTTCCAGTCTATCGTTACTATGTGCCTGTGTTCTTGGTGCTTTGGAAGCACATTAAAATTTCAACTCACGAGAATACTCCTTGGTACTGGCTCCCTGCTAGACTGAAGAAGCTAGCTTTAGGCAGACCTTACTTACTCCTCGGGAGTGATTTGAACAGTGGGAGAACCCAGGAGTACATATAAAATAATCCTATAGTAAGCCAGTGGAAATTTTATATTTGGGTAGCCTTATTTAATTTTTAAGGAAAATAAGTTTTGTTCTACATATTTGTTTTTCACACAGATGGGCTCTCACTAGGGCAGCATCTTAAAGTTATTTAATGTATGTGCTTTTTAATTATATCCAGACTTTTATATTTGCATATTTGTTTTCCCATATCAGTATACTCCAGATGGACAAATGTAATTGGGAAAAAATCAAGGTCATCATGATCTTTAATATTTTCATCTGTTCCTTTGATCCATATGATTATCGAAGCAAAATTCTCATTTTCCTATTTAAAAAGTATATTATTTTGTATTATACACTAGAAGAGTAGAACTGACCATGAGTTGTTTGTTCCTCATATATGCCCTTTAGAACTCATGTTGTTAACTAGACATGGGGGTACATGCCTGTAATCCCAGTGACTTGGAAGGCTGAGGCAGAAGGGTTACAAGTTCAAGGCCAGACTCAGCAACTTAGTGAGGTTGGTCTCAAAATTAAAAAAAAAAAAAAAAATTAATAAAAGGACTGGGGGTGTCACTTAGTGGTAAAGTACCCCTGGGTTCAATCTCTAGTACTAAACAAACAGACTCCTGTTGTTATCCTGATATTTATTTATAAATGTAATAATTTATCAAATATTTGAATATCCCTGGAATGGACATATATATTTTAAAGCTTTATATTCAGTTAATGTTTTTTGAATTAATACTATGTGTCAAAGAAAGTGTGGAGGAATTCAGATGGATTAAGATGGATTAACCTGGAGGAACTCAGGTTAATGATGGAGACAAGAATGCTGCCTTTGTGCTGGGTCTTGAGTCATGAGTAGAACCATATCAAACAAAAAAAGTGGACACTTTTCTGTCAATGCACTGTATCCTACTGTTTGAGGATCAATTATCTGTTGAAATAACCCCATTTTATGAACAGCATTTGTTTTTTTAAGAGAGCTGCTTCCACATAGGCAGATATTGTACACAAATGCCAAGCCAAGAGACCCTCTGGAACATCCTAACTGACTCATGGCACTCTCACCAGTGATTCACTTACTATTGATCTGTCTAACCACTACCTCTAAGGAAGAATCGATATGGCTCGCTTTCTCTTTCACGAAGCAGTTGATGAAATTAAATACTTTTTTCAGGTGAGGCTGAGAATGGATTAAGAAAATTCAATCTGGTATGGGGGGAGGACAAGATATACATAGAGCTTTTAGAACATATGTGCAGGAGGAACTATAAAATACTGTAAAATAGTTGGGACATTATAGAGAGGCAGGAAGGCATAAATGCAGCCCTTACAGATCACATTAAATTAGCTGGCCCATGTGAGCTATTTACATGAGCTATCAGAATTTGTTTGTTCCTGATTTGAACTCCTTTTAGTTCTGTAGCTCTGTATTCTCTTTCATTGATTTTGGTCATCATGCAATTGAACAGAGAAGAATCAACTTTGATTTTGCTTTTCTGCTTACCTTTTATACAAATACAGATTCATTTTTTCCTGTTTGTTTTTCCAGTACTCACTTTAGTCTTGGTACATCTTGTTTCTTAACTATTTTAAGGCCTCATTATTGGTAAAGAGGCAGAATTGGAGAGTATAGGTGGATGATCATGGTTTGTAGAGAAGGTCAGCCCTAACAAGGCCAGTCCCGGAGGCCAGAGGACCTGGGGGATTCTCACAGGCAGCAGTTGCTTCTTGATTCTTGTCTACAGAGATAATGAATTAAGGGGACCAGTCGACTTGAGTAGATAGCTTCTGTGCTCCTGCTGCTCTGCGTTTTGTGTATAGTTCTCCCACCTGCCATCCACTTACTCCCCTGTCATCTTCTCAACAATTACTGCCCTGACCACTCTGGATACATTGGCAACCATCCACTCTGCTGCCACCTCCCCCTGCTCATCCCATCTGATTGATCACACTCAATCCTTTCTTGTATCTGTCACTTATTGCCTTATAATATATCATGTAACTTATTTATTGTGTTTCTTGTTTAAGGTTTGATTCTCTCACTGATATGTACTCTAATTTATATTTGTTTTTATTGAGGTAGCCCAGGAATCAAGAAGAGTGCCTTAGCATGTAGCTAATGCTGAATAAATGTTTAATGTGAACGTCCATGTTCACATAATTGTCAGAATTGGTACTAGACTTACTTTGCATTCTTAATACTGATTTCAAATATCTACTTGAAAGGAATTTTTCTTTCAGTTGTGTTAACAAGAAAATGGTATTTCTCTGTTCAGTATGAAAGGATTTGCTATCAGAGTGAAAATATGTAAAGTTATGTGAGAAAAGATTTGATAAGCTAGAGAAGCTGAAAGAAGGCTAGATTTATTTCTGTACAATAGAATACTCTGGGAAATAAATGTATTTATCTTAAGCTCATGTTATCATGAACATGAATTTTATTAACTTGCTTACATTGTCCAAAAGAAGATGACGGCATGCTAAAACTGAAAGAAAAAATAAATTTTCGCCTTGCAACTCCTCCAGAACAAAATAAAAAGCCAAGTAACCTACAATGCTTAAAGATCTTTTGTGTAAAAGGGAAAGAAAATCAGTTCAGAAATCTTAACTAGGGAAAGAAAAGCAACAATGTGCATGGGTTCTTCAACACTTAAGGAAAGAACATAAAAATAATGTCAAAATCAGCTTCTCTGCATCACTATTATAGAATATAGTCATGATTTCGGAAAAAAATAGATTTTGTAGATAAATATCTGGAGTTTAAATTATTCCTTCTAAATACTTGGAAATTATGTGATTGAGGAGGTGACTGAGAATTGTATGAAATTCTGGAGTTACCTGTTTTTAAGTGAATAACAATCAAGCATGACTTTTTAATTTCTTTTTAGATATACATGAAATATAACTTATCCTAATTAGGATCCCATTCTGTGGTTGTACATGATGTGGAGATTCACTGGTCATATATTCATATATGAACATAAGAAAGTTATGTCTGATTCATTTTACCATCTTTCTTAATCCCATCCTCCTTCCCTTCTCTTCATTCCTTTTGTCTAATCCAATGAACTTCTATTCTTCCCCTCTCTACCCTCCCTTGTTGTGGGTTAGCATCCACATATCAGAGAGAACATTCAACCTTTGGTTTTTTGAGGACTGGCTTATTTCACTTAGCCTGATAGTCTCCAGTTCCATCCATTTACTGACAAATGCCATAATTTCATTCTTCTTTATGAATGAGTAATATTCCATTGTGTATATATACCACATTTTCTTTATCCATTCATCTGTCGAAGGGCACCTACACTCATTCCATAGCTTTGCTATTGTGAATTGAGCATAATTTTTTGACAGAGGATTTGCAGATCTATGCCAACAGCATATTAAATTACTCATTTCACTGAATAGAGCTGAAAATAGGTCCAGCTGTAACCGAGCATTGGTCCACATGAACTGAGCACATAGCATTGGTTCAGACTGTGGAAGTATCTATCTAGGCAAAGTAATAATAATGAAAATGGCCACTTCAAATAAAGATTTTAATAAATGAGCAACCCACTTTTGTGATATCCTAATACTTTTTAGTAGCATCCAGAATGCTAAAGCTTTAGAAAAACTTTGAATTTTTGGAGTGGTTAATTTTATATGAAATATTCTTGCTTATTGAATTTCTTATGCAATTCAGCCTCATAGATATAAGTGTTTTGTATTTTTACCTATCCTTATAGATAAAATATTAATATGTCATCACTTCAAGCTGTGTTTCTTAGTGAAGGGAGCAGAGAAAGTAATTTTTAGGACTTTGGAAAAATTAGAATCCTGGGTCCTACTTCCAGTAAACAGGATTCAAATGTCCTGAGATAAGACTCCACAACTATATGACAGGAAAATTGCTTGGTGAATCTGCTGTCTGTTATTGGTTTCTAGTTATTACAGCAAGAGAACTCACTTAACTTCATGTCTAGATGTGTAGAATGTGTACAGTAGCAAACAGGATAAGTAACCATATCACTTAAACACTCCTGATATTTTCAACTCCTTATTCAAATTCAAATGTCTCAGAAACTTTGAAATAAAGAAAAGAAAAAGAAAAAAAAAGATTTTATAAAACTTGCCTGGCAAAACGTGCTCTGCAAATTGACACGAGGCTTTTCATGCTCGTTATTTACCTCAACAAGTATACAGAGTCATGTGTTTTGTTAGAGAAATACAAGTATGCTATTTTGATGAGGTTTTAGAGGTATAGGTCCTATATTATCCATTTAGAAGGTGAAGAATTATTCATTTTAAAATGTGCCTGGCTCCAATAAGTTTTGGAAAGGAGATGCTGACTTGTAGTAATGGTCTCAGTCGACATGTTGTTCTGTTCTACTCAAATAACTTGAGCATTCTACTGCCTCGTTCTAAACCCTCTAAGAGTGGAGACTTTGCATGCTCCCTGTGTGCAATAATAACCTTACATATTGCACAACTTGACTTGTAGTAATGGTCTCAGTTGACATGTTGTTCTGTTCTACTCAAATAACTTGAGCATTCTACTGCCTCGTTCTAAACCCTCTAAGAGTGGAGACTTTGCATGCTCCCTGTGTGAAATAATAACCTTACATATTGCACAACTTAAAGTAGTATTTGCTCCAGTCCCCACAGCAATTTTTTGAGGGATACGGGGCCTTTCCCATTGTAAGGAAGACCAATCTGGAGTGACTTAATGAATTATCAGTGTGTAGTGGAGGCCAGAGTATTCCATGGGTACTTAGCAAATTAAAACTTGATTTAAACTGAGTTGGACTAGCAAATATTGTTTTCCTATAAGTTAAGAAATACATGTGCATGTTATTCCAAAAAACTTTAAAAAACAAAATATTTAATAAATGCTTTAATAAAACATATAAGCATGAAAAAATATAAAATGGTCAAGGAATGACAATATTACTTACATATTTATGTTCAGATTCAGCATTCAGATGAATGTATAAGGATAGGTTTGCCAATGAATTATGTCTAAATTATTTCTTCATAATTTTTCATATTCGTATAGTAATCACATTCATTTTCATAAACTTTCCTCTAATGACATTTGTTCAATCTTAGAGGAGTACACTAGTAATGTAGACAGTGTATTTGAGATAAAAGGATGCAGAGTGGGCACATGTCCCCCTCATTCCTCTCCATCAGCAAAATCTTCAGTAGCAGAGTCAGTTGGCCACACCCAACATCCAAGGCCCTCTGTAGTTGTGGCTTGGCTGTAGACTTCTACTTTGGCTTCATGATCTTTCAGACCTAATAGATGTCCAATGTTTTCAGTTATTTTGTAACAGAATTGCCATTTTCTAAATATAAGTATAAGTGAAGGAAGAGAATTAAGAATTAAATGGCCTACTTGGGCTCCAGAGAAACTGGACTCTGTAATTAATTACTCTGTGCAGATCATGAAATTTCTCCAGTCTGTTTCAACATTTGTGCAATGAAGACTGTCAAACTTCCAAGACACTGAATGTCTATGGGTACACATGCCAGAGTACTTTGAAATTATTATATATTTAGTGTCAGGAAGCATTGAATGAATGCAATGCAATGAGTTAATAAAATGGATTTTTATAAATTTTTCTGAAAATAGAAAATAAATAAATAATCATTTCATTGGACATTGTGAATGGACACACAATACTTAGACTTCAGAATCAGGCATGCGTGCATTTAATCTGTATCTTAGCATTGTTCCACTGTGACCACAGACTAGCTATCAAGTCTCTCCAAGCTGCATGTCCCTGTTTCATAAAAGTGGGAATATAATAATACTGGGATCATGGAGGAAATACATGTTTATTAGTTGTCAGTAAGCATATGTTAGTTTCCCAATGGTATGAAGTGAAAACTTGGTTAGCCTTTCCTCTGCTTCAGAGAAATAAAGGTAGACATGAGGTATGTGTGAGGAGGGGGGGAAGTATGTCTCAAATATGACCTTAGAAAATAAAGAGAGATCTATGGGGTTTCTTTGGCTATATATATATATATATATATTCCTTTGAAAATTATTGAGTATCTTTATTCGTACTAGAATTAATACTTTGTAGACATTAATCATGTCATTCTAAGATTAATGATGAAAGCTTGAATGCTTTGTTAAAATATTTCATTCTATACAATGCTAAAATGAGACTGAGACAAAAAGTGTATAAAAAAAAATCAAACTGTTCTCGGAAATACGGTGGGCTAGATAGCCAGGGAAAAGCAATAGTAGCAGTAACATCCTATTGTGAAACACCCTGGCTGTGTGATATTTTTTAAAAAATCAAACAGATAAAAATAGTAATTTTTTAAAATCCTTCCTACATTTTTGGAAAGTAAAAGATATTCTTAGTGACCAAAAGTAGAATGTGACTCAAATCCAAGTATGGAGTGGGAAAGAAACTGGCTTAAGGGCACCTGCCCATCATTGGTGACTTAAAGCTCTTGTTTTTACACTCATCTGAGGGAGAGAAGACGAAAACAAGAGCCCAGACAAGGTATGTTGTAAAATCAGAAATAGTCAAGAGGAGGCCATGAACCCTGAAAAATTACACTCTCAGTGAATGTATTGACTGAAAAGAAAAATGCCCTAAAGAAGAAGGTACCTTAGCAACTTGGTTGTCCTCTCATAAGTTCTAGAGAGAGGCAAAACTAAAGTCTCCCCTGAAAATTTCTAACCATAAACTCTTCCTCCAGGGTGTTGAAAACCAAAATTCTCACTATCTGCAATTTAGAAAACCTGTGCTCTAAGAATTTATTTTAAATTAATCTCAGGTTGAAAGTGTCCTTAGGCCTTTCACAGAATCAGTCACTTTTCTCTTGGGGAGCACATTAGCAAATCAATCTTTAAAATATCTCCTTAAATAAAGTGTTGATAAACATGACTGCATAATCAAACATTATAAAACACTCATGGAAACACATATTGTAAGAAAAAATAGTAAATACAACTAACAGAATTAAATCCACACAGATTGTAGATATTAGAATGATCCCTATGGGATGTACAATAATATATTAAGGAATATATGTAAATTAAGAGGACACTGGAAGTAAAACAAGGAATAAAAGACTAGTCATTTGAAAATTACCCCAAAATAACTTTTAGGAATAAATATTTTAAATGATTGAAATGAAAAGTTCAGTTTGGGGGTTAAAGAGCATATTGGACAAAGATAATAATAAAGTATAGTATACATCCAAATTATATTTTTCCAGAGTGATGCATGGAAAAATGGAAAACATTAATATAAGGTAAGACACATGCAGGGCAAAACTATTTTGCATCTAATCAAAATTTCTGAAGATGATAATATGGAGATAAGCAATATTGGGGGAAAATTGTAATTTTTCCTAATTGTCAAAATGTATCACTCTTCAAATCTGAGAATCACAACAAATTCAAAACAAAAATAAATACTCATGTCCAGACACATAAGAGTAAGACTACCATCAAAGTAACACTAATCACAGAAGTGTCAGAGACAAAGCAAGTATGATAGGAACAGTTGATTTCTGACTAGCAACCATGGAGAAGTATCTTCCAGGTACTAAAATAAAACTGTTTTAGAATAGAATGCCCCATAGACAGTCTTTTGCAAAGGCAAGAGGCAAATACATATTTTCAAGAAAAATAAAAGTCAACTTTATCCCTAACAGACCCTCACTAAAGAACATTTTCAAGATAATGTCAGAGTTGATATGAAAGAACAAAACGTTAATAAGGCAATCTAAGATGCAAGGTGGGATTTGTAGATACTATATGTTTAATATGCTTTTAAATATATATGAACATAAGCCATATTAAACATTAACTATATTAAATGAGTTATGTTTTAAAATATATGTTAATAAAAACCAGACTGCATTGAAATTCTGGAAAAATTTACATATAAGTTGATATCATGAGTAAACTATGTCATTAGCATAGACCGAATATGTTTCCATCTGTTCACAATGTCAGAGTTCATTGAATAATAATAAATTCACAAGCTATACCACTTTCAGCAGCTGCAATTCACAAAATACTTGTCAGTCAGCTGATAGTCATAGGCTGGGCAATCACAAGTTCTTTTGTTCTGAATCTAACTACTACTGTCTATAACATTCAAATCACACATCACACTTTATACACATATATATGTATTACAGAAGGCTAAGAAAGGGTTATAGTGGCCACAGGAGTTCATGAGACTGAACTGAGAGCAAAGGCAGAAAGCAGATACTAAGAAGATTAGATACCAGCTGAAGGACTTGCTCAGGACACAGAGCTGTCAGAGTGCAGAACTCATTCTAGGCCAGCGTTCAGATGGATAGCAGTGTCAGAATGTCAACTTGAAGTCTTGGCTTGGAGTGGGCCATGTGTAGCCATCATGGGCAGAAGAAACCATGTTATGCTGAAGCCTGGAGAGACAGGAACCACAGGTTTGTTGCTGGGTCAATTTTCCTGGGCAAGATTCATGATGAATTACCAAGTGATGGGATCAGTGTGCCACCATGTCCTGTCCTGGCGTGATCCTCCTTTTGGGGATCTTAGGGTGTTGTTTTTGGTGTTTATGATAGGGGATTGATACTCCCAGCATCCATGTCTTCTGATTCATTTTGTAAGTTCACAGGCAGTCATTTTTGTTACTACAATTAATTTATTTATCAATTTGTGCCTTGTGGTCAGGCAGATGGTTGTTGTTAACTCATACAGTGTGGAAAGTGATTCTATTTTAGCACTTGTACTCAAAATGGAATAACTTAGGGAAAACTACTACCTTTAAAATGGAGTAATAGGTTAGGCACAGTCGGATAATTACTGTTCTCTACCTCAGGGAGTAACTCAGAGCAGGGCACAGCCTGCTCTAAAGAGTTGGGAAGGTGTTATTCAAGTTCAGTTATTGTGAGGTGTTTTTTTTTTTTTTTTTGATTGTTGTTAATTTTGACTACATTTGTGACATTGACTGGTTATTAGATTTTGCTAATTTGATTAAGCAAAGTAAAATTTCCAAGTCATCTTCCTAGTGATTAGAAACAAAATAATATCCAAGACAATACAGAAGAAATGCAAATAAAATCTCAGTCTATCTGAAAGAAGACAAAACTGAAGGAAAAGAAGATTGCAATAAATGCTATAAAATGAAGGGGTAAAAACTGGTTGTTAGTTAAACCCAATCAATGAGACTGTTCTTTTAAGGGACAAAAACTGTCAGATTAGCTTAAATCATTTCCTTCTATATGCTGTGTTTTAATTTTCTATTCTTGCCTAGACAAGGTAAGACAAATTTGGCAGCTTAAAATGATGTGTTTGCTAGCTCACAGTTCTGGAGGTCAGAAGTTCACTTGGGCTCTATCCTAATTTCTGCTTAGGATCTCAAAAGTCTGAAACCAAAGCATTCTTCAGACGGGCTCTTATCTGGAGAACCTGAGGAAAAATCTACCTCAAAGCTGTTTCAGGTTGTTGGTAGAGTGCAGTTTCTTTTGCACTGGGCTCATGTCCCTGTTTGCTTGTTGATTGTTAACCCTGGCTACTCTAAGTCCATTCAAATGGTCTCTTCCATGTCAGCAAAGAAGAATATCCCTTGTATTGAATCCTTCTCAAGTTTCAAATATCTCTCTCTGTCTTCTACTGCTTTGAAGTGGTTAGTGTGATTGAATTAGACCCACTCAAAAATCTTTTTACCATAGAATATAACAATCAATGAGAGATAGTCACAGTCACAGCCAGACCATAGAAGGGCAAGGGTCACTGCAGGTCTTGAGAATTCTGCCAAGCACATGCTGTTTTCAGAGTCATACCAGAACATAAAGAAACAGAAAAGTTATAGGCGAAAAAACAACATTTAGTATAGTGACTTCCTTCAGTGGAGGTAGAGAAGATAATGACTGGGGACAAGTATAGGAAGGGCCTTTTGTTCCACTTTTTTCAAGGCAGGAGGTAGAAACTTTCTATGTATGCTTATTCTCTATAACTTGCATATATATCATGTGCATATGTATATAAAACTTAATAATTCTAGTGAAAACATCTTGAATTTGTAGCTATCACTGATAGACCCACAGATCAACAGAAAACAACTTGATTAAAGCACATTTATTAGGTATCATTTTTAAAATATGCCCTATAATTCAGTATTTCAATTTATTTGAGATGAAAATAGTTGCATTTGTTTTCAGACACTACATGTTGATACATAGCATTTCTTTTTTATAAAGACATGCTTTTAGGTTATAATTTTTGATTTTCTAATCTTGCTACCACAACTGTCACTTAAGCAGTCATTGTGTCACAATTATATATGTCTTGGACAGTAATAAAACAGAAATAATGCTTGCTTAAACTTAGAGGCCATGTTACTTCATCTTTGTCTTACTTTGTATTCTCTCAAATTCTCAAGTGGTTATGATTATGTCAGATGGTTGATTTATCAGTCTTTTTGGACTTGCCATTTATTGACTTTTGGAGCATCTAGTCAGTTGAACTTCACTGGCACACAGCTTTGGATTCTTTACCCCATAGAGTGAAGTGAACCATCCTGATCAATGATAATTATACAAGCAGTATGGCAAGCCACCTAATGGTGCTGCTGGGACTGGGAGACTGAGTTAGGGTTTTTCACTCTGTCATTAGGGGTCGCATATGTTAGGCATTACATTTAGAAAACTGGAATGCTGGGTGTCCTTAAAACAATGATTTTTCCCATTGAAGAGATGTTTGCTCTTTCTGTGTCCCAAGGGCTCCTTGTTGAATACTGGTTCTCATAAATCACACGTCTGAAAACACACTTTACTTTTTTTTTCCAGTTGGCCCTCTATTCATATATTCAGTTAGAAAACCATCACATGATGATGTCTTTTATATCATTATTTTTTCTAGTAAGAATTAGCTATCTATATTAACAATCCAGAGCAGGTGTGCATACTGAAAGATATTCCTTCTTTCAGGCAAAATCCAAAAATAAATGCCCAACCATGTAATATTGGGCCATTGCTGTTTTATAATTTAGACAGTGATGGGGAATAGCATGTCAAAAGATGCTGTAAATATTTTTCTGCTTGCTTTTTTCTCAGCAAACCCATAGTCATTCTCACTTTTTCCTATTCATTCTAAATTATAATTCAGTGTGGTGGAAAGCAAATTGTACTGGAGCACATCATATTTATTTTGTATTTGTTAACACACTATTTGAAACTCTGCAGAACTTTTCGATTGTGTATATTTCGGTGTTCAGGTGATTCAGGTGTCTTTCTCTAAATGATTCTATATTCTGAGACATGCCCAATTTCCTTAGTTAATAATAAAACAGTCCATGACTCATTGTAAATCAGTAGGGATCCAGCAATAAGGTACAATACATCACAAAAGCAGTGCAGGTTATCATTGGAGATAATAAGCAAGGGCATTAATATTCATGCCTTATGAAATCCTGGTTGTGCTTCTGAAAGCTGTAGAATACATTCCAGGTTTAATGCTCACAAGTAGATGTTTGCCAGCGATTTTCAGATACTCTTATAGCAATTCATTCAAGGCATCACTAGGTAATTTAGGAAACTTTAATCCATGGTTTCCATTTACTTAATTGCATAGTCAGCTAATGTTCCTCAGTATGTGTAATTCTTTCTGGTTAGACCTTGGGTTTTTCTTTGTCTCAGCTGGAAGTGCTGTTGTGTAAGACTGATCATATAAGAGTGTCTGTATGTGGTGTGGTGTGTGTGGTGGGAGCTGGGAGGGCAGAACAAAAGGGAAAATAAGTAGGGTGCATAAGAAAATACAAAACAGAGCCATCACATAAAGATGCACAGACTGAGCACTGTACAATCCCGGAGGCCACATTCACCATAACTCACCATCCCCCTCCAGAATTGTATGATATAACAACACTGCAAATAATGCATACAGAAGCATACTACAGTTCAGTTTTTTATATTTATGATTAATACATATTCTTATTTAGTTCATCTGTAAATAATTCACAATAAAATAGATATATTTGGCACTTGGATAATGTGAATAGTCTCGCCTCTTAGGCTTGATATCCCTTTTGCTCAAAATCATATTTGTTTTTTTAAGTTTTTCTAGCATTCAAGAAAGTCTGCATATACTTCTTTTGAGATCTTAACATCTCCTCTGTTGTTCCACCTTTCCAGGCATAAAAGGGGCAGGGGCAGGAGGAAACGAATGCTCCATTATACTTGTACCACTGTCAGTGCCACTACTACCACCTCCACAACCACCATCACCTCAGAAATTGCCGAGGAGACCTTAAATGGGTGACAGTATAGGAGCTCCTTGGAGAGTGCCATTTGCCCAAGTCTTCTTCACTCAACTGTTTTGCATTTCATGCTCCTCTTGATTCCCTTTTGTTCATCCAATCCATCTATTCATTCATTCATTTATTCAGTCAGTCAATAAATATTTACTGACAGCCTGCATCTCCTAGATTCTACACTAGATAATGAGGATAGAATGTGAACAAAACAGATGAAATCCTTGCAATTGTGGGACATTTTCAGGGTTAATTCTACCACCTTAATCTCTTGCATTTTATAGAACTTCCCTTTATGTTTGGGATTTAGTTAGCCAGAATCGGGATCTTTTACTTCCTCTATATTTTATAGGAAGGATTTGAATAATATCAGTTTTTTGTACATGGGTGGGGCTGGAATTTCAGGATTACATTGACGTTTCCTTGATCCAATCTTTTAGAAATATCTCAATTCTTCTGAGACCTGTTGAACTGCCATTTATTGATGAGAATATGTTTGTATCAGAAGATGCCACCATCCCATATGAAACGTTAAGATCCCCAATAAAACATCAGAAAAAAACCACAAAAATTCTACTTGTGATGATGATGATGTTGGTTTTGTTATTGTTGCAGCCACTCCATACAAATAGGATAGACTCATGCCCTAATTTTGTTCTGCTGTTGAGACCAATGATGTCACACTTATACCAAGAGGAAATCAGAAAATTTATTTCTCAGCACATCGACTTCCAGGCAGGTCTGAACATGGCTCAATAGACAAGAAAGGCAGAGAATTTTTATGGTGCATAGTGGGTAAGTTGAGAAAGAAGTTTCTACACATGGTATGAATTTCCTGTCGGTGCCAAAGAAAGATGCCTCAGAGTTTCCTTATCAGCTTTCCCAGATGTGGGCAAAAGGGGAAGAAGGAGGATGAGGCTTAAAAGTTGTAAGTAATCAGATATCCCCCACCGCCAAAAAGGGTTCAGTCTCTGTGCTACAGTTATGATGATTGGGAGAAGGTTTGAGAGATATATCTGCAGTTCAAATGTAGACTCATGTCTACATACTCAAAAGCAGGAATGTTAAATCACAATTTAAAAAATAATGAAACTCTGCTCCCCACCTCTCCTCCTCTCCAGTTAGGCACATTTCCTGGTTTGTGACCAGTGACATGTAGCTCATGTTATTCATAATGATATGCAATCTTTCCTCTTGGCCTGGGTGTGTGAAGATGCTCTCATTTTGATATTGGTGTTAGCTATTATAAATCAATATTTCCTGAGAATTCATCTTTGGGCAGCAAAAGTCCTTACACGTGAAGTCTGCTCTTACAAATTAAAGGGAAACCTGTAACTTCCCAATCCTTTTTCTATGAAATTCCCTATTTCAAACTATGTGCCAAAATATGGGTTGATATTGAAAGTTTGGTTTTAATTTTCTTTACATGCTTAAAGTATTACCTTATAATTTTACCTAAAGAGTTTTTCTAAAACTGATGTGTACCTATAAAATGACAACAACCTCAATGGAATTCAAATAAAAGTGTCAGCAACAAAATCAGGAAGTGTACTTTAGTGATAGAGCAATGATTCACTAATTATCTCAATTTTCTGAGATGGTTAAGGAACTAAAAGAAAATATTGACAATGATAAACTTACTCCAGGATCATTCCCCAAACATTTAGAAGATAATTATGGAAGTCTATGAAATCATGTACTGCTGGTGCCATATTTTTCTGCAATTTTCAAGAGATGAGAGACCCTACCAACTTGGGACCACTGGAGTATGACATTTGTGGAAATTCCAATTTGATCATTATTTCTCTAGTTTTCTCTCTCTGCATTTCTTTCCCAAGTCTGCCATCTCATTTTATTTGTTATCTTTAAGAGATGAGAGGAACACTCCACATACTAAATGCTATTATGGAACTCAGCATTCAATTCGCTAGCTACTTTTTACTTTTTATTTGTGTGTTGTCAGATAAACAAATGAAATGTTTATGTAACCTCATAAGCTGAATATATAACAAAGTCTTCAAAATTTGCTCTCTAAAAAACTGAAATGGAGGCTTTCAAGATGGCGGACTAGAGGGTGGCTGCATTTCATGTTGCTCCAGGACTAAGGATTCAAAAGAGGAGATATTGAGAGACTTGGGACCAACTCAAAGCCACCAGGTGAGTCTCTCCCACTGGGGAGGCGTCCCAGATGGGACGGTAGTCCCGGAACACAGGGAACTGTGTGAAGTTGAGTTGCCCAGCAAGACACCCCTCCCCCCGCTGGAGCAGTGAACACGGACAACTGGGAGCTTTGTAGAGGAGGCCGCTCAGCACAGCGCTTGGTTTCGGAGCAACCCGCCGGGACTCCGGCGGCTGCCCAGAGAAGGAACTGCGTGGTCAGCTGTTTGGACTCAGAGCGACCTCCTGGACAACAGGGGGGGCTGCCCTGAGAAGGAGGAGGTGTGCAGTGAATTGCTTGGTCTCGAAGCGACTACGCAAAACACCGGGTGGCTGCCTGGAGGAAGAGACGTGCGGCGGGTCACTGGGGCTCCGAGCATCTGTACGAGGCTCCAGGTGGCTGCTCAGAGGAGGGACTGCATAGCCAGGCGATTAGGTGCAAGCACGGTCCCGGGACCTAGGCAGCTTCTCGGTGGAAGAGCTGCACAGAGACAAGCTGAGGGGCGGAGTGAAGGTTCTAGGACTGCAGAAGGCTTCTCTGAGGAGGGGCAGCCTAAGGAGACTCGTCTGTGAAGGGCAAGGCTCCCAGGCCCAGGAGGTAGGTCTGGGCCCCTGGGAACGTTGCCTAGGAAGGCTGCCCTGCCCAGGTGGTAGTTGTGGATTGAGGGGAACCTCCAGGAGGAGAACTGACCAGCAAGACCTCCCCACTGGGTGAGTCTTCCCTGCCAGGTGAGGTTTTCCCACAAGGACGGTAAAACCAGAGACACAGGCACAAACAGGCCTTGCCTCAGCCCGCAGTCTAGTTCCCCTTTGAATGACCATTGGTCAACAAGTGCAGGCACCTCTGCCCAATAGCAGGGAATATACCCCACCTGAAGGCCACCACTCCTACAGAGGCAGCTTCCTTGTGGAGCACCGAATTATCAACTTCCTCCAAGACTTCAGGCTACTGAAGGTTAAAAGGGGATATACCAGAAATCTTCAGGGATATTATAAGTCAATAGAGGAAATCTGCAATATCTCAGCTGTCCGCTGATACCTGAACAATATTAGAAAACAAGGGAAGAAAATGCCTCAAACAAATCTAGATGTTATATCAATAAAATCCAATGACAGCATGGCAGAAGAAATGACAGAAAGGGAGTTCAGATGTACATAATTAACATGATAAGGGAAGCAAACGATGAAATGAAAGAGCAAATGCAGGCATTGAATGATCACACCAATCGACAGGTAAAAGAGCAAATACAGGAAGCAAAAGATCATTTCAATAAAGAGTTAGAGATATTGAAAAAAAAAACCAAACAGAAATGCTTGAAATGAAGGAAACAATAAACCAAATTAAGAACTCCATAGAAAGCACAACCAATAGGATAGAACACCTGGAAGACAGAACCTCAGATATTGAAGACAAAATATTTAACCTTGAAAGCAAAGTTGACCAAACAGAGAAGATGGTAAGAAATCATGAACAGAATCTCCAAGAACTATGGGATATCATGAAAAGGCCAAATTTAAGAATTATTGGGATTGAGGAAGGCTTAGAGAAACAAGCCAAAGGAATGAACAATCTATTCAATGAAATAATATCAGAAAATTTCCCAAATCTGAAGAATGAAATGGAAAATCAAGTTCAAGAGACTTATAGGACTCCAAATACACAAAATTACAACAGACCCACACCAAGGCACATTATAATGAAAATACCTAAGATACAAAATAAAGACAGAATTTTAAAGGCTGTGAGAGAAAAGAACCAAATTACATTCAGGGGGAAAACAAAACGGATATCAGCAAATTTTTCAATCCAGACCTTAAAAGCTAGAAGGGCCTGGAACAACATTTTTCAAGCCCTGAAAAATGGATGCCAACCAAGAATCTTATACCCAGCAAAACTTACCTTCAGATTTGACGATGAAATAAAATCCTTCCATGATAAACAAAAGCTAAAAGAATTTACAAAAAGAAAGCCAGCATTACAGAACATTCTCAGCAAAACATTCCATGGGGAAGAGATGAAAAACAAAGAAGCAAATCAGCAAAGGGAGGAGCTATCTAAAGGAACTGTCAAATAAAGGAGGAACCAAGTCGTGTCAAAAATAAATAAATAAATAAAATGAGTCAAATGACCGTGAATAGAAATCATATCTCAATAATAACTCTGAATATTAATGGCCTGAATTCATCAATCAAAAGACATAGACTGGCATATTGGATTAAAAAGAAAGATCCAACGATATGTTGCCTACAAGAGACTCACCTCATAGAAAGAGATACCCATAGACTAAGGGGAAAGGATGGGGAAAAACATACCATGCACACGGACACAGCAAAAAAGCTGGTGTAGCCATCCTCATTTCAGATAATGTGGACTTCAAGCCAAAACTAGTCAGAAGGGATAAAGAAGGACATTACATGCTGCTTAAGGGAAGCACAAATCAGCAAGACATAACAATCATAAATATCTATGCCCCAAACGGTGGCTCATCCATGTATGTCAAACAAATCCTTCTCAATCTCAGAAACCAAATAGGCCATAATACAATAATACTAGGTGATTTTAACATGACTCTCTCACCACTGGACAGATCTTCCAAACAAAAATTGAACAAAGAAACCATAGAACTCAATAACACAATCAACAATTTAGACTTAACAGACATTTATAGAATATACCATCCAACGAAGAGTGAATACACTTTCTTCTCAGCAGCACATGGATCCTTCTCTAAAATAGACCATATATTGTGCCACAAAGCTAAAGTTAGCAAATACAAGAAGATAGAGACACTACCTTGTATTTTATCAGATCATAATGGATTGAAATTAGAAATAAATGAAAGAGTAAAAAAGAGAAACTACTCCAACACCTGGAGATTAAACAATATGCTATTATATGATGAATGGATAACAGAAGATATTAGGAAGGAAATTAAAAAATTCTTAGAGGTAAATGAGAACAAAGAAACATCATATCAAAATCTCTGGGACACTATGAAAGCAGTACTTAGAGGAAAATTTATTTCATGGAGCGCATTTAATAAAAGAAGTAAGACTAAACAAATAAACGACATAACACTACAGTTCAAAGCCCTAGAAAAAGAAGAACAGACCAACACCAAAAGTAGTAGAAGACAGGAAATAGTTAAACTCAGAGCTGAAATCAACGAAATTGAAACAAAAGAAATAATCGGAAAAATTAACAAAATAAATAGTTGGTTCTTCGAGAAAATAAACAAAATTGATAAACCCTTGGCCACACTAACAAAGAGAAGATGAGAGAAAACCCAAATCACCAATATTCGGAATGAACAAGGAAATATCACAACAGACATGATTGAAATACAAAACATAATTAGAAGCTATTTTGAAAATCTATACTCCAACAAAATAGAAAATTTCGATGACATCAACAAATTTCTAGAGACATATGAATTGCCTAAACTGAATGAGGAGGACATACACAATTTAAATAGACCAATTTCAAGTAATGAAATAGAAGAAGTCATCAAAAGCCTACCAACAAAGAAAAGTCCGGGACCAGATGGGTTCTCAGCCGAGTTCTACAAAACCTTTAAAGAAGAGCTCATTCCAATACTCCTCAAAGTATTCCATGAAATAGAAGAGGAGGGAACCCTCCCAAACTCATTCTATGAAGCCAATATCACCCTGATACTAAACCAGACAGAGACACATCGAGGAAAGAAAATTTCAGACCAATATCCTTAATGAACATCGACGCAAAAATTCTCAACAAAATTTTAGCAAATCGCATACAAAATCATATTAAAAAGATAGTGCACCATGATCAAGTGGGTTTCATCCCAGGGATGCAAGGTTGGCTCAACATCAGGAAATCAATAAATGTATTTCACCATATCAACAGACTTAAAGTCAAGAATCACATGATTATTTCAATAGATGCAGAAAAAGCATTTGATAAAATACAGAACCCCTTCATGCTCAAAACACTACAAAATATAGGGATAGTGGGAACATTCCTTAACATTGTAAAGGCCATCTACGCTAAGCCCATGGCTAATATCATTCTAAATGGTGAAAAACTGAAAGCATTCCCCCTAAAAACTGGAACAAGGCAGGGATGCCCTCTTTCACCACTTCTATTCAATATCGTCCTTGAAACTCTAGCCAGAGCAATTAGACAGACCAAAGAAATTAAAGGGATACGAATAGGAAAAGAAGAACTCAAACTATCCCTATTTGCTGAGGATATAATTATATACTTAGAGGAATCAGGAAATTCCACCAGAAAACTTTTAGAACTCCTAAGTGAATTCAGTAAAGTAGCAGGATATACGATCAATGCTCATAAATCTAATGCGTTTTTATACGTAAGTGATGAATCTTCAGAAACAGAAGTTAGGAAAACTACCCAATTCACAATAGCATCGAAAAAAATAAAATACTTGGGAATCAATCTAAGAAAAGATGTGAAAGACCTCTCCAATGAGAACTACAGAGCACTAAAGAAATAAATTAAAGAAAACCTTAGAAGATGGAAAGATCTCCCATGTTCTTGGATAGGCAGAATTAATATTGTCAAAATGGCCATACTACCAAAAGTGCTATACAGATTGAATGCAATTCCAATTAAAATCCCAATGACGTACCTTACAGAAATAGAACAAGCAATCATGAAATTCATCTGGAAGAATAAGAAACCCAGAATAGCTAAAGCAATCATTTGCAGGAAAAATGAAGCTGGGGGTATCACAATACCAGATCTTCAACTCTACTACAAAGCAATAGTAACAAAAACGGCATGGTATTGGTACCAAAATAGACAGGTAGATCAATGGTACAGAATAGAGGACACGGACACAAACCCACATAAATACAATTTTCTCATACTAGACAAAGGGTCCAAAAATATGCAATGGAGAAAAGATAGCCTCTTCAACAAATGGTGCTGGGAAAATTGGAAATCCATATGCAACAGAATGAAACTAAACCCATATTTCTCACCATGCATGAAACTAAACTCAAAATGGATTAAGGACCTCGGAATCAGACCAGAGACCTTGCATCTTATAGAAGAAAAAGTAGGTCCAGATCTTCAACATGTCGGCTTAGGACCAGACTTCCTCAACAGGACTCCCATAGCACAAGAAATAAAAGCGAGAATCAATAACTGGGATAGATTCAAACTAAACAGCTTTCTCTCAGCAAAGGAAACTATCAGCAATGTGAAGAAAGAGCCTACAGAGTGGGAGAAAATCTTTGCCAATCATACTTCAGATAGGGCACTAATCTCCAGAATCTATAAAGAACTCAAAAAACTCAACACCAGAATGCAAATAATCCAATCGACAAATGGGCTAAGGAAATGAATAGACACTTCACAGAAGAAGATTTACAAGCAATCAACAAACATATGGAAAAATGTTCAACATCTCTAGTAATAAGAGAAATGCAAATCAAAACCACCCTAAGATTCCATCTCTCCCCAATTAGAATGGCGATTATCAAGAATACAAGCAACAACAGGTGTTGGAGAGGATGTGGGGAGAAAGGTACACTCATACATTGCTGGTGGGGCTGCAAATTAGTGCAGCCACTCTGGAAAGCAGTGTGGAGATTCCTTAGAAAACTTGGAATGGAACCACCATTTGACTCAGCTATCCCACTCCTTGGTCTATACCCAAAGGACTTAAAATCAGCATACTACAGAGATACAGCCACATCAATGTTCATAGCTACTCAATTAACAGTAGCAAGATTGTGGAACCAACCTAGATGTCCTTCAATTGATGAATGGATAAAGAAAATGTGGTATATATATACAATGGAATATTACTCAGCTATAAAGAATAATAAAATTATGGCATTTGCAGGCAAATGGATGAAATTGGATAATATCATTCTAAGTGAGATAAACCAATCTCAAAAAAACAAAGGAAGAATGATCTCGCTGATAAGTGGATGATGACACATCATGGGGCATGGGAGGGGTTAGTGTTAGGGTTAGAGTTAGGGTTAGGGAGGGGGGCAAGAATGGAGGAAGGAAGCACTGTATAGAGGGGAAAAGAGGGGTGGGAGGGGTGGGGGGAAGGGAAAAAATAACAGAATGAATCAACCAACATTACCCTATGTAAATTTATGATTACACAAATGGTATGACTTACTCCATGTACAAACAGAGAAACAACATGTATCCCATTTGTTTACAATAAAAAAAAAAAAAAACTGAAATGGCATATGTTCAAATTCCTACAAAATCTCATATTTTAAATTATATTTTGAAAAAAATCATATTGGGAAAGACATTAATAAAAATATAACTAATTAAAAAGTATAAAAACATTACACAGATGTAGTAATTATTTTTGTTGGTATTAACTGAAAATTGTAAAAAATATGTGTCATACATAAGCTTCTGATTGATACTTTTAAATAGTACTATAGAATTTTTGTTTTAAAATAGGGAATCTTTGGGAGTCAAACAAAAGAAAACTTAGAAGAAGAATAAAGAACACTAGCTTTACCTTTTAAATAAGACTAAATGACATCTCTAACTCTGAAGCACAATCCATTATGGTAGATTGCCAAATATAGTCAACCATGATTCAAGGCAATGCTAAGAGAAGACATGTTGGGTGCCCATCAAAGGCAATGTTGGCAGAGGACAGTTTTTCCAAGTAGGTGGCACACTCTACACATGCTGGAACAATGAGGGGGGTGCATGTTAGCTGAAGGTGGGCCTTGTTACCCCTCAACATGAACCTCTTGCAGAGAGCAAGTCCAGGAAAAACTGACATCATTCTATGGCAATCAGTCCCCAAAGAAGCAATGTAAGAATATCATTGCTAGGAATAAAAGAAGAAGAAAATAACAGGGAAATCCAACAGCAGCTGAAAAAATCCTCCACCAGAAAAATGTTACCACAGATCAAAGGGTTAGGGTGTCCTAAAACATCCCCGGATTTATAGTTGCTGTGGCAATTAACAGGAAGAGCACACCCTTACGAGTTGGGAATCCACGAAGCTCTATGGTGAGTGGAAGGCATGTCTGTCCCCAGTGCTGTTTTCACACTGTCACTGTTGCCACAGCATCTTTCAGGCCCAACTCGCAGATGAACAGATTTCAATTAGGTGCCTGTAGAGATAAATTGTTTTTACAATCCTTACTGATTTTTAAACCTCAAAATGTATTTTCTTGCTCAGACTGCACAATATCCATCCCCTAAAACAGCTTATATTCTGAGAAAGTCTGCCTAACAAAGCGTGATGTGGTAAGTGCCACAGTGAGGCTCTGTGCTGGGTGCAGGCAGGAACAGGGAAGGGAAGGATGGTGAGACTCAAAGAGTGAAACAAATTTCTCTCCACATAGAAAGAAAGATCTGTAATTTCACATTCTAATATTTCCCTATGGGAGAAGCATCGACAGGTTTTGTGTTGTATTTATACTGCACAGCAACCTTTTTTTATTGTCTTCAGCCTTCCTTTTGTGAATTCTTTCCCACAAAGACTGTCCTTGACTAACATAAGAAATGAATTTGATTTCTCTAATGCAGAAGGTAATTGGATTTTTCTTTATTGAATGCATCCCTTAATGACTGTCTCTGTAACTGCCAATTTAGCTGCAAGTGACCTGACATTGATCTGATGATATGACTTAAAATAAATAGTTGGAGCTGGGGTGGAAAAGATCAGCTGCCTGCCATCAGAAAGAATGAGTCTTGGCCTCATCTTGCCATTTTCCTGAGAAAATGCTTTATCCTTGATGTCATTTTCACAAAACATGCTTCTGTAATAATTGGTCATACAGTAGCAGATTGCCTCCTTCTAGAAAATATGGTAAGTATTTCCCAGAAAGTGCCTGGGAGAAAACATTGAAAACTGAATAAAACCTACCCAGTAATCATTTTGTTCCTTGAAAATATTTATTATCATGCAGACTCTTTCAGGAACAGAATAAATATTGCTGAACAGAATTCATTAAATCTTTAACAAATCTGGTCTAACATGAAATATTCATTAAGTATTTATTTACTTAACCTTGAGGTTTTATTAAAACATTTGACACAAGAACTTTGTCCAAGGTTATGAAGAAGCAGTGACTGAAATTGTTATATTTGAAAGAATAACAGTTCTTCCCTCAAGGGAAGTTATAAGACTCTTTTATGCCCCCAAATGTGTAAGATTTAAATTTCTTTACTTTCATTTTTATTTACTTTTTACTAATGATATAGTTCACTTGAATCATGGGTAATCTTTACTCTATTGTCTTCCCTTTTCTCATTTTGATAAATATCATGAATCACTTTAGAAGGCAAATACAATCCATGGGCATTAGTCTGAGTGAGAAAATGAAACACTGTAATTTTAAAGGATCAATAAGAAAATTATAGATAAGAAAACCATCCATAAACTAGTTCCTCTTAAAAACAAGTAAAACAAGTTTTTCCTTTTTTAAATTATTAATATTAGTTGCTTCTATATTTATCAAAACAGGTGACAAAGTAACTGAGTTATATTAAAACCATCAATGCTTGTTGAATGTCTTCAGATTTAATAGTGAAGCTACATCAAGTAAAATTACTGGAGGACTGTTAGGGAGAGCAGACATAAATCTGCATTGTTACTCACTGAATGACAGTGAACTAACTTTAGTTCTCATTAATGGAGAGAATGTTGGGAACTGTGTTCTCAGAAATAACATTGAGACAGGAAATAAATAAGAATCAAGCTGAAGTCTTTCCTGGAAACTTGGCTTCTTATTCACCATCCTGATTGCATCTTAGGTGAACTTGAGGGGCATTGGCATGCCAGTGAATATTTTCAAGGGACAGTTTATTGGACACTGCGATGCACAATACGATGGGCTTGCTTGAGAAGCATTGGGAAACCCAGTACTACCCAAGGGTCACTGATCCAGAAAGACTCCCTATGAACTCACGATCTTCTGTCATAAGTGATTAAATCTCTCTTCTTTCAAGGCCATTTGTTGGAAGTTACAATTACATACGATGTTAAAACTTTAAGGGCAAGAGAAAAGTATGCTTTAATGGATAATGAAACTTCTTCCTTAGTCAGTGCAGTATACCTCATTTTGTACCAGTTTTTCTTTCTTGTCTTCATTCTGTTGTGTGTGTGTGTGTGTGTGTGTGTGTGTGTGTGTGCGTGTGTGGTATTGGGACTCTAACCCAGGGATACGACAACACTGAACTAAATCTCCAGCCCTTTTTATTTTTATTTTGAGATAGGATCTCACTAAGTTCCCAAGGCTGGCTTCAAACTTGCAATCTTCCTGCCCCCACATCCGGAGTTGCTGGGGTTATATGCATGTGCCACCCTGCCCTGTGCAGTTTTCTTAACTTTGAACTTCTTTGTGTGTTTGAATTTCAACATTATTAATTGAAATCATAATTAATGGAATAAGGTTTTCATTTCTTGAAGAGAGGATAGATACTATAGGACAAGGAAGAAAGTGGTGTGTGTGTGTGTGTGTGTGTGTGTGTGTGCACATACATGACATATTTCAGTTTTTTAGAAAAAGAAGGAAATTCGTCTTATACCCACGTAAGATTGTTAAAATACTTTTATAATAGGTTACCTGTTGATGATACATTGGGCATTTGCTGAAACATTAATATGTGATGTGACTAATGAGCAATTTACTTTGTTAATGGGTCTTTAGTATCCTAATTCATTTTGTCCTTTCTTTTTTGAGTAAATACTTTATTCTATGATATAAAAGACTCTTAGACATTAGAAAGGAGATGGAGTTAAATAATCTTTAGAGATTTTAAAGACAGTACAGAGAGAAATTATATACATAAGTAAATAAAAGAAGAGATGGAACATGATATATAACATGAGAAGTGTGTTTTAAGAACCCCAGGTCTCTATGAGCAGAGAAAAGTGAAGCCATCGTGGGGGTAACAGGACTTGATGTAGCCTTCAGAGGATGGGCACTGTCTCTGCATGTGGGAAAGAGGAAGAATGCTTTTGGAAGAAGGCATCAAATTGTGGATGGGAGAATGTTAGCTAATTGGAATAAATACACCGTAAAACCAAATATTGAGCCCACTGTATTGCACATAGAATTGGATGCAAAAAGGAAGAGTAAAGAAGAAGATAATATTTTCACGAATAATATAGGTAAATATCTAGACACATCAGAAAGGATCTGGATTTTGAAGTTCCTAATTTAGACAAATTTAGAAAGAATGTGATATTTTCTTTGTTAGACACGTTTGTTCCTAAGGATACACTGATATTTAAGGGTGATTTAGATCAAAGGCAATTTTAATTGATTTGTAAAAAATGGTCTCAATATGTGATATGTTGAATGATCTTCTATGTGCTCATACAGTATGTAAAGTCAAATAAACTATTAAATTTTTAAAAATTTATTTTTATTGTAAACAAATGGGATACATGTTGTTTCTGTTTGCACATGGAGTAACAGCATACCATTTGCGTAATCATACATTTACATAGGGTAATGATGTTTGATTCATTCTGTTATTTTTTCCTTTCCCCCCATCCCTCCCACCCCTCTTTTCGCTCTATACAGTCCTTCCTTCCTCCATTCTTCCCCCCAACCCCCCATTATGTGTCATCATCCACTTATCAGCGAGATCATTCTTCCTTTGGTTTTTTGAGATTGGCTTATCTCACTTAGCATGATATTCTCCAATTTCATCCATTGCCTGCAAATGCCATAATTTTATTATTCTTTAGAGATGAGTAATATTCCATTGTATATATATACCACAATTTCTTTATCCATTCATCAATTGAAGGACATCTAGGTTGGTTCCACAATCTGGCTATTGTGATTTGAGCAGCTATGAACATTGATGTGGCTGTATCTCTGTAGTATGCTGATTTTAAGTCCTTTGGGTATAGACCAAGGAGTGGGATAGCTGGGTCAAATGGTAGGTCCATTCCAAGTTTTCTAAGGAATCTCCACACTGATTTCCAGAGTGGCTGCACTAATTTGTATCCCCACCAGCAATGTATGAGTGTACCTTTTTCCTCACATCCTCTCCAACACCTGTTGTTGCTTGTATTCTTGATAATTGCCATTCTGATTGGGGTGAGATGGAATCTTAATATAGTTTTGATTTGCATTTCTCTTATTACTAAAGATGGTGAACATTTTTTCATATGTTTGTTGATTGCTTGTAGATCTTCTTCTGTGAAGTGTATGTTCATATCCTTAGCCCATTTGTTGATTGGGTTATTTGTAGTCTTTGTGTAGAGTTCTTTGAGTTCTTTATATATTCTGGAAATTAGTGCTCTATCTGAAGTATGAGTGGCAAAGATATTCTCCCACTCCATAGGCTCTCTCTTCACATTGCTGATAGTTTCCTTTGCTGAGAGAAATCTATTTAGTTTGAATCTATCCCAGATATTGGTTCTTGCTTTTATTTCTTGTGCTATGGGAGTCCTGTTAAGGAAGTCTGATCCTAAGCCAACAAGTTGAAGATTTGGACCTACTTTTTCTTCTATAAGCTGTAGGGTCTCTGGTCTGATTTCAAGGTCCTTGGTCCATTGTGAGTTGATTTTTGTGCAGGGTGAGAGATAGGAGTTTAGTTTCATTCTGCTGCATATGTATGTCCAGTTTTCCCAGCGCCATTTGTTGAAGAGGCTATCTTTTCTCCATTGCATATTTTTGGCACCTTTGTTTAGTATGAGAAAATTGTATTTGTGTCCGTGTCCTCTATTGTGCACCATTGATCTTCCTGTCTATTTTGGTGCCAATTCCATGTCATTTTTGTTACTATTGCTTTGTAGTATAGTTGAAGTTCTGGTATTGCGATACTCCCAGCTTCATTCTTCCTGCTAAGGATTGCTTTAGCTATTCTGAGTTTCTTATTCTTCCAGATGAATTTCATGATTGCTTGTTCTATTTCTGTAAGGTACATCATTGGGATTTTAATTGGAATTGCATTGAATCTGTATAGCACTTTTGGTAGTATGGCCATTTTGACAATATTAATTCTGCCTATCCAAGAACATGGGGGATCTTTTCATCTTCTAAAGTCTTCCTCAATTTCTTTCTTCAATGTTTTGTAGTTTTTATTGTAGAGATCTTTTACCTCTTTGGTTAGATTGGAGTTTTTCTCTAATGGAGAAAAACTGAAACCATTCCCTTTAAAAACGGGAACAAGACAGAGATGTCCTCTTTCACCACTTCTATTCAACACTGTCCTCGAAACTCTAGCCAGAGTAGTTAGGAAGACTAAAGGAATTAAAGGGATACAAATAGAAATGAGGAATTTAATCTGTCACTATTTGCTGATGACATGATTCTATATTTAGAGGATCAAAAAAACTCCTCCAGAAAACTTTTAGACCTCATCAATGAATTCAGCAAAATAGCAGCATATAAAATCAACATGCATAAATCTAAAGCATTTTTATATGCAAGTGATGAAACATCTGAAAGGGAAATGAGGAAAACAACTCCATTTGCAATAACGTCAAAAAATATAAAATACTTGTAAATTTTTTAATTTAATGAAATATATTCTAATTTTTATCTTTTCACATATTCTAATGTTTAATATGTACATAGTCTATCTCACTAGAATATAAATTACAGGCTGAATATTCAGATTGTGATTTCTGAAAGTGTTAAGTTCCTGTTATTGTTTCAGGTCACTGATATGATGCTGCAGGACAAACCTTATCCTGATTGGGGAAAATCTGCAAGAGCTTTCTGGAAGAAAGGAAATGTTAGGATCATTTTATTCTGGTAAGAATTTGTTTTATTTACTTTCTTTATTTATTCACAAAACAATCATTCAGAAAACAATGTTTTGGATGCATTTTTTCTTAGATATATAGAGTTCTATCTAGAGATGCTACCATGCTCCATTAAAATTATTATCCTAGTTATTTTATTAATTAATTTCTGCTTACATAGTGTTATGCACACATTTATAAGGCAGAAGTTTTGCTAATACAGTAATGCATCACTTGACCAGAGGTAAGTTTTTGACTCAGCAAAAATAAGCCATAATTTTCATCAGGGAAATCTGATACATAAAACTAGCTCCTGTATACACTAAATTGCCCAGTGTATTTGACAGGATATGATTTTGCTCTGAAAAAGTAATTCAGGGAAGGAAGGAACCTTTTTACAAATCATCTGGTTCACTGCTGTTTCTTCATCATATGATTTCTTTTTGTGCCTCATCATAATCATTGCAATTAAAAAGCAACCAGGATATTATAGGATTTTGTTTTTGTGGAGTCACTATTATTTATGTGTATTTGAACACATTAAAATAGAAAAGACAGAAATCTCAAGACAGCAAGAGAGGTGGATTTCATCTGGCTGTGGGGTATTCCAGCAGCACAGTGGTTGTGCCAGATATATGAAAAGTTATGAACACTAATGTTCAGAAGCACTGTAACTGATGATAGCTTGAACTGGAAAATTCCAGACTATGCACCTATCTTTTGAAATGGGAGAAGAAAATTTTGTTTATTCTTAGATTTAATACTTTTTTTTTGAAGCTACAAAAATCATGGTAACCTGGTGCTTGGGGAAAATAAGCATTCTACATTATATTTTGTGCTTTAGCACTATCATTAAATGTTGCTAGAGATATATGACATTTTGAACTCAATTCTTAGCAGATAAACAGAAGTAGATTTTTCAATAATGTGAAAATGAATATGATCTTGTAGATGTTTATTCACACATTGTCTCTATGAGTCAAGAGTGGCCTGTTTTTTTGGTACTATTTAACCTCCATATATTTTCCTGTTTGTTAGCTCCTCATATAGCTTGTCTGAATAATATATAATAATTATAGCAAATATCTACTGAGGATATGTTCTGCTCCAGGCACTGGGCTAAGAACTTGACATTCTATATATTTACTCATTTAATCCTGACAACCCTATAAAATAGGTACTGTTATTATAGGCACAGGTCTCTGATACCATTAATCACTGCAATAGGCTGCTTGGTGTGCAAATTTCTAAACATCTTGATTATTTTTAATTCTCATGCTAAATAAAAACATGAGTTTCTGGGAGTCCTTGTACCCTACAGAATTCAATATGGGGTTTGAAAAATCATATTTTGAAAGGGAAGAGACTAATATTTAAAGGGTTTATGGAATGTCCCTCTTAAAACAATACCCACTTACTATGTTTACACACATTCTATATTAGTTAATATATCTTCAGAGTCAGCCTCTTGATGGTTGCTGCTACCACTTACCAAAGTCACCCATATACTATTTGCAAAGGTGAGCCATGCATATAGTAATCTGAAGGCCCCTATGATTGTTGTCATTAGCTCTTCTTAATCATAATTACTGTTTCAGAAGAGAGGAATTCATCCTGGATATTTTCTGAAGCACCTCTGTAAAATTTTCCTTGAACATTGTTATTAAAATTCATATATCATCAATCTCACATAAATGGGATTGTTTTGAGCATGTGTGATAACATACTCTTAATGTTAAGTATAACTTAAGTGTTTCAAAATAATAATTATAGTCACTGGCAAAAATAGATATTCTTCAACTGAGAACAAACTAAAATTCAAACTTATTCTTACAGTCATTGTTTCTGTAAATTAATAATTAGTAACATATTTGAGAGTTTTTCACTATTTTATTCAAAGCAGTATTTCAAATCATAGAAAGCACAAAATAACTGAAGAAAAATGTAAATGTAACTTTAAATATGTTTTTCTATTTTTCCATTTCTGTTTAGTTAGATTGTCTTGACAACAGTATTCATAATTTTAAAAAAAGAAAATCCAATACAAACTGTTGAAAATGGAATGATGTGAGAAGCAAAGACATCTTCCTTTTTGTTCATTCTTTCCAGATAAAAAGAATTTATTATATATAAAGGGCATTTTTTTTCTTTGTAATCTTAGGAGATAAAAATATAGAAATCATTGGCAAGGCTTTAGATTCAGTTAAAGAAAGTATTTGTAAACTACATGTCACTTACTCAAAAGGAGGTATTTTCTTTTGGTTTTGTTCTAGTTAATAAAGAGAGATTAGTTTGGAAAATAAAAGTCCATGTTAGAGAAGAACTTTTGCAAAGGAAATCTTTCATCAGTTGCAGTGTGATTATATGCAGCAGTTTGAACAACATTGCAGTTTGTTCAATGTGCAATTTCTTCTAGTGAATTACCTCTTACCTACATGTGACTGCTTTAACTCACAAGTGTCTGTCAGAAACTATATCATTTGCAACTGTGTAACTGTTTTCTTCCTTGACTCTTAGTGTTAGATATCTCTACATTGAAGAAAGTGGTTCAATTTATCTCTGTAGTTGTGCAAAGATGAAGCTTTCATACTGGGGAGGAGACTTTTTATAACTGTACTTGAGAATACTACCTGGGAAAGGAGGAATATTCATAAATCTATTCCAAAGCACTTTTGACAATTAAAAAGACAAAAGAGCTAAGAATATAAACCCTATACAATTGCTCTTCTATTTTTCAGAGGGAATGACAACTACCATTTTTACTGACTTATGTCTAAAGTAAAACAACACATACGCAAAGAACAAGTGATATGATATTCATGTTATCTTCTATATCCCTGTTTTATTTTTTCTCCAGAGACACCATTGGTATGCTTCAGATGGGAAGCATCTTGGGTTGATATTTCCCAAAGACTTGGTTTATTCTTTTTTTTTTTTTTAATAAAAGGAGACACTCTTTTTTCATCAGTAGAAGTGTTGGCAGAAGAATTGGAGGATCTGATTGTCCTTCCAGACGCATCAGAGGATTCCACTTTTCTGTCCCTACTAATTATGTACTTTGTTTTGACCAATGAAAATGTTTATAAAAGTTCTTTGGTTGGTAGTTATTGTGGAAGCTAGGGTCTAGCTGGAAGAATGCAGGATAAATCAAGCATTCTTAACAACTCAGTGGGCATATAGCATGAATGAAGGTTAAATCTCTGAGGTTTGGGGATTAGTGATATTGCAAACATGAACAAAACCCTCTCCCACTTTATCATACTTTTTAAAGTATAGCAAAATTAACTTAGTCATCTAATTTTGATCAGATAAGAGTTTAACAAGAAATTATTAGTTTAATTTGCATTATTCATACTGTAAGAGACTAATATGCTAATAAAAATGTAATAAAGTAATAAAAACACCTATGATTCAGGGAAAATGTGAAGCAGAATTTTAGTAATAACTCTGCTGATATCAAACTACATAACCTGTATGTCTACTTTAGATTTCCATTTCCTTTTTACTTTTTTTTTTCCTTTTTGTAAAAAGGCATATGTTTTGTTAAACTATGCAGTCTCTTCAGCTCAATACTGCTGTTTTCCATCATAAGGTTAAAATAATGACAAGGAAATAATATTGTTCTACTTTGCTCCAGTGGGAAAAATATGGACTATAGCGTGTAAGTCATACAGAAGCAGACTTTACTTTCATATATGAAAGATTCCCTAAAACAAATGAGCTTCTCAGTGCTGAATGAGCCTGTCTGATGATGTCGTGAATCCCTCATCAGAACTTCTTTGCAAAACCTAGATAATGATCAATTAGGAATGCTATAGAAGGATTTTCATGTTCAATGAAACAAAAAGAGATCACTTTTAAATTTCTATCAAACTTGTAAATTCTATGACTACATTTTAAAAAGAAAAATGTTGCATGTCTCCACTTTATAATGGAGGAGGTACTAATTAAAATTAATATATTCACATAATCCTTTCTCAACATGTCTTTTTAAGCAGTTGTTTATCCTCGATTAAAAGTTGCCTGTGTAATTGAGGAAAAACAGAACAATTTTGGTCACAATCAGATAACTGTACCTAGTAAATGAGCTGTTGTAACTTTTAGCATGGTACTAATTTAGCAGACTCCAATTTAAGTGTGGCTTTTCAGACCTTCTAGCAGCAAGGTCCAAGGATGTGTGTGCTTCAACTGATTTTCTCACCAGACATAAGAGTACTACATTTTGATAAAAAGGTGATTGATACTGTATTACTATGTTGTTGTATTTTAAGGAGATTTTTATTAAAAATTAATCTATATTCATGCTTGAGAGATTTAACTCTCAGTCATATACTTCTGCCGGAGCATTAATTCAACCCGGGGTCATTGTTGATTTAATATTGCTGAGTTAAGAATAACCATGATTAAATTGACTTATTTATATAAATACTTACTAAATGTTGAAAGGTAGTTAGCAGTACAACCTTTTGAGTCACCTGCCTGGCATTTAATTTTGGTTTCACTACTCAGTACTCTGTTATAATTTCATTGTTGCGAGAACCTGGCACTGTCCGTGGTGCTGAGAATACAGCTTTGAAAGACAAAATAAGGACTTTGACAGTGTAATTTTTAGTACAATGAAAAATACAAAGAGAGTAAGAGAGAGAAAAAAAGAGAGTGATGCAGTATCAATCACAGGTGTGGGTGCTGTGCTCTGGTGCTAAGTAAGATCCAGGTATTCTTTTGTAAAGCTGAAGTGTCATCTTAGGATAAGCAGGAACCAGACAGGAGGAGACATGGTATTGGTTAGGTATGTGGAGCAAGGAAGAGGGAGAAGTCAAGAGTAGCATTGAGTGTTTAGGCTTTTGCCACTCAATGGATGATGACACTGTTCACAGAGAGAGGAGATCTTGATAGAGAAGTAAATCTTAGGTAGGGGCATAATGAACTCAGACTTGAATATGTTGAGCATGTGTTGCTTGTGGAAATATCCAACAGACAGTTCTGTATGTGGATATGGAGCTCTGGAATGAGGTCAGGGGCAGAAATATAGCAAAAGTTCTTTTTCGGTTTATACTTCTACCCTTAATATAGAGGGTATCTACCTGATGTTTAGAGGAATGTGAGTGGATGCAGAGTAAGAACAAAAGATCTGGTAGGGTAAATCCTATAGTGCTTTTTTATTGAAGAATGGGTAGAAAATGAGTCTGTGGTGTTTTTCTGGAACAATGCTGACTGATGTTAGACTTGTCCTAGGTCAAATCATGATCATGTGAGGAGCAATTGGAAACAAAGAGTGTAGCCCAAAGGTGAGAGGGAAGATTGAAAAGACATATATATTTAGAAATGAATATTCACAAGGAAAAAAATTAAACATACTTACTGGTTTTGCTACTTATTGATTTGCCTTGTCCAGAACACATACATTTTTTGTTCAAGAGAAGGAGCTGAATTGAATATTTGCTGCATAGGCATTGAGTTAAAGCATCATTATTTTCTGTGGTGAAAATTTGTTATTTGTGTAATCCTGATTTTTTTGTACGACAATTAAGAATAAATACTTTGTAAGATTTTAAACTAAAATTTGTTTACTAGTTTAAAGAAATACATTAAAGTAAAAATATTAAGTAGTATTTTTACTTATTTCTTCCTTGTTATAATAATGTAAGTAAGAATAATGTTTTACTTACCATGACCCTAGGACTTGGCACAGTGCCTGATACAGTGCAAGCATTACATACGTCCCTCTTGAGTCCTTTGGTGAGAACTTTCAAATTTGCTGTAGTCTATGATGTTCCTAAAAATTAATTCAGACTGAGGACTTCATTGAAAATAATAAAATGATAGATAAAGTAAAAGCATTCTGACTTTGAGATTAATGGATGCTTTATAAGATTTATAATATTTGTGAGTTTTTAATGAAAAACTTTAGGTATTTATTTTCAGTACTTTAAGAAATCAATTTGATCCTAAATAATGTACTCATAAGTAGGAAGTCCATTAAAATACTAAGGAGGGTATAACTATGGTGGTACAAGATCATTCCCGTACTGACCCTGAAGGTTTTTGTCTTAGAGATTTTTTCTTCATCTCTTAAAGGTGAGTAAAGTTAAAGGAAAAATAATAAGTGAGTCGTAATTTGCTTAAATAGGACCCCCAATAATAGAACTTTATTCCAACTGCTAAAGCTTGGAATAGGAGCGTTGAGCCCAAGAACAATCCATGGATTTATGAGTCTTTGAAAGAAAATGCCCCTTAATAAAGTCTTGGAGATACTGCATAGTTTCTCTGTATAGTAGTTTTTGGAGAATACAGTTATTCCTTTTCAACCTTAATTTGTTGGTTGAATGGAATATGCTTCTGTGCCAGAAGACCTAAGTCATATTTATTATGTTTCTAAAATACAGGCCATGTTTTCAAAGGTCCCTGAGTTCACACATAATAGTATAAATGCACAAATTTAAAATAGAAACAATAAATTATAGAAGAGAGAAAGCAATGTTTAAGTTTAGCTAGACACTTGACACATTTCAGCAGTGTAGGAAATCTCTGCATATCTTTTCATTCTTTTCCATAATTAATGCCCAGATCCCTCCCATCATTTCTTATATGTTAAAAATGATGGTCTTCCACACAAAATGAAACTTCAAATATCACTATAACTTGGCCTATTAGAAAGTGCAAATATGTTCATTCTTGCTATTTACTCACATCTTCTGGTGACTGCGTGAAATACTTTGAGGTATTTATCTTCATTTTTCAAATATTTACTATGACCACTATGCAAGTTCCTCATTGAAAAAAATGTTACTTTAACAATAATGTATTTTGCTAGCATAAGAGGTCTCTTTAATAAAAACAAAGTTTAGTTTTGTGTTCTTTGATCAAGATCTGCTTGTTTAAATTAAGATTTTCTGTTCAGGGGGAAATTACATCAGAGTAGTTGTCATTCTTTTTTTAAATAATCTGGATCATAACTGTCCATTGGCTGTTTCGCAAATTTAGTGGGAGAACAATGAAACAGTGTTCTGAAGATATAGCTGGTTGCTTGGTCCCCATGATTCAGATCTGGTTCTGAGATTGGCAATCCATAAGCTAAATTTTGTACTGCATTAGACATTGTTGGAAACTGAGAGCTGATTGGTTTTCAATTCAGAATTGCTAGTAACTAATATTCTGGTGTCCTCTTAAGGGCAACTTATTTACCATGATAAGGTGCAGATGAATCATTATGTGTTTTGTGAGCCATGGATCAAAACTAAGAGAGGTACACAGTACAGGGGAATGTTCACCCAGGACACATTGAGCCTGGTGACAGTACCCATCATTGATCAGTCTTTCTGGGGTCAGACTGTTGCTATCACCCAGATCCAGCATGCATTTCCCAGGCAGTGCTGGTTACATAATGTCCACTCTTGTTTTCAGAATATTATTTTCACCTCTGGTCAGAGTTCCTTCTGTGGGTGCCTTCTGTCTTTAAAAGAAGTGATAATGCATTAACTGTGTTAAAGTTTGAGATGCTTTGATGTCTGTTTTCGCACCTAGGAATTTTTATGACAAACCAGAGGTAAATTCTACAGGCAGATGTCGCAAATCAGATGAGTCACTCTTTAGTTTGCTCTCACAAAGCTTAAATTAAAAAACTACAATACTTGAGCATATGAGTGACTCACATATCAGAAACCAAACAGAAAGCAATGTTTCCATGTGTTTGCTAGGAAAACTTTGCTATCAGTCAGACAAAAGGGCAAGCATGCCCTGTTTATTCATTTGTAATTATATGTGTTGATGGTGTTAAGCATTGTACCTGTCAAGAGCACTGAACAACACTGAACAAGAGCACATACCTTGTGAACAAAGATGTGAAAATCCTCAAAAATACCTAGGAAACCAAACAGAGCAACACATTGAAAGGATCACACACCAAAACCGAGTGGGTTTTTATCCCTGGGAGGTAAGGATGGTTCAACACATGCAAATTAATCAGTGTAATTATAATGCATTAACAGAATGAAGGAAAAGTCATATGATCATCTCAATAGATGCAGGAAAAGCATCTGACAAAATTCAACACTTTTTCATGAAAAAAACTCTTGATAAACTTAGAAGGAATATACTTCAACACAACAAAGACTATTTATGAAAAGCCCATAACCAACATCATATTTAACAGTGAAAAACTGAAAGATTTCTTCTAAACCAGGCAAGGATGCCAATTCTTCACACTTTTATTCAACATATTACTGGGGAATCCAAGCCACAACAATTGAGCAAGAAAAACAGAAACAAACAAAAAAGATATCAAAATTGTTTTATCTAGACATAGAAAGACATTTAACTTGTCAGTAACATCAGACATACCAACTACCAGTTATTATTACCTATCTATTGAAATATTCTATAATCCTATTCCAGAACAAATGTCATTTAGTGAATACTTCGTGTCACCAGTACTGGGTTCTTCATAGTCACTGTTTCATTTAATTTTCACTACTACCCTACAAGGTACATATTGTTACTAACTTTATTTTAAGGACAAAAACCTGTTGCTGAGGTTGCACAGCTGGTGAACAACTGAGATCTGAGTGTAAGAAAGTTGATCTCAAAATCCTGCAAATACTACAGTAAATGGCATCATATATTTAACACATTCGACCACAATTGCTCATATTTTAAATGTGTCTGTTTTCTATAACTTTTTCTTTCTCCTTGAAAATGCATGTATGTTGGCTAAAGAAAGACATGAAATTCAAGAATCCTTGGAATTTTTCTGTTTATGGTCTAGTGTCTTTGTATTATTGACAAAGATTGAAATAACAGTAAGTAATTTGCTCAAGGTCACAAAATTTATCATTGTTCCTAGGGGCAATGAATGCTCAGAGCTGCTGAATCCTAGTCTAATAGTCTTTCCACTGAATAATATTGCCTCCATATATTCTTTTTCTGTTTATTTGTTTAAAAACTCAATAAATTCAAACTAAAAGAATATGTTGATAAGTGGATATATTAAGGTAACAGCTCTTGGAAGACAGTAGTAATAATCAAAACATTCTGCACAGTTTAACTTGATGTAATTGTATATCATTTTCTCTCGATTATAGGAATTAGGTGAGCAAAAAGATGTACAATATGTAGTTTAATATGCCAATAAAAATGTGATGTATTAACAAAAGCTTTACTTAAGTTCACATATGAAAAGCTAACTGATATTTTTCTTGTTTGGTGTATGTATCTTCAGGATTTTCAAGGACTTAATTTCTTTAAAACACATTTTTAAGATTGAAAATAAAGATTACTGTGATGTCTTAAAGGTTGACAATAAAAACTCTAACAAAACCCCAGCATTTTAGTAGGATCCACTGAGGAGATATGAAACATTATAGCAAATTATAGCCTTTGAAAATAGCAAATTCAGTGGTCCAACAGAAAACATGTGTCAGAGAATGTTCCAGAAGTTTTTTCAAGAACAGACTACGTGATAGTCAGTGTTCTTTGTTCTAAAATTCTACCATTCTACATAACCTATTTCATATCTAAGTTTACCTATATATTTGGTTAGGCACATAGTACTTAGAATAATGATTAAAGCAACTCAAAGTAACACCCTAAGGAAATGTTAAGTTAGTCTGAGCATGCTCATTCTGTGAAAACTATCCAGTCAATAGAATTTGTGCTTTAGAATGGGATTGGAGGGGGAAAAGAAAGATGATGTTGTAGTTAACTTTAGAAAATGATATTTTGACTTGTAACTGTAAAACTAAAGACAACATAAGTTAGATAAAAAAATCCATGTTTTAACTGATAAAGTTATTCCTGATGGGAATATTAGTTAATAATTATGAACCTACTTTACATATTGTTATGGTTTGTATAAGTGTCCCCCAAAAGCTCCAGTATTAATGCAGGATTGTGACAGTTAATCCTAGCATGAATGGACTAACTAGATGGTAACTATTGGCAGGTAGGGCATGGCTGGAAGAGGTGGATCTTTAGAGATTGTGCCCTAGAAGGGTGCATCTTCCCAGGGTCCTCTCTCTCTCTCTCTCTCTCTCTCTCTCTCTCCTCTCTCTCTCTTTCTCTCTCTCTCTCTCTCTCCTCTCCCTCTCTCTCTCTCTCTTCTCTCTCTTTCTCTCCTTCCTCCCCTGCCTTCTGACCCTACCATGAACTGAGTGACTTTTGTCTGCTGGGTACTTCCCCCATGATATTTTACCTCACCTTGGGCCCAGAGCAATGGAGTTGGCTGTCTATGGAATGAGACCTCTGAAACCATAAGCCCCAGATAAGTTTTTTATGCTCCAAGTTTTTCTTGTCAAGAATTTTGGTCTCAGCAACCCAAATGCCAAAACACATATATACTGGTATTGATCAATGAGTAAATGCATAATGGATGGTAGAAGCCAGTTCTCACTATTAAAGGGTTGTCATGTTGTTGCAGATAAGCAAGACTATAATGAACAATATGGAATTGGATTACAATGAGAGACATCAGTATTAACTCATGTTTAGCTTAATGTATAAACAGATTGACAGATTCAGAAATAATCTTAGATGTTTGTAGGTATGGGTGCCATCATGCACCATATAATGACATTTCAGTTAATGACAGACAACATATACAATGATGGTTTCATAAGATTATAATGGAGCTGAAAATTTTCTACCACTTAATATTTTTATTGTACCTTTGGTATATTTAATTATGTTTAAATACACAACTATTTACAATTGTGTTACAATTGCCTATGGTATCCAGTATAATAATATGCTGTGTTGTTTTGTAGCCTAGGAGCAATAGGCTAAGCAGGTGGTAGGCTATCCCACTTAAATTTATGTCAGTGCATGCTATGATGTTCACACAGTGATGAAATTACTTAATGACACATTTCTCAGAACATATCTGCATTGTTAAGCATGACAGCATTACCTAACTTTTTCTATGGAGAAGGCTTAATCAGGATCACTCCTTAGTGGCAATGAGCACACTCCGTGTCCAGATCTTGGTATATAATACCATTCTCCAATTAAAGGAACCAGGGATGTTGGGCAATGACTGATTCCAGGAGTGGGGCTGAGAATATAGATGATCCTGGAGCATCTTGTCATGCCAGAAGTAAGGAAGAGTGCAAAAACAGAAAGAGAAAAGGTAATCTTATGTATTCACTTCTCTGATAACCTGAGGGGTCTTATTCCAAATTACTGAGGAACTATAGCTGTTTATAGCAAGAGATTTTGTTGTTGTCTACCTGTGCAAAGACCACAAGGCTGCATCAATCACAGTCTTCATGTCACCAGTATGACAACCTTAGAATAGGTTTCTAACTATGGAATATTTTTACAGATACTATTTTCATCTCAGATTAGTGATATCTCATATATATATACACATATACATAATACATATATGTATTAATATGTATTAGTACATAATATTAATATGAAATTTTATGTATTAACATGTAATATTCTCATTAGAATACTTTTATGATCCATAATTGTTCATATCTTACTTATGAGCACACTCCTAGTTGCTAGGATGTTGGGTGTGGTGAATCATCACAACACTTTTAGTCACAAATTAATGAGGTTTTTTTGGTCTACATTACACAGGAGGTTGACTCACAGATAATGATAATGTCCTGTATATTTCAAAAAAGGCTAGAAGAAAGAACTTTTAATGTTTTCACCACAAAAAAATGGCAAATGTTTGAGGAGATACACATGCTTACCCTGACTAGGACATTACATAAGATAGACATGTGTTGAAACATCATGTGATGCCCCATAAATACGTACATTGTGTCAATTAAAAAAATAAATTAAATAATTTTAAAAATCATCTCTTTCAGAAGACTCAGTGTTATTCGTCTGTCCATTTTGGATAAATATTGGTTTTTTAGCTATTACTCCTCCTCACCATCCTCTTGACTTCTTGTCTTACTTTGAGGATGGAGGAGGGAAATGTCTTTGTATCTTAGCTTACCTTAGCTGCTGGCCGTGGCTTTTCTGTGGAAAGTGATGGGTGAAGAGCAATTGGCCTGTCTGATCTTCTGCTTCCTAGTCTTGTTCTTCTGGTCACAAATGCCATCCCCCCATCATTTTCCAGTGGTCTCTTCCCCTTGATTCCAGGCTTCTGCTGTCCTCTCAGGGCCTTTTTATCCACTTAGTGGGTGCAGAAACTTCTGGATCATTTTCAGAACTTTGTGTTATTGGGAGAAGAGAGGGCATGTGAAACTGGTCCAGTCTCTTGTTACTTCTACCATCCCTCCACAAATGCCCTAACGTTGTGACATCATTTTTTAATAGGGAAGACCTGTCACCTGCCTTGTGCTTCATCCAGAGAAACCCCCAGGTGCTTGAGTGCTTTCATATTTATCTGACCATTTGTACATGTCACCACTCCCTTTTCAGTTTGGACCATGTTGGTGTAGGGGAACAAGATCCTTGCACTCTGGCCTTCTCATTCTTCATCTTCTTTTACTTATAGTACTTCATGGTTGAAAAGGCAGATTTCCTGTTTCCATGGACAAGAGTTTCTCTTATCTCATTTCCAACTCTGTGGTCAAGTCAGGCAGGCCTCTTGATATAGGAACCCTGAGATATTGAAAACTAGGACTTACCATTGATTAAAACATGTTGACTTGATGTTTCCAAAATACAAACCCCATTACACTTCTGCCCTGATCTTGTAGGTAAGTAATGCTATAATGCCGTATATTGAGCTTTGTAGAAATATAAATTTTTCGAGTGCTACAGTTTGTAAATCATATATTTTGGTGGTTGTGTATCCAAGAAGATGTGAGACTATGAATGAAGGATGCACTTCAATAAAACATTGTAAATCAAGCCAGGCACAGCAGCACATGCCCATAAGCCCAGCAGCTCTGGAGACTAAGGCAGGAGAATCACAATTTCAAAGCCAGCCTTGGCAACTTAGTAAGGCACTAAGCAAATTATCAAGACCACTTTCAAAATAAAAAAATAAAAAGGACCAGAAATGTGGCTCAGTGGTTATGTACCCCTAGGTTTACTCCCCGGTACCAAAAAGTAAAAAGGTGTAAATCAAGAATCAAAAATTTGGGGCTGGGGAGATAGCTCAGTCGGTAGAGTGCTTGCCTTGCAAGCACAAGGCCCTGGGGTCGATCCCCAGCACCCAAAAAAAAAAAAGAAGTATCAGAAATTTCCCTTAAATTTATTTCAGTCCTCAGTTTCCAGGCCCTATTCCATCTGGATTTGGGGTATTTTTATTCTTATTCAGCATTATAGGACCTGTGATTCTTGTAGATGAGTTGAACCTTTCCATCCTGTCAATGTCCCATCCTAAACCTTCTTCCCTCATAGTGGCTTCTAGCTGAACCTTCATTTGGAACTACTTGCCTGAGTGATGTAGTTATATGCATGAGTGATGGAGTTTTTTTGTTACAAACAAAGGTAAAATTCATTTTTATGCATTCCTTCAAAAAGACCATTCAGAATATTCCACTTTTCTCTAAGCTGGCACTTCTGTTACTATTCAGGATATGCTGCTCACTTTTTAATCCAAAATGTTCTTTCTCTTTTAAAAAATATGAGTTTTCCAAGCTTTGGGGCCCTGTCTTACTATTCATGTTGTAGTTTCATCCTAGTAACTAAGTCAGTCATCTATATTTATACTGACTGAAAGGTTATATAGCAAACCAGTTCAAAAACAGAAATTCAGGTGAATAATCAACAGAAGTATGAAATTACTAAGAGAAACTTCTGAAAAGTATGATTGTTTCTCTCAACCAACTGGCTTGTAACTTCCCAAAGGTGAGGATTTCTGGATGGTAACCATTATCTTGTCTGTGGATCTGCTGCTTACCTGTATCTTAATGTGTGCTATGCATTTACTGTTTTCTCCTCTTTTTTGGTAAACATTATTCCCCCATCCATAACCCTTAGAGTCTACATATCCATTGGTAACTCTTCTCTACCCATTCATCTGTGCCAAATCTAGAACAAAAGGGAGCCAGGAATAGTTAATGATTTTAATGTATTTTTAAATATTGTCTTAATTGAAAAGAGATCTTTGGCAAAGTGTCAAGAATTAGAAAGCATATATATCAGTATACTGAAGTCATTAGGAGCTTCACATTTTTTTTTTTCCTCTCTGAACCACTATCACATAAATGTGGTCCCTCAATCCCTTTGTAAAGCAAATCTTACTTCCAAATACTCTTAGTAACTAAACTACACTAGAAGCAATAAGATATGCAATGATGAATCAGTGAGCACAGTTGTCATTATATGGTAAATGGAGAAATTTTAAAAATCACCATAACTTTGTTCTTCTTGGGACCACTTGGTTTCAGTCTTACCCAGTCCTCCTCTCAATTTCCATAAGACTGTGTCCTTTAAGTTTCAAGTAGAACAACCACCAATAACACCAGGCTTCTATGCAGCATCTGCTTCTTTCCCCTTCCATAAGGAGTGGGAATGTTAACTCAATGCTCCTGGATTTGCATAATTTATTCATACCTGTAGTGTTGGTAACATAGAATCACTGAATGCTGCACTATTTTCTTAATTTTCATGCGTCTCCATGGAGGGTCAGTTTGAATTAGGAAGAGAAACAAAGACTATATTTCAAAGGAAAATACTTTACATATTTTATCCAATTGAGGGAGAACACAACACTTTCAGATTTCCCCTAACACTTCTAGAATACAGCTGGTTGGGATTCTCTTGTAACATACCAAGAAGTAATGTAGTACTTAATGAAATGGAATTTGACTATTGCAGAGAGGAAATGACAGGCCAAAAAACTGCCATGAAACTAAATTAAAATGTACTTGGCATACATTTGAATTACCCCAGTTGCATTGCAAAAATAGTGCAGTGACAGAGTTTCTGGAATTAAAAGAACAGAATGTTGCCAAGGTTGAAACTATCAAAGACAATTTAGTATGTTTTTCTCTTTTTGAAAAAGTGAGCTTAGTTTTTCCTTTTAGCATAAAATGCATTTGTGTGTATGTGCATGTGTGTGTGTGTGCAAAATCATATATTCTTCCACTGAATTCTGGTTTTACACCTGTTATAGGAAGATATTCACTATTCATTTTTATTAAGGCAATTTTAGTATGTAAACATCTTCATCATTGACTATGCACTTTTGCTAGGCAAGATATGGTAGTGCCAAATTCAGGTCTTTGAGGTTAATGAATTGGACACCTAGTATCAATGCTTGCTATTCACCCATCCTAAACTGTAGAAGACTTTGGTTAAGCTGCCCATAATCTTCTGCACTGTAGGAAAGTCTTTAATAGATTTGTTCTGACAGTGTTTAAAGTATTAGACTGAATTGGGGAGTGAGGAAGGGTACTGACATCTCTGAGACTCTCTACTAAGGGTGGAGCTTTAAATATATTACCATACTTCTTTTTAATAAAACCTGATGAGGTAGATATTGTTGCTTTTGTATATAGTAAGAAACTCCAGTTTATTTAACTTAAGTCACAAAAACAGACTCTACATTACATGGTACTCCAAATGTTTAAGAAAAGTAAAAGATAATATATCCCTCAGAGAGAAGCATCTTTCTTCTTTAGGGGAACCATCAAGATTACCTAGAGTCAGGCAGAATTTCATCGGTGTGTATTCAGAAATTTTCCTTATTGCTTCTGTTTTACAGTCCATTAAGTCACTAAGTCATTTTCTCTCTGTAAGTTGGCTTCAGATTGAGAAGTGGTCTCTCTGGATAAGGATAGGAGGAGGAAGGCAGAGATAGATGTCACTAGAAATACCCTTAAAATAGCACAGTGATAGAATTAATTATGGGTATGTGGCACCTAACAGGAACACTGAGAAATGCATCTTTAGTTGATTTTGTTGATGGGCGAACATCACATTATGCTTACGTGAATTAAAATGTAGAATCTTATGAAAGCTTTGTCTTATGTGTGGCCCACCTTTAACTTATATATCTTTATGGGAGTGCATGATTTCTTTCTTTCTAAAGATATTAACCAGCATACTCCCTGGGTTTAATATCAGATTTCCTCTCTCCTGTAGTAAGGAGGGCTCCTCTCACTCACATCTCTTATCCTCTCTGTATTTCTCTGTGTGTGCATGTGTGTGTTTGTGTATGTAATATATGTACAATTCTTATAATTATTTGTATATAATGTACATGTTGCTTTGGACTGAATATGTTCTCCTAAAATTCATATATTGAAATCCTAACACCCAATTTATCAAAATGTAACTAAATTTTAAATAGGGACTTTAAAGAGGTAATTGAAATGAGGCCATTAGGGTGAACTTTAATGCAGTATGACTGGTGTCCTTATAAGAAGAGGAAATTATGACATATACACACTGTAAAGATCATATGAAGAGAGAGAAAAGACAGTCATCCACAAGCCAAGAAGAAGGCTTCAGAAGAAGTCAACCCTACTAACACCTTGATCTCAGACTTCGATCCTTCAGAATTGAGAAAATGTTTTTTCTTTTGTTTAAGCCATCCAATCTGTATGACTTTGTTATGGCAGCCCCAGTAAACTAATGGTTATATAGAATAAAAGCACAGTAAAATCAGACCAACTAACCTTAATTCCCAATTGAGTTAAAAAATATAAAAACAACCTCATGTCATAGATTCTTACAAAGACAGTTTTTAGGGCCTGGATGCTTTTCACTCATTACAGGTTATGCCCAATCTCCCACTTACTCAATATTTGCATTATAGCGCCACAGAAGTAAGTTGATTTGCAGAAACCTGACCCTGGGGCACATTATTATTTGTGGTTATGAAAGGAAATATTCAATCATATTTAGTCTATTATACTTGTGAAAGCAAGAGAATGGATTATTAGATTTTAGAAATATTTGCAAGTTGAAAAAATGGGTTTTGAGGATTGACTAGGAATTCAGTTTATTCAAACAGCTAATATTGTATCAAGGCTGCAAAGACTTTACTAAAAACAAACCTCATACTTCTAAATTCAAACAAAGATACTACTTTTCACACTTCGCATTTCCATAGTGTCTCACAACATAGAAAGGATCTTTGGAGCATTCTCTCCCCTTCTGTGAAGTCTTCTCAGGCTCCACCAGACTCAACAATGTTTGATTCATCACTCAGCTTCCCCTCCTGATAGCTTTCACTGTGCTGAACTTTTTGTGTGTGTGCGTGTGTGTGTGTGTGTGTATGTGTTAATCTTCTCAAAGACAGCGACTTTTTGCCTTTCAGATGACTGTTCTTAAGGCTCTGCATAGTTCCTGCCATACAGCAGATGACTCGTAAATGTGTGTGGCTTTCCACACTGACTTTTTATAACTGAAGAACCTGAGATCCAGAAATTTTACTTGACAAGTAGGACTGAGGACAGATACACAGCCCAGAAATTAGGATTGAGGAGGGAGCTGGCAGCAGGCAGAGGCTAACTCATCTTACATGTGGAAAACTTTTTTTTTCTAGGAGATGGAAGCCATGGATGGTTTTAAATAGAGGCATGGTGTGATTTCATTTACATTTTGGAAGATTGCTGTGGCCACTGAGAGAAGCAAGGAGACCAATTAAGAAAATATTGCAGTCACCCTTGAGAGAGGTCATGGTGTCTTGGACTACAGACAAAACAGCTAAAATGAAAAGATGGAGATAGATTCTAGAAATATTTTAGGGAAAAAAAAATCTGACTAGATCTGCTCACATTTTATGTATGAGAGGTACTATTTATTAATTTGATATGTATTTATTACCTGTTATGTGTCAGTAACATAGATACCTAATCAGAGAACTGAATGACAGGAAGGTATAAGCCATGTGAAGATCTAGGATAAAACATCCCATACAGAGGGATGGTTAATGCATAAGGCCTGGGAAGGGAGCAAACTTGGCTTGTTCTAATCATAGGAAGAAGGACCATGTGGTAAAAAAGGTGAAGGATCATTTGACATGACCCTTAGATGGCCTAAGAAGTAGTTGCAGGCAAGTTGTGGTATGAAGCCTTGTGGGTCACTAAAGCTTGTAGCAGGAAGCCAGGGTAAATTTTAGGTCAGTTTAATTGCTTTAGTTGTAGTGTGGAGAATTGATTATAGGAAGGCAGATACAAAACAGTGATCTGGGCAAGACATGATATTGGCTTGAACCAAAGAGGCAGCAGTAGAGATGAAGAAGAACAAAGTTTGAGCACATGTCTGGGAGGAAAGTAGATAAGAGGAGTAACAGGAAGAAACTATTTGAAGATGACTCTTGTGTCCTTGAGCACTGGAGATGACACCATTTAGAGATGGAAATATTAGTGGAGGAGTAGATTTGGAGAAGAAAATCAAGACTTCTCTTTGGACAGGTGCCTACCAGACCTCCAAGTTTTGATGTTAAATAGGTTGATTATAATAAAAAAGAAAGGAAAAATGTGTGAGTTTCAGGGTTTATGATTCCAGCAATAAAATACATGATGACAAGATGTCCACTAAACATCATATTGGAAATACTAATGAAGCATGCTGGCCTAGATACGAATTCATTTTCCCTTAGACAAATCAATACCTAACCAAACCAAACCCCCAAGACCTGTGTGAATAGAGTCACACCACTATGACCTTCCATCTTGTGAAATGTAGTCCCAGTTCCTTGTACCTACCTACCAGAGAGTTTTGCTCATGGAGCCCAGGTGAATGCACCTGCCAGAGGAAAAGGCACACAGCACAGCTTGTGTGCATCATTGGGGGTTTGGGGGCAACTTGCTTCTGAATTTTATTTTCCTCCATTGCTCACTTTTCTAGAAAGCATCACTTGACTCCCTCTAGTCCCTGGGAGCCTTTCCCTCACATATGCCTTCTCACTTTGTAAAGATATAGACAATATATATGCTTGTGTTTCCCTATTCCACTGTTTAAGGTATCCTCTGGGAGCCATAATTAAGCTGTAACATTTAACAAGTGTTAGCTTTAACTATATAGGAAGAAAATTTATTGTAGATTACGTGTGTAAGCTTTGGTGAAAAATTTCCTTTTAATTCCAGTATACTTTTACTATAGAGCCACGTTCAACATAATAAATCAATGGAAATATTTACTTATAAAAATAACAAACTGAACATTAAAACTTTACATTTCAAAAATCCACCTTTGTCAATTTTGTGAGCTACTTAACTCTGCAGTCACATTCCTGATGTATGTGCTAATGGTGTGCTTTCTCACAGTTATCTAAAAGTACGCTATTATGCTCATTTCAGAGTCAGATTCCTGTGTCAAGCCTCTATTACGTTCTGAGCAAGGTGTTTTTATACTACCTTATTTAATCAGCATATCAGCTCTCTGAAGGAGTAGTTTCCCCACTGTTATATTTTCCATTTCCTACTTTTGAATGATGATCAAGTTAGCTTGGTCTAAAAATTAATTATGCCACCCTGCCCTACAATAATGTCTGTTCTTTTTGGTTTGCTGTTTACCCAGCTTCCTGAATCACAAGCTATGATTTGTAGAAATACTTTTACTCACTAATAATTGTCATGTTCTAATATATGTATGTAAAGCAAATGATGACTTGAAATTTCCTATCTCCATCCTGATTTTCATCTGAGCCTCAGATATATGAAAGATTCATAAGAGCCAGAGCCTCTGCTGTTTTACCCTTGAATTCTCAGTGCTTAGACCAGTAGACATTCAGCAAATAAGTCAAAGTGGATGAGAAACCTATAGTGCTTACTGGATATCTCATCTTGAATATCCTAGAGAATCTAAAAACTTTAAAATTGCCAAAAGGAACTCATTATCCCCCCCTTTTAATTTGGTTTTTCTGCTCCTTTCTCTCCTACCCCTCTCACCCTCCGTCTTGGTATGGCACTGTCTCCCACTCAGTTTCACTGTATTTCCATCACCTCTATATCCACATCTCATCAAGTCCTGAAAATTCCTCCTTTTCATAATCGTGGGGTCCACTGTTTGCTCTCCTATCTTATATTTATTTTATTTTTAATTTTTTTTTTAGTTGTAGGTGGACACAATACCTTTATTTAATGTATTTATTTATATGTGGTGCTGAGGATGAATCCCAGGACCTCACACATGCCAGGCAAGCACTCTACCACTAAGGCACAACCACAGTCCCTCCCTTCTGCCATTTTGCTAGTTCCAGGTGATCATCCTTTTTCGCTTAGAATACACAACAGGCATTTATCATTTCTCGCCTATTATCCTTGCTTCCTCTTAACCCATTCTTCACTAAATATCAGAAGAAAAAGACTGAAACACAAATCTTATTCTGGCATTACTCTGTATATAGTTGTTCAGTGGCTTCCCCTTGCTCTTTTAAATTCCAGAAAAAAAATTGTCAGGATTTTGTGAAACTCCTTGGGTCTTCAGCTGCATCCTTTGTAACTTACCCCCTGAAATGCCCTTTGACACCCTTTGCTCTCGCTATAATACATGTCTTTAATTCCTAGATGACACTGTCACTTGTCTTAGGGTCTTTGAGTATTTTATCCCCTGCCTAATGCACTTAAAATATGTGAATTAAAAAAAATTGTGAAATAAAATACAATGCAGAAAAGACTTAAGCATGATGTATTATATGAGTAAACCCTGAATGTCCTTTGCTAAAGTGAGAAGGAAAGAGAGCATCTTTGACATTCCAGAGACTCTCCAATGTCTTTGATGTTATTCTCCCTGTGTCTCCTCCTCACAATTCCCCAGTTAACCAATATCTGAACTTCACTGTCATCTTCTACCTTCCTTTCTTTATGGTTTCACCAATTGCACATGCATTCCCAAACAGGGCAGTTTAGTTTTCCTCATTTTGAAATTGATATAACCATGTTCTATGTATTTTTACCTTCACTAGAAAATCTCTATGGTTTTCCAAAACACTGATACCAGTTGAAATCTTCAGAAGCAGCGTGAAAGTTATCTCTGTTCCAACTCTGTCAAATATTGTGTTATTCAATTTTTTTAGTTTTATAGTCATATTTCTCCTTTGGTTTTAAGATTGTGCTGATGAAACATACCTTTCATTTGTCCACTTTTTCTGCATTTTCAGATTTATTTATATGAAGTTGTTCTTAATTTTCTTTTAGTATTTTAAGACCTGCAGGATTTGTAGTGATGGTTCCTTTTTCATTCCTGATATTGTTTATGTGTGCTTTTCTGTTTTTTAAAAAATAGTTTCTTTAGTCTCTTATTATTAGTCTTTTCAAAGAATGAGTATTTTTCTTTGTTGATCCTTTTAGCGAATGTTTATTTTGTTAATTTCTGTTGTTATTTTTTCATTATTTTCTACTTTTTGCTTGTTTCTAATATCTTTAAATGAATATTTAGTTCATTACTTCACATACTTCTTTTCTTACATGTCTATTACAGAAAATAATTACTAAACCACATGTCAGTATTTTTAGTTATCTATTTGTTATTGATTTTTAGCAAAATAGAATTGTGGTCATAGCATATTCTTTGCAGAATATCAACATTTAAAATTTTGTCTAGATGTTTAACGATTCTTTTTTTTAATTATTATTATTGTATACAAATGGGATACATGTTGTTTCTCTATTTGTACATGGAATCAAGGTATACCATTTGTGTAATCATACGTTCACATAGGGCAATGATGTTTGATTATTTTTTTCTCTTCCCCCCCACCCCTCCCACCCCTCTTTTCCCTCTATACAGTCCTTCTTTCCTTCATTCTTACCACACTCCTTATCCCTAACCCTAAACCTAACCCTAAACCTAATGCTAACCCCTAACACCCCCCATCATATGTCCTCATCTGATTATCAGCGAGATCATTCGTCCTTTAGTTTTTTGAGATTGGCTTATCTCACTTAGCATGATATTCTCCAATTTCATCCATTTGCCTGCAAATGCCATAATTTTATCATTCTTCATTGCGGAGTAATATTCCATTGTATATATATGCCACAGTTTCTTTATCCATTCATCAACTGAACGGCATCTAGGTTGGTTCCACAATCTGGCTATGGTGAATTGAGCAGCAATGAACATTGATGTGGCTGTATCTCTGTAGTATGCTGATTTTAAGTCCTTTGGGTATAGGCCAAGGAGTGGGATAGCTGGGTCAAATGGTGTTTCCATTCCAAGCTTTCTGAGGAATCTCCACACTGTTTTCCAGAGTGGCTGCACTAATTTGCAACCCCACCAGCAATGTATGAGTGTTCCTTTTTCACCACATCCTCGCCAACACCTATTGTTGCTTGTGTTCTTGATAATCACCATTCTAATTGGGGTGAGATGAAATCTTAGGGTAGTTTTGATTTGCATTTCCCTTATTACTAGGGATGTTGAACATTTTTTCATATATCTGTTGATTGCTTGTACATCTTCTTCTGTGAAGTGTCTGTTCATTTCCTAAGCCCATTTGTTGATTGGATTATTTGTATTCTTGGTGTAGAGTTTTTTGAGTTCTTTATAGATTCTGGAAATTAGCGCTCTATCTGAAGTATGAGTGGCAAAGATATTCTCCCACTCTGTAGGCTCTTTCTTCACATTGCTGATAGTTTCCTTTGCTGAGAGAAAGCTTTTTAGTTTGAATCTATCCCAGTTGTTGATTCTTGCTTTTATTTCTTGTGCTATGGAAGTCCTGTTAAGGAAGTCTGATCCTAAGCCAACAAGTTGAAGATTTGGACCTACTTTTTCTTCTGTAAGATGCAGGGTCTCTGGTCTGATTCCGAGGTCCTTGATCCATTTTGAGTTGAGTTTTGTGTAGGGTGAGGGATAGGGGTTTAATTTCATTCTATTGCATATGGTTTTCCAGTTTTCCCAGCACCATTTGTTGAAGAGGCTATCTTTTCTCCATTGCATATTTTTGGACCCTTTGTCTAGTATGAGAAAATTGTATTTATTTGGGTTTGTGTCCATGTCCTCTATTCTGTACCATTGATCTACCTGTCTATTTTGGTACCAATACCATGCCGTTTTTGTTACTATTGCTTTGTAGTAGAGTTGAAGATCTGGTATTGCAATACCCCCTGCTTCGCTCTTGCTACTGAGGATTGCTTTAGCGATTCTAGGTTTTTTATTCTTCCAGATGAATTTCATAATTGCTTGCTCTATTTCTGCAAGGTACATCATTGGGATTTTAATTGGAATTGCATTGAATCTGTATAGCACTTTAGGTAGTATAGCCATTTTGACGATATTAATTCTGCCTATCCAGGAACATGGGAGATCTTTCCATCTTCTAAGGCTTTCTTTAATTTCTTTCTTTAGTGTTCTGTAGTTCTCATTGTAGAGGTCTTTCACCTCTTTTTGTGAGATTGATTCCCAAGTATTTTATTTTTTTCGAGGCTATTGTGAATGGGGTAGTTTTCCTAATTTCTCTTTCCGAAGATTCATCACTTATGTATAAAAATGCATTGGATTTATGAGCATTGATCTTGTAACCTACTACTTTACTGAATTCACTTATGAGTTCTAAAAGTTTTCTGGTGGAATTTCCAGGTTCCTCTAAATATATAATCATGTCATCAGCGAACAGGGATAGTTTGAGTTCTTCTTTTCCTATTCGTATCCCTTTAATTTCTTTGGTTTGTCTAATTGCTCTGGCTAGAGTCTCAAGGACGATGTTGAATAGAAGTGGTGAAAGAGGGCATCCCTGCCTTGTTCCAGTTTTTAGGGGGAATGCTTTCAGTTTTTCACCATTTAGAATGATATTAGCCATGGGCTTAGCGTAGATGGCCTTTATAATGTTAAGGAATGTTCCCACTACCCCAATTTTTTCTAGTGTTTTGAGCATGAAGGGATGCTGTATTTTATCGAATGCTTTTTCTGCGTCTATTGAAATAATCATGTGATTCTTAACTTTAAGTCTGTTGATATGGTGAATGACATATATTGATTTCCGAATGTTGAACCAACCTTGCATCCCTGGGATAAAACCCACTTGATCATGGTGCACTATCTTTTTAATATATATTTGTATGCGATTTGCTTAAATTTTGTTGAGAATTTTTGCATCGATGTTCATTAAGGATATTGGTCTGAAATTTTCTTTCCTCGATGTGTCTTTGTCTGGTTTAGGTATCAGGGTGATATTGGCTTCATAGAACGAGTTTGGGAGGGTTCCCTCCTCTTCTATTTCATGGAATACTTTGAGGAGTATTGGAATGAGCTCTTCTTTAAAGGTTTTGTAGAACTCGGCTGAGAACCGATCTGGTCCTGGACTTTTCTTTGTTGGTAGGCTTTTGATGACCTCTTCTATTTCATTGCTTGAAATTGAATTATTTAAGTTGTGTATGTCCTCCTCGTTCAGTTTAGGTAATTCATATGTCTCTAGAAATTTGTTGATGTCTTTGAGGTTTTCTGTTTTGTTGGAGTACAGATTTTCAAAATAGCTTCTAATTATGTTTTGTATTTCACTCGTGCCTGTTGTGATGTTTCCTTGTTCATTCCGAATTTTAGTAATTTGAGTTTTCTCCCTCTTTCTCTTTGTTAGTGTGACTAAGGGTTTATCAATTTTGTTTATTTTTTCAAAGAACCAACTGTTTATTTTGTTAATTTTTCCAATTGTTTCTTTTGTTTCAATTTCGTTGATTTCGGCTCTGATTTTAACTATTTCCTGTCTCTACTACTTTTGGTATTGGTCTGCTCTTCTTTTTCTAGCGCTTTGAGCGGTAGTATTAAGTCGTTTATTTGTTGATTTCTACTTCTTTTTTTGAATGCGCCCCATGAAATAAATCTACCTCTAAGTACTGCTTTCATAGTGTCCCAGAGATTTTGATATGATGTGTCTTTGTTCTTGTTTACTTCTAAGAATTTTTTTATTTCCTTCCTGATGTCTTCTGTTATCCAATCATCATACAGTGTATTATTTAATCTCCAGGTATTGGAGAAGTTTCTGTTTTTTATTCTGTCTTTTATTTCTAATTTCAATCCATTATGATCTGATAGAGTACAAGGTAGTATCTCTATCTTCTTGTATTTGCTAACAGTAGCTTTGTGGCATAACATATGGTCTATTTTAGAGAAGGATCCATATGCTGCTGAGAAGAAAGTGTATTCCTTCTTTCTTGGATGGTATGTTCTATATATGTCTGTTAAGTCTAAATTGTTGATTGTGTTATTGAGATCTATAGATTCTTTATTCAATTTTTGTTTGGATGATCTATCCAGTGGTGAGAGAGGTGTGTTAAAATCGCCTAGTATTATTGTGTTGTGGTCTATTTGATTTCTGGAATTGAGAAGGATTTGTTTGACGTACGTGGATGAGCCAATGTTCGGGGCATAGATATTTATGATTGTTATGTCTTGCTGATTTGTGCTTCCCTTAAGCAGCATGTAATGTCCTTCTTTATCCCTTCTGACTAGTTTTGGCTTGAAGTCCACATTATCTGAAATGAGGATGGCTACTCCATCTTTTTTGCTGTGTCCGTGTGCATGGTATGTTTTTCCCCATCCTTTCACCTTTAGTCTATGGGTATCTCTTTCTATGAGATGAGTCTCTTGCAGGCAGCATATTGTTGAAATTTTCTTTTTAATCCAATCTGCCAGTCTATGTCTTTTGATTGATGAATTCAGGCCATTAACATTCAGGGTTATTATTGTGATATGATTTGTATTCCCAGTCATTTGACTCATATTCGTTTTTGACATGATTTGGTTTCTCCTTTATTTGGCTATTCCTTTAGGCTAGCGCCTCCTGTTGCTGATTTGCATCGTTGTTTTTCATCTCTTCCTCATGGAATATTTTGCTGAGAATGTTCTGTAATGCTGGCTTTCTTTTTGTAAATTCCTTTAGCTTTTGTTTATCATGGAAGGATCTTATTTCATTGTCAAATTTGAAGGTAAGTTTTGCTGGGTATAAGATTCTTGGTTGGCATCCGTTTTCTTTCAGGGCTTGGTAAATGTTGTTCCAGGCCCTTCTAGCTTTCAGGGTCTGGATTGAAAAATCTGCTGATATTCTTATTGGTTTCCCTCTGAATGTAATTTGATTCTTTTCTCTCGTGGCCTTTAAAATTCTGTCTTTATTTTGTATGTTAGGTATTTTCATAATAATGTGCCTTGGTGTGGGTCTGTTGTAATTTTGTATATTTGGAGTTCTATAAGCCTCTTGTACTTGGTTTTCCATTTCATTCTTCAGATTTGGGAAATTTTCTGATATTATTTCATTGAATAGATTGTTCATTCCTTTGGTTTATTTCTCTAAGCCTTCCTCAATCCCACTAATTCTTAAATTTGGCCTTTTCATGATATCCCATAATTCTTGTAGATTCTGTTCATGATTTCTTACCATCTTCTCTGTTTGGCCAACTTTGTTTTCAAGATTAAATAATTTGTCTTCAATGTCTGAGGTTCTGTCTTCCAGGTGTTCTATCCTATTGGTTATGCTTTCTATGGAGTTTTTAACTTGGTTTATTGTTTCCTGCATTTCAAGTATTTCAGTTTGTATTTTTTTTCAGTATCTCTAACTCTTTACTGAAATGATCTCTTGCTTCCCGTATTTGGTCTTTTAACTGTTGATTGGTGCGATTATTTAATGCCTGCATTTGCTCTTTCATCTCCTCCTTGAATGCCTGTATTTGCTCTTTCATCTCCTCATTTGCTTCCCTGATCGTTTTAATTATGTACATTCTGAACTCCCTTTCTGACATTTCTTCTGCTGTGCTGTCATTGGGTTTTATTGATGTAGTATCTAGGTTTGTTTGGGACAGTTTCTTCCCTTGTTTTCTCATATTGGTCAGCTGTCAGTGGGACCCTAGATATTGCAGATTTCCTCTATTGGCTTATAGTGTCCCGGTAGATTTCCAGTGTATCACCTCCCAGCCTTCAGTAGCCTGATGTCTTGGAGGAATTTAATAATGCAGTGCATCCGAAGAAAGCTGCCCCTAGCCCCCTACTGGTTCCAGGGTTTGGAGCTGGCTCTGTGCAGAAAGGCTCTCACTGAGGGCCTGCACTGTGCAGCTGGCCATGTGGGAGGAGCCCACTGCCGGAGTGTGGAAGGCTACCTGGGGAAGACCCTAGCTGCCCTGCCCTGCTCTGATAAGCCACCCCTATCTGTGCCTGTTGCCCAGGCCAAGTTTCACCCAGTGGGGGAGACTCACCCCATGACTCTATTTTTGTCCAAGTCTCTCAATGCCTCCCCTTCTTGAGTCCTGGGTTCTGGAGCGATTGGAGATGCAGTCACCCTCTAGGCCACCATCTTGAATCGTCCCGTGGAAAGAGCCTGCGGCTGGAGTGGGTAGAGCCGCCTGAAGAGGTCTCTGGCTGCCCTGCCTTGATCCCAGAGGCTGCTTGCGGATCGAAGCTCTCCGTTGGCTCGGGGACTTGTGGCTGGCTCTATGTAGAAAGGCTCTCACTGGGCGGTCTGTTCCAAGAAGCTAGCCTTGAAAGGCACCTCCCACCGCAGGGGTCCAGGCTGCTTGTGGAAGTCTCTGGCTGCCCTGTCCTGGTCCCTGAAGCTGCTTGCGCTGTTTAAACATTCTTTATCACTTATGATCCTATGATCACTTTTGAAAAATTTCTGACTTATTTTAAAACCTGTATTCTATATTTTGGACATGTATAGTTCTGTATATGTTCTCTATATAGATAAAGTGTATTAGTTGCATTTAGTTCATCTAATTTTTACTTTCTGTTAGAGATAAATATGTAGATATATAAAAACCTACATGGGATAAAAGTTGTTTTATTGTGCTAACACTTATTACTTTAAAGAGATCTTAAATTGTGCATACAATTTTAAATTGTTATATCTTTTTTCATTTTGAAGTGAGTATTTTTGGAAATACATCTTGCTTTTAAAGTCTGCTTTGTCTAATATTTGTCATGTGTAGTTTTTTCCATTCTTTTGTTTTCAACCACTAAGAAAATACTTTAGATGTATATATGTTCGTATAACATCCATGTCTGTAAGTGCACATTGATTTTTAGAAATAATCTGAAAATCTTCTTTTGATTGAAACATTTGTCCCATGTTTGTTTAATGTAAGTACTAATGTTCTTGTATTTAAATATACCATCTAAATTTGTGCTTTTCTTTTTATTCTTTTTGTCATTTTTATTTTTTGGTTGAATCAATAGTATCCATAATTCCATTTATTTTCTCTTATCAGAATGAAAGTTGTTACTGTAAGAATTTGAAACAAATGTATCATTAACTTATTAGTATCTTTTCTCTTATTCCAGTTTGCTTTCTTTTCTCTTTATTCTTTTATGCATCTATTATTTCCATCTGGAGTTATTTTCCATCATTTCTCCCTAAGGTAAACTTTTAAGATTTTTATTTCTTTAGTTATATATCTGTTAGTGACAAAATTCCCTAGTTGTTTCTTGGAAACTGTCTTAATTTCACCCTAATTTTGAAAATCATTCTAGGTTCAAATTCATTTTTTAGTTCATCACGCTGAATACATAATTTTGAATGTATTATTTCACTGCCTTCTGGTTTCCCTTGTCTCTCTTAAAAAGGTAATGGTCAATATAATAGTTTCTTTAAAGGTAATCTGTCCTTTGTAGCTTTTCTGGAGAGTTCCTCTTTGCTTGTCTCTTTCTCTTTTAGAATGATTTGCCTATATTGGATTTTTTGAAGTTTATTTATAGTGATTGGAATTTCTTGGGATTATTCAAACAGTGGATTTCATTTCATTCCTCCATTTTAGAAATTTCTTTTCTATTTTTCCCTTTGCTTATGGTCTTCCACCCCCACAACACACACACACATACATTACCACTCCGCTATTGTCTTCCACTTTTCTACTGGGTGCCAAGCAAAATTTCTCACTGTATCTGTGATTCTCTTACACTCTCCTCTGTTTTTGCGTGGCCTTTTGTCTTTTCTTGTTCTGAATAGGTTCTTCTAGTCTATTTTTCGCCAACTATTTCTCCTTAGTCTTCTGTTAATTTATTTCTTAGTTTCAGTCATTGGTTTTTACTAAGGAATTTCTCTTTGTGTGTTTCTCAGACTTGCCACTTCTTTTACAAATTTTGGGGCCCTTTTTGAAATTTTACAGTACAAGTTTTATTTCTTGACTTTTCTTTCATGGAACACAGTAAGCACTATTATTTAATAGACCATGTTTGGTCGTTATATTTGGGTATTTTGATTGTGTTTCGGTGGCTCTTCTTGGATGTCAGTATTAATACTTTGCTTCCTTAGATACCTAGTAATCATCTACTCTATCATGGGTATTTTGCATTTGAAAGCACACTAAGGAATAATTTGATGTTTAAGAAGATGGTTTCTTAGCCATGACTTGAGTCATTCTCAGCATTAAAATAATGGCATTATATGTTTATTTAATTGCTGCATTGTAATCTCACTGAATTATTTAAGTATGATTTTAACATTTCCCCCATAGATTTTTTTTTTTAAGTTCATCAGTGCTTTCTTTTTCTAGATCCTATCATTATCCAGAACTGGATATGTGTAAGAAAGCTGTAATTTAAAGTTGAATTACATGACTGGTTAATGTAATGCTGTCCCTTAATTTTTTCATAAACCAAATGAATACAAAGTAATGAACTTCTACAAAAAATGAAAATTACTTCTGATTAGAATCCTTTTGGAGGCAGACCTATTATTAAAATATTACAAGTTTGAAACATCAATAGGATTGAATAAATCTTTGAAATAAAGAAAAAAAAAAAGAAGATGGTTTCTGTCTCAGAGTAGGTTTTTGTCTGTGCTAGGGAATGCTTCAGAACCTCCTCAATACAAGGTCAAGACGTGGGGTAGAAGAACTCACGTGAGTATTTATGCAAGAACTGTTTTATTCACAGTTCAACTTGTCTTTATGGCATGGTTGTTCATACTCCCAGACAGGAATGATTTGTCAGAGCTCCACCTTTTCAGACAATTAGGCTTTCTTTTGGGATTATGAGCTTCCAAGAGTTGCCAAAGTCAGAATTCACAGTTCTCTTCCAAGTAAAACCATCTTTGATTGCAAGGCATTCCTGTTGGAATCTTTCTATCTTCTATTTTATCTCAATACCTCGCTTCCTTGTAGCATTTTTATGCTTTTAAAGAATATTGTTTTTATATATTATTTGGCTTTTTAAAGGTTTATTCAGCAATAGATTTAACCTAGATTTTATAGTTCTATTTTGACCTAAAACTGAAATCTCTAGTTACATCTGCCTAGAACACTCCCTGCTCATAGACTTAACTTTTATTATTCTTTGCATTGTAGCACATATTTGAAATTGTAATTTACATTTATTTTTATACCCCCTGTTAGTTTCCAAGTACTTTAGATTCAGGGACTATATCGTTTTTGATCATTTAATCATCAGAATCCAGTGCAATTCATAGCATATGATAGGCATTACATACTTAACTGTTGAACAAATGAATGAATACCAAGTAATCTAAGGTCACAGATGAAATAGTACAAATTGAAAACAAGTCAGTGCATTTTCATTATATGTGAATAGAAAAACTGTTTCTATATTCCATGAAAGAATACTTAATAAAGCAATATTAACTGCAGGTATTTATTGAGCACTGCTGTGTGAAGAGTTTTAGGATATTAAAGTTCAGTATAGAATCAGGAGAGAAAACAGCCAGGAAAGTGATTCTTTCTTGATAAATGTTTATGACTTTGGCTCCACCAATGAGACCTGCTTAAATTCTCACATCACTTAAACAAATGTGAAGAAATTACATATAAGGAGAAATGCAAGTGTATATTTGTATGTTTTGCAACTGAACCTTTATTTCAAAGCCTAAAGAAGTTGCACATAGGCAAGAAAGTGAAGCATTACTTAAGTACCAGTTCTGTGTGAAGTATAGTTGAGATTTTAGGTACATAAGGAGAGTGACTTTTAAATTGATTTTTGTATCTCAAATGCCAATACAATGGTACATAATAGTAAACACACAGTAAAAATTTATAGAAGGGATAAAGGAAAGAAAGAGGGAGGGGAAAGTAGGCAAGCAATGTGTTCTGGTTTTTACCATATCTGATGTTTTATGATTTTAAAAACCCAACTTTATTTTCAGTAGTAGTCTTTATACTATCTAAAGACAAAGTTGTGTTTTCTTAATCATCTCTAGAGTCAAAGGACTCGGTTTAATTTTGGATCCTATTGGCAAATTCAACTGCTTTCAAGTGGATTAGAAAATTCTATCAATGTATCGTTTAAGACAGGTGCACTCAATTGATCATGGAACTCCACATGTGATCTGTCTCTTGAACCATTGCCAGTCGTCCTGGATACTGTAGTTTGAATTTTGCTTGCACTTAATTTAGATTTTTGTTATTTTATCACTGTTGATTATTTTGATGACACATTGTATAGTCAAATTGAAATAATTTTCAAAAATAACTATACTCCATTTTTTAAAACTTAACATTTTCTAGTATAAAGTTTTTAATATTCCATCTTTAAATGTATTTTCTTATGATTTCAGTTTTAGACCATTTTTTTCTAGAATTTTCTATTAATCACAAGTTGTGCAAGTATACTTTCTTAGCTTTTATCTAAATAGTTGATAAAAATGTAGAACAGAGAAAGGTTGAACACAAGCCCGGCAACTTGATGCTAGTGCCTGCTGCAGGCGGCATCATAGCTTTTGCCATATACTGCTTTTTGGGTATGGTCATTGAATAAGCTTCACCTGCACCTGTGGCATTAAGGATTGTCCATCAGAAAATGTTATCAAATGAACTGAATCAAGATTACAACTAATGATCCTTTTATTTATCATGATTGAACCCTTCATCTGGACAAAATTGTTGCTCTACTTGAACCCTCTCGGCTTTTTAATGATCTCCATACTCATTCAAAATAGTTCAACAATAGATTATTAAACATATTTATCATATACTAGAAAATGTAAAGTTTATGAAATGGAGAGATCTACATTAGTGTAGTTATTTTTGAAAATTATTTCCATTTGACTATACAATGTGTCATCAAAATAATCAACAGTGATAAAATAACAAAAAACTGATTTAAATCACTTTAATAATCAATTATTAAAAATTTTCAATGAGTGGTATCAAATTTCCTAGCATATTGTTTTCAGGAATATAAAATAGAACTTTGGCAATTGGGATATTTGATTCTCTTCATGGCTTTAGCCTCTTTTCTATTCTTCATAAGTTTATCAAGACCAATCAACAGTACCAATGTATAGATTTTATTCCAGATGTTTAGAATCATGAAACACACACACACACACACACACACACACACACACACACACACACAAGGTATAAAAGAGATAGTAGCTATTTCACTCTTTATATCTCCAAGAGTCTGAGCTGTGACTTCGTATGTCTTTGTTAAAATTTCAGTTTTAGCCAGATGCAGTGGCATATGCCTCAGTAGGCTGAGGCAGGAGGATCACAAATTCTAAGTCATCCTCAGCAACTTAGTGAGATCCTAAGCAACTTAATGAGACTTTGTCTCAAATTTTTTAAAAAAAGGAAATAAAAGGGGAGCTGAGGAAGTTACTCAGTGGTTAAATGACTCTAGGTTTAATCCCTGATACAAAAAAAAAATCATTTTTAAAGATCATTATTAATACATAAAAGACCTAAGCCAAAGAACCACTGGCAGTTTCTGCTTTCCATATAATAAAATTGTATATTCTTTTTATTATGTTGTTTATAATTATAATTTACAAAATTATAATTTATTTTTGAATAGGAAATGCATGAATATGAAACAAAAATAGATTCTACTGTCATGTATAACTAAAACACAAACCAATAAAAAGAATTCAAATGAAATTAAAAGATTCTTGGACAATAGTGATTCTCCTGCTATATTAATTACATTATGTTTTACTGAGTGACAGAGACTTGACAGCAACAGTGGCTTAATAAGTGTCAAAAAGTGAGCAATCTAGGGCCAATATTATGGCTGCACTAATACAGGTTCCCAACATCCTCATATTTTGCTGCGCTGCTATCTTTGCCATTCTACCTTACGGGCCAAATAGATGATTGAATCTTCACATTGTAGTCTGTGTGAAGGAGGAAGAGAATAATCAATGCAACACATCTTTCTCTTCTTTTAAGGCACCTCCCCAAAGTTGCACTTAAGACTCATATTTATTTACATCTCAGTGGTTCAAATCTAGTTACATGGCTATCTTTCATGTGACTGCCATATGCATTTTGAATATTATTCTCTCCTTAACAAAGAGAGAAATAGAAATGCAATAACTGGTGGCCTTTGCCATCTTCTCTTATTCTTGTTTCCCAGTTACTTAGTTCTTCTCCTCAGGATCTCTTGCTTATTTCTTTTGTATCACTTAAGAAATGGTATGTGTATATAAATTTATATATTGATATATATATATATATATACATATAATGTTATTTCTTTTTTGTTTATTGCATACAACTTTTATGAGGGTAATTATAGAGTATTCTAAGCAAAGCTTTCCATTTAATAATATATTTTGAAGATCTTTCCACTTCGTATAGATATACCACAGTTTATTTAATCACTCTCTATTGATATGTTTGGTTGTAATGAACTTTACTTTAGTTTCTAATGAATATCTTTCTACATATATTATTTCACCCTTGTAAGAAACTGTAGTATGTATTGATGTACATTTAGTTATCGGGACAAAGAACATGCATTTTTAATTTTGGTAAGTAGTGTCAAATTGTTTATCTTAAAATTTGTGCAAATCTCACTATGGCTGAATAATGTATGGTACTATTTGATAATTTATCTTATCAGACCACTTTTATTAACATAGTATATGATCAAAAATTTTAATCTTTGCCTTTGATAGATAAAAAAAGAGATTTTAAGTCTTTCTAGTTTTAATTTGTATTACTCTTAGTTTGAATGAGAATAATTTTATTTTTATTTTATTATTATGGACTTTTTGTCATATGAAAATATTTTATTTGTATGTCATTTAACAATTCTGCGTCTTCTAGTGGTGTTATAACTTTCTTTCTTTGTATTTAATTCTTTAATTAATTTTTTAGAGAATGAGTGAAAAACTTGGATGATTTTTTAAGTTGGCAGTCCAGTCCATTTGTCCAATGTTTTTTCCCATGAATTTGAAATATTATTGTCATTATTACTAATCTCTGGACTTTCTAGTCTTCTCTTTTGATCCATTTTACATCCTTTTGTCAATACTAAACTTTTCAAATTAGTGGTGCTTTATAATATGTTCATATTATAATTTAATACCTGGAGAATGAGTCCCCCAATTTTTTTCTTTTACAGAGTTTTCTTTGTTGCTCTTCTCTTTCCTATTTGGTTTTAGAGTGGGCATTAATCATAGTAGAATGAATGTCCTCATAGAATATATAGAAATGGACTAGAAGGTCACTATCACATATAATTTGAAGACAGACTCAACCAGAAAGCTAAACCTCAGAAACTCTGGAGGGTTCTCTGCACATTATTAAAATCTAAGAGTTTACGTGTTCCTGAGGATTTAAAAAGTTAGGTTTAACACTAAATACAAAGAAATTCAAAATTCCTTTCTTTTTTTGTAAATTTTATTGTTAATTAACACATAATGATTGTATAGGTTTATGGAATACAATGTGATGTGATAATACATACATATGTACACACATTGTGAAATGAATAATTTAGACTGATAAATATGTCCAACACTTCACAAACTTATCATTTCCTTGTGGTGTAAACATTTTTTCTTTTATAATGCAATATACTCTTATTGAGGCAAAATTTACATACCATAAAATTCACCCATTGTAAGGGACAATTCAGTGATGTGCTAGTAAAGTTAGGGACTCCTGTGACCATCACCACAATCCAATTCTTACACACTTTTCAAACATTTTCATCACCCTACACCAAAGAATTGCCTCATGCCCACTTACAATTAATCCCTGCTCCCACATCCAGCCCCAGGCAACTACTGAAATGCTTTTTGTCTCCATAGATACGCCTGTTCCGAACATTTTATATAAATGGACTTATACGCTATTAAGTCTTTTCATCTGATTTCTTTCTCTAAAACTAAGCATAATGTTCTTCACATGCATCCATGTTATAACATGTATCATTATTTCATTCCTTTTTAATTGATGAATGGTGTCATATTGTATAGGTCTATTTTGTTTATGTATTCACCTGCTAGGTAGCTAGTCACCAAAAACAAGTGATGCTAAAGGACAGTGAAGGGTGGTAATTTACAGGGAGGATGTCAGAAATATACAACGAAAATAGTTCATAGGTCACAGAACTAGGAATCCCAGGGAACCTTATCAAAGTAAACATCTGCAAAATGGGAATTGGTATGCCAAATCACATCGGTATGCCTCCAGCCATATTTAATTATAACAAGATCATGTCAACCCACCACTTGTGACTACGTTATCACAAAGAAAATTTGCTGAGGACTCAACAAAGAGGTAATAAATTGTTTGAGTGTAAGAGAACAGGAAAAGAAGAAATACCTATAAATCCCAGAGACGTGCCATCCTCCATAGAGGCAGCCATCATGCCTGGACCTAATGTCTATGCTTTCTTTCTAATAAATTCCTGATTGTTTCTCTGCACAACTTGCTGAAAATGCTTCCTGTGGGGTTATGACAACCAATGGCTGTGGATCCCCATGGTCACTTTAGCTCCATGGACAGGTCTCCTCTATAACACACCTGTCAATGTGTGTCAATTTTGTTCATTCTATTATAAATAATGCTGTCTTGAGCATACTTGTGCAAGACTCTCTGTGGATATGTTTCTTTTCCCTGGGACATACACCTGGGAGTGAATTTTCTGAGTAATAAGGTAACTCTATGCGTGACATTTAAAATCTGTTCTCCAACAGTTTTGAATATGACTATGTTCTTCAACGGATCATGTTCTTCAGCACATCACTGAAACTTAATCCTCTTGTCTAATGTAAATTTGGTATTCTTTGACCAACATCTCCCCTTTCTTCCTTTATCTTTCTCCTTTCAAATAACCTTTCTGGTTTCCACTTCTATGAGCTTGACTTTTAGAAATTCTAATTTTAAGGAAACCATACAGTATTTGTCTTTCTGTGCCCAGTTTATTTCACTCAATATAATATCTTCCAGGGTAATCTTTGTTGTTGTAGATGACACCCCTTCTTTTCAAAGGTTGAATAGGGTTCCATTATATATATAAACCACAGTTACTTTATCCATTCATCCACTAATGGGCACTTAGGTTGATTCCATATCTTGGTGTTTGTTGAACAATGAATGCTTCAATGAGCATGGGAGTGCAGGCATTGATTTTATTTCCTTTGTACATAAACATAGAAATGGAATTGATGGATAATCTGGTAATTGTATTTTTAATTTTTTTGTGAAATATTCATAATGTTTTCCAAGATGACTGCACTGTACTAATTTACATTCCCATCATAAGTGTGATAATGTTCCTTTCTCTCCACATTCTTACCAATACTTGTTATTTTTCATCTTTTTGATAATGACATTTCAATAAGGATGAGGTAATATTTCATTATAGTTTAAATTTGAATTTCCTTGGAAATTATTGAATATTTTATCATATATTGGCCACTTGTATATCTTCTATGTTTTCTTGATATTGAGTTTTTTAGTTCCTTATATATTTTGAATATTAATCCCTTATCACATATATTTGCAGATCTGTTCTCCTATTTTTATCTTGTCTTCTCACTCTATTGTTTGTTTTCTGTGTTGTGCAGAAGATTTTGAGTTTAAAGAAATCCCACTTGTCTATTTTTGCTTTTGTTGCATATATTTTTGAGATCATATGCAGGAATCATTGCCTAAATCAGTGTTGTAAAGCTTTTATCTTGTGTTTCCTTCTACAAGTTTTATAGTTTTATATATTATATTCATGTTTTGTATGTAGGCTGAACCAAGGCTTCAGTTTCATTGTGCTGCATTGCAGATGTCTTATTTTATCAATGCCATCTTTTGACAAGACTACCTTTCTTTATTGTGTTTTCTTAGTGCTTTTGTTGCAAGTCAATTGATTAGACTTTCTATTTTATTCTATCGAATGATGTGTTTTTATGCCAATTCCTTGCTGTTTTGATTATTAGAATTTTGTAGTTTATTTGGAAATCAGGTGATTGATGCTTCCAACTTTGTTCTTTTTGCACAATATTGCTTACTTATTCAGAATCTTTCATGTTCCATATCATACACTTTTTAGGATTGATTCTTTTTTCTGTTTCTCAGGAAAATACACTGTAATTTTAAAAAGGAATGCATTGAATTTGTATATCACTTTGGTAATATAGAAATTTTAACAATATTAACTCTTCTTATTCATGAACATGGGATATCTTTCCATTTATTTGTATTTTCTTTCATCAATGGGTTCTATTTTTCAATATTTCAATGTTTTTATAGTTTTCAGGACCTTTCTCCTCCTTGATTAAATTTCCCCGTAAGCATTCTACTTTTTGAAAGTTATTCTAAGTAGAACTGTTTTCTTAATTCCCTTTCAAATACTTTATTGTTGGCATTTAGAAATATTACTTATTTTGTGTGTTGTTATTATATTCTGAAACTGTACCAAATAGAAATGTTCTAACAGTTTGTCTTTTTGGTAGAGTCTTTACAGATTTTATATATCAGCAAAGAGACAATTTCAACTTTTCCTTTCATATTTGTGTATCAATATTTCTTTATGTTTACTTATTTAAGAAAAGCAATTTAAGCAGCAACTAAGAATGTACTGCTGAGAACTCTGGTTATTATAGTAATAGGACTACAGAGAGCACTTTTGGCATACATTAAAATGAGTGTTAGCCAAATAAATAAATAAATAAAGGTAATAGGGTCAGGAAAGCAGAATTCTCTATAATCAAAAAATAGCTTACAGTTATAGAAGGGCAATGGAAATTTAAAGTACATTATATATGAAATATATGTAGCATTCACAAGCAATGCATTACATGTACAATGTACATAGCATTCCTGTAATTCAATATGTGCAGCATTAAAACTATTATTATAAATTGCATTTTTTGAAACTGTTTTCACTCATCTTAATTAGGCTAGATTATTAAAATTTTTAATTGATCACCTTCTATAGAGTAATAAAGAATTGAATAAGTATGAAAATCATAAGCTCAGTTTCTCAAGCCAAGTCACATTATGTAAGCATCATTTAAGTTTATCTTATCTTCACAAAATATGTATGAAGATAGAAGTTTTATTTTGTAAGTAGGGTACTGTACACTTCACCATTTTTAGGTCTGTGTGTAGAAGATCTGAAGAAACATTTAGTTATCTCTCCCATGTAGCACTAAATTATAAGATATTCTGAGTTTTACATTACTGTAATAGGATACAAGAAATTCGTGTGTCTTCTTACAATAAGTACATTCACCATGATAAGAACTGGAAACTGCCAGAATAAGATATTAATACCTCCACAAATGTTTACTCTTTCTTTAAAGAAGACATTCTGGTTTTGCATTGAAAATCTATTTAGCTATATATTTTTCAAGCTTCGTAACTGAATTTGCTACACACCATGTTTTAAACAGTCCTTTAGTGTCATCATTTAGATGTGCCATTTTTTCCTGCAACAAGAAATTTAAATGACAGCAATATATTTTAAACATTTTCAGAAAACACAGTTTTTATTTTAATCTATACACAAACTCAATTAATGTTTAGGTCAGTAAGTGGAAAGGCATTTATAGAATCAATCATTTTGGGTTAAAGAGTAGACACCCTGCAAGCTTACTAATGGAATGGAAATAATGCCTGGAACCTCTCCAAACAGTAACAGTCTCAATGGAGCAATTAAATATGTATGAAGAATGTTTGCTGAGAAGTTCAAACACATCAACCTGGGGTTTATATTTTTGGTTTAATTTATTCAGCACCTTTCAGTGAGCTGATGCTTGATGGGCTAAAAACATTTCTGAGCCCTGCATCTACTGCATCCCACACAGAGCTTTGACTGACAGTCACTCAGAAACAGTGGTTATTTTTAATCATCTCAAGAAATACAGGCAGAAGAGGAAGAATGGGAGTTAGGAATTAGCATTCAGCTACCCAACACCACCTCATTGATAAATTTGCACTATTAAGTGTATGTCAGACAATCTACAGCCCATTTAATAGAAAGTATCAGCATTAGCTAAACCCTCATTTCTGCTCACAACAGTGGTACTTAGACCTTCCAATTACCATTCACTTATGTTATCATTTCATTCTGTATTTTCTGATCATTACTTTTCTCTCTCACAAAGAGAAATCTTTATATTAGTGACTAGCTGCACTGTATACCAATAGTGAGTAATGGAGTTGTTATAATATTACTGATTAAATCAAAGATGAATATGTTTTGGGGAAAAAAGCTACATTAGGAAATGGCAACATATTCTCATATACTTTAGCATCCTTTTAAATAACAGAAGAAAAATATTTTACATAGGGGAAGATTGTGGACTTTCATTCTTTTCTGGGGATTTGCATTCAGACGTATGTGGTATATGGTTTAAAATCTCTTAATGTACAAATTTGCTAATTTATTATTCTAGACCAAAGTCTGCAGCAAATAGAATTAGCAAGTGACTAGAATTTATACAATGAGCAAAGAAATCTACATAGGGTCAAGATTTGGAGAGGGTTCTCTGGGATGGTACATGTCCTGACACTTTTGGCATTATAGATCATCCCATCCTTGAAAGCGGTTGTAGAAATGAGAGCTGGTACTCCAGAGTGAATGACATCTCTGATGGATGCACTACAAAGCCCATGCATTCATCGCTGAAATAGATTTACAACATTATTAAAGTAAAAAACTGAAGCATCACCATAATTTAACTGGATATAAAATGAAAACAGGTCTTCTAAAATGGAAACCTGAAATCCCAGGGAGGCGTTAAAAGGTGGTTACTGACAGATCTGCCATAGCCAATTTATGAGCCCTGAAAGCTCAGGGCTTTCAAAGCTTCTTTCAGGACACTAGCATTTAAGGTCTCTAAGGCCATCAGTTGCATGCTTTTCTTATACTGAGAGAATCCTCAAGGTTGGCTATAAGATGATATGTTCAGCTCTCTTGAGAACCAGCATTTAATCGTCTGATAGCAACATGAGACCAAGTGTAGTTTGGCCACTTCCTAGTTCACTGAGGACACATTTTACAGCTTGTTCCTTTATATGTAATGTGCATTTTAAACAGCTATATATTGAATTAATTTATGCCACAGAATAATTGGATATACCAAATAATCTTATTAGCTGACATTGAATCTACCAACACTCCTAACTAGTCTTTTTTAGTCAGTGCCTGTGTATCCTGGTGGTCAAAGATAATATTTGAGATCAGTCACCACTACGTAAGTCAAGCACATTTGTAACTTCTGCAGAGGTTACAAATAAGTAGGGAACAAATTAAAAACATTCAGCATTCACTTCTTAAAAAGGAATTACATCAGGTCACCTAAAATCTTTACTTAGCGCTAATTCCCTACCCAGAGATCAACCCACCTCACCCTTACTACTTCCTGCATCCAGACTCATTACTTACAGGGAAAAAACCAACATACTTCTTAGCATAATGTTTAAGGTTTACAGCGTCTGTTTCATCAGCCGCTTTTGCCCTTTTTCTGTCTCTTGACCTACCTATACTTTAGTTTATCCACATACTACAGACAGTATCACCAGCTTGCCATGAGTCTCCTGGCTGGTGATGATGGTCACATTCTACTCTTGCCCACTAGGCCCTGCCTCCTTTTTCCACCTATTAAACTCCATTCAAATCCAAGATTTTTTTATGGAATCCTCTCCCCTTTCCTATTATATAATCATTCCTCTTCATTTTTACTTCCATTGGTTTATTCTTATGGGATACTTTCCTAGTATTCAAGTTTGATATTTCCATGGGTTTGATTTAGACTGGCATGGAATCCCTTTCTCAGCAAAACAACCGGGGTCATTCAGCCCTCTGAGCCTCCTTTTTTTCTCACAGAGTTGCAGAAAACGTCTAGCAGGTTGTTGATACAGAGTCGGCATTAAAGACACCAGGATATGTCAGTTCCACTTCTATTCCAGAAAGATTTTACTGTTCTCTATCAAAACAGGAACAATAAAGCTAATGAAGTAAGGTTTTATGGATGGTTTTTCAGGGTAATTATGTAGCAAAAAGAGGAGGAGGAGGAGGAAGAAAGGAAGGAAAGAAGGAAGGGAGGAAGGGATTGTAGAGCCTTCTCCATATTGAGCCTCTAATTATGAGTTGTGCAAAGTTAACTCTGCCTACAGGGTTCCGATCATCCTCTCAAGACTCTGAAGCTGAGACCTAGTAGAGGGACAGGAAAAAAATTAAAAAGACAAAAACAAAACTATATGGGCCTCCTTAATTGAAATCCCCAGGACAGAGATGCTGAATTTCAGGTGTTAGTTAGAAGGAGCTTCTTTTCCCACAGGCACATCTAAGTAGTCTAAGTAGTTGACTCTGGGAGATTAGACCCTGAGTTGCTGGATTGGGTTGATTGGTTTGGCAGCTGCCTATTAGGCTGAGTTCATGCCATTCTTATATCTTATGAGGCCAACATTACTGTTATCCATGCATTGCACTTACACATTTTGGGCATAGAGAGACTGGATAATTTGTTCAAGGTCGTGTGCTAGTGAGCACTAAAGTCACAGTTATAAATGCAGTGTGAATTCAAGACTTGCATAAAAACTGCTATGCTATATTGACCCTGCCCCCCATATGTATTCCCTAATGACACATCCCCTCCCTCCCACCCCCACATAGCTGCAGAGAAAATACTGGAACAAAATAGTCAAAGAATAAGAAAATACAGTCAAGAAAACCACCATTGAATTACTATAAGGATATATGCAATTTTTTTTGCTTTACACTCTTCTGTATTTATGAGCATTTTAAAATAATTTTTAAATTGAAAATACATTTTGAAAATCAATACTCCATGTATCAGAATGGGGATAATATTACTGGACACTGATAATAACTGAGATTGTTGTTCAGTGAAGCAAGTTGTTAATAACCTGCCTTAGAGAGCCAATTCAAGCAATGCCTCAGATCCCCAAGGGCATTTCCCACTAACTATATCCGTAATTTATTAGTTCAGTTATTTTCCATGGAAAACACTAGTTAGTGAGATCATTTGTGGTCAGCAGTTTTGTAAAAAAATATAAATTGCAAATAAACACACACACATAATATACATATATATATACACATACACATTCACAGATAAAGATATATATATATATATAAATTTTTATATACTTAGATTATTGTGTATGTGTATGTATGAGGTTCAAAAGGTACAGGACTTTTAAAATGCATTTTTATTGCATTTCTGCATTTTTTTATTGCAGCCACATTCAGCCTGCAGCATTTAAAGCTCTGTTGATCAGATAATATGGAATCTCATTATTATATTTAAACTACTTACTGGATTGAATATGGACCCAAAATGTCATGTTTTAACCTTTTAAATAGGAGGAAAAGAAGAAATATGCAATCACATATTTCAGCAAAACTAAATTCCATTTTGGGCTTCTTCTCATTATTTATGATTTGATCAGAATCATAAGATGAAATTACTCTTATAAATAATATATGTTTAGTTCTTGAGAATTTTGATATGGATTTTACAATACGGAATTTTGCTGCATTAGAGCACTGTGGATTCTTGGATTTTACAACAAAAGATATAACCAGTAGTAATATGTGCATTAGAATTTAGTTGGATGTCATAAACCCCCCAAAATATTTATGAATACAATTAAAAATATTACATAATGCAGTCTTTTATTTTACTTATTTCTGTTTCCGAGAATAGCATTATTTGGAATAAACACTGTAAAAGTCTCATTTATTTTAAAAAACTCAGTGTCTTTAAAACATCATCATTATTTTTAAAAAGACACATTTGATTCTATAGGTTATTGTCTTTATCAATCCCAGTATGAGACAATAATGTTTGATTTTGTGTTTTCTTTTTTTAAACTATCTTTATTTATTTTTTTTTATTGTAAACAAATGGGATACATGTTGTTTCTGTTTGTACATGGAGTAACAGCATACCATTTGCATATTCATACATTTACATAGGGTAATGACGTTTGATTCATTCTGCTAATTTTTCCTTCCCCCCCACCCCTCCCACCCCTCTTTTCCCTCTACACAGTCCCTCCTTCCTCCATTCTTGCCCCCCTCCCACCCCCCATTATGTGTCATCATCTGCTTATCAGAGAGATCATTTGTCCTTTCGTTTTTTGAGATTGGCTTATCTCACTTAGCATGATATTCTCAAATTTCATAAATTTACCTGCAAATGCCATAATTTTATTGTTCTTTATACCTGAGTAATATTCCATTGTATATATATACCACAGTTTCTTTATCCATTCCTCAATTGAAGAACATCTAGGTTGGTTCCACAGTCGGTCTATTGTGAATTGAGCAGCTATGAACATTGATGTGGCTGTATCTCTGTAGTATGCTGATTTTAAGTCCTTTGGGTATAGGCCAAGGAGTGGGATAGCTGCGTCCAATGGTGGTCCATTCCATGTTTTCTAAGGAATCTCCACACTGATTTCCAGAGTGGCTGCACTAATTTGCAGCCCCACCAGCAATGTATGAGTGTACCTTTTACCCCACATCCTCTCCAACACCTATTGTTGCTTATATTCTTGATAATTGCCATTCTGATTGGGGTGAGATGGAATCTTAATATAGTTTTGATTTGCATTTCTCTTATTACTAAAGATGGTGAACATTTTTTCATATGTTTGTTGATAGCTTGTTGATCTTCTTCTGTGAAGTGTCTGTTCATATCCTTAGCCCATTTGTTGATTGGGTTATTTGTATTCTTGGTGTAGAGTTTTTTGAATTCTTTATATATTCTGGAAATTAGTGCTCTATCTGAAGTATGAGTGGCAAAGATTTTCTCCCACTCTGTAGGCTCTCTCTTCGCATTGCTGATAGTTTCCTTTGCTTAGAGAAAGCTATTTAGTTTGAATCTATCCCAGATATTGGTTCTTGCTTTTATTTCTTGTGCTATGGGAGTCCTGTTAAGGAAGTCTGATCTGAATTCAACAAGTTGAAGATTTGGACCTACTTTTTCTTCTATAAACTGCAGAGTCCCTGGTCTGATTTCAAGATCCTTGATCCATTGTGAGTTGATTTTTGTGCAGGGTGAGAGATAGGGGTTTAGTTTCATTCTGTTGCATATGTATATGGATTTCCAGTTTTCCCAGCACTATTTGTTGAAGAGGCTATCTTTTCTCCATTGCATATTTTTGGCACCTTTGTCTAGTATGAGAAAATTGTATTTATTTGGTCTGTGTCCTCTATTCTGTACCATTGATCTACCTGTCTATTTTGGTGCCGATACCACGCCGTTTTTGTTACTATTGCTTTGTAGTGTAGTTGAAGTTCTGATATTGCAATATCATTCTTCCTGCTAAGGATTGCTTTAGCTATTCTGGGTTTCTTATTCTTCCAGATGAATTTCATGATTGCTTGCTCTATTTCTATAAGGTACATCATTGGGATTTTAATTGGAATTGCATTGAATCTGTATAGCACTTTTGGTAGTATGGTCATTTTGACAATATTACTTCTGCCTATCCAAGAACATGGGAGATCTGTCCAACTTCTAAGGTCTTCCTTAATTTCTTTCTTCAATGTTTTGTAGTTTTCATTGTAGAGATCTTTTACCTCTTTGGTTAGATTGATGCCCAAGTATTTTATTTTTTTTTGAGGCTATTGCAAATGGAGTTGTTTTCCTCATTTCCCTTTCATATGTTTCGTCGCTTGCTTATAAAAATGCTTTAGATTTATGCGTGTTGGTTTTATAGCCTGCTATTTTGCTGAATTCATTGATGAGGTCCAGAATTTTTCTGGAGTAGGTTTTTGGATCCTCTAAATATAGAATCATGTCATCAGCAAATAGTGACAGCTTAAGTTCCTTTCTTCCTATTCGTATCCCTTTAATTTCTTTAGTCTGCCTAATTGCTCTGGCCAGAGATTTGAGGACAATGTTGAATAGAAGTGGTGAAAGAGGACATCCCTGTCTTATTCCCATTTTTAAAGGGAATGGTTTCAGTTTTTCTCCATGAAGAATGATGTTGGTCATGGACTTAGCATAGCCTTTACAATGTTCAGGTATGTTCCTACTATCCCTATTTTTTCTAGTGTTTTGAACATGAAGGGGTGTTGTATTTTGTCTAACGCTTTTTCTGCATCAATTGAAATAACCATATGATTCTTATGCTTAAGTCTATTGACATAATGAATTACGTTTATTGATTTACAGATGTTAAACCATCCTTGCATTCCAGGAATGAACCCCACTTGATCGTGGTGCACGATATTCTTAATATGTTTTTGGATACGGTTTGCCAATATTTTGTTAAGGATCTTTGTATCTATATTCATCAAGGATATTGGTCTAAAATTTTCTTTCCTTGATGTGTCTTTGCCTGGTTTCAGTATGAGGGTGATATTAACTTCATAGAATGAGTTTGGTTGGGTGCCCTCCTTTTCTATTTCCTGGAATACTTTGATAAGTGTTGGAATGAGTTCTTCTTTGAAGGTCTTGTAGAACTTGGCTGAGAATCCATCTGGTCCTGGGCTTTTCTTGAATGGTAGGTTTTTAATGGCTACTTGTATTTCATTGCTTGACTTTGATCTGTTTAAATTGTGTATGTCCTCCTGGTTCAGTTTGGGAGGAGAATATATCTCTAGAAATTTGTCAATGTCTTCGGTAGTTTCTATTTTGTTGGAATACAGATTTTCAAAGTAGTTTCTCATTATGTTCTGTATCTCAGTGGTGTCTGTCGTGATATTTCCTTTTTCATCATGAACTTTAGTAATTTGAGTTTTCTCTCTCCTTCTCTTTGTTAGTGTGGCTAAGGGTTTGTCTATTGTGTTTACTTTCTCAAAGAACCAACTTTTTGTTTGTCAATTTTTTGAATAGTTTCTTTTGTTTCAATTTCATTGATTTCAGCTCTGATTTTAATTATTTCCTGTCTTCTACTACTTTTGCTGTTATTCTGTTCTTCTTTTTCTAGGGCTTTGAGCTGTAATGTTAGGTCATTTAGTTGTTGACTTTTCATTCTTTTCTGGAATGCGCTCCATGCAATGAATTTTCCTCTTAGTACTGCTTTCATAGTGTCCCAGAGATTTTGATATGTTGTATCATTGTTCTCATTGACCTCTAAGAATTTTTTTTTATCTCCTCCCTGTTGTTTTTTGTTATCCATGTTTCATTCAATAGCATATTATTTAGTCTCCAGGTGTTGGAGTAATTTCTCTTTTTTATTTTGCCATTGATTTCTATTCTCAGTCCATTATGATCTGATAAAATACAAGGCAGTATCTCTATTTTTTTGCATTTCCTAAGGGTTGCTTTGTGGCATAACATATGATCTATTTTGGAGAAGGTTCCTTGTGCTGCTGAGAAGAAAGTGAATTCACTCGTTGATGGATGGAATTTTCTATATATGTCTATTAAGTCTAGGTTATTGATTGTATTTTTGAGTTCTATGGTTTCTCTGGTTGGATTTTGTTTGGAAGATCTATCTAGTGGTGACAGCAGTGCATTAAAGTCACCCAGAATTATTGTGTTGTGGTCTATGAGATTCCTGAAATTGAGAAGCATTTGTTTGATGTACAGGGATGCACCATTGTTTGGGCATAAATATTTACTATTGTTATGTCTTCCTGATTTATGGTTCCCTTAATTAGTATGAAATGTCCTTCTTTATCCCTTTTGACTAACTTTGGCTTGAAGTCCACTTTATCTGATATAAGGATGGAAACCCCCACTTGTTTACTGAGTCCATGTGTGTGGTAGATTTTTTCCCATCCTTTCACCTTTAGTCTGTGAATGTCTTTTTCTATGAGATGAGTCTCTTGCAGGCAGGATATTGTTGAGTCTTTCTTTTTAATCCATTCTGCCAGTCTATGTCTTTTGATTGATGAGTTTAGGCCATTAACATTCAGGGTTATTATTGAGATATGATTTGTATTCCCAGTCCTTTGGCTTATTTTTGGTTTTTAAGTTGGCTTGGTTTCTCCTTTTAGTGGTTTTTCTCTAAGGTAGTTCCTCCCTTTGCTGACCTCCATTGTTGTTTTTCATTTCCTCCTCATGGAATATTTTGTTGAGACATTCTGTAGCACAGACTTTCTATTTGTAAATTCTTTTAATTTGTTTATCATGGAAGGATTTTATTTCATCTTCAAATCTGAAGGTTAGTTTTGCTAGGTATAGGATTCTTGGTTGGCAACCATGTTCTTTCAGAGCTTGAAATACGTTGTTGCAGGCCCTTCTAGCTTTTAGAGTCTGGGTTGAGAAGTCGGTTGCTATCCATGTTGGTCTCCCCCTATATGTAATCTGATACTTTTCTCTTGCAGCCTTCAAAATCCTATCTTTATTTGAAATGTTAGGCGTTTTCATTATAATGTGCCTTGGTGTGGACCTGTTGTGATTTTGTGCATTTGGTGTTCTGTAAGCCTCTTGTATTTGATTTTCCATTTCATTCTTCAGGTTTGGGAAATTTTCTGATATTATTTCATTGAATAGGTTGTTCATTCCTTTGGTTTGTATCTCTGTGCCTTTCTCAATCCCAATAATTCTTAAATTTGGTTTTTTCATGATGTCCCATAGTTCTTGGAGATTCTGTTCATGATTTCTTACCATCTTCTCTGTTTGGGCAACTTTATTTTCAAGATTCAATATTTTGTCTTCATTGTCTGAGGTTCTGCCTTCCAAGTGGTCTAGTGTTTTGGTGATGCTTTCCATTGAGTTTTTTATTTGTTTTATTGTATTCTTCATTTCAAGGATTTCCATTTGGTTTTTTTTTTTTTTTTTTTTTTTTTTTTTTGAAAATCTCTATCTCTTTGTTGAAATGACCTTTTGCTTCCTGCATATTGGTATTATCATTCATTGCCTGCATTTGCTCTATTATCTCATCCTTTGCTTCATGAATCATCTTAATCATGTATAATCTGATGTCCTTTTCTGACATTTCTTCTATCATACTGCCATTGGATTCTATTAATATAGAATCTAGATTTGTTTGAATCATTTTCTTCCCTTGTTTTTTCATGTTGTTCATGTATCTTCCCCTCTAGCAGTGCAGATCTGGGGTATTGCAGATTTTCCCCTATAGGCTTATAGTGGTCCTATAGGTTTCCAAAACCTTTTCTTTAAGGGGAGATCAATATTAGCAGTGCCCAATTCAGACACTATGCAATCCTAGACCAAATAGCCCCTATGAGGACAATAACAAAATTGTCATAATAAACAGAATAAGTTCAAATATTATCTTCAGTAAAACAAACAGATTTGCAATAAGGTCTGCAGTTTCAAATGGAGGACAAAGAGGATGCAGAGGGATGTAGAATGTGGCTGTTAATGGGATAAGAAAAGAATATACAGAAGTTCTAGATAATAGAAAGGGTGAGAGTGTAATCAAAAGAAATCGGATGTTAGCATGCAAAAAAGGCAGAAAGAGACTCTGAGGAAACAGGTAAACAAAAGGAAAAGAGAGCAAGAAAAGTAAAGAAATAAAAACTTAATTTTTTCAATAAGGAGAAAAAAGAAAATCTACAGTACAACAGTCATATAGTAATGAAACCTCCCAGTCTTCATTAACCTGATGCATGAGAGGTACCTGACCATGAGCTTCAAGCCTCCAGCAGGCATCTCAGGATGGGATTTGCCCCACCTAAAGATAGGAGCTAAGACTTCCAGGATTAGCCAAGATGGCCGCTCTGGCTTCCAAATGTGTTGGCAAATGGGGAGCTGCAGCTCAGGGGTGGACGTGGTCATCTGGAGGTCCTGGAGACAGGATATTGTTGGTCCTGCAGGGGTCCTGGAGGTCCAGTGTGCTTAGTGTGGTTGTGGGATCCTGGAGACCAGATGCAATCAGTCGGTCTGGGGTCCCGGTGATAGGGCGCAGTCAGTTGGTCTGGGGGTCCTGGCAGCAGGGAGCAGTCAGTCAATGTGAGGGCCCCAGAGGCAGGGAGTGATCGGTCGGGCTGAGGGATCCTGGAGACAGGGCTCAGTCAGTTCGGCCAGGGGCCCTATGGGGCCTGGCTGTTGTCTCAAAATGGCAGCAGCCATGTGTAATCAAACCTGCAGGTACTGTAACAGTGAACTTCCAGACAGCAGCAGGTAGCTGGTGCTCCACTGGCGGTTGGCAGTTTGCTGACTGTTGTCGGACCATCAGGAGGTGAACCTCAAGCATTGGGTGATGGATAGGAGTAAAAATACCATAATTTTATTCTTCTTTATGGCTGAGTAATATTCCATTGTGTGTGTGTGTGTGTGTGTGTGTGTGTGTGTATATATATATATATATATGTATGTATATACCACAGTTTCTTTATCGATTCATCAATTGAAGGGCATCTAGGTTGGTTCTACAATCTAGCTATTGTGATATAAAATTTGATGTAAGACATTACAAATCCTTTCAAAATTTAAAGGAACCTCCCTCTTTATTCCATTTTGTTTTTTTAAAACTAGATGTTTGTTGTTTTACCTGAGTTCTCCTTACCTTAGGCAATTACTGTCTATTACATATGAACAGACTTGGCCTTATTGTATATTATCTGTTCTATTTTTTTCAAGAGCTGAAAAGAGGCGTGGCTGGGATTGTAGTTCAGTGGTAGAGCACTTGTCTCACACGTGTGAGGCACTGGTTCAATCCTCAGCACCACATAAAAATAAATTGATAGATAAATAAAATGAAGATATTAAATGAAAGAGTTGAAAAGATTTGTAACTCATATGACTGATTATGAAGTTTCATTCACTTGCAAAAATTTTTCTTCTTCCCATATGACATATGGTATATATTCTAGGGAAATATTTTTAACATTCAAGTATCACCAGGGAAAAAAAGATTAGAGTGTTTTGACATTTCTTTTATTTAAACTCTTACTGTAGAAAAAAAAATCAGCCTTGTTAGATGAAAGAATCTATATTTACTCAAAGTCTTTTGAAGAAACATTAAAGATGGATTCAAAACATTTGTAATTACATTTTACCTTGGAAAGCTTTTCACAATTCAATAGTCAGGGTTTCTTTCAAGGCATCTCAATGGAGAAGATAGATTTTCTCAAGAATTCCATATGAAATTTACAAAATTAGTAAAGGTATAGTTGTGACTATGTCTATAAGATGCTGAAATATTGAGATGAATATGGATAAATTCAGCTCACTCCTCTGGATGTGCCATTAGTTTGTGTTGTCTAATACAGGGCCACTAGCTACATTTGGCCACTGAGTACTTGAAATATGTCTGAATTGAAATATGCAGTAGTGTAACAGGACACAGGATACTGTCCAGGATTCAGTAAGAAAGAAGAATGTGAAGGATCACAGTAATTATTTTATACCAATTATATCTTATAATAATAATTCTTTGGTTATATTGGATCAAAATGCTATTAGAATTAATGTCACTTTTTAATTTCTTTCAATGTGATTACTGTAAGATTAAATTTACATATAAGGCCCATATTTGTGCCTTGTGTCTTATTTCTGTCTTTGTGTACAAAACATTTAAATAAAACTATTCCTCATTTTCATATTAGTATTTTTATCCTTACAGCATTTCCCAAGTCATAGTTACTTACTAAGCTATGTGTGAGGTAGAGAAGCTTCCTGAATGGACTGAACTGTGTCTTCCTATGAGGTGGCAAATCTTAATCTAAATTTTCTGGTTATCTGATATATGCTGATAGCATTCATATATGCTGAGTGAATTACATTAATGATCTCACTTATTCTTCACAATGTGCTAGACTGTGATGTAGCTATTATAACTGCAGTTTTAAGATGAGAAAACTTAGTCTAGATGGTTCAAAATATTACAAATACTGTAAATATTACAAAACTGCTTAAGTGACTAAGTCAGTATTCCTATCAAAGGTTGAAAATCTTCATAGCCCATCCTTCTCTCACTGCGGAACTACTTACCTTTATCTGAAGGCATTCCAGGAATTCTGTAAAGAGATTGATTTATTGCAAGGAGTATTGTGGAGAGTGGTGACTTGAATCATGGTCTCTCTGACTGCCCTGCACTGGGAACTTCCTGTGTAAAAGTTCAGGTCAAGATGGCCCAGTTGCTATGGTGCTGCCAGTCAGAGGAGGCTCCCTGAAAAAGTGCAGGGCTTTATCAGGCACCATCTCCTGGGGACAGAATTCTGAGCATAACAAGAGAACCCTAATGTCTCGCCAGTCCCGTGTCCTTCAGATTGCTTTGTTGAAACTTCCCACAAATAACCTTTCGATGAAACCTATATAATAAATGTTCTGTACTAGCTCTGAGTCACTGCTCCCCCATCATAGGTCAGTGTCGCACCTAGCCCCTATTTCTCTCTCTCTCTGTCTGTTTTTTCTCAATCCCACATCCTGCCTCACCAGTTTTTATGAATTAACTGCTGCAGCTGAGAGATGAGGCTGTAACAGAGTACTTTAAAGTCTCCTTATGTTTGGGATGATGATGCTGATCAGATGATGGAGGTGAAAAGCTGCAGAAGACGATTCCAACTTTAGGTGTACTTAGTTCGCATGCAGTTAAATACGTTCCCATGGAATGGTAGACCATGGCATTCACTGAAGTGGGCCCTTTATCTAAATATTTCTGTGCACAATTATCATTACAATGACTAAATAATAATGATGACCATATTAAAAATAGCATTGCCTATTTTGAATTAAAATTATCTCTGAATTAGAGAAAAAAACATTTGGAACAAAAGGGTACTAAAAACTCATTGTTAAATTGTAACCCAGCCCCCATTTAGCACTACTAATATTTAATGAGCTAAAGATTGAGGCACATCAGTTTTTGGAATAATTTTTTGTTAGAAACCAATAGCTTTTTATTTTAAAAAATGAAAAATTTTAAAGAAATGTAGGATATTTGAGAAGAGTTAATATTTAATACATCGTGTTGAATCCTGCCTGTCCTAGGTTGTTCTGGCTTGTGAATCAGCTATAGGCAACTTCCCTTTTGCTGCCAGGCAGAGGAAGGAACTGGTGGTAGTGATAACATCCTTGCAAAGCGCACAGTAGTTCTGCAGAGAAGGCTGCCTCGGCCACCAAGATCATTATTCCCATAGATATCTTAGGTTAGAGGAAGTCGTGAAAGAATGGCTTTTTAGCAATTTGCCACTTCCACTGCGTTTACAAAAACAATCTCACGTGATTGTGGCTTGTGGTTTTCTGAACTGTATTCCTGCAAAGTGGGCTCTAAATTTTTCCTCAGATCCTGTCTCGGGCACCAAGTACATGGTATAGACTCCTTTCATGTAAGATGAGAAGGCGTGTGATTTCAGATGAAATTGTATCTAAAGGATGCCTTATTTCAAGCTTACAAAAAAGTTCTTAGTAATGAAGGACTTTTCCATTTTCCTCTTTTCAGTCCACTGATAATATCACCCATTATGAACATCTTCAGTAAATACAAAAAGATAAAAAATCTGTACAGTATTTATTACTTGTAGGGTGGGCAAATGTTATTTCAAACCTTAATTTTAAAATTGGCTGCTTTGGTAATCCTTATTTACCATGACAACGTATATTTCAGGCTCCATGAGTTTATTGGTAAAAAGACAAATGTTCGCAGATAGACATGCATTTTGTTTTAAATCATCTTTCACCCTTACTTCCCCCTACTAATTTGATAGTAGGAAACTACTCATGGCCCTTGGATCCTAGCAGCAAGGAAAGAAAGTTTAAGGAAGCAGTACAACTTAAATAATGGGAATGTATATGGAAGGTACTCTGTTGTCCAACAATCCTGTTGGTGCTATTGTGACCTTATATTTGTAAAGAAACCATTATAATTTTCCTATCTTAGTGGTAAATGGAGAGTAGGAGTCTGAAAACTGTGTGTGCCAGCACTCTTAATGGGGTATGGAACAAAGCCCTACGTTATAAACAAATCAAGAAATCCATCTGAATGAAGTCTCAACAAGCTTTTTCTTTGTTTGTGTTCTATAAAATTTTTCTTATTGTAATACTTTATTGATTTGGATATGAATTACAAGATAATGACCTTTGTTCAAAGTTGGAAAATTACCTTGTTTAATGAAATGGAATGTAAACAGCCAATATTTTTTTTTTGCCATTAAAAGGAAATCTATGCAGACTGTATAAAAGAAAAACTGGTAAAGATCAACATAGGTGTGAACCAACTTCTCTAGAGCTTTTTCTGAACATCTTTATGTAAAAGATGCATAAAGATATAAATTCTGCCTCAAAAATAAGAAGGAAATGGGTAAAAGGGTTCCATTAACTATATGTAGCATGCTAATTTGTCAATGGTACTACAACATTTTTAGTTGACATGCACATTATGAAATGTACATGTGCATACTACAGATTCTATAAATCCACATGCATAATGTGTATATACACATTCACACATTTTTTATTTCAGGAAACTATAAATAAGGAAATAGAAAGAAACTCCCTTTAGCAGGTAGTAGAAAACTACAGCAGAAAGTTTTGCATGACCCAGGATCCTTTGCTCACTCAGTGGTTAAAAACAGTAATGGAGAAATCTGTTCATTCCTGTCACTTCCACAAACCTTCCTGTCCAGAGAAATGAAGGAGGTATTTTCTCCAATATAAAAAAGTTATCACTGGATACAAATACCTTTGTTTTATGTTAGCTACCAGAGTAAAAATTTCACATGGTCTGCTTTAGATATAATACAATTTTATAGTAGCTAAATTAATATGATATATCACTATTTTCATTGCATATGTTTCATTTTTGATATTGCTGCCTTAGCAGATGAAGCAGTTACTTTAAGATAGAAGCTAGTAGGAAAGTTTCATGACCATAATTTGTGTTAATCCCTGCTCTATATTTATGTAATAATTCTTTATTGAAATTGCACTTTCTTATAAGGCTATGACTTTTCTTTTGCTGTGTCACAGAGAGGTAATGGCATTTGTAACTCAACCACTTTAATTTAAATAAGCTGCTGTTTGAAATAGATAAGACTTTCATTTTGGGAAGTTAATGATAGGGTAAAATAAATTCAGAGTTGCTTTTACCTATAGCATAATGTTTTTTATTCTAATTTTTCTCTATGCTTATTTAATCTAATTCTGTATGTCATTTAGAAAAGCATGAAACCACTGTATTTATTATTTTTTACTATTTCTGCTGTGATATAATAACTTCCAGGCAAGATGATACCACCTAGATAAAAGGGCTATCCTTGGAGAGAATCGACCATTTCCCTGCCCGATGCCAGTGAATCTGTACCTTTCTGGAATTATTTATCATTATGTCCTTTCATATAGAAAATAATTGAAAACTATATTACCACACATGAAAAGTACTACACATGAAAAATATAAATATAAAATATACATACTCCTTTCCTGCAGAACAAAATAGAGTAATCACGCCATGTTCTTTTAGTTCATGATTTATTTCAGTGTAGGTGCATTTATATCCTGCAGGATCATATTAACATTTTCACAGTAATAGGATTGTTTAATGTTTTACAATTCCACTCAATAATTAGAATCTCTGTTTTAGGCTCTAAAATGCTGCTAATTCAGTTTCATGGTTTTCTAAAGAATTTGAAGAGTTTTCAGTAAAATGGCAAGTAGTCTAATATGGACTGTCTACCTATGTAAGAGGTAGACAGTTAACATGGTTAAACTGTCTACTTAATGGGTGTTTAGGAGATCATCTAATTGTTTCTGAATAGTTCTTTTTATAAATCTGTTTATTTGATCATTGTTTTTCATTGTTGTTGTCTATCTAAAAGGTATCATTCTCACTGGAAATGCAAATCCATTACCAGGGTGCTGCTCTTGCCTGATATTATAACAATTAGTCAAGTGTCATCCTACATCACTTACCTTTCCCTCACCAAGCGCAAATGTGAATGCTACACTGCATCTCAGAGTGACATACCAGTTGTGATGTTTCCCTTTGTTATCTCAACCATGTAACTCTCAGGACACTGGAGTGTCCCTACACACCCCTGTGCGTCCATACATGTGTAGGGATGAACAAAGTGCAGAAGGGTGCTCGTAGAGCCCTGGGATGAGGCGAATGATGATGAGAAGACATAAGAGAAGACATAAGGAAAGCAGAGCTGTCCCCTTATTGCAAAGGAATGACATCATGGGCCACCTTGTTATTTAGATAGTTTGTATAAGAAGGATCAAACAGCCCTAAACCACAAAATCTGATAAAACAGTTACTTTTCTAGATACTCAGACTAACAGAAAAAGATAAACTATGTTGGTTGACTATATGAAAATAATGCTGAATTTCATCATTTATGTGAATGTTACTAAAGGAATAAAAAATAAATAGTAGTAATAATACCTAGCATACTTGACAGCCTTTTAGCACAAAGTTTTTAAGCATTCTATAAATGTTACCACATTTAAGCCTCACAACAACCTTATGAATTATGTATGAATAATATGAGTTGTCCCCAAAGTGACATTAGAAACTGAGCAGTGTGATTCCAACATATGTGTTCTGAGAATAGGAGTTGATGAACAAACGAGAAATAAGTGAAAGATAAATATCAGCTTGTGAAGATTGCTTGTGAGGAAGTAAAATAGGATGAAGTGAGGGAGTGGTACCAGGTGACACTGGAGAGAGGAGATGTAGACCATGCCAGACTAAGGTAGAGTACTGGGATTTCATTCCAAATGCAGTGAAGTGCCGTTGTTGGGAGGGAGTCATCGGACCTTGTCTAATTTTACCAGGTCATTCTGACTGCTTTGTGGAGGGTGCATCACGGGGTACACTATAAGCTGTCATTTTATTTATGAGACTATGCCAGTGGCCCAGAAGAGAGAAAACAGTAGGTCAGCAGCTTACACTACAGGGTTAGTAGTGGATTTGGAGACAAGAGTAAATTCTGGATATAGTTTTCTTCAGCCTTCTTTGTTTTCATAACTGAGGAAAAATTGACATGACATAAAATTAACCATTTGATATATGCAATTCAGTAGTATTTAATAGATTCAAATTGTTATTCAGCCTAATTCAGTCATTTTCATCATCCTAAACAATACCCTGCACCTATTAAGGAGACCCTTCCCCTTCTTCTTTCTCCCAGGTCCTGACTACCACCAATCTGTGTTCTGTCTATATATATTTACCTATTCTGTGTATTTAATACAAATGGTATTGTACACTATATAGTCTTTTATGACTGAATTCTTTCACTTAGCATAAACTTTCAAGTTTTTTCCATTGTGTATCATTTATCAATAATTCATTCTTTATGTACAAATTTAATAATCCATTGTATAAATAAAATATATTTTATTTATCCATTCATCAGATAATGAATATTCAAATTGTTTCCACTTTTGACTATTAAAAATATTGTTGCTATGAACATTCATGCCCAATTTTTCTATGAATATGTACTTTTATTTCTCTTGAGTGTATAGCTAGAAGTGCAATTTCTGAATAATACAGTAGATCTACAACAATTTGAGGAACTATTGGGCACTACAATAACATTTAACATTTTGAGGAACTTCCAAATGCTTATTGAAGTGGCAGTATCATTTTATAATACTACCAGCAATGGACAATGGTTTCAATTTCTCCATATCCTCTCCAACACTTGTTGTCTGACACTTATATTTTAGTCATCCTAGTGGGTGTGAAGTGGTGTCTCATAATGATTTTAATTTGTATTTCATATATGTCTAATGATATGGAGCATCTATTCATGTGCTTATTGGACATTTTTAATCTTCCTTGGAAAAAGTGTTTATTCAAATTCTTTACACATTTTAAAATTTGGGTTGTCTTTTCATGATTAACTTGTAAGAATTCTTTATATATTCTGAATACAAGATCCTTATCTATGATTCAAAATTTTTTCTCTCATTCTGTGAGTTGTTTTTCATTTTCTTTGATGTTCTTTGAAGCACAGAAGACTCTAATTTTGATCAAGTACAATTGGATCAAGATCCACTTATCACCTCTAAGAAATAGTTGTCTAATTCAAGTTGAAAAAGAATTCTTCCTATAATTTCATATAAGAGTTTTTATAGTTTGGTTCTTTATAAGTCTTTGACTCATCCTGAGTTAATCATTACATGTGGTGTGAGGTTGTATCCAACTTCACTATTTTTTAATATGCTTTTGCAGTTGTATCAACACCATTTGTTGGAAAGATTATTTTACACCATGGAATGATCTTGACATCATTGTTAGATATCAGTTGATCATGGATATATGGTTTGATTTCTGGATTCTCAATTCTATTCTAGTGACTTGCAGATCTTTCCTTATTCTAAGGTTCCCTTGCATTCCCACATGAATTTTAAGATCAGCTTGTCACTTCCTGCCATTAAAGCAACTGGGATTTTGATAGGGATTGTACTGAATACATGTAACAATATGAGGAATATTTCCATCTTAATAATGTTAAGTCTTTTAATCCAGGAATGTGGAATATCTTCTTTAATTCGTCTTTAATTTTTTTTTGGTAATGTTTTGTAGTTGTCAAAGTACAATCTTACACTTTTTTGTTTAATTTTCCAATATTTTATTTTTGGGGGGCTATCATAAATTAATTTTTTTCTTGGTTGCCTTCTCAGATTTTTCATTTCTGGTATATAGAAATCCAGTTGATTTTTTTAAAAAATTCACTTTGTTGAGGTATAATTGACACAAAAAAGCAGCACATATTCAATGTTTACAACTTGGTGAGTTTGAAGAAAGGTGTACATCTATGAAACCATTACAACAATCTATACCTTAAACCTATCCATCACATCCAAAGTTTGCTCCCACCCACTTTATTTATTATTACTATTTTGTGATAAATACAGCCAACATTAGATCTGCTTCTTGGCAATTTAAGTACACAATACAGTATTATTAACTACAAGCAGTATGCTATATAATAGGTCTGTAGGACATATTCATTACACATTTTCTTTGTATTTTCATTGATCAGTCAACACTTAGGTGGCCTCTGTGTCCTCACTGTTGTGAATATGTTGCAGTAGAGATGGGAGTGCACACACATCTTTTCTTTTTTATTTTATTATTTTTATCAGTGTATTATAATTATATATAATAGTGGGAGTCATTATGCCATATTTGTATATGGGTATAATTTGACCAATCTCATTCCCAGCACCTTCCCTTTCCTTCCCCTCCTCCTCAGATATGTCTTCAACATACTGATTTCATTTCTTTTGGATATATACCCAGTAGTGGGATTGCTTGATAATATGGTATTTCTATTATTAATCTTTTTCTTATGGGATATTGATATATAGTTTTCTTGAAGTGTTTGTTTGACTTTTGTATTGGGGTAATTTCAGCCTCATAGAATGGATTTAGAAGTGTTTTTCATCTTCCTCAAATTTTTCAAAAAGTTTGAGAAGATCTGATATTAATTCTCCATTTAAATATTTGGTAGAATTCACTAGTAAAAACATTAAATGCAGGGTTTTTCTTTGTTAGGAGATTTTTTATTATGGATTCAATTTGCTTGCTAGTTATAGGTCTATTCAGATTTTCTATTTCTTCATGATTAAGTTTTTGTAGGTTTTGCTTTTCTAGAAATGTGCCCATGTCATCCAGATAATTCAAATCTTTTGCTTCATTCTTCTTGTTCAAGATTGTTTCAGCTACCTAGGGCTTTTTAGTGCCTCCATATGAATTTTAGGATTGCTTTTTCTATTTCTGTGGAAACGGCCATTGCAACATTGAATCTGTAGGTCATCTGGGATAATGTACCAATTTTGATAATATTCATTTTTGTGATCTATAGACATGAATATCCCCTTAATTCATGCCTTTTCCATTTCTTTCATTAATGTTTCATAGTTTTCAATATACAGATCTTTCACTTACTTAATTCAGTTTACTCCTAAATTATTTTAAATTTTTGATGCTATTATAAATGAGATCGTTTTCTTGATTCTTTTTCAGATAGCTCATTGTTAGTGCTACTGATTTTTCATTTCTGTATGTTGATTGTGTATCCTGTAACCACTAAATTCATTTATTACTTCTAACAGTTATTTTGTTTTATTGAGTCCTAGGGTTTTCTATAGATAAGATCAAAGGACATGATAATGTAATAGAGATAATTTGTGTTTCTTTCTCTCTAATTTGGATGCTTTTAATTTCTTTTTCATGCCTAATTTTTCTGCCTGGGACTTCCAGTACTATTTTGAATAGAAATGGCAAGAGTGAACATCCTTGTCTTATTCAGGATCCTAGTATAAAAGTTTTCAACATTTTACCATTATATATGATAGCATCTATGAGTTTTTCATAGACAACTTCTATCAGGTTATATAAGTTCCTAATTACTAATTTGTTGAGTACTATCATCATTAAAAGTCATAGGATTTTTGGACCTGTCAATTGCTTTTTCCCTATTTTCTAAAATGATCATCTGCTTACTTTTGTGCATGTTTCTACTAATGTGGTTCATCACACTGACTGATTTCATTTGTTAAACCAATATTGCATTCTTAGGAAAAATACTGTCTTGTCTGACCTCCTTTTATATGCTGCTATATTGTGATTGCTAGTATTTTACTATGTGTTTTTGAATTTGTATTAATAAAAATATTGATCTTTAATTTTTTATTGTGATGTCTTATCTGCTTTTACTATCAAAGTAAGTTGACCTTATGAACTAGGAATTACTCCCTTCTCCTCTATCTTTGGAGTGGCTTGTGAAGGATTGGTATTAAATCTTCTTTAAACATTGAATAGAATTCACCAGTGATGTCATCTGTACATGGGCTTTTTTGCTGAAAAGTTTTAAAATTATTAATTTCTTACTTGTTTGAGTTCTTTTAACTTGTTATGGATTTAGAGTTTTTGTTCATTTTTAAATTTGTTTTGGTAGTTTGTGTCTTTCTAAGGAAAAGTCCATTTCATCTCTGTTTTATAACTTGTTGGCTTGCAGTTGTTCATGGCATTCCTTTATAATCCATTTATTTTTGTAAAATCATTACTGATAGCATTTCTTTCAATTCTGATTGTAGTAATATGAATTCTTTTCTTGGTTGGAGTATATTGTTTTATTTCAATGTACTTGTGAGTTTTCCAATCTTCTGTTAATAATGTCTAATATAATTTTATTATTGTCAGAGAACACGCTATTATTTTAAACCCTGTTTAATTTACTGAGGCTTGTTTTATAGCCCACCACATGGTCTTTACATGTGCACTTGAAAATAATGCACATTCTCCACATTATGTACAACCACAAGAATGGGATCCTAATTAGGTTGTTATACTCCATGTATACATAATATGTCAAAATACACTCTACTGTCATGTATATCTAAAAAGAACAAATAAAAAAAGAAAATAATGTACACTCTACTTTTTGCAGGTGGAGTATTCCATATTTGTTTTTTTACTTAGTGTATGGTACTGCTCAAGTCTTGTATTTCCTCACTGATCTTCTGTATAGCTGTTCAGTTCATTATTGAAAAAGAAGTATTGAAGCTTCGAACAATTATTGTTGAATCATCTTTCTTCTTTATTACTATTAATTCTTTAATTTGTTCTAATTTATTGTACATGACAGTAGAACACATTTATACATATTGATAGATCATACATAAATGGAGTATAATTTCCCATTTTTCTGATTATATGTATTGTAGGATAACATCAGTTATGCAGTCATACATGTACATGAAGTAATAATGTCTGTTTCACTGCTATCATTCCTACCCCTTCCCCTCTCTTCACTCCCCTCTACCTAATGTAAAGTAAATCTATTCTTCCCCAGACCCCCCTGCTTTGTGGTGAATTAGCATCTGCATATCAGAGAAAACATTAAGCCTTTAGGTTTTTGGGTCTGGCTTATTTCACTTCACATGATATTCTCCAATTTCCTCCACTTACCAACAAATGCTATAATTTCATTCTTTAAAGCTGAGTGGTATTCTATCATGTGTGTATATATATATATATATTTTTTTTTCTTTACCCATTCATCAGTTGAAGGGCATCTAGGTTGGTTCCATAGTTTAGCTATTGTGAGTTGAGCTGCTATAAACATTGATGTAGCTGTGTCACTGTAGTACACTGATTTTAAGTCCTTTGGGTATAAACTGAGAAGTGGGATAGCTGAGTCAAATGGTGGTTCCATTCCAAGTTTACTGAGGAATCTCCATACCGCTTTCCGTAATGGTTGCACCATTTTGCATTCCCACCAGTAATGTATGAGTGTACCTTTTTCCACACCTCCTCAACAACATTTGTTGTTGCTTGTATTCTTGATAACTGCCACAGAGACAAACCCACACAAATCATCTTTTTTAAGTGCATGAATTTATTTGTTCTCTTTTGGAGATCTGTTAGGTGCATATATTTTTATAAATATTGTGTCTTCTTAATGAATTGACCCTGTTTTCGTTATACAGCTCACATTATACAAATCACAATTATTTATTTCCAGTCACAATTTTTACTTTAAAATCTTTTCTCTATGATGTTAGTGTAGTCACTCCACCTCTTTTGGTTACAGTTTGCATAATTTATATTTTCCTATACTTTTACCTCAAAATTGTCTTGGCATCTGAAGTATGTCTCTTGTAGATACTATATTTTTTAAATAATTTATTCTGATAACCTCTGCCTTTCAAATTTAAGTGTTAACTTGGTTTATGTTTAGTGTAGTCAGAACTTGTATGTGTGTTATTTTGCTACTTATTTTCTACATCGTCTTATCTTTTTTACACTTATAGATTTCCTTTACTTCCTTCTTTTGCGTTAGTTTCCTAGTGTATGAGCTAAATTCCCTTTTTGTTTTTTTTTAACTATAAATTTTTAAAAATTATTTGAAAAAGTGGTTGCCCTAGTAGTTACAATTAAAATCTTAACTTAAAACAACCTAATTTGTATTAATCTCAAGTTCATTGTTTCTCAAAGAGGAGTTTTTAATATTAATTTAATACTCTTCCATGAATTGTGAATTATATCTGAAAACTTATTACCAAACACAAGGCCACCTAGATTTTCTTCTATGATATCTTCCAGAGTTTTCTACTTTTGCATTTACATTTAGGTCTATGATTTATTTTGCATTAATTTTTGAGAATTGAAATACCTGTAATTGCTTAGATTTTTCCTGGCATGTGTTTGCCCATTTGTTTCAACAGATTTGTTGAAATGACTATTTTTTCCTCATCGAATTGCTATAACTCCTTTGCCAAAGGTCAGTTGACTCTTTGTGTGGGTGTATTTGTGGGTTCTTTTCTGTTTCATCAGTCTGCTTTTGTAATCTTTCAGCAGTACACCATACTGTAACCTAATAACAAGAATAACAGTTAGAGGGTGTCGCTTGTCAGATTCTACTGTATAAGTTTTAGAATCAGTTTGTCAGTATCCATGAAGTATGTTGATGGGATTTTAATTGAGTTTGATGTGAATCTTTAGATCAATTCGATCAGAATTGATTTCTTAACAATATTGAATTTCCTATCCAGCAATGTAGAATGTTTTTCCATTTTGATCTATTTTTATTTTTATTAAGGTTTTATGATTTTTCTCTAAAGATCTTGTACATATTTTGATAGATTCATACCTAAGTAAAACTGTTCATGTTTTACTTACTTCTAGCATGACTTGAACATGGGTAGTGAGTAAGAGAAAAGAAGGAAGAGAAGTCAGAGAACCTTATGTGCAACACACCTCCCTTTCTGTCCTTGCCTTGATCCTTTTCAGAGCATCACTTAGACTAACGGCCACTCTGCTGAGCTTTGGTTCCCATGTTTCAACATTTTTTCTTCTTCTGAACATTTATCAAAATTTCTGTGTCACTCATGTTCTCACTTACGTTTTTATCTCCATTGAAAATAAAGTGTCTGGGGTGGTTAATAAAAGTACTCAATTTATCCATTGTGAAGTAGAAAATTTTAGTTTTGAATATCACAGTAACTGCCTAAAACTTTAATTTTTCCTTTTTATATAATTGTGAATTAAATTTTGCTTAGAGTAAGATTCTGCAAATAAGGCTGATGGGAGAAAAAAAGTACAAATTATATGCTTCACTGACAAGTGCATTTAAGAACTTGAAATTTGTCACTAGCAGGCAATATGGGGCATGTCATGGCTTATTTGCCAAAGCAAAGTATAGAATACAACCAGTGGAAGAGAGAGATTCAGTAGCCTCAATGGGGATTAAGGATCATATTCCAAATACCAGAAAGAGAGGATAAAAACTAATTTCCTTTGTTTTCTCTTCATAGTATGGTTTTCCTCTCTTTATGTCACACAGTTCTATGTACAGTTAAGCATCAATTCTGTTCCAACCTCTTCCACTTCTTCATGCTCCCAATCAAACATACCACTACTTACTAGAAGAGACCCTTCTGAATTCTAGCAGTGAAGTTGTTTAAGTAGAGAGTCTCCTGAAAGGGAAATTCACCTGCCAGGAGATGCTTGTAGAAACAATTCTAACTATTAACTGTGAGTGATAAGATGCTAAGAGAGGTTTGGGGTATATTCACTACAAAATTTCAAACATGTGAGATAATATAAGTATGCTAAATATCTTGATTTAGACATTCTTTAACACATACATCTATCAAAACATTATGTTGTACATCATAAACATATGCAAATTTTACTTGTCATTTAAAAAAATAAAATTCAATTAAAAAGTGTGAGCCAGGGCTGGGGAGATAGCTCAGCTGGTAGAGTGCTTGCCTCGAAAGCACAAGGCCCTGAGTTCAATCCCTAGTACCGCAAAAAAAAAAAAAAAAAAAAAAAAAAAAAAGTGTGAGCCAGACTAGTTGCCAGATTCTTTCTTTTGAAAACTTTACTTTTTAAATGTATGAATAGTTTTTCTTATAGAGTAGATTCTGAATAATAATTTTCTGGGACTATAGTAGTTGAATTTAACAAAAGAAATTGCATGTAGATTTTAGATAGCAATTTAATATGCCTGAATGTATATTAAAGGCAATATTCTTGTTGAATTTTAAGAAAAGACATCCATTCAGTCTTATCCATACAGTTATTTATGCACTTGAGGACAAGTATATGGACCATATTTTCTTTCAAGACTAATTGTATTTTTCTAACTCAATAAGAATTTTTCTGTGACTAGAAATTCTCCTGAAGTTTAGGTTCATTTTCCAGATTAGATAGGCAGTCCTTTATAGTTGATCTTAATTGTCTTAAATATTAAGAATTAAGCATTTCTTTTCTATTTTTGGTCTAGGAAATATTTCCAATGAACAATCATTTTAGGATCCTCGAAATTAAGTTTCTAGAGCTGTATTTTTTTTTCTAATAAATTACCAGAAACTTGGTGTATTAAAAAAAATAAAACCAACAAACAAATCAAAACAAAAAATCCCACCTATTAATTATCTTACAGTTCTGCTGGTCAGACATGTGTCCTTATGTGGTTGGGTTCTGTGTTCAGGCCAGAATCAGGTTGTCAACTGGCTGCATTCTTAACTGGAGTTTGGTGTTCTTTTGCAAACTCATTTCTGTCATTGGCAGAATTTAGTACCTTGTGTTACAGTACTGAAATCCCCACTTCCTTGCTGTCTGTATTTCAATACTGCTCTCAGTTCTTAGGGTTCCCTTCAAATTTGGCCCTATGACTCCCGCCGTCTTTGCAACAGGGAACCTCCTTCTCATGCTTTAAATGTCTCTAACTTCCTCTACTGCTATCAGACAAAGTCTCTACTCTTAAAGAGCTTATGTGAGATAAGCCAATCTCAAAAAACCAAGGAAGAATGATCTCGCTGATAAGTGGATGATGATACATAATGGGGCGTGGGAGGGGTTAGTTTTAGGGTTAGAGTGAGGGTTAGGGAGGGGGGCAAGAATGGGGGAAGGAAGGACTGTATAGAGGGAAAAGAGGGATGGGAGGGGTGGGGGGAAGGGGGAAAAAATAACAGAATGAATCAACCAACATCACCCTATGTAAACGTATGATTACACAAATGGTATGCCTTTACTCTATGTACAAACAGAGAAAGAACATGTATCCCATTTGTTCACAATAAATAAATAAATAAATAAATAAATAAATAAATAAATAAAAAATATCTAGAAATAAAAAAAAAAAAGAGCTTATGTGATTGAGACCCAACCAGATAATCTTCCCTTTTGCTTAACCCAAGGCCAATTTGCCCAATACTAATTAAGTCCCCATCTGAGTTTACAGAGAAAAATATCTAAAATTCTATTTACATCCAAGTGTGCAGTATTTAAAGTAGTCTTGTGTTAAACAAAGGTGGTCTCAATGCTAGTCCATCTTTAATTTTTATTCCATAATACTCTGTGTGGGTTTTGGAAATGTGGGCTACCACTTCATTTTTCAAGTTCTCTTCTCCCCTAGCTTCTATAATAGAGACAATCTCTGACTTATGATTTTTTGACTTTATTTTTCAACTTTATGATGGTGTAAAAGTAATATACATTCAGTAGAAATTGCACCCTGAATTTTGAATTTTGATCTGTTTCTGGACTAGCAATATGTTGTACAATACTCTCTCATATACTAGGCAGTTGTAGTGAGCTGCAGCACCCAGTCAACCACGCAATCATGAGGGTGAATTACGTTGAATTACGTTGCTAAGCCATGCTGTTTGGTAAGTTAGGTATATTAAATGCATTTTTGACTTACGGAAGTTTACAATGGGTAACTCTATCTTAAGTCAGTGAACACCTATACTATTTTCTTCTGATCTCTTTATCTCTGGCCACATCTTATTCGCCTCCATCCTTCCTCAATTATACTGTAAAAATGAATAATCTTCATGATTCCGTCCTTGATTTGCTCTATTTTTTTTTTTTTCATTTTGTTTACCTGAAAAAATGTGTCTGTAATAATTATTTGTATTTGAATGATTCAAATTTCAGGACCTGACATTTCCTGGGCCCAGGTTCCTATCTCCAACTGAGTGTTGTTAATTCCTGTATAAATGTCTAGCCTGCCCCTTGAACTCACTGAGTTCAGAATCAAATTCATGTTTTGTTCTACTGCCTTTCATATCTCTCCCTTCAGTTCATGGTTTTACAACCCTTTAAGAGACACAATCTAGAAACTGGAAACATCTGCCACCCTTTCTCCATATTTCACTATACACTCACTACAATTTCCATATTTCCTTTCAAATTTGCCTTTCTGCCTAAAATATGCATTCCACTGCATATGTCTACCACTCTTTTAGGTTTATTTTATTAAACTTCCCAGCTACCCTTTATATTCAAATGAAAACAAAGAGCATATTCCCAGGAATTTCCACAGCATCCTGGTTTTCACTTGACTTTAAACTTGATTGTGTGTATATACATTGGCATTCCTCAGTGGATGACAAGGTTTTTAAGGGCAGAGATCACTCCTGTGTCCCAACAATCTAACCATATGTCTTTGTTACGGTGGATATTCATCACACACTTCCTCAGTTCCTTACTTTGGGATATATGACAATATGACTTTCTCATTCAAATCCAATCCTGTTTCTCATTCTTTACATTACTGAAGTAATATTTTATATCAAATTTTGATGAAATTACACTTTTTATATAGCTTCGAAATTCTCCACTAGATTTATCAGACAAGGTTGCTGCTATGTCTTTAAAATGCCAACAATCACTTCTCAATTAAACTGAGTATGTTCCCTGATGTCTGGTGCCAGCATATTTACCTTTATTTTTCAGTAAAGCAGTGTTGTTTTCCAGTTTGTTCTGAATTAGTCTTAAATAAATTATTCTTCATGAGTTCCCCCCAAAAAACCAAAATGTGTTTTCACATATATAGTTTGAGATGCTTTGTAAAATTTTTCCCTTAGAATTTAAGGGTGAAGTAAATCTTTTATGAATCCCAATACTAAGTAATTGATCTTTCATTCTGGCACAGCATTACTTCCTTCCAATATTTAAAAAATAATATTAGGGAAATTTTCTGTTCATGTGGCATAATTTAAAATCTTCTTTCATCGCAGAGGAATATTTTGTGTTTATAACATCTTTCCTAGACATTATATTATCTGCACATTGCCATGGAAAAGATATTCTCCTCCAGGGTTACTTGTGGGAGTTACAAAAATATTTTTTTTCTGATAGAAAGTCTCCTAATGATATACATTCTTCAAGTGATGTTTAAGGTGAAACTCAAAATATAGTCTTGTCCTTGGTTTTGATTTGTATAAACATCTTGGTTTATCAGAGTTACCAAATATTATGAGAACCATTTTCTTTAACCCAGTATATAAATTCATCATTTTTAAAAAAATTAAAGTAAAACATACTCTTGTCCTGTCTCCCCCACCTGAAAGTATCCTAGTTTTTGTTTCTTTTCTCCTTCTACTTCTACTTTTGGTAAGAATAGTTAAGAGCAGGAAAAAGATGCTACTCAATGTCTCAATGTGTTTGAAATTTCCACTTGGTGTGTTTAAAATTTTCACTGTGTTATTTTAAATGTCAAGTCTGTATTTGGAGTGTCATAGCTCTCATTTTACTTTCATTGAATAAATAATAATGTAGTTCTAGCTGGCATTATCTGTAATTTGTATAGCTCTATCTTTATTGTTACTTTTATTTTTGAACTTCTGGCAATATCTTTTAAAAAAATTTTTGTAGTCTTATATGGACAGCATACTTTTATGTTTATTTTTATTTTTATGTGGTGCTAAGAATTGAACCCAGTGCCTCACACATGCCAGGTAAGCACTCTGCCACTGAGCTACAGCCCTCGCCCTGGCAATATCTTATACCTGGAGTAAAGATTAGAAGAGAATGTCTCACTTTTCTCTGTTGAATTGGTGAATCATTTAGTATGCACAACTTAATTTACTAAGAAGAAACACTGAGCTGGTGAGTTTGCTAAGACAGACACAAGATCAGTAAGCCCACCTGGTCCACCTAACCTAATTTAGCATTGCCCAGGCCTCTTTTGTTGCTCTGTGAACTCTGGAGGAAGTACCATAAATTACAGTAGCATCTGTGCCTGGCAAAGAATAAGAGATGAGCATTTTCTACCCCAGATTAGATAGATGAATTTATTCATTCAGCTGTTTATTAAATACCAATAATGTGCCAGTCAATACTAATTGGTAATAAATGATGTAGCTCATATTCCTAAGGATTTTGCTCTCTCATAGGTACTAATTTTTCCTAATACATGTATTATATTTCATACTTAAAACCGTGAAACACAAAGAAACTAAATTTGTTCCTTCTCACCAAAACTAATCATACTCAGTACCCATGAGTGATTTTTAAGTGCCTCTGATTAAACAGCAACATCACTCAGAGATAGGTAGAGGAATCCAAATCACTAAAAGAACTATGGTTATTTCACCTGTCACCTCTTACATCAAGTTGCCAATGCCCAGGGTTTCACATAATTGGATGCTTGGGCGCTGCAGAACTCCGGGGGGAATTGTTTACACAGATGACGGTGCCATGGCACCGTCTCAATGCATTACAGTTTGTATGGCCAAAGGCTGCAAGTCACAGGTGACTTTACAGCCACCTCTTTTGTGGCTTTTAGGAATAGGAGTTACTAAGTTATTTCTTCAATTTGTTCAATTTGTTTTCTGACCTCTTGCTCTGTTCAGGGCACTTTCCTTGGTAAAGTAATAGGAAGATATTAAGATAAATAACACGTAAATGTATGGTTGAATAGACAATATTAGAGTCTAATAATTTCCTTTACAGACTCCTGATCCCAATGGAGCCACAAACAAGATGAGTTAATAACTGCATCTTCCTTTTCAAGGAGCCTATCTTAATGAATGTGTTCAGGTTGGCCAATAACTGGCAGTAGCATTTACTTAATGAAAGCCATATGGAGAAGCTGTGTTGTTTCACTAGGTCACTTGGCAAACATTTCTTTGTGCTCCCTTTGTGCTTCCTGATCTCAAGAGTGGGAGACCAGGAGGTTGCTCTTCCTACGGTGCAACCTTGCCTTCATCAGCTAGGCTGTGGAACTGAGGAAACACACATTTCAGGATGAACTGGCTTGAGGACATAAATGTGATTGTTTTTCTTACAGAGTTGCAGTGGCAACACTGATAATTAAAACAAGCAGAATGAAAAGTGTTGGCATTCTCTAATGACCATCTGTGACTTCAGTGTGCTGGTACTTAGTGTTCAGAGGGGAACCGTGTGTTTGAATTGGCTCTTGGTTTTGCAGTAAAAATTGAAAGAAAGTGTTCTCTTTATGACTGCTTGTTTTACTTGTATTTTTTTCTTATAACCAGCATGGTTAGAAATTATGATATTAAATACTTTTAAATTCCTTTGCCATGCCACACCATTTTATGGACTTAGCACTTTGAAATATGAGACAATACTGCAATTCATGCATTCTTTTGCTTTTTTATTCTTTCAGTTTAAATAGGATTCATGGATTTTTATTTTTCAGTGAGAAACTATGAAACATGATCTGACTTGTTTTGATTGAGTTCCAACACTTTAACATGAGTATTATAGAAGGAAATAAGTAGTTTTTAACTTCTTTTAAGACTATAATTGTGTGGCATGATCAGAAAGCAATATGATATATATGACTGAAAGCAAAATTTTAAACATTTTAGAAAATGAATAATGGCTAACATATTAAAACACAGAAAAGCATATTTATTATGTTTGGTCACATGAAATTGCTATTTTTAGTTGGATAAAAAATGGTGGAGGGGCTCTGTAGTAGAGTGCTTGTATAGCATGCATGAGGCTCTGAGTTTGATCCCCAGCACCACAAAAGGGAAAAGAAACATAAAATATTGTCAATTTTTTAATTCAACTTGTATTAGATGATTCTTCACAATCTTCCTCTTCGGTTTAACTAAAATGAAATTGCATGATAGTTAATGCTAAATGAGTGAGCCTTTTGTGGTTTATTCAAATCTGATGCCAGTCAGTCCTTCTGTCTTTTGATACCTGTTTTTACTACTCAATAAATATACCATAAAGAGGTTATGAATGAAAGAAAATCATATCACAATTTAGACACTTTTATAAAGTTCAGAATATTTTAAAATCCAGAAGTCTAGGATGAAAGAGGGTCAGATTATGAATTAGGCCATGTTTCACATGATCTAGATTTATTTACATGTGCTTCTCTGTCTCTAAACAATCTATAATAGACATTTGAGTAGGCTGTAAAATGAATATGTTTCCAACAGATGAAATCAAGATGATATCCAATTTTGATAATTTCTGCAGATGTTTGCCTGAAGGGGGCAAGACCTTACTCAGTATCACACAGACCTGAACTCGTATTAGTCATATCACTAGCAAATTGGGACACAAGCAAGTGACCTAACCTCTGTGGAAGCATTTTGTTTGTCCACTTTACCAACAACTTAGTGCACTTGTGAATTCACCCTTCTTTACCAACAGTTCTGTGGTGCCTGAGAGCCTCCCCAGAGGTAGAGAACTATTGGATTAGAAAAGCTCTGTTAACCCTTCTGGTCTCACATTCTAATTCCTATTAATTTAAGCGGTATTAGCAACAACTGAGGAAAAGGGAACAAATTAACTGGAAATTTGAAACCATGAGAGGGAAGAGACTAACCACTCAAGCTGATAATTATGTATGAGTTCTTTCCATTTGACTGGTGGCCAGAAACTAGAGGGAGTGAAATTGATGAGCCAGTATGTCATGCTGGCACTGGCTGTGACAGAAAGGAAAATAATCCAAATAATTGTTTAATTGGATACTACTTAAAAAGAGAAGCTGGAACTCCCCAAGACTCGGGGTCCAGAGGAAACATCTTTCTTTTCAACCATATTGATTAAATAAAAACTAAGGATGTTGCATTGACAGCTAATTCCATTTTCATTGCCACAAGACTATTCACTTTATCTGTTTCCTGTCAGTACCTGTCAGTCTTTCCAGTTTTATTTTCAATATTAACTACTTTTAGGTTTTCTAATACTATACTTACAATGAAAACGGAAGCAAAGGAAATTCTAGCTACAAATGTAGTCACAGGAGGGTAATATTACAATGTCTCCTATGAGAGGCAGTGTAGGGCAATGGTTATAATAGACTGTCATGAATCAGCCTGAACTTGAGCCATCCTATGTCACTTCTACCTTATAGTCTATATAACTTATAAAGTCTTTGTTATGGTTATTTTTTTATTATTTAACTTTCTGTAATTCAATTTCTATACCTGATTATTAGGAGTGATGTTAGTAATGTTGTGGTAAAGATTATGTAAGTTAATTTGTATGCAGCATAATATGCCAGTGCCTGGCATGTTATGAATGCCAGGTAGCTGCCTGGCTTATAGTAAATGCTATTATCTGCCATTTCATTAATGGCAGTTTCACACAAGTGACTGTTTTTATATAACCTTAGTGAGTTGTTGAGTCATGACTCGTAAACTGTAAGTTTTACCAGAATTATCAGTGTGGTAAATTCTATCAGTTTTATAAAGAGGGGCTCCCAAAAATCAAACTATTTCAATACTTTCAATACATTTGGATGAATGAATATATATAACATAGATTAAGACTTTGGAGGTCATATGACCACTTAATATATTTGATCCCCATTTTCTTTTCTTTTCTCCATTCTCTTCAGGCTTTATTTTTAGGACCCTTTCTCTGAGCTGTATGCATTCATATTTAATGATTGTCATTTTTATTCCTTTTGTAGTATTAAATATTAAATATCGGGAGGAATACTCCTTTAATTTCCCTTTGGAGTAATAAAATGTTACCAGCAACTATTTCTTGAGGTCTGTAGCAATACCCTTTGTCAAAACAGAAGCACATAATAAAGCCAGCAAAACACTTATGAAGAGCTCTTAAGGATGTTATATATTGCATAAATGAAATACATCAAATAAAGTAAACATCCATGAGGTGAATAGGAGCTGATTTGGTTTCAGGAAGCTGTCACACAAAAACATTATAACAAATTCTAATTGCCAAGGTAACCACTAAATTATAACAAAAATTTAATGACTAATTTTAATGACTTTATTCATATGAATGAGAATCTCATTCATAATGAGATTATTTTAATAACTCCTTTTTTCTGGCTTTAATGAGATATAATTGACAAGTAAAAATTGTACACAGTCAAGGTGTACATATATTTGATATACATTGTAAAGTAGTTACCACAATAAAATTAATTGACACCATTAACATCATCAAAAATCATTGCTGGGGATAGGACTGTCTGTGGGTGGTGAGAACTCAATATCTACTCTCAGCAAATTACAAGCGAACATTACAGTCCTATAACTCTAGTTAGTATGGAGTATTAATGTAACTACATCATGTTCCATCCCTAGAACTTATTTTCTTATAACTCAAAATTTGTACCCTTTAACCAGCATTCCTCCGTTTTCCTCAGTTTTCAAGAATGTACCACTGACAGTCCACAACAGGGTACAAAGATTCCTTTTTCTCAACATCCTCATCAACACTTATCTCTTGTCTTTTTATTTTAACCTGCAGAGCTTTGTTGATTTAATTGAAAAATCATTCATTTAAGCCACCTTATAAATAGATAACCAAAAAATGCTTCCCTTCGATTTCATACACTTCAAATATCATTTCAATCATCACTAATTGGCATTCATATATATTTTTTTAGATAAAAAGTTTCTTATTTCACCCTGTCATTTTTTCTTTTTATGTTTTAGTGCATTATAGTTACACATAATAGTGTAATTCTGAGGATGTGGCTCAGTTGTAGAGTGATTGCATGGCATGCATAAGGCTCTGGGTTCAAACGCCAGAACCGCCAAAACAAAGCAAAGCAAAACAAAACAAAACAAAACAAAAAAAAACTTGTCTTCTTGGTAACACTTTTTCTAACAGGTGTGAGGTAATATCCCATTGTGATTTTCATTTGCATTTCCCTCATTATTAGTGAGGTCTTTTCGTATACCTGTTGACTGATGTATGTCTTTTTTTCAGAAATATCTCTTTAGGTCCTTCACTCATTTTCTAATTGGGTTACTTGATTTTTCTCTTCTTTGACTTTTGTCATTGAGTTACTTACGTGTTTTGGGTATAGGTTGCAAGTGTCATCTCCCATTTCACAGGTTGCCTTCTCATTTGTTGATTGTTTTCTTTGCTGTGCAGAATTTTTTTTAAATTTTTTTTTCCATTTTGTGTAATCCTATTTGTTTGTTTTTGCTTTTGTGGCTTCAGCTTTTGGTGACATAGCCAAAAAAATCATTGTCAAAACCAAGTAAGGAGCTTTCTCTCTGTTTTCTTTTAGGAGTCTTGTGATTTTCAGCCTTACATTTGAGTTATGAATACCTTTTTTATATAGTGTGAGCTTAGTATTCAATTTTTCTTTTGCATGTGTATATCTTTTTTTCTTTTTTTTTCCAGTGTCACTTGTTGAGTGCCTGTTCTTTCCCCATCGTGTTTTCTTGGTAAACTTGTCAAAGATGAGTTGATTGAATATATGTGGATTTATTTCTGTGCTCTGTAGTTTTTTTTAATTGGCTTTTTTATGTCTTTCTATGCCATTTTGATTGTTATAACTTTGTAATATCATTTGAAATCATGAAAAGGGTTGTCTCCAGTCTTCTTTTTCAAGATTCTTTTGCTATTCAGGATCTTTTATGACTGTGTGACTTTTAGGATTGGTTTTCTGTTTCTGTGAAAAATGCCACTGTAATCTTTATAGGGATTGTAATGAATCTATGGATCAATTTGAGTGGTAATATTTTAACAATACTAATTCTTCAATCTATTAACACCAGATATCTTTTCATTTATTTCTTTGCTCTTCAATTTTTTTCATCAGTGTCTTTCAGTTTCAGTTTATAGAGCTTTTCCTTCCTTGGTAACTCTGTTCTTAAGTATTATTGTTCTTTTTGATTCTTCAGTAATTGTAATTATTTTCTTGATTTAATCATCAGATAATTTGTTGTTAGTGTTTAGAAACACAAATGATTTTTGTATGTTGATTTTGAATCCTCCAGTTTCTCTCAGTTTTATTAGTTCTAGCAGTGTATTGTGTGTGTGTGTGTGTGTGTGTGTGTGTGTGTGTGTGTGTAGTTTTTTGGGTTTCTGTATATAAGATCATGTCATCTGCAAACAGATAATGTAATTTCTTCCTTTCTGATTTGGATGGCTCATTTCTTTTTCTTACTTAATTCCTTTGGCCAGGACTTAAAGTACTATGTTGAATAGAAGTGATGACCAGGCAGTGTTGGGTAGCAGGAAGGTGAGGAGGGGTCCTGAGAAAGGAGGCTAGGAGGCAAATAAGAGGAAACTTAATAGAATTTGGACCCTCTCCTATGTACCAGCCAATACAATCCATGCATTCTGAAGGAGTATGTATATCCATGACGTCTTTGTAGTAAACGTGTTTGAAAAGCTAAGGGTGACAAGAAAATATCCTTATTACCAAAAGGAGCTTTGAAGAATATTCCATATTTCCCTATTCTTTGTGGAAGTTGTTATTATAGTTCTTGTTGACCAAAAAAAAAAAAAAAAAAAAAAAAGACCTGTTAATTTCATTCAGATGGCTTAAAGTTTCTCAAATTCAAAAACCAAAAACAAATTGCTTTAACCTTTAACCTAGCCAAAAAAAAGAAACTTATTAAAATATCACTATCGATATGTATAATTGTATGATATTTGTCATTTCTGTTAAATTATAATAACTTTTTTAGGTTTTCACCTAAGCTTCTTTAACCTGTTTGAATGTCTGTGATCAAAGTTATTTTAAACGGTATCAGCACACAATCTGGAATTTCTACTTTGGAAATCACAAGTCAAATTCTTTTAAAATGTGTATATCTTTTTCATTCATGGGGAGAAAAAAAACGTTTAGGGAGGTTTTCATTTAATTCATTTTATCAAATTATAAATTACTTCATATAATGGGCTGTGAAAAGGAAACCCCCAATATTTATTTAAGAATGATACACTTACAATTAAAACAGAGACTTGCAGGAAGATTCATATTATTCTTTTGGGGGTGTCATTTATTGTAGAACATTGAGGGCAAATGTAATTTGTTTTATTCCACATCCACATTGTTTCTTTATTTTTCTTCTTTTTCTTTAGTTGCTTTTTCTTTCTTTTATTTAATGCTTTTTGGTTAAATTAATTTTAAAATAATTTTTCTTTCCTTTTAAAATTCTAGTACAAAATGCAGTTACCAATATAACCCTGGAAGCAGAGACTTCCCTGACTTCTGGACAATTACCTTGCAGATTAAATTCCTACCGCCCACATTTCAGATCTATTTTGAATGTTAATATTAAAGACTAATTTGTCTAATTTTTTGATTTTGTAAAAGCTTTAATTTCAACAAATAGCCATTAAAATCCACCTGTGAATAATGATGCAAAATTTTATGGGGTTACAATGATGTGTAAGATAAATCTCAGGGTCCTGCTATCTGTGACAAGGAGCAGATAATTCAAGAGGGGAAGTCATTAGGCCACAGCCTTCTATTTTATGTACCTTATCAGGAGAAGAGGCTACAGCATTTTCCTTTAGAAGTGGTTTTTCTAATGAGCTCATCAGACCATGTGGATGGTCATGAAACTGGTCATACTGTTCCTCTTTCCTATAAGAGGATAATGGAATCCAAGGCTTTCATTAGTCTTTCACCAGCTCCTGGGCTTTTCATGAACATGTCCACTGCCTTAGTTCAACAATGTACATGTACTGAGAGCTACACACCAGTGTTCTCTTTGGGGCACTTACAGTGTTAATCAAGGTCATTTGTAATATTTTTATTGTTAATTATTGGTTTTATTATCATCTTAATGCTCTTTAGGGAAATCTTGGAAGAGCTGTTATCATAATTTTTTCTAATTGCTTTTGAAAGAAAACACTTGATTTATTTATTTTTTTATCTTTTGGCCAATGTGCCTTAGAGTAGGTGTTGGCTACACATTTAGTACAACATGGATAGCATGCACTCTTTAGCAGTATATTATTATGTCTACTGTAATGAGTGTCCTCTACCTTGCAGGACAGTTCTTTTTACTCTGACTTCTGTGGTCGTACTTGTCATTACAACTGACTGGATCAGCTGGGACAAACTGAACCGAGGATTTTTGCCCAGTGATGAGGTTTCCAGAGCGTTCCTTGCTTCTTTCATCTTGGTCTTTGACCTTCTTATTGTAATGCAGGTAAGTGTCTTTGTGTTTCCCTCCTCTCACTGAAGTTGCTCTATGCTTTGTTCTCAGTATAACAAACACTGTAAGCTATAGGCTCCGTAAACCCAGAGAAGTGCATGGTTTAGAGTGGCTATTAATGGGGCTTTCGCTGATCATACTTTCAGCAGTTTACTGGGAGGAAAAGACAATTGGACTTTTATGAGAAGGGCACCAAAAATTCATTTTATTAACTTTGCAAGGTGGGCCCCTAGAATCTATGCAGCATTGTGGCATGTTCTGCCAAGGCTTTGGGGGTGGGTTGGGAAGACAAAAACAAAAACAAAAACCCCCTGTCATTTAGCAAATGGAAAGCTGCAGCGATGAGGATGATATAAAGCCAGCAAAGCAGGGAAAAGCAATTGTCAAAGCAACTCAGGGTTTTATAGTAGTTGAAATGGAGTGATGTAAAGATGCTTTTTCTAGCTATGGAAATTATTACTTTCTTTCAGTATTCACCAGAGATGATTCCATTTTCATGTAAACAATATTTCTGTCCTGCTTAGCAACAGATTTTTTTTGTACAATAACATCATACTAACCAGCGTGACTCATGTAATCTTCTGGTGTGAATGTTTGGGGTTTCAGGAATCGTGTTTTTGAATGGGGCAGAAAGAGATATTAGCTATTTCTTGGTGCCTTATCTTGCTCATTAAATGTCCATCCATTTGCTAGACATTTTCCTATTGCTTTCATAAGGCAATTTTGGTCTTTCCCCTCCTGAGGCATTATAACTCATCAGAACAAAGGGAACCACTGCCAAAGGGAAAGGAGACTCCATTGTATTTTGAATTTATGTGAGATTTTGCAGGATAGCAGATTGTTTTTCTTATTTCTAGAGGCAAAGAGGGACCTTTATAGGAGCTATTCTGTGTTGTCTCAAAAGAGAACAATAGTTTGGGGTTTTTTGTTTGTTTCTTCTTACTGGCACATAATATATCCTAGGCAATAGGTTCATGATGGTTCTTAGAGTATATTATTATTTTTAATGAGTGATATCTTAAAATACATTGTAGCCTAAAATTGTTTGAAGACATAAAATTGAATATTTTTGTCTCATCTAAAAATTAACAAATTTCTTTTTCCCTTCCTGTAAGGTAATTTAGCACAGTGAAACAAACCTTAGACTTGGAGTTGAACAGCATTGGCAGGTTCCACATATGTCTCTCACTAGCTGTAGGACATCCTCTGGATAGCTGCAAATTGAATTTATGGCACTTATGCAATAATGCATCAAGCATTACTGTAGAAAGGCCATTTTAATCTTCTTTCACTTTCTAATATACATCCTAATGTTAAATGTCCTCTTTGGTTAAATGGTCTAGTGGTACCTCTCTGAACCCATCTTTAAGTCAAAGGTCTTAAGTAACCAAGTAGACCATGTATCTCCTTAAATTTGCTCCATTTGCTGCATTTATATATGTGAGAACATACATTCCCAATTGCCCATTACCATCCTCTGCTTTCTATCCTATTTATGTAAATTTTAAGTGTTCTTCCAAATAAGTTCACTGAAGCCAGGGACATCAAGTAGAAAAATATAACATTACAATTTACAGATATTATAGATTCACTCAAACAGAACTTAATAAAGACAGATGGAAGAAAAGAAGGATGGCCAGGATTTATTCAGGCAGAGTCAGCAAGACTGGAAAGGAAAAAACATTCTAGATGAAAGAATGGCATAAAATGCAAGGAGTCAGTAAATGCTGAAGTGTTCAGAGAGTAACCCAAGACCAATTGACTGAAGATGAAGAGTTCATGCTGAGGAATATATCAGTTTGGACCACTTTGGCTGCAAGTAACAGTAGCCCTGCCAAGGCAACTTAATCAAAGGGAGAATGTATTTCTGCATTATAGGGACATCCTACACATTTCAAGTGGACGGTTGCAGTTGCCTCTAGAGACACTTGAAAGCAGAGACTGAAGTATAACAAGTCCTAGCCTTTATTTTCCATCTCTTGTCTTTGTTTTTCACTTCTGTTTTTACACCCCCCTCCGCCCCCACAACTGCAAAGCAGCTCTTTTAGTTTTCCAGTTCATGTGAAAGAAAAGGGCCACAACCAACAGCTCAACAGGCAGTTACTCTCTACTTGTCAGGACCAATTCTGGATCCCCACGCAGCAATTATAGTTAGGATTATCCTGCACCTGTCCCCATTTGACTAGGTTAGGGTGAGAGGCTGTGGAGACAGGGCAGATCAAAGAAAAGGGGGAGAGACTGAGTCTCAAAATGAAGTTAATAGATGTGAAATATAAAGAAGCGTTGAGAAGGAACCCCGAAAAGTAGATCTCAACTCCTTTGCCCTCTCCCCAACACCAAGTCAGCCAGTCAGGCTTACTCATTTATCTTTTCATCTCTTTGTTTCCCAATCCTTTCTTCTCATTTCTTTTTTGCCATCATTCCAGTCTTGACTCTCCTTTAAATGATTATAAAACAATTGATGGAAACTTCTTATAGATGTCCCCATCTACCCTTCGTCCTATACAGCTTGCTCTCATTACCCTCAAATCAGAAATGTCATGACCTACACATAATTAATTTTTCAGCCCCATATACTGTTAGTGACTCCTCAGGGACCAAGAATAAAGTCGGGACTCTCCAGTGTCCTCCAGGATCTGGCCCTGACTCTGTTTCCTCCTGTATCTCCAAGGTGCTTCCATTCTTCCCAGACCAAGGACTTGCTGCTTTGCCCTTGATGTCTGGGAGCCCTTTCTCCTCCCTAGACTCTATCTGTCCTGCTCTATTCATCTAGACCTTACCACTGAAGACCTTTTCTACTCCCTCTTCACTGAAGTCATGGGATTACTTCCTCTTTGAAACTTCGGTAGCACCTCTTACCTGTATTGCAAGACTGTACACCACTTTTTTCTTATTACTCTTTGTATCTCTGGAGACTTGCTAGCACAGTGTCTCACAAAAACAGGGTAGGCCCAGAGTAATAACTACTCTGTGAGAGCCTCATGTAGAAGTTCTGGGAACAGGCTCATGTGGTAAGGGAGATCAATAAGGGAAACAGCCCCAAAAACATGTCTTCAGGACATTTGAAAATATGTAATACAAATGGCCTAACAAGTCCATAGCCAACTAAATTGTGATCTCATCCATCCCATATTCACATATATCAGATAAAATAAAAATAGAGTAGTAAAATTAATGGAAATGGAAGGAGCAGTTTCATTAAAAGAACTGTCCTCATTAGAATTATTTAAGTGATTTAAAAGCAATTGACCTAGGCTTTTCTAATTATAGGAAAATTCCACTTATACTATAGAAAGGTACTTTAATATTTGATTAAAAAAAAATAAACCATTAATTTTTTTTTCTGGTACCAGGAATGAACCCAGGGTCTTACACATGCTATGAGGATGGTTTACCATTGAGCCCTAAGAATTTGATATTATTTCTGTAAATATTTTATTTTTAACAAAATCAGAGAGCCAATTATTAATACTTTTAGATAAAGAACAATTATTTTATAGGTGTTCATGAGATAGGAGTTTGCTGCATTTATTATTAAAACTATTATTAAAACTATTTGTTGTTTCACATTTTTCTGTTGTTTTAGTAAAGTCACTAAGAACTAAGACATAGATGGATGCCTGAAGAATGTAACATAACTTGTACAAATGAATATATGACAGAATACAAGAAGTAATTTTTAAAACATCTTTTGAGAATTTTATCTCAAATTCTATTTAGTGTTTGCTATTATGACATTTGTTTTTATATTTCCTTGTATTTCATTGCATAAGTATTTGATTTGTAATATGTTCCACCCACCTATCTTTCCTGCTTTGTTAAGGAAAAGGTATCTCTAAGACAAATTAGAGCTAAAAATGTGTGCGGTAGAATAAGTAAAGTAAAGAAAGTATCAGAGGAGTTCATAAAAGGAAGACCAATGCAGACAGAGTAGAAGGGGAAAACTTCGAGAAAGAGATGAGAACTGAAGGGCAGTTAGATTTTGAGAACACCAAACAAGAAGCAAGAACATTGTTTTTTCAGTCAGGTGCTTTAGCCTAAATATCGAATAAGAACTCCATTCAGTTCAGAAAACATTTATTGATCATTCCTAGTGTACCTCAGGTGCTGGGAACAGAGGATAGAGTGAAAGATATTCAAAGACCACTAAGACTACAAGAGTTTGTAGTTGCAGAAGAATTTATAATTTAATAGAAGACATATGAGTAGAAAGGTAGAGAAATATTAGGAAGACCATTTTTATATAGAAGAATTCTTCAAGAATAAAGGGAATATCTACACTCTTGCCACTTTCGAAATTCATCTCTCTCTCTATTGCAGGAACGAGCATACCTGGTATGAATGAGGACTTGAATAAAGGAAGTTTTTCTTCATAATATAAAGAACATTTTGTGTTCTTTTTACTAGACAAGAAAGAGAGAGAGTAAAAGAGCAGGCAGAGAAAGAGGAACTGAAGGTAAAGAGATTTGAGGAACTAGAAAGATGAATATAGGTGAAGGCGAGTGAAGGAGCCCTACAATTCTCCAGTGTGTGTGGATGGGCTGGGGGGCAGGGTTAGGCAGTGGTGATGACCGTGGAGAGTGATGGAGCTATGTCCATTGTTAAGTTTCAACCTATTCTTCATCTCTCATGGATACTTTACATAACCAGACTCTAGGTAATTGGTGTTAGAGAAAAAAAACATTCCATTTCATACTTGGACCAATGTGATGTAGCACTGAGGTGGCAACTGCATACCAAGTGTCCAGCAGGCAGAGGAAGCCTTGGGGAGGTAAATTTCTATGAACATATTGGTAAGCTTGAAAAGATTTTGCACTTCTACATCTTTGCAATTAGTCCTAAGCCAATTATGTAGTTATCTAACTGAGACCTGGATTTTAAAGCTTGGTGGTTAAGTATATAGGGTCTGGAATCAGACATCTACGGTTCAAATTCTGCCTCTGCCTTTACTAGCTGTGTGACTTTGAGATTGGGTATTTAATTAACCTGGGTTAATACTAGGGTCTAATTCATACAGTTTATTATAGCTCAGAATTGCATACAACTGTGGCTGGCAAATTGTAAGCACTACAAAATATTAACTCTACTCAACAATGAGTGGAATGCTAATAGAGTTACATGTGAGTTCTAAAACTTAAGTTTGTAGAGGTAGACTGAAGCCACATCACCGAAGGGCTTGAAAAACTCTGAAGTATTTGGATTTTATTCTAAGGATAATGTTGAGCCAATTAGAGTTCTAAGCAATAAATTCTAGAAACTAAAGGTTATTTTTAAGAAATTTTCCCTTAAAGGTTGAAGAATGATTTAGTAAGAGGTACTGAAAGAAGGAAGAAAGCTTTGCATGGTTAGTGTGGCATTTAATAGATGGAGTAGCAGGGGATTCACTAGGGTTGCGGCAATAGAAATAAACACAGAAATATATTGTTTGAGAATGAAAATAACAGGTTTTGTTTATGCATATTTGAGATGGAAGGAAAGTTACTCAAGTAACTATTATAGCATCATTAGCTGTGATTGGTCACCCTGCCATTTCGTGAGCTCTTTGAAGTGGGAATCACATATTACTTTTATATACTCATCTCCTTTATAGCTTCTTACAGGACTTCTGTAACACTATAGATATTTTTAAATGTTGTTAACTAATAGCTACTATAAGATTTCAAGTAATAAATTGAAATAATGGTGGAAAATTTGACTAAAAAAAAAAAGTGACAAGGTATATAGTTTGGAGAAAAATGTCAGGAGTTTGGAAGTAAGGCACATGGAGCTGCGGGAATGGCAGGATGTCCCAGTCTGGAAATGATGGAGAGAGAAAAAGGAGATGTTGGTGATAGTGTGCAGAGTTTCAGTTAAAAAAAGGGAGTAAGTTTTTGTGATCTATTGCACAACATGGTGACTATGGTAATAATGTATTACATATTATAAAGTAGTTTAAAAACTAGATTTTATAAGTTATTACCCTAAACAAATACTTACTGTGTAAAGTTATGGATATGTTAATGCATTCCACAATTTATCCATTTATCATAACATCACATTATGCCTCATAAATATACACAATTGCTATGTCAATTAAAAATGAAATAAAAATTTTTAGAAGACAAAAAAAGCAGATGAAAATTGAAAAGTAGGTGATAGACCCAGCAGAAATCTATATTTCTAAATACATAGAAATAAATATGTGTGCACATATGCATACATATACATATATAATATGCATGGATGTGTGTGTCTGTATATAATATCTTAGAATTAGGTACACTGAGGTGATGAGAGAAGCCATGTAGAGGAGAGACTATTAATCTATTAAGTCCCAAGTTTTCAGTTCTGCAAATACTTCAATGACTTGGGTGCATTATAATAATCTGAAACATATTTCCTTTATAATCAGTGAGAACAAAAATAGAGATAGTTCTATAAATAGGACACTGGGATATATTTGACATAAGTATTGACCATCCTATAAATAGAACATCAGGCATACATTACATAATATACAAAGAGGTAACTTTCATTACCTGTTCAATAATGTTTTTGGTGGAAAGGAGAACAACACTTCAAACAAAGGGTTACACAACATTTTTTACAACATGTTGTCATTTTCCCATGAAGTTGCTTATTTTGACAATGTTGTCCTTCTTGCTGTTTGAAAATAATGTGGCCTTTCATGTCAAATCCGGTATCATCTTGGATAGCAGGTATGGAAGTGATACACTTTCTTCCCCCTGATGGCTTCTCTTGGCACTGTTGTAGATATGCTGAGCAGAGGTCTCTTTTGAAATCCAACAAATTTATAATATGTTTGTTCATGAATTTGTGAATAATCCATGCATTTATGATACACATATCAATTAGTGAATAAAGGTCAGTGTCATTTTTCCATAGAATGTGAAATAATTGGAAGCCAACCCCTTGTGTCTGTCCACACCCCCGTTGAAAATGTCGAAGATGCCCACTGACTGCCTTTGGTTGAGGCACACTGGCTCTACTCTCCTTTTTCCATCGTTGAACTTTGCCAAATGGTTCTACTGTGTTTGTTCCCAAAATGACACATTTATTATCCAACCAGTTTGCAATGAAAATTCCATTATTTATGTCAAATCTGTAATCAAATGATCCTTTTACTTGTTTTTTCATCAATGTTTTGGATTTAGAGGACACTAATTTAGTCTTTTTTTCCTTCCTGGTGCCTGTAACTTGGAATCCAATATTTCAAAGGTATACCAACAAATCATAACCAATGAATAGATTTACCAAAAATAAATAAATAAATAAAACCACAGTGTTTGTGGATTCTCTGCCATTTTAGGATTTTATAGAATATCTTACTCCTAAGGAAGAAAATGAAAATAGATTTTGAGAAGATGGCTAGAAACATCCACCTGTGCATCCATCATACTTTCGGTTTTCTTTATTACAGTATTAGGCACAAAATGTCATTTACTTATGTATGTGACTTGCTTTGAGACTATTTCCTAGGGACATTATGTTAGTCAAGGCCTCAGCAGAAAAAGAATGGCATACAAAAGAAATCTCTGAAGGCAGTGCAAAAATGAAACTGTTTACAAAGATATAGACAAGATTATGGAAACTAACCATATAGAGAGAATCACCCAGGGATTACCAACAGATGGGGCAGTTATTATTCACTTTATTAACTGCTAGCAAAACCAGTGAGTGCCAAAGCAGCAAAAGTTGTGGCTCTGGGTAGAGGTCACCCTCAAACATTTTGCAGCCTGTGATACAGGATCATGAAGAATAAGTACTCTGACCTTGTGTCTCAATTCTGGAAGTGTCTTCCGTTGGCAAGACCAACAGAAAATCAGAGGGAAAACAGCCTTGCTGACATGGTCCTTAGAGGTCAGCCTCCTAGAACTCAAGGCAGGATAGAGAGGGGCAAAGATGAATTTTGGTGTATAAATAGAGAATAACAAGAGCAGGTGGACATCGTGTCTGCAGCTCAGAACATCCAGACAAGCACATTGCACATTACTATGCAGTATACATTGTCCCTGTGTCCTATTTATAGGACAGCTATTTTCCACCAATGATAATTTGAAATATAGTACATCCTTTGAAGTAAAATGACAACGCAGTTCTAGGAAATACTTTCATGAATGCATTTCTTATATTAAATATCAGTTATGAATGTTATATTTTGTTCAGCTGAACATTTAATAGAAGTAACTTTTGCAGTAAAGTGTATGCCACTTTTGTAATGAATTCAAAAATACTTTTGAATGCCCTAATATCTATTACTTTTCTCAAAAGAATAGACCTCTAAAAGCACAGTAATTGTTTCAGAGTTATCATAAGTGATCTATTTGTTGCTAAATTTAAGTTTTTATAGATGCTCCACATCTGGGATAATGGGACATAATGGGTTAAGAAGAAAAAAGCCAACAGAACAAGAGCTGGTAAATCCCCATGCTGTTGATACATCTTTTTGATACTTCTCTCTTATGTGCCTGTTTGTTGCTTATGTACCTGGGTACTTGCTGTAACTTGTAAGCCCCTCAAGGAGAGGAAATATTTTACCAATAGTTTATTTCCACAGCAAGCTCATGTTTGGTGAATTACAGTTTTATTATAACTATCTTGCCAAAGGAAAGAATAAACAAAGGAATGAATATACCATTATTTCAGGAAAGCAAAGAACATGTGTTTTTTTCAAGAGGTACAATGATTTACTAACAGCAGGTAAATGAACCATCCAAAATATTAGGTCATTTCCACTGAAGTATGATCTTACAGTAATTAAGTATCTAAATAAAATCTGAATAACTTGCAGAGCTAAGTGTTAGAAAGGACTCTGGTCTGGTCCAAAAGCACTTGGAGAGAAGTGATATTTCCAAAAGCAGTTCTTAATGTACTGGAACATAATTATGAAAATTAAATTCTACAAACATTTCACTGTGCAACAGATTTAAAGTGTGCTTACTCTTTGTTTCATACATAGTTTTGCAAAGTAGGTTGACTAGTTAAAAAAAATAGACATTATGACTCTTGTAGACTTCATTTTAAAACCCCATTGACCTGACTGTAGTAGGTCACTTCTTTTGAAGTCACAGTAGTACAAAGTGGATTCAATCTTTTCAGAATATAGGGCAAAGAGACAAGCAGAAACCTATTTTAATTAAATAACCTTGGTGTTTTGACAAGTTGGAATGTATTTTCAGGCTCAGTTATTCCAACTAGTTTTGTTTACAGGCTACTTAGAAGGAAAGGTTTATTTAATGACTGTCCCTGAGATTTAACGTGTTCTTGAGCTTTAGGAATATATTATATAACTTCTTCAAAGTATTTTAAACTGTTCTTTGTATTTGTTTAATATATTCACTTTTCTTACTCTAGGGTTATGCTCCTACTTGAAAACCCTGTAAGGGTGATTTCTGTTACAGGTCCCAACTAAGAGCATAGAGTAAATGGCTTATAATTTAAGCACTACCTGAATTAATGATAAATGCCCACTCTTTTCATGGTACACACCTAAAAGGTTGAATCTCAACTTTATTTGCCCTTCTCAGATCACTGCTAATCCAGTGGAGAGAAAAACAGTTCAAGGAGAATGAGAAAGGGGGATCTCATTATATTGATTTGCAATGGTTCTCCAAATAGTAGTGGAATTACTAAAGTGGATCTGTCTCTGAAGAATGAAGGAGTCCAGCCAAGTGGGCAGTCTGCATGAGTGCCACGGGAGATGTCTCAACAGGTGACCCATGGTACAAAGGGCATTTGGGAGAAGGTAATAGGACAGATGGAAGCATTGGGATTATCCGGCAAAAATTTTTAGGATCTCAACATGAGTTCTGTAGTACAAACACATTCCCTTGGAAATGAAACCCAGAGCCTACTTGGCATATAATATGGATCATGGTTTTCGAAGAGGCAGGAAGTTCTGTGAGGGATTATTGTGAACAGGAAAGGTCATTCGAGTCTTTAAATATAATGTGGGAAGAATGTAGCTTGAAGGAATTATAAGATTTGGTTAAGTAAGTGGAAAATCGAGACATTCAAGTTTTATTCCAGTTTCAAGGAAAATGCTTCAGTCCCTAAGGTATTTTCTTAAAAGAAAACTAGAACACAATTTAAAAACTGGAAAGATATAAATTCTATACTACTCCACATGGGCAGTAGTTTTTTCAAAGCTACATTGAGGCATTGAGATATAACTCTTCCAAATTTGTATTTCTCCAGGAGATTTTTTTTTTCACTTTCTCTCTCTCATGGTTAGTGTGTAGTCATCACCCTGAAAGAATGTCTCAGTCCTCACCCTCACTTCCATCTCTAAGTGTAGCGTGGCTGACCCTGCAAGTCTCTTTTGCAGTTGCCACTTGTCATTGTTCCATTTGTGCATGATTAAAAAGTGCAGTGTTGAAGATATGCACATTCAGTCATTGTATCAGGCCCCCAGTCCTTCTGGGGCATGTAGACATGAACCTAGACATAAGCTTTAAATATGGTAGATAATTGTTTCAAATGTCCTCTCCCCAGGTCAGATGCACCAACAATCCTGTGTAATTCAGAGTATTCTTTTAAAACTCATGCCAAAATAAAATGAAAAAGAGCTTTTTTTTTCTTAGACAAGTTCAGTAAATCACAGAGTCATGATATTTTAGAGTAGAGAGAATATTTAGGATCACTTTTTCATGTCCCAATTTTTATAGCTGAAGCCCAGAGGGTTCTGTAATTTGCCAGATGTCATAAAGTCAGTCAGTGGCAGGACCCAGTCTGAAACATGAGCTTCTGAACCCCCACCAATTCCCCTAACATGTAGTTCCAAAGTCAAGGGCCACTAACTCTGGAGATGGACATGAAAATGAGCCTTAGGGAATGATGTCAAACAAGAGTTTCAATGTCTAGTTTAGTTACAGATATGTCCAATAACAGGAGTCCATATTGAGAACCCTTCATAGTATAGATGAGGAATAGGCTACTAAGAAAGGCAGAGTGTTACAATGGAAACACTACTGGACTAAGGAGGAGACAGATGGAGGCAGAAAGGCAGGGAGGAGGAAAAACAGAAGACTAGCACTCACTATGTGTGGGCACTGTCCTGGATGCTGTTACAGTTTAGATATAAGATGTCCACCAAAAGTGTGTGTGAGAGAAAATGCAAGAAAGTTTAGAGTTGAACTGATTGGATTAGGGAGCTTTACCCTGATCCATGAATTAATCCCCTAATAGGGATTAACAAGGTGGTAACCATAGGTAGGCAGGGTGTAGCTGGAGGCAGTGACCATTGGGCACATGCCTTTAGGGTTTACATTTTGTCCGTGGTGAGGGGAACTCTAGTTGACTCTCTCTCTCTGCTTCCCAGAGTCATGTTCTGAGCTGCTTTCCTCTGCCACACCTCCATGATGTTCCGCCTCACCTCAGGCCCAGAGCAATGAAGCCAGCCATCTATGGACTGAGATCTCTGAAACCCAGAGCCTCCAAATAAACTTTTCTTCTTCTAATTGTTCTTGTCAGGTCTTTCAGTCATATCAGTGAAAAATCTGACTAAAACAAATGCACTTTATTTAATCTTCTAAAACCTACACAAATGATATTATTATCTTCATATTATGACCTATTTAGTCTTATTAGTATATATTATTAAATTGATAATCTATAGATTATTACCTATGTAATCTTACAAATGAGAATATTCCAAGGCAAATATAGGGTCTGGATTCAGCAGAACAAAGATTTCAAAAACATATTTCTGTGACTCCAAAGCCCAGACATTTTTCATAGTTCATTATAGTATTGGGCATATCAAAAGAAACAATATACACAATGTCCACAGAAAAGCACTTGACAAGTGACAGGAAGCTTAGTGACTGCTAGAGACACTCCTGGCAATAGACTGAAGTGAGGGCTATATTTCTTAGTGACTGGATGACTTTGGTTAAGTCATTTCATTTCCAGGAAGCCATTTTCTCATTTTTAGGATGACAGAATTTCCTGACCCTTGTTACAGGATTCCTGTGGTAATCAATTTCAAAAAGAACTTAAGGTCTGACATTTTTGTGTAGCAAAAATACACAAGCTAGATAAAAGAAAATTTAGTTTAAAAAAAAAGATCCAGAGGTCTAGGGTGTAACTCTGGTAGAGCACTTGCCTAACGTGTGAGGTCCTGATCCCAGTATCACTGAATGAATGAATGATTGAATGAATGAATGAATGAATGAATAAATAAATAAATAAATAAATAAATAAATAAATGTTTAGAATTTTTCTTTGAATTACAATTGATCAACCAGACTTCCTTTTTTTTTTTTTTTAATTTCAGCTAAGGAAGACTATAATGTTTTGGTATGTAAAGCAGTTGGAGTCTGAGAAACCATGCAGTGTAGCCATAACCTGCAAATGGAAGTGTACACTAAGGAAGTGATTCTCTTACCTGATTATAGAATCACCAGAATCTTTATGAAGTTATGAACTGTGAGGTTAGCAGATCTCTAAAAGTTTTTTTTTTTTTTTTTTTTTTTTTTTTGTTAAGTGTACAGTGGCAACTGGAAATCTTTATTTACATCATTACATATAATTCTTGTTACCAATTTCTGTTTTAGTCAGTTATTTTGCTACTGTGACTAAAGGACTTGACTGGTACAAATATAAGGGAGTAAGGGTTTATTTGAGGGCTCACGGTTTCAGAGGTCTTAGTCCATAGAAGGCCAGCTTCATTCCTCAGGGCTCAAGGTGAGGCTGAACATCTTGGTGGAAGAGTGTGGCAAAGGGAATCTGCTCTCATCATTAGGAAGTAGAGAGAGAGACTCCACTCTCCAGATACCAAATATATATATCCCATAGCCATGCTCCAGTTCCAATCTCCTCCAACCACATCCTACCCTTCAATTAATCCCTTCAGGGATTAATTCACTGATAGGGTTAAGAATCTTACAACCCAATCATTTCTCCTCTGAAACTTCCTGCACTGTCTCACATGTGAGCTTTTGGGGGACACCTCATATATCCAAACCATAACACCATAGTCACCTACACTACAATCACTTAGTTGCTACTTAAAAAAGGAAATTCTTGGGTCTTCATCTTTCATGTAGTGGATTCAGAAACACTAGGGTATTTGGTTGGAAGTATGAGTTTTTAATTAGTCCAATTGTAATTTTTCTGAAACTCACTGTTCTTAGGTAATAAGTGAATGCTTGCTGTTGCTTGGATTCAGATGGCTATGCATGATAGAACCCCAAGAAAATCTAAACTGCCAAATGGCTCTCTGAATTTATTGTACTTGATGGAGTTTGGAGAATTTTTCAATATTTAGTATGTTCCTCTAAAACTGCATTGCTCCTATGGTACATATTATGAAAAGCTGAAGAAATAAAACTAAATGCTACTAGTTTTTTCTCTAATTTTGATGAAAGTGCATTTTATAAATATCCCTTTGCTAAAATGTTATTTATATCTGAGATGCTTAGCATTTACTTAATCTTTGTTTGATTTTAATAGCTGAGTTTATTTATTTGACAAGTTGAATAAAATTTAAAGTACAGGGATAGTATGAAACTAAAAGGTGTATATTTCAGTTATATAAAAAATACTTAATATGTAAAAACATATGTCTAGGAAAAAAATAAAAGTAGTTGTTTACAAGTACTTCCATCCCTTCCTAGCCCTTCTAAAGAGGGTGGATACCAAGGTAGACTCTTCATTTTAATGAATAGGGAGGAGGGCATGGATTCAAAATTGAAAAACTGGGGGACCTATGTGGGTATTTCTGTGTATGCAATAGGACTATATAGAGAGAGGTTTGGAAGTTTAGGGAAAGACAGAGAGAAGTCCTGAAGATGGCAACTGCCACAGCTGATAGAGTTTGAGAGACAGGATTCTTAGGGATGTTTCCCCTGTCCCATGCAATGTTACATTCTATATCCAGCATCTCAATAAAATTTTAGAAAAAGAATATGTATATTTTCTAGTTCTTTTGGAATTATTTCCCCCCAACCCTTATCTTCCTCTTTAGGTTCAAGATTGACTTTCTAGGAAAGAGTGAGAGGGAGATAATGTCTTGGATGGCAAGGTACATTCTTATGACACAAATATGAAGATTTGTCCTACACTAAAGAGTAAGTGTGGAAATCAGGCCTGGTGGTTACATTTTCTTTATCTTATGAGTGACTTTTAATTCAATATTTGAAATATTTTTCCCTTTGGTTTCAGTGAAACTACCTGTTTTTAAAATTTTCTTCAAAGTCAAACCATATAGCTCTTTCTTTTTAATCTATTTTGTCAGATTCCATTTCTCTGCCTCCCTCTTAGGCTTTGAAGTTCTGTCCTCGTCTCCCTTATCTTATCATCCCAATTGTTTTCCAAGGCATTTCTGTCCCTTGGGCTTCAAATCCTGTTCTTAGGCTGGTTTTTCCTCAAATGTTTCTCAGGTCCAAATGTCTCTGCTTAATTTCAGACCTGGATACCTAACTGCCAAGCAACATTATCACCTAAGTGTTTCATGGATACCTCTGGTTCATCATGCCAAAAACAAACCTATCATTAATTATTCCAGCTGTCATCTACACACTCAAGTCAAAAACCTTGGAAATAGTGAAAATTTCTCTTTCTTACTTATATTCCAGTCAATTGTCATGTCTGGATGTTCTTCTGGCTAAATACCTTTCAAATTCGATTCTCCCCTAGACTCATCTCTGCTTTAGTTCAGTTACCATGACTTTTCACGCAACATTCTCTCTTTTTGTCTTACCCCATTTCCCCAAAGTAATCTTTTTGATGTAAAAGTATGATCCTTCAAATTCTTCAGGTACACATTTCTTTCATGCCACACAGGCATCTTCTCATCTAGCAAGAATTGGCTGCTAGCCTTAGTTTAGGGTCACTATCACCACCCCCCTCTCATAACGTGACTCCTTACCTTTACCATGATGAAACACCTGCTGGTTACCCATGTGGTGATGCTGTTGTTATGGTGCAGGATTTTGTACATGCAATGGAAGGGCCTCTCCTCAATATGCATGCTTGACTTGTCACACAAATGACCCTCAGGCAACCCTCCACCCTCACCTGAAACACTGACCTCTCTAAGGAATCTTGCCTGCCTCTCACAGGTAAGCTTCAGTGCCCCTTCTTATATGTCCATGGCAGTGTTTAGATATTTCAGTAATAGTCATTCCACTGTTGCATTGAATTTCTTTGCTTGCATGTGTCCTTACTAAAGGACACCTTTACCTTTAGTAAAGTTATCTTACTAAAAAGTAGAGAGAATTATATGGAATAGGTCAGGTCAAATACAGAGAATGTTCGACAGATATTGGTTAAACTTAGACCAATACCTAAACCGGTACCTGACAGGTCACTGAGACTCACTACTCACGTTTTAAATGAAAGCTTTTAGAGTATAGTCAATAGGGGACAATTTTATATTTTTAAATTTTTAGGGTTGGGAATAGTGCACTTGTATGAGCTACTTTTTATGAATTTTCTTGTAAGATTTGTTTTCGAACTAACCAGAAACTGGAATGTTTTCTTTCACAGGCTTATTTAAGTTCCTGCTGACAATAGACAACTTATGTATTAAATGTGATACAGGCTCTAGAAATACTTATATCATCAGTTTTCTTCATATTTTGCAAAGCACAACCATCATAGACTCAGAGTAGAGTCTTTTCTTTGAGTCTTGCATACATCCCTGAGTCCAGATTTTGTTCAAGTAAATTATTAATTGAAATTAGTATCCTCCATAAATTTCATTCATGTACCTCTTATAGACAACTGTAAAAGAGGCTAAAAATGTGGCAAAATTAGGGACTGTTATTGTTTCCCTGTGTGTTACAAAGCAGGTGAGGAAACTGAATCCAAATTATCATTATCATTTTTTTCTGAATCCCTGGAAGAGGAAAAAGAAGGAAGAATAGTAAGACTAAACCTGGACTCATTGTTGCTGCCTACTGAAATAGATCTGGTGATTTCCACCCAGAATTGCTTCCTTAAGAATGGAGAAATGGAAAATTGCAATCACAGACTTTCACATTAGGAGTAAAAACTTATATTTGGATGGTTTAAAAGAAAAAAACTATGCAAAGTTTAAAACCTTGGCAGCTTGTAGATCTTAAGTTTAGCCACAGAGAATCCATAGTGCTCTATTAATTTGCAAAAGTAACAATCACCTATTTTCAACTGCGAACTACTTGATATTAATAATAATACTAGTTTGTGTTATATATTTTTATATTGAGTGACTCAAAGTTTCAAGCTCAGTGACTAATGTAACTTTAAACATATTAACTACATTTTGTATAATAAAATAAAAGTTGTGTTTTATCTGTTGAGGAGGGAAAGAAAGTTTGCAGGCTTTAAGAGTTCAAATTGAAATACATGAAACAGATTCTCATAAAATTTGATTTTTTTTAAATTAGAAAAAATCTTTAGCTATAATCACCTGGGAGAAAACAAACTATATAGCAAGAGCACAATTTGATTGGATAAAATGAATTGGTGATTTATGTTGATGAAATAGTGTCACAAAAAAGACACTAAAGTTCTCACTTCTTAGCATGGTCCAGGTGTGAATTCTGTCCGCATTCTCATGGTTAGTAGCTATGAAACATTCTGTGTGACCTCTAAGATTCTCTAGGTAATACAGAGTGTATTTTCTGAGATTGACTCAATGAGGCAAATATTTAAATGAATGATGAGACATCTTTCAAAAATTATTGATTCCCACAGACCTAGAGTGTTTAGATAACCTCATTGTCTCTGCTCAATGTCACAGTAAGCTTCTAAAAGGTTTTCCAATTCCCTCATCTGTCATTAAGAATAAGTCCAACTTAAAAATTGTGTTTTAAAAGATTACTCCCATATCTGCATAGAGTGGAACTTGCTTGAGGCCATCATAAAGAGCAGATCATCTCCACTGGATTTGATGGAAGAATGCCAGTGTAAATGTTTTCTACACTTCTTTGAGAAATGTTTTTAAATTATGCTTTAAAACTGAAACTTTCTAATCCAATTAGTATATAACTATAGTCATGTGATATAAAGTAATCCACATGGACATTTTAATGTCAAACTATCAGAAAGCCTGTAAGAATATATTCTCCCACCAACAGTGACTGGAAATACCTGGCATTGTAGGCAGAATAATAACCCATTCCCCCAAAAGATATCCACATCTTAATCCCAGGAACCTGCTAATATGTTAAATTGCATTGCAAAGGGAAATTAAGGTTCATGGAATCAGGATTGCTAACCATCTGAATTTAACATAGCAAGATTATTTTGGATTATCCGGGAGGGTCCGATGTAATCAAAGGGTCTTTAAAAGAAAGAGGATGGTAGAAGGCAACCAGAAAGATCATTAATGAGTATATAATTTTGTCTTTGATGGTATTAACAGATTCCTATTGATAACATTTTTCCCATTTTATTACTATTTATGGTTCTGCCATAAACATAATGCAGTGATAAATATAGGAATTATTAGGTTAAAAGCATTACACATTATAATGATTTTTAAATGCTTAGCCAAACTTTTCTATAGGGGTTGTTTTATTACATGATGAGTATAGAAAGATGATTATTTCCCATAGTAATACTAACAAAGAGTGTTGGGTTTATATTAATAGCTTACTATTTGATTGACAGAAAAGAAAGAATATTTCATTTTGATTACATTTCTTTAATTAAACACGTCACAACCCAGAATTCAAAAACTCTTTCAAAATTTGGAATTTGTTTTGAGACTTAAAAAGATAATATGGAACAGTGTATTATGTAATTACCTCATGAGCCCTGAAGTAGCAAATAGTAAACAAATGAATCCTGTCACACTTCTACAGAGAAGCATATGGAAATCTTGGTTAAGTGGGGCAGAAGGGACCATTATTGTCCTCTGTTGTCATCAGGTTTTGCCATCAAATGAGCTTAGGCCAGTTTAGATTTTGCTGCTGGATGAAAGACGACAAGTCTTTACTTTTAAAGTTTTTATATTTCAAAATTAAGGACAAGGGATTGTGTACATGTAGAGAAGATGCTTATTTTTGGTTATGTTTCTTGGCTATTTATATTTATTCTTTTGTGAATCATTTATTTACATCCTTTACTCAATTTTCTGTTAGAACAGTGTAATATTTTTCTCACTGGCTCTTTGATCATTAAAGATGTTACCCCCTTTCTTGTTACATATGTCACAAATATTTGTTCCTAGTTTTATATGTTAAGATTAATTACAACAGGTGTTTGCTTTCAATCTTCTTGCCCAAGAATCACCTGGTTAGTGTGTATCCACGTCTGTGTGTGTCAGGGACTGGGTCTGATGCCTGCATGTCTGATGCAAATTCCTGCCCATATAAAACATTTATGTAATAGGTCCATGTAGAACTCTGGAATCTGACTCTTAGCCCAAATGTGACTCTGATATAGATAATCAGAGATCTATAATTTAGTTTATTATAGCTTATATTCAACATATTTTTTATTAGATGTCATTAATATTATTATTTCTTTAACTGACAAGGTTGGGCAACTATTTTTCTCCACATATCTTTATTGGTGCATTTATAGTTGTACATAATGGTAGGATTTGTTGTTACATATTTACACATGCAAGCAATATACCAATATAATTTGTCCAGTATCCTTTCCTAGCACTTTCCCTCTCTCTCTACTCCTCCAAACCCCTGGGCCCTTTCCTCTGTTCTACTGATCTTCCTTTGCTTTTCACGCATAGATCTGGTTTTATTTACCAATGTTTTTCTTTGTGATATCTGCCTTTTATGATAAGCTGTGGGCACTTTGTTAGAAAAGGGACACTGAGATACTGGAGAGCATGTCCAAAGGCCAGCAAACAGGATGCTGAGAGATCAAGAAAGAGTAACATAAGAAGAACGATGGAGGAAATGAATATGTTAAACTTGAAGCTTAGACTCTGAGGAGGAACATGCTAGCTGCCATGTTTCTGAGAGACAGCCAAGTGGAAGAGAGAATGTAGCTGTTCTATTTTGCATCAGAAGCCGTGTATATTAAAAGCAGCATGCTGGAAACCTGGCATTGAGTCCACCTTCCCCTGTGGGCTTTCCTTTATAAATAGCACTGCTCCTGTCTCTCCTCAATTTGGGATTCTTCTGTGGCTTTTGTCACCTTCAGGAGACTTTTCAGCTTCTATGAGGCCCTTCACAATTAAAAGCTCATTTGGCAATCTCAGCTTTCTCCATTTACACACTACTCACCCAAGATGCCACCCAAGTTTTCTCATCTGCCATGACCCCTTCCCTCTAACCTGAGCCACACGTCACATCCTAGTCAGGGCAGAATCCTTGGGAGTCAGTTTTTGTCATAATCCTGCCTATGAAATGTCACCCATATGACCTACCCAGAAAACACATCACTGAAAACCCAGTGATATGTTTGTATTTATATGTATTTACATATGCTTATATGCATTTAATATTTATTAGCTGTAGTCTACTGGGGCTACAAAGACAAATAAAATACGTATCTTCTTCCCTGAGATTCTCAATATCTAAAAAAAAATGAAAATTTAATGGGAAGTGTTAGTGAATATTTAAAAATTGGAGAGGGGATCACAACCATATAGTTCACATTTTAGCAGTTACCAAAATTTATGTTAATTTATAATACTTTCAGACATAAAACTATCCTCAGTAATACAGTGTTTAGGAGGATACATCAAAGGAAAGAATTAAACTCATTTGAGTTGTATAGAGAAATAGCAGGATTGTGTTCTGAATCCAAATGCACAATTTTTACCAAGATGATTAAGTGGAAGATGTTTATGCTTCCATTGAAAATTTGATTGGTGTTAAACAGTATGTTAACTGAAAGACACATTCATTTTTACTTGCTTTGGAATGCTTATAATGTTCAATAAAGCGCCTGCATGTTTTTGCATAACAATAGGAAATGTGCATAGTTAATCACTGAACGTCTTGGGATAATGAGCGTGTTATGTATTTTAACATCTGTTATATTTATATTTCATTGTGGCCATTAATGGATAATTTTCCCTTCCACTGTATAGAAGTAGACATTTTTTCCCCTATTGTTACATAGCAATTTGAAGTAGGTGTTGTAGTTTTTCAAGGAACAAATTACTCACGTATATTGCATTTGGAGTTGGTGCTCTCAGATAACACTGTGCCATGCAGCTGAAGTTCCCAGTCACTAAGAACCAAAATTGCCTAGGTCAGACACCTCCAGTATTTTAATTTGTATCTCCACACTTCCAGAGCTTGCTAATGGGCTGTCATGGAATGCCCGTTAAGGCAAATGCATCCAGCTACATTACACACAGCAGGCTGAACAGCCAGACCTGGGCCCGAACTTCTGTGACAGATTACAAATGTGTTTCTCTGTGGAGCAGTGAACCAGTTAAGTAATTTCTAAATAGTAGACTTGTCATCCAAATGTAGTTTGACCATTATCTATAGTTGATCGAACACCTTAACTTTTTCTCAACATGATGCATAACCCTTTCAGTTTTTCACTATAGAATATCTTGGGTTGATACTAATTGCCTTGGTTATGCCCGGCTTCCTTTGGAAGTTCCAAAACAATGCACAGTCTGCTGGACTAAGGACTCCTTGAAGGGCCAAGCCATCATCTTTAGAGTATGGCCACCATTTGGCCAGTGTGTTGCAGTAAGAGTTTCCAGACTCATGCACCAACTCAAACTGACTTGCAAGTTGTGATAAATTCATTTGCCATGGAAGATAAAAACCATCAGGAAGATGAGGCAGGAGGAATGCAAGTTCAAAGCCAGTCTCAGCAAAAAAGAGGCACTAAGCAATTCAGTGAAACCCTGTCTCTAAATAAAATACAAAATAGGACTGGGGATGTGGCTCAGTGGTGGAGTGCCCCTCAGTTCAACAACTGGTAACCACCAAAACAAAACAAAAAAATCCCAACTCAGTTAACATTCTCAGTTCTATTAGGGTTTGAAGCTTCACAGAAACAGTTGCACTTTATTCTGACAGTAAGTAAATAACTCCAGGAGAAAACTATTAACTTATACAGTTCATTCATTCCACTGCTTTTGGATAATTATTGTTACAGTCTAGCCACAGCAGTAAGTTCTAGGTAGATGGGAAAAATGTTACAATCAGTGTTATAATTTATAAGTAGAAGATATCTTAGACCTGTTTTCCAATGTTCATGTTAATTTTTTCTACTATTTTGATTTATTCACTTCTAGAGAATTCTAGAGTTCTCCTGTAGCAGAAAGATCTCATTACCAGGAAGGTCAAAAGTTCAGAAATAGTTATAAAAAGGTAGTTTATAAAAGTACAAGTTTTCTGTTGCATATATGACATATTGAGATTGGAATGAGATGCTTAAGGAATTCAGGGACCTGAAGTGATGCTAGAAATAAGAAAACATATCCTCATAGCTTAAGACACAAATTGTGTTTCTCATAATCCTGACTTCTACAGTGATGCTACAGGGGCCATAGGTGTCCATAAAAGGAATGTAAACTCTTCTGCCTCAATCTGAACACTTTCAATTTTATTGCAGATTCCTAAAAAATAAGTATCTCTCAGGATTTTACTGTGGAAAATATTTTGAACACCACATTTCTATAATAGTGACCCAAATATAACAAGAAATAACACAGGAAGAAGTATAAGGTTCTGAAAAATCAAAGTGCAATCAGAATAGAAGCTTAGTAACAATGGGCATGAAAACACCCCTATGAGGACCAGAGCTGTATTAAAAGAAATATGGAATTTGAAACATTGGAGGTGATGATTGGGCACTAGTCTGAAGTGGTTACCCCTGCACATCTAGAATTTTGTTCAGAAAGATATAAATAAAACTGGAGCATTTTTAGGAGAAATTATCCAAGATAGTGAGACGTGATTGGAAAAAAGTTCTCAAGGGAAATAAATAAAAGTTATTACTAGTATTTTGTGTGTGTGTGTGTGTGTGTGTGTGGTGGTACTGGGTATTTAACTCAGCATCTTTTGTGCATGCTAAGCACACAGTCTACCACTGAGATATCCCTTCAGCCTCCAAAAATAATTTTCATAAAATATGGAGCACTTAGTGTAAGGCTGAACTTAACTTTGTCTTAAGGACAAAGGCCCTAATCTTGGCAGGAGATAGAAATAAAGTAGTAGATAATGAGAGAAAGAGGAAAGGAACTCATGATATGTAGAAGCCATTCATTTAAAAAAAAAATTGTGCTCAAATACAGATCATAAAACTTACCATTTTAACCATTTTGAACTACAAGCGTGGTTCGGGGGCATTAAATATATCCACATTGTTTTGAGATTGACAGACTCTCCTTGGTCAGACTGTAGTCAGGCTTCTCTGATCTCTCCTCCTGCCCAGATCTCATCCTCCAGCCTGGTCCTCAAGCCTGTCTATCCCAGTTGTAACAAAAGTACCACTTAGTCAGAGAGTATCCCTTTTTTGGATATCTGATCATCCTGGCCTGCTTTTAAGCAAGAATCCTGTCAAGATGGTTTAGTGAGAATGTCCCTACACTGTTATCCAGCACCCCACCCCACCCCTCTCCACCTTGGCTAAATCTCCCCGAGCTGCCTTGACTCTATTGGAGTTGAACCCAGTCTCTCCCATGTTGTGACAGTCTTGACGTCTATCACCAGAGTCCTCAATATATGTATACTCTTCCTCACCATTATTAACAAGCATCAGAATACTTCATCTTTTAAAGCAACTATAACTTCATCTTTGTCTATTAAGCAATAACTCATTCCCTGCCCACCCAGTGCTTAGCAGCCAGCATTCTACATTGCTTTTATTTATTTGACTACTGTCTGTACCTTGTAGAAGTGGAATTATGTGATATTTGTCCATTTATGATGGGCTTATTTCACTTAACATAATATCTTCAAGATTCATCCATGTTATAGCCTGTGTCAGAATTTTCCCACAACCAATGCACAAAGTTCCAATTTCCTCTCATCCTCCTTGATAGTGTTCTTTTCTTGTTTTTTTTTTTTTTTTTTGTTGTTGTTGTCTTTAGAGTGGTTTTCATTTGTTTTAAATGATAACCATCTTAATGGGGTGAAGGAATATCTCATTGTGGTTTCTATTTGCATTTCCTACTGATAAGCCATACTTTTTTTTTCTCTTTAAAACTATGAACTCTTCCTTCAAGTTTAAAGAAAATCTTTATTTCTAGCTAAATTATTTGGAGCTGTACTTCCTAGAAACCCCAAACCTCCTAAAATCCCACACTTTAAAATAGCTCTTTCCAATGGAAATGCAGAACAAACCACATATATAAGTTTTCTAGTAGCCACATGTAAAAACACAAAAAAATGCCTATGACATTAATTCTAACAATATGTTTTATTTAACCCAATATGTTCAAAGTGCCATCAGTTTAACATGTAATCAATGTAAAAATTATTATTTCACACTTTTTCCCCTGCTAAGTTATTAGCAGGCATTTTAGAGTTATAATGCAAGTCAATTCTGATTACTTGTGTTTCTAGTCCTCAGGGGCCATATGTGGCTAGTGACTCACATATTGGGTAGGTCTAAGATCTTGCTTCTAATGAAATATTCATTAATGCAGTGAGAAATAATAAGGCAAAACCAACCAATTATCAAATGTGATTTGCAGAAATCCTGTCTTTAGGGGCAGTTTGTGCACAGATGAGCCATCCTGCCATCTCACCATCATCTGCCCATTGACCACAAGTACACACATGCACATACGGAAGACTTTGCAGACAGCAGCAATGAGACACCACTGTTTTGTTACATTACTGCAAGGCAGTGGCATTTTTTCATACTTTTTTTTTGTGACTTAACAATATTTCAGCTAAACTCTACATTGAAAGGCATTGTTCAGGTCCTTGGAGAATCTGATCACAGATGTGTGGACCTCCTGCTAACCAGTATGTGAGATATATACTCAAGTATTTGATTTAGAACCCAAATAAAGGCTCTGATATTTCTTCTAGAGAGACACTTTGAGTCACATATGTGATATTCACATTCTTTGTTTTATCTAGGTGTATTTTTAGTATCTACAGAATGTAAGCTAGTGTAACCTAAGTTACACCGTGGATACCAGATCAGAAATTGTGACATAAGATATTTGATCTTGAGACATTTTCGGCTTCAGCAACTGTACCGTTTCTGGTACCAGATCCCTCCAGGGGCTGACTGTCACTACTGGCCACTGGTGTAATCCCATGTCAGTGCTCCTCTGGGTTGTGTGTTCATTTCTTCTCTGTACAACCTCCATGCCAAACAGTAAAAGAGCTTTTAAACAATTAAGAAGGACACTCTTGTCAATTTAAGCTTAAGCATTGACAGTTTGGATTGCAGGGTAATTGTTTATGAAATAATGATGCAGTGAAGTTGACTGAAATTTAATGAACAATATTGATTATCTTTCCAAGCTTCTGATAGAATCTAACAATTTTTTACCTTTCTGGTGTGCTGGATTTTCCCCTTCCATCTAGGAAGTGGCAGCTAGTTAGGGACTAAACCCACGACAGCTACAACTTTTTCAACCCTCACCAACTTCTGTCACAATGCTCAGTGACACATGCTAATCCATTGAGGAAAAACTTTCATTCTTGTTACCTTGAAATATGGGGTTTATCTTTGCAGTCTAAAATAAATTCAATCAAGATAATAAAATCTGTTCAGTAATTCTGTGTGAGTTCCTACCTATTGCACCTATTGTGCATTAGGGGCGTCTCACTTATTATTCAATTTATCACATGAATCAGGCACATTGAGGTGGAAAAGTCACCTTTTTGTTATGTGTGTGTAAACTGAGGTCCAGAGAAGACCCAACCATCTCACTTACGAGCCCTGCATCCCCACTGTGTTATTTAACTTCTCTGGACTTTAGGTTTCATTATCAATAAAATGGGAGCAATAAGACATAGAGGTTCTGTAATAAATAAGTTATGTAATGTGTTATTTAAATACCTTTCCTTCTTTGCTTTGTAGGAATGTTGTAAGTTTGTGCAGAGCATTTCAATTCTTACTAGGGGGTGAAAAGAGATCTTCTTAGAATAGTGAAGCCAGTCTTTCACTGGATTATGCCAGATTGCTTTGTATCAATCAAAAACCTAGGCCAAATGAAAAGAAACTAAGTGGGTTTGTTTAAAGTTGCCTTTGAATATTTTATAATAATATGACCACTGATAAAACTGTTGTAAGTCCCTGTCATCATTTGAGTAAAAGTTATACCCTGGCATACTTAAAGTCTACATTCTCAAGCACAGCATGAATAATTCTATGAATATTTTTAGGCAGAACAAGCTCCCAACTAGTTTATAAAAACAAAACTAAACAAATTACACACACACACACACACTCAAATTCTTGACTAGAAACAAAATATCCTAATTGAATGCTTGATTGTATTTCCATAACAGGTACAATCCTGGGTGTGTGTGGGTACACAGCTTTAACTAATACTAGAGTACTAAAAAAGTCTGTAATTTTAAAATAATTTTATTTTATAATAATTTTATTTTAAAATAATTTTATGTAAAAGTTATGCCTATTCCATTGCAAATGCTATCAAGAGATTTTAAAAAATCTTTTTGTACTTTCAGTTTCTTATCACATTATATACTTCATTGCAATTTGATAAGAAGCAAAAGCTTATTGAAGAGTGTTTCTTAATGATTCAAACTGATAATTGTGTTGTTAAAATTGCCAGAACATTTGGCACATCTCTCACCAATGTGAGAGATGCACTGATCTTAATGTGAGACTGCACTGATCTTAACTGCAAGTGTCTTTTTTTCAACTTCTCGTAAGAGTCTTGCTTCAGAATGCATGGTGCAAGTGTCACTAATTTGATAAGAAAATACTAAATGCCAACAACATGCCAGGCAATTGGCATAAAATGTGGCAGATAAAAATGGAACTGTCTTTGGGGACCTGGAATCTGGATGCAGAAGCAGATACTAATCAATGAATCATAGAGATAAATACCAGGCATAAGCTGTGTTGATTTCTGTTATGGAAAAGTGTGGGGGAATATGAGGGCAATGAAAAGGGGGAGACTGCCATGTCCTGGTTGGAGATCAACTGAGTGATCAGCCATGTGATGATGGTGATGGAGAAATGACAGGGATTTTGGAGGAACATCAGCTTGAGTTTCAAATCTGACCTGCTGTATACTGAAATAAGACGATTGACCTTGCTGATACATCTCTTCTTCTCATTTATAATACAAGAGTTCCTGTATTTACCTCATTAGAAATTTTGAAGACTGTAAAATATATTTGTAAGTGACTGGCACATCATGTGCATTTAATACGCAATAGCGTCCTGTTTCTTATTGCTCTTTGATGATAGACTTTTTCTTAGTGCCTAATAAAGTTGTAGTCTTCTTAAGCATTATTCCAGATTCTACGCAGGTCAAAGACTTTCAAGACAAGTAATTATAATATAAAATCATAAGTAATTATAATATAAAATTATATCTTCTGTGGAAATACTGATATTCAATTTAGGGTTTTTTATTTGAACTGCAGTGTTTGGTAATGTAATTAAGGAATGAATTCATTGACTTTAGGAAAATAGCATGCATCGTGCATACCATTAGCTTGACTGAGTAAAGTCACATGATTTAGTAGAAAAGCTGCTGAACAAAGAGTTAGGGGTCATGACTGTCACTGAGGCCCAGATCTGTACTGAACCCTGAGCCCCTTTTAGCTCAATTGGAGAAGCTGAAGGTGAGGTCGTGCCCAATTCACCTGGGTGATTTTTACTTTTTCTGAGATTTTTATTGTTTGGGTCACCTTTAAGAAACCTGCCATGAATCCTGTAGTTTGGGTTTGTGTTATTCCCTGAGGAAGAACCTTGCAATTCTTCATTGAATGTCTGCTCAGGACTGACTCCAACCCACTGGGCTCTCCATGAGACATGGCATGGTATTCATTTTGCTCCACAGCACAGTGACTGACATTTAAGGGACATTGTTGAATGAGTATCTGGTGCATAATCTAAGAGGAAAAAAAATCACCAGTTACATAGTCAACCCTGTAGAAATCTTCTGAAAAAGCATGAAGAGCGGCCTTTCACCATAAGGAGAATATAGTTTAATGAGGAGAGCTAGACTAAAACACAAATAGCAACAACAACAACAGCAACAACAAAAACAGACAATTTAAGGGAGGCATCATAAAATGAGGCATATGCTATATAAATGCTTCAGAGGCTCCAGAGATAGATAACTTGGGGTTTTGAAGACTGGAAGAAAATTTGCAGAAGTAGAAAAGGGGACAGACATGACCCAGCGGGAGCATTACCAGGGAGACCTGGACAGTGTGGAGACAAGAGCAGTAGAGAAGAGCAGTAGAGTCAATAGTGATTGACACAGGGAACAAAGAGTGACTATGCAGCCTGGAGGAAGTTGTGGAGGTGCTTAAACCCAAGAGGAATGTCCACTCAATGGGGTCAAAATTGGGGAGCCATGCCTTTGAGCACAAACCTGACATGTTCAGAATATAGGCTTTGGGTATTTAGAGCAGATTTTAGTAAATCCACCAAGTGTAAATGAACTAAGACACAGAACAAAACCTTTTAAAAATAATTCTTTATATTTAAATTGTGCTTTAAAATCTCTGCCAGGCATAGTGGCACACCTGTAATCCCAGAGGCTAGGGATTACAGGAGGATCAGGAGTTCAAAACCAGCCTCAGCAAAAGCAAGGTGCTAAGCAATTCAGTGAGACCCTGTCTATAAATAAAATACAAAATAGGATTAGGGATGTGGCTCAGTGGTCGAGTGACCCTAAGTTTAATCCCTACTACCCCTCCAAAACTGTATAACTTGCCCTCATTTTCTTTATTTCATTGATTATCATAGCAGTTCAACAGGTGAAGTAGTATATGTATTTGTTTCATAGAGAAAGAAGTACATACTTAGAGAGGTTAAATGGTGTGTTTAAGGGCATCTTGTAGTTAATGGCAAAGTCTCGATTAGAAGTAAAAATCCTGAATTTTAAATCTCTATCATTGAAATTAAAATTTATCTAACAATAATAAAAATATAGTTCATATTTTAACTCACATTGTCTGAAAACTTCATTACATAATCTTGGCAAAAACATGTAGAGATTTTTGTTCAAGTTGTTTTTTTTTTTATTTTACATTAAAAATGTATGTGTTTGTAAGCCCGTACAACAGCATTGAAGAGAATTAGGCAGATTTCACTGGATTAACTGAATTTATATTGCTCAAGTATCATAATGCTCAAACAGTAATATGTGTTAATTAGTTTATGTATCAGTAGTCAGAAACCATTTTTTTTACCATTAAAACTATATTTACTGCAGTCTAAAATGGGGGAAAGGTTTTAAGTATAAGAAATAAAGCAAGAAATTGGGATTTATTGCAAAGACTGATTTTTCTGTAGAAGAGACATGTTATGTATTCCAAAAACAGATCAAATTTGGGATATGGCAGTCAACATGTTTAACTTTTAATTTCTTGAGTAGTTGATTCAGACTCTGGCTTTATAATAATGCATGAGATCATTCATTGCTGGATACTTTGAGGACAGATTCTAGAGCCAAATTTGCTGGGTAAAAATCCTGGTCCCTGCATTTGCTATGTGATATTATGAAAATCTCAGCATCAATAAGTTTTATTGTCATTTTCTGTAAAATGAGGATAACAATTCAGTATATTTTTACCTATAATTGTTTTTAAAATAGGGAAGGAACAAAGAAATGAACTGATAGTGAACCATAAAAAGTTCTCATGCCAGCAAAACCACAGTTATACATCCATTGCCTACTTGGATACATGCATGCCTGTATCTCCTATTTGTCATGAACTACTAATTTGTATTCTAGAACATGTTTAATCCATTCAATTTTGTAACCCTTTACCATGGAAGTGTCAGACTTAGATTTTCAGGAAAATGGAAAGTAAGCTTTTATGACATTTTACTGATTTTTAGTGATCTGTGATGATTAATGAAGCTTTATGGGAAACCAGAAACAAATAATTTCTGGATTCCTGGTTTTATGTCTTAGAGCAATCCATTAGGCTTTGGAAAAATGCCTGAGGGTTGCATTTTATAGGCATTTTTAGAAATCATAGCTTTTTTTCTAAACTAAGCTATATATGTAAAATATGGTATCAATCATTGGGTATGAACTTTACAAATGATTAAATCTAGTGTTTCTTTCTTGCCCTCCTTTTCCTCTCATGCTGTTTTCTACATCTGTTGCACAATTATTCTTTCAAAATGATTTGAGTAAACTATCAACTACATCCACTCTCCTGGATACAGCAGTTGCTAAAAATATATAAAAATACAGTTGAAGTTGATGACAAGGGTAGTATTATGAAGTTAAACATATAAATGAATATTTTAAAATATCTGAAGCTCAGTGCCTTCAATATCTTCTATTCCTTTCTGTTATGTTTAGCATTTCTTTGCATTTGTTGGAAGGTTCTAGAAAACCTTGGTCCATTCTTGCTGCTCTAATAAAATAACTGAAACTGGATAATTAGTAAGAATAGAAATTTATTCCTCACAGTTCAAAGGCTGGGAAATTCACACGAGATGCTGGCAGGTTCAGTTTCTGGTTACGGCTGCTCTGTATTTCCGAGATGGTGCCTTGTTGTGTATCCCCACAGGGTACTGCACTGTGTCCTCACATGGCAGAAATTATGGATGAGCAACTTGCCCTTTTATAGGACATCAATCCATTGATGAAGGCTCTACCCTCATGATTTAATTACCCCCTAAAGTCCCCAGTTCTTAATACTGTCACACTAGTGATGAAATGTCAGCAATGAATTTTGGGGGACACATTCAGACCATAGCAGTGCCTGGTGGCATTAGTAGGGTAAGAATGTAGCAGAACTGCTAAGAGCGGAGAAGGAGATTCATAGAGATGAAAGGGTGACCCTGCTTCCAAGGAATCCTTCCATTCATCCTTCAGGGACATCCTCTGCTCCAGACTCTGAATCTGACTCCAGATTCCCAAAGGACTAAACCATACAATCGTCTAAAAAGAAAAACAAATAATGTGCCTCCTGATTGAGATGAGGACGATCAGCCTTGAAAGACATCCTTGAGTTTGTGCTATAACATGCAATCCATTCAAACACAGGTGTTTTCAAATCAAAATGCATCTCATAGTCATTAATACAGTACTCCATTTCTTTTTTGTCATACTCAAGAAGGGTAGAGATTCGATTGACTCCATGACTGTCCCCCCACCGTGTGTGAGTGTGTGTGTGTGTGTATCTTGGCATTAAATGAATTAAAGATTGGGCAAAAACATATAAATCACATGCTGTCGAAGAAAAGGGTAGCCTAACAGTGTTTCTTCCCTTTGCAAACCAAAGAACAAAAGGAACATCAGTGAATGATTAAGAACCACTGACCTAGGGTGAGAAATGCTGACTGAAAGTTTAAAGTAGAAGGATAAGCACTATTGATTTCCGTTTCTAGGGATATTAAGACTTTCCATTGGAACTAGAGTTTGCAGAATCTTGTTTTTAAAATATTTTTGTAAGTAGTACTTTTTAAATATTTTTAAATGTTTAAAAAGAAACTGTGATCCTTTAGGCAATTGATTATTAGTGGAATTTAACACAATGTCATGATTTTAAATTAAGGTAAATAAATGTGGGATAAATGTGAATATAATTTGGTGTATTTGAAACGGAAAAAATCATAACTTAAAAATGTCACTTAATGAATTTATGTCAATTTATAAAGTGATTTCTAAAGGTCTTACATCAGACTTATTTTCACTCCCATTCTTTTAGCCTTTTATTTTTAAGTAAAATAGAATTTTATTCTGGTAAAATTTACAGATAAAACAAAGTTCAATGGTATAGGTAATATAGTGGATTATAAAACTCTAGGACAAATCTGAGTCTTGTCCTTTAAACACACATGCACAAGCACACACATACACACATGAAAGGATGATGGAAAATAGGCTTAAAAGTAACATGTAAAACATTTTTTTAAATAATCAACTTTCAGCCAGGCACAGTGGCGCATGCCTGTAAGCCCAGCAACTTGGAAGGCTGAGGCAGGAGGATCACATGCTCAAAGCCAACCTCAGCAAAAGCGAGGCACTAAACAACTCAGTGAGACCCTGTCTCTAAATAAAAATACAAAATAGGGCTGGGAATGTGACTCAGTGGCCAAGCGCCACTGAGTTCAATCCCCGGTACCTCCCCCCCCAAAATTAACTTTCTTTGTAAATTTGCTATTGCCAAGAAAGAAAATGCCCCATAAAATTAGCAGGAGAAGGGTAAACATCCAGAGATACAGAAAAAATTACAGGAATAGTTCAGTAATATTTTTAAAGCACTATGTATATTGTATTTATAGACACACATGTAAACATTTTCAAACGTCAGCATCGTCTGGTGGCAAAATGTTAGAATTATCAGTATATTTTCTTTAAAGTTGGGAATGAGAGAGGTGTTCTATCAGAGTTGGTTGCAGAAACAGAAAGCAGTAGAGCTTGTTTAAGTAGGAAGGACTACATGGCAGAATTGATTATGAAATGGTTGGAAGAGTTGGTAGAGCAAGATGTGGGCTTAGCTTCCAGGTAGATCTAGACTTCCAAGTTGTCTCCCAGAATACTGTACCCAGAACTGACCAGCCAAGAGAGTTGATACCTGTACTATCCTTGTGCTTCAGGAGAATGTGGTGAGTGCTGCCCAGCAGTTGACTCCTTGGCTATAGTGTCACAAGTAAGACCTAAGGTAGCAAAACGAACACCCTGCCCACTGCCTCTCAAAACCTACAAAGCTAGGGATTGGCACTGGGATTCCCCCAAATTTCTATGACCAGGATTCTGTTTTTTAAAATCAACAGATCAGAAGTTCTGCCCAATTTTCCTTAATTCTTACCTCCAAATCTCATGAGGAGACTTCTGCTTGGTGTAAACTATATTATAGGTAAAATCCAAGTTCCCAAGGAATCTTAAGAAATGTAGTCTTTAGTTGTCCAGGCTCTTACAAGTGATAAGTCTTTGAAAAGAAAAATGAAATGGCTATAATTTCAACAACTGCCCTTTAATTAGGTCTAAATCAAATGTTGCTCTGAAAGTAGTCATCAATGGAATAAAATAGGATGCAGAATTTTCATGTTTGCAGGTAACATGGTACTATACTCGGAAAACAAAGAGAATCAACACAAACACTATGAGAAACAATTAGGTTTCAGAAAGATCATGGTTGTAACATTGATATGTACAAATCAAATAGCTTTTCTATAATCAGAAACTAGTTATAAAATACAATGAAAGGAGTCATCCTATTTATAGCAATAAAAAAGAATATTCTAGCTGGCATAAAATTAACAAAAAAGATATAAGTCTTAAGTGAAGAAACCCTTAAAAGATTCTGTCCAGGTATTTAATAAAAAGCAAATAGAAAAACATAGTTTGCTGAAATGAAAGATTCATTATCAGTATTCTCATATTACTGAAATTAACCATATAATTAATCAGTATGATGTATATAGGTATATTATTTTCTCCATTTACATATATACAATTAATTTACATAATGTACATATAGAACCTATATGAATATACCCAAATGAAGACATTTTTGAGCCTGACAATTTTACATTTAAATGAAAACTATGTGTACAAAGTTAGCAATGAATAGTCTGAGAGACACTGTCAGATATTGAAATAGTTCATGAAGAAAAAACTAAAATTATTTTGCATTAAGAAGAAATAGAAGTTTAATGAATTAGGCTAAAGAATTGGAGTGTATCTTAAATATGTTAGAAATAATTTAATGTAAAATGAAGGTGGTATAGCACATCTCTAGGGAAAAGGTAAGCTTATTCCATAGATGGTGAGACACCTGACTAGATATTTGGGGGGGAAAAGTAAAATAGGATCGCAACCTAATTCTTCATACCAAAAGAATAAATATGACACAAATGAAACAAATGTATGAAGGTAAAAGATGAGTAATGAATATGAAGAAAATATCGATGAATATAATTGGTTAATAAACTTCTCAAAGAGGCTCATCACATTTACAAACACTGTGATTTGAAGTGTTTTCTAATATTTCAGAAAGATTAGCTAGTATTGCCACAACTCAGTTCTCGAATACTTCTGGGATTCTACCTGCTCTGTTTTCAACCAGTTATGGGCTATATCAAGAGTCTTTCCCCTTAAAAATATACCAGACTTGGGGATGAAACAGCTCAGAGACCCATGACCAAAGCATCTAATTCCTTAGGTGTGCAAATTGAGAATTCGTGCTTTGAAAAGGTACCAACCAGTTGCCTGTGGAAGAGATAGGACTGGAGGTTTGGAGAAGGAAAGAGAATTGATTTTATATTGGAGGCATCTAGATGCCAATGGGTATGTTTCTGACCATGTGAACTTTTTCATATCTTTAAAGAAACATAGTTTCTGGGACAAGGTTGATGTTGATGTTGTTCTGCTGAGAGGTGGTCAACCCAGCCTGAGATGGGACCAGAGGTCTGTAAAGAAGCCAGAACATTCTAGGGGAAACATAACCATGACATGAGGGGATTTGCAGTACAGCAGATAATAAAGGATGCAAGCACCTGAAAGAAGGTACATAACTGGATAAGGAGCAGTGTTCTTGGAAAAGAGTCTGGAGGCTTTAGACATATTGGCTGTGGGCTCAAAGGATCTGGCTACATCAGAGAAGATGTTAAAGCAAACAGTGTTGGATAGATGATGAAGGAGAACACTAAGCAGGAAGGCTATAAGGGAGGGAGGGAGTTCTCTCATAGTGGGAGCCAATAGGTTGAATAAGGAAAATGCAAACAATAGAGAAAAAATCTGGGATTCTAGAGAGTATCGTAATCCTTCCTTGTACTTGCTTCCCAGATACTTTAAAGGACAAAAAAGGAATAGATGTTTATGGTACAACAAACTTCAAGTATGTTGTAAAACTACAATTCAGTCACCAAGTTCCTCAATAACTATTCTATTGTACCAGCTATTTAAAGCCAAGCCACAGCAGATTGCTTGTGTCCAAAGGTCATAGGACCACTTTTATTATCTTTTCACTCAGTTTTGCTTCCTGCTTTTTTCTAAAGGTTAGCCAGCTTTTCATCTCAGCTTTCCAGGACAATCTTAGGTACTATGGCCCCTTCTTAGCCAGTTTCCAGCTGGTAGATTCCAAGAATCTGTGTATAGACAGCAAGAGCAGGTGTGGGCTTGGGGCAGAGGTGATGGAAGAACTTGGATCTAATCTTTCCTTCTTCACAGACCTCGGAGTCCTGAAAGTGAATGGTTAATACCCCTGGGAAGATTTCTGGCCTCTGTTCCAAACAATTACTGAACTAATCTAAATAACAGAAACACAGACCATTTATCAAGGTCAACCTGCAAAGATTTGCATATCTATGCAAAGTGTTCCCAGTGCAAAGGGTGAACAGAATAAGAAAGCAGAAACGAGTGCTGATTAGCCAAAAAAAAAAAAAAAAAAAAAAAAAAAAAAAAACATTTTAAAGACATTAAATCTCTAACAATGGAGAGTTTGTAAATTGAGTTTTATTAGAATGAGACAAAAAGACACTATTTTTTTCTTTTGTAATAAATCAAAAAATAGACCACCTTGCAAATCTATTGATATATTTGACTTCAAGGCATTTTAACATTCTTCTTGACAAATAAGGAAGAAGCACATGAAAGAGACTTAGCCTGGGGAAAGCGGTGACAGAATATTACAACCCAGGGACCAAATTCAATACTCTTTCAGGCTATATTTACTATAGAAATAAGCAGATTCTCTAAAACTTACTGGTGGTCTACTGATTATCTCTAATGGGACTTTCCTCCAGTTCACCACACTCACCTAAAAATTTTACACTAAAAGTTAAAATCAAGCAAACCAGTCACAAAAAAGATGAGTGCCAAAAGATTCCATGTGTTAGCCTTCTGTCACTATAACAAAATACCTGAGAGAATCAAATTGTAAGGAGGGAATCTGCTACTTTTTATCATGGTTTCAGAGGTATCAGAGTGTGATCACTTGGCCTTGTTGCTGTAGGCCTGTGGCAACCTAGTACATCCTAGCAGGAACATGTGGCAGATTGAGACCTGTTTACCTCATGGTGGCAAGGATGCAAGAAAAGAGACTGGGGTCCCAGTACTCCCTTCATGATATGGCCCAGTGACCTAATTTCCTCCCACTAGGCTCCACCTCTTCCTAGTAGCACCAAACCAAGGACCAAGTCTTTAACACATGGGCTTTTAGTGGGTATTCAAGATCGAATTCATGAGGTATCTAGAGTAGTCAAATTCATAAAGACAGAAAGTGGAACATTTGTTGCCAGAGGCTGGAGAATGTTCAAATGGGGGAGTTGTTTAATGGGTACAGAGTTTCAGTTTGAGGAGACAAGAAATTTCTGAAGATGGGTGATAAAGAGTTTAACCAAAATATAAATGCACGTAACACTATTGAGATGTACACTTAAAAGTGGTTACAAGGGTAAGTTTTATGTTATCCCTATTTTACCATGATTTAAAATGAAGTTAAAATCAATAAATTATATTAACCAAAGGGAATTTTGCAGTGACTAGAGTTTTGAATTCCAGTTTTGCATGCTCAGTGCCATAATCTCCTCTGCAATAATATTTTGGGTCAGAGAAGCCTGGTGATAGGCTGTTCATCCTTGTGTCTGATTGGCTAGCACTGAAGCAGACTATGAGGTTGGGGCTGTGCCTAACCTTATGGCAGGGACCTGGAAACCTGGGTAAGGCCAGATGGGTTTGAGTAGCTCTTATTTTTGGTGGCCTTGCTTGTCCAGTGCTGGGCACACACAAAAGGATAGGGAGAAAATAAAAGTTGGTCTTATACTAACATTGGGAAGTAAGGAGGGATAAATAAACTTAAATTAAAAACTAGAATTACAACATCAGGAAAATATAGGAAACTTATTAATACTGTCTGAGAGTTGTACCATATTAGAAGAAGGAAATGTCTGCTGCTTTACATAGTTTTGATAATGGAGACATCCCATGGTTTTTACCTTGTCTCCTCAGAGGACAGCTAATTAGAGCTAAAGACAACAGGCACCGTGGGCCAGCTCCCTAGACACATAACTTGTGCAGGTACACTGTTTCCCACACTCAAAAGAATCCTGTGCTTGGCTTAATGTGCAGCTCTTGCCTTCTTGAAATGTTTAACACTTTTTGAACAAGGGCTTCCACCTTTCAGTGGAATCCTCAATTGTGTACCCAGTTCTGTTGGCACCAATAACATCAAACATCAAACTGCTGCCCAGGTTAAACTATCAAGGCAGTTCAAGGAGGTGGAGTCACAGTCTAACTGGGGCAGACACAAAATCTTAATAGAAAGACGTGGGGTTGGTACAGATCATGCAGAGGGAGATATCTGTTGGCAATTTGGGTGGAGTCGAAGAAGGAACACAGACAGAGAAATGTGTGCTACTATATAAACACATGACTCTACACATGCCCGTCAGTAATCTGCTGAGGATGGAGCCCTTCGTGTCATTAGACAGTCAGCATCATTATATAGTCATGTAGTTACACATCCACACCACTTCTTTTCTACCCATGCTGTCATTGCTATGTGAAAAACATCTTGGAGGAAAAAGACCACATTCTCTCTTATTTTCCCCGTTGGGTTGACCTAGGATTGCAGTGTTTCCTACACTTCCTACCAGGACATCTCATTGCTTACATTGCTTTTCCTGCCTTGGCTATCATCTGTCATCTCTATTCTGCCAGCAGGGTGGACCTGCCCAGAGAAGATGCATTAAACCAGTTATCAGGAGCTGGGCCAGAAATTTTAACTACTGGACTTCAGGACAGGGAATGGATTTCAAAGTGTGGGCTGGGACTTGGGAGCTCATGTGGAGAAAACAGAAATTGGCCCAGAAGGGAGAGAATAAAGTTCCTTTGATGTAATGCCATGGTGGGAAGGGAATTCAGCCCATGCCGAGGGGACTTGCTGTAAGAAGGCCTGTTGTGTAGGCACAGTTCTCTGAGCTGGGTGTCTGGAGAGAATTTTATTACCTCTGGATTTCTGTTCATTTCAGTCCCCATTTTTTTAGTGCATTTTTCCCTCAGTTGCTTTATATGTGGAAAGAGCAGCACCTCAACTTCACTCTGACCCAAACTCAATTCTTGAAATTATCACAAGAGATGTGAGACCTTGAGTAGGTTACTTTACCTTTCTGAGATGAATTTACAGTTTCTTATTTTATCAAACAGATGAAACACACATGCAGCTGTTACTGTGAACCATATATTAGGAAAAACATGTCAAATGCAAAATAGATATCAAACGACTCATGTCTTTGGTTAATACAATCAGTGGTGTAATTATTAGTCAGGGTGAAGGGCTAAAAATGTAACAAATAGACAGGTACAAAAATCTGTAAGGACTGAGGTGAATAAAACACTAATTCCTACTCAATTACCCGGTCAACACATCCCTTTATTTTCTGATTGTCATTATTGTTTTATACGTGCAGATGTGTTAATTCTACATTTTAAAATTGAAAATACATGTCTGAATATTGAGCGCTAGTGCTGTTAGAATCTCTTGTATGGTTCTATAAATAAATGTAGAATTAGGGACAGCGTAATCCCTTATTTTCTACTACAGTTGTTTATTTCACTTTTATAGAAACATAATATTCTAGCTCCACATGAGATCTTACAGATCATCTAATAATATTTCCCCTTTTAATAAATGCAGCAATTGAGATATGTGGAACTATGTCTTTTAAAATATTGGATTATTTCCCCCTAAACTTCTATCAGTTCAATAATAATAAAATCATGTCATTTGTCTAATTTGGTTACCTTAAAATGAGCTAACTTAAATCATTTCAATCTAAGTCTTAGCTGGGAGAAAAAGGCTTCTCTTATTTGATTTTCCTATTCTCCTTTTATTATGCTCTTGAATTGATTATTTTGAACAAAATGGTTGGTAGTATGTGTAATTTTAAAATGGCATGTTGTGCTAGTAATGGTGTAAATCATTGCAATATGCTACAACGATGGATCTGAATGAATCTACCTGCACAACCCTCTGCTCCTGAATAATGACACCTATTCTCTATCAGTCACTTACAAAACAGATAAATGTGGTCCTCTTTCATTCTGCTGCAATCTGCACTGTGTGGTTGTCTATAATCTCCTCCTCAAAAATACACAGGCAGCATGAAGCACACAAAATGCACAACAGAGTCTCTTATTCTTGCTCTTGCTCTCACTCTTTTTCCTTTTCCCTGTAGTAAAACTGCCCAGGGAGTCTGTTTGTCTTGCAGATTCTTGCACACACTGTGCAGTACCAGTGGTCCCAGGCAGCAGGACATGCTTTATTCCTTGTTTCTCAGACTGTGTCACTTCAGCATATGTTGCTGAGTTGTTCCTCATTGTATGAAATGCAGCTTGACCAATTCCCTTCAGAACACAATTTGAATCAGCAGAGTGATTTCAGAGCTGAGTGCCTACTCTGTAGTTGACAATCTATGTGGATTTTAACTGATGAGTTTTCCAACATAGGGGAAAAGATGTCACAGTCAAATATAAGTAAAATCTTCAGCTCACTGAAGTGGCATAATAGTCGTTCCTTTACAAATGGTTGTATTAAGTAAGCATATCATTGAAAATAATGCTCCTCTGAGGGATCCCATATTGAAGGAGAATGTTTTTCTAGGCCAGTGAGTTAGTTTTAGTCACTTTTTTTTCTAAGAAGGATATCAATTTGTCATTTATTTAAACCACTGCTTATAATTTATTGGCAAATCTTCATCACAACTTTATTTCATCTGTCTTACACACATACAAGCACACACACAGAAAGGGAGCATATGTTGGTCTCTTTTTTCCCATTGTCTAATCTTCCAGTTAAATCAATCTTACCTATTCTGTAACCATTCATTTCATGGCAAATAGTCTTCTAGATTAAACGTTTGAAATTTTGCCCACAGGTAACAGATTCTGGAAGGACTTCACAAATCCTGAATTTTAAATCTCTTCTCAGGCTACAAAGATATAGAAATAAATTTAAGCTCCAGAAAATTCATAGCCTCTGATAGAATCCTAAAAGTCTCAGATGTGTTCCCAAGAATACTATAGGGTTGAGCAAACTTGAGTTTGAAGTACTTACAGAGGACAAAGGTCCTGCTGAATGATTCTTATCTTTCAACATTACCTGTTTCAGGAGGAAACTTCTATAACCTTATAAACCCCAAGTCCTCCCTATATGAGCAGAGGAGATCTCTGGAGAGACAACCATCACAATCATCAAGATAATTAATTAGTTTTCTTATAACTGCACTGTTCCCAAGAGAATTTAAGGTGGTAACAATCTCAGATATGATATTACTTTCTTCTTGGGAAACTTTTTTTTTCTGAACAGTAGGAATGAATTTCTTACAAGAGTTCCCCAATCAAGGACAGTATTTTCTTAAAACTTAGAGAAATAGTTAAAGACCACTAACTAGTACTACTACTACTACTACTAGTACTCTATCAATAGAATTTTTCCTTACGTGGTTCTTAGAGTAGTGTTTCAAATCTGACTCTATATCATAATTTCAGGACTTACAAAAAATACTCCTGGTTCTCATTGAAAAGCAATCCAAGTGACAGAGCCCACTGAGCAAGGAGTAAGCACCATGACTTTAGAGGGTTTTGCATTGTTAAGCAGTTGTATCACAAGGAAATAGTGACCAGCATAGTAATAGAAACTACTTTATTCTGCATTTGTTCAAAGTCCTACTTGGACATGGTTGTGAAAGAACAGAGGGTCTGGGGTAGATTGTGTTTCACTTTGAAAAGATGTAAAAACTGTGATCACAGACATCATCTTAAAACAGGAACCTTGTTTGACAACAGGACATCACAGAAAGTAACGAAGGTTGGATTTTAAAAAGCACAGATGGTAATTCTTAGTGCCTTTTAGGTGATGGTATTAATTAATATAGTCTCGGAAATGTACATGTAAGCACGTGGGGGGTGTGTATTTATATCACTTGAAATTGTTTTATAAATTTTCTTTGGATAGTTAATGCTATGGTAAGTTATATTTAAAAGAATAAGGGGAGAGGTGTTTTGTCAATTTGTAGTGTCTGCATTTGGACTAAGCAAAGGAACATTGATTCGTGTGGACAAGAATGTGTTGATAAAACCCTAAAACAGATACAAACTTGAGGGTAAAGAGTTGAGGTCATCTACGGTCCTCTTTTCTCACCAAGTTTATCTCTGCAAGGTTCACTTTTTTTTTTAATTAGTTATACATGACAGTACAATGCATTTTGACACATTGTACACAAATGGAGCACAACTTCTCATTCCTCTGGCTGTACATGGTGCAGAGTCACACTGGTTGTGTAATCATACATATATATAGGGTAATAATGTCCATCTCATTCCACCGTCCTTCCTGTCTCCACATCCCCAACCCTTTTTTCATTCCCCTCTGCACAATCCAAAGTTACTTCATTCTTCCCTACTTCCCCACCCCCCTATTATGGATCAACATCCACTTATCAGAGAAAACATTCAACCTATGGTTTGGGAGTTTGGTTTATTTCGCTTACCATGATATTCTTCTCCAGCTCCATCCATTTACCTGCAAATGCCATAATTTCATTCTTCTTTAAGGCTGAGTAATATTCCATTGTGTATATGTAACACCACATTTTCTTTACCCATTCATCTGTTGAAGGGAATCTAGGTTGGTTCTGTAGTTTAGCTACTGTGAAGTGAGCTTATTTAAACATTGATGTGGTTGCTTCACTGTAGTATGCTGATTTTAAGTACTTTGGGTATAAACCTAGGAGTGGGATAGCTGGGTCAAATGGTGTGGTTCCATTCCAGGTTTTCTGAGGAATCTCCATGCTACTTTCCATAGTGGTTGCATCAAGTTGCAGTCCCACCAGCAATGTATGAGTGTACCTTTCCCCCCACATTCTTGCCAACACTTATCATTGCTTGTATTCTTGATAATTGCCATTTTAACTGGAGTGAGATGCAATCTTGGAGTAGTTACTTTTTTCAATTTTTTAAAGATGTTGGTAGACCTTTATTTTATTCATTCATTTATATGTGGTGCTGAGCATCAAACCCAGTGCTCACACATGCTAGGCAAGTGCTCTCTCTACCACTGAGCCACAACCCAGCCACCTTAGAGTAGTTTTGATTGCATTTCTCTAATTGCTAGAGATGTTGAACATTTTTTCATGTTTATTGATTGATTGTATTTCTTCTTCTATGAAGTGTTCATTCATTTCCTTAGCCCATTTATTGACTGGGTTATTTGTGTTTTTGGTGTTAAGTTTTTTGATTTTTTTATATATCCTGAAAATTAGTGCTCTATCTGAGGTGCATGTGGTAAAGATTTTCTTCCATTCTGTAGGCTCTCTCTTCACCTTATTTGATTGTTTACTTTGCTGAGAAGAAGCTTTTTAGCTTGAATCCATCCCATTTATTGATTCTTGGTTTTACTTCTTGTGCTTTAGGAGTCTTAAATGTTAAGGAAGTCAGATTGTAAGCTGACGTGGTGGCCTAATTTTTCTTCTGCGAGGTGCAGGGTCTCTGTTCTAGTGCCTAAGTCTTTGATCCACTTTGAGTTGATTTTTGTGCAGGGTGAGAGATAGGGGTTTAATTTCATTTTGCTACATATGAATTTCCAGTTTCCCAGCACTTTTTACTCATTGGTAAACAGAGTCACTATTGTGAGAGAAGTGCTTCCTTTTTACCTTAGCCCGTAGCTACAGATTTAACTTCCTAGTCAGGGTGTTATTTAAAACAAACTTCTTCAGTTGGAAGTCTTTCACAATCCCAGTGAGTACTGAAACTATTAATATCAATAAAGAATTTAATTTTAACAAAGATCCACTGATATTAGAGTTCAAAGAAATTGCATTTTACCCCCCTTGAAGTACTTCAGACTGATATCAACAAAGCTTTTCCTTATCATTTTCAAAGACTTGGATTATAAAGTATGATGAAGTGTATCTTCCAACTTTTGGAAATGTGTGTTTAATTTTTCATGTGTCTAATTGCTAATAAACCCACTTAGCTCATTCTCCAGGGCCTCTGTTATACAAACTATTTCCTATTATTTAAACAAATAGTAAGTTGATTTCTTCTTTATGCCCACCCATTCAGTAAAATATGAATGAGGGAGTTATTTAAACAGCTATGAACTTGGATCAAGTTGTGGGTGCTTAGCAGAATTCATAATGGAGGAAATTAGTCTTGTTCAGTGCGTGTTGGTTTAAGCAGTGCAGGCTGCTCCCCTCTGAGTGCTCGTCCTCCATTATTAATGTCAACATGGCTGTTGACATTCTTGTCAGATCCCCTTCAGAGTGCTGAAGTCTTTGTCTCTCCATGTGAGAATACATTCCAGAACCTGCATTTTATGTTCCTAGAGAAGTGCCAGCACTCTTGGAAGTAGTATTCTTCTCACCAGGAGAGCTTAATCTGTCAACTTTTTCTAATTTGGAAAATTGCAGCTGTCTCATGGAACAGAGATTCATTCACCCTCTCACTCACTCATCCATTGTTTTGATGATATCTTCGTAAATTGGTACATTTGCTGCTTTCCTGGCACTGTATCACATGCTAAGAATGTAAAAGATACATAAGACATAGTCCTTGGCTTCAAGGTATACAGTCACATCGGAGAAGCTTGCCACATTTGAGGTCACCTGATTCAGTCAGGAAACAACTGTGGCATCATTGAAAGGGCCTGGTAAAATCAGCTTCAAAAATGTCAATTTGAGGAAATGAAATAGGGATGGTTGAAGAAGTGAACTAACCACTACACACGCAATAGCTTATGTTTTCACCTGACCTAGTTCTTATCCAAAACGTATGCTTACATCACTGAATATTCTTAAACAGGTTTAAAATTATTTTCTATCTCTTCTAAATATAGTTCCTGGGTGGGAATCGCCTATCTTCATTAGGAAAGAGAAAATTATTTTCTATCTCTTCTAAATATAGTTCCTGGGTGGGAATAGCCTATCTTCATTAGGAAAGACTTGCCTCACACACTTTTTTGTTCAGTCAGAGCCTACAAATAAATTCTGATTGTGACACAGAAATCTGACTTGAGGTGTACAGGGAAATTTTAATCACATTTTACCGGAAGGTTTTTAATAACAATAATTTAAAAACTGAAGCCAAACTATTGCAAGTGAGTTACAACAATTAGAACAGAGCTCAGAGTATTTTTGACAAGGCATCCTGAGTGATTTCTGAAAACTGAACTGCTTTTTGGAAGAAGTTCCTGTTCCCCACATAGCATCGACATAGGTAGATGATATATATCCATGTCATATAAAAAACTGAAATTGCATGTCCCAGCAATCATCCTCAGGACAGACTTTTCTGTGTTGGGGTCAAATAGGAGACTGGTGAACAAATTTATCTTCCTTTCATTTTAATTCACTTTTATTCTTTTGTTTCATTAAGACAGACATATATACATAGTGTCTAAAAGTTATAAAAGGAGCTTTTCACTGAAAATAAAGTAAAATGTACTTTTAATCTGGGAAACAATTTTTAGTAGTATTAAGCTGTAAAGAGAATTAGTCATAGGAGAAAAAATTTTATGTCTTCTCAATTCTTTTTAAAATTTTATGCAGAACCATAATTATTGGAGAAAGCATGCAGTCAGAATTAATCTGATCAGCTTCCTCATAATATATAAATTTTTATTAGTATTAAAAATAATAAATTCAGCAGACCCAAAGTAAATGGATATGCAGTGCTGTTTTTTTATTATTATTTCCCAAGCCTGAGGTAACTAAACTTTCATGCATGATGTTGTAAAAATTAAATGATGCACAGTAATTTGAAATATGAGTTTTCCTTGTACAAGTTGGCATTTTTAGCTCTATATTTTGTTTATAAGTCTATCTGTCTTCTGGTAGTTATTGCTTTAGACTTGATCAAACTTCTATTAGGATTTAATAGTGATATGGTGTTTTGAGTTTCTCAAAATGGAAATCTGAGGTATGTTTAGTTCTGTTTGATTTAACACTTTCTTTCCATTGGCTATCTAGAGGCTACTAAACCCTATTCTGGTTCTTCTAACTTAAAATACATGGTATTACATATGATCACCCAATCTGTATTTCACTGAATTTAAACATGATCAGATATACCTGAAGAGTGCTAGAAGATTGGCCTTCCATGAGCCCATTTGCCTGATAAATTGAGACATCTCTTAGACATAATCCATCCTATGGGAATAGAGAGTTGAAATAGAGAAGCTTGATGTAAGTTCAAACCTTTAAAGTAGAAGGAACCAAACATGAATGTTACATGGTTCATTCTGCCACCCTCAGCATATGCTTGATTCCTAGGAGAGTGTGCGGTTGATAAAGTCCAACTGCACCTTTCCCAAAATTTTACAGAAATTTTGGAAAGACTAAAGCATTCTGTTTTGTAGCCTGTATGGTACCAGAAGAATGGGGGAACGTAGAGCAGAATTAGTAGTGCAGCAGGAGGCTGGATCTCCTAGTACCTGCCCTGGAGAAGAAGCAGGACAGGAAACCTCTTTGGCAGTGTTAGCTGGAGGCAAAACCAGCACTGGAGGGAAAAGGTGCCACAAAGGTCAATGGTAACTCACTGGCTATCTGCCATTTTCCAGCAGGTTCACAGGCATTGTCTTCTGTAGTAGGCTTCTATGGTGAGTCATAAGGAAAAAAACACAGACAAGGCACATGCTACTTGGTAAAAGAGAGGACTGGATGTCTGAGTGATTGTGAGGCCCATTTGTAATTTCCCAGAAACTGTGTTTGGAGGGGGCATTTTTTTTTTAAATAAAAATTCTTAAAAATCCTTAAGTTACTTTTCCTCTGGAGGGTGTGCTGGGGAAGAGAGAATACTCTGATATAATAAGGAAAGAATGACAAAAAACACGATTACATGAAAAACCGATAAATGGGAAGGAACCAACAATGTTAATTCAAATACATGACATATAGGAACACAACGCAGTTAACTTAAACTCATTCATACATTTCCATTCATTTTATTGTCTTCTGAATGAGCTTGTGGTGTCAACAGCATCTCTGGAAAAAATGACAGAATTCACAGAAGAAAGGAGATCACAGTAAATCTCAGTAGGTATGCAATTGAGGTCATCCAAACTATTTTTTTCTGCATATTTTAAACTAAGTGTTTTTTTCCCAGTTTATTTCCATTTCTGACTCTCTTCTGGACATCACATTTTCAGCTCTATTCTGGACATCTGCACCTGAATATCCTTTAGAAACCTCACACTTAACAAATCAAAACTCATTGTTGCCCTAGTGTTCTCCCCCAAATTGCTCTGTCCCCTGCTTTTTTGTTGTTATTAGTGATGCCACCAGCCATCCTGTCTCTCAAGTAAGGAAAAGTTTTACCTTGTGCTTCTCCTGATGCTGTGGTTCCCATACCCAGTATGTTGACAGCAGTGCTGTTATTTTCTCAAATTTCACTCCTGCCTTCTTACCAAGAGACTGTAGAGCCTTATCATGTCTTTCCTAGGTTTTTGCAACAGTTTCTTAGTACAAGACTTTCTTGTTCCTTACTCCAATAGAACAGAATATTCCTTGCTGTGAACGTAGAGTAGAACATTCTAGGTGTCAGACTTTTTCTTCTATTTTTAGAATTTAGCCCTTGTTCCATCATTATAAATGCTCAGAAAAATGCCTGATTACTTGTGAGTAGCTAAGTAACTGGTTTGTGCATTGGGTAATGGTTAGCTGTACTACATCAGCTCAAAAATTGTGTTAGTCTTCATTAATTCACAATCCCTTGGGTCATCTGATTTCCAGCAGTCAGTGATAGCTGCCTTTTAACCTTAGCTCTATAAGTTTATTTACCATAAACAGATGAGGAATGTGTCCAATTAGAACTAAGCAGAAGAGAGAGAGAAAGACAGAGAATCAAGTAAAAATAAATGTTTTAAAAATCAAGAAGAGCTGGGAATTTGCATTTTAGTACCAATAGGTTCAGGGAAAGAGAAGCAGCAACTGCATCCAGTTCCTGGGAGCTTGTTCTTAACGTGCCCTGCCGAACCTGCACTTGGAGGTAGTCCAACCCTGTCTACTTGTGCTAAATTGTAGCTCTAATATATCTGTGGGTTTTGTAATAACATAAATAATTATAATGCATTGGTTTTTATATAGCACCTTTCTCTAAGGAGCACAAAGTGCTGTGCAGACATTATCTCATTAAATCCACAGCACTCTGGGGACATAAAGGAAGGCAGGTGATATTATATCACCTTTGAACCCTGAACTGAAAAGGAATTGCTCCAACTGAAAGTAAATAAAAGCAAGATTGAATACGCGCAAGATTTATAGTGGGATATAAGGTTAGAGTTTAAAGAAAGATATTGACTGTTAGAATTAAAGAGAGATTTAAAGTGAAAAAAAGAAATTACTCTGAAAATGGAAAAATGTCTAGAGTATGCATAAATATCTAGAATGTACATATTAATATGTGGGTACACAAAATTAAAATAATATTCAAGTACTTCAGAAATTCATAAAACATGATCATTATAAAACCAACTATAATTTTACTATAATGACAAAACAAATTTGATACATTACCTTAACATCTTTTGTTAGTTTTTGTTTTGTTTTCACTCTGCATCTGCAAATAGCCACTTAAAATTATAGCATATATTTAATTTTGTATTATGTATTTTCACTTAACAATATGTAGTAAAGCTTGCATAATTTTAATTCTGAGTAGCTGTATAATTTTCCATGGAATGACATACTATATTGTTTCACTTTTATCTGTTATAAAGTTCTTTCCACTTCTTCACCTAATAAATAACAATAGATTGAAAGTCATTTCCTCAGTAGAGAAGTTTTCGAGAAGAATAATTAGCAGAGTAATATGGATGTATAAGTTTACTAAAAGATGACTGCACAAACATGCTCCCAGATTAGCATGTTATACAGAAAAGGAAATAATAAGAAAATATCTAAAGACTATGTTTACAAATTAGCAAAGCAGCTAATTCAAAAGTGAAAATGTTAGTCATTTTTTGTCTCTGCATAAAAAGTCATTTGATTTTATTTTCCATCACATCTTCATTTATTTCAATTACTTTAATAGTATGGAGCCAGATAACAGAGAAGGTTAAATCACATAGAAGTTCGTACATAATGTAAAAAAATAGATTTACTTAGATGAGGTAATTTTTCTTCCATCCTGATTTTAATTATGTGGCTAAATGTTTATGAAAACAATTAGGAATGTGTGTGTGCATGTGTGTGTGTATACCTGAAACCCCATTTCAAGAAGGTAAATAACTTTGCAAAAGTTTCTCTCTAATTATAGAGGCACTGGGGAAAATGATATGCATATAACTAACTATTGTCAATGAAGGTTTGTTCCATAGTTATCTGATTTATGCCATAGTCATTTACCAAAGTAATTACCTCAAGGATGAAAAATATTGACTTTGGTTAAGATAAACATTAAAAAAAATTGATGATGTGATGTAAATACTGACCAAGGAAACTGCCAGGCCAGTGTTACTCCAGTGGCAATCAATCTGAATGACAAGAATATGAAGTCAATACAAGCTTAAATATGAGTAAGGAATATAGACGGAACCATGGGCTCACAGTTTTGAAGTTTCAATCACTTTTCTTGATGGTATTCTGTTGATCAAAATTTGCATGCCCATTTTTATCTGTTTTATGGTTGGATGCAAATGTGCAGACTGATGCAGGATAATCTGGGACACCAGAACCTTTAAATAACACAAATTATAAAAAAGATGATCCATTTATATAGCAATGTGCATGCCTAAAGCATGGAGTTGATCTATATGATCTTGGCAGCCTGTGGTCACCATGGAAATGGAAGATAGACAATGGCTGGTTAATTCATTCATTCTCTTGCAGCTTGATTAAGGTATGCTTTCTCCAGTAGGTTCATAGTCTCTACTATGATACTTCCCTATAATCCTATAATAATGACATATGAACAAATTATAGTAATAGGTACTGTTTAATTTGTTTGCTTCTTCTATTGCAGGATGAGCTTTCATGAAGGCAGAAATTTTGATTTCTATCTTTGGTGTTCCAGGACCTGGCATGGTTTCTGGCACATAATAAGTACTTAGTAAATATTGGTAAATGATCAAACAATTTTATATTTTTTAATCTCCCTAATATGTATTTAGCATGTGTAAAGGACTGAAAGAAATTCAAAGAACTATACCATCAGGGAATATATATATAGCATATATAGTTGTTGCTCTGTATCCTTGGATTCCACATATGTGGATTTAACCCACTTATTGATGGAAAATATTCAGGAGAAAAATTTCACCACACTGAACATGTACAGACTTCTTTCCTTATCATCCCCTAAACAATGTAGCATGACAACTATTTATTTATCATTTACATTGTATTTGGTATTGTAAGTAATCTAAAAGATAATTTGAAGTTTATGGGAGGATGCACATGGATTTTAAGGAAATTCACTTTCATTTTATATAAAGGATTTGAGCATCCATGGATTTTAATATCCATAAGTATCCTGGATATTGGTAGATACATATATATGAAAAGTTACAGTGGCTAGGGAAGCTGAGGCAGGAGGATCTCAAGTTGAAAACCAGCCTCAGCAAAAGTAAGATGCTAAGCAATTCAGTGAGACCCTGTCTCTAAATAAAATACAAAAAATAGAGCTGGGAATGTGGCTCCATGTTTGAGAGCCCCTGAGTTCAATCACCAGCTAGCCCCCTCCCCTTCCTCCAAAATAATTAATACTACACAATAGTCTACCATGAACTTTCAACAAAAGGTTCTTTGGTGCTCTTACTGAGTAAAATAGCAAGGAAGACTTACAAAAGACAAAAATTGTGACATTGTGATACGTAAGTTAGTGATTGATAGGCATGATCCTACAAGTTTACTCAGAAATGGTAAAGTCTATTTCCGTTATTATTTGATTAATGTTCAACTTCCTACTAGACTGTGAACTCCAAGAAACCAGAATATACATGGGTTTTTGGGCATCAACTTCCCCAAAATTAGAGAATCTAATTCCTAGAATCTAAGAGTTCATGGCATAGAGTAGATAACTGAGCACTTGCTTTGCTCAGTGTTCTCTACTTTATATACATCTGGGTCATTTTTGGCCTCTGTTCTCAGATCAGATGCCATCACTACTTAAATACCTCCCCAAATGCCCTCCTTGTTATTTTCTTTATCAATTCCTAGTTTATCTCCTTTGTAATTCATTTCATTTATTTGACTCTTCACCAGTTCTTTTATCTGTTGCTCCCACTAGATTTGAGACTTCTCTGTCATGCTCTTTGGGTTCCTGTTGCATCCACAGCACACCTTATAGAACCTGGTGCCATTTGCTGTACAGGTTCTATCCTCATAGAGATCTTTCCAACCTTAGCTAAAGTAGCTTATGCCAGACTGCTATCCTGTTTTTTGTTTTTTGTTTTTTTTTCTCTATAGGGCAAATCATTTCCTGAAATTATTCTGTTTATGTGTTTAACATACATTCAAACTGTAAGCCACATGAAGGCAGAACCTAGAAATCACATCAGACTGATTCATTGCTATTTGTCAATGCTTAGAGGAGAGACTGACACAATTATTGATTGTACAGACATTTAGCAAATATAAGACAGTGACATAAATTAGAGCCAGGATAAGCTAAGTAGCTCACTTCATCAGTGGAATATATAAAACATTCATACAGGACTAGGCATGCCTAGGTTGGCTCCTACTCTTCTACTTATTAGCAAAATTACAGTGGGCAAATCGGTTACCTTCTCTGAACATCAGTGTCCACAATTGCAAAATGGGATGCTATAGAGCTGTTTTATAGAATAGCCAGGGAAATATATGTGAAGAACTATCCTGGTGCAGAAACTGTTTCTTATAGGAACTCCTTGCAAGGCAGCTGTTGTTAAAATAGTACACCAGTTAAATGGCCCAGCTGGAGGAGTGACGAGCAGAACACTTAATAATATTTGTTTGTTTCCTTTCATTTAAATAAGCTTAGAAGTCATCTTTTTATTTTAGATCAGAGCATGAATAACCTATTGATCAGGCTCTTTAATTGTTGGCGAGACCATGCTAAATCATGGACCATTAATGATTTGAGAAAAGAAAACCAGAAAAAATTGTTACTTATGATGATAACGTTTGGTCTTTTGCATGGTATGCAGTTGAGGCTAGGAAATCTTTCACATATTCTGAGCTAATTTGCATATCTTGCAGGTGCTCCCATTAAAACAACTAATCATTCTGCCTATGTATTGTTCCCAAAGACAAGATGTGAGGAAGTCCTGATTTCTGGCTAAGGCTAATTGAAAGGCAGATGATACTCGATTAGTTAAGGGATTTGATTCATGTTTGTAGTTGTTGAAGTGGATTTATCATTAAAGATAAATAGAGTATTGAAAGTCTAGGATTCTCTAAGTTGGAAATTAATGGTAGGGACCAGTTGGCAAATCATAGGGAACATGGAAATTTTTTCAGATAACTAATTTCTAAATATAGTCTGTCACTTGAACACTCTCATAATAATGTTGATTTGCCAACTTCTCTTCTAGTGAGAGGCAATGAATCAAGTGCACCTGGGTTTATATAGAAAAAAATAACATATTAATTGATTTATGTATATAACATTGCAGATATCCATAAAGCAAAGCCTATGGCAACTGGCAAATGTGATAATTTCACATTTACCAATGGCTCACCAAGTACAATCCAATGCTTGAAGGCAAAATTTTATGTTTTATGTTTAGTTTTCATTATTGCTTCCATATAGCTTTTCTGTGCATTGAAAGTCAATTTTCAGAACCATAGGCATACCATTTTTTATGAGCAAAAATTTTATGAGATATTATCCTGAGGTAGCATGAAATTATTTTCTCATCATTTTTACCTCCTTCCCAAAGTTCACTGTTACGTTGTTTCCACATATGCTAAGAATAGTGGTTGTAATATTTCTAAGTGTGACATATTTCATTAGATTTCTGATATACTGCAGAGATATGATATGCAGCTTTGACCTCATAGTAACATTACAGTTGTACTTTTTAATATTTGTCACACTGATAATTCTGTTTAAAATCAAATTTAAGAAAGAACATTGAATAAGAGGATTAGTAATTTTATATTTATGAACATTATGTCATTTCCCAACCATAATTATGAGAAAAAGAACTAATCTTTGAAATGTGAGGATCCTTATAATACAAAAATTAAACACAGAAAAGGAAGACTTCAAATAAAAGTTTGTTAGATTTCTATAAAATGTGGATATAATTACACTTATAGATCTTTTAATGTATTTTTGCTCTGCCACATACAAAACTTTTACCACTTAATGATATGTGCAGTCACAGTATGTTAGAAGCACAAATATTACCATTATGTAAGTTCCAAAGAAACTTAAAAGTTGTATCTTTTTTAGCAAGTTACAAGGTTTGATAACTATCACTGATGGACCCTAAATCATCCCCAAATCTATTCTCTTCTCTGCCATCAGAGTGGCTGAGTATGATGAAAAATATCCTCAGGTGAGAAAACCAGAGTAAATACTTTTGGAGGATAATACTCATTACTTGAAATATTCTAAGTTTAGAGCTTAATTTATGCATTGGCCCTAAAAATTCTAAGATGACTATAAACCATCTAGAGTTAAGTGTGCACCTGAGCCTGGATATTTTGCAGACTTTGTTAATGTCTTGCATGATAAAAGTAGACCCACTGACACTCCTTCATTTTGTAATGGAAGATAGACAGGATATCTTCCTAATGTGCTCCAAGAAGCAAAATATTCCAGAGAAAACATTATTTCAAGGTGAGTTGCAACATACCACTTTCATTACAGATACAATTTATTATCAACCAGAAATACATATTAGCATGACAGGTGGCTTTTAGGTGGGTAGATAATTGCAACATTAAACTCTATAGAAGAAAATGTCACGAGAAATTTTGATATGGCGAGGAAAAACGTCTTTGCAATTAGACTGCCCTTGGATCAAATCCTTTTTGTCCAGCATTGGGTAGACTATTTGACTGCTCTCTGAGCCTCAGTTTACTCCCATATAAAAAGAGAAAAAATTCTGTCATACATATTTGCATGTGGCTTACAGTAGATTAAGTATTTCAAATGACTAGTGCAGAGCAAATTTGTAATGAATATTTGTTTGCTTAGTCTGAAATGAATATGAAAATATATCCAATCTCATAAATAGAACTTTTATGAAGATTTCTCAGTAACATAGATGGGGATAAAATGGAATATAGTTCATGGGTTACTGATTTAATTTCATCTGGTCTCTTTCGTATTAGTAATCAGTTGTGTTACATGGGGGGGTTAGATTCCTATAATCATCATTGTATAAGATCATAAAAGTAAGAACTTAATGTATTTTTCCACTTATTAATATCATTTTATATTCTTTGAGAATATGCTTTGCATCCACTAAGCATTTAATAACTGTTGAGTTAGTTCATTAATAATGTGATATGTGATGGCATTCTATGGGGAACTTAAATATGTCATTGGGAACTTCTTTGAGAAATGTAGACCTCACACTGACTCCAGAAGGGCTTTATGAAATCTACAGGCCAAGCCCACTGTGCCATATCAGACTTTCCTGAATGGATTGTGTCAGTAGGAAGATAAGCAGTTGCTGACTTGCACAGAAGATTCTTTACCCCAGCATGTAGTTTTGTTTCCAAAAGGACTCAGGGTGATGGAATATCCCTCCCATAGGTGTTGAACAAGGAAAGCAATGTATGTTAGACTTTTGTTGGCCATTGACCTCTGAACTAACAATAGTTTCAGGAAATTTTTCAATTCACTGAGGATGTAATTCTGAAACAACAAAACGTATTTTATTCTTTCCATCCCTCTAACCTGCCCCAATATATCTTGTTTTCCTGGTCTTTGGTTTCTTACTTGAGGGTGGATGATTTTTCTCTAGAGCTCAAAGGATACACACTCTTGACCTAAAATTCACTGAAGACAGGCAAGGAAAGTCTGACAGTTTAAATTCATTGCTCTAAAGGTTTTACTTTCCGTTACATGTTATCATTAAGTGGTCCAAGGGGTCAGAAGCAGGGGCTCTGAGATTGTTCCAGAGCCTGAAGTCTTTACTAAGGAAGATGAAAACAGAAGGAAACCACACTGGGTACAGAGCAGTGAGGACCCAGCCTGCTGTATTCAAGAAATAGGGAATTCAGTCTACTTCTGCTTTTTCAGAAAAATTGCCATTTTGAGTCTATAGATAGTGATGGTCAGAATGTTTAACTTCTGGCCAAAGCAGTAGTGACCAGTGGTCAGTACTGAATAGACACTGCCCAGTAGAAATGGACCACACCTGTAAACAACTGGTATGTGCATATTATGCAATCCAGTTTTTAACACTGGTCATTGCAAAACTACTGAAAATATGAAAAGGAAATCAGAGGTCTCAGACTCCCCTAGTCTACAAAAATTCACCTATTTTCTACTAAGGAAATCGTCTGAAACTAACTTAATCATGGTCTCTCCTCAATGACTTCCTTTTTAACCTATTCCAACTTACAGCAAAGCTCCTAAAAGTTCTATATGTATTGGCACTACTATTTAATTTTTTTATTTCAGTATACATTATTTTATTTAAATTAATACTTATACATAAAAACATGAAAATTGTACATAGTAATGTGTAGGGAACATTCCTCAAGCTTATCTGACAGCAGTCACTGACACCATGGTCTAAGTAAGCCAAACAGTCTGAACAGAGAAACTGAGGTCATGGTAAAGACTCGCCATGGAGTGAAGGTCTTTGTAGCTGTTGAGGCTGAGTTTGAGCTAAGGGGAGACCTCGTTCTGACATGTGCTGCCTTGCCTCATGCTGTGTGCAGGAGCTTGCCATTCCCCCAGTCCTTTGTCTCAGACCTGTTGCTGGGCAGAATTGCTTAGGCATGCTTGGTTTGTTTACCCTACCTGGACCCTCAACGTATAGTTTACCTATAGGTTGACTCTGTTATACTTTAACAAGCATGTTAATTGTGTCTATATATGTCCTGTGCAACCCTAAATAAAATTAGATCTATGCCTTCAGAGCTTGATCTCCGATGCCTGGGTAAGCGCGCAGGGTAAGGTTAGGTAGGGTAGGCATTGTTCGTCCTCACCCTCAGCAAACCCGTCTCTGAACATCTACAGTAATGTGGTGCCATGTAATAGTTCAATGCATGTATACACTGTGTGATCACAATGTTTTTAACAAAAACATTCAAAACATTTTTTCTAGCTTTCTGAGATACACAGCAGTTGTACAGACCTACAGACATTAGTATCTATAGTCATCCTGTGGTCCAAGAACACACCAGAACTTCTTATTCCTAACTGTAGCTTAGTACCAACTGATCATATTTTGCCCTTCCTCTTTCCCTCTCCTTCCCAACCTCTGGTAACTACTATTCAACTCTCAACTTGTATGAGATCAATGCTTTTAGATCCACATATAAGTGAGATCATGTGGTGCTTGTCTTTCTATGCCAGGCTCATTTCACTTATCTCCAGTTCCATCCAAGGTGTCACAAATGACAGGATTTCATTCTTTTTGTGGCTGAATAGTATTCCATTGTGTTTATGCAGCACAGTCTCTTTATCTGTTCACAAGCTGAGAACACTTATGTTGTTTCCATTTCTTGACTGTTGCAACTAGTGCTGCAATAAACATGAGAGTACCGTATCTGTTTGACATACTGATTGTATTTACTTTGAATATATACCCAGGAGAGGGTCACTGGATCATATGGTGGTTCTATTTATAGTTTCATTAGGAACCTCCAGATTATTTTCCATTGTATTGTCCCCAGTAGTGTGCAAGGGGTTCTTTTTCTTTATATCCTCACCAGCACTTGTTATCTTCTCTTTTTCATAATTGGCCCGTTCTTACTAGAATAAGATGATATTTCATTTTGGTTTTAACCTGTATTTCTCTGAAAATCTGTGACGTTGAACATTTAGTTTTTAATATACCTGTTGGCCATTTGTGCACCATCTTATTGAGTTACTTGCTTTTTTGCTATGGAGTTTTGGGAGTTCCTTATAAATTCTGAATATTAACCCCTCATCAGATGAAGTTTGCAAATACTTTGACCCAATCTTACATTGTCTGTTCACTACAGTGATTATTTACTTTGCTATGCAGAAGCTATTTAGTTTGATATAATTCCACTTGTCTATGTTAATTTTTGTTTTCTGTGTTTTAGGATCTCATCCAAAGGGGGGGGAATCCTTGCCCATTCCAATTTCCTGAAACACTTCTCCCAGGTTTTCTTCTAGTAGTTTCGTTGTTTTGGGTCTTATGTCAGTCTTTAATCCATTTTAACTGAATTTTCATAACTGGTGAGAGATAGGGCTCTGATTTCATCTTCTGAGGGTGTATACTTAATTTTCCCAGCACCATCTATTAAAAAGACTGTCCTTTCTCCAGTCGACTATACTTCTGATTTCATTTTCTTTTCAACGAACTCCTATCATATTTTTGTCCTTCACTTTTACTTTCTCTGGAGCACAGAGGTCTTGTTAAGACCAATGACACTCATACTGCCAAATCTACTAATTAATATTCAGTCCTATTTTTCCTCAAACCTTCAGCTACAATTGAAAGTTAATCATTCCTTCCTGCTTGAAACATTTTTTTTTTTTTTTTTTAAATCCTGGCTTCTAGGACATGACTATTCTTTTCAGGTTACTTTATTGTTTTCTCTTCCAGATTCTAAATGCTGAAGTGACTCAGTGCAAGGTCCCTGCATCTCTACTTTTGGTTTTCTATATTCCCTTTCTAAGTGATTTTATCCAGTTCTGTGACCTTAAATCAATAGATATACTTGTTGCTTCACATCAGTATCACCAGGCTCAGCCTCTTCCTTGACTTCCCAACTACCTACATAATACTTCAACTTGGATGTTGGATTAGCCTTTTCTGCTGATATCACAGAATACCACAGACTTAGTAATTTATAAGCAATGGAAGTTTATTTGACTCATTGTTTTAGTCAGCTTTTTCACTTCTGTGACTAAAAGACCTGACAAACAGTTTTAGAAAAGGAAAAGTTTATTTAAAGACTCACAGTTTCAGAGGTCTCATGCCAGAGACAGCTGACTACATTCCTTAGAGCTTGAGGTAAGGCAAAACACCATGGCAGAAGAGAGTGGTGGAGCAAAGCAACTCACATGATGATCAGGAAGCAGAGAAAGACTCGACTCAGCAAATACAACATATATACCCCAAGGGCACACCCCCCAGTGACCCACCTTCTCCAGCCACATGCTACCTGCCTTCAGTTACCACTCAGTTAATCCAGTCAGGCGACTAATTCACTGATTGGGTTAAGGTTCCCATTGCTCAATCATTTCTCCTCTAAACCTTTTTGCATTGTCTCACACATGAGCTTTTGGGGGACACCTCACATCCAAACCATAACACTCATGGTCCTAGAAAGTTCAAAAACATGGTACCAGCCTCTGGGATGTGTCTTTGTGCTACATCATAACATGACAGAAGGGCAATTAAGTGCATAACAATGACATTACTCCATTAATCACTTTTTATAGGCCCCATATCTTCATACTGTTACAATGACAATTAAATTTCAGCATGAGGTTTAGAGGAGCGATTCAAACCATCTTAGATACCTATTAAGTTTTCCATATCAGAATATTCTGAATAGCTATCTAAATTTCTTACCCACTTCCCCATTTTCTGAAAGCGAATTGATCCTCCATCCTCCTCCTTGCCATAAACGCCATTGCAATTTACCAGTTGTAATAACTCCAAAATGCATCTTGACCTGACCATCTGGTTGTCCTTGTTTTATCAACATCATTTCACACCTGAACTACCGCAGCAGTCTCCTGGGTGGACTGTATTCCTCCTACCACTCTCCACATCACCCACATTCCCATAACCATTCTGACCTTCCTGCTTCTTGAGCACAGAAAGGTCCCATCCCTTCTGTTTTAGTCAGCTTTTTCAATGCTGTGACTAAAAGATCTGACCAGAACAATTTTAAAGGAGGAAAAGTTTATTTGAGGGATCATAGTTTCAGAGGTCTTAGTCCACAGAGGGCTGGCTCCATTTCTCAGGGCTCGAGTTGAGGCAGAACATCATGACGGGGGAGTGTGGCAGAAGGAAGCAGCTCACAGCATGGTGATCAGGAAGCAGAGAGAAACTCACTCTCCAGATATAAACGATATATATACTCCATGGCCATGCCCCAATTCCCACCTCCTCCAGCCACACCCTACCTCTTCAATCAATCCCCTCAGGGATTCATTCACTGATTAGGGTAAGACTCACAACCCAGTCATTTTTCCTCTGAATCTTCCTGCGTTGTCTCACAATGATCTTTGGGGAACACCTCACATTCAAACCATAATGCCTTTATACTTCAGGGCCTTTGTGCTGGCGGATATTATCCTCCACCACAGCTTTACAGGGCTTTCTCTTCATATGAACCAGTACTCTTTAGAAAGATCACCCTTAGATACATTTACATTTGACCATTTAAAATAGCACCCATGACAGCTCACTGCTTGCCATCCCTCTCCTGCCTCACTTCAGAACATTTATCACTATTTGACATCATGTTATATTCTCATTTGCTGACAGACTGGTCTGTGTCCCCAACTAGAATATATGATCCATTAGAAAATCCTGAAAAAATAATAGAAATTAAACCTCTATAAGAAACTTTAAAGGCCGTTTATTTCTACCACCCATCTGACATTTAGATCAACTTCATACTCTCTCCATTGTTTGTGAGATGGGCATTTATATATTGAATCACATTTTTCCACTGATATCCATTATCATTATTTTTTCATGGAGAAAAATGACCTCAATATTACATAAAGAATTTATGAAGGACAATAATATCTACTCTTTTGACAGTATGCAATTAATTTTCCTAAATAGCCCATAGAAGAAATTAGTCATTCAGACAATTGAATGTGACCATTGTAGAGCCAGAACAGACACTAGTAGAGCAGTGGCACTTTGTACCAAATGTGCAAATACAACAAAGCACAGAATAAGAAGGAGATGTGTGCTATCATGCTGCAGCCGGTGTCTGAAAAAGAACACAAAAATGTGTTGATAACTTTCTTTAACTAGATTTCTTTAACTAGACTTATAAGAGGAATTCTTTTTTGAGTAAAATACATGTTAATTTATTATATATTTAACATTTTTTCTTCTTAAAAAGTGCTCAGAGATCAAATTGGAGACTATCTAAAATGACCCAGTACTGAGCATTCTTTAGACTTTGCACTAACTTTAGTGATCAGTAACTCTTAATAGCCAAAGGCTTGCTCCCTCCTGCTTTTATGGGAGTCTTTAAGATGTTGAGCACTCTTGCCTTCTGTACTGGTGAACTGTAGTGCCCTAGTAAGGGGTATTGATTTTACATTATTCCTGGATGCCACATGATGCATTTCCATTAGTTGTAAACACTTATAAGACTGACTTTTATTTTGTCCTTCATCACATCAGTCTGCCAAGGCAGGACATCTGAACATGAGGCTCAGTGCATTTCATCAGACACGTTTCCATCTTGGTGTTTAAAGGAATGATGCTTTCAGGTGTCTAGATGTAATGAAACTTCTTTTTAAAAACTCACTGCTACCTTGGCATAGCCTTTAGGCTAGTTCTCTAAAAAGTAATAGACTGTACTTAGTTTCAGATCTGCTCTGGGGTTGACTTATTTGTTTTTTTACATAGGCACTAAATTAACACTTATATCTCACTGGTAAATGTTGTCTTCAAAATTAGCCAGGAAAATTCATCTTGGCTCTTGTGAGTAAAAAACAATATTGATGAAGAAAATATATGACACTGAAAAATAAACACTTAATATAAATTGCATTTTAGGTCACAATAATACTGAGATCTTTTCAGGATACACAGAAATACATGAATGAGTAGAGTTCTTTAAAACATTTTGAGTAAGGGTTTACAGTTCAGCTTCAATTTGTTTTAGTGATAAATGAGGTCTGCCATCTTTACTACTAGTTGACAAAAGTCTACTTCAACCAGAAAGTCAAGACTTTCCCCCCAAAGGTTATACATTTTTTATATAACCTCTGGACCTTCTAAAAGAAAACTACAAAAGGCTATAGAATGGATTTGCTTATCAGGGGAAAAACAATAGTGAATATTAAGAGAAAATCAAAATATAATGTATGAGAAAAGGGTCGATGTCAAAGGTCTTCAAGAAATGTCCTCGTGTGGCCTCTCTTGAACACCTTCACATCTACCAGGTGAATCTTGCATCCCACCCTGACTTAACACTGCTCCTCCTGTCATCCCTGTGGGAAGCCATCCCTCCATCCTTTCCAAATCACATACTCCTTTATATTCTTATCCCTGTTCTACAACTTGGTAGCACATAACTCATGAGCTTATTTGCAAATGGCAACTGAAAGGGGGCCCCCCCTTCATCCCCCAACACACATTTTTAAACAACTTCCCAAACATTCAGTGACTCAACTCACAATATTTATGCTTGCCCTTTGCTCTAATGATCCATTCTCTTCTTTCTTTTGTGATCTTTGGCAAATGGTGCAGACTTTTTGTCACTTTCCATACAATTCCAGTATACCTGGTTAATAAAGAAAAAAAAAAAGACAACAAATTTCTTCATAATAATAGATCTTAGGTGATGTGTAATATTTATTTTCAAAAACAAGTTTTTATTGTGTTGTTTCTGTTTAACTAAATTCATCTATGTTTCCATTTACATGAAACCCAAAAGGGATTTAGTATGACTGTCAGAGCACTCCATTCATCAATTAACAAATATTTGAGTTCTTGTTCTATGCTGAGCCCTATTTAAGGTATGGGAAACACAGCAGTAGAAAAAAAAAAAAAAAAACGGGAAAATATTCCTCTAAGCTCCCTGGAGCTTACATTCCAGTGAGGGAGACAGGCAATAAACAAATAAATAACAAAACCTACTGTATGTCAGGACTTCCAAGGATTAATTCACCCAAATAATACTATGGCAACTTTGCCAATTAGAAGAAGCACAGACTTGCTGGAAGAAATCAGGCACTCTAGTCTCTTAATAAGAAACAAAAATATCACCCAAAGCCTAAGTACAATTCTTCAGGCCACCACTGCTCACTGTCATCTAAAATCCTGTTGCTAGGACACTGCTAAGCGTGGAAAAGCTAAGGACACTTTTCAAGCTGGGAAGATCTTTGGCAAAATGTTCTGATATTAAGGGATCTAAATTCAGTTCTAAAGTATGGTGGAATAGAGATTAATAAAGAAGGGAAGAAATATATCTATAAAGTTGACTTTTGAAATAATTTGAAATTTAATAATGTAATGTCTATAAAGAGGAGATATGTAAATTATGTTGAAAAATTCTGATATTTTTAGTAATATTTAATAATCTATTGTCAATTCAATTCTAAAGAGCTATCGACTTTTCATTAAAATCTAATTTCTTTCTTCCTTTTCTCAAAAAACAGGTGGCTAATCTTTAACCCAGAAAATATAACTTCTGTTCTGATACTATGGCTTTAGTTTTGCAGGATAGAGTAATCAGTGTTATTACATTTTCATCATCAAATACTTTCCTAAATAGAATTGAGGTCTCTTCATTTGATTTGGGAAATTGAATGCTAGTCAGGGAATTCAAAACAGTGTTGGTTTCAAGCTCGAGTTCCTCTGAATAGTACCAAGTTCTTTTCCTTGACCCTGAGGCATGGATTGTAATGAGAAAGCACTGGGAAATGATGGATCCAGGATGTCCTGAGACTGGTTTGCTTATGTACTTAACATTGTTCTGAAATTCTGTCCAAATGTGGGCCACAAATAATAGGGATCAGTAGCTGCTTTTTATTGCCATAGGCAGAAGTAAACCATAGTATGTAAGAAATAAGATTGGATATACATCATGACACTGCTCATTTATTTTTATATGGAAATATGCCCATCTGAATGAAAATTAACTATTTCTCATATATGAAGCAGATGCAAAGCTAGTAGTCTGTTCACACTGTGGACATCATCAGGAACTGATGAGAACCAGAATAGCAAAATACCTCGTGACTAAATAATTCTCACACCACTGAACCACAAATCTGATAGACTTCTGCCAGTTATTGCTGGATTTAATAGCAAAGAACAGTAAAAAGACTTTGAATTGCTAAGCACTTCTTGAAGAAAAAAATAAATGAACATTTCATAGTGTGCATTTCCAAGATGGGCCTGTCTACCCTGGGCTTAGTAACTGAACACATCTTGCTTATCATTCTCCTAATAAGTACTTTGTCTTGTATTCAAAATATGTATTCTTACACTTATGCAGAAGGAAAGGAAGCCATGATTCTCATAACATAAACATATTGAACCTGTGTGTGAAATTGGCTATGCACCCATATTTATGATGCCAAGACAATCTCAGGGTCAAACCCCCCGCTTCATGGCAATCTGACAGAATCCAACAGCCCCTGGGCAGTTGTTCTATGGAGAGTTAAAGTGGGTCTTTTTGTTTATATTAGGGTCAGATAAATGGCAACCCTCTGGAGTTGGAGGGAGAAAGTTTAAAACCCTTATGACATTGGTTCTTAGTGAGAGCTGTAGGGGATCATTGGTGCTTCTCATTCAGAATGCAAAGCAGGTAAATATAATTCTAGTTGTGAATTAAAAACAGAAAATAATGTTATTTTTCATGGTTAGAGACAGCTTGGCCTGGAAAAAAGTATGGGTTCTTTGGAACCAGAAAAAATTTGGACTCTGCTGCATGACATCTATTCCACTTTGGACAAATTACTTCTCTGAGGCAAATTTCCATCTGTGGATGGATATACTAATTAGTTTGATTATGGAAGTTAATTCATGATGTATACAGATATCAAAACATCACATTGTTACCTTAAGGACATATAGTTCTTATTTGTACACTATACCTCAATAAAACTGAGGGAAATGTGTCAATAATATCAAGCTTTTAGGATCATTTTAAATATGTGTGTAGATAGATAGATGTGGAATTTAAATTCACACACACACACACACACAATAAGAACAACTTAGGATGATATTAGAACATTGCGAGTGCTCAATAATTTATAACACAAATGTCTATGGGTTTCCTCAACCTCTGGTTACACATGTTGCTGACTCACTCTCCTGTATACATAGAAGTCCTTCTCTGCACCATTTAGACCTCCCACGATTATTTCTGCAGGTCACCACAGTGTGACTCACATTGCACCAGGAAACACTAAAGTCTTCCTCATGAGGTCACTCTTACATACCTCTGAGGGAGGTGCTCCTCCGCAGGGCAGTGACCAGAGTGGGTTTCAGCTCTGGCCCAAAGTCTCAGCCAGAGGCATGGTAGCGGGGAGTGCTGTGCAAGGGATGAGCAAAAAGATGTTAACTTTCTTTCTATCCTTTAGATCTTAAAACCACCAACATGTGACCCTTAGAAAACAGATCAGCTTCCTCTGCTTTACTCTCAGAATAAACCTGACTTTGGAATCATGCTAGGAAATTAACTATGCATATTGGCCATTTCCATGGCTTTCCACTCTGTTTAGGCCTCACCTCATCATCCTAAAAACCCCATGAGGTTGATATTTTCAAGAACAATCTGCAGATGAAGAGACTGAAACCTAGAAAGGCTCAGAATACCATCCTTCTCCTTTTTCTGCCTTCTTTAAATAAAGAACATAGTTTCACTAGCCTCAGACACCCATTTTCCATTAAGATGCACTCTAAATGTTATGAAAAATGGTAGCAATTCTTACCATCCCACCTCAAGTCAAATTAGGACAGAGTTTACACTGATTCAAGAATATTGAATCTGAAGAGATATGTAGAATAGGAATTGAAATGCAACAATTGGAGTAACGGAAGGAAAGATTGGAGGCAGGGAGTTAGGAGATTAAGAGTTTTGATAAAGCAAAATATGATCATTATAAAAAATAAAATATAAGGAGTGGATTTGTGAGACTGTATGAGTAAGACATCATCTTTTTTGCTTTTGCTTAGGCTCTTTTGAAAAAATTTTCTTATATGGCACCTGCTATTTTTCTCAGATCTTAATCCCTAGCCCCTGCCACTGATTCCCTTCCCTGATCTTCTTTTAAAAATCCCAAAAGTAAGGTCATCTTCCACGTAAACACCAAGACTTTTACTTCTCACTTTTCCCTCTACTCCCCACTTCCTTGACTCTTCTTTCTATCTCCAAGTATAGGTGGGAAATAATTGAGAAACCATTTTTTAGTGAATGGAGTTTTGATCACAGTCCACAAGAAATCTCTAGAGATTGCTCTCAAACCAAAACCAATTTCACACCCAGTAGAAAAAGTTCAGTTTCACAGAAGAAAAAACCAAATGGGAGCATCCCAGAAATGCCCTTCTAAAAAGAAGTCAAATCTAAATACAATGGCCCAATTACCACCAAGAAATATTCTTTTCCCTAAGCCAAGAAATAAAAAGAGAATTGCTGTATTGATAATGAGGTGTCATTTATCCAGGGCAACTGAAAGATATTCTAGTTACAAGTCATTTTCTTTTCCAAGCATATGTTTTCATCAGTTATATTTTAACAAAAGCCTAAATTTAATATCATTTTTTTTGCAAGTAGCACAGAGAGAGCAAAGATGGTATTAGTGAGGGAAAAAAGAAAGGCAAATGCTATTGTACAGCTTTAGAAATAGTCCACAGGTACCATTACCAATCCATTTTCTACTAATGTTTTAGATCAAAATATTCCAAATTCACAAAGCCTAGTGCTTTGGGTTTTCTGAACTTTCCAATTGTCTTATTTGCTACTGGTATCTGAAAGAGGAGGGTAGGTGAGACCAGCATGAGATTTACACACACCCTGATAGAGAAGATGATACTACGTTGATTCATTTTTTTTTCCTGTGTACTTATTTTTTTATTATTATTATCAGCTTGAAATGATTCCTGATAGACAATGAAGGCTTTTCTGGTTACTCCACTCACATAGTCTCCTTCCTTCAAGGTTTATTCACTTTTAGCTAGCTTGCTTAGCAGAGAGGGAGGTGGAATGGACATGGAAACTCCTAAATAGTTCAGGCAGTACTATTAACAAACTTCTGTCAACTACACAGGTAGAAGTTTGGATAAATTTAACTATTTTGCATTGAGCTAATAGATTTGCAGTTTCAAATTAGTATTTTGTTCATGAGTTTCATATTCATGTTGGTTAAAAATAGTAATTAAATATAGCACTGATGATTTCATGATAATTTAGTTATTAAAGCAGAATTGTGTGTATTAATCCCTGTGAATCTATGTCAAATGTTTCTTCAAATTTAGTATATTATTTATTCACATACTCATTATGAACTTTAATTTGGTGCTGCTATCTGAAAACCAAGAGCAGGTGAGATACCTAAAACTATACTGATTTGCACCTATTTCTCTTCCTTCTGAGTAAGAGGGTCATTTGGTTTGATTTTGCCTTAGCAAGGAGGAAATAACTAATGTCAGTGTGGGAATTAGTTCCATGTTGGTCTCTCATGCCATCATGACAGGTCCTCCATCTTTTGGCTCAAATTGATCTGAATTCCAAGATATTAGGACAGGAGTCTTTAGTATTGTACATTCTGAACAGTTGCTAGCAGAGATAATTAATAAAAGCCCCATGGTATAAGTTGAAGAACGTGGGTAAGTGAATGAAATCCTCTTTACTTTGCCTTTTTCTACAACACATGTTATTAAGGGGTTCATATTTTTGAAAAATAGCAAAACAAAATATAACAAATTTATTTGAATTTATTAAATACAGATCACTTCCTTCCTCTAAAAATGTAAGATCAGTTTTCCAGAATGCAAGAGATAAACACATATAGATGTAAATCATTCCTGTGTTAGTTTCTTATTACTACATTAAAGAGAAAATCTAAGGATCTAAGTTATGACTTAATTTTGATTTTGAATGCATACTGCTACCTCATGTACATAAAATAACCATCACAGAATGAAACTGATACATCTGACAGCTGGCTGCATTTAAATGATTTTAAAATGAGTACTTTTAAGAAGTCAGTTGTGGAAGTTTTTGCTACTTGGGAATGAAACAAATCACAAATATGATTTTATGTTGATTTTCTCCGACAGGACTGGGAATTCCCCCATTTCATGGGAGATGTTGATGTAAACCTCCCTGGTTTGCACACTCCTCACATGCAATTCAAGATTCCTTTTTTCCAGAAAATCTTCAAGGAAGAATACCGCATTCACATAACAGGTATGTTATATAACTGAACTCCATTTGATTGTGTCCTATCCAGTGTTTGCTGTAAACAAGCTACCAAAACATTTGAAAGGCACAAATTCAATTTTATCTCTCATTTTTTTAAAATTTATTTTTTTTATTTTAAGGTGGTTCATGTTGGCTTGGGGACTGAACACCATCAATCTGGGACTTAGGCTACTGATGGCCTTGACAATTTCAGTGTTAACATCCAACAGGCAGATGAGGATAAATGACTAGGGAAGATGATTAAGGCTTACCTGTTGTTTAACCACCTTGGCCTGAGAAAGAAATATGTCACATCTACTCAGGTTCCAATTGCAATAACTGGCATATATTCCTTCTTGGAGTCAAATAGAACAGGGGAGTACAGACCCCTGTCAGGTAGCCATGGAAGCATTTCAGTATATGATTATGGAAAGGGGAGGACACATCTTAGGTACAGATAACACTTCTTCCACTCTCCATGTACACGTGGCTTTGATCTTGCTCATTGGGTATTTCTTTCCTCATAATGTTTTGTATACATTTTCAACATTAAAACTTCCTCATTTTCTACCAAGATCAACACAATGGGATTCCAATGCTCCAGTCAGTTCACATGGCCTTATGGAGTTAGGACACTCACCTGTTCATTTTGTTAGACTACTATGTCCAAGTATGGGTTTGTCCTAAGTGATTCTCTTGTAGACCCCCAGAGTATTTCATTTTTAAGTATTTCCTGCTTTTGAAATGACTAAAATAACAATGTTATAATATTCTTTCATGACATCTTAGTCATTCTCATCTGGAAAAAAGGACTTCCTGGAGTTACATTTTATACCTCTTTTTCCTTATAACAAGAAGCAGACAGCTGAATTATCACAGATAAATTGGCATTAGCTCCCAAGCTGTTCAAATGCAGGGAATGAAGGCGTGTGTGTTTTAAGGACAATGGCCTAGGATCCCACAGCTGCTATAATAAAAACTGCTGAAGAAATCTGTGCTTACACTACCGTCTGTGCTGCCGAATAAAAATAGCCCAAGCACAGAAAACCTTAACATCTGAGCACTGCAGAAAACCTTTGCTTCCCAGCTTGGAGGCTGTTTTTTGCTTTGAGCATGAGGCGACCTTCCTAAATTGGAGAATGAGCTCATGAATAGGGAAGATGCAGCAGGTTTCTTTTCCTATTCAAAATGAATGAGTCCCATCTATTAAATTCACTGGGTAAATCAATCAATTTGAGTTCAGGTCACATAGTGTGGTTTCTGAGACCCCACTTAATCTCTGCAGCATGCTACCCTCCCGGACTTCTAAAACAGCTATCATACACATGGCATCAGCATATCCCTTTGGGTGGGCTTTTGCCTGGACCATCTGTTCTAGCTACCAGCTCTTGTCCCAGGCTATCACTGTGCTAATATTGTCTCTGACTATCAGAATGCCTGTCAAAAATATACTGCTTAAGTGCATTGGGTTCAGGGGAAAAAAGTGAAAGAAAACAAAGAACTCATTAGTAAAAAAATATTTTGAACTCTCCTTTTATGAAGGGGGGAGATTCAGGATTTGTAATGAGCAATGTTTACACAATTTTGAATGCTTTACTTGAAAAGATGAATACAAAACTATATCAAAAAATCATCTGAAGTGCCTTGGAAGGGGGCTATGCACACAGGACTCCCTGAAGCTCCAGTGATATTAACATTGAAGTAAAGCCCATGATACATTTAGAGGGAAGCAGACACATGACTTCAAACCTTTGCCCCACCCCCAGTATTATTTTCTAAAAACTATAAAGGAAGAAAAACTACTTAAATTTTTGTAATGGAGATTGCACATAACTAAGTTTTGCAGAAGGTGGAAACATAGCCAAATCACTGATAGACCCTTATATGGACCACTGGGCTCCATCCCTAATGAAATGGTCAGGGGATAAGACTTCCCCAAGTGACAGTGATCATTTCAAAGTACTCCTCTTTGATGTAGAAGCCACAGATGAGTCCAGAATGTCTCCATGAAATTGGCCATGAAAATAATTATTACTTGGATCTGCTGGAAAGGGCTTTGAAGATTCTGGAGTTTAAATTCAAAATAAAGTAGGGTAGGTGAGGGCTTTGCCATGGAGGATTCCACCATTAACTCTAATTTGTGGTAAATCCAGTTCATTCACTCGCATCCATAGACCCACTATCGAAATTCCTGGGAATGTAGGCTGAAGAAAGAACTCTTTCCCTCTCATTGTGCTCTATTTCTCTTATTACCTCCTTTATGTGAATCAGTTGAAGAAGTTGGCAAGGTGCAGATGTCACTACGGAATAGAATCTAGTCCTGAAGGGCCTTCTACTTTATCTCACCTTTTAAGACAGTAGTTTCTGGGGGAAAAGCTTAGATAAAATTTCTAAAATACTGTGCTTTGTCATGTATTTTAATATTCTCCAAAGTTATTTGGAGAAACTTCTTGCAGTGTTCCATGTAAACTGCAAATTCTTACTTGTTGACCAGCTGCTCCATGGTTTGCTTTGTTTTTAAAGGAAACGTCAATACTTTCCTTAATAAACATATATAATATCACACTGAGGTGGTTAAGCATGAAACCCCCTATATCCATCATGGATCTCAAACTTTAGTGTATGCTAGAATCACCTGAAGAGTTTGTTAAAAAAGAAAAAGGGAAAAATCCATAAGTCATACACCCAGGATCTGAAGCCTGTGGTATGGGAGCAGAGTGTTGAATTCAGCATTCTCTCCAACACCAAAAGTAGTAACAGGGCAGGCAGCCACAGAAGTACTCTTAGAGACACACTGGAGCTGGAGAAACATTTCTATAGGCAGAATTCCTCTAGTCTCAACTTTGATTAGTTTTTATATGCAGTGGTCAAAATCAAAAGCCAATGTGCACAATGCAAATTCAATAGAAAAGAGGTAATCAGGGAGAAAGGCACATGGCAGAGTCCTTCCTTCCAGAAGCTGGAAAGTTCAGAGCAGAATCCAACAGAAATTGTCTCAAAGTAGAGAATGAGCAGGGAATGTGCTAGTCTGGGTGTCCAGAGAGGAAACAGCAGCCAGGGATAGGAAGGAACCCTATTGGCTCTTTAGATGGCTTCCTCCATTGCTTTATCTACCTGGGTTTGTTCTTCACTAGCAGAGCCTGGGAAAGGATAGCCAAGGGTCTTCCAGAGTCAGAGGTGACCCCACCTTGGCTCCAGCTGTCACATTTCTATGACCTAGACAAGGCATTCAGCACATTCTGAAGCAACTGAGGGTAAAGGTTTGATGCATGTGCTGCAGCTCTGTACTTATTGGTAGTGTGATCCTCCTCATCAATTCCTTAATTTCTCAGAGGCTCAGTTTCTTATCTCCTAAATGAGGACAGTGATGGTACTTACTCCATAGAGTGGTTATGAGAAATAATGAACACATGTAAGGCCCTTGAAACACCGCCTGCCCTCTAGTAAGCTTTCACTATATTGACCTAAAGCTTTCCCTTTCATTCATCCACAGTTTGTGTTTCCTATTTAATTCTAAACATTGGGTGACCTGAGAAAGAGTTCTCTTACCATTTATCCACAATTCTGAGTGCTCTGCTGTTACCTACTGTCATGAGTCCTCAGGCAGAAGAAAGCTGGAATGGAAAATGCTCTCTCCCAGGACAACACTCTATGCAGAGGGTGATCTGACACTGATGAGTTCCCATTGACATTTTAAAAGCATTTAGGATTCGAGTATTTTTTAATCCTGATTCCAAGCTAGCTTTATTTATGCATGTCAGAAATAACTTGAATTGTTGCATCTGTTTAGCTCATCTGGATCCCCCTTGACAGATGGTTTGCTGCAGTATGTATGAGCTTTCATTTTATAAGATGGTCTACAGCTTATAAAAATAAATCATCTTTATCCAAGGGTGTGTTAAAACATATTTTTTCTTGGAATTTTGACTTCAGCTAACAAAGGGAAAAGTGATCAGTGATTCATCACATTGGTACCTTTAGCTCAAGTCCATTGTTCCTCTCTTAAAGAAAATGCTAAAAGTAACTGTATAATTATCCCCTCTGCCCTCTTCCCTTTTACCTAAAAGGTGAGTACAGAGATGGATTTTAAAAATGTGATGCATTAAACCTCTGGAGGCGAGAGAGGAATGGCCTCTCAATTCAGTCTCAGAAACTCCTCTGAGTCCTATTAATGCCAATCCCGGTGGAAACTCTGCCATCTGTCATCCCAGCTAGACAAAGGAAGTGTCCCATCGGTGGCCATCATCTGAGTAAATTAGGAGGGGGTTGAGGGAAAGGCCAGAAGGAAGGCCTGTGCAGCCACAAGGAGAGAATTCTCACTGTTGGCACAATGATGCCCGCGGGAACCCTTTCGGCAAAAATGGAAAACGTAGAAGTAAACAAGCTTCCACAGCGTCTGTGTTCCTTTTCAGTAACCTGAGTGGTGTGAAGGCACAGGTGCTCAACAACGGTGAGGATGTGCAAACTAATGAATAAAAGCCTTTCATTTTATTTCCATAGGTGTACGGTTTCTGGCAAATGAGTTCCCAGAGATTGTTTTCTTAAAGAGTTCTCCTACGTCAATCAGCTGAGGGGTAGTGCTGAGGAGGGGCAGGATGATAGTCCATCCAGCAGAAGAGTCTGCCTGACAAAATTAGCAAGGGGCTTGTTATAGGGAAATATGATGCATCCTGTCCACAATGGTGGTCCCCAGAGGTCACAAATTTATCCAGAGTACACGAAAACCTCTTGCTATTCTCTCAATAGGGAATTTTCCCCCAAATCTCTCCTGAAGCAATTTTCATTTTCAGTGCATTTGTACAGGTCTAGGAGTTAACTATGTTTACTTTCATAGAAAGCAACAATTCCTTTTATTTGTACAAAACTCATCTCCAGGGCCATGGTTGCTTTGCCCATAGACTGTGAACCCTTACTGGACCTGAGTTAGTCTGCTCAACCCAAGCTGAGGTGTACTGTCTCCATTCATGCATTTTTACAGTAAAACTCACATCCCCTCCAGGAATGTCCTCACAGCCAGAGGAAGGACTTAGAATATAGAATCAATCATAATTTTTGAGATATGAATATTTTGCTTTTCACAATTTTACAGATTATTTCCAAATTCACCCATATCTGAAATTCACCACATGATTGCAACACACGCATTTGATTGGAAACACTAAGACTTCATTCTTTGTATTTTTCTGGGCACAATGTCTCAAAATTTGTATGTTGTTAAGCAGACATTTTCTGAGTTAATATATGTCAAAAAACAGGCTAGGATTGAGGGTACAGAGAAATGAGCATGACACCATTCCTGTGACACATTTTCATGAAAGTCATAGGCTAATGGTCATCTAATCCGGTACAACCACATGACCTCTTCTTTTTATTTTTATTTTCACAAAGTGATCTACCAAGTACTACCTGTACTTGTCGTATTGAATTACTTCTGAAAGGAACAGCCTCCCACTTAGGAAGTTAGCAATGACAAGAGAGGCACTTTGAGAAGCTTTATCAATTTGCTTTTAAGTCTTAAGAAGGTACTTTACTAACTCAATTACTATTAATTCATAAATTAGTAAGTAAATATCTTCAGTTTACTAAATGGTCTGTTCATGACATAAATACTTAATGTGGTTTTTAGTGATCCCTCAATTACCTAGGGAGAGACCGCAAGAGGTGCTATCTCAGTGAGCCCTGTTTTCACTACTTTGTCAAGATAAGAGAACTTTGGATAAGGCCAAGAAGATTGACAGAAAACTGTATTATTTATCCAAAATTTGTCTTCTTCAAGGCTGTGGTTTCCCGCTGTCGCATGATGGATACTGAAGAGCTTTGTGGAGCATGACTCTAATGCATCTGCACTGGTTGTCTGGCCAAGTAGTGTCAAATCCCAGGGGGACGAGGTGCCCACAGCACAGCTCAATCATAGTGCTCACTGGCAATTGTGCTGAGTAAAGGATTAAAAAATAGAGTTATCTGGCATGGTGGTCCCTGTAACTCCAAAGGCTGAGGTAGGAGATTCCAAGTTCAAAACCAGCCTCAGCAACTTAGCATGCCCTTGACTCAAAATAAAAATAAAAAAAATTAAAAAGGCTGGAGACATAGCTTAGTAGCAAGGACCCCTGTGTTTAATGCCAATAACATACATGTGCACACAAACACAAACACACACACACACACACACACACACTCTCATAGTTGTATATTTGAATCATAAATGATTCATTATATGGTAGAAATATCAGCACTTTATTGCCTTTTTCCTTACTTATAAAAATAGCACTTCCCCCAAATTGTTGTCATTTGCTGTGTTAAGTGAGGGTGATATTTAATGAAGAATCCTTTTAAAATTAACTGTCCCAGAATTCTATAAACTCCCACAAAGTAAAAGATAAAATTTCCATTATAATATCATTTTGACAATCAGTAAGATTCATTAAAGCACAAAATACAAGAAAGTGGTAATCCCACCAACACCATGCAGTGATTTCTCATTAAAGAAGACAGTGAGATATTTCAACAAGGAGATTAATAGGAATAACGTATGGATTCTTAGTCTACCTCCTTGCTGATTTACATCATGCTGTGTAGTTGAAACAACGGGGGAAATGCAAAACTCTCATGTGATTAATGTGGAAACACTGAACCTCTTGTCACTGTTGATCATATATGCACAACAACACACTTGGGAAAATGGCTTCAGAAGAAGCACTTTCTATTATCTCTTTTTTGTGTCTGTATCCTTTCCATGTGGGTCATTTCAGGGACTCAAATTAATTTTTTATGGTAAACAGCATTTCTCAGAATATACATTTTTTTTTTTTAAAGGAACCCTTTCTCCATCTGAAAACTGTGTGTTCCATCTGTTTTGCTCTAATGGTGAGATTTTTCTGGCCCATCATAAAACATTAAGGTTTAGGCAATGTTTATTTCACAGACTCATCAAAGAGACTTTTCAGGCTAGGAAGAAACCTGAAGGATTATACAGCTCAACTCCCTCACTTCATAGACAAGAGCACAGAGATTGTGCTGCCCTGCCTGACTTTGCCTTCTGGTTTACCGCATCTCGAAGGGCAAAATAATTTTTTTAAAGAGGAGAAAGCATTACCAAGGTAACAAAATGCTGTGTGAGAAAATGGAAAGATGGATGATAGAGGTAAAGATGAATATCCTTCCTCTGTGCAAATAGATAAATGGACCAGAGGTTATATCAGGTGCTTGGAAACAAACAAAAATAAAAAGGACCATTCCTTCTGCCCTTTTAAACAGCTTCAAGTTTCAACTGAGTGGCCATGACAGTGGGTGGAGGGACTGACCCATCCACAGAAAAATAAAAGGAATTAGGATGTTAGTATGCAGCCTGCCTCTCTCCCATCTCTCATCTCTCCCCTCTGCACTTGGCCTCTCAACTCTGGGGAACGCTACCCCTTGCTGTGTAGTCTCAAAATCTGTATACGTAAAAGGACTCTTCTCAGGTCCAGAGCTAGTGTAAGATGTAGACAACCTATCAATTGCTAAGGATTTTTCAGATGTTAAATATGCTGATTTAAAGAAGCATATTTACATGTAGTTACAGTCTGGATCCTCTTGGATTTCTGGTTCTAGTTGACCTACCTATAGATGTCAACACTCAGAAAGACATGCTAATTTATACAAAAGGAAACCTTGATCACCTCAATGATATATCTTTGTTACAACCCTTATACACCTTTCTTTCACTCTATTCTCTCACCAAGATTTCCCATTATCTGGACTGAGGAAGCAAAAGAAAGGAACTGGAGAAATAATACCACCCTAAATTCCGGGTAAACTTAATATATTTCAGATATATAACCTCTTATTTTATTCTTACCAAAAAAGAATCTTTTGAGTAGTTACACTGGTATTAGTCTTCATTTCACAGAATAAAAAATTGGACTCTACCTGGAGGTAATAAATAGCAGGATTTGGAGGAAGAAGGTAAAATCATAGAACTGCAAGCCATCTCATTTAGTTTCCTCAATTTGAAAATAGAATAACTGCGGTGAAATGAGGCTAAACAGGTAACCTGGGGTCATATTACTGAAGTTTGGTGTTGGGACGGGACCTGCATCTGCTTATTCCCCCACTGAACTCTATCTCACAGATCAGTAAGGATGTGTGGGAGCAAGGGGATGATATCCATTAATTGAAGTTAGGCAACACAGTTTTAATTTGCTTCTCCTCTACCCCATCTAAATATTCAGACTTGAGGGCATGTGAGAAATAAATTGATATTTCATGTGGAAATTAAGTGGCCAGACTGATCCAGCAGTATTCAACTGGTAGAAAAGCAATTAAAAACTATAGAGAAAAGCTTCGCACCTTCTCTGTGTTTTTTCTTGGTTTAGTCAGTGCCCATCACTTCCACTTTGATTCTGTGATTTTATTGTTATTTTTTTCCTTTGCCCATGAACACACGGAGCATCTTCTCCCTACTAGGAAAGTATCCTTTGCCAAGCTCTATGAGTGTTCTTCTGTCCTCTGATTCTGGAATATTGCTATCTCCAGTTTATGATATCCCATTAACTTTAGTAACAGGAAACCCTTTATGAGGGATTATCCATTTTGTGATTTTATTTTTAAAAGACCTAAAAAGGAGGGGGATCTCTGTGAGTTAAGAATATGGCAAACAGTCATACAAACTCAAGGATCTCTTACCTCTACTATTTTTTAAAATATTTTTGTTGTAGATAGACACAATACCTTTTATTTATTTATTTTTTTATGTGGTGCTGAGAATTGAACCCAGTGCCTCACACGTGCTAGGCAAGTACTCTACCACTGAGCTACAACCCAGTCCCTTACCTCTATTATTTAATCTGGTTTTGATAACACATGTAGTTGTTTTTTTTTTTTTTTTTTTTTGGCGATTCTGGGGATCAAACCCAGGGCCCTGTGCATGTAAGGCAAGCACTTTACCAACTGAGCTATCTCCCCAGCCCACACATGTAATTTATAGCAAGAGAATAGATATGAATCTCCTACAGCAGAGAAGAACCCAAAGCCCCTCTTCAACTTTGTTTGTTGAGGAAACTACACATTAGTGCCTCCTTAATACCAGATAAGTGATAAGCTTGTGTTTCAGTGGATAGAGCACTTGCCTACTATATAGGAGGCCCTAAATTCAATCCCCAGCACCACAAATAAGCAACCTCTGTGCTTGATACGAGGAGAGAATCTCTGAACTTTTTCACTTCACCTGTCTATCCCTCTCCTGCCTTTCTTTTCCTCTAATAGTCTCTAGTCTTTTCCTTCTCTCTCCTGTCGACTCTTCTCTTCTATATCACCTCATCCTTTTCAGTATGATATTCTATTTGAAGCACAAAAAAAGCATAAACTAAAAAGAAAAAGAAAAAAAACCCCTAAATTTAGTGTTCTCTGTCCTGTTTTTCCTTCAAGGACTTAATGAATTGGTACTTCCTCCAAAATTCTAAAAACTGAGAAATTACTCCTCCATTTTTATTTCATGTTCTCAACATCTACAGCATTTGTTGTTTGTATTACTCATTTGGTACCTCTCAAATGTGGCCTCTTATTGTTATGTGTTGATGTCTTTGTCCTTTCCCCTAACTAGACGATGAATTCCTCTGGAAAGCAGAAATATATGCCTTTGCCATCTACCAACGTGTCCTGCACAGAGTGATTATGAGCACAATAAACATTTAGTGTTGATGGTCACCCTTGTGTTTGATTTTTTTTTCCACACTCAAACTAGAAATAACTTAGAACAGTGAGAATATTGTTTTCAGACATGATAAAATATTTATAACATTTGGCACTAAGTTCAAGTTACTCCTTAGAATTTCAAAACTAGAACAGGCACATACTAAGAACCTACCATAAAACAAAACAAGAAAAGAAGTAGTAACTTAAAATGTCCAATGCTATTATCTTCAAATAAAAAGAAAATAATTTGACTATAATATCTAAAATTATAACTGAAACTTCTAGGATCTCTTACATGTATCACCCAATTTGCTACAACAAAACAACAAAGTAGGCATTGCTATATTATTATGATACATTTGATGCTGTAAAATTTGTAATGAAGTATTACAAATGTTATAATGGATTCTAGTATCACTTGGAAGTTTCTCTACATTTTTTCCATTTGCAGATGTAAAGATACCACTCAATAATGTCTTACTAAATAACATCTTGTTTATATATTATTTTTAAAACTGCAAAGAAATCATAGTAGTTATATCCTCTCTAAATCATGTCTTTTAAAGTAGTTCATTAGTTTTGGTTATAGTCGTGATGAATTCATTCCATCCATTGATAATTTGATGCAATTATTTTAAAAGTCTTGAAACGAATGCTCAAGGATTATTGATTTGAATCACATCAACTAATGGTTTAATCAACAGGTTACCTACAACGGCAATGTGAATTCAATTGATATACTACTGTGCTTGCATTACAAAATGATTTATTTCTTGCCCAAATATAATTATAAAACTGCAAGAGCTGTTCAATCATACATTGGACTTTCTAAGAATTTCATTAGAACTTTGTTTTTCCACATTAATTAAAATGTACTAGAAAGTAACCTACATGGAACCAAATTTGAGTATAGCTGTGGTGCCCACAAAACAAGGACTTAATCTTGTTACTATAAATATCCTAAGTTACTGGCTTAGGAATCTACAGTTAAGTTTTTCATGTGTCTAGAATAAATTTAGTAAGTTTTCTTTGCCAATTCACTTTATGCCAGCATAGCACTGTCAAAAATTTAATTGTTAACAGGTTTAAAATATGAACAATCTATCCTATTAATACCATTATCTTCATTTTATTGTAGAAAACCCTTTGCGATTTTGTGGGTCTTTGATTAATGCAGTATTTCTTTTTAAATGCAGGTAAATGGTTTAACTATGGAATTATATTTCTCGTCTTGATTTTGGATCTTAATATGTGGAAGAACCAAATATTTTATAAACCTCATGAATATGGGCAGTATATTGGCCCAGGGCAGAAGATATATACAGTGAAAGACTCAGAAAGCTTAAAGGATTTGAACAGAACCAAGCTGTCCTGGGAATGGAGGGCCAATCATACTAACCCTCAGACTAATAAAACATATGTTGAGGGAGACATGTTCTTGCACAGCAGATTCATAGGGGCTAGCCTTGATGTCAAGTGTCTGGCCTTTGTTCCAAGTTTAATAGCTTTTGTGTGGTTTGGATTCTTCATTTGGTTCTTTGGACGGTTTTTGAAAAATGAGCAAGGCATGGAGAATCAAGACAAAACTTACACTCGCATGAAAAGAAAATCCCCATCAGAACACAGCAAAGACATGGGAATCACACGAGAAAATACCCAGGTCTCAGTGGAAGACCCACTGAACGACCCTCCTTTGGTTTGCATCAGGTCTGACTTCAACGAAATTATTTACAAGTCCTCCCACATGACATCCGAAAACTTGAGCTCCCACCTGAATGAATCCACCAGTGCAACAGAAGCTGATCAAGACCCAACGACTTCTAAAAGTACCCCTACGAACTAGGTTCACTTATGTGGAGATAGCACAAAAAGTAACCTTGAGTGTAACTTTAAAAGGTTAGTCTTTCCTTTTGTAAATGTAAGGTTTACGTAGTGCTAGGTAAAGAATACGAACAATGCCACAAAGGTGCTCAACATGCTTTTTCTAGGACTCATTGTTTTCTATTTGTATTATGATACATGTGCCTACTATATATTTAACAGTCCTCTAGAGATTGCTTTTCACAATTGCACAAGCTATGTACTGACTTTCCAGCATAGTAGATTAGCCAATTACCCATGTATCTGATGTTCAACCATAGTGGTGCCTTGAGACATTAAACTGTTTTTAACTGTACCAGAAATGAAGTGTGGAACAGTTCTCTAACCTGGATTTTTTTTTTTTATACAACTATTTTGATTTACACTTGATGTCTGAGCAGGAAACAGATATTGCCAAGGTGTGGTTCAGGAAGGATCTCTTGGTTATCTCTTCAGCAGCAGATTTGGTGACTTTGACACCTGCACTGCAGAGAAGCATAGTGATCACCTTTTATATTGTATTGGCTGTCTGCCAAATACAAATACAGATGCAAAATTCAGTAAGACGAGAACTGTAATCCAATGTGGGTCACTACTCATGAAATGTGACTTTCTCCAACCAGTAATTACAATTAGGTGATAATACCTAATTATGTTTTCCTAATTAAAGATAAATTGCTACTTGATTAAAAATCCTGCCCTTTACCTTTGGGAACAAAGGTTAAGAGGTGCAGTTGGGTGAACTCTCAAACTCATTGGCATTTACACAAAGCCCCAGACAACCAAGGAATTGAATTTGTAATCATGTGGAGGCTGCACAGTTCACCATCTACAATATTTGGACATTTTTGTGTAAATATGGTTCTGGACAGTGAAAATTGAAAAGTATGCCAACCCTGAGCAAGTGAACTGCTCTACAGTGGAATCTTGTGTGATGGAAAAAACTGTACAAGGAGGAAAATATTTAGTGTCTTCCATGTGTGTGCGTTTTTTGGTTTTGGTTTCATTTTTTAAAGAACTAAACATCGCATATTAATAAATAAGAATTATTCATCATAATTAAGTGATGCAGTCTTTTGTTTATAGATTGAATGGTATCTTGACTTAACAAGAGCCCATTTTAATGGGTTTTTAAAGCTCTATGCAAGGCAAGTTAAGGAATGGAACACTACTAACTTGCTTTTAATTTTATTCCATAAATCGTGGTTACATGTTTCTTGAGGGGCTAAGGGGAGATCATTTTTAGGACAAAATTATTTTCCTGTCACATACAGACATAGCTGCATTTTGTCTTTATGATTTTTTAAATCTCTCTTGTTTTGATCTATCTGCTTTTAAGCTTGCACATGCTGAATTTAGCATGCATAATAGACTATGCATTTATCTGTCACTTGAGAGCCAGCTTTAATAAACATCCTTCTACAATTGTTTATTAAGCAGTTGGAACCATGCCCCTGCTGTTTCTTTTACCTTTAAGCTATGCATGATGTACTTAGAATCATAAATATCTCTGGCACTGAAAATGCAGAGATCAAGTTCACTAGAGTAATTGTTGACCATGCTGTCCAAAGAAATGTGATCCCTGACATGTGGCAATGTTAGCCATTACCAAATTTATACAGCCTAGAACATTCAACTTAGCTCTGGGACAAGTAAATAATACCATCTGGGGCCATATTTTTATTTATCCTGAGAGTCATTTTCTTGTAGGATGAAAACAGGAAGTTGATTTAGAAAGTAGGCATGTATTGCCAGTGCATTCCTTATGAATATATTATTTGAGAATTTTTGCATGAGTATTAAGGGGAAAGTTGAATGAGAAGATCTAATTAGCAGATGTAAGATGGAAAAAATAACAACTGTCCTGCACCATGCTTATGTGTTTCCAGTAACTGGCTTGAGAAGCTGACTATATCAACAGCTATGAAAATATGTATCTAAAGTTTCCATAAATTTAGCAACATTTGGAATAATTTCCAGAGATAGAATTTTAATACATTTAAGATTTGAACCTTTTAAATCTTCCACTACTCTATTATATATACTGGTAATGACCTTTTATATCTACTAATGGCTCCCTTTTCTTCTTTTGCTATATCTTTTTAGATATTATATTTATACCAAGTAAAGATCATAAAATTAAATAAAATCAAAGTTAAAATTAAACTTTTAATTCATATTTAGTCCCAAATCCTGTGCCATATACCAATAAACTATGACTCTGCCCAGTTTTTGAACTATTAAGAGTATTTTTAAAAAACCTTGTAGCAAACATAGAAGGTAAAGAGTTAAAAAAAAGGATTAAAAATAACTCTAACCACTGATTCTAAAAACATAACAAATATGATATCTTAACTGGAGAAATACTTAAGGACTATAAACAATTATATATCTACTGTTCAGTAATTACTATATTTTCTTCCATGCAGTGCAGAATTTTCACTAATTTGACATAATTTCAGTATCCTGCATTTATAGAGTACTTCATTTGTAGTTTAAATGGAAAATTAAATAAACACTATGAATTTATGCCTGATAATATACACTGAGACATAAATCTCATCACCACATGCCCATCTGTATTATATAACCATATTTAGTTACCACGTTTTCTCCCTTATGGTAGCTACTTATCAGGTTATCTTGTCTTTCACACATCTAAGACTTCCAGTGATTCTTATTAGAAATGTTAAGAATTGTTTCTTCTTCATTTAACTCAAGTCAAACAGGCATAAAGTCTCCTTTAATTCTTGCAGCTTTAGATTTTATAACCTATAGTGTGCAGAAGCACTACTAGTGGGCAGTGCAATGAGAAGAAGTTCAACACAGACACCCAAATGCAAAAGTAGGAGTCTACCATATATCACCACTACACTCCATAAGCAATTCCGTTATATTACTTGGCTGCCCTTTGGGTCAGCAATGTGACCCAATATGAAGCATGAAAAAGACAGTGCTAATAAATCACTTTTAGCTATGCCTATGACTGATAGCCCATAATGCCAACTGGATTATCTGACAGTCAGCTAAGACCTCTGGACCCCACCACTGCTTATCATCTATCTCTCCTCACTCAGAACTGATCCCTATTTTAAACTCCAACTCTTGGTTATGCAACTGCACCTTGAATATGGTGCTTACAGTGATTTTTCCGAGACTGTGTCTTCGCTCACTTCTTTGTGTGGCCCGATTTCCTTCAGTTTTGTCCCTCAGAACCCAAGGCTGTCTTATTAGCCAGTCACACATACAAGAAAGTAAGAAAAAATCAGTTCTTCAGAAGATTATCCGGCACTTTTCTTATTTTTCCCAATACCGCTATTTTGACTTAATACATTTTTGTATGCAAAGGGTTATGATTAATGGGAACCAATATGGATAAAAGAATCAAGCTCATAAATACTTGTCTAACTACCTTTAGGCTAGACTAGCACTGTATTATCATTTGAACAACTAGAGAAATTTAGATGTAGTGCTTGTAACTCACCAATCACTCCACAATAACTGGAAAAAGAGGTAAAAGAGGTGGATATTTATGATGGAAAGGGGTTAGTAGACAGATGGCAGAGGATCAGTCCAGGTGGTTGCAATGAAACCTTAGAAATAAGAATGGCAATTGACTGTGAACAAGCTTCAAAACTGTAGAGAGGGGATCAAGGGCTTTGCAAAAGGAAAAGGAACATCCAGTTCTGATGAGTTCAATACTCCTGTGGGTTAGGTGGAGAACTCAAAAAGATATGTTCTGTTGAGGAGATTACAGAAAAAGCTGGTTGACCAGTTGGATATTCTCTTAAATCTACAAGCATTGAACTCATTCTGTCTACCCAAGTTAGCATGGTGAGACCTGGGAAAGGAGAAGTAGCAACTGTGGAGCAAACCCCAAAGGTAGAGAAAGGAAGTGAACAACATAAAAGAAAGACAAAACTAACACTCACTTCAGGAAGACTGGAACATTCTTGATGGAAAACATAGGGGCAAAGTCTGTTTGTAAGCAATTGTCCCCATTTAAAATTTACATCTTCCTAACAAAAGTATTATTCAGGGGCTTTGCGATAGAGATTCTGAAAAATGTTAGTGGAAAACAAAATTGAAAAGTAATTATTACTAATTTAGTATGTGTAAAATACTCCTGATAATATTTTAATCTTGGGTAAAGAATCAATGATTTTGCTTTGGTGAATATATGAAATATGGATAATATATCTCACAGATTTATTTCCTACCTCTAACCTCCAGTGTTTCATAAGGTCTTACATGCTTAACAACAAATAGTCATTCTACTGGACCTCTTAAGTACTTAACCCATGTGCCTGTAATCTCAGCAGCTCAAGAAGTTGAGGCAGAAGGAGTGTGAGTTGAAAATAGCCTAGGCAATATAGCGAGACCCTGTCTTAAAATGAGAAATAAAAGTGGGGGGCTGGAGATGTAGTTCAGTGGTAAACAACCTAGGGTTCAATCCCAAGTACTGCAAAAAAATAAATAAATCTTACCTATATAACTGAGAACTCTAAAATATAAAATAAAGAATTACAGTAACTAAACCAATTCATGGGTGCTCCTTGCCGTATTATATTTATTACTCTATCCAGACCTTTGCTCAATCCTCAAATTGATAATACCATTCTGAATATTTTCTATGTGCACATAAATAGCCTACTTAATCCTCATATTAATCCTTGGAGGTAAGTATGATTAATTTCACTCTACAGATTTTGAACCTGAGCACAAACAAGTTTATTGATTTGTCCAAGCTTACAAAGTTGGACAAATGCAAAGCTAAGATTCGAACTCAGGTTTGTTTGGTCCTCTTAACCTTCTAACTTTCCACTACAACCATTCATAAATATCCATCAAAACCAGCATATTTCAAACAAGATCTTCACTGAATCACATAGGGAATAGTTGTAAAAACACAAGTTACTTATTTCTAGCAATTCTTATCACTCAAGATCCTAAGTTACATATTTTTAAATAAATTTATACTGCTGCCTGGATGCAATTTACAAGTTAAATCATATGATTGAAACAGATAAAGTTGAATTAAATGGCAGATGCAGTCACTTCATTGCCAAGTATCTTGATTTAAGGTACATTTACAACACCACAACATAGATTGGTCCTGAAGCAATTTCTAACCTTGGGATTGGCTGTGTGTGTGTGTGTGTGTGTGCGTGTGTGTGTGTGTGTGTGATTAAACTTTCTTGGGGAAGGTGAGAAGATAGAACTCTGCATGTTTTAGACACCCCCTGCCTCATAAATGACAAAGGAGAAATAGGTAGTTATGAAATTCAAATGAGAAAAATAATACTGGCTAATGGAAAGTTCTAGGAAGCATAATTTGAATATAGGTCCTGAAATAAATATTTTGAAGTGACCATTCAAAACTGACTTTTTTTTTTTCTCAAACCTTACTATTTTAAAACATCTTTGGCAAGATGAACAAACTGTATCTTCACAGGATAAGCACTGGCCATGAAGATGTGTACCTTGAACACTATGAGTCTTATTATTATCATCCCAGAGTGGGAGAACCTCTCTGGGTTTTGAAGGGGACTAAATAAGACTATGAACATGGAAATTTTCTGTGAGCTGCAGTGAGTCATACCAGTGTGAGGTAAATATCACAAGTGGGCTCCACTCCCCTCCAGCATCTTGCTTTCAACAGCACCCACTGAGCTTGCCTTCTCTAGCAGTTCCAAGTCGATGTTGCCATTGAACAGAGCTAAGCCATTTGCTCCCAATTTTCTATCTCTTGGTCATTGTTTTGAACTCTACAAGCTGCAGAATAATCCCTTTTCCCTTTTAACAGAAGTTCAGATCCCTTAGTTTAACACAAGTGGATATGTTGTCCAAAATAAATGGCTATAATCCTTTGGAGCTGCTGGGCCAAACTAATTCTTTGATGTTTCCTAAGGCTCTGGAGATCTACATTAGTTTCCTCCTTTATGATTGCTTCTTATCACGATTTTCTCATCATGTCAGTAATCCACCACCTTTTATAAATCCAAAAGTGAAAGTGCTTGTGCCTTTAGCATTTAGACAGAGCTGACACATACACCTGAGCCTCAGGCCTTCCAGGATCATGCACTTTTGGATGCTGTCCAGGTAACCATTTCTGAAACAGGATGTCACCCCAGCCTTGCCCTTTTAGAAAGAACTCACCTTACCATCCAGTGGAATAAAGGCAATACTGTGTACAAACCATGGTGTGTTGTAGAATAATGTTCTAAAAGAGTCATGATTTTCCATTCAGGTTATAGATTTACTTGCCTTGAATGCAGTATTTCATCTGTATAGTCCAGTTGACTTCAACCTAATCACACTAGAAAAGATCTACTTTAAAAATAGTCATTCCTGACAGAAATAAAATGTTATAAGAAAAGAAAAAGAACAATGGCCAAGTCAGGAAAGACAACTCTGACAATTATTATTCAGATTTGGTAACCATGAAATTACTATAAAATTGCCTTTGAACAAGTTATAATGCTCTTGAATTTGAGGAGCAATATTTAGAGCTTCAAATACCATTCACATATCCAAATGGTTTCCAGAATGAATAGATTTTGTTAGTTTGGTATCTCCCACAGTTGGTCCACTCTCACACCCCCTATCACCATTACTAATCTCCTCCTCTTTTCCTAGGATAACTGTAATTGATCTCCCTGACTCACACTTCATCAATAGTACAATCCGTTCTCCACACTTCTATTAGAACAATCTTTCCAAAATGATTGTAAATACGTTCCTATCACTTCATTCTTTTAGTGGCCAATATTTCTCATCAGTGGTTTTTCATAGTATTGTGTACAACTCCAAACATTCCAGTGTCTTAACACAATAAAAATCCATTTCTTGCTCATACTGAAGTTGTGCATTCCCTAGGTAACCTTCTACTCAGTGACTCAAGGACTGGGACATTTCCAGATAGCTCCTTGACTCTCTTGGGTCTTAGAGTCATCCAAATACCCAGCTGACTGATTAGGAAGGAGAGAAGGTGAGGAAGATCCTGTAGGAAATTCCAGGAACAGATATGGAAGTGGTTTACATCACTTTTTTTTTTTTTTGGACATTCCATCTAGCTGATTTCTGACTCAATTATGAGGTCAGGTATCAGGGAATTCTAGGAAATGCCATTCATCTACACAAAGAACAGGGAACAGGTCTGAGTAGTTTCTAGTCATGAAGCATTTACAAAATAAACTCAGACATGTTTGATGCCTAGAAGTTCCAATTCGGTGGATTTGGGAATGGACCCGAGTTATTAAATTATTATAGGTGATTTTCTTACAAATATTATTTTGAGAATCACTAATAAAAGGGGGGTCTAGTCATTCAGGCATGTTGAATATTGACAGCTCTCCTAATGAACCACTGTACTGCTTTTGCTCAGTGTCTTCTGTTGAGATTCCCTTTTTTCACACTGACCACTATCGTCACTTTTATTAAGTTATCCTTCACCTTCCAAGTATGATTGAGTGCCCCTTCACTGCATTCCTATGTGACCTAACTTATCTATTATGGTACCTTTAGCACTTTCTTCTATATATTTACAATCTATATCTCATTTTAGATTATACACCATTTGATCCTGTCTATAATGATTACCTGGAATCGGGCAGGGGTTACGCATCACTTTAATCATAGTTTTTGACTCAATGAAATTTGAATGGATAACTATGTATTGAATGAAGTAATATACCTAGAATTGACTCATTTAGGCCGATAATATTCTCAAATTATCTGATCTTCTCCCTGAGAGTTCTTGTAAGGGTGTAGACTTTGCCAATCAAGCTCTTTAGGTTAGGTTGGGAGGCAAGGTCATTTTTACATTTGATATGGGGAAGAGGGTAAGGTCTAGAAAATTTTTTAAAATCCAATTGAAAGAGAGTATCACTATGAAGCCAGAAAAAGACATATAAAGTAAGGGAGACTTAAGGTAGGTACTAAGAGTCCAATCAGGGAAAAGTATTAGATATGGCTTTATAAAGAGCTGCTAACCAGAGAGGGCAGCTGGGAGCCCACTGATCTCAATTCTGAGACAGGAGGGCTATATCCTTATTTCTACTGATGTGTGAGTTCACTCTGATTGGTTGATTAGGCAGTTCTGTGATGACTGATTGTGTGTCCTGAGATGCCTTCTAGGAGTACAGCTCCATAGTTTTTAGTGACTCTGTAGGGAAGACTGGACAGAGTAAAGTTGTGAAAATACAGCAGTTTTTCAGCTTTTACATGTTGTTCTCTGAAAGCCAAAACTAAAAAATAAACACCAGTCAGAAGTTCTAAAACCCAAATGAACTGATTATAGCTGCACTCTTATAACTTGTATTTCAAAATTCCTTACAAGACTATTTACATGCTGAAAACATCAATTATTCCTCCCATTTGAAATATGTGGTTCTTGTAATCAATTGCTTTGAGTCAATGTTTAGAATTATTCATGAAAGAGTTATATTTTAATGGTATTTGATGAGAACCAGCAGCAGCCTCCATTAATTTGATTAGATTTGTAGGGGCTGGAAGAGAAACCTGGCACACAGCCCTAAGTGAATCAATAGTGCAGGGTCCAAGTGTGAGCATCCAAGCCAGCCTGCCAGCCTGGATCCTGCAGAGTGCTGACTGTGAGAGGGCGAAATACCAGGGAAGGCCGGTCTCATGTCCTCTCTTTCTGCCCTTTAGCATTTTATCATCAGTCACCTCTTAACTCAAGGTAGTGAATGCAGAGATATTTTCCTGTGTGTCCCTCCCCCAACCCACTTATTGTTGTCCCTTCAGGAGAACAGACAGGGCTGAGATGATTTATCTTTTAAAGAAACCTAAGTGCTTAAATATGTGTCATAGCTCAAGCCTGAAAAGAGGAAAATAAATCTGACATTGAGGAAACAGCAACCAGGGCCAAGGGCCCAATTTTCCTGCAGAGTGCTTTTATTTGAGAGGGTCAGGGAGTAGATGTCTAAGAGGGCAGAATAAGCTTTATATCCAGGAGACCCCATAAGGGAGAAGGTGTGTCACCTTCAACACTGCCAAGGCGCTATCATGGTTCCAGAGAAATCTGACCAGTTTTAAGCAGAAATCATCCCTGAAAGAGGCCAAAGGAGGGCACAGGGACAACCCACCACTGACGGATTGACCAGTTTGTACTTTGTGACCAGTCACTGGCACCCAATCAGCTTTAGGGCAGCATACAGGTAGAACTGGACTACAGATGAGGGGCCAGGGTAGATGAGTCCTCCCCACCAGCCACACCCTATGGGGGAAGATAATACCTCAGTGTCCCCCAAACAAGAGTAAATGACTTGTGAGAACAGACCTCGTTGATGAGGATGGGGCTCCTGGGACACTGCTGGACTTTGGTAGGAGTTAGTGCCGAACATAGCTGAATCCACAAATGTAGGGACATTACTGAACATATGCACACGCAAATACACACTCGAAGAACTGAAATAATACCAGAATTACTAAGGCAGAAAAGATTATATTTACTTTTACTAGAGACTACTTCAAAAATACAGGAAGATAGAAGTAATGAGTAGTACATTTATCAGTGTTCTGGCACCATTACAAAATACCTGAGATAAATGACACATTCTTGTTTTTTTTTTTTTTTTTGGAATCTCCATACTGCTTCCCAGAGTGGTCGCACTAAATTACAGTCCTATTGACAATGTATGAGTGTACCCTTTTCCCCACACCTCACCAACATTTATTGTTACTTGTATTCTTGATTATTGTCATTCTGGTTGGAGTGCAGTAAAATCTCAGTGTAGTTTAATTTGTATTTCTCTAATTGTTAGAGATGTTGAACAGTTTTTCACATGTTTGTTGACCATTCAGTATTTCTTCTTTTGAAGAAGTATGTTTAATTCCTTTGTCAATTTTTTATTTATTTATTTTTTTTGGTGTAAAGTTTTTTGAGTTATTTGTATATCCTAGAAATTAACACCTTATCTGAGGTGTTGGTGGTAAAGAACCACCATTTGACTCAGTTATCCCACTCCTCGGTATCCAAAGGAGTTAAAAATCAGCTTATTATAGTTACGTAGCCACATCAATGTTTTTAGCACCAAATTCACAATAGCTAAGCTATGGAACCAACCAAGATGCCCATCAACATAAGATAGGATAAGAAATTGTGGTATATATAAACAAAGGAATATTAGTCAGTCATAAAGAAGTATGACTTCATGATAGTTGCCAGTAAATAGATGGATCTGGAGAATATTATGATATGTGAAATAGCAAATCCCCCAAAAAACCAAAGTCAAATGTCTTCTCTGCTTTGTGGATGCTAACCCCAAATAAGGGTTGGGGAGGGAAAGAATAGAAGTTCAGTGGATAAGACGAAGGGGGCTGAGGGAGATAAGAACAGGAATGACAGTGGAATGAATCTGACAACTTTCCTATGCACATAGTCACATATGTACCACAGTGAATCTCACCATCATGTGCACCCACAAGACTGTGATCATAATTAGAATAAGTTGTATTCCATGCTTGTATAAATATATCAAAACATTCTACTGTCATGTATAACTAAAAAGAACAAATTTTAAAAAGGTTTGTTTTGTCTCAAGTTTTCGGAAGTGCTAATCCAAGATCAAGAGACCCATTGCTTTGGACCTTTGATGGGGAGCCCAGTGCCAATAGCAGGGAGCACCTGGTGGAGCTGAAATGCTCACCGACCTCAGGGCCAGGGAGCAAAGAGAGAAATAGGAGTGGGTGGGGTTCCACAATCCCCTTCAAGGGCATGCACTCAGTGACCTAAGGCCTCCCAATAGACCCTATCTCTTCAAAGTTTTATCCCCTCCCAATAGCACCAACCTGGAGACCAAGCATTTAACACAAGTCAAAACTATAGCAGGCAATATTTCTTATAACTGCATTAGGGGATTATCTGTGTAGTTCTCTCTCTAGTTTTTGTAAGACTCACTGCTGTATCTCCGGTGTCTCTCTTGAATATGCTGACATGGGGAGGTGGGCAGGTGACAGGTTATGTTTGACCATGTTGAGAAATTTGCATTTTCTTATAAGTATAGTGGGAAATCCCTGAAGAATTTTAAGTAGGAATGGTATCCTCAGATATAGCATGTTTAAAAATTACACTGACAAAGAATGGATGTTGAAACCCATTCAATATTAAAAAAGAAAAAAAAAAAGGAAAAAAGAGTGAATTAATTTTGACTTCAGTGTTCTAGGTCCTTTCTCCACAATTGAATGAAATTATTCACCACCTGCTTATGTGAAGATATCACACCAAACTTTTCCCAGGGATTCTAATTTAGTGTGCTCATGGCAGGCAGCCCTGAAATGGTGACAGATGATTTGGCCACCCAGTTAAAGGACTCCAAAAGAAGCTCTTGTAACTCAGGTCTTTGTGAAAACTAAAGGATTACCTTCAAATATTTCAACACATATAATGAAGTGAAATATGTATTGAAGTTCAAAAGTTAACCTAAGCAAGACATTAGGACATAAAGAGACAGATGAGTTGAAATTTCTATATTCAGATGACATGTGTGAAAGTAGAAAAGTCATCATGGTGTCTCTGCTCTATCTATGGTTTGTTCTCTTTTTAAAAAACAATCTCAGTTCTGTAAGTAATTTTCATGAAACAGCAACCATACCATTTAAAGACATCTTAATGACTGGTAATAGATGAGGAGATCCCTTACCAAAAACTAGCTGCCAGTTGCAGAGGAAGTAGTCAGTGGGAAACTTCCAGCTGCCAGCATCTTCCAGCTGCCTGCCTCAGTTGCTGACAGCCACTTTTTCCAGGGGCATAACCTTCCCGGAGCCACACACAATCTGTAATGGAGCTATGACACAGTCAGAAGAGCAACTGGATGATCAAGCTCCAAAGGAGATCCCAAACATAACACCACTTGCCAAAGACAAAAGAATGCACTGGTAGGAGGAGCAACAATATCACAAGTAGTCAACCATGCTTAACCTAATAGTAGTTCTAATCACAGCTGCTGTGCCAGATGTAGTGTCTTTGCTAGAAGAATGATAGTCCCCTTCGAAGCCTGGAACTGATGGTCAGAAAGGCTGTGACAGACTTGACTTAAAACAATTGGCACTATAAGACCCTGAAACAGTAGAGATGTGGTCAGTTCATTAAATAACAGAATCCAGGATGTCACAGCTATTGTAATTTCTGCCAATATAAGTGACTTCCAAAGGTTTGATCTATGGCAAATGAACCAGATATGTTTTTAGAAAAAAAAAAAATGGGCATTTGACTAGAGTACTAATAAGCCTGTCCTAGCAAAAGAAACCAAGTCCAAAGGACACAGAGGCTAAAGATAGTCATTCTAACAAGTCATAATCTTTGTGCTGTTTCTAGACCTTGAGTCAACTTAACACCCAGAGTCCTCTGACCAAAGAGAGAACCAGGTTTCCATGAAGAAGTGTCCTAAAACACCACAGTACACATTGTGGTAATCATTCTCCTAGTCCTGCTCCCAGATGGACCTATGGCCACATATTGAGATAAGTGTGCATGAAGAAAGGAGAATATAGAAATATTTTGAAAACTATTAAACATGGGGTCTGAATTGACAGCGATTTCTGGACTCTCAAAGTATCATAATAGACCCTTGTTATATGGGGAAACATTTGGGGTGTAGATTATAAATAAACTCCCGATCAAAATCTGGCTTGCAGTAAGTTAATTGGACCCAAGGACCTGCCCCCTGCTCATTTATTTCATCTCAGAATGTGCATCTGGGACCGACACGCTTGGCAGGTGAAATAACCTCTACATTTTGTCCTTGGTTGTCAGAGTTAAGAGCTATCTTGAAGGGAAAAACTAAGTAGGAGTCTCTGAAACTGACCGTCTATGCAGGTTAAAAAAAAAAAAGAAGAGAAAAAAGAAAGAAAAAAAGTAAGTAAAACCTACATATTTCACTGGGTGTGGAAGAAGAAATTAATGCCATTCTTGAAGCTCTCTAGTTGGAGGAATGGTCATCCTTCTTGTATCTCTGTTTAATTCACTTCTTTGACCTCTGCAAATATTGTATAAATGCTGGAGGAAGTAGACTACCACAAATTCAACTGAAATGCAGTTCCAAATTCAGTATCTTTGCTAGAACAAATTAATGTCCTCAGGCATGTGGTATGCAACCACTGATTTATCAAATACATTCTTTCCTATCTTAATCAGAAAAAATATCAGAAACTCTTGGCCTTTACAAGGAGCCAAGAAAAATATATTTATAGTGTTATCCAAGAATAACTCTACTGCTTCAGTCATAACATAGTCCAAAGAAATCTGGACCATCTGGGCATCCTACAGAAATTCACATAGATCCCTTTCACCAATGATGATATGTTATGGGGAGATCAGCATGAGGTAGATATCACACAGAAGGACTTGGTAATAGATATGAATCCCATAGGGTAGGAGATGGGCCCTGAGAAAATTCGGGGATTGGACATAGTCATAAAATTTTTAGGGTCCTACTGATCAGGAACTTGCTGAAATCTCCTCCAAATTAGTGTATCTTGCACTTGTTAGCACATGTACATGTATACACACACACACACACACACACACACACACACAGAAAGAACAATGCCTAGTAGACTACATTTTACATGTAGAAACACTGTTACAGTAGTATACCAGACAATGGGAAAGACTTCCAGGTTTAAGTGGGTTTAGGTCTGATACAGAAGAAAATTATGTAGCAACTCCAAAATTCATGGCAAGAAAATCTGGCAATATTTGGGCCATAAGATCACTAGACCCAAGTATGTTGGAAATCGTCAGTGGCAAGAAAAGGAGCCAAATAGGATGGGTATCATGCACAAGAGAAAGGCCACAACACCGACCTCTGAGTTTCTGAAAAAAGGCCATACCATCTGGAGTTGAGAATTATTTTTTAAAAAATCAGCTCCAGACAGAGCACTGGTGCTCAGGAGACACAGGGAAACACCATGTTACACCCAGGGTTATACGATTCAATTGCCCATTACAGGCTAGGGCTATCACACTCAGGCACCAGGTTGGGCTGGAGCAGCAATGGTTGATTAAAAGATGGAAGTGGCATAATAGTATGAAAAACAAGCAGGACATCAGAGCTCAAGGAAGCTGCATGAACAGGTAGGTCAGAGGACCTATGGCATCCCGCTCTATGACAATAGCCTTCCTCCCTCAAACATACCTAAGAGCATATAAATGTGGGACTCTAAATTTCCAACTAATGGAAAGGAAAAAAAAATCCAAGTGTGGTTTATGTATGTCTTGGTTTAGAATATGGGTGCTCCCTGAAAATGGACAGCAATTCTACCATGGCTCCTTCAAGGCTGGCTTTGAATGACACTGAGAGAAATAGTCTTCTCAATGATCAGTGCCTTGGCTGGATAACCTACTCACATACTTTGTGTGGAAAGAAAAGTTACCAAAGATTAGAGAATATATATAAACTTACGGGTCAGAGTAAGTGACCTAGCTGACGAGTTGGGGTCATGTAAGAACATAAGTGAGTGATCACAAAATGTGATCTTTGTATCATATATTCATCACACACACACACACACACACACACACACACACACACACACACACACACACGATCATCATGGAAGGGGAATTAAACAACCAAGAAACAAAATGACTCAGCTGTAGATGTCAGCTTCTGTCATGGACACCTCAGTGAAAAAGACGTGTGATTAGATTGCCTTTGTTTTCTAAGCTCTTGTGTTCTCATGAAAATGATGAGGCTGATTCATTGTAGAAAAAAAAAATAGTGTTAACTATGAACAAACTAGAAAAGGTAAGCTGAACTGTCAGCCTCTCTCTGAAGAAACCAGTCATCCAAAGAAAACATGTCACGTTGTGAAAGATTTTTTTGTCTGTCATAATCCAGAGAGATTTTTCAGCAAAATCAGTTAATTTGTGCTCGTTAAGACAGCAAAAACAATCTGTCAATCTGACCCTCTCCACTGTCTTTCTGTGGGCCTTGGGGCTGTTCATAAGCTATGGGGAGACCTGGCTGCCTGACAGCTGATTAGAATACTCCAACGAGATGCTGCTATGAATAGGAATTTTCAAATAAGTGTAGTGAACTCTTTCCTCATTCTGCATAGGTGTTCAAAGACCTTCTAAGAATACTGGGATGTTTTCTTAAAGATTGGGTTAATTAAGGAATATCAGATCAGATGTCTTCTTGCATCCCAAGGACATGTTTATTCCAGAATTTTGGGATCCAAAAGCAAAATACAGAAGATTAGAAAGGAACAAAGACAGTGGCTCATTGATGCAGCCAGTCCTAGCTTTACTGTACTATTAATAACATTGCTCTTGTTGAACAGATGCAGAGATAACTGGTAATCCATGACAGGTGGGAATTCATTTATTCTAGAATCAAGGGCTGAAACGGTAGAGGTAGAGGGTGTTCATTACTTAGGAAAGTTGTCTATCAATGCCTCTTCTGGTGTGGTCAGTCTATCTTTGTAATCAGAAAAACAGGCCATTGGTGCTTCCATGGGAGGCGGTCTGATACTGAATTTTCTCCACTGGTATATGAGGGAGAACTCACCAGGGTATGCTTTCTGGAGTTTTCTTTTTCAAGTGGTGTGGTTCAGACTTTTTATTTTGTGTTGAAAACAAAACAAAACAAAAAATCCACACCTAACAGCAGTCACTGAACTAAAACAAAGCAATGAGTGGCATATATACTTTGTCGTTCCAAGAATCTTTAAACACAAATGCTTGTGCAAACACAAGAGTAAAACATTTCAGCACATTTGGCAACAAAATCCCTGTTTCATAAGGCTTTCTAAACAGCACCTGCATCAGTCAGCTTTTGCATAACTGTGACCAAAATACCTGACAAGAACAACTTAAAAAAGGAAAGGTTTATTTGAGGTTCATGACTTCAGATGCTTTGTCCAGAGAAGGCCAACTCCATAGCTCTGGGCCCAAGATGAGACAGCACATCATGAGGAAGGGCTCAGAGGAGGAAAGCTGCTCAGCTTATGGCAGGACCAGGAAGGAGCCGGGGTGAGATGGGGGGGAAAAGAGGGAAAGAGAGAAAGGAGTTTCAGGGAACAAGCATCCTTCCAAGACACATTCCCAGTGACCCACTTCCAGCCACACCCACCTGCCAACAGTTACCACCCAGTTAGTCCAACCAAGATGCACTGATCAGATTATAACTCTCATAATCTAATCATTTTATTTCTAAATATTCCTGCATTAACAGGAGCATTGGGGAACACCTTATATTCAAACCCTAACAGCACCTTTAGTAAATGCATTTTGTAAAAATGAAGAAATAAATGAATTGATAGATGGATTAATACAACATAGGGGTGTGATAGTTTTGCATAATATATTACTTTTCTTTTCCTAATATTTATTACTTTTATTTTCCCAACTAATCTCTTGAAACATTCTTGCCCAAATTATTCAGAATCCAGTATCATCTACCCAAGGTGTTCTCATTTCAATTGTTAGTCCTGGGTACTCCTGAGGCCCACCTTCTTTTAAGAGACATGGTAAGTCTGCTTAGTCCATTATCGTTATTCATCTCTTCACTGCCATACATTGTTGCTATTGGAAATTGGTCCCTTTTAATTACATGGGTTGTTTGACACTGCTTAAATGATCCCTTATGAACTGAAAACCTTCAAGAGGATTGCCCAGTTTGTAACCCTGGAAAAACAATCACTCCCCCAAAATTGTCTCACATTTGAGTTCCCAAGGTGAAATTCATTTAGTTTATCCTCACATGCTGGGAATTCTTTAAAATAAAACAAAGCATCACACAATGGACTTGGAACTGGGTACAATGAGTCCTCTGATCTTGTCCCCATTATGAACTAAAACTATACCAGCCCTAAAAACATTTTTAAATTTTGAACCTAGATTTTCCATATGGTGCATGACCATTTGGGACTCTTGTTCCTTCTGTTATATGAATAATCTCAAATCATGGGGGGTCCATTAGAGAGTTTCTGATAATATTGAACCTCTAAAGAGAAGACAGAGATCTCTCTTCCTCCCAGGAAACTCCTTGGCCATTGCACCAACTTAATCTCCTCTGCGTACCAAGGGGTGGGGTGTTAAGAGAGACTATCAAATGCTCTGCTCCTTTATTCTCAAGGGAAACCATCCTCATCTTTACATAACGTAACAAGTACTACTCAACTGGCTTACCTGAATGCAGAAATCCTGGTGTAAGATAAATTGATGATTTTACCCAACAGAATAAAAAAATGCAGAAACTAGTTCTCTTGCAAAAACATTTGAGTTCTGGCTCATCCAATCCTGCACTGCAGTGATAATATATTACACTTGACATATATTGAGTCCTTCATGGTGTGCCATCTCTTGGTTAAGCACTTCACATGTATTGGCACATTTAAATACCCACATAATTTCTGTGACTGACACAATTCTTACTTCCTTTTAACAGATTAGGAAACTGAGGCCAGGATTTGATAATGCCAAATTCAAATGGAGAGCATCTAACTTGTGGCACTTACTGCTCTGTGCTATACACCCATATTTCATGTGTGCAGCAGAGCAAGCAGACAGCAAGAGGTATGAAAGGGAGTGAGCAGAGACAGGCTCAGGATACAGGTTTGACTCATTCTTTTCGCTACTGTGGTCCTTTGCTAAGCTATAAAGACATAATTTATTTTTCATGCCCCTCTGCAGCACTTCATAGAATTGAAAGTGTGGGGGGGGTTCATTCTCACCAAGTCACATTTGATTACAAATATATTATCTGCTTCCACTTTCTGTTGCCTTCTAAGAGAATTAACACATTTAAAATCCATACATGTTGGAATGTGTCATTTCTTGGGTTGGCTTACACTCTTGCTTTTCTGCCCATAGGAAAACCAACTTTCTCAAATGCAGACCCCAGGAAAAAAATGCTGACAGAGAGCTGATTTTAGTTTTTGTTATTTGTTTCTAGTGGCAGAGTATTTTACATGGTTCCAGAGATAAGAAAGACAAAGCAGATTTTAAAAGAGATTTCTTTATAATGGTCAAACATCTTCCCATTATGTATAGTGAATATTTTTGTAAAATGTCAGGATTTACATAGGCAAATTATTCTTTCCTCAATACATTTCTCCTTTCTTATTCCGGCTCTTAGTGTTACTATATATGAATTTTACTTTGAAATACTTCACCATAAGCAGTGATATAAATGTATGCATATTTGTTTAAGGCATATTCTGGGGAAGTCAGTGTTCCTAACAGTAATTTCCATTTCTTGCTAGCAAACTAACATTACATCAGAAAGGCTACCTGCCCAAGGACCTTCTACAGTGTTCTAGTCATGTTTATCACTTATCTAATGTGGCTATGTAATAAAATTAATGTCAGAAACAAATGGACAAATGCTCCTTCATGAAACTTATGATAGTCATGATTTGAGAATGATTTCATGGTACTTTCCATTCTTGTATGAATCCTGAATGAGAATCCTAGCAAGCTCTATGACCTCTGCTCTTAGAGAGGGCACTTAAGACTAGATCCCCAGAGGATGCTGTGGATATAGCCACTGAATCAGAGGATCCTGTTTCCTGATAGTTTTAGTAACTATGAAAACCATAACTGGATCCTTCCCCTAAAGTATTGTTGGCCTCAATAGAAGTTTTCATGTGAGCGTAGAAGTTTTAATGTGAGCGTCCATCAGTCACCTGAAAGGGTAAAAAGATGGAATGTCAACAAGGTTTTAAGGCAGGTCATATGCATTGTTTTATGCCATTTAGAAAATATTTAACAAATGTTTAAATATGTGGAAGAATTTGATCTGATTACTGCTTTCATTGTGCATTCTACCCTTATTGCATAGCAGCTAACCTTCTTTACCTCAAACTTTTGGAGACCACATGTATATGGTCAGATAGGAGTTAGAAGTTCTGGTGTGCTATTGAACAGGAGGGTAGCTATACATAATAATGACATCCTGTATATTTAAAAAAACTAGACAAAATAATTTTCAATGTTTTCACCATAAATTTTTTAGAGGGGTATGAAAAATGGTGGAATGAGACAGACATCATTACCCTATGTACATGTATGATTACATGAATGGTATGAATCTATAAGGTGTACAACCATAGAAATGAAATGATATACCCCATTTGTGTACAATGAATCAAAATGCAGTCTGTAAAAATAAATAATTTTTAAAAAGAAAGCAAGAACATAATAAATCTAAAATATCTAGAGATAGGTAGTAAACTTAAAGCTATCTCCAATCCTGAGTATAAATGTTTGAGGAGACAGATACGTTTAAACATTACACAACGTATACATGTATCAAAACATCACAGGGCACCCATGAATATGTACAATTTTTAGTTTTTTATGTATCAGCTACAAATATATTTAAATAAAAATGAAACTTTTAATAGAGCACCTAAGGCAGGGGTCCTGTCCTCTAGGCTTGAATCTGCACTTGATTGTTGTTACCACTCTTTCGCTTACACCAAAGGAAACTTGAGTCAGATTTGACATTACCCTTATTTTTCTCTAAATTGAACTGGACAAATCCAAACCTTTCTCATATACTCCAGATCCCCTCTTCTCTACCTTCGCTGCTACTCACCCAGATGAACACTTTATTATCTATCACACGGATACCACCGTGGCCCCATTGTCTTTCATCTTAGTCTTTCACATTTCTGTCATAACACTTCACAGTGATAATCATATCACCTACTGTTTGGAACTCTGCAGTAACAACTCTCATTTTAAAATGGAAGAATAAAGCAGAATTTCTTCCACTGGAGTTCAAGTTCTGTCATAGTCCAGCACCAGTTTACTTTCTAGTCTCCCCTCCCCTTCCAGGTCTTCCCACTGTTGCCACACACATGCCAGTTATTGCCAGTGTCCTTGCTATTGCTCCTGGGCTCCCCCTGCCTAGAACACACTCCTTTCCTTCTCTGTTCTTCAGAGATTAATGCAAAATGACCCCCTCCACTGATTTTTCCTGTTCCTTAAGCTGAAGTAATCTTTCCTGCTTCTATTACTACATGTATATGTAGTATGATGTGTGTCATAATTAGGTGTTTTAGACTGTCCCACCTAGTAAGCTGTGAGTGTTGAGGAGGCATAAATCACATATTTTTATGTTATTTCATGTTCCTTAGAGCACAAAAAGTATATGAAGTCAGTTGATACCTCTGAATTGCACACAACATTCATACTCAGTTTAACATGGTTTCTTGAATGTTTATCTAAGAGCTGTGACATTCAAATTGAAGTGGAGAAGTGAACCATGGTGGTTTTGGAGCGGAAGCAAGAGGGAGTTACATTTACGAGTTCTCACATGCTTGGGGTATCTAGTACATGAACTTTCAAACCCAGAGTTCAGGTAATTCTGAACAGATGGCTATGGAACCGTATCCTATCTATGAGTTTGTCACAGAGCCTGAACAAGGAAATACTGGTGTAAGCCAGTGTGAGGAAAGACTCACACTTACGCTGGAAAGTAAGTCTGGAGATCCAGTAGGCAGAGAAGAATGGCTATCTCTTTGGGTTCTGTGTTTCTAAAGCAAGACAACCCAGTGAAATTAGAGTCCCAGTGTTTCACCGATATGCAAACTTATTTACAGCATTTGTTCTGTTGAACTGTTCTGAAAGAGCACCTGCAGAAATCCATCAGTGTTGATTGTTTCCTTATTTTAAGCACAAAATGCTGGAAGTTGTCTAACAGAATATAATAAGTGGGTTGGGAAGTCAGAAATGATGAGGAGCAGCAGAACACTTAATAGAATCTTGTTTCATGAAACAATTTGCAACCAGTCTGTGATAGTCCTGCTATTACCAATCCAAGTGTTTAAATGCAATCATACTGCAATAAACAAATGAGTAGTTGATCAACTAAATGAATGAGCAATACACTTTTGGTTTTAACAACTTATCACTCCCAACCTTAAAACAAGAAAAAGTTGTACATACTGAAAACCAACAACTTCTCTTTAACTTCTTAAAAAATTGAGGTCAGGGCAAACTATCATCCTGAAAATTGGAAGGACAGATGGTTACAGAAAAATTACAGTCGAATAGAATCAGAACTAAGAGCAGTTTATCTGGAGCAGGAACTGCAAGAACCATAAACTGGTAGAAATACCTCAATGATAACTTTTATGAACTGTTGGAGGCTAGTGTAAATGAGCTTAAGAGTGAGAAACCAGTCTTAGGGGACTCTCACACTTTCCTGGGTTCTACCTCCCATAATTCCCCAGTTCTGATGGTAAACAGCAAAAAGTAAACAATAAAACAAAACCCACCTATTTCTGGAGGAATAAGGGGATAAAATAATTTTGTTGCAACATTCTCTACAACAAAAGCCTGATCTCCAAGAGAAATAACTTTATCAGATCCTTATTCCACCTGCAAGAAAAAGAATTATCCAAATCCATTCCCCTTTTTCCTTCCTGTCTCACCTAAGGGGAGAAAAAGTAAGTTAAGCAATGGTAAAAGTTATAGTCCAAGGACACAGACCCATTAAAAGACTGAGATTTCATTATACAACACTTCTTCTCCCTCACACCTCACATCAACAGAGCTCCAGTAAATAACAGTGGGTTATAATTGAAATAACTGCAAGAAAGACTCATTTAAAGAGCAGTTCTCTGGAAAACTCAAAGACAAGATGGAAGAAGAAACAAGGACATTAAAGGAAACTGAAATCTTCAGTTCCAATATCTACAATGAACAGTAAGTACAGCCCAACTCTCAGATTAGCATAAAACCTCACACTAAAGGTCTATTTACCTCAGTTCTTGTTATCAATACATTTTCAGATTTCAACAAAAATATTGCAAGGCATGCTAAAAGGCAAGGGGGACAAAAGCAATCCCACAGTCTAAGGAGGTAAAACAAGTGTAATAACCAGATTCAGACATTGATTTTGGAATTATTAGTAGATTTAGGCAGTATGATTAACCATTAAGGTCTCCAATGGAAAAAGTAGACAACATGGAAGAAAAGATGTCTTTTGTGAGTAGAGAGATAGAAATCCTAATAAATTATGAAGAGCATTTTCCAGAAATCAAAACCAGAAATGAGGAATGTAACAGAAATGAAGAATGCCTTTGATGGGCTCTGTGGTAGACTGGACATGGACACGAAAGCAACCAGTGAAAATGTGGTAATAAAATCTTCTAAACTGAAATACAAAGAGAAATTTTTTAAAGGTTAAAAAATGAAGGCTAGAACAGCCAAGAACAGTGGGGCAATTTCAAATGGTAACATGCATGCATTGGGACTACCAAAAGGAGAAGAACAGGACAGAGAAGAAATATGAAGAGTAATAGTGTCCATGAGTTTCAAAAATTAATGACAGACACCAAACCACAAATATGGAAAACATAGACATCATCAAGAAGGATCAATATCAATTAATCTACACAGAAGTACATCATATTCAAACTGCTGAAAAAGAGACAGAATTTTAATAGAAGCAAAAGGTAAAAAAAAAAAAACTTATCTATAGAGGAATGAGAATAAAAATTACAGTAGACTTTTTGACAGAAACAAGACAAGCAAAAACAGAGTAAAATATTTAAGGTATTTGGGAAAAAACACCAATATTAAATATTTTATCTAGCAAAATGAACTTTCAATTAAAAAAACTGAGAGGAGAAATAAAGTCTTTCTCAAACAAACAAAAACTGAATACATATATCCAGCAAAAAATGTTAGAAATTTATCAGAGAGAAGAAAAATTATACAAGTCATAATTTTGACCTCCATAAAGAAAGGAAGCATCCATGAAGTAAACTCTTTAAAAAACCTTAATAATAAGTATAAATGACATACTGAGAGAGGAGAGAAAATGGTATCCTATTAAATGTTCAACTCAAACCAGCCAAAGGAAGCAGAAAAGAGGGTAAGATTTTTTAAAAAAAGGACAAGAAACAAAAATTGTTCACAAACATGGTAAGTAGTAAATAATTCATATCACTGTTAGTCTGCTTGAATCACTCTTTCAAACCAGCAGAGACTAGATTGCTTAAACAGAAAGTAATTTTCTCATAGTTTTGGGGCTGAGTCCAACATCAAGTTTCTAGCTAAATTGAGGTCTAGTGAGGGCTCTCTTCCTGGCTTGTAGGCAGTCACCTTTAAGCTATATCCTCATGTGAACTTTCCATAATCTGTGTTATGACTGGAGTATGGAGGGAAGACAGAAACAAGGTGGGATGAAAGAGAGAGACCTAGTGTCCCTTCTTATAAAGACACTAATCATATTGGATCAGGGCCTCACCCATGAGCATATTTAACCTTATTACCTCCTTAGAGACCCATCTCCAAGTACAGTCACAGTGAGGATTATAGAGTCAAAATATTAATTCGAGGACACAAACGTTCAGGTTATAGCAGCCATTTTAAATGTGAATGGTCTAAATTTGCCAATTCAAAGTTAGGGATTATCTGGACTAAAAAAAAAAAAAAAAAAAATGAGACCCAACTATACGTTGTGAGTAAGAAACTCATTTTAAATACAAAGACACATATATATTAAAAGTAAAGGAATGGAAATATAATACCATGCTAAAACTAATCAAATGAAATCTGAATTATCTATATTAATAGATATAGATAGAACATATAGATTATAGATAATTATATTATTTCAGATGAACCAAGCTTCAGAATAAGGAAAATTATGAAGGATAAAGAAGGGCATTATATAATGAGAAAAGGGTCAGTTTTCAAAGAAGATATAACAGTCCTTAATATGTATGCTCCTAACATAGGTTACCAAAATGTATAAGCCAAAAACTGATAGAACTTCAAAGAGAAATTTATAACTTCACTCTTACAGTTGGAGAATTTCATGCTGTCTTTTAAGCAACTGAAAAAGATTCAGCAGGCAAAAAATCAACAAGGGTCTGATAGACCAACACAGAACCATTGATCAACTTGAACTAGTTGACACTTACAGAATACTTCATCCAACAATAGCAGAATACATTCTTCTCAAGCTTACAAGAAACATTACTGAGATAGACCATATATGGGCAATTAATAAAACACAAATCAACAAATTTAAAAGAATAGAAATCAAACAAAATATCTTTTCAGATCATAACAGAATTAAACTAAACACCAAAAACAAAAAAACCTGGAAAGCCCATATAAACCAACATATCTTAAAAAAATAAAAGGTCAAAAAAGAATTATAAGACATTTATAAATATTTTTAACTAAGTGCAAATTAAAATACAAATTCATTAGAATTTGTAGAATGTAGCAAAATTGATGCTTAAGAGAAATATATAGCATTAGATGTCTGTATTAGAACAGAAGAAATATCTAAAACTAACAATGTAAGTATCTACCTTAGAAAATTATAGAAAGAGGGTCAATTTAAATCCAAAGCAAGCAAAACAATGAAATAATAAAGATCAGAATGGAAATAGATGAAATTAAAATTAGAAAATCAATATAAAAAACTCAAACATTAATTTTTAAAAAATCAATAAAACTGATAAACCAGTAGTTGGGAAAATTAGTCAATTTCTTGCTGCTGTAACAGAATGCCTGAGGCTAAGTAACTAATAATGAATAGGATTTTTAAAAATTTTTATTGGTGCCTAATAATTATGCAGTATAAGGTACTTCATTGTAGCATATTCCTACATGCACATAACATAATTTGATCAATATCGTTCCTCAGTATCTCCCTTTACTCTTCTCTCTTCCTCCCAGTCTCTGTCTTCTACCTGAATAGAAATTTATTCCTCACAGTTCCAGAGGCTTAAAAGTCCAAGATTAAGGGATCAGCATATGATGAGGACCTTCTTGCTTTGTTATCCCATAGCAAAATGTGAAATGGAGAGAGAGAGAGACAGAAAGTTAGACACACACACACACACACACACACACACACACACACAGAGTGTGTGACAGAGAGAAAGAATAATCCTCTCATAGGTAATCCACTTCCATGATAGCAGCAATATCCATTTATGAGGGCAGAATTCTCATAGCTAATTACCTTTTCATACTCCCACTTCTGCATTCTGTAACAATGGCCACTACATTTCAACATGAGCTTTGGATGAGACAAATATTCAAACTGTAGCACCAAGCTAATGAAGACAAAAAGGGAAAAGACTCAAATTTCCAGTATTAAAAATGAAGAGAAATCATCATTACTGATCCCATAGGCATCAAAAAGATAATAAGTAAATATTATGAACAATCCTCTGTCAACAAATATGATAACTTGGAGGATCAATCCTGTAAGAAATAAGCTACTCAACTTACACAAGAAGAGGATATTGGTCCCATTTGAATGGGCCATATCTGTTGAATCAATAATTAATTAGCTTTCTAAATAGAAAGCAGTAGGCCCAGCAAGTTTTAATTATGGCTTCTACCAAACAATCAAAGAAAACATGATACTAGTGTTCTATAATCTGATCCAGAACACGGAAGCAGAAAGAATGCTTACTAATTCATTTTATGAAGCCAGCATTACCCTAACTCTAAAACCAGATAAAGATATTATAAGAAAGGGACACTATAGACTAATAACTCTCAAGAATCTAGAAGTAAAGAAATATGAGCAGGCCAGTGTCAACAGCATAGAATAATTATACACCATGGGCACGTGGGTTTAGTCCAGGTATGCAATGCGGGTGCAACAATAGAAAATCAATCAATGTAATCCACCACAGCAATAGGAAAAACATTGGGCAAAATCTGTTTCTAATTTTAAAACCCCTTGGTAAACTAGTACAAAAGGGAGACCTCCCTGACCTGATAACAAATATCTACAAAACCCTGCAATTACATCATGCATAATGTTGAGAAACTAAACACTGTCCCCCAGAATCATGTCATACCAGAAGCCCTAACTAGTGCAATAAGACAATAAAAGTCAATTGAAAGTATGCATTTGGGGAAAGAAGAAATCAAACTGACATAAAGCTAAAACACAAAAGTCAATTGCTTTCCTATACAACAGCAATGAACAACTATAATTGAAATTATGTACACAACCATTTATTTACACTGAAAGAAATGAAACATTTGGGTATGGACCCACTGAACACAGGAGCCATATGAGGATCTCCAAAATATGATGACAAGACAGCCAAGATGTTATAAACAAATGGAGAGATAGTCCATATTCATGTATTTGAAGACTCAATATCAAGATTTCAATTCTTCTCAGCTTGATCTATAGATTTAACTCAATTGCAATCAAAATCACAGTAAGCTGTATTGTGGATACTGGCAAACTGATTCTGATTCTAAGTTAATGTGGAATAGCAAAAGATCTGGAATACCCAACACAATATTGAAGATGAACAAAGTTGAGGGGATGTTCAAATTACATTATATAATTACATTACAATAGATATTACAGTATATAATCAAGACAGCAGATTATTGAGAGAAAAAGATACAAAGAGCAGTGTAACAAATTAGAGAACTCAGAAGTATACTGAAATAAATGGTCAAATTACTGACAAAAGGGCAATGGAGAAAGCAGAGTCTTTTCAACAAATGATGCTGGAAAATTCGAATATTTGCATTAGAAAAAAGAAAAACAAAAAGAATAAAGTAATGATACACAGGCCATATACTTCCCACAGAAATAAAGGGATCATATTAAGGAATGTAAAACAACAAAATTAGTTAAAGAAAACATGAGAGAAAACGTAGGCTTTGAATGTTTTTCAACACAATACCAAAAGTATGATTCATGAAAGAGAAAACCAAGTGGGATTTTGTAAAATTACAAATATCTGCTCAATTTGAGATACTGCTGAGAAAATGAAAAGATAAGTCACATACTGGAAGAAAATATTTGTAAAACGCAATACTGATAGAGGACTGGTATCAAAATATACAAAGAACATTCTTATTGAACAATAAGAAAGCAAACAGCCTAATTAAAAGATAAAATCTCTAAACAGACATCTTGCCAAAGAAGATACATGGATAAAAAATAAGCATGCAAGAAGATGCTCAGTATCACTTAGCATGAGGGAATTGCAAATTTAAACAACAATGAGATAACAACACACATACATTAGAATCCATTAAAATAAAAAAAATCTGTTAATACCAAGGACTGGTGAAGAAAAGAAGCAACAGGAGCTCTCATTCATTACTGGTAATAATGTATCGTTATACAGGAACTGTGAAGACGACCTGAAAGTTTGTTATAAACTAAATAGTCTTCCACATATTCCAGAAATCACATACATACTTACTTACCTGTAATGGTTAATTTGAATTGTCAACTTGATTGGATTAAGAGATGCCACTGATTAAAAGGCTTCTGGGTGTGTTAATGAGGGCCAGTCTAGGAATGACTGGAATAGTGAACTGAAGTGGAGACCCTCCCTAAGCCTGGGCAGTACCACTCAATAGGATGGTGGCTTATACGGAATAAAAGTTGGAAGGACAAGGAAGCAGATGCAGATGCAAGTTCCACCCTTCTTGAATGAGTTCTTGATTGCTGCTTCATCTGAGGATATGGGACTCTTGCTTCTTCACTCTTCCAAAGTGGACTCTACCAGTGATTCTCCAGGTAGTTTCCAGAAGCCTCGGTCTTGGACTAGGGTAGCACTGTTGATCCCTCTTGTTCTGAGGCTTCCACCTCTTGGACTGCACAGCTACTAGTTCTTCCAGTTCTCCAGCCTGCAGATGGCCATTGTGGATTATTTAGCTTCCAGTCATGCAAGTCAATCTAATAAATCCCCTTTTAATAATCATACTTCCTGTTGATTCTGTTCTTCTAGAGAACCCTGACTAATACATTACCCAATTGACTTGAAAATTAAGGTCCAAACAAACCTGGACATCAATGTTTATAGTAATTTTATTCATAATCATCAACAACCAGAAGAAGCCAAGATGCCCTTCAATAGATCAAAGAATAACTATGGTACATCAATGCAATGGAATATTACTCATCAATAAAAATAAATGAGATCACATCACAAAAGTATATGAAAGAAAGAAATATTATATATATTGGTAAGTGAAAGAAGTCAGTTGAAAAAGTACAAACTCTATTATTTAAACTATTTTGAATATGTGACATTTTGGAAAGGGTAAAAAAAGCTATAGAGAGAGTTAAAAAAAAAAAAATCAGTGGTTGCCAGAGATTCCTAGGAGGGATAAATAAGTGACAGGGGAGTTTTAGGGTAGTGAAACAATAATGCATGTTATAATGGGAACATGGCATCATATACTTGTTAAAACCCATAGAACTTGAAAGCACAAAGTATGAACCTTAATGTAAGGAAATTTTTTAAGAAACTTCATTTAGAAGTTGGAGCATCTCAGTTTAAAAAACAGACTATTACAAGAGAATCTATATTAAAAGTGTATAAAATAAACTTACTGAAGAGGTGGTGAGAAAAGACACTGATCTCAGTATACTTGATAATGAGTGGAGATTGTAAGACTGAAGCAAAAGGAACTGCATATAAGTACTTACATCCACAGCATTACAGTTCATAACAGACTGTGCATGTGTTCTGGAGTCAGACAGTTACATCAAGTGAGGTTTCTCACTGTTGGAGTGGGAATTTACAGGTGATCAAGGGGATTAGACTAGAAGGATCCACGTAATAAAGATTAAAATCACAGATAACGGTATGAAGACAATGTGTCCTCACATAGTCCCAGAGAGTTGCAGAAAGAAATATTTATGAATACAAGTAAATACATGAGTGAGTTTACACACATGCATTTCCTTGCTGTCAACTGACAGGACTAAAAAAAAATGGCATTCCAGCAGCAATGAGCAAACATAGGACCCAGTTCTTGGTTTAAATACTATTCTCTAGTCAAGGCTTCTTGGAGAAATGGCCAGTTCTAGGACTAGGTCAAGAAATACACACTAAGAATCTGGAGCATCTTGTAGTTCCAGAAAATAGGGAACTGAAAAAACAAAAACATTGATGGGGTTTGTCAAAGGGACATAGAAACCTATTGAAAGAGTTTCCAATGGCCAAAGTTGTTAACAGTTTGAGCTGCAAAGTAATAATCATGTTGAATTATACCCAGAGTATAAAAATATACCCACGAACCCGTGCTTACATAAATAAATGACTGAATAACTTAATAAGTGGAGGGGAGGGACAAATCCCCCATGCAAAAGAATTACATTTATGCAGATATTTGAACCTAGAAAGAGAAAGAGCATAATTCTCCATTTCTTTGATGTGGAATATACAGAGTGACTTTCTTCCAAAGAATACAGTATGCAAAGGAGGAAAAAGAGTTACATCCTGGTGATCAAGATCAACACAAATCAGACAGAAGTCATTTTGAGAGTATGTGATAAAAATGCTGCTTTACCTTGGTTATCTTCACTCTAAAGCCTATAACCTCCATCTAATCACTGGAAATTATAATACAAAGCAATGTGAACTACAAGAGTGAGGCATTCTATCTCATTAGTACTCTTCAAAAGTGTCAAGGTCATTAACAACAGGAAGAGTGTGAGAAAACATCACAGCCGAGAACAGCCTAAGGAGACAGGGTAACTAATGCAAGGTGGTATCCTGGACGGATCCTGGAAGAGAAAAGGGACATTTGGTTTAAAAAAAAAAACAAACGAACAAACAAACAAACAACAAACAAAAACCCTAAGGAAATTTGAATAAACTATAGATTTTAGTTAATAGTAATGTATCAATATTGGTTCTTCATCAATTTTAACAAATATACTATTGTAAGATGTTAATAACAGGGAAACCTGTGTGAAAGAGCATGTGGAAACTCTGTCTTTTCTGCCCCATTTTTCTGGAAATGTAAAACTGCTTTAACAATTATTGAGGAAAAGGAAACAATAAGTATGCTCAGCTCACTCTGTGTGCAGTTTAGAATGATGACAGTTGTCATGAGGAATGTAAAACTTTTTGAAATGAGAAGTGGCCCCACCACTTCCATTTCCTGAGGCTTGTAGATATTTTTTTAAAAAGTGATGAACAAAACAGGACTAATTACAAAAAATTCTGTGATCCAGATGTTTTTCTATATTTCTTTGATAAATGTTTTAAATAGAAAAATAAGCATACATGATACACATGTAATGTAATTGATTTATTAAAGATAATACTGGGTTATAAAATGCTTTTGTTTTACAAACACTGAGTCACACATATGAAGTTATCTGATGAATATGACATCCTAGTCTTCTTAGTTTTGCTGATTGAATAGAAAAATAATAATAATTAATATTATTACAGCAACTAACAGGTACTGAACATATACGATGTTCTACAGGGGGCTGTTAACATCTTCCCAATAGCTAAGAGATAGATATTACCATCATTCTAGTTTCATAGGTGAAGAAATTAAAGTATGATGTGCCCAAGGTATCACAACTAGTAAGGGCAGACCAGAGACCCAGACTTGGGTGGACTGTGTGTATCACCATAAATTCCTCAGTGTCTGCCGTTATCTAAAGTCACCTGCAAAGGACATGGGAAATGTCTAAAAATGAGTGTCTTTGTCCTGTAAGTGTAAAACAGTTCATCTCACCCTCTGCCAGTTACAGGGCTCCTAAAGGAGGGCTTGCTTTCCCTGGAACCATCTTAATGAGGAAGCTTACCACACTGCCTGTGTCTGCTTCCAGGAAAAAACACCTTGTGGATTTGTTCACAGTGGCTTCACGAATAATTCACAACGCTGACCCAATGTTGCTACTGGCGTGGACAGTTTCTCTCTACCTGGCAGCCCCAGAAGAAACTTGAATTCAGTTCAGGACCTCATTGGCCCAGAGAAGAGGCACTGCTTTCTGGGGCAGTCAATAAGGACTTTTCCCTCAGTAATCAATGGGGAGAGTTATGCAAATATTATTGCTCCCTGGTCCTGACCTGCTGATGAGCCAAACATCTAATTCCTTCCGAGCAGGGGAGATAACTAAGCATCACTATACCCTGAGGTTCTTCCTCTGGGTACTCTCACAGACTGCCTTCCCCTTTAACCTTATCACTGAGAAATGCTGCTTCACAAATATAATAAATACATAGTTTCATCTGTCAAATAAAAAATAAAAATAAATTTGAAAAAATCATCCACATAATTCTCAATCCTGGATTTTTAAATGACATTTCTTCATGTTGTTTACCTTCTCCCAAATTATTGATAAAGATCTTATCCATAATAAGAAAACTTCCGAAAAATACACTATTTTGCAAATACCACATTGTTCATTAAGAAGCTTCATTAAATTCTAAGTTAGAGTTGGCCCTCATAAGAAACAGAATATTTTCATACTTTTATTTGAAGAAAGTAGCTTAATTTTCTATTCTAAAAATAGAAGAAACAATTCCTGCATTTCCCTCATTTGGTAAAATCATCTACTATCAGGACTTTTATTTCCTTTGACAGATGAAGGGTACAGGCACTGTGTCGCTTTACTGTGATCCTGGATAGTCACTTTATCTACTTGTACCTTGATTTCCTCTTTTATATGTGTAGAATAATAATTATAACATCTACCTCACAGGTTTATTGTGATAAATAAATAAGTAAATACATGGAATTAGTGTGGCCGGTATGACTATTATCCTGAGGAAAAGAAATCTGGCAATCTGCCCAAAGCGATTATGCAAAAAAATTTATGACTCTGTCCTTTTTTTTTTTTTTAATCTATGCCCTTTATTTTGATGATGGTTATTTGTACTTTTTGAAAACCTTTGTTTTGAAATTTAGATTTAAAGATGAAAATATGTGCTAAGCATATACACTAGTACTCCCATAGATATATATAGTGAGTTTAGAACTTTCTGAAGGACCTTCCTACTATATTGGTAATTTAATTTAAAATATTTATTTACAGAGATTGTGGAGCATGTTTAATTTTTAAACAGTTGTATAACTTAATTCTAATCTATGCCCTGTGGGAATAAAGGGGATTTAGAAATTTTTTGAAGTACCCTATCAGAGATCAATACTTCAAGGATGGCTTTAAATATTTGAATTCACATTATCAAAATCTAAGACCATAGAGTTTTATGATTATCTTTTAGGAATATTAGAACTTTAAAAAAATTATTAAAGAAATGAATGTGTGATTGGCTAGAAATATTCTAGTTTCTACTGCCCTTGCACAAACATGGAATAGGAACCCAGCAAGCCTTTCAGACTCAGGTTCAGAGCCTGAGGCTAAAGCTCCAAGGATTTGGCATCACCTCGACACAGAGGGCACACTAATCTCACCTGACTACAAGGTTGACTGTCCCTCAACTCAGAAAGTTCTGAAGTCACTTTCTGTGAGATTTTTCTTTTTTTTAAATTTATTTATATATATATTTTTAGTTGTTGATGGATCTTTATTTTTTTCACTTATTTATATGTGGTGCTGAGAATTGAACCCAGTGCCTCAACATGCTAGGGAAGCGCACTACCACCAAGCCACATCCCAGGCCCCCTATGAGACTTTTCTACAAAGTTCCTGGTGGAGAGTGTGACTCTGTTTTCATGCTTCCTTGCCAATTATGTTTGGGCATTTGGTAGAGTATGGTTTAAGACTTACTTTCAGAGTAATATCCTATCTGGAAGCAAGGTTATAAGGCAAAGGAAGCATAGACTACCCACCTCTGCTCCATCAGAGATTATGACAATTTCCAAATAATATGGCATCTTCTGATCTGCCAAATTAGCAGACTGGAGTTTTATCTGATTTGTTTGGAGATTTAATCCAACTGCATAGAACAGTGCCTTGCACCGGAAGGCACTTGTGAATATTTGTCAAATATGTGAAAGTGCTTTTATTTCTGCTTTCTTCATATATTTTGGTCCCTTCTCATCCTCTAGTGTCATTTTATGATCCATGTTCCCCAGGGAAATGCCATAGTTTGGATCTTCCCTAAGGACCACATGTTAAAGGACTGTTTCCTAGTTTGTGGTACTTTTGGGAGGTGGTGGAACCTTTAGGAGGTGGAGCCTAATAGAAGGAAGTTAGGGTCTCTGGGGTGTGCCCTTTAAGGGGATGTGGGGACCCCAGATCCTCTTCAGTCTCTCTCCTTGCTTTCTGGTTGCCATGAGGTGAACAGGCCTCCTATAACATACACTCTGTGCCAAGAAATAATGGATTGAAATCTCTGAAACCACAAGCCAAAATAAAAATAACTTCCTTGTTTTAGGTTGATTTATCTCAAGTATTTTGTCTCAGTGACAGAAAGCTGACCAACGCAGAAACCTTCTCTGACATTCCCACTCAACTCTCAGTTCAAGACTATAGTCTTCTTGTACTTTTTCTACTTAAGTACAATTCATCAATGTTTATGTTTGTGAGTACTTGATTAATGTGTGTTTCTTCAGCACGTGATAATGTCAATGAGGATGAGAATTGTTTTGCTCACCATTTTATCCTGGGGCTAAACACATTGACTGGTATGTGATAGGGTTTAAATACCAATGAATAACGAATGACTGAATAAAGGAATGAGTACCCACGTTTCTTAGCATGTAATAGATGAGTAAGGATTCTGTGAACTCCCTCTGTGAATATCTTATAGTCATTTGCCATTTTAATTTTCTTAGCACTTCTGCATACTGTGATGGTTCATTTCATTTAGTTCACTTTATTAAGCCATGGAGCACCCAGATATTTGGTCAAATATTATTCTACTTGTTTCTGCGAGGGGGTCTTTGGATGAGATAATATTTAAATTAGTAGACTGGGTAAAGGAGATTGCTTTTTTTGATGTGGGTGGGTCTCATCCAATCAGTTCAAGGTCCTAAGAGAATTAAAAGGCTGACCCCTATAAGTAATAGACTCCTGCCTGACTGTCTTTGGGCTGGGATATTGGATTTTTTCCTGCCTTTGAACTCACACTGAAACACTGGCTCTTCCTTCATCTCAAGCCTGCTCACCTTAGGACTCTAAGCTGTCTGCATCTTCAGCTTGCTTAGTGGAGATCTTGGGGTTTGTCAGTTTTCATTGACTCAACACATGAGCCAATTCTTTGAACAAATGAATGAACTCCAAATACATGCACACACATGCACACACACACACACACACACACACACACACACACTTCCTATTGGTTCTGATTCTCTAGGAAACTGCAATCAATACCTAATTATTCAACATGATACTCTCCATAACCTTGGAGTACAAGTAGGTCAGATGATTTTATATAAAGTCAAGCCTCTTCAATATGGTCAAACCAAAACTGGAACCCAAGTTTTCTGACTCTGCAAAGTCCTGACTTAGTGTATTCTTGCTTACCACACCTAGACATTTGGTAGAATTCTGTTTAACACTACTGTTTCCTAATCACTGCTGGCAGCAATCAATTAAGAATGTAAATATATATAAGTTGGGATTTGATGTTATACAAAATGTATTTCAAGAGTCACTGAGGGCACAAGTGAGAAAAAGAAATAACGTATATTAACTGTATAATTCCAATTTAACATTGAAAATGTAAAATGCAAAACATATTTTTAAATGAAATATTCCAAAGCTAAACCTGGTGACACACACCTATAATCCCAGCAGCTCAGGAAGCTGAGGCAGGAGGATCACGAGTTCAAAGTCAACCTCAGCAACTTAGCGAGACCTTAAGCAACTCAGTGAGACCCTGTCTCTAAATAAAATTCAAAAAAAGGGCTGGTAGAATGGGCTCAATAATTATGTGCCCCTGGGTTCAATCCCCTGTACCATAAAATATCAAATATTTCAAATATTTGCTATGAGATCAACAAATAATCTCACCTCCTTTTTAAAGTCTCATTAGGCTGCTCCAATAAAAAAAATCTCTTTTGTCTCTGTGTTCTTTCCTCTGTGAAGAAAGGTAATTCACTTATTCTAATTACCATACATCACAGCAATTATTTCTTTACATGTCCTTCTTTCTCCTAGACTGAGGATTGTGCTTTTCACTTTTTTGAAAGTACAGCAATGCTATTCTTGTAGAACAAGCCCAAGAACAGTTCCTATCATACTCTAATTGCTCTATAAAGGTTCATGTCACCTCCAAATCCCCTTACCCCTACCAAACATGATAACCTTCCTTTTTAAGGAATCTTCAGAGAAACAGAAAGAGGAGATATTCATCAGGCAGAACATTTTCTAACATTAAACTGACATTATGTAACCAAAAAATAGCTAGACATTTGTCACTTTTTCCTTGATGATGCTGGAGCGACAGGGGCACAGCTCTTTGGAACTTGTCTTGGATTAATGAAAGGAGAAAATTGCTTACCAAGGCACACCTACCCAAGTTTATGCTAAAACTTCAGCTAATGCCGTTCAGGAAGAGAAGGTTTCTGATGAATTTCTGCTGCCCAATTCATGCACAGAGAAATAAAGAACAGCAGCCAGTGTAATTAGCAAGCAGTTCTTCCAGCAACAGGATTTACACCTGGACATAAACATGTGCACGGTGGTTGGGATGCACATTTGCTAAGGCAAACGCTTTTTGAAAAATTGTAAAGCTAATGATGTTGCACTGACAGCATAACCTTGAGCTTATTGCCAAATAGAATGCCAAGTGTAAACACTTAATGGAAGAAAACAAGCAACAATAATGGTCCTTCTTGTAACCCCCAGACCAGTGACTCTGATTACTTTTGAGGTCAGTGGAAACACTTTACTACTTGCTGATAATTCTTATGCAGTTTTATATATTTTATGATCTGACTGGATATGGATGAGCAATACCACATCAGTTGGAGCCAGATGCAATCATTGCTTCTCTTTCTCCAATTTCTTATTCCCAGAAGTGGAAATAATCAGCCCTGGACTGCGGTAGGGGCTGGTCATTATTTTGAAATATTGGTAAAGGCCATGGGTAAAATCATTAAAGTTGATTCTGGGATTAGGACATTGGTGGAATTTATCATGTATGGAGGTAGGGACATGTAATGGTAGACAAACACACAATGAACTTCCCTTTATTTAGGATTCCAATAACTAAAATTTTCTATTAAGAAAGATGCATAGGGCATAGAATTAAAGCACTTGGTTTTGAATCCTGTCCTCAAACAAACTAAATAATCACTCTGACCTTCTAGTTGCCTAATCTTAAAAAAGAGTAAATACTGATTTTAAAGTTATACAAATAGTATAAAATAAAATGACATAATATACATTGTACTGTGCTTAGAAAAAAATATCAGAGTATGAAATAAGATCATTCATCTGTTCTTTAGACAATATCTATGTTATATTTTTCTTTCTTTCTTTTTGTTTCCTCAGCACCCAATTCTTTCCTCATATTGGAGGAACTCCCCATTGCACATGTGCAGAAAAGTGCCTATTTTGATTATTTTACAAACCCAAATGAGGAGATAGACTTGTTACTTCATGGGAACCTGGACTAAATATATTATCACATTGAATATTTTACTGATTATTGAGCATACTGTTATTTCCTGTCTTTTTCCCACTACCATAAGCTTCACCAATGGAAGTATTTGTATCTATTTATTCATCAATAAACCCCTGATTCTAAAACACTGCCTGACACACAAGAAGGTGATCAACAAAGACATGTGGAATAAATTTGGTACTTCTTTCCAAAATATTTTATGAACAAATAATGACAAATTAAGAGGGAGTTCAAGTTCATTTTAACTGGTAGATAGCAGTAGTTCAGATGCTTAGTGGACATATTCAACAAAGATGCAGTCAACAAACTTACTGAGCACTGCCAGAAGAAGCAGCATCACAGAATCTTCCTGCCTTTCAGTCTCCAAAGCCTTCTTGATTCCTGTTTATTTGCCAAGACTCCTTTTTCAGATTCTCTCAGATCTTGTGAGCTATTCAATACCCTTCCTATGAATCCATTTATTGTTTTAAATAAGTCTGGTTTCCATTGCTTGTAACTCTGTGACTGATAATGAATTTGTACTTGTTCGGTGCCTGTAGAAAAGAGTTGCTGCTCAAATCAGTTGGTGAGAACATTGTAACAGATGAAATCCCATTTTGATGGGGTTCCATATGGCTTGAGCTAACCACTTATATATTTAAACTTCAACTAAACAGCTGTGCTGACAATTAGCTGCTTTGAATCCATGCTTCTCCAGGTCTGATAACCATAAGTTCAACAATCACATAAATATTTCTACTGATACCTGTGTGAAATTCCTTAAACCAGAGATAAATCTTGCCTTTAAAATGTTACACTGCAGAAAGCAAAGATTTTTCAGTCATAAAAAGAATGAAGTAGAGAAAGATGTATTTAACCTGTGCCCTTTAAAATATGATGTTAAGAAAATGAAAAGGCAAGCAACAATGGGAAAATTTGCAATTTTTGACATAGGAATTATGTTCAGAATATATAAAAGTATGCAAGTACATGTAAATATAATAAAATTCTCTATGTGAGAGCAAGAGACAAGGTCAAGCTTGATTCAAGGATTTGGTCCTGGCAAGTAAAATATTATGTCTATAGTTCAGGGGCAAGGTCCAAGTTTGGGATATAAATTTAAAAGTAGTGTGGGCATAAATTATACTTTATGTCCTGAGATGAGATCACCAAGTGAGTGCAGAGAGATGTGTATTCAGCCTGGGTGAATTCTGAAATTTAGGAGATTTAGATGGATCCAGTAAAGGAGGCTGCTGGCGTAAATAGGCAGTGAAATGTGAAAATCAAGAGAATGGTGGTGATGAAGAAGCCAAATCATGAAGAGTTTTCAAGGAGGGAGTGACCACAGTGTTAATCCATCAGTAGGTCAATTACGAATGGTGGTTGGATTTGGGAATGTCGGAATCATGGATGACTTTTCAAAGTGTTGTTTTGCTGAAATGGTGGGTGTGAACGCCTATTAGAATGGGATTTTGAGATAATTAAAGAGGAGGAAGTAGAAACAATGAGTTTATACAGCTCTTTTAGTACAGCTTTGGTATAAGGGAAGATGGAAAAAATGAGATGTAGATGAAGGAAAAGTACTCATGGTAGGAACATTTATGATAGAAACTAGAACTAAACATTGCAAGTTTTTAGGTATTATATAATAGACAAAGATAAGGTATAATTACTGGGTGAGGTCCTTGAAGAGGTGAGAGAATAAAGGAGAGAGTGGCCTCAGAGCCTCAGTGACAGAGGGGTGGGTAGAGTGTATGCGTTTAGATCAAAAGAAGTAGGTAGATGTGGTATGAACTTGTGGAATTTCTCATTGTTTCTGATTTTTCAATGAAGGAGAAGGCAAGACCATTAGCTCAGGAGGGAGAAAAGATGCTAAGGATCTGAAAAGAGTGGGTAGATTGTGACAGTAATACAGAGGGTGGGAGAAAGGCTGAACCCAGGAAATGTTACCTGACCAGCAGCAGCACAGAGGTTAGAGGGGGAGAAATCAAGGTGAACTTGACTGTTGTTTGTTTTTCTAAACAAGATATAAACTCTGGTGAATGTAGGTAGAGTGTTGGAGTTAAACAGGGTTTTTCCTTACTTGGGAATCAATCTAACAAAAGAGGTGAAAGACCTCTACAATGAGAACTACAGAACACTAAAGAAAGAAATTTAAAAAAAAACCTTAGAAGATGGAAAGATCTCCCATGTTCTTGGATAGACAGAATTAATATTGTCAAAATGGCCATACTACCAAAAGTGCTATACAGATTTAATACAATTCCAATTAAAATCCCAATGATGTACCTTACAGAAATAGAGCAAGCAATCATGAAATTCATCTGGAAGAATAAGAAAACCAGAATAGCTAAAGCAATCCTTAGCAGGAAAAATGAAGCTGGGGTATCACAATACCAGAACTTCAACTATACTACAAAGCAATAGTAACAAAAACAGCATGGTATTGGTACCAAAATAGACAGGTAGATCAATGGTACAGAATAGAGGACACAAACACAAACCCAAATAAATACAATTTTCTCATACTAGACATTGGTGCCAAAAATATGCAATGAAGAAAAGATAGCCTCTTAACAAATGTGCTGAGAAAACTGGAAAACCATATGCAACAGAATGAAACTAAACCCCTATATCTCACCCTGCACAAAACTCAACTCAAAATGGATCAAGGACCTCGGAATCAGATCAGAGACCCTGCATCTTATAGAAGAAAAGGTAGGTCCAGAGCTTCAACATGTTGGCTTAGGATCAGACTTCCTTAACAGGACTCCCATAGCACAAGAAATAAAAGCAAGGATCAACAACTGGGATAGATTCAAACTAAAAAGCTTTCTCTCAGCAAAGGAAACTATCAGTAATGTGAAGAGAGAGCCTACAGAGTGGGAGAAAATCTTTGCCATTCATACTACAGATAGAGTGCTAATTTCCAGAATCTATAAAGAACTCAAAAAACTCTACACCAAGAATACAAATAATCCAATCAACAAATGGGCTAAGGATATGAACATACACTTCACAGAAGAAGATCTACAAGCAATCAACAGACATATGAAAAAATGTTCAACATCTCTAGTAATAAGAGAAATGCAAATCAAAACCACCCTAAGATTCCATCTCACTCCAATTAGAATGGCGATTATCAAGAATACAAGCAACAACGGGTATTGGCGAGGATGTGGGGAAAAAGGTACACTCATACATTGCTGGTGGGGTTGCAAATTAGTGCAGCCAATTTGGAAAGCAGTGTGGAGATTCCTCAGAAAGCTTGGAATGGAACCACCATTTGACCTACTATCCCACTATCCCACTCCTCGGTCTATGCCCAAAGGACTTAAAAGCAGAATACTACAAAGATGCAGCCACATCAATGTTCATAGCTGCTCAATTCACAATAGCCAGAATGTGGAACCAACCTAGATGCCCTTCAATTGATGAATGGGTAAAGAAACTGTGGTATATTTATACAATGGAATATTACTCTGCCATAAAGAATAATAAACTTATGGCATGTGTGGGCAAATGGATGAAACTGGAGAATATCATGTTAAGTGAGATGAACCAATCTCAAAAAACCAAAGGAAGAATGATCTTGCTGATAAGTGGATGATGACACATAATGGGGGAAGGGGGCAAGAATGGAGGAAGGAGGGACTATATAGAGGGGTGGGAGGGGTGGGAGGGGTGGGAGGGTAGGGAAAAAAAAAAACAGAATAAATCAAACACCATTACCCTATGTAAATGTATGATTACACAAATGGTATGCCTTTACTCCATGTACAAATAGAGAATCAACATGTATCCCATTTGTTTACAATAAAAATAAATTAAAAACAAACAAACAAACAGGGTTTTTCCTGACAAATACAATACAGGGAGACAAAGGTACAGGAGAACAGAATATAGGAAAACAACAGTGAAATTGAAGGGACCTGAAATCTAATAGCTATAACGCAAACACTGAGACAGAGTAAAGGTGATAGATAATTTGAGCATGAGTCTCTGAGAATGGGTTCAGGAAATTTGACTCTTGGATAATAAGAGCAAACATGAATAGGTTTTAATCAGAGAGGAGGATTAAAATTCATATCATGGTTCAGAAGCTACTAACATTGTTATATTCTAGGGTTTCTGTAAGAGGAGGTACTTCCTTTCTTTATTTTTATGAAAGGCTTTTATTTATGTTCCAGAAAATGAGGAAAACAATTATAATGGCTATTACTTAAGAAATAAATACAACAATTTTTGTTCTCATTGACTTCAAAGATGGGTGTCACAATTCTTTACAACTATTGAAATACAAGAAGTTTTGAGATTTTAAAAATTGAATGTGATAAGTGTGTTTTGGCCTAATAGGAAATAACAAGTATGCATTGTGGTAAAATGGTAATGCATTGACTTAGATCAGAAATTATAGATGCTAATAATATCCATCAATGGGTTTTTTAAAAAGTTTTTAGGAGCACTGGTCAAGTTCACAAGGAAGGGGTGAAAGAGCTGAGGAGTCAAGACATTGGAGGAATCATCAGAAGACACTAAAATCACCAGTTAGAGCGAGGTGGAAGAAACTCTTCCAAATCCTGGTTTTAGTATTGAAAATCTTGCGTCCCAGAAAACTCAATTGCAGACAGAGATCAGTACTTTTACTGGAACTGTCCCTCAGGCCCAGCTAAACCAGGACAGTTAATCATCATATTTGACACAAAGTACTATTGAAGTTAACACAGTGATCCAGGTCCTAAAATCTTGGGGAAAAAATGAGGAAGAATGGAGTACAGAGGACTACTAAAAAGGAATGCTGTTGGATGTCACATGGAATTTTTACCAAGGTGCAGAAGAGGAAAGTTTGGAGTGGTCTGGAAATAGCAGTAAGAGTAAAAAGGACAGGCGGCCTTTCTCTAGTAGGAAAAGGCTTCATGGGAAGTGATAAATTAAGGAGAAAACTAACTTCAATCAGAGCATGAAGGCCAAGAGAACATTCAATGAGAATGAACATGGAAGGAGTGGACAATTTGCTGATGCTTGGCGATGAGTGAGAAACAGGAATAACTCAGGTTGGAGGTACAAATATGAGTAAAGCCCAACTATGGAGAACCAAAAAAAAAAAAAAGGAGGAAGATATTTTTTAAACATATGAGGAAATACCAAATAAAATTCAGTGACAACAATGGTAAACAATTTTCTTAATAAAATGCAAATTACCCAATTTAACTTCTTAGAAAAGAAAATGTAAATGATGTAATACTATAGAGAAGTAAAACCAAGAATCAATAACTGGGATAGATTCAAACTAAAAAGCTTTCTCTCAGCAAAGGAAACGATCAGCAATGTGAAGAGAGAGCCTACAGAGTGGGAGAATATCTTTGCCAACCATACTTCAGATAGAGCGCTGAGTTCCAGAATATATAAAGAACTCAAAAAACTCTACACCAAGAATACAAATAATCCAATCAACAAATGGGCTAAGGAAATGAACAGACACTTCACAGAAGATCTACAAGCAATCAACGGACATATGAAAAAATGTTCAACATCCCTAGTAATAAGAGAAATGCAAATCAAAACCACCCTAAGATTCCATCTCACCCCAATTAGAATGGCGATTATCAAGAATACAAGCAACAACAGGTGTTGGCAAGGATGTGGGGAAAAAGATACACTCATACATTGCTGGTGGGGTTGCAAATTAGTGCAGCCACTCTGAAAAGCAGTGTGGAGATTTCATAGAAAACTTGGAATGGAACCGCCATTTGACCCAGCTATCCCACTCCTCGGCCTATACCCAAAGGACTTAAAATCAGCATACTACAGAGATACAGCCACATCAATGTTCATAGCTGCTCAATTCACCATAGCCAGATTGTGGAACCAACCTAGATGCCCTTCAGTTGATGAATGACTAAAGAAACTAAGCCAATCTCAAAAAACCAAAGGATAAATGATCTTGCTGATAAGCAAATGATGACACATAATGGTGGGTGGGTGGGAGGGAGGCAAGAATGGAGGAAGGAGGGACTCTATAAAGGGAAAAGAGGGGTGGGAGGGGTGGGAGGGGTGGGGGGAAGGAAAAAATAACAGAATGAATCAAACACCATTACCCTATGTAAATGTATGATTACACAAATGGTATGCCTCTACTTCATGTACAAACAGAGAAACAAGATGTATCCCATTTGTTTACAATAAAATTAAATTAAAAAAAAGAAATGACCAGTTACAAGACATTATCTCAAATTTAAATTCTTTCTTAACTTAAAGTATTTTTTTCTCAGAACTATGTAATCTTTAGGAAAAGTGTGGGAAGCTAGTTCCCTTTATTAATAAATCTGATTAAAATTAGTACAAACATTTAAATATATTATTATGTCTATAGGTGAAAAATTTACTAAATAAAATACTACCAAACAGAATCCATCAGTGTGTCTCTAAAATTATTTAATATGAATAAGTATGATATTCTAGTAATGCAGGGATTGCTTCACATTAGCAAATTTCTTAAAATAATATTTCATTATTTTCTTTTTTTTATTGTAAACAAATGGGATATATGTTGTTTCTCTGTTTGTACATGGCATAAAGGCATAGCATTTGTGTAATCATAAATTTACATAGGGTAATGTTGTTTGATTCATTCTGTTATTTTTTCCCTTCCCCCCACCCCTCCCACTCCTCTTTTCCCCCTATACAGTCCTTCCTTCCTCCATTCTTGCCCCCTCCCTAACCATAACTCTAATCCTAACACTAACTCCTCCCATCCCCCATTATGTGTCATCATCCACTTATTAGCGATATCATTCTTCCTTTGGTTTTTTGAGATTGGCTTATCTCACTTAGCATGATATTCTCCAATTTCATCCATTTGCCTGCAAATGCCATAATTTCATCATTCTTTATGGCTGAGTAATATTCCATTGTATATATATACCACAGTTTCTTTATCCATTCATCAATTGAAGGACATCTAGGTTGGTTCCACAATCTGGCTATTGTGAACTGAGCAGCTATGAACATTGATGTGGCTGTATCTCTGTAGTATGCTGATTTTAAGTCCTTTGGGTATAGGCCAAGGAGTGGGATAGCTGGGTCAAATGGCGGTTCCATTCCAAGTTTTCTAAGGAGTCTCCACACTGCTTTCCAGAGTGACTGCACTAATTTGCAGTCCCACCAGCAATGTATGAGTGTTCCTTTCTGCCCACATCCTCGCCAACACCTGTTCTTGCTTGTATTCTTGATAATCGCCATTCTAATTGGGGTGAGATGGAATCTTAGGGTGGTTTTGATTTGCATTTCTCTTATTACTAGAGATGTTGAACATTTTTCCATGTATTTGTTGATTGCTTGTAGATCTTCTTCTGTGAAGTGTCCATTTCCTTAGCCCATTTGTCGATTGGATTATTTGTATTCTTGGTGTAGAGTTTTTTGAGTTCTTTATAGATTCTGGAGATTAGTGCTCTATCTGAAGTATGATTGGCAAAGATTTTCTCCCACTCTGTAGGCTCTTTCTTCGCATTGCTGATAGTTTCCTTTGCTGAGAGAAAGCTTTTTAATTTGAATCTATCCCAGTTATTGATTCTTGCTTTTATTTCTTGTGCTATGGGAGTCCTGCTGAGGAAGTCTGGTCCTAAACCGACATGTTGAAGCTCTGGACCTACTTTTTCTTCTATAAGATGCAAGGTCTCTGGTCTGATTCCGAGGTCCTTAATCCATTTTGAGTTTAGTTTCGTGCATGGTGAGAGATATGGGTTTAGTTTCATTCTGTTGCATATGGTTTTCCAATTCTCCCAGCACCATTTGTTGAAGAGGCTATCTTTTCTCCATTGCATATTTTTGGCCCCTTTGTCTGAGAAATCAAACTTTTTAAAAAGTTTAAGGTGGTTAATTTTAGTACTTTATACTTTACTATAATTGTTATTTCTAAATTGATTTAGTAACTTCTTATGATTATTTTAACCTTTCTTGTCTTTGTTTTATCTCTTTCCCAATTTCTTATGATTTTGTGATGTCCTCTTCCTAATGCCTAAATACGTGTATTTTCCCTATTTCTCCTTTTTTCCATAACCAAGTTCACAAGGGATTGCTCTCCATTTATTGACCTTTTCAGAGCCCTGCTTAAACTCTTATTCTTTCTATCTTTTCTATTTCAACAAATTGAACTGTTTCCTTTAAGCATCCATCACTTTCTGCATTTTACCCCTTCTCATCTTTTCTTTCATACAGATTATCTTTTTCCTTCTATTTCTTAAGATAAATTTAAGGTTCTTTTATGGGTAGTTTTTTTTAATGACACTCAGGACCGTACATTCTCTGAATATAAGTTAGTACCCATGGATTTCAGCATTGTGTGCTCTAGTGCTTGCTTTCAGGATAGTATATTTTTAAGTAGCCTTTCTATTTTCAATGGTTATTTAGGAAGGTGTTTCTTTTTAATTTATCATTTTAACCATTTTTTTAATAAATTTATTTTATTTATTTTTTATGTGTTGCTGAGGATCAAACCCCCTGCCTCACATGTGCTATCAAGTGCCCTACCACTGAGTCACAACCCCAGCTCTGGGAGGATGCTCCTTAATACAAAACAGAAAATGTGTTTTTCAGATTATCTTCTTTAATTCTAAGTAAAAAATGTGGCCTGAAATATGTAAATCTTTTGAGAATTTTACAACTTTTTTCATGTATATGTGGACAAGTATGTGACCAATTTTTACAGTATTGCAGGCATGTAACAAAATGTAAGTATACTCTTCCCCTTTCAAAACATAATCTTTTCTCATTGATTGAATTCATCCAAATGCCATTCTTGCTCATTTTTAGTTTATGTTATTTGTCTAGTTCTGAAGGAAATACTATGAAATCCCCTAGTATAACAATATTTTAAATATTTTTCTTGCATTTCTAATAAGGACTTGCTTGGCTGCAATACTATGAGTTGTATATAATGTACTCTTTCTTGTCTTCATGAACATCTTGACTATTTAGGGCTTTTAGACTTAAATTCTCCCTTACTTGATAAGTAATATTGTCAGCATAACTTTGTATTCATTATTTTCTATATTTTATCATTTTAATATACATTAGTATACTTATTAAACTACTTTAATATACTTAGGCAAACTTTTTAACCCACTGACCACTCCTGTCACATATCATGCTATCTGTTACCATGTGGTCTTCTTTCAAGAACAACTTGAGTGGATGACGTGGTACATTAATACAAATTACCACAAACTCGGTGACTTAAAGTAACACATACCTATTATTGTATAGTCCTCTTGATGAGAACTCTGACATGGCGTTCACTGGGTTTTGTGTTTCTCTCTGGAGGCTCTGGGAAGCATTTGCTTCCTTGCTCAGTTCAGCATCCAGGTTCCTCCTGCACTTGTTGAGTGGAGCCCTCTTTCTCCTTCAAATCCAGCAATGTTGCACCTTTCTGAGCATTTTCTGTAATCAGACTTCCCACTGACCATACTCAGGGAGCTTCCAAGTCTTGGAAGGATTTGTGTCCTCAGATTGAGTCAACCCAAATAATCTAGATTAATATCTCCATCTGAAGGCTCACAGATTAGTCACATTGCAAAATCCTTTTGCCACATAAAATAATATATTCTTGTATTATTGGAATTCTGATGTGGACCTACATTGGGCAGAACATTATTCTCCCTACTACACACTGTCTAAGGTGTTCTGGGACACCTGTCTCTCGTGTCTCTTAGGAATCTTCCTGCCTCCTATGTGTCTCTTCTTTTTAATTATATGATTTAGTATCTTGTCTGTATATTACCTATCACTCTATCATTATATTATCCATTTCAATTTGGCAAGATACAGAATTATTTACATATGTTTCTCTTCTTAGAAATTAAATGTTCTCTTCTAGATTATTATATATACACATATATATAACTGAATATTTTCTGAGAAGAGGAGTAGAACAGAAATTATTTGAATTCTTGCATTTTCCCAAATATTTTTCACTCTAATTGGTATATACTATCATCCCCAGATGTGAGATTATGGGCTGCTGTATTTTTTTCTCATGAACTTATAAGGTTTTCTTCTTCATTTTCTGGCATTTTTTATTGCTGCTACTGAAAAGCCTGATGCCAAATTGTTTTTCTTTTGTATGGAATTTTCATGGGAAATTGATAAATGTTCCTCTGGTATTAAAAAATTTTGCCTGGATATCCAAACATGTATGCCTTTTAATTTTTTTTTAATTTTATAATTTTTGTTCCTATCTTGCTGGATCTCAGCAAGTCCTTCTAATCCACATATTGAGATTCAAGTCATTCTTTAACTGAGGTAAATTTTCTTACTTATTTTTTAAAAATATAATCTTCCTTCCATATATTTCTTTTTCTTATTTTGGAATCCCCATTATTTAAGTTCATTAGATCTGCTTTCCAGTCTTTTATGCATTCCCTCATGGTTTTCCTCCTTTTGTATTTCTTTTCTCTATGCTCCAAAACATTTCTTCCACTTAATCTTTAGGTTTTAATTTTGAGTCTCACTAGTGACAAATCTTTTCTTTTATTCATTCATTAAATGTTTTAAGTTGAAAAATCAGTACTGGGGCTATAGCTCAGAGGCAGAGTGCTTGAGTGCCTAACATGGGTGAGGCACTGGGTTCAAGCTTTAGCACCACATAACATTAAACAAATAAAATAAAGTCATTCTTTCTAACTACAAATTATTAAAATAAATATATATATATATATATATATACACACAAGCCCTTTAAGGAGCTATAATTTACTGTCTAGGTACCTTGGTCCCTAGAAGTGACTGTTTTGCTGGCCACATGTGGAGATATTCCCACTGCGCTTAGCTGAGCTACTGGTGCTTCTGGGGCAGCAGCATTCCTTGGCGTGCTGGGAGAATGTAGCAGTTGCTTTTCCTGTGGGCTAATGTAGCAGTTGCTTTTCCTGTGGGCTAATTTGGAGAGCCATCAGTTTCCTTCTTGGGTTCCAGAAAATGCTCTGCTTTGTCGCCTATCAATTATGAAACCTATTCATCTCCCCAGGTCAGAGATAGAGTGCCCAGCCTCTACAGACCTGCCCTGAAATGCCTCAGAAGCCAAGAATGCCACCAAGTCCTCAAAAGAACAGATGAGCAAGATGGTACTACTGTAGTATTATTGTTTTGACTGTTGAAAGTCTAGGGAACTCTGCTGACTACGCTCATTCTGAGATCCCAAATCTTCATTTTCTAGGTAAAAGAATCCTGAGAGAAGGAACATCATGTACATAAAATGTAAAATTAAGAGCAAATGCTATGGAAAAATATTTTTACTTGATAGATGAATTTATTTCCATTTCTTCTCATATTAAAATTTAAGAAACAATGATCTCCTAGGTTGAGTCACGCAAATGTATGCATTTCATGTATACTATTTTAATTCCACAAAAGAAAAAACAAAGACCCACAAGAAGACATCCAGAGATAAGAAATCAGTAAATTTAACAAACTCCCTCCAGTTGTAAATCCAGGATTCAAACCCAGATCTTTTGATTCCAGTTCTGGTGTGTTTGCCACTATTGCACAGAATTGCCCTAAAACAATGTAATATTATACCATCAGGTCTCTAGAGTGTTCACTCAAGAGATGTGTATTCTAATAACGTGTGTATCTTTTGAAAGTCATAGTTTCTCTTAATAACTCTTGCAATTATTTCATGCTTGCATTTAATTTGTGAAAATTTCTCTACTGACAAATTTGAATGCCTGCTTCTGCTAGAATGTCAATATGTCATAAGTCACACATCCTCTCTCTTTGCTCTACTGCCAGGAAATTTAATTCAGCTATATTTAAGACCCAATTATAGTAATCAAATCATCTTGGGTAACTGATAACAATGAATTCTTTTTCATAAAGTTAAGGGATTGTCTCCTCTTTCTAATATTTTTTTCGTTTAAAATACCAACAAATAATTTTGAATAAGTAAATAAAGTAAATTGATAATGAATAAGAATAAATTGTAACTTTTACACTTTCGGCAGATATTAAGGTGTTCTGAATTCAGAAAATTTGAGAACCACTGAGTTAACCAAAGAACTTATTCATTATAGATAAAAAGCAAGATAGCCGAACTACCTCACTCACTTAAGGAGAATTTGAAAGGATTGAAAGGAAATCATTTGGGGAGAAGGGATGAAGGAGAGGAGACTGAAGAGAGAAATGGATATATAAACCCTGGGGATATAGAGTCTGCAGAGAAGTGATGGCCAATGAAAGTCCCTCAGGAGATCTGGAAGCAGAGCCCAGGAACTGGCATGAGTTGTGCCCTCTCCAGCTAATATCCTGTGCCTTTCCTTCAGATTTTGTCCCTGGATGTACATCAGTTGGCCCTTTACTACTTGGGTCATATCAAGACAGCTCTAGGACAGTCACCTTCCATAGCATCCACCTGGAATATGAACATTCATGTCCCTTGCTACAGATTTCTATGCTACTCTCTTCTTCCCTCTCCTACCAAAGTTATTCCAACCTCCTATCTACCTTTAGTCTTCTTGAAAAGTAAAATGATCAAAATATTAACTTGTACCCCAAACTTTAGATGATGTTTGTCCAGCTCTTCAAGAACTCTCTCACAGTATTTTTGCAGGGCCACATAAAAACCTCAGGTTTCAAAATTCTACAGGTCTGGTAAATTTCAGTTGAGTGATAAAATGTCTCTCTGTGTGGACACCCCCAAACTCAATTGAAAGCTCTTCTAGGACTCCCTTCCTTGACATGAAATGATGGGCAAAGGAGGGTCACAGGGAAGGAATGAGAAAATCTAATTTTTCTTCAAGTCTGTGCTCATTCTTCAATTCTTGCTTCAAACAGGCTGAAATGTTTGCTAAAGCATCATAGACTCAGACTAGTTCTTCTCCCTGTTCAGTGTGTTCAGCATGTATTCAGCACCCTTTATTAAATTTGAAGGCAATGTTTACCCATTGTCTTTTAAAGACTCACTTGTGGGACTGCTTTTCTAGAGACAGACTGAGATTTGTATACATTAGGTGTGTTGGAAAATTTTTTCTTTGTAATATCTATACCTGTGATAAGAAGTGGGATTGGGAGAAGGAGACATGGACTTGAGGGGAGTTCCAACAAGACTCTCATCCAACCCCAAGAGAGCTCTAGAGCTGAAGGGGTCCTTCAGAGTGCCCCAGATTGAGAAAAGGACTTGAACTCTGCAGGAAGGGGATATAACCTTGGGAAATGGGGGAAGGGGAAGTGATAAAATAATGAGTTACTAATCTATTCAATAAGGAACTTCCTTGCTATTTTTGCTTGGCTTGCTATTTTTAATGGTAATTTGCCATGCCATTGCACATGAGTTTTTACTGCAGAAAATAAAAAATATCATCTTAGGTGAATGTCACGTTCCTTCTCAGTACCTCAAATAGAAAAGTTCTCAAAAATGACACCAAAATCTGAAGGTACCATTAGTCAAAGACCATGTTTTCCATATTAGTAGAGTTATCAGTCAATCTAATATCATTCTTCTAACCAAAGAATGCATTCCCCTCAACCCATCATGAGGGCTTTGAATTTATCACATCTGTTTTCTCTAATTAGACCTTTGGAGACCCAAACATATAATACAATCAATTGGAACTTGAGTGAAAACTAGCCCTCAAAGAACTGTATCGTATTTTTGGTGGAGATTTGCTCATTACTCCTAGTGAAAAAGATCTACACTCCATTCACAATGTCTGCACTGACACAAACCACACCACGGAAAGGAACATTACTGAAACATAAGTATTTTCCCCATCTAATGCAGATTCACTTAGCAAAGTTGACGTGCTCAAATGATTTCTAGTGGTTGTACTGTATAACTAAATGGCAAAAATGCTTTCAAAACTGGAATGTACTGTGTGACTTTGGGCAAATTCCTTTTCCTGTCATTGTCTCAATCTCCATCTACAGAGGCACTGGGGAAAGAGAGGCAGGAAAATGGATGCCTGTTACCTGCAACAGCAGGATTTGTTCTAAGAATGGAACGCATTAAACAAACAGATAAAGCTCATTCAAAGATCTAACGTACAAGGAAACAAAGCATACAGTTTTTCTCAAAGTCTCATATTTAATGAAACAAATCATGATTTTCTCAAAGATGTCATGAAAGGACACAGGTATTTTCAGACTGAGAATGCATTGGAGTTCCATGTAATATTATTTAAATCTCTTAAAAGAGATTTTCATTCAATCATCCTGATGTGGAGCCCCCACATGAACAGGCAATTGATGCAAGTGGCTTAGAGCTGTGCAGAAATACTGAGATTATTTTCGTAATTGCTGAGCCCTAGCGGTGTTTATTTCAATGACATTCCAGATCGTGACTACTTTTGTTTCTCTCTAGGAGTTATAATTTTTAATAAAGATGCATGCTAACATTATAAGCAATAACAAGAAAGGATTTTTGTTCCCAAGTAATTTCCCACTCAGATGTTCTAAAAAGAAGTAATAGCTATAAACCCTCCAGGATATATGCATGAATTAATTATGCTCAAGGGCACAAAAATGGCCTTCATCTCTGAGCTTCCCACCATTCCTTTCTTTAACCATCAGCAAAATGAAGTAGATTGCAGTTCATGCTACCTTTGACAGGTAGTTAAAGTGAAAAACACAATCCACACTAACCTTGCACCTTTTGGCATATAGGAAGCATTCGGGTTTCTCACTATTCAATCACTACCATCTGGTTTTGCAGGTGATTAACAGCTTTCTTCCTGTTACTTCGCCAGCCTTAACTTTTATTGAGTACAATCAAGGGTAGAAAACTCTTATGGAATTGAACTTGGCAGGAAAGGGTTATAGATACACTCATAGCACACTCAGTAAGACTTTAAAGAGCCACTGTGATAGATCTAACTCAGGAAGTTCTGCTAAACTGTCAATTGTTGCTTGTAAACTGTGCAGCTTGAAATAGGAAAAACATGTATTTCCCTGTCAGGAGGATGCAAAGCTTGGCTGAAATTCTTCTGGGCTTATCCATCTCACTGATGATAAAAATGAGCTATTGATTTTCCTCACACCATACAATCTGTAGAGGAAAAGTAGCAGAAGTACATTCCTGGTAAGAAGTAGGCCAAGGTTATTATGCTATAAAAATGAAATGTTGGAAAAGTTTTGACAACATGTAGAACTAATTAGAAAGTACCACTCAGAACACAAAGCAAGTTACCATTGTATGAAACATTTAAAGGTTTATTCTGCCATTAAGTGCGATGCTAGACTAGCATGTTAACTATTAATAACGCTTCCTTCTCTGCAAATAGATGACATTTAAAAAAAACCATATTCTTCCAGAAAAATCATTCTAGACAGTTGGATCATTTCAGAGGCATTCATGTATTACTCATTGGAAGAAAACAGCATCATGATGAAGAAGAAAAGATGAAATGAATAGAAAGTAACTTTTGGGTCTAAAAATGTCACATTAAAAATTCAGGCATTATCTTTTAATGTATTCAAATTAGGAAGCTAAGCTTCATGTCCATAAGAAGGAATTAAAACTGTGATAGACCCAATGCCTAGGACAGTGGCCGATACATGGGAAATAAATATATATATATATATGTATATATATATATATATATATATATTTATATATATATTTACACACACACACACACACACACACACACACACACACTGGAAAAATATATATGTATTTGCTTTTGATTTGTCAGACCATAATTCTTAGATCAAGACATCTGCTGACAGCTTGACAAACAAGTAAATGTGATTAACTGGCATGAATTTAATAGTTCACAGTGAAATGGACCAAACAACTTATAGAGGGCAATAAGGAGCAATACTCAAATTCCAGAGAGAAATCATAATACAGGTTCATTTCCTCTCACAGCTAGTTCATTTGATTGACACACACAGGTCCTCATTGTCTCATAAAGATCTTCACATACTTGGAAGTTGTGCTTTATTTGATCTATCTAGTACAAATACCTTTTCCAAAATCATTAGTCCTATAAGCAAGTGTATTTAATCCATTAGGCTAACACTGCCCCAACCTCTTAGGTCTTCTTCTTCTTTTTTTTTTTTTTTCACTTTAAATTTTTTTTTAATTTTTCTAGACTACATTTTGATTCATTGTACACAAATGGAGTACAACTTTTCATTTCTATGGTTGAGCACAATGTAGATTCATACCATTTGTGTAATCGTACCTGTACATAGGGTAATGATGTCTGTCTCTTAGGTCTTCTTAATCTTGAATGAGGACATTTTAGTGAAGGGATGACAACAGGAACTCTGTTCCAGATTGCTGAGCTTAAGCCCTGCCTTTGCCCGCACACCAGCTCTGATGCCTCATTTCAGCTAATTATGCCTCAGTTTCACCATGTATAAAGTGAGCCTAATAATAGCACTGTTGTAAGAAAGAATTAATTATTTAAATAACTTGGTTAATACATATGAAACCTTTAGTAGAACAAAGTGGATGTAATATAAACATTGGTTATTATAATTATTCATGGTTTATTTTAGCATAGAATATAATTTATTATAAGCAAAGATATTATTTCACAATTGTAAAATAATTAGAGCGAAGGAACATCCAAATGTAATATATTAATTCATGACCCATGACTTGATTTTGATCAGTTCCATTTTTTTTTTTTTACCAGCCTTGAAATTTTAGAAACTTATATGGGGTAAGAACTTATTCTGATGAAGCATTATTATATTTCAGAATGATCAACATATAGCTATGTATCTTTGTGAGGTCATTTGTGTGATGGTTTTCTACACAGAAAAGCAAAGAGTCACTCTTGCTCTCCTGAATCATAAGGTCACAAGCCACTCCTGAGTGGACAGTGAATCTAGCTTTTCAGAAGTCATCTTGATTCCTCTTCCTCATCTTCCACATCAAATTCATGAGTCCTGTGTTTCTGATTCATTCATTGCCCTATAACTACAGAGCCACCATCCTAATCAGTGACATCATATATAGATCTTCTGTACTCCATAGATTTGGGACTTTGTATTTGCTGTTCCTGAGTCCAGAATGATTGTCACCTAAGCTTCTCAAAAGGTGGTTAACTTCTCAGTTTTCAACTCCATATCATTTTCCCAGAGAGTTCTTCCTTTCCATGCAGAAGTATGTCTTTTATCCCTGTGCCACATTACTGTACTTATTTCTGCATTGTCTGAACTGTGTCCCCCCAAAATGCACAGTTTGAAGCCCTAACCCAGTATAATGGTATCTGGAGATGGCGCCTTTGGGAGGTGATTAGCTTTAGATTCCCATGATGGAACTAGTGCTCTTATAAGGAGACACCAGAGAGACTACTCTCTCCACCTCTCTCTACCATCTGAGGACACAGAGAGAACGTGAGCCAGCAAACTCCATGGAGAGGTCTCACCAGAAACTGAACTCTGCCAGAAACCTTGATTTTGAATTTTTTCAGTCTCTAGAACTGTGAGAAATAAATTTCTGTTGTTATACCACGTAGTTTATAGTATTTTACAAATGGCAGCCCACATTAACACAATTTCCTAAACTGTATATCACCACCTGGATTTATCTTGTTTGTTTGTTTAACTCCATAGGGCTAGGACACTGTCACCTTGTTCACTGCCACAGCCCAGCACTTGGGATACTGAATGATGCACACAGTACATACTAGCAATTCTTAAACAAATAAGCAATAGTGTAAAGATAAGGTTTTTTTTTTTTCCAGAAGTGATATGTTTCCTTTAAGGAACCTTACCTGAGGATGAAATACTGAAGTTTTAGTAGAAATTTAGTTTAAAGTCCACCAATTGAATCACAGATTTCTCTCCCTTACATTTTAAAAAAGAAGAATAACTTTTCAGACAACTAGTTGCATAATCTTCTTTAAAAAAATGTCCCACAGTAAAGAATGTACAAGTGGATTTTATTTTTATAGCAGAGAGACCCACTCTGGCAAACATGGGACTTCTTTATTTCATTCTTAAGTTTAGACTTGACTAAAATAATTCTGGAAGACAATGATAATGAACATTCCATAAATTTATTTGCTTTTTTAACAGAAAACACAGTCCTCTGAGGAAAAGTTTATCTAAAGGAATTGAAGATTGAGGTCCATAAGTTTGGGCAAAGGGCAATGGGTCATTAAAGAAAATAAAATTAATGACAAAAGGGAAGGACAATTTTGGGTGAAACATGGAGTTTCTCACCCATCCCCTTGACAAAAAGTGGGGAAATCCAAAAGCAACCTGAAAGAGCTATCGTACCAAGATTTTAGACATGGCTGAGGACAAGGTAGCTCTTCTCTGCAGCCTGGGAGTCTACACCATAGAGCAGAAAATGTGGATCCCCATTTCTAGCTCAATTTGAAGCATAGTGTGGACATAGCCACCCCAACATTAAGCCAGAACAATTAACATCTAGAATAGTCACAATACTGAGGACCGGGAGGATGTCCTGTCTTGGTGACTGCACATGTTTGGCTTCAATGATAACAAATATGATCTCAGTGGAGAACAGGATAGGGCACAAAGAGAAATTACCCCAAAGACTCCCAGAATAAAAGGACCTTAATCAAGGTGACCTGTTAAGAGTGGAGAATGGATTCTGTTGTTGGAACTTCAATTTCTATTTCTTGGCTGATATGCTAGGTGATAGGCATCACATTCATAATACATAACTTCACTCTTCCCTGGAACTCTTGTCCTCAGTAGGATCAGTAAATCCTGCTTAATGAATCAGCTGATATTCTGCCACACAAGACAATTACTCCAATAACATTCATATGATGCTTTACTGTATACCAAGTCACCTCAGCAGTTCAATAATGAGAGAAAAAATGGGGTCCAAGGGAAGAGCTTGGTGAACTCTGAGCGAAGAATCAAGAACTTCCACTTTAATCTCTGGTTCTTAATCAGACTGAGAAATTCAGGGCTTAAATATAAAGCAGCTCAGAGTGCTCAGCATGTGCAAATAAAATGCCTTCAGTCTTAGCATCCCCTCCTCACTTTTCTATAGTACTCTCCAGGGTCCCCAGGAAAAAGGAGAGATATAACCAGCATCAATGTGGACCTTTTCTTCCCTCCTCTGTTCCAGCTTAGTCTCTGAGCAGCAACCTTAAGCACGCCATTCTGAAGAACCAGCCCAGAGAACAATGCAGCCAGGTTAGGGGGGCTCGTGTGAGAAGGAGCCTCTATCCAGGCTGTCTTATCCTGATTTGTCTAAGTTATATAATTGTGAACCATCAAAATAACCTTCCCTTGCTGTCCATGCATTACAAGTATCATTTTATAAAAGACACAAATATTATCACTTTAAAAATAAAATTCAAGAAATTCCTTTTTTTGAAAGGAACAAAAAATTATTGCAGTTTTATATTAAAGGGAGGATTGCAGCACTTAAGTTCATAACCTTCTCCATATTCTATTAGGACCAAATGAGAGATTTCATAAGAGATTTAATGAGAAATAATTGATGAAACCAAGCCTCCATCTCCAGAATTATTTTCTTCAAGAACTTTTGGTCAGTTTTGGAACACTTAGTTATACAGTTTTCACTTAGGTTCATCTTTCCAAAAGACTATGACTATTAAGAATTAAGTTGTTCTCCTCTGAAATTATCATTAATTTATCTTTGAATGAAACATCAGAGTATTAACTGACCTTTCCTTTCTACTATTCATATTTTTGCAGCGAAAATTTTATCTCTGTCATACACTGACATTCTGATATGTCTAGAAAACTTTGGTATGGCCTTGACTCATAAGTTTATTTTCGTGAGGTCTGAGAAGATTCTTGGAAAAGAATTCATCTATACTGAAGGAGGAATCAGCCATGACACAATTATAACAAAGATTTGTTGTTGAAGGAGAATAAGAAATTTGAGTACAACATAGTGGTTGTCACTCAAACACATCTCCAGCCCAGATACCTGTCTAGAAGTAGAGGAAAACATACTGTAAAACCGAAAGAGTGATTTCACATAAAAACACTGACAATGTTGGTGTATAGGTAGTGCTGCTTCAGGACTCCTCTGACAAATTATAAAACAAAGGAAAGAGAGGCATTCTACCCCTACATTTATCTACTATGGGATTTGCATGCATTGGCAATGATGCTTAGGGGAGCAATGGCAGAGCCTACTAGAAGATTATGGTGCCCAAAGGTACATTTGGAAGCTAATGGAGCAGCAGCAAAGTCCTAAGTCGGCATAATTGTTCATGAGAACACATGAACCACCCTTTGGCTTTCCTAGAAATACTTGGTGGTGAACAATGCAGAAGCTGAGTACAAATGGATATAAGATAGTATGAAATCTATTTCTAATATTATTTAGTTTTATTATAAAAATAAATTATGAAATTATAAGTAATAAAATAAATACTCCAACAATAACCTCATTTCTACCCACAAGCTAAAAATGCCTTATAAACTCAAATCAAATTTTATCCTGTTTAGCTTCTATCAATTGGGCTTGTAGGATTACAGAGGGTGGAATGGGATGAGAGAGGACCTCTAAATAGGCAACATGTTTCCATGAGCTATGGTAGTTAAGGTTATTTAACTACAGTGTAATTGGCATAATTGTAATGTATGCAGCTGTTTACATCCACTAATTTTTCATACAATTCCAATGTTCTCCCATATCTTCCAGTTCCTGTTTCTATTTCTTCTGCTAGGGCTTTAGTCACTGTAGAAATGAGAGCAAAATGTACACAATAATAAAGCCATAAGTCAGAGCCTCAGTTAAAACACTGTATCTTTTGCTAAAATATAATGAAGTAAATCTGTCAATATAATCATGTTTTTATTGCTCACCTAAGGAGAAGTGAGAAAATCTTCTGGCATGAATATACACAATGTTTCTGTATAAAATATATACAGATTTAAATGGAGCAAATTATGCTATGTGCATATATGAATTTGTCACAACGTATTCCAATATTATGTATAATTATAATATACTAATAAAGATATAAAATATTATTGTGACAAAAACAATACAGACATAAATATTAGCTTATGTGCACATGTTCAAACATATTTTTACTTTTATGTACACACATATATGTTTCATATATATTTGGTATTTATGGTTCAAATTCCTATTTCTATTATCAACTCTTCAACTGTAACTGTATTTGACTCTTTAGGAATATTTTCATGGAATGTTGTTGTTCTGTTTTTTGTTGTTTTGGGGCAGTGGATTCTAATGGATGAGCCCACTTTTGTCCTAGGTTAATGGGGGACATGTTGTCCTATCAATCATTTTTTTAAATTCATAAATCCATCTAGTTAGGAAATTTTAACGTTTTCAGAAAGGTTACAGGGAGAGATGTACTTGTTAAAGAAAACTGCTTTAGACATTTTAAAAATTAAAAAAAATGCTTAGTTTTGGGCATTTATACAAGTACAAATGTAAAACTGTAATAGGCAAGGTGACACTGGTTCAATGTAGGTACATTAACAAAAATCACAAGTCAAAGTTCCATTTAGATTGTGTGACCCTTTTGTCTAGTTTCATGGGAAAAGCATTACATAAGGACCCAGATCTCATCTTGTAAGCAACATACAAAGTAGTCTTGACCTAGGGTCAAAAGTGAACATTTGCAGGCAAAATTAAAGAGGAAAAAGACCATTTAAAATATTCTGAATTTTTCAAGTTGAATTTTAGGACTCTGGAGAGCAAAAATGAGAGAGGCTAGTTTTCTCTTAGCATCAGGAGAGAGGTGGGATAAATCAGTGAATAGAAAGACAAAAAATATTGGTAGGCAGATCAGGATCTGTCATATGCCTGAGACATAATGACAAAAACTTACACAGGTATTTTACCCTATAATTTTACAACATGTAAAATTGGTCTATATCAGTGAGTATTACAATAATAGTAATTCCATTACTTAGTAATTGTCAATCATAAGTTTGATACTTTGCTTTTATGGACCTTAGTTTCCAATCTTTAAAATGGAAAAAAATGTTGCTTCTAAATATATTCAAATATTTATGAGGATTAAAAGAAAAAAGTCCACACAAGCTCTCCATGTATACAAAATGTCTTTGATAAAAACTAAATTTAATAAAAACTTGATCCATGTGTTCCCATGCACAGACATAAAGGTTTAGGGCTGTTTTGCAAAGTAGCAGGAAAGAAATAAGGGATGGAGGGAAAGAGGAAAGATGGAAAGAAAGGGAGAGACTCCATCAGTCAATCTAGTTTATGACAGGCTTTCTCTAAAAACCAGAAATAAAAGAATCTCATTTAAGTTGAATTTATTCCATCTGATTCTTGATAGACACAATACTCTCACTGATGAACTTTTTTCAGAATGATTAAACCAAATAAAATATAAGAAAACATTACTAATTCACTTGCCATATGTTTAGAATTTATACAAACAAATTTATACTCCTTGTAGTCTTGTTTTAGTCTCTGTGAAATGTTATTCTAAGAAATTTATATATATACATTTTATATATATTTTTATGTATATATGGAAGGTTATACATAGGAAGAAAATTTAAACCTCTTAAGAACAAACTTTCAAGATGCCCTCAGGCTCTTTAGTAATATCATTTACATATAAATAGTTGACACCTAATTATAAATCATTTTGATCTGTTCATTAAACAGGGCTCAAAGGGCTGCTAGTAAGCAATGCTTTCTGTGACTGGTTCCAATTATTGTATTAATTAAAATGTAGTTGAACAAACAAGCTCAGTTTCAATTATTTAGCTAACTAACTAATATAATAGAAACCTAACAGTAAAAACAGTGCAATTTTGCAATTAAGATAGCCAAAATCAAATTAGCTTCCCCAGGAAATGTGAATTATTGTGGTGGTAATGCAATTGTATTTACTGTCCAATTTTGGCCCTTGAATTCTCAAATATTTCATATTTGTAACCCTTAGACTACCTTTTCCTTAACTCTGTCATATTATAATGTCTGCTTGGTTTCCACATCCAAGCTGCAAGGCAGGTTTGTTCAGCCAGCGTATTCATAAATATTTGAATTTCACCGAGATGTGTCGCTTTGGTTGAATGATTTACAATGGACAGAGAAAAGAAAGGGAGGCATTCTGACTTGCTAGAGTTAGTCCCGGTTCTAAGACACAAGAAAAATCAATATGAGAAGCTTGATTAATTTCCACAGCATTTTTTTTTAGTCTGTTTAATTTCCAAATTCTCTTTCATACTTAAGAAATGTGTTAAGACAGCAGTCGCTTCCCTTGGGAATGTCAGGAATTCCTAGAAAGGGTCTAGGGAATAAGTTTACTGAATTTGAAAATGTTTAGTTCTCTCACTCAGCCTTTAAAAAAAAAAAAAAAGCTTTTCCTCTATAAAAATGGAGGGAGCCATACTATTCTACCTGTGAAGCCATTCCAGGTAGCTGCCAATTCGTCTGATCAGAACTCTCCCTACAGTATTTGTGTGGTTATAGTTAGAGACATGAGGTGTAAGAAAGGGATTCTCTTACAAGAATGATCTGTCCACACACAGGGAAGATACTGATGGGGAAGTTGAACTCAGGAGACCAGGAAGATTGGTTTCCCTGCCACCTTGTCCAACCAGCACTGTCAGAAATACCCATCTCAGGCCAATTCTTCTTGTCTTCCCCTCTTCACTGTGCTCTCAGCAGATGGTCTCCTCTTGTTGCCATGAAGCTCCACTTTTTGGACTTACTCCAAATGTGTTTGGGAAGTGGAACAAATAAAACACTTGGGCTGTGTTTGGAAAGTTTTAAGAGCAATAATACATTAAGCAGTGGTGGGGAGTAACAGTACAGTGGAAGAACTGGAACTTTGGCTTCCTTTTTCAATTTTTCTTTCCTCTTCCAGCATCCATCACCATTCCTGGCTTACCACAGTGTTCTAATAAATGTTTGGGTAAGCAGGAATGGATCAATAATGTTAGTCACTGTAGAAGGAAATCTTGTACTTGGGGTCTGATTTGCCTGCCTTCTTTGTTTAATTTCTCTCTTTCTGCCTTTTCACAAGTCCTGTTGTTTTCATAAGTGAACTCTCCACGGAAACAATTTAAGCTACCACAATGTTAATTCTTATACTTTACTGTAACCAAGATAAAAGCAGATTCATAGGGAATTGAAACTGACTTGCCTGGAAGTTTAAATGTATTCCATATCAGTCTGAAACTGAGGAGGCACTTGGCTGAACTGTGGAGGCATTGAATCTGATATTTCATTAACATTTCCTAGGGCTTTCAGATTGTTACCCAGTGCTCAGGCAACAATCCAGGAATCCTGCTATGCCTAATTTAAAATCCACCAGAGCCAACGGTCCTTCTTTTAAAGTTAGAAAATAAACATTAAGTCAATTCAACGTTATGGTTTTCCAAATCTTTAGCATCTATAATAGTGAACTAGGTAATTTGAACCAACTCAGTCCCTGAGGACAGCTAGAAAAGATGGACCAGAGATCTAAATCATCTACCTGAAAGAATCAGAGAAGACAAAGTAATGAGAAATATAAGGCCAAGATGAAAAAGAGAAGGGAGTGCAAATCCTGAAAGGTTAGCCCATGAGTTTGGACTGGTTTTGCCCTAGGAGAATTTGTGATCTTAATGAGACTGCTGAGGACTTAACAGAATTTTCACACTCTTAAAAGGGTAGGAACTGAACAACAAGCTTGGTAAACCACCAGCATTTTGGATCACTATATTTCATGAGTAAATATGACCAAGAAGTAAACCAGCCTCTCCCTCACTGTAGCCTGATTCCTCAATATCAGATTGCCCAGAAAAATTTCACTTTGAAATTGGATTAAAATAATCCCTGGTTATTAATGTTCCCAGGGACTTGCAGAAGCAAATAAAATGTTCTCCTAGAGGAATATAATATTACTCTATTATTCAAATTATTTCTGGGATTTTTTTTTCGAACCAAAGTCCTGCACACAGTCAATGATAAAACAAAGCCCATGAGGAGAAAAGAACACGAGTGAAAATGAGCAGAAAAGAATAGACAACAGGGAACACCCAGAGGCTCCAGTGTCATATGGGAGTTAGTAGATCTCAGTCACTAGAAAGAATTTAAAATTAAGTTTATTTCAACAAAGAGTTATTTACTACTCTTCCAGGTAAATTTATGGATATAAATCTGCACAGGTCATGGTCTCCACTTTCAGGTAATTAACAGTGTAGTCATAGAAAACAATATATATGTACACACTTGAACTTTTCTTCCTTTATCTAGGGTTTTCATGAATATAACAGCAAAAAGAAGAAAGAAAGAAAATCAGTTTTTATCCTCATTAAGTATCCAGGTAAGGGTGGCAGAGAAGCATTGATCAAAGAACGTTCACAAGAAGTGAATAATCAGTCTAACTTCTCTACAAGAAAGGCAAAAACTACTATCAGCACAAATATTAGAAATAGGAATAACTGATCAAGGTGAAGGAGGGAGAGGCTCACCTGAGAAAGTAATGGTCCAACTGTGAGTGAAGTGCAGATTTTACTGTTGTTATCTTCTGAAATGACATGACTCCTCGACCTAAAAGCTTTAGCCACTCTGCTTCCCTTACAAGATGAGGTGTGTGTAACAGGCTTATTAAATTAACTGAGTGAGAAAGTAAAATTTGCAGCTAGATGTAAAAATAAATCAAGCCCAGTCTGAATGAAAACCCAAGTGTAGTATTCAATTCAAAGCTCAGGGTCCTGCAATAAGGAAGAGGTACGGGAACACTTGCTTTTCTTTCCCCTCTTTAGTTACTTCTAGTTCTAGGATTTGGGGTAGTGAAAAATGGGTTAAGACAAATTGGTGGTAGAGTTATTCAGTCAGATGGGACTCCATCTAACTCTCTTTTAACCCTTAGTGCCTTCCCAGTGTTAGCAACTAAATGCTAAATCTCTTGTGAAATGCATCTGCAGGCTCTCTAGAGGAATCCTTACAAGACACGATTCATGCACTGGGTGAAGCATTCTCTGGGGAGCCTGTTTGAGACCCTTCCACAACCCCTACCATTTCCTGCCCTGGCTGGACAGGAACACTGGGCACTGTGCCTTATCACCAAGGCATCATCACCCTGGGACCCAGTTCTTCCGTAGGTGGCCATCGATGAGGCAGGATGGGTCACAATAAGACTGAGAGTACAAACTGCCTGACTGTTACCCTTGCTCCAGGCTTGCTGCCACATGTACCTCCACTCAGCTGGTCACCTTCAGGATTCCCTAGTCAGGAAACATACACAGCCTCTGGGTCACTTGTGTTTCCCAGGGATCCACTTGTGACCTTTTACACTGGCAGCACTCATGGAAAGGAACATAGTTAAGCAGGCATCAGCTCAGGAATGAAATACTGGCCTCACCTACTCTCTTTCATTCTTGGCTTAGGAGAGGAAGGGAAGGGATGAAGAAATGCAAAGTCCCTTCCTGTTAAACCTGAGTCACTGCCTCTATTAACCCTCTCTTCAACACCTTGAATTCTTAAATAAGCTAGAAGGAAGGGTGAAGAGAAGAGGAGAAAAACAACTCTGGACTGTTCTTGATAAGAACTAATGAGGTGTCTGCTGTACCTCTTAAAGGCACTTGTCCTCAACTTTGAGTCTTTAAATAAAATTGAATAGAATAATTCAATATGCAGTCACATCTAATTTCTTAATTATTACTCAAAAGGTTTTCAAGCTCTGACTCCTGGTTACTTCTCAGACCTTGCCAGGTGATCCTACATTCCAGGTGTTCTCACTTCTTGGAGCATCCCACACATGACTGGTTCTTTCCTACCTCTCCCAAACTCTTGCCACCTATGCTCGAAATCTCTGCTGTTCCCTACTTAGTTTGCCAAATGCTCATCCATTTATCCTGAAGTAAGCAAGCATTTGTCCCAAGAAATATCCTTCCTTTGTTACCCACTGCTTCTTTATATATCTATCATTAAAAGCTATTATGTTGAAGATTATTGAATTCAATCAAAATTTATGGACTATTTACCAAGAGATGTATTTTCTGCCCTTCTGTAGTTTATAGTCTCATTCTGATTAGTGTAAAACTCCATAGGGACAGAAGGTATGTCTCATTCTTGTTTCCAGATACAGAGTTAACACCTGTGGGAAATCAGCTCACGCCTCCTCAAAACATGAAAGATTGTTGCCATGAAGCAGAAACAGGAGATATTCTGTCCTCCCTCTCTTTTCCTAAACACAAGAAGTAGATTCATGAAGATAAAAGGCGTTCCTTTCTACCAGGAACAACAAAGGCTAACTACTGAAGACAGCTATAGACCCTTTATTTTCTGGAGATGGAGTCAGAGGGATCACGTCAACAAACTTTACTAACCAGACTTTACCTGCCATTTGTTTACGTTTGCACAAGTTGCCACCCTAGAGACTTGTCCTATTCCATAGTCATGCCACTTCTCTAAAAATACATGGTTCTTTACTGAAAATTCTATGTAAGCTGGAATTCAAAGCCACCTCTTAGAGAATGACTCATTCCCTGTGAAATATACAAGCCAATAAACTTCTGTTTGATTTTCTTTTGTTAATCTGTTTTTCATTATAGAGGTCTGTTCCAAATAGGAACCTATTGATTAAGAAAAAATCATTATTGTTTCCAGCTCACTCATAAGTATTGAATGGATAATGAATGAGCCAATGAAATAAGTATTATAAAAGGAAGAATTCATATATGAACCCAGCAACAGGAGAACACAGAAGAAAGAGAGTTTAACTAAAAGCTTTGATGAAAACATTTTGGAGAAAGTGATATTTTCTCTAGATTTTGAGTACAGTTCCATGAATTGAACTGTGCACATACACCCCCCCACCCTCAGTCACCAGTGAATTCATATGTTGAAGTACTAATTCCCAGTACTTCATAAAGCAACCTTATTTAGAAATAAACTTGTTGTAGATATGAGAACTTACGAAGAGGTCATAACCCAAGTAGAATGAGTCCCTAATCCATACAACCAGAATCTTTAGGAAAAGGGGAAATTCAAACACAGCACACACACAGGCACAACACCATGTGAAGATGAATGTAGAGGCCAGGAAATGTATCAGAGACCAAGAATTGCAAGCAAAGCTTCAGATGTTAGCAGAAAGAGGCACAGAAGAGTCTTTGCCTGACAACCTTCAGAAAGAGCCCCGCTGACATCTGATTTCAGACATAATGCCTTCAGAACTGTGCACAATAAATTTCTGTTGTTTCAGCCATCCAGTTTGCACTACTTTATTGTGGCAGCTCTAACAGTCTAATACAGAAAGGTCAGATTCCCTCAGGTAAATGAATGCAGCACAGTACAGCTTGAACAAAGGCCTAGAGTGTGAAGAATGCTGAGTGTATCCTAGGAACAATCAATATTCCCTGAGAGTCAAACAGATGTTGCAAGGGCTAGAAGACATATAGTCAGCATTATATCCATGGATTTCACTTCTGCAGATTCAATCAATCACACACCCACAATATTCAAAAACAAATTGTGTCTGTTTTGAACATGTATAGACTTTTTGTTGTTAGTATTCCTTAAACAACACAGTATGACAACTATTTGCATAGCATTTACATTGTACTAGGTATTGTGAGTAATCTAGAAATGATAGAAAGTACATATGTAAAAATAAAATGAAGTATGCTGGAGTATATACATAGGTCATGTGCAAATACTATGTCATTTTGTATAAGGAATTTGATATCAGCATGGATTTTGACATCTGCAAGAGGTGCAGGAAGTACCCACCAAGATATTAAGAGAAGATTGAATATGCTGGAGTTAAGATTATACGAGAAAATGAGAACCTAACTTTAAGAGACCTTCAATGTTATGCTAAAAACTTGAGATATTTTTAAGATAGTGGGATATTTCATAACCAGGTTAAGTTCTAGAAAATCTTATTGATCATGATTTGTCATTCATTTAATCAACAGGTATTCATTGTTTGAGGATGTATTATTCAAACCATGAGCATAAGGTAGGAGAGAGACGAAAATCACATATAGTCAGTATATAAATGGCATATGGAGAGAATCGTTGAGAAAAATGTTGAGATAATAAGTGAGGGAAGATAGGTAAAGAAATACATATATGCCAAGTAATGGTGTCAAATGAAGAAAGTAAACCAAGCAGTTTGAGAAGATAGATAATTGTCCAGAGGGAAAGTAGGCAGGGAGGTGCATTGAGGATAGTCAGGGAAGATATTTGTAGTAAATAGCATTTGAGATCAGAAGGAAGTAGAGAGCAGACCTTGCAGTCTTTGTAGGATTAGTAGTTCTGGCCCCAAGTGATGCAGGTAGGTGGTTTTTGCCTCATGGAATTGGAGGAAACAAAAAGAAAGTCGTTATAGCTGCAATGCAGTAAGTAGAAGGGAGAGTTCTGGCAGATGGAAGTCAGAAAATTTGGGAGAAAGTGGGAGATAACAGAGTGTAAGAATGAGAAATTATTAAAGTTACTAATATTTGGTTCTTTTCTCTGGGAGCACACGTGAATAGGTTTGAACACCCAAAGCTCATCACTACAAATTCAGTCAAGAACCAAGTATATACTACCACTCCTGAAACAGCCAAAAGTTACCACTCAGGTGTTTGCACACCTAAAGGATGAAAGGTTCTGGTGACACCCAGCTCTTCCAGTGTAGAAAAGCAATTTTAGCTTTGCTAGGTGTATGGATATTGCCTATAAATGTAAGTGCTGGATTTTCACCTTGAAAGAGTGATGAATTATTGAAAAGCATGCTGCTTCATTCTTCTTTCTTTGCAACAGATATTTTCTCATAGCTTTTAATGCATAGGAACCAAGAAACTTTGCCAAGTATTATGTATAGAAAATGTTCTCAACATCTTAAGAGTCAAGTCAGCAAGATAGATGATTGAATATTTACATAATTAGAAAGCATGTTCAGAATTTAAATAAATCATTATAGGCACTGTCTCCATGAAAAGCCCTAAAGCTCCCATGTAGCTCCAAATTAATGTGAAGGGAAGAATGTCACCAAATTACACACCAAACTCAAGCTATAATAATTATTCAGACCTCAGTCAGTAACCTGGCCAATTTTAAATTTGAGAGAAACTGTATTTTGCAAGTATCCATGCCTATCATTTGATTAACATTTACAAACAAAAATGAGTTCTCATAGCACTCTGGTGAGGCATGAAATATTTTATTTTCTCTGCTTGAAGGCAGAAAAATTTGCAAGAGTCACTTTAAATATTTTATTTTTTTAACAATCACACAAAAACTTTGGGGATAAGGCAGAAAATAGAACTTAGTCTGTGCTCTGGTTGAGAGGACAGTACTCATTTCCAACTTCCTAGAGGTTTGAATTCTAGACAGTGTGGGATGACTGAAAAATCTAAATTGCTGAAAATATAGTAGGGAAAATCATCACCCTCTTACCTTCACCATTACATAGACATAGCATATCCTCATTAGGATTTCATTTTAGATTCATTGGAAAAGACTCAGCTTCACTTCTAAAATTTCTAAAGAATACCCATGGGAAAATGGAAAACATTTTTCTAAACAGACACGAAATACTGCTTCTGTTAGGTGACATTCACATAAGATTTTCTTTTTCCTTTTTGAGTGTATCCCCTTGAATAGTGAAAGCAGATGATTTTAAACTCCCTATGACCACCCTCTCTTTTATGCAAAAGGCAAGATTCATGGGTTTGAATTAGAAAGATCATACAGCTGGAAAGGAACTTAAAGTTGATCTAGTTTAACCTCTTCATTTTAAGAGCAATGCCCAAAGGTCTAAATAACTTGCCTTAAGTGACATTGTAAAAAGCATTGCCCTGAAATTAAATAGAGCTTGAGATCCTGACTTGAAGTCGTCTGTTAGACATGAAATGCTTAAGCTTTTAGGGAATGAAGTAAATTTCAAAACCCCCAGTCCTGGCTTGCTATAGCCTCACAGGCTCCATGAAGTAGGATAATATTTTAGTCAGTTTTCTTGCCACTGTAATCAAAAGACCTGCCAAGAACAATTAGAGGAGGACAAGTTCATTTTGGGGCTCATGGTTTCAGAGGTCTCAGTCCTTAGACAGCCCACGACATTCTTTGGGGCCTGAAGTGAGGCAGAACATCATGGCAGAAGTGTGTGGCAGAGAAAAACAGCTGCAGACATGGCACAAGGAAGCAGAGAGGGAGAGAGAAAGAGACATTCCTCACCACAGACAAAATATAAACTCCAAATGTGCACACCTCGTGACCCGCCTCCTCCAGCTGCACTCTACCTGCCTTCAGTTACTACTCGGATAATCCCTCTCAGGGGATTAATTCACTGATTTGGTTAAGGATCTCATAATCATAACATTTCACCTCTAAAACTTCTTGCCTTGTCTCACACATAAGCTTTTGGAGGACATCTAATATCTAAATTGTAACAGTTAACAATGCCTTTACGATATCATGTATGAAATAATATGTAAGTACTTCATAAATGTTAGCTATTATTATTAAGAAATTGTTTTCAGCTTCCAGAAACATTAGGCAACTTTGGTATGCCTGTAATTTTATGATATAAAGATCTTGAAAACTCAGTGCCTCAATGAGAGCAGTGGCTTAGCTGTGAAGCCACATGGAGATTTAAGGGCACAGAGAATGTGACTATGCAAACTTATCATCCTTATATGACATGGAAGCCACAGTAATTGCCATCTCAGACATCCTTTTACTGGACTATTTTAAGCATACCTGAGATTCTGGCTAAGAACACATTGCCAGGAGCTTTCCTGAGGAAAGAGGGAATCTCAAAGTGGCTGAACACACGCAGGCTCAGTAGGAGCACTGGATCAAACTCCACACACACTTCTCCAGAGGTTTTGGTCTGCCTCTGAGCTGGAGTAAAGGTGCAACCTGACTTAGGCCAGTGCTGACACCATCACATCCTCTTCTTCAAATCTTGCCGATTTTGTCAGGTGTGTCATCTCCAGCTGGGGAAGGAAGAAGAAAGAAAAGAGACTGTTTCAGGATCTGGACTTTCTTCCTTTACATTTATTAGATTCTTCATCATTGCCCCTTTTATCATCATAATTTATATAATGAAGATCAGTTGATCATTTATTTCAAGTGTATTCCTGTGAAAGACAAATTAAGCAAGAAGAGGAACCTTGTCTGTTTGCTTAATTGTTAGCAATGGGAAGTGCTATGTCTGTTTGCTTTGGTGTCTCACTTGGGGCCCAATGCATGACATGTAACAGACACGCAGGCAAAGCTGTGGAAGGAAGGAATGCATGTGTGGAGTAACCTGAGATCCCCTCTTTATAGGCAGGAAGTAAGGTGGGATGGAAGAGGAAACTGAACTATTTATTGACGATCCCTTTTGTTCCATGCATTTTCCCAAGTTGCCTCAGGAAAATACTGGACCACCTCAAGAAGAGTGGGTAGAAAAACAGGCCAGTTGCTATCTAACAGCCACATGCACCCACATCAGGGCAGTGAGTTTGCTTCCTGTTTACTTTGCCTACTGTTCATCTGGGAGTGATCAATTTGGAGTCACTTTACTTACAAACTAATTAACCAATTAGCAGCTGTCAACTTTTTTTGTTTAAACTCTCAAGGATGCATGGCTTCTTTTCTATGTTAAATTTCTGTCTAAGAATTGACTTACATACTACCTTTATAATGGAATAGAAAATTCTTCCTGTTTCTTTCTGCCCCTAAAGTCATAGCCTTGGACCATGTCCCCAAATCCTGTCACTCTTGTAGGTGATAGTGTTTGTTCCTGTCTAGGTCCTCGCTAACCTCACTAAGAGAAGAAATAAAAGTCAGGTTAAACTGCCCAAGTAAACAGTTACAGATGGAGGGGGAAGATAAAATTTCTAGTTTCTGTTCTGTTTATATTCTAAAATACACTTTACATGATGATAAAACTTAGCTCAATAATGTTTGAGACAAAATAAAAGTGACAGCAGCCCTTTCTTGGGAGCAGTGTAGGACACATGTTGGAGGAAGTACCCCATTTCCAGGCTCACTCTAGACAGATCAGGACTCTGGTCATGCTGCCACTAGATACTACTGTGAACTTGAACAGGTTATTTAACCTTATCACATTTGTTGCTTCATTATAAAATAAGGAAAATATTAGTGACCATCAGATTAGATAATGAATATAAACTGCTTTTCACAATGCCTGGTATATAGCTACATGCCAAGTAAAAAGTGGCCTCTTAACTAGTATTCATTAAAAAACCATGCATTGAGCATTACTATGTAGCAGGCATAACATGAAATGTTGTTTTATAAAGACTACTTTTTCTCTAGATTTGAAGGCCATTTCAGCCTGGAATTATTTTGAAGTTGAAGTACCCTCATTATCGAGATTATTTCCTCCATATGTATTTCTCACAGAAAAGGGTCTTCCTCTACTTTGATCAGGACTCACAGACAAAAGGGACCGTCATCATTCACCCAGTTAATTTAGAACTATAAAGACTCTGTTGAGATTCATCAGAATAATGTGAAATTAGGCCAAGATAACTCTCTGATGAACTGGGAAATTGTTTATTTCATAGTGAATTCTTTTTTTTTTTTTTTTCACTGAGTGTATTTTTTTTTACTTATTTGTTTTTTCATAGTGAATTCTTTAACTAATGTTTGAGTACTCTACTGATCATGTAAGAATGCAGAATGGAAGGAGCAAGAGACCCTCTCTTCTCACCCCCCAGTGTCAGGTATGTGACTCAGGCTAGCACAGTCAAATGCGCTCACCTTGAACTTCGAATCTGAAGACAACTGGGCAAAAAGGCAGAGAAAATTGTTACCATATGTTGATATTCCCCCCAAATTCATATGCTGGAACCTAATCCCCAGTGTGATAACATTAAGAAGTGGGGCCGTTTAAGTCCTGCCCTCATGGTGAAGATTAATGCCCTTCTAAAGGAGGATTGAGGGAGCCTGTTTGTCCTTCTACCATTTGAGGACGCAGCAGCAAGTTACCATTTCTGAAAGAGAGCAAGACCACACCAGACACAATCTACTGACACTTTGATCTTGGACTTTCCAACTACCAGAACTATGATAAATAAGTGTTGTTCATAAACTACTCAGACTATAGGGGATATTTTTTGTTATAGCAACCTGAATGTACTACAACACCCTATTTCCAGAAGCAAGATTGTGAATCTAATGATAGCCGATTGTGGACTGTTGATTAGTAGTGGTGGCTACTTAGTTGCTCTCACTAGATCTATCTGTACTAGGACCAGCTGTGTTTCTTGCTGCCAAGACTTTTTTATTTAGGACTATTTTCTAAGCCTGGCTTTCCATACTTCTCAAGATTTTATGAGTTCCCAAAATCTTTTCAATATTTTATTGGCTTACATAAGCTAAAGTTGATTTCTGTTGCTTGCAATTAAAAATCTTTAACTAAAGCACCAATGTTTTGTCCTCTGACTTCATATATAAAAGTGAGGTACCAAGTTCATAGTGCCTCTGCTCTAATTTGAAGCTTCAGAGACTTCCTTTCCTCCTGCCTCAAGAGAAAAGAAGACCTAGAGAAGAAACACTTGCCCACCTGCAGAAAACAATTGTCTCTCACAACTGCATGAAGAAAGAGGAGACAGAGAGGGAAAGTAATAGACAAGGGACAGTAAATGTGTGTTAGAATCTACTGTGATAATTTTAGAACTTGAGTCCAAAGCAGTGATTTTATTTTTGTATCAGCTCTGACAAGTTCAGGGCATTGTTTAAAGAACACACTTACACACCAGAACAGGCCTCCAGGGAACATTTTATTTAATCCTTAATATAAATTTAAGTTACAAAGCATAAGTAAATAGTTAAGATAAAAGCACAATTATATAAATTGATAGCCAGTGATAGCCATTAGTAGGCAGGTAGACATCACATTTAGTTTTCATAGCTTCAGTCTTTACCCATCAATTCTGCTATATGTAATGAAAGAAAGTCAGAATATGAATTTTATGAATTTTATTTTCTCAAGATCAAAGTTAGTATGTTTTGGAGGAAGTAGGGTGAGGGAAACCAATGTTCATATGGCATTACTTCTTCAAGTATTTTCCTGGATAATCTTTGAGAGAAATCATGCCTTCAAACACATGAGCCAAGACATTGGTCTCACAGAAGGCACATGTGGTAAGGGACAAGCCGTGAGTTGGGGCCTCACCTCCAGCAGGCCATAAAACTTCCTGAAGCCTCAGTTACTGCCTCATCTACTATTGGAAAGAGGGTGGGCCCATCTTGTCTCTAAAGTCTCCTTGCAACTTGAGTTTTACTAGTGATTATTTAAAGGTTTACAGGAATCAGTCAAAGTTAAGATTAAGGTTCACAGTTGAGCATGGTGTCACATGCCTATAATCCCAGCAACTCTGGAGGCTAAGACAGGAGGGTTGCAGGTTCAAAACCAGCCTCAGCAACTTAGAAAGCATCTAAGTAATTCAGCAAGATCCTGTCTCTAAATAAAAAGATTGGGAAAAAAACATAAAAAAAGACTGGGGATGAGGCTCAGTAATTAAGCACTTGTGGGCTCAATCCCTGGTACCAAAAAAAAAAAAAAAAAGAAAGAGAGAAAAAAGAATACGGTTCAGGGCTCACAATAGGAATTAGGAAACAGAGGTGGAAAATGAGGATATTAGTGAGAAGGAAAAGAACTTCAACATGCCACCTGGCATAGCATACAATAAAGAAATTGTTGGAAGAAAAGAAGTTAATCCAAATAGAAGAGGTAGACAGGCCATGCTCAATTACAGTTACCACCTGAGCTGCGATTCTCGGGTGTAAGCATGATGAGGCGGGAACTATACCACTTCAATCCTTCCTACCATAGGTGGCTCCAAGGAAACCCTGGGGCTTCTCTGAGTCTAGGATAATCACCTGTCATGCAATAGAAAAGAAGAATAGGAAGACTAAGGTGGCCTGCCACAGGCTCACTCACTGAGGAGGTGAATGAATTTGAGCAAGTTTATTACTCTCTAAAGCCTGAGTTTCTTCATCTACAATAAGAGGATAATTACACTGGCCTGTGAAGTTTTGAAGGTTAATATTTTCTGCTCATTGCTTTGTGGTGCAAAGTGAACAATCATTTATTGGTAACAAACATCATTGTAGTTGCTGTTGTTATTGTATTACTCTCTGTCTTGAGGAGCCATGGGATGCCGCTGTGGACGCAGACCTGAGTTGTATGAAGAGGTAACATAGAAAAGCTTCCTACTATTTGTGGTATTTGATAAAGTGGAGATGTTTCCAGAGGGGTGAATAGACTTCACATTGTACCCAGGGAGAAATCTGTGCTTCATCTGAGCTCCAAAGAGAGGTGAGTGCCACTATGTAATATCACATAGGTTATCCTAACACAGACCTTGGAGAAATAAATATATTCCTTGAAAAGGTTGTGTAGGAGGATTAAATGAGATGTCATATAAGAGGCATGTATGGGGGGATTCTGGCAGCATAGGTACCCGAATTCAGTCTCCTTTTCCTAAACAGCTCCAAAGTGCTTATTTGTCTAGAGTCAAGCAACTGCTGGAATACGAAAAAGCTGGTATAGTGAAAATGAGCACATAAAAATCACATATACTGGTTATTATACTCCATGTAGGTGAAAAATTTGAGGGCAGAAACTGTCAGATTGTGTTTAAAACAAAACAAAAGGAGCTTCATGTTGCTTCTATGTAACCTGCACAAATAAAGTAATAATGAAATCCTTTTGTGAAAAAGGAGACTGATGGGTAACACAGGACTGGGAAAATGCAAACATGAAGCAGGCGCAGCAATATTGAAATCGGTCAAAATGGAATTTCGGGTTAAAGACATTAAAGAGTTTAAAGAAGAACATTATATTATGGAGGGAATTTCAGTAGAAAGGAGTACGAGAATAGAGCAGAAATAATATTTGAATAGTCAGTATTCAACAATATTTTCCAAAATTGATGAAAGACATCAGGCCACTTTGTCAAGAATTTCTATAAACCCTAGTCAAATAATAGTAGAACATACATAGACATCATAGTAAAACTGCCTAAAAACAAGAAAAGATAAAAGCAATAAGCTAGCGAGCAGAAATGTGGCTGTTTTAATACAGCAAAGAAATGACAATAGCCAGGGAACAATGGAATGCTATCTTTCACAAAAGAGACTAGAACAAAAAAATAGGAGGGAAAAGAAAATGAAATTTAAAAGTTCCAAGGCTCTAACCTCACTAGGGATATAGGAAAAGTAATTATTTTTATTATACATTAAAAGCCAAGTTATTGGTGAAAAAGTAAAGATAGACTACCTACAGAAGCATGCAGTAAGAAAAGACTGAAAACAAATGGTAGGAAAAAGACCTGATACAATCACTTCTTGAAAAAACAATGTAAGACTATAAGGAAAAGAGCATTATTTGAGACCCAAAGAGACATTCCATTAGGATAAGTGCTAATCCACCAAAAATATGTAACAATTCTAAATTTGTTTGAATCTAAAAATATAGAGGAAACAGGCCACTGTCTCTTCTGATAAACAAGACAGCTGGAAAGCCCCACAAGGAGGAATAGCTGTTGGAACAAGAGTCACATATGGGGTGTGGCAATCTTACCCTTGGAGGTCCCTCATCCTCCTGCCCCTTTAATGAGCTACCTTTGACAGCTGAACAGTGGCTTAAAAGGGCTATTGTTTTATTTTTATTTTATACATTATTTCTTAATGGACAGAAACCTGTGGTCCAGGCTAAGGAACCCTGATGCTGCCTTACAGTAAGTAGCACGATTTTACACTGCATCCAAACTCCCTGATTTCTGGTGAATGTGGCTCAAGGTTATGACGCTTACCCAAAATAACCTTCCTTGCTTTCAAGCAACTTTTACTCTGGGGAAGACCAACCTATATATATTCCAACTTCAATAGATAGACCAACTAAAAATGAAAAGAAAAATGGTAGAAACAAAAGTTTACAAGGCATACATAACATGTTAAGTGTCCTAAAGAGAGCTAAAAGTAAAGGCAAAGTTGAAGTATTAAAACTTTTTTTTTTTTTCAAAGTGGCTTATTTAAAGACGGGTTAAGAGAAACCCAGAGTTTTACTTCACATCTAGTGCCAGAATTGCTACAAGGCTAAAATGCAGTAAGACCAGATCTCCATGATTTGTTTGTCAGGGCACTTTGTACCCTCAGTCCTTGCATCCAAGTATAGTTGACATGTACTTTTAAACAACAACAACAACAAAAGATATAGAAAATAAAAATGTATTAAATGTGCAGGCTCCTGTGAGACTCTTGCTTCATGAAACTTTCTGTAGGAACCCACTTGCTTGGCATGATCTGATTTTTACATTCTCCATTAAGCTTTTAACAAGTGTGCCTCTCTGGAGGAAATGCAAACACACAGCTCTCAATGACTTCAAAAAAGTCACACCAATTCAACTCAATAGCACAGAAAGTTAAGATGATGCAGCTTTCTGAATAGCACCTGCAAGCCCCTCCACCTAAAATTGGCTGGGCAGAAATCAAAGGAAAAGGAGAAGATATCAGAAAACAGCTTGTAGAATAATTTGATTATCTAATTACCACCATGTCTGATGTCAAACTAGGCTAACGTGATCAGGGTCATGCCCAGCTGAACCTAGCTTTCCCCCTTTCCATCTCCCTGGATGTAAACCATGCACACAGCTCCAGGTTTAAGATGTAGCTTAATATTCTCCATAGAAACACTAGACCATTTGAAATTCCTTGTGGCAAAAGCTATGTCCAGAATAATATCAGAAAGGAAAACTAAATGCTTTTAGTGTTACTCTTTAATTCTGCATAGTGCTCCTTTTCCGCTTGCCCAGGGGGAATAGAGATTTGGGAGAAAGATCAGAAAAGACTGTGAATGTTCTTCATTATGTATCTGTGTGTTTATAGAAAGCAGAAGGGATTAATTAGTTAGCTAACTAAGCAGGATATTTTTTTCCTGTTTGAAAATTTTTAAAAATGTTTACAGACTACATTTTGACTCATTGTACACAAACAGGGTACACATTTTTATTTCTATGAGGGTACACAATGTAGATTCACACCATTTGTGTAATCATACATATACATAGGATAATAATGTTTGTCTCGGTCCAATATCTTTCCTTCCCCCACTCCTTCCCATCCCATTTTCCTATACACAATCCAAAGTTCCTCCATTCTTCTCTTACCCACCCCCACAATCCCCTGTTATGTATCTTCATCTACTTCTCAGAGAAAACATTCGGTCTTTGGTGTTTTGGGATTGGCTTATTTCACTTAGCAAGATATTCTCCAACTCTATCCATTTACCAGCAAATGCTATAATTTTGTTCTTCTTTATGACTGAATAATATTCCATTGTGTATATATACCACAGTCTCTCTATCCATTCATCAGCTGAAGGGCTTCTAGGTTGGTTCCATAATCTGGCTATTGTGAATTGAGCAGCTATAAACATTGATGTGGTTGCTTTACTCTAGTATGTAGATTTTAAGTTCTTTGAGTATAAATCAAAGAGGGGATAGCTGGGTCAAATGGTGGTTCCATTCTAAGTTTTCTGAGGAATCTTCATACTGCTTTCCAGAGTGGTTGCACCAATTTGCAACTCCACCAGCAATGTATGAGTGTGCCTTTTCCCCCAAATCCATGCCAACACTTATTATTGCTTGTGTTCTTGATAATAGCCATTCTAATTGGAGCTAGATGAAATCTTACAGTAGTTTTGATTTGCATTTCTCTAATTACTAGAGATGATGAGCACTTTTTCAAATATTTTTTGTTGATCACCTGTATATCTTCTTCTGTGAAGTTTCTGCCCAGTTCCTTAGCACATTTATTGATTGGGTTATTTGTATTTTTGGTGTAAAGTTTTGTAAATTTTTTATAAATTTTGGATATTAGTGCTCTGTCTGAAGTGCATGTGGAAAAGATTTTCTCCTAATCTTTCGACTCTCTTTTCACATTCTTGAATTTTCCTTTACTGAGAAAAAGCATTTTTAATTTGAATCCATTCCATTTATTGATTCTTGCTTTTATTTCTTGCCCTCTGGGAGTCTTGTTAAGGAAGTCTGGTCCTAAGCCAACAAGATGGAGATTCAGGCCTACTTCTTCTTCTATTTGGTGAAGGGTCTCAGATCTAACTTCTAGATCCTTGATACATTTTGTGTTGAGTTTTGTACAGGGTGGGAGATAGGAGTTTAATTTCATTTTAGTGCATATGGATTTCCAATTGTGCCAGCACCATTTGTTGAAGAGGCTATCTTTTCTCCACTGTATGTTTTTGGCACCTTTGTTTAGTATGAGATAACTGTACTTATGTGAGTTTGTCTCTGTGTCTTCTATTCTGTATCATTGGTCTACCTGTCTGTTTTGGTGCTCAAACCATGCTGTTTTTGTTACTATCGCTCTATAGTAGAATTTGAAGTCTGGTATTATGATACCTCCTGCATCACTCTTCCTGCCCAGTATTGCTTTGGCTATTCTGGGTCATTTGTTGTTCCACATGAATTTGATGATTGCTTTCTCTATTTCTATGAGGAATGTCATAGGGATTTTAATTGGAATTGTGTTAAATCTGCATAGCACCTTTGGAAGTATGGCCATTTTGACAATATGAATTCTGCCTACCCAAGAACATGGGAGATGTTTCTATCTTCTAAGGTTTTCTTTAATTTCTTTCTTTAGTGTTCTGTAGTTCTCATTGTAGAGGTCTTTCACCTTTTCTGTTAGATTTATTCACAAGTATTCTTGTTTTTTTTTTTTTTTGAAGCTATTGTGAATGGGTTAGTTTTCCTAATTTCTCTATCAGAGAGTCATCATTTATGAATAAAAATTCATTAGATTTATGTGTATTGATTTTATATCCTACTTTGCTGAATTCATTTTTGAGTTTTATAAGTTTTCTGCTGGATTTTTTTTTTTGACCCACTAAATATAGAATCATGTCATCGACAAATAGTGATAGCTTGAGTTCTTCTTTTCCAATTTGTATCCCTTTAATTTCTTTGATCTGCCTAATTGCTCTGGCTAGTATTTCAAGAATGATGTGGAATAGAAGTTGTAAAAGAGGGTATCCCTGTTGTTTTGCAGTTTTGAGAGGGAATGCTTTAAGTGTTTTGTGTTAAGAATGATGTTTGTGTATATATACACAATGAAATATTATTCAGTCATAAAGAAGAATAATATTATGGCATTTGCAGTGGAATTGGAGACTATCGTGCTAAGTGAAATAAGCCAACTCCAAAAGAACCAAAGGTTGAATGTTTTCCCTGGTAAGTGAAAGATGATATATAATGGGAGTAGGGAGGTGGGGGGGGTGAGACAGGAAGGGAGGAATTTAAGATTACATAGAGGGAAATGAGAAGGAGGAGGGGGTAGGGGTATGAAAAATGGTGGAATGAGACAGACATCATTAGCCTATGTACATGTATGTTTACACGAATGGTATGAATGTACATTGTGCACAACCATAGAAATGAAAAATTGCACCCCATTTATGTACAGTGAACCTAATCACAGTCTGTAAAAAGAAAAAAGAAAAGAAAAAAGAAAAAAAGAATGATGTTAGCTTTGGGCTTAGCATAGATAGTCTTTACAATGTTGAGTTTGTGTTTCTACTATCCCTATTTTTTCTAATGTCTTGACCATGAAGGGGGTTATATTTTATTATATGCTTTCTTCACATCTATTGAAATAATCATGATTCTTAACCTTAAGTCTATTGATATGATGAATTACATGTACTGATTTCCAGATATTGAACCAACCTTGCATCCCCAGGATGAACCCCACTTGATTGTGATGTATTCTTTTTAATATGTTTTTGTATGCAATTTGCCAGCATTTTGTTAAAGATTTTTGTGCCTATGTTCATCAGAGATATTGGTCTAAAGTTGTCCATGATGTGTCTTTGTCTGGTTTTGGTATCAGGGTGATAATAGTTTCATAAAATGAGTTTGGAAGGGTTCCCTCCTTCTCTATTTCATGGAATACTTAGAGGAGTATTGGTGTAAGTTCATCTTTGAAGGTCTTGTAGAACTCAGCTGAGAATTTGTCTGGTCCTGGGCTTTTCTTGGTTGGTAGGCTTTTGATGTCATCTATTTCATGACTTGAAGTTGATCTGTTTAAATTGTGTATGTCCTCCTGATTCAGTTTGGGTGGATCATATGTCTCTAGAAATTTGTTAGTGTCTTCGATATTTTCTATTTTGTTGGAGTATAGATTTTCAAAGTAGCTTCTAATTATGTTATATATTTCAATGGTGTCTGTTGTGATAGTTCCTTTTTCATCATGAATTTTAGTAATTTGAGTTTTCTCTCTCCTTCTCTTCAGTAGTGTGGCTAAAGGTTTATCTATTTCGCTTACTTTTTCCAAGAGCCAACTTTTTGTTTTGTCAATTTTTTGAATTGTTTCTTTTTTTTTTTTGAATTGTTTCTTTTGTTTCAATTTCATTGATTTCAGCTCTGATTTTAATTATTTCCTGTCTTCTACTACTTTTGGTGTTGTTCTGTTCTTTTTCTAGGTCTTTGAGATGTAATGTTAGGTCATTTAGTTGTTGACTTTTTATTCTTTTCTTGAATGCACTCCATGCAATGAATTTTCCTCTTAGTACTGCTTTCATAGTGTCCCAGAGATTTTGATATGTTGTATAGTCATTATCATTTACCTTTAAGAATTTTTTATCTCCTCCCTGATGTATTCTGTTATCCATGAATCATTCAATTGTGTATTAATTAATCTCCAGGTGTTGGAGTAGTTTCTGTTTTTTATTTTATCAATGATTTCTAATTATATTCCATTATGATGTGATAGAATACAAAGTAGTATCTCTATTTTTTTGTATTTACTAATGGTTGCTTTGTGGCATAACATATGATCTATTTTAGAGCAGGAGCCATGTGCTGCTGAGAAGAAAGTGTATTCATGAGTTGATGGATAGAATATTCTACATATGTGTGTTAAGTCTAAGTTATTGATTGTGTTATTGAGTTCTATGGTTTCTTTGTTCAGTTTTTGTTTGAAAGACCTATCCAGTGGTCTGAGTGGTGTGTTAAAGTCACCCAGAATTATTGTGTTGTGGTGTATTTGGTTCCTGGAATTGAGAAGGATTTGCTTGACATACATGGATGTGCAGTTGTTTGGGGCATAAATATTTATGATTGCTATGTCTTCCTGATTTATGGTTCCCTTAAGCAGTATGAAATGTCCTTCTTTATCCCTTCTGACTAACTTAGGCTTGAAGTCCACTTTATCTGATATGAGGACAGAAACCCCCGCTTTTTTACTGAGTCCATGTGCATGGTTTATTTTTCGCTATTCTCTCACCTTTAGTGTATGGATGACTTTTACTATGAGATGAGTTTCTTGAAGGCAGCATAGTGTTTGGTCTTTATTTTTAATCCAATCTTCCAGTCTATGTCTTTTGATTAATGAGTTTAGGCCATTAACATTCAGGGTTATCATTGAGATATAATTTGTATTCCTAGTCATTTTGACTTATTATCGGTTTTTAATTTGGCTCAATTTCTCCTTTGACTGGCTTTAACTTTAGGGTAGTTCCTCCCTTTGCTGAAATACATTGTTATTTTTCATTTTCTCCTCATGGAATATTTTTCTGAGAATGTTCTGTAGTGCAGGCTTTCTATTTGTAAATTCTTTTAACTTTAGTTAATCATGGAAGGATTTTAGTTTGTCCTCAAATCTGAAGGTTAGCTTTTATGGGCATAAGATTCTGGTTGGCAACCATGTTCCTTCAAAGCTTGAAATATGTTATTCCAGGTCCTTCTAGCTTTTAGGATCTGGGCTGAGAAATCTGCTGATATATGTTTTAATATCCCCTTTATGTAATCTGATGCTTTTCACAGTCTTTAAAATTCTATATTTTGGATATTATGCATTTTCATTACAATGTTCCTTGGTGTGGATCTGCTGTAATTTTGTTCACTTGGTGTTCTGTAAGTCTCTTGTATTTGATTTTCCATTTCATTCTTCATGTTTGTGAAAATTTCTGATGTTATTTCATTGAATAGGTTGTTCATTCCTTTGATTTGTATCTCTATGCCTTCCTCAATCCTGATAATTCTTAAATTTGGTCTTTTCATGATATCAAATAGTTCTTAGAGATTCTGTTCCCAATTTCTTATCATCTTCTCTGTTTGGACAACTTTATTTTCAAGATTAATTATTTTGTCTTCATTGTCTGAGGTTCTGTCTTCCAAATGATCTAGTCTGTTGGTGATGCTTTCTATTGAGTTTTTTATTTGGTTTATTGCTTTCTTCATTTCAAGTATTTCTGTTTTTTTTTTTTTCCAGAATCTCTCTTTATTGAAATGATCTTTAGCAACTGCTCTTTTAACTGTTTATTGGAGTTATCATTCATTGCCTGCATTTGCTCTCTTATCTCATGGTTTGCTTCATGGATCATTTTAATTATGTATATTCTGAACTCCTTTTCTGACATTTTTTCTACCATGCTGGATTCTACAGGATTCTATTAATATAGAATCTTGGTTTGTTTGGAACACTTTTTTCCCTTGTTTTTTCATGTTGTTCATGTATCTTTCCCTTCTTCCCCTCTAGCAGTGCAGATCTGGGGTACTGCAGTTTCCCCCCATAGGCTTACAGTGACCTGCAGGTTTCCAAAACCTCTCCTTTATGCAGGAGATCAATAATAGCAGCACCCAGTACAGACAATATGCAGCCCTAAACCAAATAGCCCCTATGAAGGTGTTAACAGTATTGTTATAATAAACAGAAAGAATGAGTTCAATTATTATCTATGGTATAACCAAAAGATTTGCAATGAGGTCTGCAGTTTCTAATGGTGGGCAAAGGTGATAGGGAGGGTTGTAGGATGTTACTGTTAATGGCGTAAGAAAAGAGTATGTAGTGGTACTAGATCTTAGGAAGAGTGAAAATGGGATCAAAAGAAGTTGATTGTTAGCATGAGAAAAGGGACAAAGAAACTCTGAGGAAATAGGTAAACAAAAGGAAAATAGAGCCAGAAAAATAAAGAAATAAGAGCTTAAAAATTCCAAAAAGGAGAAAAAAATCTACACTCTGACAGTCATATACTATTCAAACCTCCCAGTCTTCAGTAGCCTGATGCATGAGAAGTACATGACAATCAGCTTTCAGACTCTAGCAGGCTTCTCAGTATGGGAGTTTCCCCACCTAATGATGGCGGTTTCTGCTTCCAGAATAATCCAAGATGGCTGCACTAGCTTCCAAAGTGTTGGCAAATGAGGACTGCAGCATGGGTGTGACCAGATGTGGGTGCCAAGTCTGCATGGGGTGTGGGTAGCCCAGGGTTTCTGAAGGTCCTGGCTGTTGTCCAAAATAGTGGCAGATACATGTAACAAAACCTGCCTATTCTGTGACAGTGGACTTCCAGGCAATGATGGACAGCAGGCAATCTGCTGGTTGTCTGTGGGAAGTCTGCAGGCTAATGGCGATGGTCGGCAGATGAACCTTGGGCAGTGGGTGATGGGTAGGTGAAAGGCAGGTAATGGGCAGGCAAGAGGCAGGCAAATGGTCAAATGGTGGATGATAGGCAGCAGTCAGTAAGCGATCTGCACTCAAAAAGTAGGCAATATGCTGGCAGATGGCAAGTGGTCACGATGGATGAATGGTATAAACAGCAGGGGATTGATGAGCAGCAAAGACTGTCTCACAGAGAAACAGATTTTCTGCTATTTGAATCCCAAGTTACAGAGTAACAAGGAAAGACAGCCTCCCTCTAGTCCTCCATCTTGGATCTCCTATACAGGGTATGTTTTTAAACTATGGATTCCAGGGTGTGTGTGTGTGTGTGTGTGTGTGTGTGTGTGTTAACAAATATTAAGTGAAGACATCTTCTGTGCCAGGAACTGATAAGTAGTGGAGCTATAGTAATGAACAAGGTCCCCAACCTCAGGAAGCTTAACTTCTGCTTGGAAACAAAATAAGCAGATGTAGTGATAATGTGTAATATGCACAGGGATAATGAATGCTATGACAAATAAAGCGGGGAGACCAAGCTGGGGGTGTCAGAGAGTGAAGGAATTACAATTTTTATATGGGTGGTCTGAGAAGGTGCCACTGATAAAGTAGAATTTGAGCAGAAATATGCTATAAATGGAGAAATCAGGCAGTAAGGAATCTAGAGAAACAGCAAAGGAGCAGAAAGCCAGCAGAGGGCACAGCCAGTGAAAATGAGGAGGAGCAGGCTTAGCACACTTAAGGAATAAGGAAGCTGCTGCTCTAGGCAGGGAGAAAGGGTAGAGGGGGAGAACGGTAAGAGGCAAGATATGATGCAAGTGATAGGAGACGGAAGATCACAGAACACTGTAAAAGATCTTGTGCATGGTGAGGACTCTGACTCTTTCTCTGAATGACTCCATGGGAATAGCTGAATGAAGGAGCAACACATCAAACATATTGTTAAATGATCACCTTCCTTGTCCTGTGGAAAACAGACAAAAGTGGATAACAGTTAAAGCTGGGAGGTGAGAAGGTAGAAAGTCATGATAATCCAAGCACATGGTGACAACTTAAACTAACCTGATCACAGGTGGTGGCCACTCCACAAAAGTGAGATGTCCTCCCTCCCCCACAAAATTGACTCTGACATTGAGATTGGTAATGACACACACATAATCTAAGAGAGCATGAAAAGGCTTATTACTCACACAATGGGATTTGAGGAGAACAAGTCAGACCTCCTGAAATGATCCATAAAGACCAAAGCTGCCCTTGGTAGAGAGCAGGGAAAGTGGACTAGCTTGGGGTTTTATGGCAGGCAGTCAGGGAAGGAGGCTAAGTTGAGAGTTAAACTTTCACTAATGCAAAAAGAGGGCACCTGGGCTCCCTCATCAGTTTTCCCTGATACGGGGCGTAAGAGAAAGAAGGCTGCTTAAAAACTGTAAACAGTCAAATATCAAAAGCTTGAGCCAGACTTTTTACTACATAACAGTAGAGATGTAAGAGGTGATCAGATTCTGGAGCTATTTTTAAGAACAGGTATAATATTTATACTTGGAATAGGATTTGGGTGTAAGAGAGGAGTTTGGGAGTGATTCCCTCTCTTGCTATATCTTAGCAAATAAAAAATTTAGAAGACCTTCAAAAATCAATAAGAAAGTTGTTTTATTTGTTCATGAATTTTTCCCACTTCTCATTGAAGTTTTATTGAAATATGAAAAACCATGTCCTTTCCTTCTCTTTAGTCCTTCCCAAACACCCCAACTGCCTTCCCTGAGAACTGGGACAGTGCTCTGCAGAGAGGAATGTTAAAAAAAAAATGCTTATTGATTGAAAGGATTTACAATAATACCTATTAGAGTATTATGTTGACTTACAATTACACCTTGCTTATCTCTTAAGTCAAACATTGCTTTAAGTGAAATTTTCTTAAATGTCCTGAGTTGTAAAGCTGAGATTTCATACCAGTATTTATCACAGTATATTTAAGTGTCTGGGGCATAATAAAGAAACTTTTACTTCAAAGTGACCTTTTACCATTTTATAGTTAATTAAGGAGGTATTTGTATTATAATAAAAGGGTCCTAAAATAGGAAGGTAGAACTGTGGGTTTTATTCTCATTTTTGCCATAAACTAAGAAAAATGCGTGGCCCTGAACACACTGGTTCGTTTTCTGAGTCTCCTCAGTAAAAAGAGGGAACTGGATTCAATAATTCCCAGAACTCTTCTTTCAGTGACACTGTGCAAGTGTTGATACCAAATGTGAATGTTTCAGGCACATTGGAACAATTGTGTGGATCCATAGTTTCTTGTAATAAGTCCATTGACTCTTTGTCTTGTTAAGTAAAAGTGAAAATGTTTAGCAGTGAGAGACATTCCAAGGCAACAAGTAGTCCCCAAGTTAGGAAATTTTGTGAGAATTATTCTAAAATAAGTTGTTGTTGTTTTAAATGAAGCCATATCTATTTAGAAAATAAGAAACGGCTAATTAGTACATGAGAAGATTTATTGAATACTCATAAGATTGGCTGTGTCTTTCAATTGCTGATTTCTTGAGATTTAGAAAGAATAAGATCAATCTATAAAGCCTATTTGTTAGTAAATTTTAACTTTCTAATTCTTTAATTTATGGTCAAGTTTTTTGTAGGTTCCTCTTTTCAAATGAAAGGGGTTTTAAAAACCAAAACAAACATAAACCATTGAAGATTGTTTTGACCCCAGATTATTTATTTTAAATATTAAAAAATCACTCAATATAAACTAAGGGACTTTTTTCAAAATTTATGTAATATTTTTTAGAAATGTTATATCTTAAAGACAGTACAGTCTAAACTTGCCAAAATTACTCTCTTAAATGTCTCCAGTGGGTATTTGCTGTATCCAACAAACTGGAACATTTCTTTCTCTCAATGCCTGCCAAATTTGGTAGTTACCTTGATAATTTAGTTTTATCGTTCAGTTCAAATCTTATCATGGTTTGCCTGCTTTTGGGTTTTTGTAGAACTATCCATTTTACTTGTTTTAGTCAACTTTTTCACTGCTGTGACCAGAGGACCTGACAAGTATAATTTTAGAAGAAGGAAAGTTTATGTGGGGGTCATGGTTTCAACAGAGATGGCTGACTCCATCCCTCAGGACCCAAGGTAAGGCAGGACATCATAGTGGAAGAGTGTGAGGGAGAAGGCAGTTCAGGACATGACCACCAGGAATTGAAAGAGAGAGAGAGAGAGAGAGAGAGAGAGAGAGAGAGAGAGAGAGATCGAGAGAGAGAGAGAGAGAGAGAGAGAGAGAGAGAGAGATCGAGATCTGCTCAACAAGGATGAAATACATATCCCAAAGGCATACCCCCAGGGACCCATCTATTCCAGCCACCCACCACCTAAAGTCACCACTCAGTTAATTCCTCTCAGTGGATTAATGCACCCATTAGGTTAAGATTCTCATAACCCAGTTATTTCACCTTGCATTGTTTCTTGCACTGTTTCTCATATGAGTTTTTCAGGAACACCTAATATCTAAACCATAACAGTACTGCAGGCAGTTTTTTGAAGGGAAATGCAGTGGCTGCTGGTCCCTGTATACCTAGAACCTTGCACAGAACTTGATACATGAGAGGGTTTCAATATATGTTCACTACATTAACTCTGTGGTTCTGTACCAGGTTTTAACAGTTATTGGAAAGTGTCTCATCAAAATAAAATCTACTCTTTTTCTCTGATGTGGGCCGAGTGATGTAGATTTAGTGATTTAGAAACACTAGGAAGTTGTGGGGGAAGAGCTTCAATAAATACTGGAGTGTAAGGTATTTTTGTCTAAGAAAGAAGATTGGTAAATTCATCAGAAAATCTGAGACAGAGATATAATGGTACTTGTTTCATGGAAATAGGTGAGAATCAAAGAGAGTGGAAATCAGGCCTTTATGCAAGCCAGAAGGGAGTTTCTTTTATTCCTTTTTTTGTTTTTGTTTTTGCTTTGTTTTCTGTTTTTTTTTTTTTCATGTTTTAAAAAATTATTTTTTATTTTTTACAGACTGCATTTTGATTCATTGTATAAAAATGGGGTACATCTTTTCATTTCTATGGTTGTACATGATGTAGATTCATACCATTCATGTAATCATACATGTACATAGGGTAATGATGTCTGTCTCATTCTGCCATTTGTCATACCCCACTCCCTCTCATTTCCTTCTGCATAATCTAAAGTTCCTCTATTTTTCTCTCACTCCCTGCCTCCCCACCCCCAGTATATATCATCATCCACTTATCAGGGAAAACATTCAGGCTTTGGTTTTTTTGGGATTGGCTTATTTCACTTAGCATGATATTCTCCAGTTCCATCCATTTATCTGCAAATACCATAATATTGTTATTCTTTATGGCTGAATAATATTCTATTGTGCATATATACCACAGTTTCTTTATCCATTCATCTGTTGAAGGATATCTAGGTTGGTTCCACAATGTAGCTATTGCGAATTGAGCCACTATAAACATTGATGTGGCTGAGTCACTGTAGTATGCTAATTTTAAGTCTTTTGGGTATAAACTGAGGAGTGGGATAACTGGGTGAAAAGGTGGGTCCATTCCATGTTTTCTGAGAATTCTCCACACTGCTTTCCAGAATGGCTGCACCAATTAGCAACTCCACCAGAAATGTATAAGTGTGCCTTTTTACCCACATCCATGCCAAAATCTATTATGGTTTGTATTCTTGATAACAGCCATTCTAATTGGAGGAAGATGAAATCTTAGTTGTTTTAATTAGTGCTTCTCTAATTACTAGAGATGTTGAACACTTTTTCATATGTTTATTAATCACCTGTATGTCTTTTTCTGTAAAGTGTCTGTCCAGTTCCTTGGCCATTTATTGATTAGGTTCTTTGTATTTTTGGTGTAAAGTCTTGTAAGTTCTTTATAAATTTTGGAGATAAGTACTCTATCTGAAATGCATGTGAAAAGATTCTCCCACTCTGTAGACTCTTTTCACATTATTGATTATATTCTTTGCTGAGAAAAAGCTTTTTAGTTTGAGTCCATCCCATTTATTGATTCTATTCTCATTTAATTTTATCTACTGCAAAGGCACTAGTAATTTTTAAAGGCCAAATATCTCAGTTTTGTTGAAGGTTAATAGTTTTAGTAGACTTTTTTTTTTCAATTCTGGGATCAGAGTTTTAATGCATGAATAGTGACAATGATAATGGGACTGGGGAGCCCTGGGAGGAAGGTGTAAGTCATGGAATTAGACGAACATTGCTCAGAGATTCTCATCTCAGACCTTCCATCAGTTAAAATCATGGGAAGTTCATCTCTGATTATGAGGATCATTAAGTAATTTTGCAAATACATAAAATGAAAATTTTCTCACTAAAACTTATTTCAACCCATGTAACTCACTTATTCTCATAGCTCTTATACCTTGATATCCACCACTACTTACTTGCTCTTCCAAAACTGTGACCTATCTTGACTATAGGTAGGAGGAATAGAATCAACACAAGTCCAGTGGTGTGGGATTCAATTTTAAGTCTCCTGATGGTTGCTTGATTATAGAGGTGGGTGCTGATTTTGCTAATGTAGATTTTGTTCTTTTTACTAAAACATAGCTTCTACTCAACACAGTCAGTTTCAAAGGGCTTTAAAAGCCAAGACAGTGCAAGGCTAGATTTGGGCTTCTGGTGGAATATAGCAGTTGGTTCTACTGCTTAAGACTTGAGGACTGACCATAGAGAAATAGTAGCTCAGAAGAACAGCTGAGAACAAAACACGGGGTCACAGGGTACCCTAACCTGTTGGCAAATCATAAAGGTAAGAATAATGGTATTTGGAAATTCAGTGTTAGAGACAAAACCCAGGCTTCTTAGATCCTCTGCTTGTTGCTAAACCTTGGTAACTCATTTTTAAAGCCCTACAATTCCACTCTAGTCCTGAGGAAACAAATGGCTCTGGAAGCTTTACCTTAATAAAAAGCAGTAATTTCTTTATACTATCCAACACTAATTCATCATTAATGCATTTTTATGTTTATTGAATGACTTCTATAATTATAATCAATCACCAGGCACTTCCTGGGTGGAGTGATTATAGCATTGAAGAGGGGTGGGGAACAAGCAAACACATCTAAGCTCATGAAGTTTATATTCTGGTATGTGTCCTTCATCTATCATGTGTTTTCCAATCTTCCCTGAAAGGGCCTGTAGTCCACCTCAGGGCAGTCTCCAGCCGTGGTTAAACACTGTGATCCTTGGTCCTTTGGTAGGTATGTGGGGTGTAGGGTAGCAGTGTTGATGCTAAATAGTGAATTCTTCTCACTAATGCTTTCCCATATGATGAGAAACTACGTATCTAAGAGCTACAAATGCGAATGCTGCTCTACAATCACAGTAGCTTAATGGCAACACTGATGTCATGTTCTTTATTATTCAACATTTTAGTTCAAGAAACAAAACCATTCTAGGTATTTCAAACAGGAACTGGCTTAATATAGGGAATCCGATGCTCACAAAATAGCTGAAAGTCATTTAAGGTAATTTCCTGTCTAGGCCTTCAGGGTCGGTTCTAGAACAATAGGTAACCACTGAAACTCTGCCAGGAAAAAAAGACACCCTTGATCCCCCTAAAACTGCCAGTGCTCAACACATGGAATACCAAATGATAGACATTGAAATATTACCTGTGAAAATTCATGACTACAGCCATGCTCAATAGCAAAAATAGCCAAAACCAGGCAAAAAATATTTTCTACCTTGCTTCATCTTCTGAATTTTCTGCGAGTGCATCTAATTAGTGAAATTAATTTGCAGCCAGAACCCTAGCTGCAAGGGAGTCTAAAAAGTCAGAACAGAGGCCAAGTTGGTCACTTCATAATATCCAGCATACATTTTTAACCTCAAAGTGAATTAGCGAAGTGTGTAATCTTGGGCCTTCCTCACATACTATTGAATTAGATTCTGGGAAACAAGAACCAGTGTGTTAACAGACACCTCCTCAGTAATTTTTATGCTGCAAAATATTTGGGAATATTTGAGATGATCAGGATGAGATCTGAGATACTCATTCATAGTACATATGTCCAAAAATATGTTTTGAAAGGTGTGATTTTAAATTATTAAGACTGGGCCAGACATATCATTTAATTTTATAGACCCAATTCTCCTCTGAATCAGAAAGTGAAACATTTTTCACCTCAGGTAATTGTTCTCCACATTGCCAAATGGAGAAAAAAATTCTCTCCTTTGTGTTTTGCTCTCTAGTTCCCCACACAATTGGGACAAATGTTGGCAATCTGATGACTGCATTTTATTACAGGAGTTTTCCTAATGCTCTCTCTTGGGGTATTTCAAAGTAATGTCCCATTCAGACCTTGAAATTCATTCTCTTTTAGTTTTCAAGCAGGGAACAGTTTAGCATCATTCTAAAAGAAAGAGAAATTTTTCATTTTAGAAAAGGAAAAAATTCTGTTCTCTCTTTGAGCAAAGAACAAATGATTGCATGGAGCTTCTGATGATTTATTGATTTAAATATATTAAATTGCTCAATTCAACAATAATGAAAATTTATAATTTCAAAAAAAATTCAGATCAACTTTTCATACTACCTTTATCACAGTACCTTGAACAAATGTTGACTGAATTAATGAAAGAATGCATTCACCAAGCTGATTCACTTTGTGTCAGATAATGCATTTGGTAGTCATTTCCTGAAGTCACTTCATATTTCCTGGAGATACTTGTGTCTTCCAAGATTTCTTTAAATGTAGATTTTCATCATGGAATTAAGAGGTGGTTTTAGTCATGTAAATAACACTGGCTTCTGTAACAAACAATCCATAAATCTTAATGGCTTATCAGGATGAAAGTTAATTTGTCATTCATGCCACTATTCAATTGAATGTTCAGCAATCAGTCTTTCACATAGGGCTTGGGAATACTTTGCATCAAGTGACTCCACCATCTTCTACAGCAAGGATCAGAAAATATTTTTATAAAAGGCCAGCTAGTGAGTATTTTAGATTTGTCAGTCAAATGATAAAAATCAAAAATATCATCTAGGTACTCATATAACAAGAAAAAAAATGAAGTATTATTTTGATGAAATTTAAAATATAATAAGGGTAAAATTTTTTGTAATACAACCCTACTAATGAGAAAAAAATTGAATTATTTTGTTGGGGAGGATATGCTTTTACCTATTTGTGTTCAAAATTAGTTTCCTTATCAAAATGATCATGAATTCTCATAAGTTAAAGCTGATCTATAAAAAATATTTATGTATTTCATCTTTCTACACTTCATCTATTGAAAATGTCTTTTCATGGAGGTAAATTTTGCTAAATATTGGTCTGTAAACATAATTTTACTTGGCCATATTATCTCTTGAAAGGCATTTGTGGGATTCTATTATGTTAGTTCCTTGTAATATGTCATTACATTGCAGACAAATCACCTTTAACTGAAGATTAAGAGGAAGTTTCTTAATTTAAAAATTTTGAGTCATGGACATATGAACTTTGAAATATGGAAAATTCTTTTGAACTTTCATTGTGATACCAATACTAATATTGGAATGATAGTTAGAACTGGAGCAAAAAAAATCACAACAAATTAGTGTGAGAATAGAGATTTGTTTTTTGATTTAAATGTACAGCACAGGAACTATATAAAACATGTTGATATAGTTTGCTACTCAAACAGCATCAGTTTCTATGGAAATCACTTCCTAAAGTTTTATATTTTACCTCAAAATTTTAGGTAGCAATCAATAATGCTATCAATTTTGTGAGAAAAGCTGTTTTCCAAAGTCATTTAGTGTTTATTAAAATGGCTGAGTAGTTTCACTTGTTCAGAAAATTTTCAATTTTGACCCTGGTCGCAAAAGAAAAGCAACAACAAAAACAAGAAATCACTAAAAACACTAAACCATAACCATTGATCTGCTATATGGTAGGAAAAGTCAATATATACAGTTTCTATTTATGACAAAAATTAATGGAACCAATGATGGGTAAATCTATGAGAGCAAATAAAAATCACTGTTGATTCTTCTGGTTCAATAATACATGATCATTTAAATATTTTCTGCAAGGTAACACTCACAACCATATACTTTAAATGCTTTATTTTTTTGCATATGTGAATTTGTTCAACTAAACCTTTTTTTTTCTGCTCTACATGATTTTATTATCATCCATTGTAACACATCTTAACAGATTCTACTTCAGGTTGTACTAAATTAATAGTATTTCAGCTTCTTTAAAATATGGTCATCTATATTTATTCCACACCAATGATTCAAAAACTTCAAACTCAATGTTGAGTAACTAAGAACAACAAATATGTGTGTGTGTGTGTGTGTGTGTGTGTGTAACATCTACTTATTAGGAACCAAGATACATGACTCAAAACTTTTGCCATGTTTTTTTGACTGTTGATATTGCTCCCAATATCCTTAACTCTTTGAATGCCTCATTTTTATCAAAAGGTTAATTTTGATGGAAAGGATTCATTTTCTTTGGACACATTTCTTTGGCTACTATAATCAAACAGTTTAATTCGCCATCAGTTAACCACTTTATTTGCATAGCTAACAAAATCAGACACATGGAAAATTACTTAGGTCGCAGTCTCATATTCCTTTTTTTTGTTTTTATAAAGAATTTCTAATGTGTAAGATACCTTATTTTAAATTTTCCCTTTTGGACATTGCTTTTTTGTGAATTGGGAATATTGTGATGAGTACTTAGTTTGAAATTATGAGTGAGTATTATGTTAGTTTTCTTTTGCTGTTCTAACAAATTACCACAAATGTAGTAATTAAAAACAACACAGATTTGACTTATAGTTCTGGAGACTAGAAATCTAAAGGGAGTAGTACTGGATTAAAATCAAGGAGTTGAGCTGTTTCTCTTTTGGAGGATCTATTGAAAAATTTGTTGCTTTTTTTGCAGATTCTAGGATTCCTGAATTCCTCACCCCATAGCTCCCAGGGAAATCATAGTTGATCTGTGTGTTCAAAAAAGGGAACATGGATTTGGTGAAGATTAGCATTTCTGTCACAGTCTGCTATTCCCATCAGCAATCACACTACTCTAGTTTTGTTTCCCATTGTCCCATTTCCTCTTATGACACTGACACTCTTGTTTCCTTCTTCTAAGGACCATTATAATTACATTGAAACCATTACCTTAATCTCTCCATTCCAAGATTCCTTAACTCAACCATATCTACAAAGTCCCTTTTAATATCTAAGATAACATATTAACAGGTTCCAGAGATCACGATATGAACATCTTTGGGAGGCTCTTATTTTGCCTAACATAGTAGAATATCATTGTATATAATACAAAGTGTTTTGCCATCTAATTTTATAACAAAATAATCCACATTCCACTATGCCTTAAAAGTGCACCATTTAAAGTCTACTTATTTTTTCCTTTTTCTTTTTCTTTGTTATTTTTCCCCTTGGCCTGATGGGTATGAAGATAGTAAGATAAATAAATAAATAAATAAATAAATAACATAAAATAAAATGTCATGAAAAATAACCAATACTCATGGCTCAAATAATGCCAAGTTATAACAATATCCCTTCAATAATATGTAATTAGCAGAATATAGAAATAAGAAAACCTTATATATTCTCTGTGGCAACCACTTGACTCTTCCATTGTAGCATGAAAATAGCAATAGTTAATATACAAATAAATGTGAACATGTATGTGTTCTGATAAAACTTTATTTGTGATATTAAAATTAAATTTTTAAATAATTTTTGTGTTATGAAATATTATTCATATTTTTAAAATATAAAAATTTTAGAACATAGTCATTTTAGTGTTTTAGGCTGTACAAAGATAGGTAAATGAGTCAGATGTGAGCTGTCATTTTCTGACTTGTAGGGTTTCAGAGTTCTTCACTGAACTAAGATGTTTTGTGATCTGTGCTAGAATTAGACTTCATTTCTTCTCATGTTCCATAAGCTAGAACCCAATCAACTGACCATACAAAACTGCAAGGGAGGCTGGGGCTGGGAAACCATAGTTTCTCTGTTTAAAAGAAGAGCACATGGATTTGTGCAAATACATCTCTATCATAGTTTGCTCTTTCTAGTGACCAAATTTTCATTTCCCCCCACCTATTTCTACATGTAGATTATACTCACTTCCAAAGTCCAGCTCAAAGTCTTGGACCTTATTATAATGCAAGTTCTTCATATCATATCAGTGGTAATGTCTCATTGTTCTATAGCCTATGTCCCTGATATACACTGTAACAATAATCTCACTTAGAAAGGGCAAAAAAGGGAGACAGAGCCATGACTGGCCAAGGATAATCCAACTGGGCAAACACTGAAGGCTTCCAACTGTGAGAGCACAGGAGACTCTCAGACCCTCGAGTCCTTCCTAGATGTGCTGTCTGAAAGACACTCCCCTGCACATTATTTTATACCCTCCCCACCACTCGACCCTCTGGAAGGTTCTTTCTTATCTTCCTTGGTACAGCTGAAGTTACCTACCACTTTCTTAGGGTTGCATAGCTTTGGCACCTTTATGTAATTACAACTCCTTCAGACCATCCTGTGGTTTTATCTGACATGCAATGTCCTTATTAAAAAAAAAAAAAAAAACTGCAGATGTTTGGATGCAATTAGTACTATACTTGTGGCCACACCTGCTAGGGTTTGAATGTGGTTTGTCACTACCAAAAATCATGTTGAGGCTTAATTCCCTAGGGATTCAAATACAGGAAGCTTGAATTTCATGTGTAATGATGTTAACATGGCAGAATCTTTAAGAGGTGAGGCCGAATAGAAGGTAATTAGGTCATGGGGCATAACTTTTGGACTGGATTATTGTAGTTTTCAAATGATCAGTTTAGTCCCCATAAGAGCAGGTGTTACAGAAAGCAAGTATACCCTTTTCCCAGATTTTTGCTTCTTTCTTTCTATGTGATGTCTTCTGCATATTGCTGCCATGTAATGCTATCTACCACAAGGCCCTTATCATAGCCAAGAAGATGCCAACACCATGCTCTTGGACTGTTAGAACTGTGAGTTAAAGCAGACCTTTCTTCTTTACAATCTACCCAAACCACCCATTTTGTTCTAGCAACACAAAATGAACTAAGACAATATTCAAAGTTGCTTCTCAGTGTTGGTCCCAAATCAGCTTGATTTTATTTTCAGAATTGACAACTTGTCTTTTAATTTAAGATGGCTAAAACCATTCAGCTATTTTAAGGTGGCTTAAAATATATATTAATGTGATTTTTTTTGCTAGACTATTCACTTTGATCCACAGACGTTTTGGTTACTCAAAGTCTTTCTCAATCACATGACTTTGTGTTTGGGATCTTAATGCCATAGTAATAGATATTTCCAATTGTTGAATAGCTTAGATTTTTAGCCATTTATATTTTCTCTCATTTCTTCTTACGAAGTGACCAACTCTTTCCTAAACTGATCTCTTTCTCACATACCCTGCCAAGTACTAGCTGATCTACACTATTAACATTGTTTTCCAACTCTCCCTCTAGATCTATGCAAGAAGCACATCTAGCTACCAAATTACTACCGGCAACACAATATTGCAAATGTCTTCTCCGCAGCATACTTTTCCCGATTTTCAGCTTTCTGTGCACCTTCCTACTGATATGTCAGATTCCCTTGTTTACTACTTTTTTTTTTCAAATGACTTATATTTAATTATCACAAGCAAACTAAATGGGAAGCTTACAATAGAAAGAATTGCATGTCAGTGTCTTTTGCAAACTGATTTAGGGCAGAAATGGATTAGAGGCTGCCCCTCAGTTTGATCCCTTTCAAACAAAGATGTCCACAGTGTTCCTGGCTCTCTGCCTCAGGAAGAGGGAGACTGCTGGTTTTGTGCATTGAAATTGCCTTGCCCACCACTCACTCCTGACCAGCTCTGGTCATCACTCTTCTTTTTGTGGCCTGAGATGATGTCATCAATCCACAGTAGCAGAACTATCATCTCCACTGCTGTCTTATATGTTTACAGCTTCACAGCCAATGGCTCCCATATGCCTAGTTCATTCATGTCCACCAAAGTTCTCGTCTCACCATTTATACCCCAGGTCTTGCAGTTCTCCTGGGTGTGCTTGGCCTGAAGGGAAATAAGTAGACAGATAGTGCCGGCCCCACAGTTCTGAATCAAGGTACCAGGGATGATTTGAAAGCCTGGGCAACATCCCTGTACAGCCATTGTTCCACACCAGTCATGGCCTTGGATTTTTCTGTCAAGGCATGGGCCACAGCCATCTCAGAGGCCCTAGTCCCTTTTGGTACACATGCATAGCATCCTGGGAGTTGCATTCTACTTCTGAGAGAATTCTTTGCTGGCTCCCCTGAGGAGAACAGTGCAGGCCTTGGGGTCTCTGCACTCAATGATGAATGTAAAGTACTTATCTCCAGTTTTCCTGATTTCCAACAGGCCTGCACCTATTCCAAGATCGTCTTCTCTCAGTTCCTCTGGTCAGCTGATTATCTGGGCTCCACAGGCTCTAGCAATGTGATTATTGTCTGTTTTCTGGACTCTGCGGATGGTTGTGATATTGTTCCACATGAGGTACTGCTGAGCTAAACATGAGATGTCTTTTTCTGTGATGACCACATCAGGCTTCACTTGGATAATGTCCTCACAGAGCTGCTTGATATACTTTTCTTCCATTTGAAGGATTCAGGTGAAGTCTTCCTCTCAGGTAATCTCAATGTCAGTCTGTCTTTCTCCTTTCTTATATTCCAGAGAAGAATCCAGCAGCGTAATATGAAGGTTCTTAATATAACACCACATTCATGGATGGGTCACATCTTTGTTAATCATGACTCCACATGAGTTTTCAATGATGCCCCCAGGTATCTTTTCCACTCTTGCATATTTCTTGATGTCAATCTCCTTCCAACCATTTTCAAATTGTACAGTCTTAACAGAATCCAGGGTGATGTTGCAAGCCAAATAGGACCACCAACTAATTACTTTGGTGGTAATGGAACTGTTTGTGTTGTTCAACATCATGTCACATTTATTGATGTCAACAGGGATATTGATGTTCTTCACAGTGCTGATCATATCATCCAGTGTCTTGTGGTAAGCACTGATTACCACTGTTTGGTGTATCTGCTGCTCTAGGAAGTGCTCAACTACTGACAGCATTTCTCCCACAAGAATAGTTTCTGATGTGGTTCCATCTCCAACCTCTTCATCCTGGGTCCTGCTAATTTCAATCATGGACTTGGCTTCTGGGTGTTGAACTTAATCTCTTGAAGAATGGCATTGCCATAAGTGGTCACCACCATGCCTCCCATTGGGTCCAAAAGCATCTTCATCATGGACTTGGGTCCCACATATGTTCAGATAATATCTGCAATAGTCTTAGCAGCATTGATGTTTCCAGATTGAACTTTTCTTCCAGATTAACACTTTGTATTCTGGTTAAGCACAAGCACAGAACGGTGGCCTATCATGGCAACACAATGCAGATCTGGGTACCTAGAGCTGGAAGAACAGCAGAACCTTCTGGAAAGAGCAAATTCCTTAATTTCTGATGGAATTTTTAGCTATTAGTTAGGCTAAGTGATGTAGAAAACAACCTTAAAATTGTAGTAGTTTAACATAATTAAATTTCATTTCTCATCTATGCCATAATCCAATTTGATGTTCACAGAGAAGCTTTCTATACAGTGATTCAGACTCTAGTTTTTGGAAAGGAATTTGAAAGAGCAATTTAAGGTTCCAAACATAAAGTTTCTGAGAATGTACTGCAGGGAATAAATAGGAATTGAGAAATTAGAGAAGCATTAAAACTTAGTCAAATTACACCAAATGTTAGATCCATATGAAGAACAAGATTCACTGAAGTCAACTACCAGAGAACTGAGCTCTTAAAATATCTCCTGAACTCTCCATAGATAGTAATGATCCAGAAACTCCAGTCAGCAGAGAGGTACATATTAGCCTCAGCTATAGGACCCAGCCCATGGCAGAGAAAGGACACTAAGTAGCTGTTACACTTCCCCTCCTAAGGGCACCCTAGCATGGTATCTGAGATGACCAGGATCCAGGGAAAGCTCTTACTCTTCCACTCTTTCTTTATATTGATCATGTCTTTCATTGTATTTGTTTTTTTTGTAATTTTAAAGTTCAGGAATAACTATTAAATTTCCTTCATTTAATTTTAGAACTCACAAAATTATTTATATCAAACTTCACTGCATATTTTGTCCTATGATTAATCTTTTTGAATTTTATTTTCCAAGTTAAGTCTTATTTAGTTTTAGATACTAAATAAAATTAAAGAAATAAAAGAATATAATGTTCTTGAACCTTATATGTTAGCTATAGCTATTATTTTTAATCAAAACATATTTTATGTTAAGTATATACCCATAAGGCTCAACGAATTTAAGTTAGTAAGTGTAGAACAGGAATGTAGACCCAAGTTCAACACATTCTTTGTTTCTAAAATCTTTCAGATCTTTTAGGATATTTCAGGAGATTCTGGATATTTTCATTAAATCCTCAAAAAAACCCTATGAGGTAGGCAATTTTGTTAATTCCATTTTATAGATGAACACACTGAAGCTCCAAAGCCTTTAGAAGATATCTGAGTCAGCCTCCCTGGGTTTCAAAAATGGCAGTTCTATTCTGCCCATGAATTAGGGAAAGTACACTCCCTTGCTTGTATACTCAAATAAGGAGAGAAAATCCTGGATGCTGGTTTGCCTGTTCTGACCCATATGCCTAGAAAATCCTAAGAATCAGTTTCTCGAGCTCTGAGGTCTTGACATTTATAACGTTAAAACCTTGGTAGGTTATTAGACAGGCAGAGGCCTTACTGTGGTCATAGATCTTCAGTGTTAATTGACTCAGAGTGAACAGCAGGGAGTTTGAGTGCTAAAGGGAGAGGGGGGCAAGATTGATTTGGTTGGGCAGCATGGCTACATTTGAATTCATGGTCTGAAAATGTGGTCTCCTTCACTTTGGATTTCCTAAACTGCTTTTGAGAGTTCAATCATGAATTTCTTCTGTGTTTCCATATAAAAAAGTGGAAAAATAAATTTGGTGTTGAATAGTCAGTAGGCTATGTTCATTGCTGTAGCAGATTTCCTAGGGTGTCTGTCCCCTAGAGTAGAGGTCAAAAAACTATGGCCCATAGATCCTGAACGACCTGCCATCTGTTTCTGTAAACAAAGTTTGGTTGGAACACAGTTGCTCTTGTTCATTTACATTTCAAATACAGCTGCTTTTGTCCCACAGTGGAGAGTTGAGGGGATGCAAAGGTGGCTTTAGCTTCAAACCTACCTGTGGTCAACTCCCTGGACCCCATGTGAGGAAGAACATTCTTCATCCTTCGATGAAGGGGCGAGTTAGAGGCTAAGAGTCTTCCATGGTCTTCCCTGCTCTCCTATTCAAGCACATCAGTGTCAGTTTTGTCCTTGCATCAGAACAGTGTTAAAGGTGTTTCTTTAAGGTTCAGAGCACAGCAGCATAGGTGATCTTGTCCCTCAGAATAATGAACAAGTGACTCTTCTCAGACAGTATAAGTGATAGGATGGAAAGAAATTATGGAAGCAGTAATTTTTTTAAAAAATGAATAAAGTGGTGCATAAAAATAGATCATGTCTGATTAAACTCAAAGGAGAGCAATCTTCAAGCAGTTGGATAAAAAACAAAACTCTGGAATTGCTAATATATGTCACATATAAAATTAAAACTAATGTGTAGAAAACATGGGCTGAATGTGTCAATGCAACAGTTCTGTCTTTATTGTTAATCACTTGGTGAAGTGTCTTACTAATGTCTTATTCTATGTAGTGAGAATTTAATCAAGGTGATATAATTCTATCTCTGTTGACATTGTTTTGCAGTTAAAATGTTTCAAACTACAAAAATAAAATCAAGTTATTTTATTTGTAGCAAGGCAAAGGTAACTTTCCTTGGAATATCTGTTAGAAATGATGAAATAATGTACAAAGACCTGTGAAAAATGCTGTTTACTATAATCCTGTGCTGAGAAATGTGTTTACTATAGACAAAAAACCCAAATTACTAGAAAAATTCAATTTCAAGTAGAAAATACATGCTATTGGATTCTTTATGGAATAGTTATATACTACTGAGTAGAAAGTGATTTTACACAGTGTTGAATATGCTTTTAGAAAGATGATTTCATAAACACACTTGGGAGGGCATAATTTGAATACAAATGTATTCTTATTTAGTATTTTACAATTTTTATGAATTTCAGATATATCAGAAGAGATCACTTGGTATATTGGGGGAAAATATATTTTTCTTCATAGTAAGATAGAGACGTCCAGTAAAGGAGTCCCAATTCAGTCTCAGATTCTTAATCAAGTAAATTTTTGCTAAAAATATTCCTGGCCTAGGTGGTTGGCTCTGGCCATGATGTACACACAGGCAAGTGAGCAACTAGAGAACGTGAGGAAAAGAGCAACTGAGATCTTTCGTGAGAACAGAGGGCATTTGCTCTTGAAGAGGATTCTGGAAGGACATTGGTAGAAGAGCTTGTCAGTATGATGTAGTTAGTAAAATTAGGACCAACATTCTATAAGTTAATTGAAATTTAAGGAAAACAAATTTTAGGTGAAGGTTCACAAGAATTCAAATAGAAGATTCCAAAAATGAAGTGGATAGTTTCTGGAGGTGGTAAGAATCCCATTTCTGGAATATGCATATATAGTTATTTGGAAGAATAATAATTCTGAATTTAAAGGAATAAATAGGTTAAAATAGAAATCATTGAAGATATATTAAAATTGTTTATAATAAAAATAAAATAAATAAAATATAAAATCACCTAACATATTGAGGAAACCATAGGCAAAAAAAAAAAAAAAAAAAGTGTTAGATTTCTAACAATCACACATGAGTATCTCATTCTGATTTATAAAACAAAACACAGTAGATACATGAACCCAGGACATAGGACACATTAACAATGTCTTCATAAGTGGATAGCTCACACATGATAGAATAAACACTGAAAATCTTTAACCTTACAGTTATTTAAAGAAATTCAAAATAAAATAAGTGTATCACTGTATATAAAAGAAACACAGTAGAGGACTAAAATTAAATTGGTACTATCTAACAGTGGCAATATTGTTTTAAAACTAATTCCATATATCACTGGTGGTATTATACATTGGTATAGTCTTCAGACAAGCAATAACACAAGTTAAATCATACCATAAAGAGGTGTTCAGAGCTGACTTCATTAAATCAACTCTTGATGTTGTCTTAGAAAATAACTTACGTGAGTTACGGAGGCATCTAAAATAGCAAAAGAAAATAGAAATAAACTGTATTTCCAAAAAATAAAAAAAAAATTTACCTGTCATTAAAATTTTGTGGGAAAACAATAATTTTATTATAATAATTATTTGTGATAAAATGGTAGCAAAGGTAGAAATAAAAATAATGCATATCATGACTGTAACTAAGTATTTAGACAGATGAATAAGCAAAGAGCAAAAAGTAAAAGTAATAACAAAGGTGGCAAGATTATCAGTATTTCTTTTATAGTTTGTCTTTAAAGTCACACTATATTTAAGTAAAAAATCAGGAACGAAAATTTTTTAGGCATAACTGTGTACACTTTTTTGAAGATTTGCTTCAATAAACATAACATTTCCATATGCATATAAAAAACCAACTGGTTTAATCTGGAGAGTATAAATATAAATATATGTTTAGAATAAAATTGTGTGTTATATTTAGTATATTTGAATACAAATATACACATATTTCTAGAATGAAAAATAAATAAATAACACATTTAATCAATTTGTAAATTCATGTTCCTGAATATTAGAAATAGCATTATTTGGAAATAGTATATTTGAAATAATATGAATGTTAATACCACAGTTATACATCCTATATATCTGGCACTCTTCTTCTGCCTTTTAAAGATAATTACTGTCTTAATTTGATGGTTATCATTCCCATGCATTTTAAATATTTGCACATATATATATATAGATTCCTTAACACAAATTAGTTTTCAGATTTAAAAAAATATATATATAAATACCTTGTTATGTATCTATATTCTGCCTCTTGATATTCTTGTTTTTTCATTGTTCTTTTTAGATATACATGTCAGTAGAGCGTATTTTGACATATACATACATGGAGTATAACTTATTCTAATTAGGATCCCATTCTTGTGGCTGTACATGATGTGGAGTTTCACTGGTGGTGCAGTCATGTATTTTAATAGTTTCCTAACATTGTTCCTGAGCCTCATCCATTTTGCTATATGCAATTCTTATTAATTTTCATTGCTGTAGAGTGTTCCAAATATACTATGTTTTATTAGTGAGCCTATTGATTGATATTTGCATGGTTTCTGATATTTTATCATTATAATTAATACTATTTTGAATATCTTTTATGTGTCCTCTTGTACACATGCATAAGAAATTTTTTACATTAGTGCTGTTCAATAGAACTTTCTACAATGAATAGAAATGTAATGATCTCGCTGATAAGTGGATGAGGTCATATAATGGGGGGTGGGAGGGGTTAGTGTTAGGGTTAGGGTTAGGTTTAGGGTTAGGGATAAGGAGGGTGGTAAGAATGGAGGAAGGAAGGACTGTATAGAGGGAAAAGAGGGGTGGGAGGGGTGGGAGGGGTGGGGGGCAAGGGAAAAAAAATAACAGAATGAATCAAACAACATTGCCCTATGTAAATTTATGATTACACAAATGGTATGCCTTGACTCCATGTACAAACAGAGAAACAAGATGTATCCCATTTGTTTACAATAAAAAAAAAAAGAAATGTAGAATGTGCTGTCTAAAATAGTAAATCTCTAGACACTAGTGACAGAGTGGCAACTGAGTTCTTGAAATGTGGATCATGCAACCAAGGAACTGAATATTTATTCACTTTAATTTAATTTAAATGTAGTAGTCACAGATGGCCAATGGTCATTGACCGTGGAGGTCTAGATTGTGAACTCAGATGCTTAGATGTATATCTAGGTCATGAGTGGTGCGAAGACTCAGTTTTACACACTGTGAAACTGTCCTCCAAAGTGGCTTTAGAAGTGTATACAGTGTGAATGAGTTCCTCTTTTTTCACTTTTTCCAAGTTTTGTTGTGGTTTTTAGGTACACTTATTTACTTGATTACTAGTGAGATCAAACAGTTTTCACATGTTCATTAGACATTTGGGGTTTCCTTTCTTGTGAAATACCTACTATACATGTCTTTTGTCCATTTTTCTCTGGGATACTTTGTTTTTCTTCTTCGTTAGGAATTTAAAAAATCTATAGATATAGATGATGTTAGGTTGGATTCAGGCGGATGGATGAGAGAGGGGAGTGGGGTACGGACTCCTTTGGGCTGAATTAATCTGGCTTGCTCAAAATTCCATCCCTAGGGTGAAACAGGCCATTTTCCCACTGGTTGTGTTTGGACTCTCCCTAGCCTCCTCACTCATGCCTTGGGGTTGGGAGCAGGAGGACTTGGTATGCAGTCACTGCCACCCAAAGGCTGGAACAGCAACTCCAAGAGGTAGTAGAGGCATCTGCTGCCTCCCTGGCCTCCCTACAAAGACAAATAACATCTATTGCCCAAGTTTCCTTACAGAACCGCCGAGCGCTGAATTTCCTGACAGCAGACAAAGGGGGAACATGTCTGTTCGTAAAAGAAGAATGGTGCTACTACATCAATGAAACTGGGCGGTGGAGAAGACCGTCAAAACTCTCAGACGTCTGAGTGAGAAGCTGAAGCAACAACAATCGAATGACCCTTGGCCAGGATGGCTGAACCCCACTCTTGTCACCTGGCTGACCCCCATCCTCACTCCCATACTAGTGATAGGACTCAATGATTTCTCCCTGTCTCCTCAGGTTTGCCCGGAGCTGTGTAAGTGAAGTTGCCAGGGTAACATACAACCAAATGCTGCTGCACCCTCATAGCCGCCTCCCCACCAAATCGGCAACCAAATCTTCCCTTCCCCACGACACGTCCTAATAAGCAGGAAGTAGCCAGATGGACTTCAGCACCCTAGATCACCAAAAAGGTTGGGATGTTAGGTTGGATTCAGGCAGATGGATGAGAGAGTTGCTGGGCAGCAGGCAACCCGCTCCTTCCAGTTACCACATTTTTGTGATTACATACATAATAGCATTATCTTTTCAAGTGTTTGATCTTTTCATTTATTAACTATAGGAGAATTTAATTATGGTTTTAGTATATGATTTTTTGAGTCTGTTTTAAAATATTTTGAGAATAATAAAGTTCTACATATTTTTATAAATTTATTTTACTTTCCATATCAAGGCCATTGACCCATGTGGAATTGACTAGTATGAAATAAGGATAAACCTTTATGATTTGGTTTTCCCATAACCAATCTTTACAGGTCCACTTGTCCAGTGTAACATCTATTATTTATCAAGTATCTAAATATGCATGGGTTGATTGGTTTCTGAGGTCTTGCTGCTACTTTTTATATCTATTATACTGATCCGTGACTTCTCTTTTTTATTGCCATAGTCACTCTTAATTCCTACAACTTTATATCTTCCTGGTATATAGCTTCCTTTGTTCTTAAATGTAATTCTTCAAAATAGTTTCGACCATTTGTTTTTTTCTAATACTTCAGAGTCAGCTTTAGGAACTCTTTTTTTTTTTTTCCTTGCTAGAATTACTAGGGAGAATTGGCATTTTCTGATGATATTTAACCTTCTTACACATTTCTTTCTTTAACTGGATCTTCTTTAGCATTAGGTCCTTTTGGTTTCCACAGTTAGTTATTCTAGTCCAAACCACTCACATTGTGTCTGAAATTCTGTGGTTAAAATGAACCTCCTGCTTCCTACTTACCACTTCCCACACCCTTCCTCCCACCCCTATTTTCCACACAATCGCCAGGGTAAATCTTTCAACCATCAGAGGATGATGTAGCTCTGCTCAAAACTGTCTAATGAATCCCATATCACTGAGAATAAAATTCCAAAACCCTACTAACGGTCTCAGAAGACCTCACTTAGTCACCAGGGACTGCTCTGACTGCATTGTCCACAAGCAGGCCTCAGCTTGCTCACGCCACTGATGCATATAGGAAGTTCCCACCTCAGATCTGTAGCACAGTCCCCCTGCTTGTAATCCTCCCCTCCCAGTATGCAGATGGCACATTCTCTCACTTCAAGTATTTGCTCCAATGCCTTTTGACCTTAGAGGTCTTTCTTACCACTCTATCTAAACTATCACCCTGTTCTCATTACTACCCTAACCCTGCTTAATTTTCTTCATAGCACTTAATTACCACCTAAAATAGTATCTACTTATTTGCTAATTTTTTCTTCCTCTGAAATGTGTACTAAATGAGAAAACAATAAATAAATGCTTATGGTCTGTCATATTTTGTTTATTGTGATGCCTGGAAATTTCCTCTTTGTAGTGACTCTGTTGCAGTGAATTTCGTACAAGAGGTAAGTTGTACACAGTGCCCAGTACAGTGTCTGGGATATCAATAGGTCCTCACATAGACTTGTTAAGTATGGGTTTACATTTTCTCCATAAGGTCATACATCTCTTTTGATAGAGATATTTCCTGGATTTCTTATATTTTTCAGAAAATTAAATTTTCTATTTTTCCTTATTTATGGTTACATGCATAAAATTATTCAAAAATAAACTCAATATAATTTATACTCTTGCATATAGTCACTCTCTTATTTCAGACCATTTTTTTTTAAAGTACCTAGCACTAGAGATAAATAGGAGAACATGTTTTAAATGCAATATTTTGGTGGTGACGGTAATATGTTGTGTCATCTGTCATTCAGAATAAAGAGGAATTTCAGAATCTGTTATGCAAACAGTCTGTGGAAAATGATTTAATCTTAGGACAGACACTAAAGGTTTGGAGGAGTTGTTCTTGCCTCCTGGAAAATAGAAAGAATGTAAAAAAAAAAAATTGTTACTCAGTTTATACTGTTCCAAACTCCTCCAATGGTTCTGTTCTTTACCAATTTATGTTGCCACAGATCTAGAGCCACTATAGTCCAAGGCACTCTTGCCTTTCTACCTGCAGGTCTATTAACTAAGGGCAATTACTCTGCAAAGAGGTGACAATTCCTTTATGGAAGATATTGAATTCTAAGGTGGAAAACAGTACATCAATAATGAAAGGTCAGTGAGAACACAAGGAGCCAACTTCACTGCAACAGCCCCTGCAGAGGGGGAGCATCTAGGTGCCACAGTTCCTGGCACGTACACAGAGCTTAAGCATTCACTTACTGCCTTCAAGGATCCTTTCAGCATGAAACTCTCTGAGATCAATTTGCTCTTGCACCAAGAACACTCTACACTGAAAAACTAAAAAGCAAAAAGCCTTGTTCTAAAAGCAATTGGTATCATCAGTGCTTAAGCCCTAGATCCATGGGGACTGGGACCACACAGATGTTAGTGGGATCTGGTGACCTTCAGAACTCCTAACTAGTCAGCAATGTGGAATTTTGATAGATGAGATAATGCTTAGTGAACTGAAGCTCATCTTTTATTCAGTACATGTAGTTTCAGCTTTGTTCAGCTGAATAACTTCTGTATTCCAACACTCGAGAGTATTGACTGCTGTTTTAGAGCTTTGATATACCGTTCATTTTGTAAAGGCAATTACAGAGCATCTCAACATTGGCTATAGATAGCCAAGTTATTGGGAAGATAAAAGGGATTCTGTGATATTACAGTGTAATTGAACAAACCCATGACTCTCTTTACCAGCATATAAAGCAGAACAAAAAAGCAATACAGTGGTCTTTAAAAAAGGAGATAAATGATACAGGTTACCATATATTACTTACCAAAGAATCATATTTAAACGTTCTTGTGCTTTTTGTTTTATTTCAGAAAAGGGTATATAGGAAATGTACTGAGGACTATTTCTACCAAAGCTTGGGTTAACTTAAAGGAGTCAAGCACTTTCAAATTAAATTCATGCCTCTTAGTTCTCACTTTCCCAGAAGGTTGGCACTTTTGTCTATTACCACCAGAGAGATACAAAGCATTAAACACCTCATTTTCAAGGGACAAGGTTCTTAATAAACATTTATTATTTGTTGCAGGAGTCTATAGATAAAATAATAATTTTCCTGGGGATAAAGTATTGATGGTTTAAACCTTGAGTGGGGGGGTGGCAGGGGTGGTGGGGAGTTCAATGTGAGCAGATTTATGGTACCAGGAAGAGCCATGGTCTTGTTTTTTTCCCTTTTTTATTCTTAGCATTTTAAGGACTTTCTTTCTTTCATTTGTATATGAAAGCAGAAGTCTGCAAGCGACCAGTATGCTCAAAACACTGTAAGAACTTAGAAAAAGATGTGGGATATAAAATTCCAGCTTTTCCCTTCTTTCCAGAAAGACATGACATTTCTAAATAAAGAATATATATGTATTCAGATGTAGATGTGTGAGCATGCACACATACACAATTTATTACTCTCCTCATAAAAACAAGTAAACCATATTTTTTTTCAGTAGAATTTAATATGAAATCTCAAACCTACATAAGAGAAAAAAATCGTGTGGAAAAAACTTTAAATTAGTTCTCTTGGATACTCAATTGCTATTTATCATAGTAATATTGCTGATAAAAATAAGCCTTATATTCTGCTGAAATTTTAGATTAAATATAAAAAGGCAGCAGAAAAATCATTATATTTAATATAGAGATACTTGAATTTACACATGCAATAAATATCACACATGCCAAAGTATTAAAAAATTTATAAATTTTCCCCAGCTTACCTTATGTTAGTTTGTTTCCATAGCAATGGAAAAAAAGCCACTTTACCATTTCTGTAGCTTGTAGTGGTCATCTCCCCTTCATTTCAGTTTTTCTTTAAAGAAAAATGCCTCCACGCAAGTAAAAATTAATTTAACAATACTTGTACTTCCTTTTCACCTTAGTACAAAAATATAAGTATCGAGCTCTACTGGAATAACTTCTGTTATTGGGAATAGCCTGTTTTTCATCTGAGATTTTGGTGCATGGAAAGATTTAACATGGAATGTAATAATTCCTCCTAACCTTGAGAAGGATTTATATATCAATGTGAAGGACCAGTTCCTGAAGACATTTCCAACCTTCACACATTCCCCTCCTTATGTATATCTGTCAGAATTCTGGCAGTGAACAGATGGCACACTTAAGATGTCTAATTAAGGACTTTAACAAAGGGACCATTTATAAAGATGTGACTGGAAATAGGGAAACCAACAAGAAATAGAGCAGGGATCCCCTCGCCCCCAAGGACAGAGTGGCAAGCAGAAGTTATCAGAACCTGAAGAGTGAGGTTTGAGAAAGAAGGCCACCTGCCAGGAGATGTATTTTTCAGTAAGGTGACACAGCCAATCATGGTGGTGACCGGGTAGGAAGGAAGCCAGCAGCATAAATATCAAATCTTACATCTTCCTGATATGCTGCCTGTGTACACTGCAGTATAATTGAAACCAAATCAGATTCCCGAGGAAAGAGAACCCATTAATACTTTCTATGTAGGTCAGATTCCCCAGGATACAAGGGCAGGGTAGAAAAGGTAAAATTGACTTGGAGAGGCAGAAGGAGGGTATCCATCTCACCCCCTACTTAGGTGTATAATTCAATGAAAATCACCTCTCAATTTGGAAATAACATAATGGGAATTTAAATCAGCAGAACTAGAAAGAACTTTGTATTTTGAAACATCTGGAGAAAAGCAGAACACATAAAGCCAGAGAGACACACACGTTCTAAGGTAAGAGAAATATTTATTTAATTTTGCACAAGAACGAGCTTATACTGAACAAATTCAACCAAATAATATAAGTGCAGTAAAACAAGGAAATGGGGATGACTTTTCCTGTTAGAAAATATTAAGTAACCATGCCTGTGCATTATTTTTTATGATTACAATAACGTGTTTCAGATTTCTTTTGAGTGTGTACTGTACATGACATGTTATAGCTTCTTTGCTTTGTTTCTGAAAATATAATTCATTCACTGCTTTATATTTTATTTTTTGCAGTGAGGAACCTAACTGATTTATGAAGATTCTGATCTAGAAGAAACTTTTCTGCACCAAAGAAACCCAAGGCTTTCACAGATCCAAGGGGCTCAGGCTTCCATACAGGGGTCAGGATATCATGGTGTGTATTTCACACACATTTCTACAAGGTGATGTCAGGTACAGAAGAGGCAGAATTGTGGTCTAGTTTTCTCCAAGAATTTTCCTTTTGTGATTTTCTCAAGCTCCACAAACATCATAATTGAAAGTCCACTCTGCTACTAACAAAGCTGTATTTAGCTGCCCACAAATCATTCAATTTTTAAGCATTTTTTGGTCTCTTTAATGAAAGAACATTCTTTAAGCAGAAATCCCCCATAAGACGGTCAACTTCACAGCTCCTGAAGGCACTGTGGATCCACTGAGCAACAGATGTGGCCATTCTAGGGAAAAAAGTGGAAATAAATGTGGAGTATTAATTTTTAAGCCATTAGTAAATTTTCATTTATTGATGAGTACATAAAAACAGTTGTATAGTTGATTTGTTATTTATGTACTCCTGAGAATTGAATTATCACTTTTCATGACTCAATCACTAAAGAGGGAATTATGTGGCAAGGGATAGATTGGCTTTACTTACCCCAGGGTATCCACTTGTATCACTTTTGTTTTTTATTTATTTATTCACAAAATAAATGTTGAGTATTATAGGTATTAGATATATTGATAAATAAAGCAAAACTAGTTATTAACTTCATTTGGCAGGGCATACAGTACATTGGGGGAGAAAACTATTAAGTATCAAGCAAACTTACAATAAAAAATTTAAATGTGCTAGAAAAATGTTATGGTCTGAATGTTTGTGTTTCCTCAAAATTCGTATGTTGAAATTCTAATCCTCAATGTAATACTATTAGGAGGTGAGGCCTTTGGATATTAATTTGGGAATAAGATGGAGCATCGTCAATGGCAGTATTATCCTTTTAAAAAGACATGATATGCATGCAATTCTGAATAGTCAAGTTATGGAACCAGCCAAGATGTTTGTTAACAGAAAAATGAATAAAGAAAATTTGGTTTATATGAATAATGGAGTTTTACTCGGTTGTAAAGAAGAATGAATTAGTATGCTAAACATCTTTAGCTTAATTATGCTAAATATCTTTTGCTGCTAAACAAATGGAACTTGAGAACACTGTGTTAACTGAAATAAGCCAGATTCAGAAAGTTAAGGAAAGAAAGAGAGAGAGAGAATAAAAAATAAGGGACCTCACTAAAATAGAAGGGAAACCAATAGAGTAGAGAGAGGGGATCAAAAGAGAGAGAGGAGGGAAAGCATGGGCAAATACTGAAAAAGAAATCTACTAAATTATGCCATGTCCATGCATGAATAGACAATGAATATAAATGAATGAATATATATAATATATGTATTTATGTACATATATAATTATAATCAGTAAAGTGGTAGTAGTAGTAATAAATAATAGAAGAGAGAATGGTAGAGTATAGCAAGCAGATCGGGGGAGGGAGGAAAGGAGGCAAAAAGAAGGTACAGGGTAATGAGACTGATCAAACTGCTATGTGCACATACAAATATGGCATAATGAATACAATTGCTATGTATGACTATAGTGTACCAATTTAAAAAATTGAGAAAGTTTGCTTCTTCTCTCTATTCTCTCCTCTATAGAAGGATATGTGAAGATGGCTATCTATGACCAAGAAGGGTGTCCTCATCAGAAAACAAATTTGGCCAGTACCTTGATCTTGGACCATGAGAAATGAATTTCTTAGCCCCTAGAACCATGAGATATACAGAAATATATCAAAATAGATTCTGCTGTCATGTATAACTACGAAGAACAAATGAAATAAAAGAAATGAATTTATATTTTTCAAGCTACCCAGTCTAAAGTACTCTGTTACAGTATCCCAATCTGACTAAGACAAAAGGAAATAAATTAGGCAGTATTATGAGATGACAAAAGACTGCATACTAAAACTGGTGGCTAGGGTAGACTTCTTTGTAGAGGTGATATTTGAGCCAAGATCTGAGGATAGCTGCATACAAAGACAGGCCAAGAGCACAGGGAACACCAGAAGGAGAAGCATTGAAATGATAAGTTTTGTTGTAGTTAAAAATGAAACTGAAAAAAGGACTAGGTGAGATTTTTAGGCTGGTGAAAAAAACCGTTTACAAATGAAATGGGGGAAATAGGCAGGGGCAGATCAGATATGCACAATTTGTTTTCATAATAAAGTATCAAGGTAATATAAAAAACTACAAAGAGGAAAAAAAATCCATACCTTCATCTCTGATTTGTCACTCTTTCCTCTACTAGTTAAATAGTAATAATGTTAATATGGTTATTAACACTATGATGATAATATTCTTACACTTCCTGAGTATGTACTCCGTATCAGACACTTTGCCAGGCATTTTAAATACATTATCTAATTTCAATCTCACAGCATTCCCAGTGGGATCATTATTAATAGTCACACTTTTTAGTTCAGAAACTGAAGATCAGAAAGCTTAATATTATGTCCAAAATCACACAGTTAATAAATGATAGAGCTTGGATTAAAACCTAGGTTAGTCTGTCTCTAAAATTCATCCTCTATTCTTACTTTTCTCAGATAATTGGTGTTAGATATATTATACTTTAATATGATAAAATCAAAAGTGTCTTTTAAAAAGACATTTTAATACTCAAGCCTTTGTTGAAGCACAGCAAGTGAGGGGAAATGCCAGTCTATTATCCAAGAAGAATATTATCAATTTAACCTAATCCTCATCTTTTCTAAATTACTATTAAGCAGAATTCTTATTCTGGCTGCAAAAGAGGAAGACTCAGTCATCTCAAGGATCACAAGAAGCATTTTAAAGCTTTACCATCATGTTCAGAGGCATAGATTTTATAACAAAACCTAGTTTTATGATCTTTCCTAATCTCCTACCCCAATGAAGTGATGAATGCACTAGTTCCTGAAAGTATCAGTTTCTCAAACTGTGTGACTTTTGAGCAGAAATTGAGTTAGGGAATTTGTGGTGGCTTCTGCCACTGAGTATGTGAAACTAGCATTAGAACACTGAGAAAAGGGCTATTAGTATTGCTCCCAAATACCTGCTTTTTGAAGGAACTGTTTATTTTCCCAAAACTTCCAGGAATGTTTTTCTTATTCCTTATCAATATGTTCTGCTGTTTATAGAACAGATGCTCCACAATCCAGACCCCCAGCACTTTCTTAATTAGGCAATCAGAGTTCATACATGAAAGATTAACAAAACAGTCCACTGTGGTTCAGTTTTAGTAAGGGCATAATTTCTTATGCAAGGCTAACCCTCCTATAGGTAACGACTGTGAAGTCTGGACAAAATAAAAAAATACAATTAAAACCAATGGAGAGTGGTAAGGAAACACTAGAGAGATTTCAACCTTGAAAAAAGGGAATGAACTGAGTGAGAGTCATTTTTACTCGGCACCTTCCCTTAGGACACTCCCTTAGTCTGTGCAGACTGAGAACTATAACTCAAGCATAAAGCCACAATCTTATAGGCCTTAGGACAGCTTCGGGGCTAATAGAGTGGCACAAAACTGAGAGAGAAGTATCTACAAAGTAAGGAGCAAATCAACACGTAACCTTTCTTCAAATTCTTGGCTGGTTTATTGAGGAGACTCTAAAGAGACAATAAGAGAGCCCTAGCTGAGGAGTTGAAAGAATCAATCAGAGATTTTAGATGCTGCTCACACTATAGGTAGCAGTGCTTGAAATCTGTGTCCTACCAAGTTAGAAAGGACTGATAAAAAATTTGTTTTTCACTGAAAACCCCAAAGGGCTATAATTAGAAGTAATACATCTCAAGAGTTCTAAATTCACCCTAAAACTAAAGGTAAACTTGGAGTAGACCCACCTAACAAGTATAAAGTCAAGCTTTTCTAGTACAATGTGAGTGACCAGTAATTTAAAACCAGCTAGAACAAAACAGTCTTCAGAAGAGACCAACAGAACCTAGGACTTATATAACATATCCTCCACAATATCCATATACTATGAAAATTAGTAGACATGTGAAGAAAACAAGAAAAATGTGTTCCTAATCAAAAGAAAAAGTAGTGAATTGTAACTGATTCAAAGATGTAATTAGCAGATGAAGATTAGGAATTATCTATCATAAATATGTTCAAAGATGTTAAAAAATATAGTTACAATAATTGAACAGATGATAAATCTCAGCAGGTACACTATAAAAGAAATTAAGTGGAAACTCTGGAACTGAAAAGTAGAATATCTGAAGTGAAAAAATTCACTGAATGCTCCCAACAGCAGATTAGAGATGGTAGAAGAGAGTCAGTAAATTTGAGGACAAGACCATAGACATCAAATCTATAAGGCCATAGAAATTATCAAATCTATAAGACAAAGAGAAGAGCAGAAATAAAATAGAGTTTTTTTTGTCTTTTAAGGTAATTAAATAAGCTAAACATGTGTTATAATCAAACTCTAAAAAACAAAAGAGAATTTTGAAAGGAGATAGAGGGGGAAAAAGACATTGTATAAAAGGGAACAAAGATACAAATAAGGGCAGAATCAAAACAGTGGGAACTGGGAAACAATAGAGTATCACCTAAATGGCTGGAAACAAATCTATAAATTCTGCTTTCTATATCCAGTAAAAATATCTTTCAAAAATAAATAAATTTTCAGAAAAATGAATCTTAAAAGAATTTGTTACCAGTTAGCCTACAATATAGAAAATACTAAAGAATTTTATTCAAACTGAAGGGAAATGAGTAGATGGAAATCTACAATATGTAAGAAAAAATGAAGAGCATCAGAAATGGTAAATATGTGGATGAGCATAAAATGTAACAATTTTCTTCCCTTAATTTCCTTAAAGGATGTATGACTGATAAAACAAAAATAATAATATGAAATTATAAAAATTATAGCATGCAGAGTTGTAAAGTACTCCGTTATTATAGTACAAAGGCTGGGAGAAATCACATTATTGAACATTTCTTATATTTTATAGTAATAGTATAATATCAAATAGTTTTAATGTGATAGGTTGATATATATAGTAATTTCTAGAATAAAAATAATAATATAAGGTGTTATAATTTAAAATTCAAAAGAACAATTAAAATGGAATACAATTAAAGTTTTTAAAAAAGAAAGGCAGGAGTGAACAAGTAGAAGCATAAACAATAGACTCGACAAATAGAAACTAATGGCAAAATAGTAGTCCTCAATCAATCAGTGTCAAAAATTACATTAAATGTATGTAGATTAAACACTTCAATTAAAAGACCTGTTGTACATTGGGTAAAAAGGTAAGGACAACTATACATTATCTATTAAAAATGTGCTTTAAGTGTAAAACCAGGGACTGGGGTGGTATGACTAAGTGGTAGAATATTTGCCTACCATGTCCTAGATCATGGGTTCAATCTCCAGAATCACACAAGTACACACACACACACACACACACACACACACACAAATTTTGAAAGTGAACAGATCAAAACAATATTCTATATCACTAAATGAATACCAAAAATATTGATTTCAAGTCAAGAAGAGGGATTAGCTAACATAAATTTAACATAAGACATAAAAGGGCACATACCATGTAATCTTTTTATGTGAAATTTTAAAACAGTCAAAATGAATCTATCATTAAGAAATGAAATTGAGGTTGTCTGTTGAAAGTATTACTTAAAAGAGGGCACAAAGGCACTCTCTAGAGGGTTGAATATATTATATATCTGATTTATCAAAATCATCAATTATATACTTAACTATGGATTTCACTGTAATAAATATTACCTTGATAAAAACTGAAATAGAATGTGACTCACAAAGCAGCCTGACTACAAGGAATATTATCACTTACTATCAAAACTAATTTTAAAAAGTAACTGTTTTTACATAGTGACACAGTAAAATAAGCTTTCTTAAGACCCTGCTATTTCTGCCTATATTTATTGTTAAAGTCATTGTTGCTCTTTTTATACTAAACTCTATGAATTAAATTTAGAAGACAGTTTTAAATTTTCAGTTTATATAAACTTTATATATATTTTCAGTTTATGCATATAGTAGTCCCACTATATATTATATATTAGTTCCATTACTATCAATATTTTAGTAGAGTCCAGTTTCAAAGTCCTTTATTTTCAACTTTCTTATAGTCAAAGTGCATATGTAATTATACATCATATATTTATCTTAATTTTTAATTTTAAGCACTATTATTACTTTGATGGCTAAATAATATCATAGTACCATATAATTATAAAATATATAATTATAATACAATTATATAATAAATATACTTGATATATATTATGTGAGTATAATATCATAATTGTATTATATAGAATTACTATGATTGATTAAACCATGTTTCTATTTGAAATTTTTGCATGATTTTGCATGTCAAATATTGTTGAGATTAATATTGCCATGCATATATAGTTTTATATTTTAGATTGTTTTATAGTCTAGATTCTCAAAATCAGAATTGAAATGGATGGGGATATAGCTGTTGATATGTACTTTTCAATGACAAGAACAGCGTATAAAGTAACAATTCAAGTACATCTCTGTCAGCATTAGATATTATTGGTCTACTTTTGTTTTTACTATAAGATATGAACATAATGATTTATTCAGCTAGTCTGCATTTAAGTGTAAATTAAAGGTTGAATGATTTCCTCTTTATGTTAATAGCTTTTTTATAGTTAAATGTTTATTGATCTTTTCCTACTTTATTTATAGGGAAATAAGTGTTTTTATTAATCTTTATGTTTTTAGTCTAGCAAAGAAAATAAATCTGCTGAAAATATTTTTCCAGCCTCTAGTTATTTTTCTTTGCTAAATGTTGATTGCTATAGAAGCTCTAAGTTCTTCTTTGAGGCGTATTTTATCACATCAAAGTTGGAAAAGGCATCTGTCTTTTAGAAATTAAATATAAAATTATTTTATTTGTTTATTTCTTAATACTTAATACTTTATGCATGGATTTTGTTTTTATATAATATATTATATAAAATTATTTCCAATAAATTGTTATCTAGTCATTCCAATATTTATGAAATAATCTTTTCAAAATTGATCATATATGAAAAGTTTATTATAATTTTTCCTGTCTATGGAAATTTGTTCTTAGATCTAGTTATCTAATCTAATGTCAGTACAGAGATCCACTTTCACAAATTCAAGTTTGCAGTTTTTGATACATAAAGGTAACATTTAGGAAGTCCGGAACTTTATTCTTACTACACTTCATTTTCTTCCATACCTCACTTGTTTCAGCCTTATATCATAGCCTCCTTAGGAATTAAAGACACCCCTGGTTTCCAATTTGAAAAGTTTCCTGCTGAGTGATGATTTATTAAAGGAAAGGACCTCTAATATCTCCCTCTTCTTATTTCTCACCTGGATAATCCTTTTTGTTGTCTGAAGCTCAAAACTCTATGGCCTATTATAATAGGATGCTTCTCTATGAGATTTAGGAAAGGTAAACTTATTAATTATTTTTGACTCAGGAGTTCAACTTCTGAGTGGAGGATGCATTATTTTTTTTAACCTTAGCAAATTCAATTTGAAAAAAAGCTTCAAAAAGGTGAAAGGGAAAATCTTACCCTGTTTTCCACAGGCAACTCCTGATCTTGCCTTACTGAAGAGATATTTACTCCTTCTAACTGTCCAGCCTCTTAGCACAGTACATCTTTCCTACGGAGCTTCTATCACAGTTGTAATGCCATCTTCATCTGTGTCACAACTTTATGAATATCCATTTACTTCACATAGCAACCAACATTTATTGAATACTTACTCTCAAATTTCTTGTGTGGATTATCTCACTTAATAATTATAGCAGTCATCTCAAGTAGATACTATTACACTCCCAGGTACTACTATTATTCACATTTTTCAGGTGAGCAAGCTAGGCCATAGAGAAATTGAAGCAGGTCTCCTGAAGTCATATAATTGACATGGTTGACCATGCTTTGACTCCAGGTAGTCTGCTTTTCAGACTGTGCTCTTGACCTCACTTGTCTGACAAGAAGAAATTACTTTAACATCAAAATACATTTTCTGGAACACATTCCTACCAAGAGTCAAAAGTTTCTAGCAGTTGTTTATAAGGCAATGAATGACAAGCTTATTCATGCTCTTTACCTCAGAAAATACACTAATGTTTCCTGCCTGTTATGTGAATGTATTTTACTTACTGAAAGTACCCTTCTGAGCTATATTTGGTATACTTCTCATCCTATCACCTGGCATATATTTTTGTTGTCACTGCTCGGAGCAGTACTCTAACAGTTAGATAAGAGTGAAAAAGGACTCAATTCTATTCAGTAATTAAATGTCAGAAAGTATTTCCCTGTTTGGCCATTAACACTGAAGTTTTAAGATATGTACTGTTAAGTATATTCATGCTAAACATATATTAAAGAGACATTGCAGATACATTACTAGTAACTTGTAGTACTAGGTACTTCCAAGTTTGCTGGTGCACTTTCAGAAAACGGCAGTAAATGATCACTCAAAAAACTTGACTGACAAATTGCACTGATTGAAGGAGCTAGAAATTTGGGTATGAAAGAGATAAAAAAGGTATCTCAAGGTCTAAAACATTTTATATTTCTTGGTTCCATTACAGCAAGTCACTTTAATAAGAATTTACACTAAGTAAATTTGAATTAAATCACTGTATTGAAAAAAACTTTACAAAATGAAAATTCTCACTTAAAACAAATCAGAGCAGATATAGATATGCAAAGTTGAAAAAAAATCTGATGTTTTTGCTTTTTGGTTGTTAAGTCTTTATATTATTTAATTTTTGTGTTATTCCCAAAATTATAAATATGAAGTACAAAACTATTAAATTAAATTTTATAGGAATAACCATCAAAATGCTTTCAACTTGGTCTCTATCCATGAACTCCTCTACTTTGCCTATGTTATCTACTTTTTGCTTTCATTGAAGTAAAAGGTATAATGTTCTATTTTCCTATGAGAAGAAAGAGAAAAATCTCTATACTGATTTCTCACCAACTGAAGGAATATGGTAAACACAGATCTTAAATTCTTCAATTCAATTTAATTGGTCACAACAAACCAAGAAACATGCCCATTTTTGCCATATTGATTTCTGCTTTAGAAAATGCAGTGTATCTACTTTGTCAATATATTTTACAGACCTCATAAAAAAACTAGATAGAAATCAATATAATGTTGTCTTCTAATGTGACAGAACAAATATGAAGTTTGTTCTTATAGTTGTTTTAAAGATGTGTACAGTAGATTCATTAGGGCAATATAAGTAGTCGGTTTCTACTGATCATTCTGGTTCCAGTACATTCACTTTCCTTCTCCTTGAATATACATTGGAGGATACACAAGAAAGTCAGCCTTGGTGCCAATAAACCTGTGTGGCACTCCTATCTCGTTTGAAGAACAAACCGGGGAAAATGCTTCCTATTGTCCAGGTTAAGCACACTGGTACCTCTGAGTCCTGGGTGCTGCTGGCAAAGTGCTCTCAGTACCTGAACTTAATGGGCTTTACCTTGCACTGGCAGAGAGTACACTCAGTGCCATGTTTGATCCAGGAGGACCCAGTGAAGCGAACCACATTCATCTCGTCCAGGCAAGTTTTGGTGATGTCATTGCGGACAGTGTCAGCCTGGCAAGGGTCGGTGACACAGCGTGGGCAGCACTCATTCTCTGGGAGGACACTGAATTCACACTCCACATCTGGGCAAGGCAGGGGCCAACAGTCAACTTCCCCCTGCTATAAGGAAAACAGATGAGCCGGGACAGATGGAGAGGAACAGAGAAAATGGAAGGAAGCAGAGAACGAGGAAGGGAACACAATGTTTACTGAATAGTCAATTTATTTGATTGATATTTATATTTAGACCTTTAAAGCCCATGAATCTTGCAAGAAATCTACAAAAGCCCTATCAGAGTGATGAGATCTATATTGCAGCTAGGTTTACAAGCACGTTTCAAAGATTAAAAAAGAACGACAATAAAACAATAGCAACAACCATTTCTCTTAAAACAATAAAAATTGCATGCCCCTTTCTTTCCCCTGACAAAGAAAAGTTATTTAATGTGGAAGAAGGTTTCCATTTAACTTTCTGATCATGCGATGACATTTTTATTCTTTTGATGTTTTCTTCTTCTAACTTCTCATTTATCCCTTTCTCATAGAGAAAGCTTTGTCCATCACAATAAAATAAATGGAAAGATGAAAGGAATTTGAAAATTTTTATATTAATTTATGTGTTTCTTAGTGTAAGGATTTTGAGTCACCCTCCCCCTTACACGAAAACCCCCACAAATCAAAACAAAAAACAACATGAAAACCCTCAAAACGCAGGAACTGATTTCGGTCTTTTTTATTCCATGTGGGAAAACTGTGTAAATTGGATCTTTTTAAAAACATAGCTCCCACCTGTTTCCTATTTTCTTCATAATTCTGAATCTCATGGCATTCTGAATGAAAGCAGCCTTTAGGCACAGAAACTGCTCTTGCTCTTTCAATTGATTTTTGGGTTGAGATTATAAAAAAGGAAGTAACAAAAAATCATTGCCTTAAAAATATTCTCACACAAATAGAGAGGAAATTAGCCAGAGTTTAAAAGTAGCCTCTTCTAGGAAACTTTCTGCTACAAAGACATGTAGAATAATTTTCCTTTTCTTTTACACAATTAGAAAAAGAAACAAAACATTTAATCAACTGAACAACAAAAAAGGCAGTGCTTTCTTTATTAAGTCTTTACTTTCCTCTTTACCTACTGTTTCCAGGAAAAGTTTCACAAACTTTATTTAAAAATTCAATTCTCCTATGTATTTGTTTAATATTCATAGCATGTACAAAACAAGATACCCACCAGAATAGCACTGACAGCAACAAACTTCGTAAAGAAAAGAATGCCTATTTTTGTTTTTGCTTTTTAAGTGTGAGGAATGGATAGAAATGGATTAACAAAATTTCTGTTTGGAAAAAGAATGATTTTTTTCATAAATGCTATTGTTCTACCCATATTTGTCTTTAAGTAAGCATAAACTGGATGGAATGAGGGAAGCAGGAGTCTTTTTTTTCTTCGAGGCATGGAAATACTCCTGAAAGACGTCGCTCTCAGAAAAGGAATGCACAACATAATGTACCACATCTACCAAAAAACATTCTTCAGAAACTGCCAATACTGTGGCCAGGCACTGGCTGATGGTGGATGGGAAGGGCAAGGTTGCTCTTCTATTTAGCTTCCAGGCCTACACTTTCCCTCTATTTCATGTAGATAAACTTACCAGGCAGCGACACTGTTGGCAATTCTGGACCCAGGTATCACCACTGTTGTATAAGGTTTCCCCATTTTGATGGAGGCACTGACTGCTAAGCCTTGGGTCACATTCAGGGCAGCAGAAAAGATCAACTGTGGGGTTCTCACAGTCACAAACCATCCGTCTACACATAACAAACCCATTCTGTATGGGAAGGGAAAAAAAGTATAACAAACACTCCATTTCTCAGTGCACTAATATCATTTGGAGGAAGAAAGAATTCACACTGTTTACCAAACACAATATAGTTTCTTTAGAATTCCATCTTGTAGCTAACATGTTAAAACTACCCAAGCTAGAGGACTTCCAATTTCCTTTCTACATATTACTCCTCACATGACTTAATCAGAAAGAAATTTTCCAGAAATGATTAGAATGATAATCCCTGTATGGTCCATATATATATATATGTATGTGTGTGTGTGTGTGTAAAGACATATAAATATTCACATATTTGTATATTAGGATAGTAATTTGAGTACTGTCTCAATTTTGTGTGAAGGCAAGTATACTAGTATTTGATAATTACTCAGTAGGTTTCACATATTGCTAAATTTCTGCAATATTTTAGACCTTATTGTTTTTGTACACACTGTTGTCAATTTCCTTCATGCTAATTGAGCCTCTAGATAATAGTATTATTCATTTAACTATAATTTAAATCCCTATTATTAACTGGTACATATAAAAGAATGTCTTTGTAAAACTGAAATATAGTCCAAATAGATAATTTTCACCCTTGGGTTGTCTATTCTGGTTTCATTTATGTAGTCACACAAACATGATATTTTTACTATGGAAAAATTAACATAGTAATAAAATTTTATAAGTGTGTGAAGAGATTAACACATTGTAGTAGGATGATACAATGGACTTCTTTCTGTACAGCAATATAATGGAAGAGATATATGTAACAATTAAATGAATCTCAAAGAACATAATGGTGAAAGAAGCCAGAGGCGAAGAGAATACACCTTGTGGTTCCATCTATATGGGGCTTTAGAAAGTATTAATTTTATCTGTAAGAAATAGAAGCCTGAGTTTACCTTTGTCTACGGGTATAGGATTAACAAGGAAAGGACACAGGCAACATTTGGGTTACTGGAAATGTTCAATAATATTAATTGTGATGGTGGTTAAATGGATGTATTAATTTATTAAAACTCATTGAGCTGTACAATTAAAATATATGCAAATTACCACTCAATTAAAATTTTTATTTATACTAACCTGACATGAACACACAGAGCACCGGTCATTTTCCAACACCCAGATCTGACCATTGTGTTTGACTTTTCCATCATGGATGCAGTCCCCAGTGCAATTCTTTCCATGAGGACACCGACAATCATATCCCCCATCCAAGTTGAAGCAAATGGTATCATTGGCACAGCTGTGCCTTCCAGTCCCACATTCATCTATATCTATAGCCAAAAAAAGCAGCATGCAGTATGCTTAGACTATGCTGTTTCAAATAATTTCAATCAGGCAAGTTACCTCCTGACATAAAGCATTTAACTGTAAATCAGTTTTCACCTTACTGGTATGCATCTCCTATTAAATGCTGACTAAAGCATTATGAATGACCTGGGGATTTCCCAGGAAAATATTATCAACATTTGGTTTTAAAAACCAGATAAACTTGGCTAAAACTTCAACACTTACATCTCTGTAAATACCATTAGACTTTATGAAACATTAATATTTTTGAAAGTAAGAATATAACTCAATTTATCACACAAAACAGCTTGATAGTAGAAATTCTAAAAGGGATATCATCCCCAGTGTTAAACTGGTGCTCACAGACATCCCTTATTTGGAGAGAAATGTCATAGGACCCCTGAGGCATTTTATTCAATTTCAAATTCTATTCTCATAGCTATACCACCCTAATGTAAGCTCTTTCCAGTGTTCTGCCTGGGTGTTCTTCCTTTATAGACCAGGTATTCCCACACTGTCTTTAGACCCTTCTACTCACCCATGAAAGGCAAGTGGCCATCAGCAATTACCACCTCCTTCAAAAGAATCCACTCCCTCTTAACTTTCCATCTCATATTACCACTTTATCCCCTGCCTGACTCAATTGGCAACTGCCCATTCCTCACCCGACCTCACCTGCTCCACGGCAATCACAGGCTAGAGCATTTTCATACAGATGAAAAGCAAACATATCTCGACCCACAGATCAGGTCTATAAGAGGAGATGTGATTCATATTATTTACCCCACAATTTAAAGGTCACAAGCCAAAATACATTTCAGAGAGACTGTATGAGTGGCAGTAAGCAGTGATTTCCCATTTCATCAGTTTCCTCTAGGTAAAGGTCAAGAGAGAAAGAATTAAATCATGGTTGAAGAAGCAGGTTAGGAGAAGATGAAAGGTATATATTTAAGTAGGGAAACCAAACACTGATTTTCCATGAAGATTTTAAAGACAGAATTTAGTAACTATCTTTTTTAAATGATTTGATTTCAACATTAATTGAAGACTTGGACCAGTCAAGGTTATATCTTGATCACATTTAAATTCTTAAACATTGAAGTTCTGTTATAAATCTGTTCCTGAAAATAAGCCACAGGATATATTTTCTCTGTATTTGCCCTGATTTTTATTAGTTTCTATTTCAACAAAACCAACAAATTGGGACAAAGGTTGAAAATGTTGCTATTAATATAGTAAGTTTCACAATAACTTGATTTGTCAAGGATAGCACTGTGACCACAGACAATGATCAAAAAGAGAACTGCTAGCCAGCATGTATACATAATTTAAAAAAATTAAGTATAATATATATTTTTTCAGATCAGAGAAAATGTTCTCTTTGTAATGAAAATGAAATTTTATAAATAAGCTCTGTATTTGGTCTACACAGAATGATCTGGTATACTTGATGACTTGCTCTTTGTCTCAATTTGATATTCATAGAATTAGAAGCTATCGTAAGCAGAAAAAACATTAACTATAATAATTTGACCTCTTTGACCACAAACTCTACAGTTACATCTTACTGCGTAACCCTTTTAATATTCACAATAAAAATGTTATTCCACTAATGAAAATGGCTGAAATTTTGCAGTCATTTCATTTTGCTTGATGTTTAAAAAATTAAAAGCTCTGAGACAAAGTAATGTAGTGTGCTTTTTTTTTTTTTTTTTTTTTCTTAAAGGCAGTTAAGAGACCTTGAGTTTGCTTCAAAAGACAAAGAAGAGATTTCCAGGCACACAAAGAATGTGTGTTCTTAAGCACATTTATCATAAAGAAATAGAGTAAAATGTTGCTTGCAAGGGTTGGCATGTGGTTTCATATCTGGAAAAGTGTATAGGCAGAAACACCATAATGACTATTTTCTGAACTCCTGCTCTGCAACGGGATTTGAATCAGTTTGAACGCAACTTGCTTTTTCCACTTGTTATCTAAAGTGGGTTTCACAAGATAGAAAATATCCCAAATTGATAAGTGGTATTGAATTTAGGCATTTTCACACCTAAAGGGCTTATATTCTACTTTGAAAACATATGAGGACATGTGAAAATTCCAATTTTACAAATATTTATAATTTATTTAGTGGAGTGACTATTGAAGAAATAATGTTACTAAACCCATTGGTTGAGTCTCAGTTTTCATCTAGCTTGATCTAGCAGCAGCATTTGGCACAGTTCACTTTCTATTCTTGATAGTTTTTTCTTATTTGTTCTTAATACATTGATAGCTTCTTCTGGATCTTTCTCCTTTCTTTACATTCCCTAGTTTTGGCACTGATATTATGAATAAGATTTATCCATTGCACAGAGAAGATAAAGAGTGGTTTAATGTGTTTTGAGGCAAGAGTCTGTTTGAAGGTCTAAAGTTTAGAGCTATCAAGATGTGTTCGAGGAACAGAAATAGTGGTGACTTAAATGTCCACTGAGAGAGGAGAGTAGGCAGTCATAGAGATGAAGAGGTACCCAGACCCAGGTAAAGGTCATATTAAGACATTTGAACTTTATTATAAAGGCAGTAAAATGTCATTGTAGGGAAAGGAAAAAAATAGATTTTCATTTTAGGAAGATTCCTTTGACTTCCTTTTGGAAAAGGATTTCAGTGGACTAGAATTTGAAGCCAGAACATCAGTGAGTAGGCTGTTTCAGTAGTCCAGGCAAGAGATGATCATACAATAAAAGCAGATTCACATAGTGGTTGCTGTGTACCGAATTTTGGGTACTTTTAAATTAAGGTACAAGGAATTCGTAATTTTGTAAATTAGGAAAATGAGTCATAGAAATATTGCATAACTTTCCCAATATCATAGTCAATAAGATATAGGAGCCAAGTTTGTACTCTTTAATAACCTGCAGTATTGAGTGTCAGCCTTGGTGATGTATAGAAAGAGACAATGCAGAGAGAATCAATGTGATTAAGTGGCTTATTGGATTTGAATATTAAAATGAGAGAACTATCAAGAATGATGTGTAGATTTCCACCTTGGAAATTTTGATTGATGATATACATAGCAGAGCAAGACCTTGCTGGGGAGTGGCAAGGATGAAAGCAGACATGTGCCCAGTTATAGCACCTTGAAATGCATTTTCCTCTGGGCCTCCAAGTGGAATTGTCCATTAAGTAGTTGGCTAGATAGGTCTGGATCTCAGAAAATAGGATCAGATCAAAATATAATTTTGGTCAGATATGTTTTCATCATTCCCTTTTCAAAAATAGTCCTTTGGATTCAAGTTTGAACCTCATGTAAGGAATGTAGAGTTAGGTTTTCTGCTTGTCTCCTTTTTCTCAGTTTGCCAATAACATCACCATGCTTAATATACTTCTAAAACAAATGTTAGGTACCCTGAGAAAACTTCCTTGATGCCCAAGAGGAAACAATTTTTCTCTTTTTCCTCATACATAGTACAACATTCACAGCATGTATTTTTTCCCCAAATCAAATGATTTTCTCAATAATTTGCTCATCTATTAATAAACTCAATATTCTATCTTGACAGTTATTATTGAACTTATCTTTTCTACAACCTGAGAACAGTGACCATTTCTACTTAATATTTGTATGCAGCAAAATACATCGATATGCCTACACATATATATTCAGTTAACTACTTGTTTAGTTGAATTGGATTCATTTAATTGTGTTCCTTTCTCTTGGTCAGGTTAAAAAAAATTCAATATTCATCTCAAACAAAATACTTAAAAGAGAAAGTATCCTGTGAACATTTTTTGTCATCATAAATTTGAAGAACTTTATCAAACTTAAAGATCATCAAGAAATTAAAGAAAGAAAGAAAAATGGAAATAAAATAAAACACATTTATATGTCCCATAGTGATATGGTAACTGACAAGCAAAAAATTCCAGGCACAGTAGAAATGATGGTATGGACTGAAAAAACAGCACTCTGACATTCTGGGGATTAAATGTCTAAATCTCTAAGATAAGTGAATAAGCAAAATAGCATGCAATTTGTATATATGCAGCTTATAAACATATATTTGGTAGATCACACAACTGTAGCCAGAAAGGTAATGAAACAGTATAGCTATTTACTCAGCTTTTACTCATATCTTTAAGTACAAATCTTATGCTTCAGAGTAATTGTGAGTCTACTGTTGTGGCTTTGTCCATTTTGAAATGCTTTTTTTTTTTTAAAGCAACAGAAAAATAGCACCTTCCCAGATATAATCATACTCTTAAAACTTAATCCTTCTAAGTACTAATATTACAAATCTACAAATCACTGAAATTATACTAAATGGTTAGTTGTTTACTCTTTGTCTTTTTTTGGTAAATAATGTAGGTAGTTTCTTTGAAAAGACTCCTTCAGAGCATATTGTCTTCTAACAGTAGTAGTAGATTTTTCTGATGATTTTAATAAACTCTATTGGCATATAATAATAGAATCATATTCCAGAATAGTAGTCTTATAAAAATAAAAAATTCTGTTTATGGAATTTCCTTGAAAAGACTTTTCTGTGTAGGTGTCTCATACAAGCTTTTACTTTGCTGTCTTACATTTATTGTGTATTATTTTAATGTTTAGTTTGTTACTTTTTGGACTGAATACTGAGAGTGTACTAATTATGTTTTATCCTGAACATTACTATATATCCACTTTAAATATATTATAGATATAGCCAGTATATTTCATACTAATATCTAATTCTAACATAGGTTATAGCATAACATACTTCTGATTTAAAGATTTACCTATCTAACTTCCACCTCAGTTGTTTTCATTAGACAAATAAACTTACTATCCACTATGTGCTAGACACTGTTTTAAGAATTGGAGATATGGTAACTGACAAGCAAAAAGATCCATGACTTCTGAAGCTTACAATCTAAAGTGGATAATAATGCAAGTAAACAAATGAACACTATAATTTTAGAAGAATTTATCATTTCCACAAAGAAAAGTGAGGGAGGGTAACTGAAGAGTGTCAGAAGTCAGCGCCCATTTCAAACTGGCAGACTAAGAGAAGCTTATTTGAGAGATTTGAATTAAATGAAAGAAATATGCAAAATCTGGGGAAGGATATTCCACAGAAATGGAACAGCCCATGAAAAGGAATATGTTTGGTATGTTCAAGAAATGGCCAGAAGGTCAAGGATATATATTATGTAGGCCCTTGAAAACATGGTCAAGGTTTGGGTTTTCCTCTAAGAGATGGAAAGATTCTAGGAAGGTGAAAAGAGAAGTAACATGCTCTGATTTCAATTTTAGAAGGATTGTTCTGTAAAGAGCTTTTAAGAACACAGAAGTGGAAGTAGGGATACCAGTAGGAATGTAGTGGTCCAGACAAAAGAGAATGGTGCCTTACATGAAGGTGGTAACAGCAGAGGTGATGACTAGTGTTCAGACTGGGAATATATTGTGAAAGATAAAGTAGTGAGGTTTGTTTATCTATTAGATGTGAGATGTCAGGAAAAGAACCCAAGATTATCTGAGTAACTATATTTAGGGACCTATCCAATTTGGAAAGTAAATCAAGAGTCATATTTTAGTTCTATTAGTTCTGAGTTGTACACTAGAAATGCAAGTTGAGATACCTCATAGACCACTAGATATAGGAATCAGCAGCTAGGGAAGAGATCTGAATAAACATATACAGATGATCTCTTAAGCTATGACTGATTGATGGCAGAGATTGAGAATGTGTAGAGATAACTGACAAGTCCTGAGCCCTGGGGCACTTGAACATTTTGTCCTTTGCAGAATGAAAGAAGAATCCTGTAGGGTGACAAAAAGCCAGGAGAGAGTATTGTTCCCCAACCCACGGGGAGAAAGTTATGTTTTGATAGAAAGGAATGATCAATTGGGTCAAATCCCTGAGCTGTCAAGGAAAGAGACAGTAACTGACCATTGAATTTGGCAAGAAATTGTTGGTAATCTTAGAAGGAAAACAACAGCTGGAGCAGTGGAACTAAAGCCTCACTGGACATGAAAAAAGAGATAAGTATAAAAAACTCTGCTTCAAAGAGTTCTGTTCTAAAGAGAGCAAAAAATGGAGGCTATGTTTGGAGAGTCAGATGATGTCCAAGGAAGTTACTCTTTGCTTTGTTTGTATGCTGAAGAGAATATGATGTCATAGAAAAAGATGATATAATTAAAATTGAGGAGAAAATAGATATATGAAAGGCAGAGTGCTCAAGTAGGTGAGGGAAGATGACATTCAAGGTACAATGGCAGCTTTGATTTCTGATGGGAGAATGGCTATTTCATCTAATAAAATAGGAGGGAGGGGCAGTAGCAGATACAGACAGAAGAGAGCAAACTAATATGGCTCACAGAAAAGTGAAGTAGGTTCCTTTGACAACTTTGATTTCTCTGTTAAATAGGATAGTGATAGAGAATGAAGAGAACAGAAACAGCGTCCAAAGTATAAGAAAATGGAAGAAGTTATCAAGTGACTGGATCATAGTTAGAGGGAAAAGTAACTAGGAAATTTAGTAGGAATGCTAGTCATTGCTGTCGGTCCTTATGGTAGACAGCTTCTGAGACGGACGTCTATGATCCTCCTCACTTCGTATTCATGCATTCAAGGAAAATGCCTTCCCTTGACTGTGTGCTGAACGTACTGACTTGCTTCTAACAAATCAAATATGAGAGAAGTTATTTTTATAACCCATATGATATTGGGTTATAAAAAAACCTGTGCCTTCCATTTTGGTTATTTGCTCTCTCTTGCATCGCTTACTATAGGAACTAAGACTTGCTCCCATGTCTTAAGGCAGCCCTTCAGAGATGCTCATATGTTAAGGTGCCAAGGCCTACCCAAAGCCACATGAGTGATCTTGGAAACAGATCCCCCCATTGTCCCTTCAGATAAGTCTCAAAATAAGACCACGGTCCTGACCTTGATTGCAATCTCATGAGAGATCTTGAACCAGAGACACCTAGCTAAACTGTACAGACTTCTCTCACTACAGAAATGATAAGTACTTTTTTTTTTTTCAGCTTCTGAGCTTTTGGGGTAATCTGTTATGCATCAATAGATAACTAATACAGCTCACTTCAGATTGTGGTCATATATTTAAAAGATAGTGAGTGCTATTACAAATTTAAAGTAAAGAAGTCAAAAGAGGTCCATTATTTTTCCTATTCACATCCAAATGCACAGAAAAGAAAATTAAACACAGGTTAGAGGATAAGTGGAAAGAATGTGAGGAAGTGAGAAAAAGTAAGGATGCATTTTCAGCTTTAATCTATATGCTTCTGTATGATTTACATTATTTCTAGTAAGTTATATTCATTCTTTCTGTACATAATTTTTAAAGAGTCAATCTTAATACAATTTTGTAGAATATAAGCAAAGCAGCTTACTAGGGAAGAGCAAAAATGACTGTTTGATCTACCTCTGAACTGCAATCCGTGGTTCCTGAGATTTTCTACAGGGCTGGAAATATTCACCCTGGGACATTCACGAGTGCAAGGTAAAGCCCTCAGACCACAGCTAAGTGACGATTTGCAAATGCCAGGTTTTAGCTTTGGGTAAGACAACAACATTCCCATTCCTTTGTGCAAATCCTGATGAACCCTCTGCTCAGGGTCCAGAGCTCCTTCTGCTGCAATTGGCAAAGCATGCTGGAAACCTTGGCTTCCATCATCCCAGTCTGTTTTACTTCCTTTGTGTGAAAACCCTTTCAGGCTCAAGGATTAAAGACTTTTTAACATTTAGATATTAAGTACCTTTACATTAGATTCTCAAAGGTTTTCACTGACTGTGTCATCTTAAACCCATTGTTCTCTCAGGCTGTTGCTCTATGAAGGTGTAGATACCAATGGAGAAAACAATGAGTTTTGTTTTGTTTTTTCCATTTTTCTGCCAAGAATTCTGATGGTAAACTCTTACTGCGCTGGTTGTTTCCCTGGTAATTATTCACTGGAGTCTGCTGGTTTTGCCTGGTTTCTAAATATTATGCCCCTTAATACAGGACATGAAAGAGCAGAGTTGTTTGTCAACTCACTGAAAATAATTCAAAATTAATGGTAAATAATTGAATATAATGTGGTTGAATTTTCTATTCCTATTAGATTAAAAACTTCTTGGAAGCAGGGATCACATCTTTTGTTTCCAACATTCAACATTCACTAAACAGCTCTTATTCTACCAGGCAGGCAATATGTTAGGAATTCCCCAGAATAGCATGTACTCTGTGTACTACCCTTTCCATATCACCATCATGTTCCTTTTATCCCCATTTTCCCTCTCTCCAGCTTTCCCCATATATTTTTCTCTTGAGAAGGATTTTTGCAGGCTTGTGTTTTCAAAAGTTTATGTATTATGGGATTTTCATTCTAAAACATTTTTTCAATAGTTGCAAGTATCTGTAAAGATAGGGCTGCAAACTTTGTCTAAAAATAAACTGCCAGAATTGGCAAGCCAAAGTTAGATATTGATATATTTCTAATCACTGTTGGATAAATAGCAAACAACCAATGAGCTAAATATGAAATCAGTGTCTACTGTTTACTTCTTACTGTATGTTCTTCAAGTTAAGAAAGGTTATTGAACTGTAGGTGTTCTCCTTGTACTGACCTTCACATGATTCTCCACTTGGTGAAAACATTCCATTGTCATGATAGCCATCTCTGCACTCACAGTGGTACCATCCAGGCAGGTTAATGCAGTTAGCACGACTGTCACACTGAACAAAGCCATCAGAGCATTCATCAATGTCTGTTTGACAAAGAAAACAGAAGTGGGATTTCATACAATTGTTTCTCTTCTCTTAAAGAAACTAGAATATCCTGTTACAAGGCTACAATAATTTTTAGCACCAGGAAATCCTTGAAACAGAAACTATAAAATCAATAAAGTATCTCGGTTGTTAAAGCTGTGTGAAACAATGTAGTGGTATTAGTAACAGGCGAAACATCTAAAAGGTTTCTCTGATTTGCAAAAGTCATTCAACTGGAAAAATTGAAAACCATCTGTGATGGTTATAAGAGCTTCTCAACAAATATTACCAATATTCTGGACACAGTCCAAGACTGCAGTTTGCAGTCCTATCAGGTTAGGTATGGACATGTGACTTCCTTAAGCCAAGTAGAGGATGGATGATAGGTGTTGCTTCTAGGCAGGGACTTTAAATTCAGTATATGTTTTACATGAACCCTTCCTCATCAGACAGAATGATTAGTGATTTTCAGAAGGTGTAAATACCAACCTGAGTTCCTGAGGGAGGATGACATGGGTCACATTCCATAGCTACCTGGGATGGACTATAGTATGAGCAAAAAATCAACCTTTGTTGCTTGAAGCCACTGAGTTTTTAGGGTCTTTTATTACTATCAGCATATCCTATCCTGACCTAATACAGCAGTTGCATTCAAGATATGTAGTGGCAGCATTTGTGCATTAGTGTATTTTCAAGAATGCATATCATTTCAATCACTTTTTACTATGTTTTACATAGACTATGCCAATTAACCCTTAGGAAAATCTTGCCATGGAGACAGCATATTGAGCTTGTGAAAAAAATGAAGCAAAAGGAAATTATGCAATTTTGGGTCCAGTGGCTTGACCGAGACTGCATGATTACGGCTGCCAAAAATATCTACATGTACCACTCCCATCTTGACAGCTTCACACTATGACAGAAGGTTTCATCTGCCAAGGAAGGGTGGCCTTGCATTTGTGTTCCTTCCTGCACCACATTCCCCACTACAGTGATCAGGGATGATGATGTGCCAAATATTGAAGGTAAGACCAGCTGTATTTTAGAGTCCTTTTCCCTTCTATAGTCCACTCTATTTGGTAGAATCTACTCCTTTGCATTTCTTCTAACTCCAAACTCATTGAAGCACATATTTCTTTTGTTTTTCTTTTAAAAGTTCTTCTTTTCTGACACTCTATTTTGAAAGAGATAAGTTAAATAAATAGATAAATAAGCAAAAATTATCAGGGAAATAAGCCAATACTCATCTACTTTTTAATAGTTCCTCCAATAAAATGGCATGTAAAACAGTCTCTTAGATCAATAATATTACATAATAAGGCAAAAATTAAATATATTATATCACTATAACATTTTAACATTATTTCTATACTATGAAAGAAGTGTTTGGCTTCCTTTCCCAAAGAGTCAGCTACTACTGCCAGTGATTCCTACTGACAAAATAATTGTAAGTGGTCAAATAAGCTAACCATTGACTCCCTGACATATAGCTACTGGGGATTTCATCCATATACTCATAGGCCTCATAGGTTTTTATGAAACAACCTATTTGTACTTCAGGGGCCTTACTAACTATGAACTTCTGATTATAAATAGGTCCAGAATGTTATTCTCATTTCAGCTTTATATGGTTGGTCTTTTCTTCTAACCCAAATGATGCAGAAAATTGATCATGTCATTTCTTGTCATTTCTTAAATGCATGGACAAAAGAAAACAGGTTGAGATTTAAGCTTTAGAATTGCGTTTCATTGGAAAAAGGCCAGGAGGGTAATGTTGATAGTCATTTAAAAAAATTAGTTCCCAGTCAATTATTTGGAAATAAGTATTAATAGAATAGAGTATTCTCCATTGACACAATTTTCCCTTCTATATTTAGTCTTCAATTTAGACCCTTCTTTCTCAGTTCCTATGAAATAGACATATATTTCAAGTGTTAATTCTCCACTTCTTTTCTCTCTCATTACTCCTTTTCCAATCACCTGATTTTCTCCTATATTACTTTATACCCACCTCACTTTATTTACATTATGACACTTTTGATCTACAAACACACTCTTTAAAGTTTAATAGGGTTTTAAGGATTGGAATTACAAACATATGCCTGTCATAATGTATTTTATTACTTAGTTTGAACATCATTTTATTTTTAATTATTAATAGGTAGCATTTTAGGGGATGAATATAAAAATGTTTCATTCATTAATTTAGCATTCAATATTTATTGAATACCTGTTAAGTGCTGGAGGTTGTACAACACAGGAACAGTTTCAAGTTTATCAAACATTTAAATTGCATTTTATATTCAGAAAATGCTATTTATGAAATCTGAATTTACAATCATTTAGAACAGTGTTTCCCAGTATATATCTTCCACTAGTGGTATGGTATGTAGGTTATGGTGGCCAAATATTTTATTTTAATGGTTATATATTTATTTTTCTGAATTATTTCCTTTTACAGCAATTATAACTTATAGTATAGTAATGAGATAGAATTTAAATTTAAAAAGTAAGCCAATCACATGGTGGTGCATAACTGTATCCCTGTGACTGGGGAGGCTGAGGCAGGAGGATTGCAAGTTTGAGGCCAGTCTCGGCAAACTAGTGAGGTCCTCAGCAATTTAGTGAGACCCTGTCTCAAAAAATAAAAATAAAAAGGACCAGAGATATATAGCTCAGAGTTAAAACACCCCTGGGTTCAACACTAGTAACCCTCCCAAAAAAAGTTAAAAAAGGGAAAAGAATTACTGAACAATATCAAGTAAATACTGCTATATATGGTAAAAGAATATGGTGACAATTATGAAAATTTGAAAATATCAATATGCAGTTTAGGGCAATTATTCATATTTCAAGGGAATTTTTGAGCAATTCATTATGTAGTAAAATGGCTTAATTCATCTAAAATGAGCTTCAATTTATTAAAAACATGTATGTCATGGCTCATGTATTTATACTTTCTACCATTTAGGGTAGGTAAGAAGAACTAACTAAATATGTAACTACATTTTATACATTTATTGTTCTGCTAATTTTTTGTTTTGGTTTGAGTTTTTTGGGTTGTTTTACTGTTTTATTTCAGCTTTTTATTTTGAGATATCTCTATATGCACATGTGGTTTTAAGAATAACACAGAAATATCCCCATTTACATTTATTCAATTCCCCCCAGTGGTAATATCTTGCAAAACCATAGCACAAAATCATTCCCAGGATATTGATATTGACATTGACATAGTCAAGATTCTAAACAGCATTCTCACCTCAAGGATTTCTCATGTTGCCTTTTCATAGTCATACCCAATTCTCTATTGCCCTCAGCACTCCTTAAAACCTGCCAATCACTAGTATGTTCCCCATTTGTACAATTTAAGTGCCCGAGATTGGTATATGAATGGAATTAAGCAATGTGTAACCTTTTGGGATTGCCTTTTTTCACATTCAATATCATTTTCTAGGGATTCATATAGGTATTTAGGGTAACCAATAGTTTTTTTTAAATTATGTAATTGCTAACCAGTATACCATAGCATAGATGAATCACAGTTTGTTTAACTGCTCATCCACTGTAGGATATCTGAGTTGTTACTAGCATTGAGCTACTTTTTTGAAATTTACTTAATTTTCAATTGACATACAAAATTGTATGTATGTATTTGTTGTGTACAATATGATGTTTTAAAGTATGTTTACATACTTTAGGTAAATTACCTCATTAATAAATGCATTATCTCATGTAGTTATTATTTTTGTTGTGAGAACACTTAACATCCACTCTTAAAATTTTCAAGAATACAAAAAATTATTAACTACAATTAACCTGATGTACAACAGATCTCTTGAACTTATTCCTCCTACTGAATTATGTATGTGTAGCCATGGACCAACATCTTCCCAAATCCCTCTCCACCAGATTCTGTAACCATTGCTCTCCCAACTTCATGAGATTCTACGTATGAGTAACTGCAAGAATATTTGTGTGAATCTAGCTTTTTCACTTAACATAATGTCCTCCAGATTTAACCACAGTGCCACAAACGACAGGAGTTTTCCCTTCTTTATGGCTGGACAGTTCTCCATTGGGCAAATATGCCACATTTCTTTTATCTATTCATCCGAATCCTTATCATGGGTACTGTGAATAAATATAAACACAGGAATGCATATGTATCTTTAAGATATTGATTTAATTTTCTTTCAAATATATACCCAGAAGTTGGATTGATGGAAAATATGGTAGTTCTATTTTTAGTTTGGGAAGAAACTTCACACTGTTTTACATAATAGCACTAATAATTCACATTTCTACCAACAGGGTAAAAAGACTTCCTTTTTTCCGCATCCTTGCCAACACTTGCTACCTTTTCTCTTTTTGTTTTTAAATATTTTTTTAGTTGTAGATGGACACAATATCTTTCTTTTTTTTTTTTATGTGGTACTGAGGATTGAACCCAGTGCCCTGCATGTGTGAGGCAAGTGCTCTACCACTGAGCCCCAGTCCCCTTTTGTCTTTTTGATTATAGTCATTCTGACAGTAGTGAGATGGTATTTCATCATGATTTTGGTATTCATTTCCCTGATTTTTAGTGATGATAAGGGTTTTCATAAATACTTCTCAGCCAATTTGTAGGTCTTCTTTTGAGAAATGTCTATCCAAGTTTTTTGGTTCATTTATTAATGCAAGTAGATTTACTATTGTTTGTTCCTTATGTATTTTGGACATTAACCTCTTATCAGATGTACAGTTTGAAAATATCTTCTAATATTCTCCAGGTTGACTCTTCACCCTGTTGATTGTTTCCTTTGCTCTGCAAAAGCTTTTTTAGTTGGATTTTTACCCCTGTTGATCTTGTTTTGCTTCTGTTTCCTGAATTTTTGAGGTGATATTCAAAGATACCATCACCCAGACTAATGTCATGGAACTTTTCTTCTAGTTTGCGGGTCTTACATGTAACTCTGTCACCCATTTTGAGTTGATTTTTGCATGAAGTACTAGATGACAATCTAATTTCATTTTCTGTATATGGACATCCAGTTGTACACACACAATTTATTGAAAAGACTGCCTTTTGCCAGTGTGCATTTTTGACACCTTTATTGAAAAATCAGTTAGCTGTAAATAAAATGGGTATGTTTCTGGGTTCTTTGTTCTGTTCCTTGGTCTATATGCCAGTTTTCAAGTCAATACTGTTGATTTGGTTACTACAGCTTTGTAACAAAATTACCTTTTGAAGTCAAGTAGTATGATGCCTCTATTTTTCTTCAAGATTGCTTTGGCTATTCAGGGTTTTTGTGCCTGAATATAAATAAATTTTAGGATTCATTTTTTCAAGTCATGTGAATATCTTTGATATTTTGACAGGGATTGCATTGTATTTGGAGATCACTTTCGATAGTATCAACATTTTAACAATATTCTTCTAACCTATGAAAATAGGATATCTTCTATTTATTTGGGTTTAATTTCTCTCACCAAAGTTTTATAGTTCTCTAAGTATATAGGTCCTTAGCTCCTTGGTTAAATTTATTGCTAATATTTTATTTTTGTAACTATTGTAAATAGTATTGCTTTACTTATATTTCAGTTAGTTCACAGTTATTGTAAAATAATACTACTTATATTCCTAAATTGATTTTGTATCCTGCAACATAACTAAATTCTTTTATTAGTTCCAAAATTTTTTGGTGGAATCTTCAAGATATTCTATCTACAGGATATGTGCTTGCAAAATAGGGACAATTGAAGTTCCTTTCTGATTTGGATACATTTTACATCTTTCTATTGCCTAATTGGTCTGCCTAAAAACTTCCAGTGACTACTATGTTGAACAGAAGTGGCCAGAGTAGGTGCCCTTGTCTAGATTTTAAAGGTAAAGTTTTTAACTTTTCCTCATTCAGTACAATATTAACTATGGGTTTGTCATGTGTAGCTTATTATGCTGAGGTACATTTTTTGTACATCTAATTTGTTCAGTTTTTATCATAAAGAGAGGTTAAATTTTGTTAAGTGTTCTTTCTACATCTATAGAAATGATCATAGAGTTTTGTCCTTCAATCTGTTAAATGTGATGTATCACATTTATTGATTTGCTTATGTTGAACCACACTGGCATCCCTGGGATAAATCACATGTGATTATGGAGGACGATTGGTTTAAAGCACTGTTTTTCAGTTTACTACTATAGTTTTGAGGAATTTTACATCTATGTTCATCAAGAATATTGACCCATAGTTTTCCTTTTTTTAAAAGTTGTGTCTTTCTCTAGTTTTTGTTAGTCTGGTAAAATATGTTTGGAAGTATTCCTTCCTCTTCTGTTTTTTGGAAGACTTTGAGAAGAATTGGTGTTAGGTCTTCAAATGTTTGCTGGACTTCAACAGTGAGTCATTTAGTCCTGGGAATTTTTTTTTTTTTTGATGGGAGACTTTTTAAAATAAATGATTTCATTTTTTACTCATTTTTGTTCCATTCCAGATTCTCTATTTCTTATTGATTCAAACCTTGGTAGGTTGTATTTATCCAGGAATTTATCAATTTCTTATAGGTTGTCCAGTTTGTTGGCATGTAAGTGTTCATAAGTCTCCCATGACCATTTTCTACTTCTGTGACATTAGTAGTCATGTCTCCTTTTCAACTCTGACTTTAGAGTCTTTTCTTTTTTTTCTTAGCCCTACTAAAATAGTCTGTTTATCTTTTCAAAAACACCCCACATTTTGCTTTTGCTGATATTTTCTATTATTCTTCTGGACTCATTTATTTCTGCTCTAGTCTTCATTTTTTATTTTTTTAATTTCATTTATTTATTTTTTACTTTTTAAAAAATTTATTTATTTTGATTCATTGTACACAAAGGGGGTACAACTGTTGTTTCTCTGGTTGTACACAAAGTAGGGTAATGATGTTTGCCTCATTCTGTTATTTTTCCTTCCCCCATCCCCTCCCACCCCTCTTTTCCCTCTATACAATCCCTCCTTCCTCCTTTCTTGCCTGCCTCCCAGCACCCATTATGTATCATCATCCACTTATCAGAGAGATGATTAGGTCTTTGGGATTTGGGGATTGGCTTATCTCACTTAGCATGATATTCTCCAACTGCATCCATTTACCTTCAAATGCCATAATTTCATTCTTCTTTATGGCTGAGTAATATTCCATCGTGTATATATACCACACTTTATCCATTCATCAATTGAAGGGCATCTAGGTTGTTTACACAATGTAGCTCTTGTGTATTGAGCAGCTATGAACATTGATGTGGCTGCATCACAGTAGTACGCTGATTTTAAGTCCTTTGGGTATAGGCCAAGGAGTGGGATAGCTGGGTCAAATGGTGGTTCCATTTCAAGTTTTCTAAGGAATCTCCACACTGCTTTCCAGAGTGGCTCCACCAATTTGCAACCCCACCAGCAATGTATGAGTGTACCTTCTTCCCCACATCCTCACCAACACCTATTGTTGCTTGTATTCTTTTTTTTTTTTTGGCAGTGCTGGGGAGTGCTGGGGATTGAACCCAGGACCTTGTGCTTGCAGGGCAAGCACTCTACCAACCGAGCTATATCCCCAGCCCTTGTTGCCTGTATTCTTGATAAAGTCATTCTAATTGGGGTGAGATGGAAACTTAGGGTAGTTTTGGTTTGCATTTCTCTTATTACTAGAGATGTTGAACATTTTTAAAATATCTGTTGATTGCTTGTAGTTCTTCTGTGAAGTGTCTGCTCATTTCCTTAGCACATTTGTTGCTTGGATTATTTGTGTTCTTGGTGTAGAGTTGAGTTCTTTATAAATTCTGGAGATTAGTGCTTTATCTGAAGTATGTGTGGCAAAGATTTTCTCCCACTCTGTAGGCTCTCTCTTCACATTGTTGATAGTTTCCTTTGCTGAGAAAAAAAGTCTTTTAGTTTGAATCTATCCCAATTATTGATTCCTGCTTTTATTTCTTCTGCTTTGGGAATCATGTTAAGGAAGTCTGGTCCTATGCCAACATGGTGAAGATTTGGACCTACTTTTTCTTCTATAAGGTGCAGGCACAGGGTCTCTGGTCTGATTCTGAGGTCCTTGATTCATTTTGAGTTGAGTTTTGTGCAGGATGAGAGATAGTTTCATTCTGCTGCATATGGATTTCCAGTTTTTCCAGCACCATTTGTTGAAGAGATTATTTTTTCTCCATTGTATGTTTTTGGCACCTTTGTCTAGTATGGGAAAACTGTATTTATGTGGGTTTGTCTCTGTGTCCTCTATTCTGTACCATTTATCTACCTATTTTGGTGCCTATACCATGCCATTTTTGTTTTTATTGCTCTGTAGTATAGTTGAAGGTCTGGTATTGTGACAACCTCTGCTTTACTCTTCCTGCTAAGGATTGCTTTAGTTATTCTGGGTCTCTTATTTTTCCAAATGAGTTTCATGATTGCTTGTTCTATTTCTATGAGGTAAGTCATTGGGATTTTAATTGGAATTGCATTGAATTTGTATAGCACTTTTGGTAGTATGGTCATTTAAACAATATTAATTTGCCTATCCAACAACATGGGAGATCTTTCCATCTTCTAAGGTTTTCTTTAATTTCTTTCTTTAGTGTTCTGTAGTTCTCATTGTACAGGTCTTTCACTTCTTTTGCTAGATTAATTTCCAAGTATTTTTTTTTTTGAGGCTATTGTGAATGGGGTAGTTTTCCTAATTTCTCTTTCAGAGGATTCATCATTTATGAATAAAAATGCATTAAATTTATGAGCATTGATCTTATATCCTACTTGACTGAATTCATTTATGAGTTATAGAAGTTTTCTGGTGGAATTTTTTGGCTCCTCTAAATATAGAATCAAGTCATTGGCAAATAGGGATAGTTTGAGTTCTTCTTTTCCGATTTGTATCCCTTTAATTTCTTTGATCTGTCTAATTGCTCTGTCTAGACTTCCAAGAACAATGTTGAAAGAGGGCAACCCTGCCTTGTTCCAATTTTTAGGGGCAATGCTTTCAGTTTTTCTCTATTTAGAATGATGTTGGCCATGGGCTTAGCATAGGTAGTCTTTACAATGTTGAGGAATGTTCCTACTATCCCTATTTTTTCTAGTGTTTTAAGCATGAAGTGGTGCTGTATTTTATCAAATACTTTTTCTGCATCTATTGAAATAATCATATGATTCTTAACTTTAAGTCTGTTGATGTGGTGAATTAAATTTATTGATTTCCAGATGCTGAATCAACCTTGCATCCCTGGGATAAAACCCACTTGATCGTGGTGCACTATCTTTTTAATGCAATTTGCTAAAATTTCGTTAAGAATTTTTGCATCTATGTTCACATAAATCAGCAAGACATAACAACCATAAATATTTATGCCCCAAACAATGGCTCATCTTCGTACATCGAACAATCCTTCTCAATTCCAGGAACCAAATAAGCCACAACACAATAATAGTAGGTGACTTTAACACATCTCTCTCACCACTAGACAGATCTTCCAAACAAAAATTGAACAAACAAACTATAGATCTCAATAACACAATCAATAATTTTGACTTAACACTCATATATAGAATATTCTATCCATCAATGAGTGAATACACTTTCTTTTCAGCAGTACATGGATCCTTCTCTAAAATTGACCATGTTACGCCACAAAGCTACTCTTAGCAAATACAAAAAGATAGAGATACTACCTTGTATTCTATCAAAAAATTAAATTAAATTAAATTGAAATTAAATTAGAAATCATGACAAAATAAAAATCATAAACTACTCCAACACCTGGAGATTAAATAATACGCTATTGAATGATTCATGGGTAACAGAAGACATCAGGGGGGAAATACAAAAATTCTTAGAGGTAAAGGAGAACAAAGATACAACATATCAAAATCTCTGGGACACTCTGAAAGCAGTACTAAGAGGAAAATTCATTGCATGGAGGGCATTCAACAAAAGAAAAAGTCAACAAATAAATGACTTAACATTATAGCTCAAAGCCCTAGAAAAAGAAGAAAAGACCAACACCAAAAGTAGAAGGAGACAGGAAATAGTTAAAATCAGAGCTGAAATCAATGAAATTGAAACAAAAGAAACAATCAAAAAAATTGACAAAATATTCGATTGTGTACATATACCACAGTTTCTTTATCCATTCATTGGTTGAAGGGCATCTAAGTTGGTTCCATAATCAAGTTATTGTGATGTGAGCTGCTATAAACATTCATGTGGCTGCGTTACTGTAGTATGCTGATTTTAAGTTCTTTGGGTATAAACTGGGGAGAATATCATGCTAAGTGAAATAAGCCAATCCCCCAAAACCAAAGGTCGAATGTTTTCCCTGATGAGTGGAAGATGATATATAATGGGGGTGTGGGGAGTGAGAGAAGAATGGAGGGACTTTGGGTTATGTAAAAGGAAATGAGATGGAATAGGGCATGAAAAATGGTGGAATGAGAAGGATATCATTACCCTATGTATGTGTATGATTATATGAATGGTATGAATCTACATGGTGTACAACCATAGAAATGATATATGTATCCCATTTGTGTACAATGAATCAAAATGCAGTCTGTAAAAAATTAAAAAATAAATAATTAAAAAATTTGACAAAATAAAAGATTGTTTCTTTGAAAAAATTAACAAAATTGATAAACCCTGCTGTGGCCTTTATAATTATTTTTTCCTTTGGGCTTAGTTTGTTCTTTTTGTCTGCCTGTTTTTGGTACTGTGGATTGAACCCAGGGGTGCTTTACCACTAAGTTGCTGAGGCTAGCATTGGACTTGGTGATCTTCCTGCTTCATCCTCACAAGTCTCTGGGATTACAGGTGTGTGGCACCATTACCAGTCTTGTTCTTATTTTTCTAATTTCTTGAGGTACAATATTAGGTTTTTGAGATCTTTCTTCTTTCTTATGTAAGTATTTATTGCTATAAACTTTCCTCTTAGAACTGTTTTTGCTGCATTCCATGGATTTTGGTAGGCTGTGAATTCAGTTGCATGTTGAGATTTTTTTTCCTTTCCATTTTTGTCACTTCATTGACATATGGCTATTTAGGAGTATGCTGTTTAATTTCCATGTATTTGTTAATTTTCTGAAGTTCCTTCTGTTATTTATTTCTAGTTTTAAACCATTATGATTAAAAAATGCATGATATGATTTAAATCTTATTAAATTTGTTAAGACTTGCTTCATGATCTACGTATGAGATCTATCCTGGAGAATGTTCCATGTGCTTTGGAGAATATTTATTCTGCAGTTGTTGGATAGAATGCTGTGAACATGACAGCTAGTTTCATTTGTTCTAAAATGTAGCCTAAGCCCAAAGTTTCCTCGTTGACTTTATGTCTGGATGATCTGCTCTTTAATGAAAAGTGGGATCTTGATGTTCTCACCTATTATTTTATTACAGTATATCTCTCACTTCAGATCTCTTAATATTTAGGAACTCCAACATTGAGTGCATATATAATTATAATTGTTATATCCTCTTGATGAATTTACCCTATCATGATCATATAATGATCTAATGATCTTTTTTATCTGTTTACAGTTTTTGACTTAAAATCTAATTTTTTTCTCAAAAAAAGTTATTCCTGCTCTTTTTGGTTTCTTTGGAATATAATTTCCTATACTTTCATTTTTTAGTCTATGTGTTGTTTTTATAGGTGAAGTGAGTCTGTCATAGGAAGTATGTAATTGGGTCTTGTTTTTCTACTCATTGAGTCACTCTGTGTCTTTTGACTAGAGAATTTAACCCATTTACATTCAAGGTGATTATTGATAGGTAAGTACCTACTATTGCCATTTTGGTGTTTCCTACATGTTTTTAAAATCCTTTTATGATTGCATTATTTCTCTGCCTTTTGTGAAGTTCACTGAACTTCTTTAAAACAATTTTAAATTCTTTATCAGGAAGTTCATACATTTCTATATCTTTAGGGTTGCTCACTTCACTTTGTTTTGTCCATTTGGTGAAGTCATATTTTCCTGAATGTTCTTGATCCTTATGGTTATGTGTCAATTTTCATACATTGAAGAAGTAGACATTTATTCTTGTCTTCACAGTATGGCTTTGCCCAGGTATATCTTTTATCAGTAAACCTGCACAGAAATTCTGTATAGGTCATCTAGTATTGTCCCTAAGCCAAGGCTTATGTAGCCACAGCCATTGTAGTACTAGGACATATCCTAAGCCCAGGACTGTCATGGTTGGTAGTGTTAGGTGGAATCCAGTGGCCACTGAGGATAGTGAAGAGCTTGGGTGCATCTGAAATGCTCAGCTGCTGAATAGTTGATGATTTTCCAGACCATAAGTCTACTTTAGTCAGTTGGCAGTGATGCAGGCCAGAGATGGTTTATTTTGCAGAGGCTATGGTTCCCTGCCTGCTACCAGGGAAGCTCAGAAGACTCATTATGTGGGCCTGGTGCTAGATTTTACTAGTGGGCCTGGTATTAGACAGCAAGACAAACACCTATGATCACTTCCCTCTTTTTCTCCTAAGTGGACAATATGTCTCTCCACGCTGTGCTGCCTGAATTGGGAGAGGGATGATGTGGGAAAAGTAAAATTGTCCTTCCTACTTTCTTCAATATGTCTTTTATTTATTATTATTGTATAACTAGATACAGTCATTTTTCACTAATTTTCTTAGTTTCTATGAAGGTATTTTTCTGCATGGTTACTTGTTTAAATTGATGTGTTTATGGGTGGGGTAGGAGGACCATAATCAATGGAGGATCCTATTCTGCTATTTTGTTCCACCCTTCTCTTGTCCTGCTAATTTGACTAGTTTGTGCAAAATTTTCTACTTGGTTTGAAGTCAGTAAACTCTAGAATGAAAATTTGCTTCAATTACCAAAGTGTGTGCTTCACACCAGAAGTGGTTCACAGCTCTAATTAAAGAAAAAGATATAATAAAGCAAACAACTTTATGTATAAGCTATTTGATGATATGCATCTCTTATAAACTCTGTAAATATTTAATAAATAGGGAAATCTGATCCACAAATTTTAAGTTGAATATATTTTGTCTATATATGAATTAGGCAATTAGTACAAGTTATATAAATGCATACATTGTTCTTCACATGTGCACACACTGTGCTTTAAATACTGTATCATGAAAGAAAATAGTAAAACATATCTCAATCTATTTCTTGGACACTTTCTTCAGGTAAGTTTAAACCTAATTTTACTTTATCCAGTTGAATAATGTACACAGAAAACAGCAAACCTGGGGGACAAACTACGTTGTTATTTTATTACATATAAGAACTACCAAATTTGAACAAATTACTTTCCAAACTGAATAAGGGTGCTAAAAAGTGTTAGTACAGGTTGTATACGATCATATGATTTAGTTTTACAAAGACCTTCCTTTTGGATTCCGTTGATGTAGTATATAGAAAACTTAAAAAAAAGATGGCAAAAAAACTATTATTACATTACATATTCTGTCTTAGAAAGGAACTTGTTTCTTTTTTTTTAATTATTGTATACAAATGAGATACATGTTGTTTCTCTATTTGTACATAGAGTCAAGGCATACCATTTGTGTAATCATACGTTTACATAGGGCAATGATGTTTGATTATTTTTTTCCTTCCCCCCCACCCCTCCCTCCCCTCTTTTCCCTCTATACAGTCCTTCTTACTTCATTATTACCACACTCCTTATCCCTAACCCTAAACCTAATGCTAACCCCTCCCACCCCCCATTATATGTCCCCATCCACTTATCAGCGAGAGCATTCGTCCTTTAGTTTTTTGAGATTGGCTTATCTCACTTAGCATGATATTCTCCAATTTCATCCATTTGCCTGTAAATGCCATAATTTTATCATTCTTCATTGTGGAGTAATATTCCATTGTATATATATGCCACAGTTTCTTTATCCATTCATCAATTGAAGGGCATCTAGGTTGGTTCCACAATCTGGCTATGGTGAATTGAGCAGCAATGAACATTGATGTGGCTGTATCTCTGTAGTAGGCTGATTTTAAGTCCTTTGGGTATAGGCCAAGGAGTGGGATAGCTGGGTCAAATGGTGTTTCCATTCCAAGCTTTCTGAGGAATCTCCACACTGCTTTCCAGAGTGGCTGCACTAATTTGCAACCCCACCAGCAATGTATGAGTGTAAGGAACTTGTTTCTTAATTCCTTAGGACAATTAGAATTTTTTCAATATCCATAGCTAGTCAGCTGTGGATGCTGTGCCAAAGCACAGATAATCTATATTCTGAAAGATGTTTAACCATCAAATGACAGTCAGCAGTCATACATCTGGGAATAAAAATCAACTAAGAGAATAAAAGTGGAAGGCACTGCTGAAGAAAGATTTTCTAGAAAGCACCAATGTTTTGAAACAGTAATTTAAAAAACAGGTTAAAAAAAAAATCAAGAAAAAATGTATAAATTTTTAAAAAGCTTATATATGTGTCTTGTTTTCTTTTTCTCCCTGAAGTCAGGCAGCACAAGACTTGGCACAGACCAGTGGCTACAGAGGTAATCACTTAAAAATGGCTTTTTCTGTCAGCATTTAAGGGGTCATTTTAGAAAATGAGAAATTATTTTCTTATAGAATTAAATGTAGTTATAGAATGTTACATTTGAGTAATAAAGTTTTTCTTATGTATAATAACAGTTATTTCTAGTATAATTACAAATAAAAAATCTTCAAGTGTTTAAAACTATCTATCCTAAAATGGAATTTAATAATTATTTTCACCATCTCCTTTTAAACTAAGAGAAAAACTGATAAATTGCTATGCCTATATTGTATACATAAAAAAGGAAATACAACTCTTTATTAAGATGAGGACACTATTTTTGGTGGAAAAGTCATATAATGTGAGTACAGCCTTTCATACTATTTATTATTAGAAATATGATATTATTTCTCATAAATAGTGTTTGTTTTATTTATATCACTATCCCAGGCACTTGTAGTTAAATTATATTGATAAACAGCAGGCAATTAAAAAGCCTCAAAACAATTAATCAACTCTTGATTACTCACATGTGGGCTATTTGCTCTCCAGATTATCTGCAGCACTTTTTTTTTTAATTACAAGGTCATTTCCCTCTGTCTTTTGTTGAGCTTCTGGGGATGTGCTTATAACTTTTAGGTGTGAGTGCTCAAGTAATACAAATGCATCTGAGAATCATTACTTTTAAGAGCTAAGTTAGATTTGGGCATAAAATATTGTCTAATATTTCACATAAGAAGACTGATTTTCTACTATAAGTCCTTTTCAAAAATAAAATATGACAATATATGCAAATAGACTTGAGAAACCTAAAATTCTTTACAGAACTTAGGTGATAATATTTCACATTTAGTGAAAATATTTTCATTACTTTATAGCTCAAAATTAGTAAATTAATGACTGGCATTAAAAATGCATAGATGTGCTGGGTGTGGTGGTGCACACCTGTAATCCCAGCAACTTGAAGGTTGAGGCAGGAGGATCACAAGTTCAAAGTCAGCCTCAGCAACTTAGTGAGGCACTAGGCAACTCAGGAAGATGCTCTCTCTAAAAAAATAAAATATAAAAAAGGGTTGAGGATGTGGCTCAGTGGTTAAGCAGCCCTGGGTTCAATCCCTGACACACCACACCCCCCAAATGCATGGATGTCATTCATCACATTTTTTTAGCTCTTACAAAAACCATGTGAAGTATTCTTATGCCTGTGTCATAGAAAAGGACATGGTGATAGCAAATGCATAGCCCAAGGCCACAGGACAGAGCAGAACTCCATCTCTAAGTCCAGTTCTCTTTCCCTACAATATGGTGCTTCTAAAAGCCAACACTTGACCAACAAGAAACAGTCTATTAGTTGGACTAACTCAGTGTATATCTCAATGTGAGTGAATTTCAGCTCTTTACCTTGTTAGTTATGTGACCTGAATATGCTACTAAATGTCTGAGATCTCTGGTTTTGAATTAAGGTAGGGCTCTTTTCTTACTAACTGGTTGTTACATACAGGTCTCACAGGATAAGAAGTACTGGGCTTATAATAGGTGTAAATGCCTTGTGAGGTTGTTTTTCATTATCTCAGGAAAATATCACAAACATTTGAATTAGGGGAAATAGTAGAAATAAAGATAAAGGAGCTTATAATATCAAATGCTCATCTTCAATTATTGTACAGGCCCCTCTCATTTGCCCTGCCCTGATATCAGGCTGCTCAAGTTCACATTCCACATGTTTGTGGAATATGCCACAGGAAGAAAGAAGATTGGGACAATGTGACTTTTGTTCTTTCTTAGTGTCTTATTTTTCTATCATTCTTTTTTTCTCCTCAGGGTCTTTGCATATACTGTCTCTATTGCTTACAATCTTCTCTCTCCCTCATCCTCTCACCTGGTTAGTTAACAACTTCTCATCCATCTGTATGTCACAGTAATATTAATTTCCTTGGGGAAGCTTTCACTGACTCAAAAGTTATGTTAGATTTCCTATTACTCACAGGTTTTCATACTTAATCCCATATTTTCCTTGTACTTTGTTTTTATTGCACCTATCACAAAATTTTTAAAAAAATTATGTGCTAAATTCTTTGTGATTTCCCCTCATACCAGTATTTTAAGTAACCAAATGCCACCAATATACTGAAAAATACATGTAGTGAGTAAAATAGCATCCCCTAAACTATCATGACTAGTAAGCATATAAAAATATGATCTTATTTAAAAACAGAATCTTTGCTGTTAAATTAGGTAAGAATCTCAAGATGAAAACATCCTGATTTAGGGAGGTCACTAAATCCAAGGACTGGTGTCTTCAAAAGAAAAGAGGGCAGACACATAATAAACCATCTTAAAATTTATATGGAACCACAAAAATCACTGAATAGCTGAAGTAGTCTTGAGCAAAAAGAACCAAATATACTACAAAGCTATACTAACCAAAATAGCAAAGTACTGACATAAAAAACAAACTCACAAATCAATGCAACAAAATGATAATGAGCTTAGAAATAAACCAATTTTCAAAGATATTGCCAAAATACACAATGTGAAAAGACAGTCTGGTCAATAAATGGTGTTGTTAAAACTGAATATCTAATACAGAAAATTAAATTAGACACTCCTCTCATATCACATACACATATCAACTGAGAATAGGTTTCAGATTTACACATAAATAACCTCCAAACCATGAAACTGCTAGGAGAAAACAGATAAAAGCTCCTTGACATTGGTCTAGGCAATGATATTTTTGATATTATCTCAAGAGCATAGGAAATAGAAGCAAAAATAGACAAATGGGATTAAATCAAACTAAAAATCTTCTGCAAAGGAAACAACAGAGTGAAGAGTCAACCTAGAGAATGGTAGAAATTATTTTCAAATTGTACATCTGATAAGAGGTTAATGTCCAAAATATATAAGGAACTCAAACAAATCAATAACAAGAAAACAATTACGTAAATGCATTTTACTGTCATGAATAACTAATTACAACAAATAAAGAAATAACAAATTTAAAAAACGGGCAAAAGAAGACATACAAATGACCCAGAAATTCATATAAAATTGTTCATCATCACAAAGTACCAGGGAAAAACTTATCAAGACCACAGGAACATTTATGTACTGTTGGTGGGACCATAAATTAGTACAAATATGGAAATCAATATGAAGGTTATTCAAAATGCTAGTAAGGGAACCATCATATGTCCCAGTTATACTACTCCTATGTATTTATCCTAATGAATTAAAAATTCAACATAATATAGTGATACAGGCATACCCATGTTTATAGCAGTACAATTCACAATAGCCATGTTATGGAACAAGCTTCTTTGTTAGAAGATGAATGGATAAAGAAAATGTGGTATGTATATACAAAGGAATTATATTCAGCCATAAGTAAGAACAAAATCATGTCATTTGCAGAAAAATGGATGGAGAGCATTATGTTCTGTGGAAATATGTCAGATTCAGTCAAGTCATATGTTTTTTCTCATATGTGGAAGCTAGAGAGAAAAAAGGAAAAAGAGGTTGGGCAGTCTCATGAAAATAGAAGGGAGACCAGTAGAGTTAAGGAAGGGATCCAGAGGGATAGAGATGGGAAAAGAAATGGAGGTACTGTGGAGTGAAACTTACCAAATTATGTTATATGCATGAATGAATATATCACAATGAATTCCACTAATATGTGTCATTATATGTACCAAACTACAGAATCAACCTAGGTGTCCTTCAACAGATGAATGGAAAGGAAAATGTGATATATATGTGTATATATATGTGTATAAATATATGGTATATACATATATAAATATGTATAATATATATAAATGTGATGTGTGTATACACACACACACACACACACACACACACACACACACACTGGAATATTACTCAACTTTAAAGAGGAATGAAATTATGGCATTTGCTGGTAAATGGATGGAGCTGCAGAATGTCATGCTAAGCAAAATAAGCAATCCCCCCAAACCAAAGGTTGAATGTTTTCTCTGATAAGCAGATGCTGATCCCTAATAGGAGAGAGTAGGGAAGAATAGTTACTTTAGATTAGGTAGAGGGGAGTGAAGGGAGGGGAAGGGGTGTAGGGGTAGAAAGGATAGTAGAGTGAAACAGATGTTATCACCTCATGTACCTATATGACTGCATGACTGATGTGATCCTACAACATGTACAATAAGAAAAATGAGAAATTATACTCCATTTATATATGATTTATCAAAATGCACAGATTTATTGTAATGTCCTGTATAGCTAATTAGAACAAACAAAAAATTTTAAAAAACAAAACAATTGAGCAGCTATAAACATTGATGCAGTTGCATTACTGTAGTATGCTGATTTTAAGTCTTTGGGGCATAAACTGAGGAGTGGGATAGCTGGGTCAAATGGTGGGTCCATTCCAAGTTTTTTGAGGAATCTCCATATTGCTTTCCAGAGTGCTTCACCAATTTGCAACTCCACCAGCAATGTATGAGTGTGCCTTTTCCCCACATCCACACCAACACTTATTATTGCTGGTGTTCTTGATGACAGCCATTTTAATTGGAGTCAGATGAAATCTTAGGGTGTTTTTTTTTTTGGTTTTTGTTTTTTATTGTAAACAAATGAGATACATGTTGTTTCTATGTTTGTACATAGAGTAAAGGCATACCATTTGTGTAATCATAAATTTACATAGGGTAATGTTGGTTGATTCATTCTGTTATTTTTTCCCTTCCCCCGACCCCTCCCATCCCTCTTTTCCCTCTATACAGTCCTTCCTTTCCCCATTCTTGTCCCCCCTCCCTAACCCTAACTTAACCCTAAAACTAACCCCTCCCACGCCCCATTACCTATGATCATCCACTTATCAGCGAGATCATTCTTCCTTTGGTTTTTTGACATTGGCTTATCTCACTTAGCATGATATTCTCCAATTTCATCCATTTGCCTGCAAATGCCATAATTTCATCATTCTTTATGGCTGAGTAATATTCCATTGTATATATATGCCACAGTTTCTTTATCCATTCATCAACTGAAGGGCATCTAGGTTGGTTCCACAATCTGGCTATGGTGAATTGAGCAGCAATGAACATTGATGTGGCTGTATCTCTGTAGTATACTGATTTTAAGTCCTTTGGGTATAGGCCAAGGAGTGGGATAGCTGGGTCAAATGGTGTTTCCATTCCAAGTTTTCTAAGGAATCTCCACACTGCTTTCCAGAGTGGCTGCACTAATTTGCAGCCCCACCAGCAATGTAAGAGTGTACCTTTTCCCCCACATCCTTGCCAACACCTATTGTTGCTTGTATTCTTGATAATCGCCATTCTAATTGGGGTGAGATGGAATCTTAGGGTGGTTTTGATTTGCATTTCTCTTATTACTAGAGATGTTGAACATTTTTTCATATGTTTGTTGATTGCTTGTAGGTTTCTTCTGTGAAGTGTCTGTTCATTTTCTTAGACCATTTGTCGATTGGGTTATTTGTAGTCTTGGTGTTGAGTTTTTTGAGTTCTTTATAGATTCTGGAGATTATGATTGGCAAAGATTTTCTCCCACTCTGTAGACTCTTTCTTCGCATTGCTGATAGTTTCCTTTGCTGAGAGAAAGCTTTTCAGTTTGAATCTATCCCAGTTGTTGATTCTTCCTTTTATTTCTTGTGCTATGGGAGTCCTGTTGAGGAAGTCTGGTCCTAAGCCGACATGTTGAAGCTCTGGACCTACTTTTTCTTCTATATGATGCAGGGTCTCTGGTCTGATTCCGAGGTCCTTAATCCATTTTGAGTTTAGTTTTGTGCACGGTGAGAGATATGGGTTTAGTTTCATTCTGTTGCATGTGGATTTCCAATTTTCCCAGCACCATTTGTTGAAGAGGCTATCTTTTCTCCATTGCATATTTTTGGCACCTTTGTCTAGTATGATAAAATTATATTTATTTGAGTTTGTGTCCGTGTCCTCTATTCTGTACCATTGATCTACCTGTCTATATTGGTACCAATACCATGCCGTTTTTGTTACTATTGCTTTGTAGTATAGTTGAAGTTCTGGTATTGCAATACCCCCTGCTTCATTTTTCCTGCAAAGGATTGCTTTAGCTATTCTGGGTTTCTTATTCTTCCAGATGAATTTCATGATTGCTTGCTCTATTTCTGTAAGGTACATCATTGGGATTTTAATTGGAATTGCATTGAATCTGTATAGCACTTCTGGTAGTATGGCCATTTTGACAATATTAATTCTGCCTATCCAGGAACATGGGAGATCTTTCCATCTTCTAAGGTGTTCTTTAATTTCTTTCTTTAGTGTTCTGTAGTTCTCATTTTAGAGGTCTTTCACCTCTTTTGTGAGATTGATTCCCAAGTATTTTATTTTTTTTGAGGCTATTGTGAATGGGGTAGTTTTCCTAACTTCTCTTTCTGAAGATTCATCACTTATGTATAAAAATGCATTAGATTTATGAGCATTGATCTTATATCCCGCTACTTTACTAAATTCACTTATGAGTTCTAAGAGTTTTCTGGTGGAATTTCCTGGTTCCTCTAAGTATATAATCATATCATCAGCAAATAGGGATAGTTTGAGTTCTTCTTTTCCTATTCATTTCCCTTTAATTTCTTTGGTCTGTCTAATTGCTCTGGCTAGAGTTTCAAGGACGATATTGAAAAGAAGTGGTGAAAGAGGGCATCCCTGCCTTGTTCCAGATTTTAGGGGGAATGCTTTCAGTTTTTCACCATTTAGAATGATATTAGCCATGGGTTTAGCGTAGATGGCCTTTACAATGTTAAAGAATGTTCCCATTATCCCTATTTTTTCTAGTGTTTTGAGCATGAAGGGGTGCTGTATTTTATCAAATGCTTTTTCTGCATCTATTGAAATAATCATGTGATTCTTGACTTTAAGTCTGTTGATATGGTGAATTGCATTTATTGATTTCCTGATGTTGAACCAACCTTGCATCCCTGGGATGAAACCCACTTGATCATGGTGCACTATCTTTTTAATATGTTTTTGTATGCGATTTGCTAAAATTTTGTTAAGAATTTTTGCGTCAATGTTCATGAAGGATATTGGTCTAAAATTTTCTTTCCTCAATGTGTCTCTGTCTAGTTTAGGTATCAGGGTGATATTGGCTTCATAGAATGAGTTTGGGAGAGTTTCCTCCTCTTCCATTTCATGGAATACTTTGAAAAGTATTGGAATGAGCTCTTCTTTAAAGGTTTTGTAGAACTCGGCTAAGAACCCATCTGGTCCTGGACTTTTCTTTGTTGGTAGGCTTTTGGTGACTTCTTCTATTTCATTACTTGAAATTGGTTTATTTAAATTGTGTATGTCCTCCTCGTTTAGTTTAGGCAATTCATATGTCTCTAGAAACTTGTTGATATCTTTGAAATTTTCTATTTTGTTGGAGTATAGAATTTTCAAAATAGCTTCTAATTATGTTTTGTATTTCAATTGTGTCTGTTGTGATATTTCCTTGTTCATTCTGAATATTGGTGATTTGGGTTTTCTCTCGTCTTCTCTTTGTTAGTGTTGGCTAAAGGTTTATCAATTTTGTTTATTTTTCAAAGAACCAACTATTTATTTTGTCAATTTTTTGTATTGTTTCTTTTGTTTCAATTTCATTGATTTCAGCTCTCAGTTTAACTATTTCCTGTCTTCTACTACTTTTGGTGTTGGTCTGTTCTTCTTTTTCTAGGGCTTTGAGCTGTAGTGTTAGGTCGTTTATTTGTTGAGATTTACTTCTTTTATTGAATGTGCTCCATGAAATAAATCTTCCTCTAAGTACTGCTTTCTTAGTGTCCCAGAGATTTTGATACGATGTTTCTTTGTTCTCATTTACCTCTAAGAATTTTTTAATTTCCTTCCTAATATCTTCTGTTATCCATTCCTCATATAATAGCATATTGTTTAATCTCCAGGTGTTGGAGTAATTTCTGTTTTTTACTCTTTCATTTATTTCTAATTTCAATCCATTATGATCTGATAGAATACAAGGAAGTGTCTCTATCTTCTTGTATTTGCTAACATTAGCTTTGTGGCATAATATATGGTCTATTTTAGAGAAGAATCCATGTGCTGCTGAGAAGAAAGTGTATTCACTCTTCGTTGGATGGTATATTCTATAAATGTCTGTTAAGTCTAAATTATTGATTGTGTTATTGAGTTCTATGGTTTCTTTGTTGAACTTTTGTTTGGAAGATCTGTCCAGTGGTGAGAAAGGCATGTTAAAATCACCTAGTATTATTGTATTATGGTCTATTTGGTTTCTAAAATTGAGAGGGATTTGTTTGACATACATGGGTGAGCCACTGTTTGGGGCATAGATATTTATGATTGTTATGTCTTGCTGATTTATGGTTCCCTTAAGCAGTATGAAATGTCCTTCTTTATCCCTTCTGACTAACTTTGGCTTGAAGTCCACATTATCTGAAATGAGGATGGATACCCCAGCTTTGCTGGGTCCATGTGTATGGTATTATTTTTCCCATCCTTTCACCTTTAGTCTATGGGTATCTCTTTCTATGAGATGAGACTCTTGCAGGCAACATATCATTGGATCTTTCTTTTTTATCCAATCTGCCAGTCTATGTCTTTTGATTGATGAATTCAGGCCATTAATATTCAGGGTTATTATTGAGATATGATTTGTATTCCCAGTCATTTGACTCATTTTATTCATTTATTTGTTTATTTTTGACACGACTTGGTTCCTCTTTGAGAGTTCCTTTAGGATAGCTCCTCCCTTTGCTGATTTGCTTCTTTGTTTTTCATCTCTTCCTCATGGAATATTTTGCTGAAAATGTTCTGTAATGCTGGCTTTCTTTTTGTATATTCTTTTAGCTTTTGTTTATCATGGAAGGATTTTATTTCATCGTCAAATCTGAAGGTAAGTTTTGCTGGGTATAAGATTCTTGGTTGGCATCCATTTTCTTTTAGGGCTTGAAAAATGTTATTCCAGGCCTTTCTAGCTTTTGAGGTCTGGATTGAAAAATCTGCTGATATCCGTATTGGTTTCCCCCTGAATGTAATTTGGTTCTTTTCTCTCACAGCCTTTAAAATTCTGTCTTTATTTTGTATCTTAGATATTTTCATTATAATGTGCCTTGGTGTGTGTCTGTTGTAATTTTGTGTATTTGGAGTCCTATAAGTCTCTTGAACTTGACTTTCCATTTCATTCTTCAGATTTGGGAAATTTTCTGAAATTATTTCATTGAATAGATTGTTCATTCCTTTGGTTTGTTTCTCTAAGCCTTCCTCAATCCCAATAATTCTCAAATTTGGCCTTTTTATGATATCCCATAGTTCTTGGAGATTCTGTTCATGATTTCTTACCATCTTCTCTGTTTGTTCAACTTTGTTTTCAAGGTTAAATATTTTGTCTTCAATATCTGAGGTTCTGTCTTCCAGGTGTTCTATCCTATTGGTTGTGCTTTCTATGGAGTTCTTAATTTGGTTTATTGCTTCCTTCATTTCAAGGATTTCTGTTTGTTTTTTTTTTCAATATTTCTAACTCTTTATTGAAATGGTCTTTTGCTTCTTGTATTTGCTCTTTTAACTGTCGATTGGTGCGTTCATTCAATGCCTGCATTTGCTCTTTCATTTCATCGTTTGCTTCCCTTATCATGTTAATTATGTACATTCTGAACTCCCTTTCTGACATTTCTTCTGCCATGCTGTCATTGTATTTTATTGATGTAACATCCAGATTTGTTTGAGGCATTTTCTTCCCTTGTTTTCTTATATCGTTCAGGTATCAGTGGACTGCTCAGATATTGCAGATTTCCTCTATTGACTTATAATGTCCCTGAAGATTGCTAGTGTATCCCCTCTTATCCTTCAGTAGTCTGAAGTCTTGGAGGAAGTTGATAATGCGGTGCTCCCCAAGGAAGCTGCCTCTCTAGGGGTGGTGGTCTTCAGGTGGTGTATATTCCCTGCTAGTGGGCAGAGGTGCCTCCACTTGTTGACCAATGGTCATCCAAAGGGGAACTAGGCTGCGGGCTGAGGCAAGGCCTGTTTGGGCCTGTGTCTCTGGTTTTACCGTCCTTGTGGGAAAACCTCACCCGGTGGGGAAGACTCATCTGGTGGGGAGGTCTCGCTGGTCAGTTCCCCTCCTAGAGGTTCCCCTCAGTCCACAATTACCGCCTGGGCAGGGCAGCCTTCCCAGGCAACGTTCCCAGGGCCCCGGACCTACCTCCTGGGCCTGGGAGCCTTGCCCTTCACAGACGAGTCTCTTTAGGTTGCTCCTCCTCAGAGAAGCTGCCCGCAGTCCTGGAACCTTCGCTCCGCCCCTCAGTTTGTCTCTGTGTAGCTCTTTCACCAAAAGGTGCCTAGGTCCCCGGACCGTGCTTTACACCTAATCATCTGGCTATGCTACTCCTCCTCTGAGCAGCCACCTGGAGCCTCGTATGTATGCTCCGAGCCCCAGTCACCTGCCGCTTGCCTCTTCCTTCAGGCAGCCACCCGGTGTTCTGTGTGGGCGCTTGGAGACCAAGCAACTCACTGCGCACCTACACCTCCTCAGGACGCCCCCCCCCCCGTTGTTCAGGAGGTTGCTCTGAGTCCAAATAGCTCGCCGCCCAGCTCTTCCTCTGGCAGCTGCCGGAGCCCTGGAAGGTTGCTCCGAAACTAAGCGTTGTGCTGCGCAGCTTCCTCTGTAAAGTTCCCCGCTGTCCGTGTTCACTGCTCCAGGGGGGAAAAGGGTATCTTGCCGCCTGGGCAGGGCAGCCTTCCCAGGGGCCGGACCTACCTCCTGGGCCTGTGAGCCTCACCCTTCGCAGACGAGTCTCCTTAGGCTGCCTCTCCTCAGAGAATCTGCCCGCAGTCCTGGAACCTTCCCTCCACCCCTCAGCTTGTCTCTGCAGCTCTTCCACCGAAAAGCCGCATAGGACCTGGGACCCTTTTCTGCACCTAATCGCCTTCCTATGCAGGCCGTCCTCTGGGCAGCCGCCGAAGCCCGACGGTTTACTCTGAAACCTAGCGCTGTGCTGAGCGGCTTCCTCTGCAAAGTTCCCAGTGGTCCGTGTTTACCGCTCCAGCGGGGGGAGGGGTGTCTTGCCGGGCAACTCTACTTCACAAAGTTCCCTGCGTTCTGGGGCTACCGCCCCATCCGGGACACCTCCCCAACGGGAGAGACTCACCCAGTGGCTTTGAGTTGGTCCCAAGCCACTCACTATCTCCTCTTTTGAATCCTGAGTCCTGGAGCAACATGAAATGCAGCCACCCTCTAGTCCGCTATCTTGAACCCTTAGGGTGGTTTTAATTTGCATTTCTTATTTACTAGAGATGATGAGCACTTTTTCACATATTTGTTGATCACCTGTATATCTTCTTCTGTGAAATGTCTGCCCAGTTCCTTAGCCCATTGATTGACTGTGCTCTTTATAGCTGCTCACAATAGCTACATTGTGGAACCAACTTAGATGCCCTTCAATTGATGAATGGATACAGAAATTGTGATAAATATATATATATATATGTACATATACACATATATACATATATGTATGTATATGTACACACACACATACATATATGTGTATATATATATATATACACACACAATGGAATATTATTCAGTCATAAAGAAAAATGAAATTATGGCATTTGCTGGTAAATGAACAGAGTTGAAGAATATCATGCTAAGTGAAATAAGCCAAGCCCCAAAATCCAAAGGCTGAATGTTTTCTCTGATAAGTAGATGATGATACATAACAGGGAGGCACTGGCAGGGGAGTAGAGAAGAATGGAGGCGCTTTGGATGGTGTAGAGGAAAATGGTGAGGGAGGGCATGGAGGAAGGAAAGAGAGTTGACTGAGAAAGACAGTATTACCCTATATATATGAATGACTACATGAATGGCATGAATCTACATGGTGCACAGCCATAGAAATGAAAAAGTGTACTCCATTTGTGTACAATGAATCAAAATGCAGTCTGTAGAATTAAAAATCAAGACAAAACAAAATGAAACAAAAAAACCCCCTTCAATTAATTCTTAATTTTGGTCTTTCACACACCTTATTAAATCTATAAGCAAATTCTATCAGCAACACCTTCCAAATAATCAAGAATCTAATAATGACTTGCAAACATCTTCATGCTTTACTACTCCAGTCCATGTCACTATCATCTCTCACCTGAGTTAATATGACAGCTTAATTCATCTGCTTGGCTCCCTTTCCCTGCTATAGTGCACTCAGAATCCACAGAAGTCAGATGATCCTTGTAAAATACATGACAGATTGTGTTATATATCTACTTATAGAGAATTTTGTGAAGGAAGTATCTTGGGAAAACATTGTGGAGGATGTATGTTATTAATAACAACTTTTTTAGTTCTAAGGCTGAGGACTACATTTCCCAGAAATCCTTTCCCTAAATGTGATTCTGTGTTGGTTGAAACATGAGAAAAATTTGAGATTTACCAGAGATGGGTTATGCAGAAGTCATCGTTCTTGAGAAGTCACAAGGGTGTCAGGGGTTCCTATAAGCTCTGGCTTCTCCACCAGTTCAACTGCATGAATCTGAGGTGATTAGTGAATGAATCACAAATCCTTTGACTGTAAAGACCTTCACTCTCCCAGCTCCTTCCATATCTGTCTGCAAGGTCTAGTTTCTAGATAAATCTCCTTACTCCTACTACATTGTGACTGCATCTCACTGATGGATTATACACTGATACAGAAGAGTCTATAGACTAGAAAATGGAGAGTTGATTTTAAATAATGAATGTGTGACAATGAGTACAAGAAAAATACTTGTCAATTAGAAACTTTAGAGTTAACAAAATGATTCAAAGAAATGAACTGCTATGTGTATAATACCTGCTTCTCTAGTAGATAACATTTCCGTGATCATAAAGGGGTAAACACTATGGATGTTTAAATATTAAATTCAATTCCTAGTGAAAGCATGAAATATTCAATTGTAGTTACTGAATATAATTTAAGTATCAACCTTAGTAATGTAAAAGAATGGAAGACAGAAGTTAGAAGATGAATGTGAGAGAAATTGGGAGATGACAGAAGACAGAAGAGGAGATGGAGGTAAGAAGTACAACCAATAAATTTATCTTACATAGTGGGTAGTAAAAAACTCTATAGTTGATAAAATGAGAAATGAAGGGAGAAATCTGTATATTTTTATATATCTACATCTATATATCTATATAAAACAATTTATATGTCACATACATGGTGAAGGACTTAAAGGGTAATCAATAGAGAAACTGAAACTAGTGACAAAGCTATATTAGAATAAAGGGTATATGGAAGGGTGACAGTATAAGTATGACAATCTCCATCTTCCATAGCTAGTAGACTAATGATAATGCTTAAAATTGACTAATTAAACAAAGCATAGTATATACATCTTAAAAGAATTAAAAGTAGTTCCTCCTAGCTGCATGTCTCCTGAGGTTCCAAGAGAAAATTAAGCCTAATATCCTAAGGCATCTGTGTAAGTCATCAATTAATTTCTCTACTGTGTATCTGGTATGGTGCTAGTCATATGCCATCTTTGGGATATGAGAAAATAATCCCTCATGGCATTTTCTCATTTTCATTTGCGAGAACTCCTTTTGAGAAAGACTGCCAGGAAGTGAGCAGGTAGTGAGTCAGGGGACTGTTGCTTTACATTCCAAGTTCTACTATGTTGTCTGATATATTTTAACCACACCTCTCTCTTTTATTGTGTGTGTGGGTACTACCAGGGACTGAACTCAGGGACACTCCACCAATGAGCCACATCCACAGCCCTATATTGTATTTTATTTAGAGACAGGGACTCACTGAGTTGCTTAGCACTTAGCACCTTGCTTTTGCTGAGGCTGGCTTTGAGATTGTGATCCTCCTGTCTTAGCCTCCCTAGCTGCTGGGATTACAGGTGTGCACCACCACACCTGGCCCATGTGTCTCTTTCCTTTAAGACATATTTTTTAAAAACACTAATAAATGCCATTATAGAAATGTTATATATGAGAAGATGGTGATTTAGATAATTATGATGTGTAGATGGTAGACAAAAAAAAAAAAATGAGAAAAGATAGCAGAGACAGAAGTACCCTAAAGGAAAACTAATCAGAATTGATATTGTGAGATGCTATAAAATGGGACAAGACTAAATGAAACTACAGATTATAGAGAGAGGAAAGAAACACAGATACTCCATGGGGAAACTGTGGGGAATGGAAAAGGAAGAAGAATTAGAGGAGTGATTGTTAGTAGAGAGATGGGAATATCATAGTCTGACACAGGGAATACAGGAGAGGAGAGTGTCAAAGAAGAGAGGGCTATCAACAACGCCAAGGGGCATTCTGAAGTGCCTCCATGTATATTTGAAAACAGATATTTCTAGTTTAACACAGAAATGAAACTCCCTCTAATATATGAGCAACAACTTGAACAAAGCATTTAAAAAAAAAAGGAATTCTGAAGTGAGATGAAATCTCAAGGTAGTTTTTTTTTTTTTCAAGGTGCCTAAAATATTTTTTTTATTATTGTAAACAAATGGGATACATGTTGTTTCTCTATTTGTACATGGAGTCAAGACGTACCATTTGTGTAATCATAAGTTTACATAGGGCAATGTTGTTTGATTCATTCTGTTATTTTTTTTCCCTTCCCCCCAACCCTCCCACCCCTCTTTTCCCTCTATACAGTTCTTCCTTCCTCCATTCTTACCACCCTCCTTATCCCTAACCCTAAACGTAACCCTAACCCTAACTCTAACCCCTCCTACCTCCATCATATGTTCTCATCCGCTTATCAGCGAGAGCATTCGTCCTTTAGTTTTTTGAGATTGGCTTATCTCACTTAGCATGATATTCTCCAATTTCATCCATTTGCCTGCAAATGCCATAATTTTATCATTCTTCATGGCAGAGTAATATTCCATTGTATATATATGCCACAGTTTCTTTATCCATTCATCAACTGAAGGGCATTTAGGTTGGTTCCACAATCTGGCTATGGTGAATTGAGCAGCAATGAACATTGATGTGGCTGTAACTCAGTAGTATGCTGATTTTAAGTCCTTTGGGTATAGACCGAGGAGTGGGATAGATGGGTCAAATGGTGGTTCCATTCCAAGTTTTCTAAGGAATCTCCATACTGCTTTCCAGAGTGGCTGCACTAATTTGCAACCCCACCAGCAATGTATGAGTGTACCTTTTTACCCACATCCTCTCCAACACTTATTGTTGCTTGTGTTCTTGATAATCGCCATTCTAATTGGGGTGAGATGGAATCTTAGGGTAGTTTTGATTTGCATTTCTCTTATTACTAGAGATGTTGAACATTTTTTCATATGTCTGTTGATTGCTTGTAGATCTTCTTCTGTGAAGTGTATGTTCATATCCTTAGCCCATTTGTTGATTGGATTATTTGTATTCTTGGTGTAGAGTTTTTTGAGTTCTTTATAGATTCTGGAAAATAGCGCTCTATCTGAAGTATGAGTGGCAAAGATTTTCTCCCACTCTGTAGGCTCTCTCTTCACATTATTGATAGTTTTCTTTGCTGAAAGAAAGCTTTTTAGTTTGAATCTATCCCAGTTGTTGATTCTTGCTTTTATTTCTTGTGCTATGGAAGTCCTGTTAAGGAAGTCTGATCCTAAGCTAACAAGTTGAAGGTTTGGACCTACTTTTTCTTCTATATGATGAAGGGTCTCTGGTCTGATTCCAAGGTCCTTGATCCACTTTGAGTTGAGTTTTGTGTAGGGTGAGAGATAGGGATTTAATTTCATTCTGTTGCATATGGTTTTCCAGTTTTCCCAGCACCATTTGTTGAAGAGGCTATCTTTTCTCCATTGCATATTTTTTGAACCTTTGTCTAGTATGAGAAAATTGTATTTATTTGGGTTCGTGTCCATGTTCTCTATTCTGTACCATTGATCTACCTATCTATTTTGGTACCAATACCATGCCATTTTTGTTACTATTGCTTTGTAGTAGAGTTGAAGATCTGGTATTGCAATACCCCCTGCTTCGCTCTTGCTACTGAGGATTGCTTTAGCTATTCTGGGTTTTTATTCTTCCAGATGAATTTCATAATTGCTTGCTCTATTTCTGTAAGATACATCGTTGGGATTTTAATTGGAATTGCATTGAATCTGTATAGCACTTTAGGGAGTATGGCCATTTTGACAATATTAATTCTTCCTATCCAAGAACATGGGAGATCTTTCCATCTTCTAAGGTTTTCTTTCATTTCTTTCTTTAGTGTTCTGTAGTTCTCATTGTAGAGGTCTTTCACCTCTTTTGTTTTGATTCCCAAGTGTTTTATTTTTTTCGATGCTATTGTAAATGGGGTAGTTTTCCTAATTTCTCTCTCTGAAGATTCATCACTTATGTACAAAAATGCATTGGATTTAAGAGCATTGATCTTGTAACCTGCTACTTTACTGAGTTCACTTATGAGTTCTAAAAGTTTTCTGGTGGAATTTCCAGGTTCCTCTAAATATATACTAATGTCATCAGCGAACAGGGATAGTTTGAGTTCTTCTATTCCAATTCGTATCCCTTTAATTTCTTTGGTTTGTCTAATTGCTCTGACTAGAGTCTCAAGGACGATGTTGAATAGAAGTGGTGAAAGAGGGTATCCCTGCCTTGTTCCAGTTTTTAGGGGGAATGCTTTCAGTTTTTCACCATTTAGAATGATATTGGCCATGGGCTTAGTGTAGATGGCCTTTACAATGTTAAGGAATGTTCCCACTACCCCAATTTTTTCTAGTGTTTTGAGAATAAAGGGATGCTGTATTTTATCAAATGCTTTTTCTGCATCTATTGAAATAATCATGTGATTCTTGACTTTAAGTCTGTTGATATGGTCAATTACATTTATTGATTTCTGGATGTTGAACCAACCTTGCATCCCTGGGATAAAACCCACTTGATCATGGCGCACTATCTTTTTAATATATTTATGTATGCGATTTACTAAAATTTTGTTGAGAATTTTTTTGTGGATGTTCATTAAGGATATTGGTCTGATATTTTCTTTCCTTGATGTGTCTCTGTCTGGTTTAGGTATCAGGGTGATATTGGCTTCATAGAATGAGTTTGGGAGAGTTCCCTCCTCTTCTATTTCATGGAATACTTTGAGGAGTATTGGAATGAGCTCTTCTTTAAAGGTTTTGTAGAACTTGTCTGAGAACCCATCTGGTCCCGGACTTTTCTATGTTGGTAGGCTTTTGATGACCTCTTCTATTTCATTGCTTGAAATTGATTTATTAAAGTTGTGTATGTCTTCCTCATTCAGTTTAGGTAATTCATATGTCTCTAGAAACTTGTTGATGTCTTCGAGGTTTTCTGTTTTGTTGGAGTATAGATTTTCAAAATAGCTTCTAATTATGTTTTGTATTTCACTCGTGTCTATTGTGATATTTCCTTGTTCATTCCGAATTTTAGTAATTTGAGTTTTCTCTCTCTTTCTCTTTGTTAGTGTGGCTAAGGGTTTATCAATTTTGTTTATTTTTTCAAAGAACCAATTCTTTATTTTGTTAATTTTTCCGATTGTTTCTTTTGTTTCAATTTCATTGATTTTGGCCTGATTTTAACTATTTCCTGTCTTCTACTACTTTTGGTGTTGGTCTGTTCTTCTTTTTCTAGGGCTTTGAGCTGTAGTGTTAAGTTGTTTATTTGTTGATTTCTACTTCTTTTGTTGAATGTGCCCTATAAAATAAATCTTCCTCTAAGTACTGCTTTCATAGTGTCCCAGAGATTTTGATATGATGTGTCTTTGTTCTTGTTTACTTCTAAGAATTTTTAAATTTCCCTCCTGATGTCTTCTGTTACCCATTCATCATATAATAGCGTATTATTTAATCTCCAGGTATTGGAGAAGTTTCTATTTTTTATTCTGTCATTTATTTCTAATTTCAATCCATTATGATCTGATAGAGTACAAGGTAGTATCTCCACTTGTGTTTGCTAACAGTAGCTTTGTGGCATAAAATATGGTCTATTTTAGAGAAGGATCCATGTGCTGCTGAGAAGAAAGTGTATTCATTTTTTGTTGGATGGTATATTCTATATATATTGGTTAAGTCTAAATTGTTGATTGTGTTATTGAGATCTATGGTTTCTTTATTCAATTTGTGTTTGGAAGATCTATCCAGTGGTGAGAGAGGTGTGTTAAAATCGCCTAGTATTATTGTGTTGTGGTCTATTTGATTTCTGGAATTGAGAAGGATTTGTTTGATGTACATGGATGAGCCAGTGTTCGGGCATAGATATTTATGATTGTTATGTCTTGCTGATTTATGCTTCCCTTAAGCAGTATGTAATGTTCTTCTTTATCCCTTCTGACTAGTTTTGACTTGAAGTCCACATTACTTGAAATGAGGATGGATATTCCAGCTTTTTTGCTGTGTCCGTGTGCATGGTATGTTTTTTCCCATCCTTTCACCTTTAGTCTATGGGTATCTCTTTCTATGAGATGAGTTTCTTGTAGGCAGCATATTGTTGGATTTTTCTTTTTAATCCAATCTGCCAGTCTATATCTTTTGATTGATGAGTTCAGGTCATTAACATTCAGGGTTATTATTGTGATATGATTTGTATTCCCAGTCATTTGACTCATTTTTGTTTTTTGACATGATTTGGTTTCTCCTTTGTTTGGCTATTCCTTTAGGCTAGTTCCTCCCGTTGCTGATTTGCATCGTTGTTTTTCATCTCTTCCTCATGGAATATTTTGCTGAGAATGTTCTGTAATGCCGGCTTTCTTTTTGTAAATTCCTTTAACTTTTGTTTATCATGGAAGGATCTTATTTCGTCGTCAAATCTGAAAGTAAGTTTTGCTGGGTATAAGATTCTTGGTTGGCATTCGTGTTAATTCAGGGCTTGGTAAATGTTTTCCAGGCCCTTCTAGCTTTTAGGGTTTGGATTGAAAAAATCTGCTGATATTTTTATTGATTTCCCCTCTATGTAATTTGATTCTTTTCTCTCGCGACCTTTAAAATTCTGTCTTTATTTCGTATGTTAGGTATTTTCATAATAATGTGCCTTGGTGTGGGTCTGTTGCAATTTTGTACTTGTACTTGATTTTCCACTTCATTCTTCATATTTGGGAAATTTTCTGATATTATTTCATTGAATAGATTATTCATTCCTTTGGTTTGTTTCTCTAAGCCTTCCTCAATCCCAATAATTCTTAAATTTGGCCTTTTCATGATATCCCATAATTCTTGTAGATTCTGTTCATGATTTCTTACCATCTTCTCTGTTTGGTCAACTTTGTTTTCAAGATTAAGTATTTTTTCTTCAATGTCTGGGGTTCTGTCTTCCAGGTGTTCTATCCTATTGGTTATGCTTTCTATGGAGTTTTTAACTTGGTTTATTGTTTCCTTCATTTCAAGGATTTCTGTTTTTTTTTTTTTTCAGTATCTCTAACTCTTTATTGAAATGATCTCTTGCTTCCCGTATTTGCTCTTTTAACTGTTGATTTAACTGTTGTTGGTGCAATCATTTAATGCCTGCGTTTTCTCTTTCATCTCCTCCTTCAATGCCTGCATTTGCTCTTTCATCTCCTCGTTTGCTTCCCTGATTGTTTTAATTATGTACATTCTGAACTCCCTTTCTGACATTTCTTCTGCTGTACTGTCATCGGGTTTTATTGGTATAGTATCTAGGTTTGTTTGGGACATTTTCTTCCCTTGTTTGCTCATATTGGTCAGATGTCAGTGGGACTCTGAGATATTGCAGATTTCCTGTATTGGCTCATAGTGTCCCTGTAAATTTCCAGTGTATCACATCCCAGCCTTCAGTAGCCTGATGTCTTGGAGGAACTTGATAATGCAGTGCTTCCGAATAAAGCTGCCCCTAGCCCGCTACTGGTCCAGGGCTTGGAGCTGGCTCTGTGTGGAAAGGCTCTCACTGGGGGGGGGCCTGCTCCGAGCAGCTGGCCATGTGGGAGGAGCCCACCGCCAGAGTGTGCAGGGCTACCTGGGGAAGACTCTAGCTGCCCTGCCCTGCTCTGATAAGCCGCCCCTATCTGTGCCTGCTGCCCAGGTCGATCTTCACTCAGTGGGGGAGACTCACCCCGTGGCTCTATTTTAGTCCGAGTCTCTCAATGCCTCCCTTTTTGAATCCTGGTTTCTGGAGTGACTGGAGATGCAGTCACCCTCTAGTCCGCCATCTTGGATCGCCCCGTGGAAAGAGCCTGCAGCCAGAGGGGGCTGGCTGCCTGGAGAAGTCTCTGGCTGCCCTGCCCTGATCCCAGAGGCTGCCTGCGGGTCGGAGCTCTCCGTTGGCTTGGGGACTTGTGGCTGGCTCTGTGTAGAAAGGCTCTCACTGGGCGGTCTGCTCCGAGAAGCTAGCCTTGATAGGAGCCTCCCACCAGAGGGGGCCGGGCTGCTTGGGGAGGTCCCTGGCTGCCCTGTCTTGGTCCCTGAAGCTGCTTGTGGGCCAGAGCTCGCTGCGCTCACTCCAGGACTTGGAGCTGGTTCTGATTAGAAAGGCTCTCACTGGGGGGCTTGCTCCGATAAGCTGGAGAAGCTGGCCATGTGAGAGGAGCCCACTGCTGGAGTGTGCAGGGCTGCCTGGGGAAGACTCTAGCTGCCCTGCCCTCCTCTGATAAGCCACCTCTATCCGGGCCTGCCACCCAGGCTGAACTTCACCGGGTGGGTGAGACTCACCTGTGGCTTTATTTTAGTTCGAGTCTCTCAATGCCTCCCCTTCTTGAATCCTGTGTTCTGGAGCGACTGGAGATGTATTCACCCTCTAATTCGCCATCTTGGATCGCCCCTCAAGGTAGTTTTGATTTGCATTTCTTTGATTGCTAGAGTTGTTGAACATTTTTGAATATATTTGTTGACCATTTGTATTTCTTCTTTGAGAAGTAGCTGCCTATTTATTTATTGATTGGGTTATTTGATTTTTTGGTGTTAAGTGTTCCGGAGTTCTTTAAATATTCTGGCTATTAATCCCCTATCAGAGGAAAAGGTGGCACAGATCTTCTGTTCTGTAGGCTCTATTTTCATAGTCTCCGTTATTTCCTTTGAGTGCAGAAACTTTTTAATTTGATGCCATCACACTTAATGATTCTTGAATTTATTTCTGGAGTTTTAGAGGTCTTATTAAGGAAGCTAGTACCTGCACCAGTATGTTGGAGTATTAAATGCTGGTGAAGATATGTTTTCCACTTTGGAAAGCAACATGGAGTTTCCTCAAAAGTCTAGGAATAGAACCACCACATAACCTAGCTATCATACTTCTTGGTATTTATCCAAAACAACTCAAATCAGCATAGTAATATAGCCACATGAATGTTTATAGTAGCACAATTCACAGGGGCCACATTATGGAACCAACCAAGGTATCCATAGACTGATGAATGGGTAAAGAATGTGGTACACATACACAATGGAGTTTTACTCAGCCACAAAGAAGTTATTGCATTTGCTGGCAAATGAATGGAACTTGAGGACATCATAGTAAGTGAAGTAAGCCAGACTCAGAAAATCAAGGGTTGATTGTTTTCTCTCATATGTGGAAGCTAGAGCAAAATGAGGAAAAAAAAAAAAAAGGAGCACCATCAAAACAGAAGAAAGATCAGTGAAGTAGATGAAAGGGATAGAGAGGGAGGACACAGGGATAGAAAATGGCTTCTATGGCTTCTATACTTCCACAACATAGATAATGTATACACAGAAAAGTTTCACTCATTCATCTATTAAATGCTTATCATATAAAACATGTAATAAACAGTATGAGAGTATGTTCCAGAGTTCACAGTTTTATTAAAAATACTGCATGAACATAAATAACTCAGATAGAAGGAGATATTGTAAGATCTAGAGATTAAGAAATACATGAATTCAGGAAAGAGATATTACTTCACTCTGAAACTCTGACCAGTTCAATGAAAGTTTGACCAATGAAGTAAAATATGGCTCGACAGAAACTTCCAGTTTGATTCCTACAATATTGGCAAATTACTTAAAACACTTATTCGTTTATTATATTGTGAGATGATATGATATTTAGGCCCCCAAGAGTAAATGAATATGAAGCATCTACTAGCCCTACAATAATAAATAGACTGCTCTCAATCAAGGTGAAAACAGAAAAGCCCAAATTCCTGTTTCCCAGTCTTTTTCTAATAGCAAGGAGTAGATTGTCTACTTGATCTACTTAAGATTACTTTCCAGGGGAAGAAAGAAGTTGATTTTCTCAAACTATCAAACTATCCAGCAGGAATAAGAGGGATAGAGGGTTTTGTATAATAACATATTGTAAGATTTCTAATTATTAATATAGTGCTGAAAGAAATTTTATGCATTCGATGTATTCACTTACTGGTATTCAGGTAAATGAGCTTTGAATGGCATGCCAGGAATGTTAAGATGACAGTCAAAATAGCTATTCTGTATTTATTTGCAAACTAACTGACAGACCTGTATCACAAGAAATATTGCTTTGAGTGAAATGGGATCATAGACGCCAATAAACAAAGAAATGCAATACTACAGTTTACATATATCTGAATAAGAAGTTGTTGGATAGAGCTTTTGAGTGGGTGTAACCATGAAATGTACTGATGAATGGCTTCTATTGGCTTTGAGCGATGTCATACATCTGACAGACTGTCTACATTCAGACCATTTTATTATAACAACCACTTCCATCTCTGCTGAAACATCCATTAACTTGATGTGGGTTCTTCAGCAAGTAACAAAACATCCTATCTCTCCCACATAGATAATTGAAGGGAAAAAATAGCAAAAAGAGAGCAATCGAGCAAACCAATAACTCCTTCCAATTACAATTAAGTGAAACAGCCTATAGGTTTCTTAAAGACAGGTTTGCTCTTTAATGGTGCTCTAAAACCTCTTAACCACACAGACTGATAGCAACTGTCTGGTCCTGTCAATACGAGGTCACTTAATCAAACACTTTCCAGACTAATTATATTTTGTGTTCACTTTAACAGCCTATTTCTTCATGATCAATCAGATCAGTTGTATAATCCAATTTCACTGTGAAGGCAACCCCAAATGCTAGATCAAAGGGTTTCCAATTCTGAGTGTTTGATCTTACAGATTCAGCCTAATTCTATACTTTAGGTAATGTATCTTAAAAAGGAAAAAAAAATCCCTTCATTCACATTTTTGTGATTATCTGATAAAAGTAGAAGGAATTACAGAGGGAAGGCAACTGACAGTTGTCTGGCTACTAACTACTAAGTATTTTATCTATCTTTTGCATCTAATTTCCATTTTATTATTTACACACACACAGACACACACATATACACTTCTTTTCTTTCTTTATTGGGTTTGTATAGTGATAGAAGAAATAATATGAAGGGACCAAAAGGAAAAATCGCCCCTATATGAACAGAGCTGCCATAAGCTACTTGTAGTTTTCTGTGGCAGCACATGTATTTAACAGGAATTTATCCTGCTTCTGCTCAAAGGCAGGTTCTAACACTGCAAAGAGGCTTGTAAAAAGTTTGTCCTCTAGTATTCTAGTAGCTTCACAGCACAGGTCAACAGTGTGAAGCATTTAGAGTCTATACTGCCCTAGTATTAAGCTGCTAAGGCAGAGGAAAGGCTCTAATCATAGTGATGAGATGGTGATTAAATAAATTATGTACATATATAAAATGTAATGCTATATACTCTCTTAAAATTATGCTTTTGAAAATTCCTAATGACATGGAAAAATGCTTATAATAAATGTGTAAAAAACTAGGATCAAAATTATGAACAAAATATCATCCCAGTATTATAAATGTGCTATATTCATGAACAATAGTTATATTCAGTTGGTAATATCAGAGATGATTTTTATCTTATTTTATACAGTTTTCTTCATTTTGCAGATTTTCTAAAATTAAATTTATGGTGCTTTAATAATTTAAAAGATTTACCAAAAGATATTAGAATTTCATGAGTAAAATCAGAATGGAAATTCAAAGAGTAGCTCATATGTAGCCCTTACATAATCTCTCAAAAAGGCGGTCAAGGTCATCTTGTCCGTCTCATCTCCCACTATACTGTTTCCACATATCCTGTGCTCTGAGAGCTGTACTGGCCCTCCTGTCCCCTGCCTATGGAAGAATTTTCCCCTCTCTATGCCTTTTGCCTGCAAGGGTCCCTCTTTATGGACCCTTTCACTGACCTGGACTCATCAAAATCATGTTTCACGGGTTTTCACATGTCTTACTTATCCAAATTCTCTGGGTTCTAATTGTCCTGCTGCACTTACTTTTGAACCACCAGTGTGCTGAGTGCCTATTCATTTTACCAAAACAAAATGTGAGGCTTTAGAGGGTCTAGATCTTGCATTATTCATCTTTCAGTTCCTCTGTTTCTGGGATACAACCTGGTGTACCGTAGAAGTCAATAAATACTTGTTGAACTCAAATGAGTTGTCCTTAATATATGGGAGTATCATGAGTGTTATGAATTTGGATTGAGTTTTCAATGCAAATGACAAAGCATTAATGAGAAGAACTTATGTAAGCAATTGCATTTCTTCAAAGGAAATAATTCTGTAGTGGACTTTAAAAATACATGTGTTGGTCTTTTAAACATTGACCCACAGTAGCTAGCATAAAAACAAGAAGGATCTTTGGATTTAAAATCAAAGAGAAAACAACAGGGGCAGGACTCTGAAAAGACTAAGCTAACAGCCTCCCTTTATTCTGGTGGTAGAGGTTCAGAGAAAATGATGCACATTGATAACTGTCATATTATTTTCACTTTCTTTCAGAACTACAGTAATAATAACTGCTTTGAAATTTAAATCTGAGATTTAAAAATAAATTTCATTTTACTGAAACTTTCAAATATAATACACAAAATAGTTATAATGTACAACTACAAAAGTAATCATTCTTTTACTTTTAACTTCTTAGGGAGGATGATTTAAAATGGAAAAACCTTCTGTTCAATCACCTTCACTTATGCCCCAGTGTTATATCTCCCTAAATCACAGTGATGTCCTCTGTAAATCTTCCCACCCTACTGTCTACTGTGCCTAGGGGGGGAAAAAAAGAGATTCAGTAGTTAGAAAAGTGAAATCTACTAGGGTAGGAAAGCAAAATAAAATGATGAATTTTATCTTATTGGCTATACATTTTTTTTACTCACATTTAATTTCTTGTTATTTTGCAGGAAACAGAATAATAGCACCTGCTAATAAGATACTACATTCCTGGAAAGAATAAAAACAAGTATAGTACACTAATTGTGGCAGAGATTTCTTGCTAACAGTTCACAGAAATCATTTTCTTCTTCATTGGGACACAGCTAAACTGTACGAGTTTGTCAGTAGAATATGAGTGGCCAGGCTTTTAGGAATCAGGTGTGCTACTTCTATCCCTTTTTCCCATTCTGTGCCTGGACACAGTTAAGGAAGTCACAGAGAATACAGGAAAGGAAGGGGTAGGCAAAACTTAAGGATATAAGTCCCCCATTTTTCTTCCAATAAGAAACAGTTTGAACAGTTATACAAAAAATTAACATTTATTATATTTAAGTCAGAATGCAGTTTGATTCAATTTGTTATTGCTGCTAATATTCCTGGTATGGTATGAATGTTCCCCCTCTCAAGGTCATGTGTTGGAAACATAATCCCCAACACAGTGTTGAAAGTTGGGACTTTAAGAGGTGATTAAGTCAGGAGGGCTCTGCCCCCATGAACGAATTAATGCTCTTTATTCCAAAGTCAGTTAGGAGAAAAGGTGCTTATATCATTAATCCTTATGGGAATGCATATCAAAACCCCAATGAGATATCACCTCATACTTGTTAGGATGGCAATTATTTTAAAAAGCAAAAGTTAACAAGTGTTAGCAGGATGTGGAAAAAAAACAAACTTTTTTATATTGTTGGTGGGACTATAAATTGGTGTAGCCATCATGGAAAATAGTACAGAACTTCTTCAAAACATTAAAAATAGAACTACCATATGATCCAGTAATCCCATGTCTGGGCACATAGCCAAAGGACTTGAAATCAAAATATGCCAGAGATATCTGCATTCCCATGTTCACTGAAGCACTATTTCACAAATGAGCTACTGAAATAACATAAATGTTCACCAACAGATGAATAGATAGACTTGTGGGACATATGTACAATGCAATACTATCCAGCCTTTAAAAAGAAAAAGATCTTTGGGACAACATATATGGCCTGGGAGGGCATTAGATTAAGTGAAATAAACCAGACAAAGACAAATACTGTATGATTTCACTCATGAATTTAACATAGTCAAATTCATAGCAAAATAGAATAGTGGTGGCCAGAGACTGGGGACAGGGGAAAATGGGAAGATGATGATTAAAAGATACTAAGTTGTAGTTGTATAAGAAAAGTAAGGTCTGGAGATTTACTATACAAAACAGCATCTATATTTAACTATATTGTACACCACTACAAATGGCTAAGAGGATAGATCTTTGTTAAGTATTCTTACCAAAACCTCAAAACAAAACAATCAAAATAATAAAGGGGCAAGAAGAAACTTTGGTGGGTGATGGATATGTTTATGTTCTTGATAGAGGTGATGGTTCACAGGTGTATACTTATCTATGAGCTCCTCAAGATGTATACATTAAAGCATGCACAGCTTTTTAAGAATATAACAAGCTTACTTTGGTGATAAAATTTAAAAATATTCCCTAAGTAATTAATACTATACCCTATATAAACTGTCAGGGGCGGGCTCTGAGGGCCCCAGAGCCGCACCTGGCCTGATCTCTAAGATGGCGCCTGGCAGCTTGCCAGACATAGCTGCACTCATATTCAAGTTTTAGGAAGTAACTCTGGTTAGCTGTTGTACATGAGGCAATCCTTGTATCTCCCTGGAGACTATTCCTTGATAGGCTGACTTTCCTGGTAGTCTACTCTCTGATAGGCCGATGTTCTCAATATAAGTCTGAGACTTGTGGAATAAAGCCCTTTTGGTTCCTGTGATCAAGAAGAGCATACACGTTGTGATTGTCCCTGCGGGCGGTGGGCGATCATAAGTGGTGCCGAAACCCGGGATCTCGAGTTACAAAGAAGGAACTGATCAGGTAAATACAGGGAAAGTAAAGTACAGTCTGGCCAGGTTAAAGTTTGCAGGATAAGCGACGAGTTAAAGTTTGCTGGATAAGCAACGAGTTAAAGTTCGCAGGATAAGCGACGAGTTAAAGTTCACGGGGTTTTCGCTTTTGTTTTGCTAGTTAAAGTGCTTTGTATTCTGTTAGTTTAATAGAGAAATATGGGTACTGAAATGTCACGAATGTGCATGGAAGGTCCCTTAAAGGATTTGCTCCGGGCCAATGGAATTCCTCTTGAAACTAAAACAGCCTGAACCAAATGCAGAGAGGCCATAAAACAAGGGGAAGAGGTTTTGGAGGAAATAAAAGAGGAAAGGTCTAAAGCATTAGAAAGGGCATCAATAAGATCAGAGACAGACAAGGAAAATGAAACTGGGTGTGAGGATAGTTCAGATGAAGAGGAGGATTTACTATGTAAAACAAAAAATCTTGCTGTTACAGGATCTACTAAAGAAAAGATGGGGCAAACACACACCACACATGGTGACCCTGCACTCTCAGCTCTTAGACTCATGCTGAAGAGTAGCAGCCTTGAGTGGTCTGATACACAGGTGGAAAAAGCCTGGGACACCTCTAAGAGGGAAATCAGTTTAGGGGAGGGTCCACCATTAGGAGTCTGCCCTACGTTATCCGCCCTTAAGGCCTGCTTCTCTCCAGGACCTCCCAAAGGGGGCTCCAAGTTTCTCCCCAAAGAGCCGCCGGCTCCTCCCGTTGCATCTCCTTCCAGAAACTTGCCACATAGTAAACAACATTGGGAGACCTTTAATGAGGAGCCCAATCAATCTCAATCTGCTCCTCCCAAGGTTGAGGAACCACGAGGGCAGCCAGCCTCTACACATAGGGAGGGCCCACTACTGCCCCAGGGAGGCTCATTGCCGCCATCTTGTATTCTGGGTCCACATCAGACTCCAATGAAAGCCCTCGTCCTCCTCCTTCCGGATGGTGGGAAATCTTCCCGGTGGCCATTTTATGATACTGGGCAAGAACTCACAGACTCTAACCTCCCCTCTCCCTGTATGGCCTTCCCAGTAAATGTTACTACCGATCACAAATTGGCCTATGCAGGGATGAAAGATTGCTCCATGGGAAGGTGGATTGTGGCTACCAAAGATATTGCCACACAGCATAGGTGAGCGAGTGGGCAGATGGAAAGGGATTCCTTATCTTCAAGTCTCTTCTTTCTTGCGCTTCTATGCTCTTCCTGCAAACTCGAACACCTCCTTCTTCTCCCCTCTTAATTCCTTCTCCTCCTCCAACTTCGCCCCACCCAGGCCACCTAGTCCTCCTGCCATGAGGTCCCACATACACCGGTGTGGAGGGAGTAACCAGCCCAACCATCAGTGGCATGTCCTAGTAAGGAGTATGATGTAGTAGCCCCAGTCCCCACAAATATTGGGAGATAATTGTTTCACAATTTTCTGCATCCAAACCTGAATTGATTACTAACCAGGATTAAGGGTTAAAATGCCCTAGGCATCAAGTTTCTGCTGGAACATTTTATCCCCTTTCAGATCCAAATCTCAGTCAAGGCTTACATTGAAATGTAAATAGAGAAAGCCTGAAGGCTCAGTAGGAGACCTGTCTCAAACCCAAGGAAAAAAAAAAAACAAAAAAAAAAGGAGCAAAATGTCTTACCTGAACTCCAGCAAAAGTAAATTTTATGGTGCTTTACTAAAGTAATTAACGGCTGTATCACTTTTCCCGTATCATTTTTCCAGGACTCTTGTTTTTTTTGAATTCTACATATTTTTTGAGCTCATGACTTTTTGTTCAGTTCTATTTTTTTTATTCAACTAGAGTTTTGAACATCTGTTAGAGTACTATAAATAACAAAATATTTAATCTTATTAAAATAGAGTAATTTTTTTTAAATTTAGAAATTTCATAACAGTTGTTTCAGAATGTGAACAAAAAGGGGTCAACAGGAAAGAGAAAATAAAGGTTCTGGGTATGGAAATATATTTAGTAAAAGAGAAAAGGAAATGTTTCTGGGTAAGAAAGTGCTTGTGTGATGAAATAAATGAGGGTCTAAGTAAGTGCTAAGAAAGTCTATGTAAGTAAAGGGCAAGTTTCAACAAGTTTGCATGTAACTAAGTTGGTTGTATGTATGTGAAACATTTAAAGCTATTTAAGGTTTTTCCTAAGGTGAAATACTAATGTTCTAATATAAACCAAAGTTTAATCTATATGGTAAAATGACATGGTAAAATAACAAGGATTTCTTAGAAACACTAATTTACTCTTAACTTTGTGTCTATTAAGTTTTATTCTTTAGAACAATTAGTCTTAAAAATAGGGGTTTATACAATTATGGTTAAACAACTGTTAGAGTATTGTACTACGTTATAGAGTCTAAATTTTTCTTTAAAAACTAAATTTGGTAAGAACCAATTTCTCACTAAATTTGAAATAACTCTAACCACAGGTATACCTTATAACCCACAAGGACTCTTTATAAACAAAAAGGGGGAATAGGGGAGACCTTCAGGTCCCCTAAAGATAAACTTTCTCTTTGCCTCTTTATTTTAAAATTTTTAACTCTGGATAATGAGGGTCGCTCTGCCACTGAGAGACATGGCAATCATAAACAACATGATAGAGTGACGGTAAAATGGAAGGATGTTCTTACAGGACAATGGAACGGCCCGGACCCGGTGCTTTACTGGAGCCGTGGCTCGGTTTGTGTGTTTCCACAGGATAAAACATTGCCTATGTGGATTCCTGAGCGACTAACTCAACCAGTGCCAACGCTACCAACAAGTAACTCAGACCAACAAAATGAAGATGCTGAACATACTCCTGATGACCATGATGCTCGTAGCCTTTCCCCCCTTGAACTAACTTACAACCTCTTTTTAGTCTCTTAGGAAGAACAGTTCAATTATGTACCTTTCCACCTAACGAAACAACTGCTTCTCTCAATTGTACTTCAGATTTATGCTATCTCCCTCAATGTTGGAATGCTTCTAGGTTCCCGCTGGCAGTCTTAATGTGTGTTCCTACCTTCCTACCAGTCCCAGTCTCTGTTACAGATGCGGAATTGCCAGTGTTACTATCAAGAAACAGGAGAGATTTTGGCATCACAGCGGCTGTGTTCACCACGGTAGCAGTCTCTGCAGCGGCAGCCTCAACCACAGCAGAAGCATTGACACAACCATACAGACAGCAACAACAATCACTTGGCCGAAAATACAGTTGCAGCCTTACAGACTACACAACATCTAATAGCAGGCATACTCCTTGTAAATCAAAGAGTGGACTTACTACAAGAACAAGTGGATATCTTGCAAGAACTTTTGGGACTGGGATGTGTTTATCCTTTAAGAGCAGTGTGTGTCACCCCTATTGCTTATAATAACCTTAGCTCTGTGGCTATGTTATCTAAAAATCTTTCTGTCTACCTTACTGGTAATTGGTCATCTACGTTTGATAATTTAACCAGTCAGTTATGAGCTGAAATACTCAGAGTCAATGCCACCAGGGTTCAAGTTGCATTGGTATCTGAGATGTTCTCTTTTTTTCTAAAGCCCTGGGATTGACAAAACAGTGGGCTGGAACAGTAGCTGTTCTGATTATTATCTGCTTAGGGATAGCCTATGTTATACGCAGCCAAATCAGAGCTGGCCAAGATGCCCGATGTCATCAACGGGCTATTGTACAGACTTTGACAGCTGTTGAGACAGGCACATCCCCCCAAATATGGCTAAGCATGCTGGACCAGTAGTCAAAGATGGGTAAGATCCGTGGAAATGTATACCAACCTAAGACAGGGTTCTGACACCTGGAGGTCAGAATTCCAATGACGGGTAAGGATGTAATTTGCCATGGACAACCTAAGACAGGCGTGGTCCCAAGTCATCTTTTCTTTATTTAAAGAATAAGGGGGAGATGTCAGGGGCGGGCTCTGAGGGCCCCAGAGCCACACCTGGCCTGATCTCTAAGATGGCACCTGGCAGCTTGCCAGACATAGCTGCACTCATATTCAAGTTTTAGGAAGTAACTCTGGTTGGCTGTTGTACATGAGGCAATCCTGGTATCTCCCTGGAGACTGTTCCTTGATAGGCTGACTTTCCTGGTAGTCTACTCTCTGATAGGCTGATGTTCTCAATATAAGTCTGAGACTTGTGGAATAAAGCCCTTTTGGTTCCTGTGATCAAGAAGAGCGTACGCGTTGTGATTGTCCCCATGGGCGGTGGGCGATCATAATAAACTATCTAAAACCTGTTTTTTCATCTATACAAAGCTTGGGAAATTCAAGTATCATTTGTTGTGAACCCCGTTTTCTGACTTCTTCCCCTTTGAACAAGGATGTCATTTTTCTAAAAATATATGCAATATACTAAAGTGACCTGCATTCACATTTATGTTCATTCATTCATTCACTGAACAAATTGAAGAACTTGCTATTTATTAGATCTTGGAGACTGATTATTAGATTAGATGACTGAAAAGAATATAAATCCTGACTGCAAAACTAACAGAGACTGATCTGTGAAGAAGAAATGTAACTTGTTGTATCAATATGTGTGCTCCTATTTATTTCCCTTTCTCTTCTATCTAAAACCTTCTTCTCTTCCAAGAGACTTCTCGCTCTCCTTCAATACCTGTCCCCATCTCACATACAGAAAACTGAGTCACCTGCTATGAAGCAATGGCAAAGACTGGGAAACTCAAGGAAGTAAACCTAAATGGATACAGTGTGAATTGTATCTGTAAAAATTGGGTAACAGTTTGATAAGGAGATGATGCTAACTCTGGGGAAACATTCAGAAGACTGTCTGAAGGTGGTAGAAATAGGAACTATTGTCCAACTTGGATTGGAGGAGCCCATAGTGACTAGTTTTTAATCACCAGGTAATAGTTACAAAATCGATGAAAGCAAAGTTTTGATTATTCATAAGATAAAGGACCTTCCTGTAACATGACCTACCAGAATCTCCTCAGATAAAATGAAATTATTCTGGGCACACAAATTCAAGGGGCACAGGGACATATAAGTTATATATGTAATTATCCTTGGGTAAACATTTGGGAGACCAGTACCAGAAATCAACTGGTTTGGTTGCTTACATGAGCAGGTCAAAGTGCAGAGATTTGGGATATTATTGCTATTATCAGATTTGTAATGTCTAGGACACAAAGTTATGCAATTTTTAAAAATTATCTTTAAGTCAATTAATTAGAATATTAGAAAGGTTTTGCATTGCATATAATTTGATAATATTTTGTTAGAAAAAATATAAAATTTTCTAAAATATCAGTGTTACCAAATGGTTAATTTGTAACTTTGGGTTGCTTTTCCATGTTTCTTCATTTTTCAATATGATATAGATAAATAATATCCCTTATGGTCTGTGATTTTTTAAAATGATATTAAAATTAAAGTACTATAATCCTCTCTTAGGAAATTCCTTCAAAGTGCTGAAACCTCCACATATTTTGCTTTAAAAAATACGTATATTTTTGATTGGCTCAAATATTTTCTCTACTCAGATTCACTGTATCTCTTGAATTTCACAGAAAAGTTCAATTATAGATCCCTTGCAATGAAGATAATTGTTCCCAAATTTTACATGTGATTTTTTTCTTTTTCCTGGCTTTAAAGGGGGAAAAGATGGATAACAGTATTTCACTGTTATTATTATTATTATTCCTATTACTATTACTACTACTGCTACTACTGCAAGTTCTCTTCAATTATACAAAATTATCCACAAAGAGGATACTTACCAAATGATTTTTAGTGCAAAATGTCAAGACTATATGAAAATGTGCAAAAATGATAAAGAAGAACCAGTTATTTATTTTTATATTTTGAGGAAACTATCCCCAAATTCTCACATTGATAACAGTATACTTTCTCTCTCACCCGCTTACTCTATTTCTCTCTCACTGTCTTAAAGTTATTGCTATGACTTTCAAATTGTATTTTGCCATAGGCCAAGAATCCCAACAGTGCCATAAAATATGACCTATAATTTGGGATTCTCATCTCTGAGAATTTATTTGGTCAGCTTCTATTATCTACTCTATTTATCTCTCCATTTCAATTGGGCCATAGAGGATTGGTTAAAGGTGAACATTTCCTGTAAATGAGTCTCTTCACCTCTATCTCCCAGGCTGATTCATGACCTAATATAACCTTTGACCCCCAGGTAGATTTCTAAGAGAATAACTCTGCTGGTTTTAGACAGCTCTTTGATTTCCTAAGTACAGCTGAGAAACCCTATTAAATATATCCAAGAATTTCTACCTCAGTAAATATATAAAATGTTCTTCCTTATCTTCAAAATAAAAAAGCTAAAAAAGAAGCATTAAAACAACTATTTATGTAAGTACAATGTAATTGATAAACGTAAATATATAGTGCCCTACACACTGTGAAGACATATAATAAGTAACTCATTTTAGAAAGTAAATTATAAAGACTATGGAGAACAATAAAGTAAACATTGTGAGAATAGAAAGTTTAAGTGTTCCAAACTAGAGACAGAGTTAATTTCCATACACTATTCCACACACACACATTTGTTTTCTTCTGGAATCTAATACCTGAACATCTCAGATAGTTTACACATGCTAGTTCCACTCAAATATGATGTAGTCAGGTATAAAATGTGTCATGGTTTATCTAGTTTCTGATATAATACAGGCAACTAACAAAACAGAACAGACTTCAGATTGCAGATATCCTGAAAGAAGCACAGGAAACTACGTCATGCTGGTGGCTGCTAAAGTCATGTTACCATCTTATTATAAGTAACCTTCAGGATGGACTCCAAACGAGCTATAAAACAATGTCACATTCAGATTAGAGAAATTTTAATAAAAGAATTGCAAGATTTTGAATGAATGCTATTTGTGCAAAGGTGGAAGACCCACAGATGGAGCCAGAGTACCTGTACATTTCTCCCTAACCAGCCCAAGGTATGACAATTAATAATAAAAATCACAATGGGAATAAATCAAATATAAATAGGAAAACAATATATTACATACAGTATGATTCTATTTAAGGAAAATTCAAGGGAATGCATGTTATGGTTCAGATATGAGATATCTCCCAAAAGCTCATGTATAAGATAATGCAAGAAAGTTTGTAAGTTAAATGATTAGTTGTGACAGTTTTAACTTAATAAGTGCATCAATTCCCTGATAGGAATTAACTGGGTGGTATCTGTAAGTGGGTAGAGTGTGCTGGAGGAGGTGGGTCCTTGGGGGTGTGGCTTTGGGGTATATATTTTGTTCACAGTGAGCAGAGTTCTTTTTCTGCTTCCTAGTAGCTATGTCCTGAGGCACTTTCCTTTGCCACACTCTTTTGCCATGATGTCTTGCTTAACCTTAGGCCCAGAGCAATGGAGTTAGCCATCAATGGACTGAGACCTCTGAGACCGTGGGCCTCAAATGTACATTTCCTCTTCTAAAATTGTTCTTGTCAGGTCTTTTGGTCAAAGAGGTGAAAAAGCTGACTAAAACAGCTTTTTAACATAGTGACAGAAAGCAAATCAGTGGCTTCTTGCAGGAAGGAAGCTGGAGAGAAAGCTATAAAGGGGCACAAAGAAAATTTGAATTGTGATGACTACTTCACAGGTATTTATATCATTACACATAAAATTTATCAATTTTATACTTTAGATATGTGCAATTTAGTGTAGGTCAATTTTAACTCAGTAAAGCTATTAAACTTTTTACAATAAAAAGTAATATGCATTCTTGGCTTGATGCACATATTTAATTCAATGGTCTGAAATTGGTTTCTAATTATTTACTGGTGCATGACTGTTGACAACTAAAATACTTTCCGAATACCCAAATTAACAAATAGTCCTTCAAAAGGTACCCCAAATCAGCTTTCGGTTATAAGAAACTGAGAAGAATAAAGGAGGGGGAATTCATGTGAAATGAGACTGTGTGTGTTACGATGGGGGCACACTGTTGTAGCCACACATTAAGAAAACAACAATTTTGAAACAACACAGGCTTAGGAATATAGGTTGTGTGGAATCCTTTCCAGAATAGGGAAACCATTTGATGGAGAAAGAAATAGTACAACTCTGAATAACTGAACTCAGCAGGCAGTCTTGGGATAGTTCTAAAGAGATATCACTACAGGCATAGATAACCACATGGAGTTTGTGGCAGCTGAGCCAGAACTGGTTTGGTTCAGACAAGAAGTTGGTGAGTAGCAGGCTGCTCAACCTATTTGTAAATCAATGAACCTAGTTGTAGGAAGTAGAGTTTGTGTGGGCTGGAAGGTCAGACCCAGCTTGAGATGGAATCTCTTTCCCTTCAGAATTTTTATCACACTTACTGGCTTGTCATGTTTCCTAACATAAGTGACTTGCTTTAGAGTTATTTTAACATACATCTTAACAACTCCAACTCTAATTTTCAGTTCATTCATGTTCGTAGAGTGGGAAACATTTTTTAAAAAATTTTTATATTTTTTATTTTTTACAGACTGCATTTTGATTCATTGTACACAAATGGGCTACATCATTTCATTTCTATGGTTGCACATGATGTAGATTCATACCATTAGTGTAATCATACATTTACATATGGTAATGATGTCTGTCTCATTCCACCATTTTCCATACTCCACCTCCTTCTCATTTCCTCTCTGTAATCTAAAGTTTCTCCATTCTTCTCTTACCCCCTATCCCCCCAGCCCCATTATATATCATTATCTACTCATCAGGGAAAACATTCAGTCTTTGGTTTTTTGGAATTGGCTTATTTCACTTAGTATGATACTCTCCAATTACATCCACTTATCTGCAAATGCCATAATATTATTCTTCTTTATGGCTGAATAATATTCCATTGTGTATATATATACTACAGTTTCTTTATCCATTCATCTATTCCTCATATGATTAGAGAAAGCAATCATGAACTTCATCTGGAAGAATAAGAGACCTCAAATAGCCAAAACAATCCTGAGCAGGAAAAGTGAAGCAGGAAGTATCACAATACCAGATATTAAACTATACTACAGAGCAATAGTAACAAAAATGGCATGTTATTGGCACCAAAATAGACAGGCAGACCAATGGTACAGAATAGAAGACACAGAGACAAACCCATATAAATACAGTTACCTAATACTGACAAAGGAGCGAAAACATACAATAGAGAAGGTAGCCTATTCAACAAATGGTGCTGGGAAAACTGGAAATCCAAATGCAGTAAAATGAAATTAAAGCTCCATCTCTCACCCTGCACAAAACTCAACTCAAAATGGATCAAAGACTTAGGAGTTAGATCAGAGACCCTGCACCAAATAGAAGACAAAGTAGGCCCAAATCTTAAGAATCTTTGATTCCTTATGTTATTGATTAAAAAGTTGAGCAAATAAATAAATAAAATTAGTGTTAATGAACATTATGGTTTAGATATGGAATGTTTCCCAAAGGCTCATCTGATAAAGGCTTATTTGCCATCAGAAAAGTTCAGATTGAGGCTTTTGGGAAGTGATTGAATCATGAGGTTTCGAAGTGAATTAATCTTCTGATGGATTAATAATCTGATGGCATTATAGTGAGGTGATGGACACTAGAGGAGGTAGGGTTCAGTTGGAGGAAGTAGATCACTGGGGTTGTTCTCTGAATGGGTATTTCTTGTGCCAGGTCCCACCCCCGCTCCTCTCTCCTTCAAGGATATCATGAACTGACCATCTTTCCTCTACTATGCCCTTCCACCATAATGCTCTGCCTTACATCAGGCCCATCATAATGGAGCCAGTCAACCATGGACTGAAACCTCTGAAACTGTGGGCCAAAATCATCTTTCCTCCCAAGTTGTTTTTGTCGGCTATGTGCCACAGCAACAAAAAGCTTTCTAACACAGTGTATGCTCCTAAACCTCACTAGCCCTCATTAGCAGCTGACATCATCATCTATTTCCAAGACTCTCTGTTACAAAAGGAATCAGCTGCCAAATCCATCGAAGTGAAGAGTGGATATTAGAATAAAGAATTGAATCACAATAACATTTCAAGCTGTGATAAATCTCAGTTTCACTTTTTTAAAAGTTGCAGAGGACCATATAACAGGAAGCCAAGAAATGTGAAGTCAATCTCCCAATCAGAAAGCTCCTTGGGCTTGCCTGCTGTATGATTCAACATGACTGAGTTTCTGAGCAGGCCATCTAAGCAGGAGGTAAATCCAGCAGCAACTCTGCCTGGGGATGGATAACATAATATTTATCTTTCAATGCTTCACTTATTTTACCAGTGGGGGACTGATTAAAGAGAGGATATCTAGGCACCAGTCACTGGGGATTTGGGGGGTTAAGCTGTTAAGGCTCTCAGGATTCAGGTACACACATACCCAAGGTGCATGCTGCCTTCAGGTCCACTCCGTCAAGCATAGCCGTTAGAAAGCAACAATCTGCACTATTGATGAGTTACCAAAACACGCTCTTGATCTTTTTTTTATCTCTATAATACATAAGAAGGGGGAGGTGTATAGCCTCTAATCTGATGCTACTATTCCAGCATAGCTGTCATGAAACAAGAGGGAATAAAGTCTCTGCAGTTTACTTCAGGGATTTTCTATCTAATTTGACCAGACAAATATTATTGAAGTACAAAAAATCTCAAACAACAAGTTGGGCACTATGTATTCAGCAACAGAGTTGGGTATTGTGGACTCCTCATCCTAGTAAAGCATGTGTTTACACAGAGGGACTGACCTGAAAATCCCAACTTGGACGGAAAGATAGTCAGAGTTTGTCCTTAGGGGAGGAGAATGTATGAGAATGTATGAGATTTATGAACAGTATGTAAGGATGAAACAAACACTAAACCCTGCATTTGGCAGACAGTTTTAGTAGGACAAGAGCCCAAAGGGGTAGGATTAGGATGAGAAATCAGATATAAGAATTGAAACTGAGGAAGCAAAGGAAGTGATAATTAATCTGGAGGAATACTTCTATTTAAAGAAACAGACACCAGCACTTCTATAACATCTGGGCCTAATGCAGCTCTTCAGAAGCTAATTCGGTGGTACAAACATGTTAACAAATCACTAGAAATAAACTTGCATAGCAGAGGGATGTAATATACCAGAAAAGACATGTGATTTTTATTATTGGACAGATAAGCTGATGAAGGAATTCCAAACAGAAACATCAGCCTGTGCACAACATGTGTTATTGTCTGGATATGAGGTACCCCCCCCACAAAGTTTGTGTTAGGCAATGCAAGAATGTTCAAAGTAATTTAATTATGAGAGTTAGAACCTCATCAATGGATTAATCCATCTGATGGATAAAAATTTTAGTGGATTACTGGGTGGTAACTATAGAAGGAAGTAGTTCACTTGGTACATTCCTTTGGGGAAAATATCTTGCCCCTGGCTCCTTCTCTCTTTCTGCTTTCTGGGTGCCATGAACTGAGCAGATTTCTTCCACCACACCCTTCCACCATGAAGTTCTGCCTCACTTTAGGCCCAGAGTGATAGAGTTGGCTGACCATGGATTGAAACTTTAAAACCATGAGCCCCAACTAAAGTTTTTTTCTTTTCTAAACTATTATTGTAAGGTATTTTAGTCTTATCAACAAAAGGCTGACTAACACAACATAGAAGGAAGACAATGATAGAAAATGAGTGATGGCAGGTTTCTATAATTTGGATATGGAATATGTCCTGAAGGCCCATAAGTGAAAGGCTTGAATGCCAGCATGTTAAGCTCTTGGGAGGTAGCAGAACATTTGGGAGGTGGGACGTAGTGGACGGAAGTTGGATCATTAGAGTTGTGCCCTTGGAAGAGATACTGCAACATCTGTCTTCTCTTTTCTCTCTTGGCTTCCTAGCTTCCATGAAGTGAACAGTCCTCCTCTGACATGTGCTCTCACCATCATGTACTGTACTGCCACAGGCCCAAAATAACAGAACTAAAACCCTGAGCCAAAAATAAGTATTCTTCTTTTGTTAATCTCAAGTATTTTATCACAGTGATGGAAAGGTGACTAACATGTAGATGCATATTTATGTGAAGGAAAATGGCAAAAGATAAGACTGGATACATATAGGTGGGGCCAGATGGTGATGGAACTTGCTTACTGGACCTGGAGTTTTAGAATTTATTCTGAAAGCAATGGACAGACAAAAAGCTTTTATGAGTTATCCATTCATGAGTTATCTATTAAAGATTTTGCAGTATATTAATAGTTATAAAAAGCAGAAAATAAGCTCCTACCAATGTTTGCTTAATCTCAGAAAATGTCCTAGTCCCAGTGTTGAAATCAGGCTCCCAGCCACTACTTTGGGGAGATTATCCCTTGACTCCACCATTTTGTCTAGTCTTTTTTGGATTACAGATCATTTACCAAACTGGTCTGGTACTTCACCAAGAGAACACTAGTCCTACTAATTGCCAAAAACAACATGGCTAAATAGAAACAAAAAGCACTAGTGTTCTTTGTGTGGTCCTAGCCTCTGGAAAGGTGCTTATTAATAAAGGGGAAAGATGCTTTACATGATTTGTAGGTAATTTAGAAGGGTAGGTCTTGGGAAAGTAGCCATTAGGAAAAAGGCTGAATTAGAGGAAAGAGGGTCATTGGAGTTAACAAATGGAGATATTCATGATTGTTGCAGAGAAGATTGATGCAAAGAAACTCAGGAGGTGGAATCTACAAGAGTTGGTGACTAATTTCTCATTGAGGGTAAGCAAAGAAAACACTAGAATATCACTGGAATATTACTTTGGAGCATGTTGAGCTTTCAGTGCTTATAAGACATTTAGATAAAGATGTCTAATTATCCATTGAATTCAGATCTGAGATTCAAGAAAAGTTGGTAAAAAAGTACAAATTTGGATAGTCTGGTATATACTGATGGAAATGAAGTCACTAAAATGGAAGAGAAAATGCAATTGCTAGAAGAGAATATTCAAGAGAAGAAATAAGACTGAGAAAGAGAAATTAAAGGATGAGGGCATCCTGGAGAGCATACTGAACTTCAACAAGGAGAGAACTGTCAACAGTGTCAAACTGGCCCAGTTGAATAAAAATAGAAGATAGAATACTAGATATAGTCATTTAGATGTGAGCAGGAAGAGTATAAATTGAAAAGTGAATGAAAGATCAAGGAAATAAAGGAAGTGAATATGAATTTTATTTAACAAAGTTTTACTATTAAGGAAAGGAGAAGGGTGTGTTGTTATTTTTGAGAGAAAAGTGAAGCAATAAGTCAAGGAACTTTTACAGGTAATAAAACTTGAGAATATTTACAGCCTAAGTAAATGGGACCAGTAAAGAAAGAAATATACTGATGATACAAAATACATAATGGAAAACTGATTGAGTTTTAACTCCATTTCACTATTTCTGGCTGTATGAAAAATAGTTCATAAACTAAATTATTTTGTTCTCTGATGTTCATGATAAAATATGATAGAATTTTAAAAATGAGACCTTAAAAGGACAGGGAAATTATAGGTGAGTTTTTTTAATGATGATTATTATCCTGCCTCTGCTATCAGCAAAACCGTAAGTCCTGAATTTAAAGCAGAGGTCACTGCTTTAAAGGTGATATGTTATTTAAAAATGCTTAAATGCACCAAAATTAATCCAAGTAAGTGATCATTCACCCATACAGTTTTGGGAAAGGATGATCCTCCATAGCTGAGGAGTGAGTCTAGTGAAGTACATCATCATCTATACTACTTAAGGGAACACTGTTGAAAAATTAAAAGAAAACTATTAAAACTATGTTCACTATAACTCAAATTTTCTTGCCTGGTTTGGAAGAACATTACAGTGCACTGAGACTATCAAAAATACTATCAGTTCATTGATGCCTTTTGGTAGAAATGCCTCTTCTATTTTTTGACTTTCTAAATAAGTTGACAGAGTAGAAGAGAGAAGAGGTTAGTGTCACAGATATTATAAAATGGAATTTCCAGTTAGCTTCAGGTCCCCAAAATGTTATGATTATTTTTAGTTGAAAACTTCCTACCCTGATTATCAATAATCTTAATCTTAATAAGTTTACTGTGGATTAAGCATATAGTATTCATTGATCCTATATTCATGGGTAAGTACATAATTGAGATAACAAATTTCCAGGATTTAATGAACTACTTTGTGATAACATATGATGGAATGTTTCCCTTTTCATATTCTTCCAGCTATATTGTTTTAATAATGAAAGAAAATGACAGAGTTGGCTTAACAAGTACAAAATTTGTACTTAAAGTTGTTAGCAAGCTAAAAATAAATTCAAGTCAGGGAAATACTATTAATACATCTGAGTAAGTTGCCCCCACAGAAGAAAGTTCTAGAAAGCAAAAATGCATATTTTTATAATGGGAAGGTACAAACTACATTGAAGAGATTCATTACTGAAGAAAATAACACAGAGGAGAAATATTGAATATGACTTACAAATGGCATTATCAAAGGAAAATCTAAATTATGTAAATATTTTAACAGTCCTCAGGGCTGATTACTTCAGCTCTCAGAGTTTAAACAGTGTACTCAAGGAAGTACAGCATTTATTATGAAACCCTCTGTGTGAAAGACAGTGTGGGCATCTACAGTATGCCAGGCACTGGGCTAGACCCCAGAGTCTTAGACGCAGTCTAAGAAAATACACACACATGGGAAATACACATTAAATACATGCATATGTAAAAAAAAATGTCTGACAAGGCTGGCTGAAGGACATATAGCTTGTTAGTAACCTATTCTATTCTCATGTTTATTATTTTAGACCCACATGGTATGTTAAGGCTGTATTATTTTGGTTTTCTTAGACCCATGTTGAGATATGCTTTCAGATTATGCCCTCACTTTTCCTTTCAACACATGCTACACAAAAAAAGCCTGTGAATGTCACTCCTTTGCATTTGCTATAGAATGAGGGCATTATTGGTATTATCCCATAGGTCAATCCTTACCCATTTTTAATCTCCATTTGAGAACTAAATACTAAAAATGGCTTTGCATTCCTGAAGACAGCAGGTCTTCAAGTGTGGACCACCTGAATCAGAAACCCGTGGATGCTTGATAAAAATGAGGATTTTTTGATCTCTGCCCGAGACCTATGAAATCAGAACCCCAGGTAAAGAAGTCTCATGATCTACATTTTCTCATCCTCCTTAGGTGATCTATATGTGTCTTGAAGTAGAAAGTTCTAGGAGCCATGAATGTTCTCCCCTCAGATGTATCCCTTTCTGAAAGTTCTTCCTCAGATGGGTGAAACATATGCTCACTGTTTCCTTTTAGCTTTCAAGGGGCTTAGTGTTAAAATTAATGTGCAACTCTAACAATTGCATATTTCATCCAATCTTACTCTTTAATTCTAAGCTACAAATAATTTTATGTATCACTAAAATGAGAAATGCTGATAAATAAACAATGACACATTGTGGCTTGATTGTAAGACACAACATGATTCTGGAAAGCTAAAATGTGAAGTATGTGAGTCTTAGAATTGATGAAGGATGGTCTATAGACATTCTCGCTGGAAGTTTAACTCTTGTGAAAGGGTTGTCAAAATAAAAAACATCTTGAGAAATAAACACAAATTTTCTTGGAAGCCCTTCCCTTTTGGACAGAGGGAAGAGCAGGGGCAAAGACACAGGTATAAGAAACTTATAGCCTTGTCTATAGAATAGTTCTAAAATCAGATACCTTGACTACCAATATCTGCCCTGACACTTATCAACTGAATGGCATTGGGTCAACCTAATTTTTAATGTGCCTGGGCTACTGTCTTCTTAATTATAAAACAGAATTTTACATTTTCTTGAAATGTTTATAAACCTTAAGTCTTAGAATATAAATAAAATGTTGAGCACATTAGCAAACAAAATTTTCAATTATAGATTATTATTATGATTGCTAAAGGGAATAGTTTAGTGGAGAGGAATGGAAAGTGGAAGAGCATACAGCTGAAGTGGCAAGTGGTGATAGGATTTAGGTGGTTGCATATCCCTAAGAAGCTTAGAATTGATTTTTAGTTGATAACTCAATAAAAGCAGGTTAGTGATTGGTCTGATTTGCATTTTAGACCAATTCTGGTGTCTGTTTGGACAATGGATTTGAAGGGAGAAACCACAGAGACAGGGAGAACACTGAGGAAGCTCTGGCAATAGTTTAAGTGAGAGATGATAAAAGCAATGGTGGTCAGAGTGGACACGAAGAAAAGTTTCCTTGATAGATTCAAAAGCTATTTAGGAGGCAAAATTACATAACTTGATGTCTGATCTGATGTAGTGAATGAATGATTAGGAGAAGCTAAGGACATTTCTTAGATTTTTAGTGTACAGAATTAGTGAGAAGTTGCATATTTTGGAGGTTCATGTTAATTAGAAAAAGAAAGTAAGATGTTGACCACAAGTTAATGTGTCTTTTATGGAATGTACTCAAGTAGATTACCAACCCATGCCCCTGCACAAGTAATAGCAATATGGACTACAATAACTTGACATATATCAATAGCAAGGGGTTGTTCTGTAGTTGGATTCAGAAAATCTGATTTCAAAACTCAGCAATAGTTATCTATTTTGATAACTTTGACCTAGAGCTGTTTCATCATCTGTAAAAATATGAACAATAGAATTTATTTTGTAGTATATATGTGAATACATTTTATAAATTGAGAATTGCTGTGCTTACTATATTACATGCATGTTTGTCTGATATGGAGTTTCACACCTTCAGTAAAACATGAAAACTGTATTTTCCCATGAGATGAGATAAAAAGTCCTTAAATTATTTTTAGCTTTAAAATTTAATCTGACCTTCACTGACCAATACTCATTGCCTATGAGGAATTCTGGTATCTTTCTGCTGGGTTTTTGGATACCTCAGTCAATTCGATGCAGTGCTAATGGAATTCTTTAAAAAAATATATGAGCAAATAGGAAATGCAAATACTTTACCTACTTTGGGGTCAGGGTCAGATTCTGGTGTGTGTGTGTGTGTGTGTGTGTGTGTGTGTGTGATTTTTAAAAATCAGTATCTAAGATTTTTTTTCTTGAAATAGGATTTAGAGTTGGATAACTTCTGCACTATAATCAATTTAGGATTTTTCTAAGTAACCTAGGATAAGGATAAAATGAATAAGAGAGGAAACAGTATTGGAAAGAAGACCAAAAGAAAGGACCAAAGAATTGATGACCAAGGCATGTACTTGAACATAGAAATATGAAGAAAGACAAAAAGAGAATGCATTTTCATTATTTCATAACTCTATTCATATTGCATTTATTGTTAGGCTTTGTTTTTCTTAATTTTCTACCCCAAACCAGAATGGAGAATCTCACCCTTACATCATTATTTTGGGTGTTGAAATACCATTTCTAAGTTCTTATGTGTGAATTGGCCTGAAAAATCTATATACATTTTCCCTGATTCAGATGATGATCTTACAATATCACGTGGGGTATAGTCACTTTTCCTGACAGATGAGGACTTTTCCATAACCTGAAGTCATTTGAAAAGGAAAGGTGAGAATTCCATTAAAATGTATTTACGTTTGTGAATTTTTAAAGTTGAAAAGAGCACCAAGATAAACCAAAGTAACATTCATAAATGCAGCCCATAAAAGTCACAATAACTGAAAACTAATTCAAAAATTGAATAACAAACAGCTATAGAAATAAAATGGAAAATGTATTGGGTGTTGTTAATCTGGTTGTCATTAAAATCCTTAGTGATGAAAGGAAGGTTGAAAAAGAAAATATCATGCTAAGTGAAATAGGCCAAGCCCAGAAAACCAAAGACCGAATGTTTTCTCTGATAAGTGGATGATGATGCATAATGATGGGGGTGGGCGGGAAGGAGGAAGAAAAGAATGAAGGAACTTTGGATGGTGTAGAGGAAAATGGGGTGGGAAGGGGTGGGGGAAGGGAAGATAATAGAATGAGACAGACAGTATTACACTATGTATATGTAAGATTACTTGAATCTACATTGTGTACAACCATAGAAATGAAAAGTTATACCCCATTTGTGTACAATTAATCAAAATACAGTCTGTAAAAATAAAAAATTAAATAAAAAATAAAATACATTAAATAAAAAAAGAAAAGAGCTTGATATAAAATTTTAAAAGAAATAAAATGAAAAGTGGGTTGGTGGCAAGAAATAGAATTCAGTTTGTATGAGGGGGAAGCTTAAATCTAACAAGTTATTATAATTTCATGAAAGAAAGTACAAGATCACATTCAGAGAAACCAACCTTAAATAATTTATTTCCAAATTATGGTTACTTAATATAAAAAACTGTGTATTGGCTTTTATGTAATTCTGTTATTTGAGATGCAATAGTTGTATTCAGACTGAATTTTGATTTTAGATTTAATATCATGGAAATAAAACACAATAGCAAGAGCATAAAAGCATAAAAGTCTTTGGATTTGATTAATCTACAAGAAAGTATAATATTCTGCACTTTTACAGTTTATCATCTTGTCACTATAAGATTTAAAAGAGAATAACTTAAAATATAATGTGACCTGATTTTTAAAGACTAGAATATGAGAGATGTGTATATAATATTATCAAAAATTAATGAAATTGTTTCTGACATATGAATTCTGGTAGAATTCAGTTTTACAAAGCTATACTGCCACATGCTGATTATGCTTTTGAAATAGAGTATATATGTGCATGGATATACACATTATATATGTATCACAAATGTATAATACACACACAGCATGCTGTACCATACCCCATTAATTATAAGACAATATCTCCAAAATGCCCAGGATGATGAACTACTTTCTTTAGCTACACTAATCCTTGCCAAATAAATTAAAATCTTAATTTGAGTTTATAAATGATTCTGTTTTAGACTTCCTTAAAGATTTTTCAAGTTTAGACTTTCATTTTTTTAAAGCATGCACACTATGTCCAAAGACTTTTAGACAATAGGTCCTGGAAATCATACGAAGCAACTGAAATACTTATTAGGATATAAAAAGCGTTTTTAATATTAAATAAATTCCAATATGTGAAATTTCTATGAGAAGATACCCATTCTATTCAGAGAACACTTTAATTATCACTCTACTAGAGAACACTGTCTAATTCAAAAACATTTTTCTCCTTAAAAAGAACAAGGACTGGGAAATTAGTTACAATTTCTAGCCAGGGATTTAAAGGCTGATTTCAAGCCACTTCAACAGGTTGAGTTAACACAGTAGATAAGTTCTTCTCTATAAATTTCCTACTGACATGTTTCATGATAAAACAAGACCCCATCTGAAAAGCAGATTAACATTTTTTTAAAAATCTGAGCAAGAGCATGATTGCATTTTTAAAAGTACCCTGTCTATGGAAAACCAATTTAGTTCTATTAATGAAAAGGAAGCATGATGTGATTGAGAATGTAATACGGAATTATAGTTCATTAATTCTTCAAGTATGTAATTTTCCAGGCTCCTGATCCCCCATTGATTTCTGCACACCCCCATAGGTCCCACTAAATGTGAGCAAAAGGAAATTTAATTGTGTTGCTATATCATGTGTGGTGATGGTGGTGCTCCACAATTAGGTAAAACATCGTGAAAGGGATTTCCAGTGACTGCTTCACCATGAAGCCCTGTTAACATTTCTTTGTTGTCAAAAATTGATCAATCACAGACCCGCAGACAACTGGGATTGTGGCAGTCTCCTATTATGCGACCAATATTATCAAAGGAGATGACACTTATAACAATGGAAGCTGATAATTCAGTACACTTAATTAGGTATGATGAACTGAATGTATGCTTCAATCTTTTTTTTTTCTTCAGACTTGTGTGCAATGTGTTTTCCTGTTGGTATCATTGCCATGGAATATGTCAATGCCAATTAAAAGTTAAACTAAAAAATTTATAATAATTGTTTAAAATAATTAAACTTTTGAGTACTGGCTCAAAGAGTTATATCCTGATTTTCTGCTTTTTATAAAGATTATCTCTTTTAAAAGATAGTGATCTATTCATCTCTGCCAATTTGTCCTTGAAACTTAAATTGCTTCATTTTCCACATCTCAGACTTGGAAAAAACTGTTACTGCAAATATGGTTTTCAATTAGTGAATGCTTGCATACGTGGTCTGAAGAATTGGACAGAAATGCATTATGTCCTGACCAAATTTAGCAAAACGTATGGTACCATTTTCTTGCCTTGTAGAGACAGCTAATATTTCAAGCCAGCTATTGAAGCTGCACTGACAATCCTATCGGGGTTCTTCTATAAGGAATCAAGGTCAGAGAAATTCTATTGTGCTTTATTAATAGGCTCAAAGCATAGAACATACTCCTATATTAAAAGAAAAAAGCAAGGTAGAATATAAAGACATTTCTGAAAACAGGTGTGTGAACAAAAGCTACTTTAGAAGCAAGAGGAAAATCTACCATGGAGGTCAGCCTTTAAATTGTCCTTGCTATTCCTCTCTTTAGATGGTATAGTAGCAAATGGGGTAATCTTTGGAGCTTCACCTATTCATTTTGTCCTCTTTATGCATTTTTATGCATAGTGATGCCTTCTGGGCTTAACAAAGTGTGAATGGGTCTGTCACTCAGAGCACAGAATTCAGGCAGGAGTCAGCAATTAGCCTGCACTAACATAGTCTCAGATCTCAGATAAGCAAGGACTGAGTAGAAATGGTAAATGGTTAAATATGAGAATGCTTTCTAAGAATCCAATTAAGTAATTATTTTTACCCACATGCTTATTTTTCATCTCCTTAAATCAAACCAGAACTACTGTAATGGAAATGATTTTACCTTTTTCAGAGCATCTTTAGGAGAGTTTCTATCACATGGTAGGCATTTAGTAAATATTTAGCAGATGAATGAATGAGTTAATTTTATGCACAATGTTGATACTTCCATATTTAGTATATATCTTTACTTAAATGCCAAAATGAGATTTGAAGCATTGCAGCATCATACATGCGTATGAAATGTTTTTACTCTTAACCTCAGGAAGACCATCTCTTGGGGTCCCATGATAGAAGATAAATTGTACACAGAGTTGATTATGGAATATCATCTCTCTCAGGTCTAAAATGGTTTCCAAGTTTTTAACTTTGTTTTAGCTGGAACTTGTGACTCAATATTAGCCACAAATATTCCATACTCAGGGTACGTAGTTTACAGCTACATACATACATAAAAAACAAACAAAAACAAGAATGGTATGAATCTACATCGTGCACAACCAAAGAAATGAAAAGATGTACCCCATTTGTGTATAATGAATCAAAATGCAGTTTGTTAAAAAAAGAATATGAAGAGGACAGTGAGATCATAACAAAACGATATGACTCTTTACTTACTGGCAAATCAGCACACAGCTCAGAAGGAAATAACTCTGAATGGTTTATAAAGGTCACTTCTTATTTTCCTCCTCCTTTCAAAGAAATTCTTTTATTCTGCAGTCCATCAGTATGCTTTATTTGTACATAATATTTTAATACCAAGTATATCAAATGCATATTATTTAAAAAATAATTTTGATTTGATTTTCTTAAGAAATATGATAAACACAAAGCATAGCCAATGAATAAACATACAAGGCATTGATTTTAGAAAATACAGAAAGCTTTACTCCCCACCCATTTTAAGATATTTTCTGGATAACAGTGTTTCAATGTGGTTTGATTTTGAGTTTGTTTGTATATATGTAAAAGAAAAAGGTAGAATATCAAAGATAATATGAGATCTATAGTTGCTATAGCATAATGAACAATAGCACAGATTCTAGCAAATGCATCAGAAATCATCACAAACAATGGAACATGATACAATGGCTTAAAGAAAAAAAAAAACAACTTTAGTTTAAAAAGTTTAAGTTTAAAAATAGCCCATATGAGAACTGCCCACAATACAGAAATGATTTTAATTATACACAGAAAGATCATACCATCTTCTAGCATCTTTGATACAGAATGGTCAACATGGAGTATTGTCCACTGAGAGCTATGCATAGCTGGCTTCTTTGGCAGGCAGGAATTACTAAGAATTCTTTCTGGGTCATACAATCTAAGAGGTCCCAACCCCAGCCATTTGCTTTCATATCATCAAGGTTTTATATTTTGTTTTGTCTTCATCTTACATGCACCATATGAAAAGTCTATGCAAATTATGGTTATGAAGAATTTAAATTTCTTAAATTTTAAAAATATATAAAATCAACATGAACAAAAATATGAAAGCAGGGATAAAATGTTCATCTTTGAAATCAGGGACTTTATCAATAGTGTCTTAAATTGAAAACTACAACTAGTTTATATTTTTATAATTTTTTTTCTTTTTTTAAGTTTAGAGGAGACTTAAAACACACATTTAACAAAAATCACTAAACACTTTATACTATATTAAATGGAGTTTGGAGACAGCAAAAAAGCCACCTAATCATATTTTGCAACAATGTGAAATGATATTTATGTTAAATATAATTTCAAATTTGATTGTAAATCGGTAGGAAGAAAGTACCATTTGAATTAAGAGACGTTAGTGCTTTACAGATTTTGCACTTATGTTCCTTCTGCCAAGAATATTCTTGCCTCAAATATTTACATGGCTTGTGCTTATATCCTTTAGAAATATATGATAATGTCACTGACTCAGAGAGGCTATTCATAGACATCTAAAATTGCAATCCTCAAATGCATCTATACTTGATATTACCTCTTCTCTGATTAGTTTTCTCACACAGATACAAAATGCTCAACACAGAGACACTTCACAGAGATATATGCATGCTGGCATCTTGGATGCCTTAGTCTATTATCCATACTATATTATGGTATACATTTGGTGAAAAGTATAAAATGCATCCTGTTTGTTATGTATGTCTTATCTGACATACTATATATTTTACTTATGTATCTTGTTCATGGTCTCCCTTTCCTTCTGACAATGTAAGTTCTATGTAGATAGGAATTCTTAGTTATTTCATCCATTTTACTGTATCTGCAGAGTCCAGCCTAGTGCCTAGTACATACTAGTCAGTAAAGCGAATATTCGTTTAATGAACAAATGATTCAAGAAAAAAGTAATTAGTATGCACAATTGAGTATCATTTTAGCCACCATTCGTAATCCTTTTTAGCTTACTTAAAACATCAAAGTTTTAAGTAAACAGAAAATGCACAACAACCGAACTTTGAGGATTCATTTCAGTCAGGTTTTTGCAGAAAGGTAATTCTATAAAATCCCTGAAGGTTTGGTTAGTAGAGGCTTAGATGAATCTGAACTTCTTGATTAGCTGTATCTTTTCTACAAAGCACTGACATTTGCCTCTATGTGGCATGAAAAAGAGATATAAGTAAAATAATAATTTAAGAGGAAATGTGGCAAATGAAATCTTGTTCTACAGCTATGGCTTTTGGACACACGGTTGGTTCTTATATCTTGGGAGATAACATCTTAGCAGAACTGCATTTTGCTTGTTGAATGTAGTGGACTCAGGGGAAGTGGAAATGTGAACTTACTTTGACAAGGCATGGCGATTTCCAGGCATATTCTCAATAATGCAGTAAAGCTCTGAGCACAGTACCCTCTATACAGGGAGAGCTCCATACATTTAAATTCTCTCCATTGTCACCATTTCTCATTAACTCTCCCCTTGAGTGGACCTCCTAACTCTTCTTCCTTTTTCACTAACAGCCTTCCAATCTCTTACCATACCCATGCCAAATGTTCTTTAGGTAACTCAAATCCTGCCATACTTACATTGAATAGTTTCTTTTTTAAAAAATAGATACTTAGTTGTATGAGACACATACATCTTTATTTATTTAATTTTATGTGGTGCCAATGATCAAACCCAGTGCCTCACACATGCAAGGCAAGCACTCTACCACTGAGCTACCACCCCGGCCTGAAAAGTTTCTTTTCGGCTGGAGGATAAATACTAAAATGTCAAAGACATACAAGCCTTTATAGTTTGTCCCCAACCTGCCTCTAAAGTCTTACAACAAATCAGGCTCCCTTGGCCTCTGTATCAGGTAAAATGGTCTTCTTTCCATTCCTCAAATGTGCCATCCTGTCCCCATCACAGGCTCTTTGCACAAGATGTTGCTTCTACACAGAACACTCTTCCCCTCTACTTCACTTATTGAACTCCTACTCTTCCTTTAGATCCCAGTTCAACCCAGTTACCCCAGTGAAGTGTTTTTCACATTCTTGGGTAGGTCAAGTCCCACTCTCCATCCCTAGGGACAATGCTGATGGCAGTTTTTGTAGCTATGCTATTCAGGGGCCTTGACTCCTCTGTAGGACTTAGCAGAATCACACCCGCAAATTATCAGTGGAACTGTCTGGTTAGGCCTCCTTCCTCACTAAACCATGAGGTCCTTGAGGGCAGATGGTGAATCTTTCTCTTGATTAATCCCAGTGCTTTCCCAGTGCTAGCCTAATAGCAGACTTGTGTTGAAAATTGAATGCATCCAGTCATCACTATTCCCATTGTTGTCATCACTGGTGCCGTCTCATTCCCAGGTAGATACCCTCTTTATGATTTACCTCTAGAGCTTGCTGGTTAAAGCCAGTTCCAACTGAATTAACACACCTTTGCTTATGGAATTCATAGAATAGTAATCCCAATTCCCTGGACCATTAGTGTATGACCTGAACAAATCAAATCCAACATGCATTTTTGAATTCTGTGCAGATCTAACCAACTGGAGGCAATTTCTATTCTTTGAGCTTGTGAAGTTCCCATGTGCTCTAGTAATTTGCGTAATTTCAATTCCCTCTACAGAAATTTAAATCCTTAGAGATAAGAGCTGAACTGGACTTAATTGTAAATATTCTTAAGTATCAAATATTATCACTTAAATATACATGTTCATTAAATATCTATTGAGTTGAATTGTTGCTTGAACCCATAGTTTCTCTGATTCTGTTGTGGACTGTTCTGAAAATCTTTCCTCTAAGCTTCTACTTTAACCAGTAATTTTTTTAAATGACTTTCTTCAAGGAGCTATGCCTTTCCCTTTATGAATAATATATATATATATATATATATATATATATACACACACACACACACATATATATGATATATGTTATAATTATATATTATATTATGCTATATATGTTATATATATGTTTATATATTTCCTTTTATAAATAATATATGTAATATTTTAAAAATATGCCATATCTGATTTTAAATATGTAGAAACAAATAAACACCTCATTCCATCACAGTGTATTTCACACATAGGTAACAGAAAAAAAAAACCCACAAAATTTTAATTCTGAAAAGAAATTTGGAGTAAATAAATTGATTAAAGTGGAAAAGGCCTAAGGATATGAACATAGAGTTAAAACTTAAAAGTGTGTCTGTTTAAACAAGGTTTTTATCTTGCTTATTCCCCAATGAGATTATATTATGACTTTTTTTTAAGGTACCAAAACCTCTGGGAGAGAGAAAGGTGCACCGGGGGCTGGAAAAGAGAGCCACCTAGCAACAAAGTCAAGAAGGAAATTATGGAGAAATTTTTAACATCCAACAAAATGGTGCATACAAGTTTTCCTAAAGAAAATATACCCCCTGGTTTCAATTCTAAGAGTACATATACAAGAAATGTCTTAAGGTGATGGTCAATATTTTATTATTGTTTTGCAAGAAACATAAAAAGTTTTCAAAACTTACTCCTCTGTCTCTCCCAGGTTCAATCATAACTTAATTTTTTTCTTTAGGGCATTTCTCAGAGGTATTCCTTTGTTTGTTTGTTATTACTTTCTTTAATACAGGTTTGGAGCACAGAGAACTCTAGGAGAATAGATTTTGATATGTCCTTTTGATTTTCATTTTTTAAAACATCAGAAATTTTAAGCCAGTTTTTGGCAAAGTAGTAGATCAAAGTTGTTTACAATTTGGATTTTATGATTAGTCCCTGAATTTTTATTTTGTTTTATTAATTAAGGAGAAAATATATCACTTTAGATTCAAACACACAGGCAGGCACATTGGCAAGTTTCAGTAAAAATCAGAAGTCTGAATTAATTTATAGCTTATTTATCCCTGCAAGTATACCATGGGGTTACTTATAGAAAAGACTGGATGTTTCTTTCAAAAATCAGATTTGAATCTGGCCAAGTGTATGAACAAGTATTTACCTTAGACCCTAGCTTTCTGGCCAAGAGGAATAAACATAACATTGTGTGCTGAAACAGGTGGAATGCTTTCTTCTTGGCCTTACATCAGTCCATCAGGAAGCCTCAAAACAGGTAAAGAAGACACATTTTGAATGGAACCATTTTATGATGGGTCCTATAGGATGCTAATTCCATAATGTATATCCTAACTTTTCAGAGTCCTTACCACATACTACAGAATCATTTAGTTGAAGAATGCCTAAAGAATGCCCCTTAAAGTTGAAGAATGCCTGCTAAATAAGCTTAGTTTTAACACCATTTAGTTTAACACCATTAAACTCTTCTTTTTCACTGTATTAAATCAACAGGGTCAGTTGTTTTTCAAGTTAGTTACATTTGGCTTCTGAAGGCAAGACTTTAACTCCTAGCCCTGCTACTTTCCGGTTGTGTGAGACCAGAAAATAAAATCTGTTAACACTTTTAAGTTTCAAGTATCTTACCTCTAAAAGAGGATGAATCTGTCATACATATCTCAAGACTTCCTGGCAAGGTCAAATGATATAATGTATGCTATAACTCTATGAGATTATTAAACCATATTCAAATACTTATAATAAAGTTATTTTTATGGAGTTATTTATATATATATAAGCTATCCTGAAGGCTTTTTGGAAATAAAAAATAAGTTCTTGGTAAGGTTCTTGGGATAGAAAAACCGATTTTGAAAATGTGCTTCAATGGTCCATGTGGGGAAAGGAAGTCTCTCCAACACTGAGTTTGAGTAGACTCTGTACCCACGTTGTGATAAGCTTAAGTCTTAGAGCCTCATACTCTGACATAGCCTTCTTAGTGTATAGTGTCATTCTTTTTAAATGTGTTCATCAGAAGAGAGAATAGTTATGTGAAATTCCACAGTGATTCAAAGAGAAAAAAGGTGTCCATAGAGGAGAAATCAGTAGGAAGGGGCAGCCAGCTACCTTCATTGCTTCGACTCACAGAACTGCACATCACATAAATTGTACCAAGTACTCTAAGGGTAGAGATGTAGGAAAGATGTCATCTCATGAACCTGAGATGCTCTCTAAACTTCCTTTCCTTACATGGACCTTTCCCACAGAAAAAGTGGCCTCTTACTTAAATTTTCTTTTTCTTTTTTTCTTTTATTTTGGTACCAGGGATTTAATTCAGGAGCACTTAACCACTGAAACACATTCCCACCCTATTTTGTATTTTATTTAGAGACGGGGTCTCACTGAGTTGCTTAGTGCCTCACCATTGCTGAGGCTGGCTTTGAATTCTCCATCCTCCTGCCTTAGCCTCCCAAGCCTCTGGGATTACAGGTATGGGCCACTGTGCCTGGCTTCTCACTTATCTTTTGAAGTTCTACAGAAGTTTGCTTATCTCAAGAATGCAAAGTAGAGTCAACCTCATGGATGGTCAGCCAATACTCAAAAAACACTCCACATTCAACTTTTTTTAATATCAGTGGCAGTAAGATATGATGGCTATATATATATATTTAAGTGTATAAATGACTTTAAAATCATGTGTCAATTGAGAGAAACTGGCACAGATACAGTCATCTGATCCTTGACAAAGGTATCAAAATATATGTGAAAAGAAAGACAACCTTTTTAATAAACAGTGCTGGGAAAACTGGACATTCATATGCAGAAGAATGAAACTTAATTCTGCTCTCTCACCTTGCATAAAAATCAACTCAAAATGGGCCAAAGACTTAGGAAAGGAGCAGATACTTTGCAACCGCTAGAAGGTAACATAGGGGAAACACTCCAACAGAGGTGCAGTCAACAACTTCCTCAATAGGACTCCTAAATCCAGGAAATAATACTAAGAATAAATAGATGGGAAGGCATCAAAACAAAGGCTTCTGAACAGCAAAGGAAAAAATTAAGAATGTGAAGAGAGAGCCTAAAAATTGGGAGAATATCTCTGCCAGCAACTCCTCTGACAAAAGATAAAGGAGTAATAGCCAGAATATATAGGGAACTCAAAAAACTGAACACCAAGAAACCCAAATAACCCAATCAATAAATGGACAAATGAATTAAACAGGCATTTTTGAAAGAAGAAATGCAAACAGATGGCAAACATATGAAAAAGGGTTCAACTACTTTAGTTGTTAGGGAATTGCAAATCAAAACCCACACAGAGATCTCATCTCAGTTCAGGTAAAATGGCAATCATCAAGAACACCAAAAAAAAATAAATGCTGATAAGGATATGGGAGAAAGGAACTTTTATTTCCTGTAAAATAAATATCAATTAATAGAGCCACTATGGAAATCAGTATGAGGTTCCTAAAAACACTAGAATGGAATCACTATAGGACCTAGCTATAAAACTCCCAGGTATTTGTCCAAAAGAATTAAAGTCAGAATACCAATGTTCATTGGAACACAATTCACAACAGACAAGTTATAAAGCCAGGTTAGCTGTCAATTAATGGATGAATGATAAAGAAGATGTGGTATCTATAAACAATGTAGTTTTATTTAGCCACAAAGAACAATTAAATTATACTGTTTATAGGAAAATGGATGGAACTGGAGAGCATTATTAAGAAATATAAGTCAAACTCAAAAAGTCAAGGATCATGTGTTTTCTTTAATATGTGTAAAACAGAAAAAAGTAATCTCATGAAAATATAAGGGAGATCAGTAGGTATAGGAAGGAGTCAGGGGAACCAGGAGGGGAGGGAAACAGGAGGCACTGGAGAGTTAAATTGATCAAATTATGTATGTGCATGTATGGATATGCCACAATGAAACCCACTAGTGTGTATAATTAATATGCACCAATACAATTTGTTATCAAATTACTGATAGCATAATGATACTGATGCATTAATTCATTCCTCTGATGCATTTTATTTTTTATGTTTTTTATTTTTATTTTTTATACTTAGAATTGAACCAAGTCAAGCCAAGCCCTTTATTTTTTTATTTTGAGAGAGGGTCTTGCTAAGTTTCTCAAGACCTCACTAACTTGCTGAGGCTGGCCATGAACTTGTGATTCTCCTGCCTCAGCCTCCTGAGTCACTGTGATTATAGGACTGAGCCAACACACCTGGCTCCTCTGATGTGTTTTAATTCCCTATACATAATATGAAAAAACAATTAACTTTTAGATCATAACAATTTATTTCCTTAAGACTTCTTCATCATTTGAAATCACAATCCATTTATAAAATATAAATTCTTATAAGATATATCAATACACTAATTTGGGGAAAAAAACCCAGAAGGTGTGGGTTTGGTAAATTTCTGGAAATGAACTTTACATTCTAGACATCATTCAAAGGAAAGATCGGTATGTTTTACTGTTTGTGAGCTGTATATTTCCATTCATTTTTTATAACAAATAGAAATTTCTCAAATACCTTTAGAAGTAGAAAGAGCTTGAGCTCGAACTTTAAATTGTTGTAATATTTACAAGTCAGTGGGAAAGAATATGATTGCAAAATGGTTAATGAAGTAAAATATTTACATGGTAACATCATTTTGGGAAAAACATTTTTTTTAAAACCTTCATGGAGCAATTTATATTGCAACTTCCTAAGGCTCTAATCAATTATATCAGAGATTTCATTACTATTTTAGGTGATTTCACATGCATATGATCTAAGGTTTATCAGTAAATTAATATAAGTTTTTCATAGTTTTAGAGTAAAGCCTATACTTAAAGTCATCAGTTTTTACTTACCAATTGCTGCTAATGGACAACTACTCTACAGGAAAAGTAGTTAGGACTCTTCGTTCTACAGAAATTTAATTTAAAAGCAAAAAATCAATTCCAGTTTACAATCTACATTGCCTACTTGATAAATGGAAAACAGAATAAACTAATGAGGGCTTATCACTCGAGTCGTAACTGAGAAGTGATCTGTTTGTTAAAGATTTTATTGCACAACACTGTTCTAAATATCCCAAACATTTTCCTATATGGTTATTTAAACACTGTTAACCAACACATCATTTGAAGGAAAAATGAGTCTTAGCTACAAGATAATTTGAAAATACTAACACTTGAAAATATTATGTGTAAAAGCCATTTTTAATGGCTCAATTTAACTACTTGTCTTTGTATAAATTTATTGAAAGAATAAGATATGTATGCTTTAAAAATTAAGAGTTATTTTGGAAGTAAAAGTATTTGAAGTATCTTGAAACCTTTCTTCTTGAGAAATTACAATAAGGCAATGAAATTCTATTGAAAAATATGGTTGAAAATATGATCTCAACTCAAATATAGAGATCTTAGAAATATATTAGAAGTTTGAATGTGGGCAATGGAAAAAACAAGATCAAAATAGGGCCTAAAACATGTTGATATTGAAAAGAAAAGATAACCGATGATGGCTTGAATTTTAACCATTTAATTCAAGAAAAATTTTAAGCTCATGACAAATTAACCCAATGGTATAGCACGAGTTTTGAGAGGAATGTGGGAAAAAAATTACCAAATAGTTGCATTCTTCTTCAATTTTATCCAAATATTTTCCAGCATAATTCTTTTTCATTTAGGTCCCAAAGAGGTAGAAGATGAAGGATGGGAGTGGGTAGTTTGACAGAGAAAGTTGATGGACCTTAATGAGACAGAAGAGGGCCTGAAACAGTTATTCTGGAGATTGAGAAAAGAGCATTGTAAGGAACCATAGCTCTGTATTCCCTTTTGAGTTTTATGATCATGAATTTAAAGAGTGATCAATCAGAACAATTTCATGTTATTCTCCAGCCTCAGTCAACTACTCAGAAGTAGAATGGAAGAGGCCAATGACTATTTGACAAGGGCTGGGTTATTCTGGGCAATATGATATATGAAGAAAGAGCAAGAAGTTAAAGGTATTCATAAAGAAGTGCTTAGACTGATGAACCAATCATGGTGGTATCACTGTTGAACCATGGAATCATTTGGCTACTAGAAAAATGTTTGGATAAAAGGATTAATATTTTTAATTAAATTAAGCAATGATGGAGTAAAGATACTAGTGTATGCAAGATGGATTCAGGGAGTGATGGACTTATAGGCAATGACAATCTTAAGATTACAGCCATAAGAGTGTGTGACAGATAGAAAGCAGGATATGAGATTTAAGAAATTAAAAGTCATGGTATTGACTGGATTATCCCTGTGCCTACTGAAAGGTCAAGGAGGGTATGGTGAAAGAATATAGTCAATCAAATGTAGAAATCTGCAATGAATTAAAGGATGAATGAGGAAGACTGAAGGGCATAATTTTATGGGATAAGATTCAAAACTTAAACCTCTTTCATTTAAAAAAGATTTCTCTAAGTACTAATGCTAGTAGAATATTAGAATTGTCTATTTTATTTTCTATATGTAGTACTTCAACTATATATATTATTTATTTAGATAAGTATTGTCTACACTTGCTCCCCTCAACCCAGAACGTAAACCTCACAAGAGCAGACATCTTGTCATCTGAGTCAATACTGTATCTTAGGGTCTTACAATAGTAATGCTCATATCTTAGGCACTGGTAAATTAGCAGGCAAATGAATAAACACATTGAATTACTTATTAGCCACCTATCTTATAAACTGCTAATTATTAATGAATATGCAAAGATTTAGAATATTATTTATTACCTTCCTTCCTGAAACTTTCAGTCTATAGGGAAGCTTAATTCCAAAGAATACTAGAAAACATGAACTAGTCCCTAAGTGTGATTCAAAATGCTGTTAAGTGTTCAGAAGTATAAGTAATACAGTTCTCCCATCTTGGCTCAAATGTCACTTCTTGAAGGATACCTTTCCCAGAACTCCACAGAGAAGTCAGATATTATTTCAATTCTTGTCACAAAAGTAGTTATATAATTATTGCTGATTTTTAAGTGTGTTTTTCCTTCTAAAATGGAAGCTGCATGAGGAGAGAAAGCTTTTACCTTTTCCAACACTGTGTGACTAGTCAGACTGGTCTGTCTGAGAGCCAGATGCTCAAGGACAGAGTAGAGTTCAAGAAATGTCATGTAAATAATAGTAATTTCCTTAAGATTTGATGACAAAACCATCATGCAATTTGGGATCGCTCATTACAGGACACTCTGCCTATCAACGGCTCCATCACAATTTATTACTAGCTCTTTCATTCACATGAAAATGCTACAGGTTAAGTAGTGTTCCTGTATTCTATATCTAGGTCTTATTTATATAGTTGCTTCCTCCAGGAAAAATCAGGAAAAAAGGAAATATTTAATTCATGCTTTATCAATTCCAGTCCTTACCAAACACATCTCTAAGAATTAATCTATTCATGATTCCTTTTCCAATGATCTCAGGGGACAACCTTTTTTTTTCTGATTTATTTTTCCTCTGCTTTACTGAAAAGCCATGATCCTATGAATCTTGTGGACAATTGCTATTTAGTTTTCTACACAGTTAGAGGAGGGAAAATGATATTGTGGATCCCATTAATAAGGCAGCCAGAATAAATTAACTCTCTGGTAAATTCCCCATACAATGTCAGCAATGGATATTCCTTCACCAGGGTTAATCCTCTGTGTTAATGCTTATAGAGCAGAATGATTTTCCATGATCATCACATTTTGTTTTCTAGTGACTATTATTATGTTCTTTGACATAGATTGGTAGACTTTTGTGACTTTGTCTAACCATTCCCAAAATCAAGTAGAATTTTGTTTACCTATGTTAAATTCTTTTTTTATTTATTAAATCACATTTTCAAAGTTTAAAACATTCCTGTCATTCTCATAGACAGTTGGTGAGGATAAAACTTGTATACATCCTCTCTGGAGATCTTGGCAATATCCAATGTTCATACAATTTTATTTATTTATTTATTTTTAAAGTTTGACTTTGTAATTCTACTTCTATGAAACAGTCTTACAGAAATGCTTTCACATTTGCACAAAGATATACATAAAATGATATTCATTACCACCATTTGATATAAAAATTGAAAACAACCTAAATGTCCCTTAGTATGAGAAGAATTAGGTTATGATGCATCCACATAGAAAATGCTATGCAGTTCTTAAGAATGATATAAAACTAAATGTATTGACTGAAAGACTTTTAACTTGTAATAAAGTAGAAATAGCAAGTCATAGGATAATATGCACAATACTGTCCCATTGACACAACTTGTGGGTGTGTATGTTGCATGGGTGTATAAGTATGTTGAAAAAGACCTGTAAGTTTACTTATCCAATAGTTAACAGTTAATAGTGGTTACTACTAAAGCAGTGTTCTAGTTTTGCTAAAATGGGACCCAGTATCTCTTTGCTGTGGTCTGGGCATTACAGCATGATTAGCAGACTCCCTCACATCTAACCACTCTATACCACTTGCATTTCCTCTCCCTGATTATGACACCAAGAATGTCTCCAGACATAGCATATGTTCTGTCAGGGCAAACTCACCTTCAGCTGAAAGTCACTGTTTTTGTGAGCAGAAGCAATGGATTCTGAAGAATGACTATATAAGCAGTTGTTTTATATAAATATATATATATACACACACACTTATATATGTCACATATGCATGCACTTTCATAGAGCAAGCATTTCTCTTACTGCTGTTAATTTTCTAAAAAATGAATTGTTATTCTCATGGGCTCTGCTCAGATTAGTAATATCTATCTACCTATGTAATTCTCAAGTTTCCGTTAAGATATTTAAAATAATTATATAGAACGTACTAAATGCCTACTATGATTAGAAACTCTATAGTATTAACCTGTTTTGAAAGTATTTTAAAGCAATTTCCTCGCTTATGTAATAGGGATAATAAAAATTTTTAACAGGGTTGCCATGCTAAGTACAATAGTCAACATAGTGAAGTTGCTCACTTTTAATTATTTGGCTCTACAGCATATTAGAATTTAAATTATTAAGATATAAGGGTTTTATTTAGGGAGGCAAAAACAAAGGTGCTGTTCAATTTCTTTCTGCCTTGTTTCCAGTGCCTAGATCTGTGTCCCCCACAAAGCTGGGGCTGTACACATAAGTTTGAAATAGTTAAAAGCTTGAAGACTTACATGCAATACAAACTGTCAATCATCTCTCATCTAACACCAGTTGTCGAGTGAGATATGTACATATACATATATATACACACACATACACACATATGTATAGAGGGTATACATATGTACACATATATATGCACTTTGTGAAGTTATTCACATAATTATAGTATTCAGAATGAAATAAAAAATAATTATCATGATCATTACTGATGAACAATAGCAGTTTCAAAATAACTACCAAGTTTAATAATCATTTAAATCCATGAAATGGGCTGCTGCAGATGCTGCTGCCTTCACCTGGAGGTTTTCTCTAGGGTGCGGGGGTGCAGCGGCCCCTAAGGTTGCTACTGCAGACGCCTGTAGTGCATTCTCTGAGTGCTGTTGCTGCCCATGCTGCCATGAATGCCCAAAGGTGTTTTCTCCAGGTGCTGCTGTCATCACCCAGAGGTATCTTCTTGGGGCACAGCTGCTCCTGACGTCTCTGCCACAGGTGCCTGGAAGTCTTTTTTCTGGGCGCTACTGCTGCTGTTGACACTGTTGCAGTTGCCCCAAGGTCTGCCACCCTTGTCACTACCTTGGACGCCCTGAGATCTTTTCTCTGGGTGCAGCTATCATCTATACTGCTGCCACTGCCACTGCCACCCACACCATTGCCACCAAAGTCACTGCGCTCCCCAGAGGTCACCAGGAGGTCTTCTCTCTGGATGCCACTGGAGCTGCAGCCACAGCCTCCTCGGCTGCCAATGCTGCTGCAGTCCCCCCACCTGCTGCCAAAGCCACTGATGGATGACTGCAGCTGCTGTTGACACCCTCCCTGCTGCCACGGACTCCTGCTACTACTACTTCCACCACTGCCCAGAAGTCTGCTGACAGGAGAACTCCAGGTCTGTTTGCACATGGCCACATCCATTTTGAGACACCAGCCAGAGTCTGGGGTTTGTTTGGGGTGCAGGTGGGGTTGCTGCCACTGCCATCTTGGGTGCAGTTGCCCATGTCTGGGGACACTGGCTAGGACCTGGAAGTTCAGTGTCCAGGTGCTACATGTTTGACTGTACCTGGGGTCTTCCTCCTGGGGGTGTAGTTTGCCACCATCTAGTTAGTGTTTCTCAGGATTACCACCCCTGGTGGTCTCTCTCCAAATTCCAGTGACATTGAGATCTTGGGACTGCAACATGGCGGAACCCAGGACATCTGAAGCCCAGATTGATGACATACTGACTGTGTCTGCCAGGGCCTGTCTGGGCTAGGCAGTCTTATGGAAATCAGACAGGGTTGAGAATCTTTTGGACCTTGGCAGAAAACAGTTTTCAATTTTCCACTAGGATTTATTTCATTTTTATTTTTTTCTTCTCTGGAAGCTCTCTCCACCAAATTTGGAGCCAGGTGTTTTTATGCATCAGTTTGTTGAAGAGGGTGATATATCCATTGTGTTTTGCAGTTCTGCTGTATATTCTCATGGTTTTAATTTATTTTTCTCTTTGTGTGTATTCTTCCTCTTGCCTGTCTGCTTCCTGGATTCCTTTTCTACCTTTTTTCCACCTAATAGCCAATACCTGTTGGTTCCTCTTCTACTCTTCCTGTGGATTTTTGCTTCTGGCTTCTCTCTTTCTCCCTCATGAACACCATGTCCTGCACTGTTTCTGTTCTTTGTCCACTATTTGAGATTGTAAATTTGTTTGGCAAGTTTTTTGTTTTTATTGAGGACAGTGATTGAACTCATCATTGCTGTTTATAGTGAGAGGGCAGTGGATACCTTGGTGGGAGCTATAGATTTGAGACTGTATATTGTTTGCACTGGATGCTGTTGATATTGGTCTCCCTCTTAAAGGAGGGATACTGAAAATCTTCAGGTACAATATAGGTCTACAGAGTAGAATTTGTACTGTTTCAGATCCATACAACTATATGGGAAAACACACAAGCAACATGAAAAAATAAGGGAACAAAATGCTACAAACCAAGATACCCCAATAAGAGAATCCACTGACAACAGGGTAGAAGGAATGTCCAAGAAGGAGTTTAGAATATACATAGCTAATCTGATCTGTGAAGTAAAGGATGGTGTAAAGAGTGAAGTCAAAGAGAAAATACAGGTAGTGAGAGATCACTTCAATAAAGAGAGATTGTGAAAAAATAAAAACAAGCAGAAATCCTTGAAATGAAGGAATCAATAAATCAAATTATGAATTCAATGCAAAGCATAACCAACAGACTAGACCATTTGGAAGACCAAACCTCAGACAATGAAGACAAAATATTTAATAATGAAAATAAAGTTGACTATGCAAAAAGATGTTAAGAATCCATGAACAGAACTTCAAAAAATTATGAGATACCATGAAAAGATCAAATTTAAGAGTTATTGAGATAGATGAAGGAGCAGAGATACAAACAAAAGGAATTCACAATCTTTTCAATGACGTAATATCAGAAAATTTTCCAAACCTAAAGAAAGAAATGGAAAATCAAATACAGGAAGCTTATAGGACCCCTAATGTACAAAATTATAGTAACCCACATCAAGACACATTATAATGAAAATGACTAAAATACAGAATAGAGATAAAGTCTTAAAGGCTGTGAGATGAAAAAAAAAGCAAATTATGTCTAAGGGAAAACCAATTTGGATCTCAACTGATTTCTCAATTCAGATCCTCAAAGCTAGGAGGTCATGGAACAACATATTTCAAGCTCTGAAAGAAAATGGATGCCAACCAAGAATTTTATATCCAGAAGGGACAAAGAAGGTCACTTCATTCCACTGAAGGGAATTATACATCAGCAAGACATAAAGTTTCAGGTTTGAAGATAAAATAAAAACCTTGCATATTAAACAAAAGTTAAAAGAATTCACAATTAGAAAGCCTGTACTACAGAACATTCTTTAAAAAATATTCCATGAGTATGTAGTGGAAAAAAAAATGAAAACCAGCAAAGGGAGAACCTACACTAAAGGAATGATCAAAGGAGAAACTAAATTAAATTAAAAGCCAGAAATAAACCAAAATGACTAGGAATACAAGTCATATCTCAGCAATAATCTTGAATATTAATGTCCTAAGCTCATCAATCAAAATAAAAAGACTTGCGCATTAGATTAAAAAACAAGACAACAACTGCTGTCTCCAAGAGACTTACCTCATAGGCAAAGGCATCCACAGACTGAAGGTGAACCGATGGGAAAAAACATATCACTCATATGGATTGCATAAACAAACACAGGTTTCCATCCTCATGTGAGATAAAGTAGACTTCAAGTCAAAGTTAATCAGAAGGGACAAAGAAGGTCACTTCATTCCACTGAAGGGAATTATACATCAGCAAGACATAACAATTGTAAATGTTTATTCCCCAAACAATGAAGCATCTATGTACATCAAACCAACCTTTCTCAATTTCAAGAATCAAAAAGACCACAAAATGATAATACTAGGTAACTTTAATGCACTTCTCTCACTACTGGATAGATCTAAACAAAATCTAAACAAAGAAACTATAGAACTAAATAATAAATCAATAATTTAGACTTACCTGACACATTTAGACTATTTCATCCATCAATGAAATATTACATCTTACATCCATAGAAAAAGAAGAACAAATCAACACCAAAAACAGCAGAAGACAGGAAATAATTAAAACTAGAGCTGAAATCAATGAACTGAAACAATTGAAAAAAATTGACAAAACAAAAAGTTGGTTCTGTGAAATAATCAATAAAATTAATAACCCCCCACCCACACTAACGAAGAGAAAAAACAACCCAAATTACTAAAATATGTGATAAAAAAGGAAATATCGCAATGGACACAACTGAAATACAGAAGATAATTAGAAACTATTTTGAAAATTTATGCTTCAATAAAATAGAAAATATTGAGACATTAACAAATTTCTAGAGACATATAACCTTACCTAAACTGAATCAGGAGGTCATACGAGATTTAAACAGAACCATTTCAAGTAATGAAATAGAAAATACCATTAAAATCCTACCAATTAAGAATAGCCCAGGACCATATGGATTCTCAGCCAAGTTCTACAAGAACTTCAAAGGAAAATTAACACCAATACTTCTCAAATTATTCCATGAAATAGAAAAGGAGGGAACCCTTCCAAATACATTCTATGAGGCTAATATAACCCTGATACCAAAACTAGACAAAGACACATCAAGGAAAGAAAACTTTAGACCAATATTCCTGATGAACATAGATGCAAAAATTCTCAATAAAATTCTGGCAAATTGCATATGAAACATTAAAAAGATGGTGCACCACAATCAAGTGGGGTTCATCACAGGGACACAGGGTTGGTTCAACATATGGAAATCAATAAACATAATTCATCATATCAACAGAATTAAAAATAAGAATCATATTATCATCTCAATAGATGCAGAAAAAAGTATCTGACAAAATATAGCACTCCTTCATGTTCAAATCACTAGAAAAACTAGGGATAATAGGAACATAACTCAATATCATAAAAGCCATATATGCTAAACCCAAGGCCATCATAATTCTAAGAGGAGAAAAATTGAAAGCAATCCCTTTAAGAACTAGAACAAGAAAAGGATTCCCTTTTCCCCACTTTTATCCAACATTGTCCTTGAAACTCTAGCCAGAGCAATTAGAAAGAAGACAGAAATTAAAGGTATACAAATAGGTAAAGAAGAACTCAAACTATCATTATTTTCCAATGATATGATTCTATATTTAGAAGATCTAAAAAATTCCACCAAAAAACTTCTAGAATTAATAAATGAATTCAGCAAAGTAGCAGGATATAAAATCAATACCCATAAATCAAACACATTCCTATACAACAGTAATGAATCCACTGAAAGAAAAATAAAGAACACTACCCCATTCATAATTGCCTCAAAAAAAAAAATACTTGGGAATCAATCTAACTAAAGAGGTGAAAGACCTCTACAATGAAAACTATAGAAACCTAAAAAAAGAAATTGAAGAAGATCTTATAAGATGGAAAGATCTCCTGTGCTCCTGGATAGGCAGAATCAATATTGTCAAAATGGTCATACTACCAAAAGTGTTATACTGGTTTAATGCAATTCCTACTAAAATCCCAGTGACATTTTTTCATAGAACTAGACAAAGCAATCATGAAATTCATTTGGAAAAATAAGAGACCCAGAATAGCCAAAGCAATCCTTAGCAAGAAAAGTGAAGCAGGAGGCATCACAATACCAGAACTCAAACTATTCTACAGAGCTATAGTAAATAAAAACAGCATTGGTATTGGCATCAAAACAGACATGTAGACCAACAGTACAGAATAGAAGACACAGAGACAAACCCACACAAATACAAGTATCTCATACTAGACAAAGGTGCCAAAAATGTTCACTGCAGAGGAGATAGCCTATTTAATAAATGGTGCTGGGAAAAATGGGAAGTCCTCATGGAACAAAATAAAATTAAACCTTTATCTCTCACCCTGCATGATCGATTGTATATCTTCTGTGAAGTCTGTTTAGTTCCTTAGCCCACTTATTTATTGGGCTAATTGTTTTTTTGGTGTTTTTGGAGTTCTTTATATATCCTAGAGATTAATGCTGTATCTGAGGTGCTCAAAGTGGATCAAAGACTTAGGCACTAGAACGAAAATCCTGCAACTACTAGAAGAAAAAGTATGCCCAAATCTTCACCATGTTGGTTTCCAATCTGACTTCAGATCTGATTTTAACAAGACCCCTAAAGCACAAGAAATTGAATAAAAAATCAATAAATGGGAAGAACTCAAACTATAAAGCTTCTTCTCATCAAAAGATACAATCAATAATATAAAGAGAGAGCCTACAGATTGCAAGAAAATCTTTACCACATGTGCACGCACACACATGATGGAATATTACTCAGCTGAAATTATGGCATTTGTTGGTAAATGGGCGGAGTCAGAGAATATGCTAATTGAAATAAGCCAAACCCAAAAAACCCAAAGGCTGAATGTTTTCTCTGATATGTGAATGCTAATTCACAATAAGTGGGGATAGGGAAGAATAGAGTTACATTACAATAGGTAGAGGGGAGTGAAGGGAGGGGAAGGGGTGTGGAGGTAGAAATGATAGTAGAGTGAAACAGACATTACTATCTCTTGTACATACATGACTGTATGACCGATGTGATCCTACAATATTTATAATCAGAAAAATGAGAGATTACACTCCATTTATGTATGATCTATCAAAATGTATAAATGCATTCTACTGTCATGTACAACTAATTAGAACAAATTAAAAAATTTAAAAATAAAAAAGGAGCTACAAATGTAAAAAAATAAATCCATTAAATGCATATCATATTGCAAAAATATTAACGTATAATATTTTAAATGTATTTTTATAGCTTAATAAAGGTAATTCTTTGAGATGGTGTTTCTTTTCATGCCTAATAACGTTGGGTGGGTATGATTCACAGAATCACAGAGCCAGAAAGAACTTCTGGAGTCACACAGCCTAATTCCATGTTTCAAATAGGGCAGGGATAGAGAGCAGATTTTATTCTTAAATAACTCCAATACAGAAAAGACCTTCGTAGAATTAAGAATTCTAGATTTTCTAAAATCCATCAAGTAGTTGGAATGAATTCTGCCTGGGCCTAGTTTTCCTTGGTTTTTGTGAACTACTCTGGTGGTAACCAGTCCAGTATTTATTTAGTGAAGCCTTTTCATTAAAAATGATAAGTAATTTGTATAATGCTGTGAGGGTTGGTTTAAACTTGAGTCTCTGTGTTGGACTGTTTGACCTAAATGGAGTAGAAAGTAACACATGAGGGCACATCTGGAGTTGCCTGGTAAGTACATGACCGAGTTAGCTTCATAACACCCAGGCCTGTGCCTCCTCCCTGGGGCATCCTGGGACACTGGGGATAGGTCCCAAGCCATGCTTAGCTGCTGAGACTACGAAGATCTGTTGAAGAGGATGATGGCTCTCTTCTGATTCTGTACCCTAGGTGCCCTTAGACTGTCTAATGCATTCTACTGGACATAAGGAACACTGTCATAGTATTCTTTCTCAGGGATCTTCCATTTTATGCAACAGGACATTGAAAATAGTATGTGTGTTAGATCTGAAAGTATGTATATATGTTTCCTTGCATTAAAGAAAACCAGAAGAAAGAGAATATGAGACAGGTCTGAAGTTGAGAGATAGCCACCATTTATATATTCTCTCTTTTTTTTATTGTGGTAAGATCATATAAAGTGCCATGTCAACAATATTTAAGTATACAATTCACTGTTATTCACTATGATCACAACATTGCATACTTGTCATCCCAATCCTTTCTAAAATGTTTTATAACCTTGAACAGAAACTGTACTCATTAAGCAACAACTCCTCATCCAGCCACTACCCCTGGTAATATCTAATTGATTTTCTGTCTCTATTTCTTTCAGCTAGTTTTAATAATATTATTTAAATTTTATGCAGCACCTAGTATGTATCAGCTTCTGTGCTAAGTGCTTTATAAGAATAAGCTCATCTACTACTCATATTTACCATAAGAGTGATATTATTAACTGCTTTCACAGAGGAAGAAACCAATTAGGAAAGATGGAGTCACTTGCTCAGTATTACACAGTTTTATGTGATGAAGCTGAGAAAGTGATCTCCAGCAGCCTGACTCCAAAGCTCGTGCTTTGTCCCATAATGCTGGTTTGCCTATGTTTTGTAATTCTTTCTGAGTTCTAACTCACATTAAAGTTTATACTCATTTCTCTCAGTCAGTCTACTGAACAAAAAGAACTCGTAGGCACCAAACACTCCTTTTAGGGCATCTGAATTCAAAAAGAAGAATAAAAAGTTTGCTTCAGGCAATCTTTTTAAGCAAAAAGAAGCACTACTCTTGAGCAATGCTTGCTAAAATTACATCCTTTAAGGTTGCTATTAAGCAGTAGTCTCAATTTTGTTCGTAAAAGCAAAAGAAAACAAAAATTTCTTGCTAGGGTGCCTATTTAAGTTGTCCTGACAGAAACTCTCCCCAGACCCCTTCTTATGTTAGAAATCATGTGCTTCTTCCAACTCACTGAGTACCATGCTTTGCAAAAGTTTATCTCTGTTCTTGAATCACTGGTGGGTCACTTTTAGTCTCACTTAGGCTCAGTCCATCTGAGAAAATCTCCCTGTCCTTCCTCCTCTTATTCACACTTCCTTCATTAAGTCAAGTTAATGCCCATTCCCATCAACTCCTAAGTCATTGTTTATAATATATTCACTACAATACAGTGCCTAAGTTCTGATTTTTTTTTGCATATATTCCAGTAGACATGTTTCTAAGAATTGGGTGAGAGTCATTATTGTAAGTCATTACATAGCATATAGTTTTTTCTCCTGACAGTTAAGAATACCTGATTCCTTCCAACAGCAGCTTCATGGTTTTTAGAGTCAACATCACCCATTAGAAAAAGATAACACACTGCACTTCATTTTCTTGTGAATGCCACATGTATATATTTTCCCTAATGCCACTCAGGTTCTTTACTTAAGAGATCAAGAAAAAATGGGTTAAATCCTGATAAAGATAGTAAATGCTTATACCATTCAACAAAAATTTTTAAAGTAGCCTCTTTATGAATTTCATGTAATTTCCTTTATCTAGATATAACCCTTATTTTATTATAGCCATAAAAATCATTCTATAAATTACCAGATGGACTCTCATGAAGCATTGTATCAAACCCCATAGGGTTTAAGATAATACTCTCATGCCTTAAGATTAAAAATGACACCAGATAATTTGAGGGAAGAAGAACAGAGTGGAGAGGACGGCAAGAGCACTTGTGACTGGAAAAATCAAGAAGAGGTTCACAGAGGAATATCTAGTATCTGGATGATGAAGTGGAAAAGGGGTAATGAGCACGTTGAAGACCAAGTTTAACTATTCAAGAGTCTACCATATGTCTGTGTGTGACCTCGGGCACATTATTTAACCTTACAAAGCATTGGCTTTTAAAATGTTCATGGAAGTAATTATACTTCTTTAAAAAGATTGTTATGATTAAAATGGTTTAATGAATGTAAAGCAATGAGCACCATGGTGGGCCTATGGTGCTAGGGAACTTAATAGGGTACTTCAAAATAATGACATAATCTGGGAGACTGGCACATGACATGACAGGAAAAATCTTGGTTTAGGAAAACATCTGGATGCTTTCCTTGGATATGAAAGAGAGTGCTTCCTCTAGATAGAGACAGACAGACAGAAGGGGGGGGTGTTAGAATGTAAAGCGTGTGAGTCACAAAGAAAGCAGAAAGGTCTCAGCAATAACAGAAAGTCTATACAGAAAAAGGGCTTCCAGGTGAGAGATATCTCACTTGTAAGAACTAGTTCTGTGCAGGGGGTTGGGCTGTGAGGCCAGAAGCCAAAATATTTTGAGGGACTCTCAAGAAAAAGTGGTTACAAACATATATTACTACTGCAAATTTTATAAAAATATATGACCAGGTGAATATATTGCTAGTGTTCCTCTCAAGGTCTGGAAAGAAGCCCAGTCAAGTGAAGAGAGCAGAAACAAGCTTCATTAGCTTAATGGAAAACCCACCTCTCACTCCACAGCATAGAATAGTCAAAGCTTAGGATCTTGATTTTTCTATTTCTTTTTTGTTATTCTGTTTTTGCTTTGCTCCTCATTAGCCCTTCTCTATTATCCTCAAGATTTTGGTTAAATTATGCTGTATACTATCTGTACTAGTTGCTTTGAGGGGAATGAAAGAAATGAAGGGTAATAGGTGGTCTATCTGGCCACGTGAAGAGAGGAAAGCTTTCAAGATGTAGGTAACAAAAGGCCAAAGTGTAGTGCACAATGTCCAGGTGGAAACAGACATGTCCCTTGGGATGTGGAGTGAAGCTTTGGAGAAGTGTCTGGTTAGGATGACTCCTTTTGAAGACATGATAGTGACTGCACTCCACAAAGGAGATAGTGTTAAGAAAAAAAAAAAAGAAGAGATGACAGTTGGGCAATTTTGTAAAATTTCCACATTCAGTATATGATAAGAAGAAAAAAAATGTAAAAAAAAAAAAAAAGACAAGTAGGGGAGTAACAACAGAAAGAACTCACAAATAAGCCACATACAGAAAGATAGATACACATGTTCTCACTCACATGAAGAAATTCCAAAAGTTGATTTCATGGAGGCAGAGAGTAGAAAGTGGTCACTAGGGGACAGGAAGGGGAGAAGGGGTGGAGGAGGTGGAGAGATCAGATGATGAGTGCCAAAACATAGGTGGATGGAGGAATTAGTTCTAGTGTTGTACTGCACGGTAATGGCAGTCTACCCATTTATTATGTATTTCAAGATAACTAGAGAAGTCCAGGGATTTTCAATGCACAGAAATGATAAATGTTTGAGGACAGTGATATGCTAATTACTTTGACATGATTATTACACATGGTACATATGTATTGAATTATCATACCATACTCCATAAATATGTGTAATTATTAAAAAATATAAAATTTTAAAGAAGAGTACATGTGTACATAGTTTTTTCAGGTTGAAGATATATTCTACATATGAGCTTTAGACTTACACAGTCCTGTGCTTAATTCCAGCTCTTCAATGGGACAGTTATGTAACCCTGGTCAATTCACTTAGTTCCTTTTCTTTTTCTCCAAAACTGTGAATGAAAACAGCAACCATATAAGGTGGTTGCAATACTAGTCTGGAGAAAATGTCATGCCAAGGAAGCAAAGGAAAGGGGGTTGTTAGATATTTGAATATTTTGGAATTAGTGAGTGAGCAGTTATATTTTATTGAAAAAACAATCATTCCAGGGGAAGGGTGTGGTCTGAAGCAAAGGATCACTGCAAGTGTAGGGCACTTTTGTGCAGACAAATTTCTACATCCTATTTAGAATGGCGATTATCAAGAATACAAGCAACAATAGGTGTTGGAGAGGATGTGGGGAAAAAGGTACACTCATACATTGCTGGTGGGGTTGCAAATCAGTGCAGACACTCTGGAAAGCAGTGTGGAGATTCCTTAGAAAACTTGGAATGGAACCACCATTTGACCCAGCTATCCCACTCCTTGGCCTATACCCAAAGGACTTAAAATCAGCCTACTACAGAGATACAGCCACATCAATGTTCATAGCTGCTCAATTCGCAATAGCCAGATTGTGGAACCAACCTAGATGCCCTTCAATTGATGAATGGATAAAGAAGCCATGGTATATATATGCAATGGAATATTACTCAACCATAAAGAATAATAAAATTATGGCATTTGCAGGCAAATGGATGAAATTGGAGAATATCATGTTAAGTGAGATAAGCCAATCTCAAAAAAAAAAAAAAAAAAACAAAGGACAAATGATCTTGCTGATAAGCGGATGATGACACATAATGGTGGGTGGGAGGGAGGCAAGAATGGAGGAAGGAGGGACTGTATAGAGGGAAAAGAGGGGTGGGAGGGTTGGGAGAGAAGGAAAAAATAACAGAATGAATCAAACACCATTACCCTACGTAAGTGTATGATTACACAAATGGTATGCCTCTACTTCATGTACAAACAGAAAAACAAGTTGTACCCCATTTGTTTACAATAAAAAACAGAATGTAAAGTCCTTGATAAAGATTTGATTTCAGATAATAAAGTATGCATATTAACAATCCAAAAATCTAACCATTTCCCTCTTTCTGCTCCTACATAAGCTAATATTGGCTGATTTATTCTAATTTACCTTATTTTAGACACTAAAAATTGATTCTTCCTTGGTGTATGAGACAAAATTATCTGCGTAACAGATTCAGTACTCTGGTTTGTAATTAAGTTTTATAATTTATGGAAAGAGTCCTTTTTCAATCACTCACAGAGTAAATGCTTTGGCATCCTATAATATGCAACATACTTTTGATTCTTGCCCACTTGCAACCACTTATAGGCATCTGTGCTATAAATAATCCATTTTTGTTATAAATGATCAAAACCAGGAGGACCATAAAAATAATAAATAATAATTTTTACTAAGTACATTAGACTGGTTTTCAAGCACAAACACAAACATTTGCAATCCACTATTTATTTTCCTTGAATTAAACATTATTTAAGAAAATGATAAGTAGAAAAAAGTGGCTTTATAAAAAAAGGACAATGCAAGGTTCATTTTAAATTCAATCTTCTAAAATCTGAAAGGAAAAAGCATCCTTGAATGAGAAAATAATTTGTATTTTAAAGTATATGCAGGGCAAATGAAAACATAGCTTATATAAGAAATATAAGAAAGAGTTCCACAACTTAAAAGACCAAGAATATCAAAGAGTTCTTTTAACCTGTTTGTTTAGGCTTTTGATTAAACTAGAAGTCCAAGTTCATCCTTGTTCATCCTTATAATTATCTTCAGACACGAATGTTGAGAAGTTCGGCAATGGAAACTCTAACACTTGAGTGTGCACTTTTTGCACATTTAATCAGCTATTTGCTTGCCTCCTAGGTCCCACTAGCAGTTTATCCTGAAGACTTCCCCTCTAAATTACCACTGCTGGTATTACAGCTCAGAATTCATCCTTCTTGAGAACAATTTCTTCTGGGGTTACCAAACCAGACAAGATTTGTAGTTAACAGTCATTTAAAAGGCAGTAGTATTATTTTTGTACCCACTTGTTCTCTGTCATTTAGCTGCAATGCTCCCCTGTACTTTACAGTTAGAGATGTAAAATCCTATGAGAAAAGAAGTGCATGCAAATTTCTATATCTTCATACGTCACATTGTGCTGTGCATGCACAGGAGCTTAATAAATGTTTAATGTAGATAATTTGGCACCTATATTCTGCAAAGTTTGCTGCCATTTCACAGGCATTTTATCATCTTATGATGTAGCAGGAAGCTAAATGTCAGAGCAAAAAGAGCACGTATTATTTTAATCCAACAGCCCTGGGCACAAGTCCTTATTTCCCCACTTAACTGACTTTGCAGATCAGAGCAAAGTGCTTAATCTTTTCAAACTCAGCTTCCTCATCTGGCAATAATAACTTCTTAAAAATGTTATTGTAGGGATTAAGAATAAGGTCATAATAATAGTTAATATTTACTAAGCCACTGCTGAACAGTTTACAAGCATTAGGTAATCTTCTCAACAATAAAGTAGGCATTATTACTATCATTCCATTTTAAAACAAGGAAATCAAGACACAGATAAAGACACAGAAAAATTAAGTAATTTTCTCCACTTACACAGGTAGTTATTGGCAGGGCATGGATCTGGACCCAAAGAACCATCCATTCACCAAGCCTGCTCACAATTCTTAACCATCAAGCTACAATGCCTCTTTAGTTTTAAAGTATGTGCCCTTGGACACACAGTTTGAATTAGTTACTTTTATGAAGAATTATAATGAGAAAAGCCCTAGACACTCCCCAAAAACCAAAGGCATATAGTCGTAGTATGGAAATCTCGAGTGTCCCTAACACTGCTTAAACATGCAAGTTGGCCCATCCCTTGTTCATACTGTTCATGTTATTAGTACATTTCTTATTTGGAGCTGAAATTTGCCTTCTGGTAAAACTACTAGTTTTGCTCCCAGGAACTGCAATAGAATAATCAAATCCAAAATCCACATACTATTTTAGCTTTTCATGTATTTAAGAATAGCTTTCACACATCACATTTCAATTTTCTTATTTTTTTCATTTCCTGATTAAACATCAAGGCTTTATTCAATTGCCATCTTCATTTCTGCCAGGATTTCATCTCTGGGAAAACTTTTCCTTATTCACCCTCCCATTTGCCAATAACCTCTTAAAACTATTGAATCAAAATGAATACAATATATAACTATAGAATAAGTGATGCAGAATTTGGGGAGACTAGTACATGTACTATTTTACATGGCATTATGTTAACCTAACCTAAGTTTGCATTTTCTTTGAGAGCTAGCACAATATGTTTTTCTGGTTCATATTTAACTTGGAATCAGTCATCAAGTGAAGCATAAAAATGTTAAATTTGATTTCCTTTATTCTGTGATTTCCTAATCTAAATAGAAGAGTGAATTTACATTTTATTAATACTTATTGACTTCTTACTTTATTCAAAGCATGATGGCAAGCCCCATGTAAAACACAAGATTGTAGGCTTTACCTTTCCAATGAACCACACTCCAGTGGGAGGGAACAGGAAAAGGCAAATGAGGAGAGAAGGACACAGAGTGTGGGCCAAAGATGGAAGAGATCAGAGTAAGAAAAACACCAGTAGAAACAGTGTGACTTATTTAAGAACTGTAATCAGATCAAGAGGAGACATGTTTAAATATCTGTCAAAGGTCATCATATTATGAGGTTCTATGTCCTATGATTTAAATTAGTCTGAATCCTGATTCCATTTTTTCTCATGTTAGCTACCATCCCCAATCTATGTCATTCACAAACTTTAATGATCATCTTTGAACTGACCCAAGTCCAATAGTTACTATTTGGATCCTGATGTAACACATTTTAGTCTAAATCTAAAAAAGTTTACCTGGAATATAATTTATTATTCAAAAAATAGTGAGTATTAAAGTTGGGAAAAGCTTACTGCTATGGGTTTTTCTTTACACCTAAGACTCAGTGGCTTCTTCCAGAAATTTAAGACAGAATTAAATAAATAAATAATAGAAACTAACCAAGAACCCTCTAGAAGTTCAGACTTGTGTTCAGGCAAATTAAAAATCTGGTGACAAGAATAGTCAAATCTCTATCTCAATTCGTAGTAAATTTCACAAAGTTCATATCACTATTGTTTTTTTCCTACATTCCACCCCATTTTCATTCTACCACTATGAGTTTCAACTCACAGTATGCAGATTTATTAATGAGCAGAGTTCATCACTCTTAGAAGTTACTGAGCATCAGCAAAATTATTTTTACATCTAAAATAGGTGATTTTCCCCCCGTAAGTTCAAGCAATACTGAGAACAGCACAACCTGAAGATTTTTTTCTACAAACACATAAATTAAAAATAAAATATCAAATTCCTAACTGAGCTCATTAAGATATGGAAATTCCTAAATGGTACGAGAGAAATTGAATCTCAGATTTGGATTCTAAGGCCGATATGAATGAGAGCAGAGAGGACTTCATCCTACAGAAGGTCTAAGATTCCGACAAAGCAGGATGGTTAAAGTTCTACCCCTCAGTTTGGGTGTAGGATAGAAGCAGAAACACATGCACGCACTCCCACGAGTGTGTGCACACACACACAGGCAACATCCACCAGCACACAGGAGCAGACAGTGTTTATATACAAACTTTGATAAGAAAATAATGATTTCCTTTAGAGAGTTTTGAAGTTAAAATTTAAACGACTTGTGGGGCATACCACTTGGCAAAGAAATTAATGCAAATAAGGATTGCAATACTCCTAGTAGGCCTGCAGAAGGAAAAGCAAAAATTCTCTCAGTGGAAAAGACTTCAGACTTCAGAAGTAAAGCTTTAATGAAAATAATTGGGCAAGACATCAAAAGTACAAAACACATGAAGAAACACTATATCACAGGCAAGAATACAACAAAACAATCAAAGGCAGTCTTAGATCCTCTGGAAATTCAGATAATAGAGAAATATGATAAAGATTATAATGTAAGTATATTTAAAATTATTGAAGACGTAAAAGAAATCAAAACCATAAGAAAAGAAAAAGAACTAAGGAAAAAACAAAATAAAAGACTCGAAAAAGAACTTCCAGAAACTAAAAGGACAGTAATTGAATTTTTAAAAAAAGTCAGTGGGTAAGGCAAACAGAGAACTAGACAAAGCTGAGGAGATAATTGATTTAAAAAAAAAAAAGTACAAAAGGCACAAGAGTGAGAGATGAAGAGATGAAGATACAAAAGAAAGTGATGAAATAGGAAAGATAAAGAATAACATATATCAAGCACAAAATGTAGAAGGAAAAGAAAAAAAAGGGTATAGTTAAAAAGTAATGCTGAAGGAGGTAAAGACGACTCCTTCCCAGGACTGATGAGTCGACTGCTAAGATTCTAACATCTAAAGGAGACCCAAGTCAATTAAATGAAATCATATGTATACCCAGACATAATAGTTTAAAACCATCTACCCCAAGGAAAAGGGGATCTTAAATGGAAAGGGGATCTTACAAGAAATTAGAGTTGAAAAAAAAAAAAAAAACCAGCATTTTCATATGGATTGCAACTGAATTGCAAGCAGACTTCTCAAAAACAACCTTAGAGGCCCTCAAAATAAGGGAATAATTCCTCTACAGTGCTTAAAGAAAACTTAGAATTCTACGCCTAACTAACCTAAGAGCAATAATGTCAAAACCATTCTCAGACCATATTCAGTTTGCTACTAATATATCTGGTTCTAAGCCAAGTACCAAAGTATGTCCTTAAGAAAAAAAAAATCATACAAGGAATAAAATGCAAGAAGCAAAACTAATTTGAGTATAAATAAAAATGTTGCATCATGGATATATTTTTAGTTAGAGAATCCTAAGTCCCAGATAGTTGTTCATGTCTTTCTTTCTATTATCTCTTTAGGATATCATTTTTACCTTCTTCCATCATAGTTTCAACAAATAGAAGTTAATCAGTTCATCTATGTAAAAATAATGTTTATGATTTATGAATGAAAAATTGTGGAACATTCCAGCTCAATGTATGGGGATACCCAAAGGAAGAGAATGATCATGTCCCTAAGATAAGAATTTCCCCTGGTAACAACAGACCTTTACAAACTAAAAGTTTACAAGATGAATGGCAGTGGATCTCTGTAACAGGCTTTTTCCTATTTGAACCATTCTAAGGAGGACACGGCATGATTTCCATGATATATTATAAAGGGGAAATACCAATTATTGGAAAAGGGTAAAAAGGAGATTTACTTTTCCTTATATATTCTTCAAATTTTATAATGTGCAAATTTTATAATGTGCACATATACTGCTTATTCAAAATATTAATGATGTATTCAGTTATTTTTGAAAAAAACTTTTAAAAATGTATAGTGACTTCACTTCATTCAGTTTGCTTAGAATAAAAAAAAAAAACAGGAGATATAAATTCTAAGAATCCGAAGACCTAACACAAGTTATACAAAATATACAGAGAAAATTATCAGTATTTTTAAAGCAAGAGTAAAATTTTTTGCCAAATTCTCAAATGTTTCCACTTGTCCTCTTTCCTTGGAGACCTGCTCTCCAACAGCTTGAAAAATGTATTTTTCCCTTATACTGCTCCATGATGTGTCCTCATTTTCAGTGTTAATTAGGTAAGCCTTACAATAAAGAGTGTGAAAAATTTCCCCATCATAGTTGCTATCTATTATACATGACTGATACATGGAAAGGGTGAGTAAGAATTTTTTCCAATTAACCTGAAGAACTTGTAAGAATGACTTTGAGATTAAATACTGAGAACTTTTAACTACTTTTTGAATAGTACAAAGACTTAAATTTCCATGAAACATTATTTTTTTAAAGATTTGCATTGGAACTAAAATAGCACCAAATATTTTGTAATGGATATTTTGGTTTTCTTTATTTAATGTTTCATTGGTGCATGATAGTTACACATAATAATGGCATTTGACATATTCACACATGAAAATAGCATAATTTGGTAAATTTCATTTCCAAGTATTTCCCTTTGCCTTCCCCTTGGTGGTCCCCAATTCCCCTCATCTCCTTCCTCTACCCTACTGGTCTCTCTTTCATTTTCGTGAGATACTATTCCCCCCAATTTTTTTCTCTATAGCTTTCACACATAAAAGAAAACACAGGACCCTTGAATTTCTCAGTCTGCCTTATCCCACTTAACATGATGTTTCTAGTTCCATCTGCTTTCCTACAAATGGCATAATTCCATTCTTCTTTATGACTGAAAGAAACTTGGTTATATCTATACCTGCATGTTCTTTATCCACTCATTTGTGGACAGTCACCTAGGAAGGTTTCATTATTTGACTATTATACATTGTACTGCCATAAACATAGATATGCACGTATTCCTGTAGTATGCTTACTTTCATTCTTTAGGACAGACATTGGAAAGGGGCAGAGCTAGATCATATGGTTGTTCTATTCCTAATCTTTGGAGGAACCTCCATACTGACTTTCCCAGTGCCTCTACTAATTGATATTCCCACCCGATTAGGACACATCAAGGAAGAAAAACTATTAATAAATGTCATTGATAAATGTAGATGTAAAAATTTTTAATAAAATATTAGCAAATCAAATCCAAGAACACATTGCAAAAATAATACACCTTGATCAAGTTGGTTTATTTCATGGAACCATGAATGGTTCAATATATGCTAATCGATAAATGTTATATGTCACAAAAATAGAACAAGGACAAAAATCACATAATTTCAATACAGGCAGAAAAGGTCTTGGACAAAATTCCACACCTATTCATGATAAAAATACTGGAGAAACTAGGGATGGAAGAAACATACCCCAACATGATGTATGATAAACCCAAGGCCAAGATCATACTGAATGGGGAAAAAATGAAAGCATTTGCTCTAAAATCAGGAACAAGACAAGGATATTCACTCTCACCTCCTCTTTTCAATATAGTACTTGAAATTTCAGCCAGAGCCAATAGGCAAAAGAAGGAATGAAAAGGGATACGAACAGGGAAAGAAGTTTAATTATCAATGTTTGTAGATAACGTGTTTCAAAATGAGAATATTCCAAAAGTTCTGTAAGAAGACTTCTAGCAAGGTTAGCTGGATACAAAATCAACATACAAAAATCAGTAGCTTTTCTATACAACAATTAAAAAGAATGAAACTTTTGACAAAATAAATCAGGAAAATAATTCCCTTTACGAAGTCTGAAAAAAGAAAAAGTAAGAATACATCTATCCAAAGACATGAAAGATCTCTACAATGAAAATTACAAAACACTGAAAAAAGAAGTCAAAGGGAAAGACCTCCTTTGTTCATGGAGGGGTAGATCAATATTGTTAAAATGACCACATTACCAAAAACAATATACAGATTCAGAGCAATTCCCATCAAAACACCAATGGCATTCTTTACAGATAAAGAAAATTGTTTAAAAATTCATATGGAAATAAAATGACCCAGAATAGTCAAACCAATCTTGAGTAAAAAAAACAGCAATTTTTAAGTCAATGTAAAGAATGTAAATTTCTGAATTACATATTTTAAACTCTTAAAGTGCACTAAAACTGTACTTAAAACTGGTTTATAAATGAGTCAAGAATAGTATAATCATTTGTAAAAATTACGATTGTAACTTTTATAACTCAAGAATATCCCAAATCCTCAATTAGTTCTATATTTAAAATTTAACTAAGAATTTGAGATATAGTCATATTCAATATTATTTATCAAGTATTTACCAAACCCTAACCCTAAACATCATACTGTCTGCCTTGCTTACTTTGTTTAATCTCCAAGATAAACCTATGTGAATGACATTACTATCATCTTCACCTTATACATGTGAAAATTAGGTGAAGAAAAATGAATAACATGAAAAGATCAATCAGTTATTGAGCAATAAGCTAGAAATCAGTTTGATGTCTCTCTGAATTCAACTTTTATGTTCCTGACCACTATGTTACATGCCTCAGGGAGGACCAGAGTTTGGCACAATATTACACAATTTATGTCTAATTAAAAAAAAATTAAGGATCACCAAATACAGAGAAGATATGTACCAATATGCAGGGTAAGGTTAAAAAGCCCTTGGTAATACTCCATTGTATATATCACATTTTCTTTATTCACTCATATGTTGAATGGTATGTAGGTTGGTTCCATAAGCTTGGCTACTGTGAACTGTGTTAGTATAAACATTGATAGTAAACTGATTTTAGATCTTTTAAATATAGACCAAAGAGTCGGATAACTGGGTCATATGGTGGTTCCATTCCTCACTTTTTTGAGAAATCTCCATACTATTTTCCAGAGTAGATGAACTAATTTGCAGTCCCACCAACCATGTGTTAGTATACCTTTACCATCACATCCTTGTCAACACTTATTATTATTTGTATTCTTGATAATTCCTCTTCTGACTGGGGTAAGATAAAATTTCAATGTAGATTTTGATTTGCATTTCCCTTGTATTACTTAGCCGTCAGGGAAAATGAAATTATGGAATTTTCCAATAAATGAAGGAAACTGAAGACTATCATATTAAGTAAAATAAGCCAAACCCAAAAAGTCAAAGGTGAAATATTTTCTCTGATAAGCTGAAGCTAGTTCAAAATAGGGGAAAAAGTAGAAAAGAAATGGGGGTGGGAAGGATTCCATCAAAATAGAAGAAAAATCAGTGGAGTAGGTGAAGGGGATTGAGGGCAAGGAGGAATGGAATAAGGGAAGAACAGTGGAATGAATCTGACCTAATTTTCCTATGTACATACATGAATATAGAAAACACTGAATCTCACCATTATGTATATTCATAGGCACTAGGTAGAAAAAACAACCTCTAAGTAAATAACAGAAATATCAGTATTATAGGGGGAAGGGAATAGGGGAGGAAAGAAGGGAGAGAAAGGGGAAATACTAGGAAATGAATTAGAGCAAATTATATTTCATGCTTTTATAATTATGTCAAAATGAATCCTAATGTTATGTATAACTAAAAAGAATAGGAGAAAAATTTTAGAGTGTTCTGTTTCTTTTCATTTTTTTCCATCCCTAATAGTAAAAGTTTCTTTGGGATCTAAACCCATAATTCATAAAAAATTGATTCATACACATACATCCATCAAATGTCATTTAATCATTTTATCATTAGAGTCCAGGTTTCAAAATTGGATTGGTCTCAGCAAGTATGAATAGAGATTTATTCCTAGGCAGATTAACAGATTATCCCATCAAAAGCCACCAAATGACTTGCTCTCTCTTTCTTTGAGAAATTTAGATCCAGACAAGTGACTTTAACAGACAGGGAAGGACCAGAATCAGAGGTTTCTCCATTCTGAATTTCCTTTACACCAATAAGGTGTATTTAATGATTCTTTTATATGAAGTTTGTGTTGATTAGGCCAGAGTGGATATAAATTTAAAATAATACTTAAAAAAGGTAATCCCGTTGGTTAAGCAAGGTTTCTAAAGTATTTCTTCCATTTTTAAATTATATTTATCATGTTATCTCAAATATTTTACTCAAATTCTACTGTTCCCCCATGAAAAGATATATATTTTAGGAATGGAATTTCACTTGTCATTTTAGTGACAATAAAAGGTGTGCTACATCAGAAATGTTTTAAGAATTTTCTCTAAATTGTGAATTTGTTTTTGACTTCCTATGTCAAATTGTATAAATTGATGTACGTTTTGAAAAATATGCCTTACTAGGAATGGATCCATCATATGACCCAGCTATACTGCTCCTCAGTATTTATCCCAATGGGTTAAAGTAAGTATACTATTTAAAAAATAAAAACATGTCTTAAAAGAAAGCTATATGATGATGCAATTAAATCAATATGTACATTTCATGATGAAAAATGTGCGACCCAATCATATCAGGGAACTTAATAGTTTTTTATTAATAAATATTAACTATATATACCACTAGCAAAAAATCCACATTTTAAGTAAAAAAAAAGATTTTTACTACTTGTACTAGAATATATAATATATATGTATATATGTGTATATAAAATATTACAATCTTTTAAAATCAACCTGTGTCAATCCATTTGAAGTTATTTCTGAGGCAAAGCAACTCTCATATATACCTCATCCTTCATTTTACTATTTTGCAACTTCATATATTAAAATACAAAAACAGGAATACAACTTCAATTTATGTTAACTATTCATTAAAATTAATTAAACTTATTTTATCTGTGGCTAAGAAACTTACTATTTTAAACACAAGGGGAAAAAAAGAAGTCATTTGTCACCAAAATGTGTGATCTCTTCTTTGATATTGCAGAACTTTTTTTTAACTTTACCCTTTGATACCAACTTCTTCCCAGTTATAATCATTTTATTTTGATATAAGTCACAGGCTGTTCATAGGGAACTGTCAACTCTTTAAGTGTTATGCCTTAAATCATTTCTGAAAGCTTCACTTTTAGTATAAAACAACTTTGCATATTAATGAGATCATCAGAAACATGTTTGCTGAGATTTAGCAACAGTATAATAAATACAGAATGGCAATGATAGAGTTATTAAATTTCAGCACACAGATTTCTAATGCATTTTACTGAGTTATTCAAGAAATAATCACCCTACTAAATCCAAGTTAAATACCTGATGGAATATTAGGATGTTTAATTAAATATGAAGTTACGTGGGTGATTTTGTACAGTGGCTAAAAAAGAAGTCCATGAAATATTAATTCCACTCACCATAAAGTATACACTTAAGTCTTTTGTGAAGTTAGTAAATTAATTCAACTATTTCTACTAAGATACATATAAGATAGACTAAATACATAAGGGGAGAGAATACAGAGGAGACCATTTTTACTAAAGTAACAAGAATTGGTAAATGTCATGAGCATTAAGATAGTTAAAAAAAACAGGCATATCCTGTTATTTCATCACCAGTGATTCTATTACAAAGGCTCAAACAGATGGCTACTGAGACTACAAATTAATCTCCTTTACAGGTTATCAGACAGCATCCAATTCCTGCAGGCCAAAGTAGGTCCTTCTGATACTTGCAAATTGTGACAATCCTAATGCTTTCCTTATTTTGTGAGGAAAAATTGCCACAGTTTTCAGTGTTAAAGACACTAGGATTATCCTGTAATTGAAAGTGTGGGCATAACAAAAAGTACAGACCTGGTAAAAGATGATAGTATAATGAATTTCTGTCTGAACAGTATGGCATAGGATAAAATGGAAAAGGAAAAAATCGGAGGAGTAAAACACAGAACTAGGAATGAGTTCCAGATTACAGATACGGGATCTACAGTGAGATAACTTTCGTAAGGTACTTCACCTCTTTGTGCCTCAAGTCCTCTTCTGCTATATAAAAATAGGACCATATGATCCTGAAGGGTCTTTAAACTAACATTCAAAGAAGTCCAGCTTATATGGAAGCTACCGCACCAGTTTTTCTCTCCTCATTTAGTTGTTCACTCATGTGCACATTTATTTATTCACCAAGTATTTACTGAACACCTACTAAGGTATGGGTCTTATACTGTGTCTCAAGGATGCAAAGTGAACACCTTGTACCCTCTCGAAGTTCAGTGTCTGAAAATGGAAATAAGGTAAGGAGATGGAGAGAGAAGATAGTGAAGCTGGGCGAATATGCAGCTTGAAGGGCATTATATATCATGAGTAAAAATGCAATGGGGAACATCAAAGGAGGATTTTTGCTTCCACATGGGGTAATATGTTTAGATTTGTGTTCTGATATTCTGTGGGAATTGGAATGGAGAGCGGTAAATTGAGATCCCTGAACTACCATAGTAGTGAAAAAAATTTTTTTTAAATTACTGTGAACCCAATATTTTTGTATATAAATGGAAATAATAGCTACTTGGAAGAAAGTGGTGAACAGAACAGTAAGGTGATATATAGAGGTCACAAACACTGAGAAGTTAAGTAATTTGCCCAAGGTCACAAAACAAGTAAACAGTAGAATTAGATTTTTGAGCCCACATCTATTCTTCTCAAGGCCCTTGGCTGCTACAAGACTGTTACTTAGAGTCAATTTGGGGATTGTCTTCACAAAAAGTTCAAGGATAATTAAACAGAGAGAGCTGAATATTATGATAGGTTATTTTTACACCAGTCTTAAATATTGCATTGCTTAAAATTAATTTTATACCATTCTAGATTTTTACAATTTCATCATATGATTTATTTTCTAGTGAAGACTGATAATCTAGGATTGGGCATAGCCATTATTCATCCAAGATTTTCAAGACAGCCTTTATTCAAAATTCCACACCATTTTCTTCACACCATTGAAAGGTTCCGAAAAAGCCAGTAGGTCAGTACCAGACTCTGTGTCAGAGCAGCACAAAACACTGTACTCAGGAAACTTATTTTCCTAAGTGTCAACATACAGAAGTCCAAAGTGTACTTTGATATGTGCGAGTATATTATATTGGTGGAAATTTTGTGATAGAAATATTGGAGGGCCATTGCATTAGAGGTGTCTGATTTATGGCAAAGTCTACAACTAATTATAAAAATCTGTATTTTCACATGCTGTCAAGCTATTTAAGTGATTCACATGCATAATAAGTTTGGGGAACTCTTGATTTAGGACATGATACCCTTAAAAAGAGTCCTATACATTAAAAGTAGTCACTAGGTGTTTTAATACTGAGGATCTGAAATTAGTCACTGAAGTTTGAAAAACGTCACTTAGAGTTACTTGTAGAGAGATGATCTAGAGATATAAGACCTTTTGTGATATACTTCTGTGCACAGTAACAGTGTCTCTTCCATAAAATTTTCCCTTCCAAGTAGAGCAGAACATTTTCTGTCTCATATTTCAAATCAGTCAGTGTTTTTATTAAACCACAAGACTGCAGGTATAATAGAGGCAGAGCATGTGCTACATCTATTGCACTAAGATTTAGGAAAAGCAATATGACATGACAACTGTCAATCATCAGTCGTGGCAGATTTAGGGAGAATAATGAGCCTCTCTGAAGTCATCTGCTACTTGAACTACTTAAACAATGACAACCAAAATACAATTGGTATAATTTTAATCAGGAGTTAATACACTAAAACACATTTTTTTTATCTCAAAGGCATGTTTTTCATGTGATGAAGTATGTTACTTTGTTGTCATAAGCTAATAACAAACTAAATTTTTTTGATGTTCACAATGTAATTTCATTGTAGCAAAATAAACATTGCAGATATTTATACTAAAACAGATTGAAAAATTTCCCTGACCTCAGGGTACTATGTGGTATTCATAGAAAAATAGAGAAAAATGAAAGTTCCTCTTTCCAATTTCCAACCTCTCTGCTGCAGTCTGTACCTGGGATTTCCCTGTTGAGTGCACTCTCTACCCAGCAGCCAAAATGACCTTTATAAAACAAATCAAATCGTGTACTCTCTGCTTAAAATTTTTCAGTGACTTTCCATCTTGTTTGAATTCCAAAATCATACCACAGCCTTCAAAGCTCCAGGTGATCTCACCTGTAGGCTTACTTCTCAACCTCTTTCCCTGAACTGGCCTCCTTCCTCACCCTGTTCCTGGATACCAGCCACTGTCCTGCCTTTGGGCTTTTTGCAATATTGTTTTAAAAATAATTTTGAACATTTCTAATATCAGTTTCTATCAGAAAGAATAAGTACAGAATGCCTTGACTGAGGAATAATTAGGGAATATAAAACTTCAAATGTTTCCTAAATAAATGAAAATTAAAAAATACTGAATGGGTCATACAAAAAATTTATTAAAAATGTTCACATGTAGGCATAGTATCCTAGGAACAGAGTTGACCATAAGCTTGAACTCTATATCTTAAAAAATCATAAATTTCAGTAAAAATAGGTTCCTGGTGAGTAATAAGAATTATGAAGCCATGAAATCCTGGGCAATCCCACACATCCTTCTGAAAAAGTTCAATATGCATCTAGTTAAAATAGCTGCAAAACCTCCTTAGCATGACTTTGGGGAATCGCCCAGTGAATATGCATCACTGAAACTTCCCACCTCTTTCCTCCTGGCACTTCCTTATGAATAGCTCCATGCTTTGAGAGCCCACTTGAAACCTGAAACATTATTTTCCTCATGGATTACTTTATGAATTGGTGTAAAAATTCATTTTCCAGAAGATGAAATGATATTCTTACCCGTTTCACAGCTGGACCCAGTGAAGCCTTGTGGGCAGGCACACACATTAGCAGCAATACAGGCTCCTCCGTTTCTGCAGCCATCTTTGCAAAATGCTAAAGTAATTCAGATACATAAATAAAGAAGATAAAATAAGTTAGGTACATGACTTTAGTCTTTAGAAATATTTCAGTAATCTCTAAGTCCAACTTTTTTTCATTCCTTAGAGGTATGAACATCAAATCATAAAAACTATTATAATTTCATACTAATAGTTTCCGTCCATGTAAGAAATTTCAACACAATTTGTAAAACTACTATTTCCAATGGAAAGATATATTTTACCAGTGAAACAAAATACGGAACCTTAACAAAAGCAGTAACTTAATAAGAAGCACATTAAAATTCAGATTGCATCTCATTGTAACAATTCCATTTGAAAATAAACCTAAAAACATGGTAACTCTCCTAGATAGAGCAAACCACCATCTAGGTACTGACACAGGGAAATAGGAGGGGATTTGGACCCCATGGGGCTGTGACCATTCTACACACTGAGTTACCATGTTTTTAGGTTTATTTTCAAATGGAATTGTTACAAAGTACCAGAATATTATGGCGACACTCCATCGTTTGAAAAGTTCTAAGTCAGTCCTGGTAACTTAGAATTACTCAATAGTAAGAAGAATTCTTTAGTGATCTTTGGGAAGAGTTTGGCATTCCTCAGCTAATGACAGGTCTAGATATGGGGATCAAGGGCAAAGACATTGTAAAGCCTGATGTATTAAAAAGAGTTTGAGAATGAAGGGAAACTTCTTCTGGGAGCAGGACAAGTAGCTGAGGTCTGAATCACTATAAGGGTCATCTTTTGGGATGTGCTGTCTTAAAAGAAATTGAGGTGGGGGGGAAGAAAAAGGCAGGTGAGAAAAAACCAAAAAAAAAAAAGTGATAAGAATCAAGATGGGAGAGACTGAGTTTCCTTCAAACCTTTTGTTTCCACTTCAGTTTATGCTTTTGGCTCTGTAAGACTCAGAGGCTGCTTTCTCAGACTAACAGTCTCTTATGAATGAACTAGACCAGTTTCTTTCAGGCACTGGGGCTAAAGTTTTATCTAGTTTTCTAGCATGTGTGTCTTCTAGTTAGCTAGGATGTGCTTTCTTAGGGTAATGAAATGTAGAAATCTGAAATTCTGGTGCTGAGTTAAAGCAATAGACTCAAAGAAGCCATGTGCCTCTGTTGGTCCTCAGTCCTAAGTCTGTCTCCATTCTGGGCAAAAAGAATACTTGGCTCATCAAGGATTCTCAAATGGATTTAAAATGTAAACTTTATAAATAATAAAGAATACATCTGCCAGACCATGTGCACATTTTCTTTGGAGTAATTTGCAAGGTTGCAGCCTGTTGATAAAGCACAGAACTCAATGATTCAGATTCTACATCTAAATTACTTATATCTCTGCTTATTTTCCCATTTCCAACAGAGATACAGGAACTTGGGAGTCATTATTCAAGCAGTTTTCAGAAGAAATTTATAGATTCTCTAAAGTTCTCCTTTTTTTAAATATAGGAATTATGTCTGCATCTGCTTATAATTTCAAGAGTTCTTTATGTTATAAACTTTACTCTTCATATCAAATAGAAATCAGAATCAGGAAGAAATAAGAGAAAGAAGATTTGGGGCTCACAGATGAAATCTTAATCCCCAACAAACTCTAAGAACATCCAGATGTTTGAAGCAAGCACTCTGGGTTTAGTTAGATTCTGTTTACTTTTTCTAAGCAAAGCTTTGTGGTATTTGGACCCCAAAGAGAGTGGACCTTCTTCACAATGATCTATACTAAAGATTTCAACAGTTTTATAAACCAGGGTAATGTTTTGGCCCACCAACATCTGGTTCCAATCTATTTCAGACCAGGCCTTAAGACCCATGCTTATGAACCATTGCATCAACTTTATTCCTTGGTCTTTCCTACCTCTCAGATATATAGTTTCACGGTATATTGACTTTAGTAAACTTCAAGATAAAGGATGCAGTATGTTTGATGAATGAGCAGTTTGAAACTTAAAATGTCTAAATTAGACAAATAACATGACATAATATGGAATATGAACTGTGTATTATGGAATTTTGTAAAGTTTCCAAAATAGACCTCTATTTCCTTGCAAAGAAGGAGGCAAACTTGTTCAATGAAGTAAAAGACAACAGTGATGAAAATGTGAATTCACGGATGGTGGTGGACTACAACTCAAGTATCTGCTGGTGGGAATGAAAATTTGAGCTCAAAAAGATATTTTATAAGAGTTATCAATTGGCAGTGACAAATCAGCTAAAACAGGAAACTGCGACATGCAGAGACCAAAACACACAGTTCACTAATATTTTACAGGGGTAGAAGTTGATGAAAAAGAGCCTAGAAAAAAACTGTCAGACTGACCCAAAAGGGAGATATTTCACAAAGGATTATGGTAGTGTAATAAGTGGGCTGATGGTGAGGTCAGATGTGGATAGGCCAAAACATTACCCTGGATTATATAGCTATCATGATACTTTCATGTTTATACTGAGATACTGGTAAACTAAATGAAAACAAAGTTTCAAAGAAACTAGAAGTCAGGAGTTATAGATGGAACAGAACAATCAAATTAGAAGGAGAGGAACCTAGGGTTAGTATCATGTATCAATGATAGCTAAATAAAATGTTGAAGTTCAGGAGTCCAAAGATGGAGCAGTTCTGGACAAAAATGCCTAGGATATGGTCATAGATGTGGTGTGTAGATGGGGAAAGAGAGGTAAATCACCATGGCTGAGGTCAAGGAACATTAGGGCAAAGGAACTGAACTATTTGGCCACTTAAACACTGAAGTGACCTGAGAGGAAGGCTATGAATCCCACATCAAAGCCCTCGGTTATTGTGCAAGGTGTCCAGAAGATACAGAACGGTGATGGTAAGGGACAGGGGAAGGTAGAGATGCTATATTACAAATAATGGAAGAGGGCTTGGCACTTAACCCTTTACCTTTGCAGGTGGTGCCATTCCCTGTATAGCCAGGCTTGCAAACACAGTTGTGTCCTCCAACGGTGTTGAAGCATAAAGCATTTTCATCGCAGTTGTGCTGATTTGTGACGCACTCGTCGTGTTCTGAAATGAGGAATAAAATTTTGTTACTCAAAGATATATTTTCGAAGACACTATATTTTAAACTGTACTTACATCTTGTTTATAACATGACAGTTCTTCCAACCACAGACATATGCAAATCCTAAACTAAGGATGACCTCAGATTTTGAAGTACTATATACTCCTCTGGAAGTGTACACTTCGTTTACATTTCCACAAACATTAAATACAAAAGGATTTGGAGAAGAGGCCCATCAACAGTAGGATGGAACAGAAGGACAGGGGAGGTAAGGATGGGGATTAATTCTCAGAAGTGGATTCCAAAGCCAGCTGTGTATACTCTCTGGGGTTAATATTTGGGGAGTTATTCTTGTGAAATAAATATGCCACCTAAGTGTTTGCTGTGATAGGGAAGGATGTGAAAGTGTATTACTCCATGAGTCATGACCTGCACTATAATGGAGTTGTAGTTCTGGGAGCTAGGTGCCTGTGGTTAACACCTGCACGCACACTTGTAGGCATAAAGATACTTATGCAAACTCTTGGGGAATATTTGACCTTCTTAGTAAATTCCTTTCTTTTTCTACAAAGTATCACATATCGATTAAATAAGACAAATTTGATTTTATAATATATATAAACATAAACTTTAAAACAAACAACCAACATGACGACTCCTTTGCTTAAAATTTGAAACTTTTGAAAGCACTGAATTGTTTGATCTTTCTAGTACCCAAGTAAAAGAGGCAGAACCAATATCTATCATCATTTTAAAGAGGAGTCAGTAGCAGCTCAAAGTGTTTATATATTGTGCACAAGTTCACAGGAATATTAGGTAGCTTTAGAATTCTAGCATTCATCAAATATGTAAATATTAAAAATAAATATAGTGAATATGAAAAGGAAAACAGACATAACATCAGAGTCAGGATGAATATAAAATGAAGTATGTAAGTAAATGCACACAGATTATCCTGTTAAAATCCCTGCAAGGCACTACTTACTATTATTTTACAGAAATATTATTTAGAGCTAAAATTAAATACACATTTTAATATTTTACATTGATTGATCCATATGATATAAGTTATGAGGAAGATATAGGAATGCTAGATTTTCATTCTATAACTCTTCTTTGTACTCGTGACGTTATTAATGGTAACGTACTTGTAACTTTGAAAAAACTGCCTTTGGCACAACCAGTTGAAATTAGAATAATTCACCACAACTAATAAAATAGAATGTACTGTGTTTTTCTAAAATAAAAATTAACATTTCATTATGATATTTTATGTCTCATGCTATAAGTGCTCACAGTTATTATATTTTTAAATCACAGTCCTGTAATAAAATTCTTAGAGATCATTCCCAAGAATCCGTCAGAAGTATGAGAGATTTCAAACACTGAGATTTTAGAATCATATGACTGGATATCTTATTTTCCAAATTCCTGGTTGAATTACTCAAAATTACGCAAAATTACAACCTTACTAGTATCAGAACACTTCATGGTTTTTAACAAATTCGTGCTTACTATTGGAAGCTTAGGGAAAAAATATACGGATTACACATGAGTTTCATAGTTGGAATTATACTTGAAGGGCCATAACGTTTCAGAGAGACCAAAATGGTCAGCCTACCTTCCTTTGGATTCTGTGGCCTGAAGCAAAATAAATCTACACTCTGAAGTTTGTGCCTGCTGCCAATTTTCTTCCCAGTGCAATTCAAAGTGCCGCAGTTCATCTATAAAACTCTATATGGACAACTGTAGCCCTTTAAGGACAGCTGTTGAATCATTAGATGCTGCTTTCATCCCTGCCTTGGTTGTGTTCTGAATCAGGCTGTACTCACTGAGCATGGAGAGGGGCTAAAAAGATTTGGTTTAGTAACCAGGATGATAAACGTTAAATAACTAATCAACTTAAGACCTGGTTTGCTATGTTACAGTTTACTGCTCCCAAACAGTTCAAGGTAGAGACAGTTTTCAGGTTCTGACATGCACCAATGTCTTTACACATACTGCTCCCTTTGTTTGTAATGTTCTTTCCCCCAGGTTCTTCTGGAAAACACTAACCATCTTCAATGATTACACAAAAATATTTTGTTATTTGTGAAAATACCTAGATCTCCTCCTTTGACAAAATTAGGAGATACTATGTTTTCCCTAGTAAAATATTTGACAGTCCTTCCCCAAACAGAATACAAGCAAAGCAAAGCAACAAGCAATTATTCTGTAAAGTTATCACGATAAATAGTTCATCATTGCCATTCCATGCTTTTTGGTCAAATATCAACTTCTGATTCCGTGAGGACTACATTATCAACCCATCAAGTTCATATGTTGATTTCGAAACTTCCTCTAATAGATTTAAAGTATAGTAAACAAAATTAAGGAAGAAATTTCAAAGATAAAATTTTAATCAACATTATATTACAGTGTTAGAAAAAAGCAAGTCAGGATGTAATATTGAATGGATTCCATGGTTTATTTCACATATGTTGAAAGGCAGATATTCAGAATATACAATACACATGCTTCAATACGATTTTCAAATCCTCAGTGAAGATTTCTTTGTTCGTGTGATGTGATAATCCAAGTGACAGCTGAGATTGTAATGAAATGCATCTCTAACTCTTCTGCATTACAAATAATAGCACATGTTATTTTAATCAAAATGGAAACATTCATTGAATCTAGGAATTGGAAATTTAAACAAAATGAGAAAAAATAAACATATGGAAAGAAAACACCATTAGTCAACAATATCAAGCAGAAGAAATTTGGGTGTCAGTCAATATAGTATAGTATCTATAAAACATGTAATCTTACAGAAGTAGTTGAAAATGATTTGTTCTGTGTACCATAATTTCTTGGCTCTCCATCTCTACATAAAACAAACAAACAAACAAACAAACAAAAAAAAAAAAAATTTCATACCAGTGACAGGCTCAATATAGTAAAATTTCTCCATAGGAAAAAATAGTAATAATCAGTCTGAAGGGCAGAGTAGCACAGTAGTAGAACACTTGCCTACCATAGGCAAGGTCTGGACTTGATCCCCAGCACACACACACAAAATTCAAAAAGTAGTACTAATGTATGTACCTGGATTCCTCCAAAAGGAGATGGTACATATAACACTAATAGTTTGTTCTCACTGATTTACTCCTAACTTGGGAACATTAATGTATCCAAAATCATTTTAAGACTCCACATCCAAAGATGTCATCAATCATGTAATAATATATAGCTGGACTTAAGTTGTTTTATATTTAGTATTCACATTGAGTTGTTATCTAGAGGAAAAACAGACGTTCTAAAATTCACATAGTTTTCTTGCCTGTGACTTCAACAGATATGCAATACAAGAGCACATGTTCTGTTCAAGAATTTCAGTATGATATAAAATGCAAATACTGCAAAAATAAGAGTGAAAAGCTCTTACTGAAATATGTCTACATTTAAATTTATTAAATACACTTTTTTTTTCCAAAGTCTGTTTTGTATTAGGGTCTGCTTAGGATGAAAAGAGTAGCTACCTCAAAAATCTAAGTTTAGCTGGGTAGGTAAGACAGAAATAAATACCTTGAATATATGGCCTACATTATGAGAAACATGTAAAGAAGTGAACTGCGGGGTTGCAAGAGACCAAGGGAAAAATAAGTCATTTCTGGTCGGGTCAGGTAGGAATCCAGGAATAACTCCTTGTAGAATAGAATATTTGACCCTGATATTTTTTACTATGTTGTGGGGAGGAGACACAAATTTCAAAATAAATGATTATTCGTGTGTTTTGATTCTTTTGTTTTTGGAGTAGAAAGGTCCTTAAAGTCTGAATGAATCTGAATGATTTATAATAATTGTAGCTGTGTTTTATTGCTTACTATACACCACATAATTTGGAAAATACATTTTATCAATTAGAAAACATTATTTCACAGAAAATTCAACTTGGTTTGCAAGGCTAATTTGCTGAAGATTACAGAACTAATAAGTGTGAGAATTGTGAATCACAACAGCTGACTTTAAAAACTAGATTATTGATCACTAAGCAATAGTTGCCCAATGTATTTAATGCTGTTCCCCCAATCTATTTTTTATCTTTGTATTGTTTGTAAATATCCATAGGTTTTTAGTTGTTCACACAGTTTAATGTCTTTCTGTTGCATGCAGTCTTCCATTGCTTCACAATTAGGAAATTATTATTAATTATTGCATTTTCTCCCATAATTTAACCCTGTCCAATAAGAATCTTTAGAGTAATAGAACTTCATAGGGCAAAGGATTGAGGGAGCTTTCTCTTCATACTGAAATCCTCATTTTCACAAGGTTGAGAGGAACTTTTAAAAAGTAAGATACCAAATATGGTTAAGTAAAAACCCTTGCAAAACAAAGTAACTTAGTCAAAGAACTTACTATACCAGCTTTAATTCCCCCAACTTAAAAACCTCTTGAGGCTCAACAATAAAACAGTTAGGCAAACAGACAGCTCCAATGCCTGAGAGCCCTTTCCTCTGACCCAGTGGTCCTAGTCACACTGTACACTGCTTCCAGAAAATTCCACTTCACAAGTCCCAGCAGTATCCTTGAACCTCTAGCTAACACCTTTATACTCTATATTCTGTCCTTCTGGTAACATAATACAATATAGATTCACAGCTGATCTACTACCCTCAGAAAATTATTTTCTCCTCTGATGGATTCCTTCAGTCACAGAAATATATTATCTATGTTGACTCTTTTACTCTTGTGTCCAAATCTAGAAATGTTGGGGAAACAACAGCTAAAAAAAATTCAAAAGCTTCTTCACTTTCCCTGACCGAGGTGTTTCCTGGAATATCAACTTCACAGTAAACTGTCTCTTAGATTGTAGCAAGACACTATCCTAAACAGTGACAACTTACCTTCTGGTTTTAACTATTATTTGATTATTTTAAACCTAAGAAGAAGTTCCATAGGTTTAAGACCAAATAAGTCTTAATCAAGGAAGCACATAGAAGTGTGCATTATTCATGAGATGCTTTTAATAAATAGTAGCATCAACTACATGTTCAGAGTGATGGTTTATCTAAAAAATGTATAGCTGCATAGTCAGTTTCCTCTTACTTCTGTAGATCAGATTGCTTGCTTTAAAATATCAATAGATTTTGCAGAAGTTCATCCATAAGTGTTACTCATGTGTTCCTGTCAAAATAAATACACAGTTATCTGCACTGACCTGTGAAAAGAATCAGAACAGCACAGCCCACAGATCAGTAATACTGAGACTTCATTTTACTCTAAAAAGATGGGTAACAACCGTGAGCATTCAGATAAAAGACATCATCTCTATTCTATCAAACTAAGCATTTGAACCTGCCCATAGTTAATTATTACTATCACAAGATAATTATCATACTGTGTATCTTTTCAAAATAAGTACAGACTATGTTTAAAGAATGTTCTGTATTACAATTCAATAATTTCCAGGGGCTTTGGGGTCTATAAGAAAGAACTGGAACTTGTTCTTCCCTTCATTCCTTCCTCTTCAAAGATACTTAGTGGTCTGGCATATGGAGACACTGAGTTTGCCACCACCATCAACACAAAATTCTGTATTCAAAACATTTATACCCCAATGATTATTGAGTTTTGAGGGACATTGTTACAATTCATTAGATGATTTAAAATGTCCTCAATCAACTGTACTATACTAAGATCATAACTAAATATGTGGGATAAAGAGAAAAAATGAGAAAATTATGAGCTATTTTAATGGCAACAGCAGGGAGGTAACGTGATACAGTGCACACTTGATTTCCAGACAGGTTTGATTTTAGATGTCATTTTATTGTAGTTAGGTAGCCCTGAAAAAGCCAATCTTTTCAGGTTAAGTAAGAAAGTTGAGATGTTTATTAGAGAGATACTATAAAGAATAAATTTCAATGATGAATATAAAGACCCTAGCAAAGAACAAACACAATAATTGTCAGCTATTTATTTCAGTGGAAAATTAATTTTTTTTGCCTTCATTAGATTATGTCCTATCTTTTCCATTTTAATTCTATAGAGAAGATCTAAATGTTCCACAGAGTATGTTCTTTTTATAATTCTTTCTGAAATAAAGTACATTTTGGATATTTTTCTGATTCCAGAATGCCACTTTTTCAAAGGTGACATCAAAGGGGAAATGCCTGCTGTCATACTGATGAAAGGTGTTCTGTTTTAGTTTATGATTTTCTTATTTATTCACTTTATATTACAGAAAAAATATTTCCTACCATATTGTTTTAACAGAAATCTGCTTTTATTATCATTAAAATAACTTCAAGAAATCCTACTGTAAACATGTTTAATGCTCACACTGGCAGCAAACTCTCTCAAACTAATTTTTAACTTCCAAGCATTTTTTGTTCACTATTCAAGTTTCCTGTTCACTGACCATACCAATTCAATACTGACTTCTTGTTATTCTTCAGTTTGCTTGGCAACTAGAAATTTTTTTCAGACGTCCTCCTTCTGCCATGCTTGGTTTATTTTCTCCTAGTCTTTTCACTTGTATGCTCAGCCTCCTTCCCTAATCCTTATTTGATCAAGAATCTAATACACTCAAATTTCCTCCCTTTCCTTTAGTAATTTCACAACATAATCCAAATTCTGGTTTTATGGCAAAAACTTGTTTTGTCTCAATTGTGTTTCATGGAGTAAACTTTATCTGAATACATTGAAGGGCAACCACATCTTATAACTATCACCAGATAATTTACATCTGTTCTCTCAAAATATTATTGAAGTTTCTTCTGTGTAGTTCAGTGTTCTGAAGGATGAAAATATGGATGATTTGAGATTTTTTACCTCAAGGAACTTTTAAACTGTTAGAAGATTGGTGATATGAACAGGTAATTAACTGTGGTATGTTGTAGAAGTTTAGTGCTGTAAGAAAAAATAATGAGTAACTAGGGACAATAGCTAATTCTTTAGTCTTTACTACATGCTATAAAGAACTGTGTAAAGTTTTTTACATACACTATACCTTTTAGTCTTCACAAAAGCCTTTTCAGGTAAGTACTACTATTATTCTTCATTACAAATGGGAATATAGAACTTTCTTTTGTTGTTGTTGTTGTTATATAAATTAACCTATTTATTATAGGCCAGGGATGTCTCAAATGGCAGAACTTGTATTGGTCTTTCAATTCCTTCAGCCTTCTGATTGCAGACTTGACAGTGACAGCAGAAAGGGTGTTGTAGGTCCAGGCACCACCAGCCACTGTTTTCATGCAGGAACCACAGTGCCAGAACCCCATAGCCCATCTCTTCATCTTGGTTTTGCCACAGAAGGAGCAAGTGTACTTGGTATGCTGGCTGATTTCAATTTTCTTCACCATTTTCTGGAGGGAGGTACCGTTTACCAACGATTTACCAACAATTCCGAACTACTTAGTGTGTTTATCCATGTTGCTGTGACCTAGGCCGGAGCCTGGAGAACCAGAACTTTCTTAGAGTAATTATGTACCTTGTCCAACAGCATTTAGCCAGAAAGTGACAAAATCAGGAATCACCTTCAATACTTTAAAAACTGCAACCAACAAACAAAAATCTCATGAGACTTAAGGAGCTCAGAGATGAGGTCTAACTGGAGTCTGGAAAGCGTAAGGAAATAGGCAAATAGGTGGGTCTTGAAATATGGGTGGGAGGTTAGCAGAAAAGGGTAAAAATGGGAAAGAGCATTCACAGGAAGAGAATATGAGTGTAGAAAATAAGAGCAAGGAGCATGAGCAAGCCATTAAGTGATAGAGGTGGCAGATGCTGATGATTGAAAGATATAGTAAGGAATAAGTGTTGTTAGGATCCAGAACACAACATGATTTTATCTGGTTGTCAATAAAGCAATAGTGACTGTCAGCTAAGAAAGAAAAGATGGCATGCCAAAATTAGAGATAATTTTTACGAAAATTAATCTAATAGCAATGTGTAAATGAGGAGGCGCTAACTTTCTTGACAAACTCGGTTTCCCATGTTAGAAATACAGCTTTGCTCTTTCTTTTTTTCAATGCTTCTGTTTTTCTTTTTATTTAATCCTTTTGAGTCAGATTATTCCCAAGAGTTTAATCAGGAGTCTTATAACATTAAAAGGAAGAGGAAGAGAAAGGCAGCAATGAAAAAATGAATAAATAAAAAGAAACCAGGTGCTTCTTACCTGCCAAGCACTGGGCTGGGCAATGTATACATGTAACATACACACAGCATGCAGTAGACATATCTTTCTTACTGCAGATATTCCAGCCTCTGTGCTTCTGTGGAACTAAACTGTATTAAATGGACAAAGTAATGAAGACAGGGGCAGATTTAGACATAGAACTCAGAGGTACCAAAGTGAATCAATATCTGTGCCTAGAGAAAGACATTAGATAACTCAGGCTGTGTATCAGGATGCCTGGCAAGATGGTGTCAAGATGAATAGAAATAAGAGAACTTCTTACTTTTAGGAATTTTGCTATTCTTGTTCTTGTTTATTTTTTGCTTTGTTTTGTTTGTAGGGCATAGGAGAAAACAGAATTAAGAAGTCAAAGTATAAAAGTAAGGACCATATTAGAAAACTGAACTTATTCTATTGATGATGCTAAAAATAAATAAACACTCCCTATACAAAATCTGTCTGTGAGACAAACACTTAGGTGGTAAGCTGGTGGGTCTAATTTATTAATCACCTTAACGTCCAACACAAAATTGATCTGCAATGAATATCTGTTAAAGAGTGCATCAATCACCATGAAATGTGTCTCTAATATGTGCAGCAGTTAGAGACCTGCTAATGCAGACTGGTCAAGGTATTTGAGGGTGGCAATCCTGTCATCTCTGTTGTCTCTTCAAATGCTTGCCCCCTTCCTTTGCCCTCACTCTCAGCACATGACACCTCCACAGACTTCATAGGAAAATGTCCAGGTCACAAGAATTTCTCATCCATAGAAATCTGCAGCTAAATCTTTCCTTAAGCCTTTCTACCTCCAAAACCAGGAATCTGGCACTCACCATCAACTTCCCTCTTGTTTCTTCTCACCCTCCGCATCCTAGAGACTAAGTCGCTTAGATTCTACTTCCCTAGTAGTTCTAATTTCCATTCCCTATTTTTATGAACAATGGTAAACAGCTGCCAAATTTTGGACACTAAGTCTCTCTTGTCTGGATTTGGGCAATGGTCTCATGATGACAGCACTGCCTCCACTTTGATCCATCTCCAGACCACGGTCTGAATGACTTTTCATGAAATCTGATCTCCTCTCTCCCTTATCCCAATTCTCTTTTCCTCTCCTTTTTGTTTTTAGTGACACCACAATGTTTTTACCAGCCATCAAGTTACTTAATCTGTCTTGTCCATAGTTTCCTACTCTGGAAAATCCCCAGCAGGATGTAGGTCAGTAATCAGTAATCAACCAAACATTTTTTGCAGTAAAAATGTGTCTATTCATACCAAATGGGATCAATAAAGATAAGAAAAAGCCTCACATCATTGAATTTTGCTGGCAAGAGAATTTTAGAAATAAAAATTTGGGGGAAGTTCAGAATTATGAATAAGAGATCATGGCTAGATATGCTCTTCATAGGGTTGAGGATCAAATGAGGTGATGTATGGAAAGCACTGAGAATGATCCGGGCATAAGTAGTGCTTCATGAAGTAGTTAAACTAGTAAGGATTGTGGATCTCCTTACCTGTCCCATAATTTCAGCATATTCCTGAAGACAGGACATTTTTACCATAGATCTTTGAATCCTCACTCTAGCTGTAACATCTAACACATATTAAGCACTTGATAAATGTGGATGAATAAATGATGGTCAGGTTCTAATATACTCAAAATCAACATTTTTCAAATTCTCCATGCCCGACATCTGGAGTTCACTGTATTCACTCTAAGTCCACATAATATGTTTGAGATTAAACATTTGTAACAGCATCTATGCACTGGTTAAGAGATCATGATGCTGAACTTCACCAGGCTGAAGTTCAAGCTTATTACTCCTATGTTTCCATGCCATTGCTCCTCCTAAATTTGGTAAAATGAGTGTTTTTCCATTTATTGGCATCTGAAAGAAAGGAAAGGTTTTCACTAAACTAGTGAAAAATCACTGCTGGAGAAAAAATATCACCCTTGCCTAACCTCACATGATCTATTCTTTTATTGAAAGTTCTAAGGCTTGCTCTGCTTTAATATCTACAAATAAATAAGATTAGAGGGTATTTTCAACAAACCATACCAGAAAAAATGTATCTTAAAACAAAATTCAATATAAAAGGGAACTTTTGAAATTCCCTTTTATCATCTAGAGTAAACAACCACAGTACACTGACCCAGACAGTCCTTCCAATGCATTTTAAATCTTAGAATATTTCCACACTTGGATCAGATAACAAATTCTGACCTTCAATCATCCAATTGTAGAACATAGAATAATTCCTTAGATTTTAAAGGAATGAGACCATGGGGCAAAAAGATCTATCAATATTTCCACTCAGGGACTTAATTTTAAAATGATCTTCATCATAAAGTTCATTTTTACTAACAAATGTTATTTGAGTCTCTACCACAGAACAATTCAAGAAACACTATGAGTTTCTATACCAAAGGATTACATATATGTTCTTCAGTGTATTTGATAAGATACATATAAAAATATCTTTTGTGCATTTTTATTTCATATTTCTGTGTATACTATGTTTTGGAGCATCTAATCATTTCTGACTTTTAAATCTAATAAAACAATGTTCTTTAATATTGTCAATATTATCTGCAATGATGTTGATGCTACAAATATGTGTTAAGGTCTTTAATGTATAAGTAAGAGTTTAGTCATGACAAGATAAATAAGGAGGAATCCCTCCAAGACATTTATAGATGTTACTGCCTCATAAAATAATGCATGTAATGTCTCTTTATGTGTGTGCATGTGTGTATGTGTGAATGCATTATATGTGTGTTTGTGCATATGTGTGTGTATGTATAATTTACCTTCACTAGTAATAGATAGATGTTAAGTAGCAAGTTGGTACCTAATTTGTACCTGTGTTTTGTTCTGTTGTTGAGTGGCAAGAATCAATTTAGGTATATAGTGAACTCTTTTTTCTCTTACTTTGAAAGTCACCTTTTTAAAATCCAAAAAGGATTTTCTTTTTTGATAATACGGTTAGAGTGCCTCTTTGTTTTTTTTTTTTTTCAAAGATTTTGAAATGGCTTTTATTCTAAACCTCATTCTGAACCATTCGATTTTACTTGATGAGGTTCCTTCAAATGCAGTAATTCTTTTCTCACTTTTCTGCACAGAGGGGAGCTCTTGCCCCCAGGAACCACTGAAAGTTTTCAGAGGAACTTGAGAAATGCTTTAACCTGCCAACTTATTCAGTGTCCCTGAATAGTATACATCCCACTTCAAAAACAAGCTAACTCATCCTTTTGTTTATGCCCACTTTTCCATAAGCAATAGACATCAGGGATTGCAATCAGATTAACCATTAGATGTAAACAGGTATTTGATCTTAAGACCAGAAGATATGTAGCCTTTGGAGCAGTAAAATAATAACATAGGAAGATGAACTCTAACGTTTTTATTCTCCCCTCTCATTTCACTACATGCCTTCTCACACCTCTGCTTCCTCCCCTGGTGTCCCAACTGCAGGTTTCTCTTACATCATCTCTAATTTACTCATTCTACTTTTTAAAAAAAGTCTTCCACAGTGTCAATTAAAAACTTTTTAAAAATTGTAAATTGTAATCTCCCTAACTGCAGGTGAACATTTTAATTACAACCAGCAATGTTCTGCTCTGGGGAAACCACCTGCTCTTTGTATTCACCACTCTTGTTCCACCTTCTGATTGCACCTGGCATCTTCCTCATCACTGCCTTCTTTCCTCCACCTTCTGTCTCTGGGGACCCAGATCTAGTGTCACTGGCAAGCACGTATATTTAAAGGTTCTCTCTTTTTGTGCTGTTTAAACATGTTCCATCTTTCTTCCCACAAATGAAAAATCCATTCACTCATTCAGAGTGCCACTTAAATGTAAAGTGAGATGAAAGAATGCGGGCAAGAAGGCAAGAAAGCAAACTGAAAAAAGATTTGCAGTTCCAAAGAACAGCTGGTTCCAGTAGCTTCCTGGACCCCTATGACAGATCAAGTTGACCAGGACTCTTTTCTGGTCTTCCAACCTGGCCTCCATATTCTTCACCCACCCTTCCCAACCCATTGTACCCCAAGATGAAATGACAGGCTAAATCAAAATGATTATTTTCAAAGTGAGACATAAACATTCTTAAAACTCTGGTAAAAACAGACTGTTGGGATTATCATTTGAAACTTTTGAGAAATACAATTATCTGAAAGAGAAGATTAAAATCATTCAGCTGCATGTATTTCAGAATCACTAAGTGTTAGGGAAGTTACACTATTGAGGTCATAAGTTTATTTTGGGAGTAGGAAGGTTCTCTTTCTTGAAATGCCTGTTCTCATGGCTTTCATAACAGCCTCTGTCTCCATTGTTGTCTTAGCCTGTTATGCTTTCCTCTATCACAACATAGAACACCCTAGATTGCAAGTATTACCTACCAATTTTTGTTTCTAGGTTATGAACTCCAGATTACAAGGCAGATGTGATTTGTTTTTATGCCCCAATTAACATGGCAAGAGAGGTTAAAGAATAGTTATCCCTGCCAGAATGAGCAACAATCAGTCAACTCTATGAGCCACCTCTCTACATCTAAGTAAAAATGGTATACATACTTGATGTGTAAATGCAGCTTCAAGAAGCGAGCATATACTCACTATATGCTTCACTGCCATATACTCATTGTATATGGCATACACTGAGTATCTGGCAGAGGGTCTGATTGAAATTTAGTGCTCTGTCCGTTTTTATTCCCTGATTTTCAAAATGCACCAATCCATCTAGGTTGTTTTAAGAAGGTCCTGGTCTGAATGCTGAACACTTGCAACAGAAGACTTTAAACTGGATTTACATTCCTGGACTCTCTCTCCATTCAACTATTATAGAGGGGAAAAAATCTAGAAAACATTGATTATTGTGTGGTCAATCAAATCTGCCAACACATTACCATATCTCAAAATCTTATCTGAATTGTGCTGAAATACTCAAGCTTGCCAACACAAATGAAGTTAATACCTTTATAATTATTCCTGACAATTCTACATAATCTAAGGTAAAATGAAACTTAAAAGGTAAATGAAAAAGAGGTATCATTACAAAATCAATTTTAATCAATATTCTTCTCTAACGTCTCTATAAATTTTTTCCCTATAAGTTTAAAATTAAATGATTTTTAAGAGCAATCATACATATACCAATATATTTGAAGGTATTCTGATAATAAGCAAACATACCCATCTGTAGTCTTCTTATTTCATATAAGTACACAGAATGAGCATTTCAAAACATGAAGCTGATCATGATACTTCTACTTCCTTCTCTTCCCAGACTTCTCTGGGATAAAACTCAAAGTGTTTGCCTTGGCTACAATATGCCCCCTCAGGGAAGTCATCCTTCACCTCTCCTCCCAGTCCCTCTGGCTGGTGTTCCTTGAAATAAAAGGCATTTTGCAGCTCTCTTCTAGAGATGCTATAATCCACTCAGGACTCTACTCAGAGGGCACATTCCACAAAGAAGCTGTTTCTCATATTGCTTCCTTTCTTTACAGCACTTGTTCATATCTAATATTATATTATATTATACAAAATTATTTGTTTATATATTTATGGTCCATCTTCTTAATTAAAATGAAGCACTATGAGGGCAGTGACCTTAATTTGTTTTCTGCTATTTCTATAACACCTAAGAGAATTTATGCACAGTAAAAAATATAGAGAAGTTTAAAAAAGAAATTAGACCTTATGAAGTTATGTCTCTTATTATAATTCTTACTGACCACATGAAGAAATGGAGGCTCAGGTAGATTAAATGATTTATCCAAAGTACCAATTACTAAAGTGGCAAAATTGGATCTTATTTATCTTTACTTTCAGCCAACAGCTTTTGATTATAAAGAAACAAACATGAAGCAAAGGGTACCCACACTGAATTTCAACCTTGCAAAAATGTAACTTTTTGTTTTTTAGAATAGTAATAGTTTTTAATCTTGGTTTATTTTTGTTTTCCTTTCACTCACTAAGAGGGAGCCCTAGTGTGATTTTGCAAATCCCAGAATGTGAAAGCTAACAGGGTGTGACAGCTGGTATGTCCCATGCTCGTCACATTCAGTGGTCTGTAACAGGGTAAATGACACAATTACCTGCTGTAATTACTGCTGCTGACAATCCAGTCTCCCTGGTGAAAGCTTTATGAAATTCAGAACTGCTTTTCTTGTCAATTCAATCAAAACCTTTGCCCACATATCTTGGGCAGTATTTGGCTAAATAAACATTTAAAAATTACACCCCAAATCTAAGTGGACATTTATTTCTTAGTGTAATCTAAGTATTCTGTATGTATATTCTGTTTAAATGTAATTTTGTGAATTGAAATGGAAATATTTCTAATAAGTTTTGCTTTAAATCAAGAATAAAGTCTCACTAGTTATAAAGATGCATGGAATACCTAAAAAAAAAAAAAAGCAGGTGCACCAAAAAGATAAAAATCAGGAGGACTGAATCAATAGAGCATCTGCCAAAAATCTCTTGTCTATAGTGGTCTGTTGTACACCAAACTTGTTACTTGTTTTATTTCAACTATAAAGACACTTGAGAATATATACAGATACAAACAATTGTAATAGCTGAATGCTCTGAGTTTGGCTGACAGCCAAACCCTTCAAAAGTTAGAGGTAGGCTGACAGAGTAAAAAATAAAAAGGCACAGGGACATATTTTCCTTCAGATTTATAACTTGTTTCCCTATTCTTTAAAAATAGTATAATTACTAAATTCCCAAAGTCTGGGATTAGCAGATTAAATAGTTTAAACAGGGTATTAAAAGAAACCCACTTTTGAGAAAATAGTACAACTCTTTTGCAAGTATATTCAAGGAATACACTTTTCCCCCCCTATGGATAACACCATTATGTTAAAAGTATATTAGTAACCACTTGATTTTGATTTTGCAAATAACTGGTTCCTGCTTTAATGATGCAATGCATTCCTGGAAATCATACCAGAAGGCTGATTATCATTAAATGGAACTAATCATTTCCTTATTGAGTTCACATGTTCTAACACAGTTTGGCATCATCAGCAAGAACCAATGAATAAATGGGTGAGGAGGTCAAAAATAAAGGACATGTGTTTCATAATCAGTGCTAATGTGCATACCAGTGAAATGCACAGATGAGAAAAGATGGCTAATGTGGAATTCAACTACACTGTGACTTGTGTGTGAGTTAGCTTTTCATTGCTGTGAACAAAATGCCTGATAAAAACAACTTTAAGGAGGAAAGATTTACTTTGGCTCATTGTTTCAGAATTATCAGTCCATGGTTTGGCTGGTTTCATTGCTTTGGGCCTGAGATGAGGCAGAACATCATGGTGGAAAGGAGTGGTGGAAGAAAGCTGGCCACCTGATAGTAGCCAGGAGAAAGGGGAAGGGGCTGAGGACAAGACATAATATCCAAAGGAATTCCCCCAAGGACCCTCTCCTTCAACAATGACCTACCTCTTACAATCTATACTGCTTTCCAATAGTCTAATTGACCAATCAATGGATTACTCCACTAATAAGGTCAGAGCCCTCATGATCCAATCACTCCCCAAAGCTCCACATCTGAGAACTGCTGCTTTAGGGAGCAAAACTTTCATACCTGTTTTGGGGGAACATTCCAGATACAAAACATAATAAATTGACACACAGTTCCTTATTCTATAATGATACAAAAGAATTGAATCATATTTACTCTTTAATTTACAATTCCTGGTAACAAATTAGAGCAAATCAGTGTAATCCAAATATCAAGATGGAAATGTTATATGAACATCAAGGAGAGTAAAGATAGAGGTACAAATTATCACACACACCTTATAACTTTATGTATTGAAAGGATTAAATTTTACATTTTAAAGTATAATGAAGTGTGAGTTAATAACACAATGGGGGATTATACTGATAGTAAATCAGTAACTCCTCTTTAGATTTCTTAGACTTGGTAATTATTCAGTGGTTGCCAAAAATATTGTAGCATGCTGACCCCCACAGTAGAACACTTAGCTGCTGCACGACAACACAACCCAAGCAAATATGTGATCTCATGGAAGCTCCAATTAACTGAGGTTATTAAGTCTGTTCATCCAGTCTTCAAACCCACTGGGTTCCACAGAACTTCCCCACCCTTGTTATTTGTCAGCTTTTTTTGGAAAGGGGTTTTGGACTGGTTTATTTCTTTACTTTGTAATGTTTGACCCCAGGTTCTGCATCCCTCAGAACTCCAAATGAGCCTTTCTCTGAACATATAACCTAAGAAGGCCCCCAGCGCTGCTCTTGATGGCTTTTCTTCATAGCATCTACTCAGCATTTGATACTATTCATTCACCTGCTTGTTTACTAATCTACCTGCCTGTCCCCTCCTCGCAGATGGTAAACTCAATGAGAGCATGAAGGGCAGGGCCAGCACTACACCCAGCCTAAGGCAGGCCCTGATATGCATTCTTCAGATTAAGGACTTTTCCCAATCTGCCTTTTTTTTTTTTTTTTTTACACTTCATAACTCTAAATTTGAAATTCTGAGGGTCTGAAGATTAGTGAATATATAGTTGATGAATAGGAATAATAGCTTCTCTGTTCAGTGTAGAATAACTGTATAATATTAGGCTTTTATTTAAAGGCAATTACATTTCAAGAGACATGATATTATATAAAGTGTATCTACATTTGGGTACAAAGGAACCCAATAATATAATTTCATTCTACTGTATTAATTTTAACTGAGTGAGAACTATTTCAATATAAATGGCCTAAGTAGTCACTTTCAAACAGAAACATGAAAGGGTATAATTTCAGTTTCAGCATTATAACAGAGTCCACCATAAAGGAGGAATATCAGGTTAGAGGAGTTTGATTTTTTTTTTCAAAAAATCATGTGGAAATCATTTCAGGAAGAATTGAAAAAAATTAAAGCTTATTGAGAACATTTTCCTACTGACAAGATTATATTGGGTTAGAAGCAGGACACAGAGTTGTGTGGTCCATGCAGTAATGAATCAGTAGCAAGAGTATCACAAAAATGTTAGCAGCAGGCTAGTTAGAAAAGTCTAGGCTGCCAGATCTAACATGAAATCTTTATAGATGAACTTCATATTTAGGAGATGGTTCTAGCACATATAATGAAAGAATTTTTTGATAACTTTCTCTGAAATTTCTGGGTTAAAATATTATTTTCCAAAAATCATTTTTGTGAACAACATGGTAATTGACTCAAATGAAGAATGAAAATATTTATTATCAAAACACTTTGTGAAGGAATGGTCACCAATTCCAGAAACTGGTTTGCACTGTAACATATATTTGTAGACGCTGTCATAATTTCCAGCTATACTACATTTACTTTGTAATCTAGAACAGTACTTGAAAGGTTTCAGAATATCATTTTTCTCTATGAATTTCTTTTCTAATTTGCCTTTGTCCTCCTGAAATGATTCCCATAAATAGCACTAATTCTACTAAGAAAAGGGTACCTTTCAAAAGAGCAGACCTGCTGGTTACATATGATAATAAGTAGTGAAGCACTATTACTTTGTTCTAAGTTACTAATAGCACCATTAATCAAGTCAAGGTGTTTCATTATCCAAAGAGAAGTAATACCTATATGCATATTTTGCATATTTAACCTTCTACACTTTGGAGATATATAATTTTTACTTGTATAATCAGGTAGAGTTAATGTGAACAGGAGAATGTCTCATCATTGAACTGACATTTATATTCAAGCTAAGTTGTAGCTACTATTTTTTGAGCACTTACAATGTGACAAGTATTGTAACATATGATTTACTCTGTTCTTTGATCTGATATTCACAGAAACCCTGTGAAATAAGGATTATCATTCCCATTTTATAGGTGAAGGAAATGAGGCAGGAAGAAATTAATAAACCTCTTCAGAGAATTTTAAGTAGAGGAGTTGGATTCAAAGTTAGATCTTCCGAATTCAAAATCTGAACTCTTAAATACTAAAATAAGTTTTAAAAGATCTAATTGAACTAATTGATCTTCTTAATTTAAAATTTTACATTGTATGAAAAGTAAATATGTTCCCTGTTAAACAGTCTATAGATCAACTCCAGGCACATGACCAACACAGTGTAGTCAGTTGGTGCTTCTTATGGGTTTTGCTCTGGGAATTGTCCTTTAAGAAATCAACAGTCATATCATCTTATAAGGGCCCCACTTTAAGTTACTTAACTAACACACATCAATAGCAATTATAATGACTTATTAGCAATAATAACTTGGGAAAGCATGAAATAACACTGACAACTAAAAAATTCAGAGATATGGCAATTTTTTTTGGTTTGATTCTTTTTTTTTATTTATTTGTATTGTAAACAAATGGGATATATCCTGTTTCTCTGTACATGAAGTAGAGGTACACCATTTGTGTAATCATACATTTATCTAGGGTAATAGTTTTTGAGTCATTCTGTTAATTTTTTTTCTTCCCCTCCATCCCTCCCACCCCCTTTTCCCTCTATACAGTCCCCTCCTTCCTCCATTCTTGCCCCCCCCCCACTCCCCATTATGTGTCATCATCCACTTATCAGCGAGATCGCTCTTCCTTTGTTTTTTTTATTGGCTTATCTCACTTAGCATGATCTCCTCCAGTTTCATCCATTTGCCTGCAAATGCCATAATTTTACCATTCTTTATGGTGGAGTAATATTCCATTGTATATATATACCACAGTTTCTTTATTCATTCATCAATTGAAGGACATCTAGGTTGGTTCCACAATCTGGCTATTGTGAACTGAGCAGCTATGAACATTGATGTGGCTGTATCTCTGTAATATGCTGATTTTAAGTCCTTTGGGTATAGGCCAAGGAGTGGGAGAGCTGGGTCAAATGGTGGTTCCATTCCAAGTTTTCAGAGGAATCTCCACACTGCTTTCCAGAGTGGCTGCACTAATTTGCAACCCCACCAGCAATGTATGAGTGTGCCTTTTTCTCTACATTCTCACCAACACCTATTGTTGCTTGTATTCTTGATAATCGCCACTCTAATTGGGGTGAGATGGAATCTTAGTGTAGTTTTGATTTGCATTTCTCTTATTACTAAAGATGTTGAACATTTTTTTCATATATCTGTTGATTGCTTGTAGATATTCTTCTGTGAAGTGTCTGTTCATATCCTTAGCCCATTTGTTGATTGGGTTATTTGTATTCTTGGTGTAGAGTTTTTTCAGTTCTTTATATATTCTGGAAATTAGTGCTCTATCTGAAGTATGAGTGGCAAAGATTTTCTCCCACTCTGTAGGTTCTCTTTTCGCATTGCTGACAGTTTCCTTTGCTGAGAGAAAGCTTTTTAGTTTGAATCTATCCCAGTTGTTGATTCTTGCTTTTATTTCTTGTGCTATGGGAGTCCTGTTAAGGAAGTCTGATCCTAAGCCGACATGTTGAAGATTTGGACCTACTTTTTCTTCTATAAGATGCAGGGTCTCTGGTCTGATTTCAACATCCTTGATTCATTTTGAGTTGATTTTTGTGCAGGGTGAGAGATAGGGGTTTAGTTTCATTTTTTTTGCATATGGATATCCAGTTTTCCCAGCACCATTTGTTGAAGAGGCTGTCTTTTCTCCATTGCATATTTTTGGCACCTTTGCCTAGTATGAGAAAATTTTATTTATTTGGGTTTGTGTCCATGTCTTCTATTCTGTACCATTGATCTACCTGCCTATTTTGGTGCCAATACCATGCCATTTTATGTTACTATTGCTTTGTAGTATAGTTGAATTACTGCTATTACGATATCCCCTGCTTCATTCTTGCCCACATTCTTTCATCTCACTTTACATTTAAGTGGCACTCTGAATGAGTGAATGGATTTCTCATTTGTGGGAAGAAAGATGGAACATGTTTAAACAGCACAAAAAGAGAGAGCCTTTAAATATACATGCTTGCCAGTGACACTAGATCTGGGTCCCCAGAGACAGAAGGTGGAGGAAAGAAGGCAGTGATGGAAGATGCCAGGTGCAATCAGAAGGTGGAACAAGAGTAGTGAATACAAAGAGCAGGTGATTTCCCCAGAGCAGAACATTGCTGGTTGTAATTAAAATGTTCACCTGCAGTTAGGGAGATTACAATTTACAATTTTTAAAAAGTTTTTAATTGACACTGTGGAAGACTTTTTTTAAAAAGTAGAATGAGTAAATTAGAGATGATGTAAGAGAAACTTGCAGTTGGGACACCAGGGGAGGAAGCAGAGGTGTGAGAAGGCATGTAGTGAAATGAGAGGGGAGAATAAAAACGTTAGAGTTCATCTTCCTATGTTATTATTTTACTGCTCCAAAGGCTACATATCTTCTGGTCTTAAGATCAAATACCTGTTTACATCTAATGGTTAATCTGATTGCAATCCCTGATGTCTATTGCTTATGGAAAAGTGGGCATAAACAAAAGGATGAGTTAGCTTGTTTTTGAAGTGGGATGTATACTATTCAGGGACACTGAATAACTTGTCAGGCTAAAGCATCACTCTGATACCAAAACCAGACAGAGACACATTGAGGAAAGAAAATATCAGACCAATATCCTTAATAAACATTGATGCAAAAATTCTCAACAAAATCTTAGCAAATCGCATACAAAAATACATTAAAAAGATAGTGCACCACAATCAAGTGGGTTTTGACCCAGGGATGCAAAGTTGGTTCAACATTTGGAAATCAATAAATGTAATTCACCACATCAACAGACTTAAAGTCAAGAATCACATGATTATTTTGATAGATGCAGAAAAAGCATTTGATAAAATACAGCATCCCTTCATGCTCAAAACACTAGAAAAAATAGGGATAGTGGGAACATTCCTTAACATTATAAAGGCCATCTATGCTAAACCCATGGCCAATATCGTTCTAAATGGAGAAAAACTGAAAGCATTCCCCCTAAAAACTGGAACAAGGCAGGGATGCCCTCTTTCACCATTTCTATTCAACATTGTCCTCGAAACTCTAGCCAGAGCAATTAGACAGACCAAAGAAATCAAAGGGATACGAATAGGAAAAGAAGAACTCAAACAATCCCTATTTGCTGATATGATTATATATTTAGAGGAACCGGGAAATTCCACCAGAAAATTTTTAGAACTCATAAGTGAATTCAGTAAAGTGGCAGGTTATAAGATCAATGCTCATAAATCTAATGCATTTTTATACATAAGTGATGAATCTTCAGAAAGAGAAGTCAGGAAAACTACCCCATTCACAATAGCCTGGAAAAAAAATAAAATACTTGGAAATCAATCTAATAAAAGAGGTGAAAGACCTCTACAATGAGAACTACAGAACACTAAAGATATGGTAATTTTTTGATCATTATTTTTAGTTCTGTTATCTGGAGCAAAGATTAGACTTATTTTCTAGTGCTCCAGGAAGCAAAATAAGGACTACCCAGTGAACAAAGAATATAGTGTTTAATTCTTGATATCTTCCTTGCCTAAAATCCCCTTTCTTTATCCTTTCCCCCCAAATTCTATTTTTCCTGGAACACGCAATTCACTTTTCATTACTTTCAAAATAAATTTCGCATCCTTAGAACCCTAAGGCCTATTATACTGGCCTCTTCTGATTGTTTTTATTTATTAGCAAAACTCTCAAATAGACTAAGTTCTTTGAAAACAGGGTCCAAAGAGACACAGATGATAGAAGTAATGGTAGGTATTTAGGGAGTCATTAATGATTTTCATAAGTAAATTTAGAAAAGAGAAAGATATCAGTTTAAAAGAGATGATTTCACGGAAGAGAGGCTGTGGAGAAGCATGGCATATCCAACCAAGCTCTTCATGTTTTTGTGGTAATTAGGATAGTAGCTACCGTGAGGTCCTCTCTATTCTACAAAAGGTCAAATCCATAGATACTCTTAACCCTAGTATGGCTCAGAGAAGTGTGATAGAGAATGAAATCATAGAAAGTAATATGCACAAATCTTAAATACTCTAATTTAAAATATATAAATGAATATTCACTCATTGGTCTCTAACGGAGGGCCAAGTCTTTTGCTCTGAGTTAAAAGTTATGCTTTTATAAATCACCCAGTATGATTCTGTAGGAATTCTGGCTTTAATTTATTTAAAGAGAAAGAGAAATCAAAAACACTTGCAGAATAATCTGAATGAAGACTAGTATTTTTTCCCAATATTTTACTGCTTTCTTACCAACATCTAATCTGATAACACATTTTCTAGTGACTTGACCACAACAATTTTTTCATTTAGAGTATAAACAACTTATTTTTATTTATTTATTTATTTAGGTACTGGGGATTGAACCCAGGGGAGTTTAACCACTAAGCCACATCCCCAGCCGTTTTAATATTTTATTTTGTGACAGGGTGAAGCTAAATTGCTTATGGACTCACTAATTGCTGAGGCTGGCTTTGAACACAAATCCTTCTGCTTTAGCCTCCCAAGCTGCAAATTATAGGTGTACACTACCATGCCCAGCTCCAACTTATTTTTATTTTAATAAAATAACACTTTTGATCAATATCAGTTTATCTGTTGGGTAAGTCAAATTATGGTTGGTTAAAGAGATTATACAATATGGGGAAATTTGCTACCTTTTAATATATTCAACTGCTGTTAAAATTCTCTACCCCATGGGAGAATATATTCCAACATTAATTAAAGGTTGCCAGCTGAAAAGTTCTATCTTAAAATAAACTTTTAATTGACCACATTTCATATATATATATATATATATATATATATATATATATATATATATATAAAACTGACTGATTCAATTCCTTCTATTATATAACATGGTGAACTAATTTAAATTTTAAAAAATGTGGAGAAGTCACTGAGGTTTGGTTTTTCAAAATGAGAACATGGAACTGGGCTTAACATGATTTTTAATATTCTCCTCATATACATATATATGTGTGTATATGTGTGTGTGTGTGTGTGTGCATGTGTGTGTGTATGTGTATATATATATATATATATATATATATATATCTCCACAAACTAGTAGTTCTAGTGGCAATCTTTTGAGATGGTCCTAATCCTGCCTGATTTTCTATTATCACGCATATGAAAATTTGAGAAACACAAAGTACTTTATTCAAAATAATAAGAATGATTTTAAAAACAGAAAATGTACATGAAATACTCTGGAAAATATAATAATAATAAATAAAAAGCAAAGACTTTATCATTAAATGGAAGAAATAATTATATCATCTTGCATTCAATTTTTAATCCTTTCTTTTTATCCAACAACTCTATGTTAACCATCTATATCAGATAGTTGGCAGACTTTGATTATAAAGAAATGAAAACACAAGCATGTTTTCTGCACATTCAGGGCTCCCAAATAATAAGAAAACCAGAAATTAAACAAGTGGGTATATGCCACAGTAAGAATTGTGAAAGAAAAGGTTGTGGAGTTTTTGAGAGAATAGTAGAGATACCAATATTAAATTGGGTGGTCCTAGAAAACCTTATGATCTAAAAGATGAGTTTCAACTAGTCCAGCTAAAACTGGAGAACGAATTGTTGAAGCAGAAGCAACAGGGTGTATAAAAATCTGAATGCAGGAAAGAACCTCATGTGTCTGAGAAGTGAAGGAAAGCTGTGTCTCAAGTGAAACTAGGCAGAGGAACCAAAAGCACAAAACAAAGTTTGGATAAAACTTGATATTTAAAAAACTTAACATTTCAGAAAGAAGCATGCATAAAATCAAAATGCATTTCCAAGAGAAAAAAAATTATATATAGACTTGAAACACATCCTCATGAGACTCACCTCTGTGCTACCAGTCTTGTCTAGCTAACTTTAAAAATTAGTAGGACAGTGTTTCTCTCTGCCCACTGCTCCATCCTCACTCACTGCTCCAACCTCTTTCAATGCAATCATTAGGTAATAATATGGACTAGAAATTTCAAAGAATTATCACCAAAACTCTTTGAAAGATTCCCTCATTCTCTGTGTTCACTTCATTCCTTTTCTTCTTCCTAGTATTTATCTCATTCTCACTCTACAGACTTTTCCTGCTCTACAAATACCTAGAAACATCTTTTCCCTCACATACCCTCAATTAACAAACTCTATCCATTTAACAATTCCTGAAATCACTTCCTCTTTACATAGTCTTTCTTAACCAATGAAACAGAGGTGAATTTTAGACTTACTCTATCTTGAACAGATTCACAAACTCTTTTGGCATTTTTATATGCACAATAATCACTCACTTGAATCTCCTATAAAGCTGTTACAGAATCCACTAACAAATGTTATCATATCATAGGTACAGTTGAAGGCTAAATGATCTTTTCAGGACTTAAAGATGAACACAGGTTTTAAGTTTTTAAATTATTAGCATTTTCTTTGATGGTTAGCACTGGAGCACTATCTGCCTAATCTTGGTAAAATGCACAATACATAATTTTAAGTGGAAAGAACTGATCAGGGAAAATCACAGGCAAAATCTACCACACCAACCTTAAGGGAAAAATCTTAAATCTTTTAAGGAGAGCAAGGAACAAAATAGAAAAAAATTGGCAGAGCTATGGGATGTTTTGAAGATACCCCCATGATGCTCCTCAAAGGATGAATAGCTATCCTTTGTGTAAAACTGACCTCCAGATTCACGCAAGGACACTGGCCATATATTTGTTATGGCACACACATCATGTCATGCCTCACCCACACTATGTCCATTGCTCTACTAATCAGGATCATAGTCTTGAAGGGTTAATAAGGGTTTTCAACATTTTTCAAACTATCATTGGCATCATGTCTTCACAACTTAAACTTATAACACACTATGCACCAGGAATTATGTAGAACACTTTTCCCTAAGTCTCCTATTTAGTTTTTACAGCAATCCCACAAGGTAGATGCTAGTATCTCAGCTGTAATAATGATGATGAAACTAAAACTTAGGGATAAACATTTTGCCCTCTGTCACTCAGCAATTAAAAAATAGAGCTGGGATTTGAAACTTAATGGGTCTATCTCCACAAATAATTAAGTAACATGTATCCTTGAATCTCCAAAATCTTTGGATTAAGTACTTAATTTTTCTCTAGCTTTGATAAACACCAATGTTAACAATTCAAAATCTGTAAAACCAGTGTATGTGTGATCACTTTTCATATTCCATATTGTTTAGTAATCTTATGCTGACATTGCACTCCTTCAGTAATATTCTGGGAATGTAGTTGCAAAGGAACAAGCATTATTAGACAGAATGATTACCCAGATCATATTTTGTTTTTTGTTACAATATGGTCAACATATTATTCATATATAATAAGCTGAGGATAAGATGGGCAAATTTATTACAAGATACCATAAAGCATAAACTTCCAATAACACATAACAATTAGATGGATGCTTTCCTGTTCAGGAACACTGACATTTCTAAATAGCTCTTTTTGTAATTGCCTACATGTGGAATACAATATGTTTGGGAATGACAACATGGAACTTAGGATGTTAAACGTTAGAAGTAAATCAGTTAAGAGCAATAAGATGGAGAAAACTATGTTTACTTTATGAAGGGGGAAAAACTGTTCCACAGATACCAAATCCTATCCAGAATTCTCACAGCTACATTTTCTTGGAACCGGAGATAATTGAGAAGGAAGATATGGCTAGCTCCATACAAAGCCATCACTATTAGTAAAAAAAGAATAGTATATATGTGAAAAATTGTGACTTTAATACTATCACCCTTTTTTATGTTACTGTGTTTCTTATACCTATATTTTATTTATTTATTTTTATGTGGTGCTAAAGATTGAACCCAGTGCCTCACATATGCTGGGCAAGCGCTCTACCACTGAGCTACAACCACAGCCCCTGAAACTGTCATCTCATATGAAAAAATAAATCAGTGACATTCTGTTAATGGGAAATATGTAAGTACATAATACATATCTAAAAGCATAAATGAACCAGAAATAATGCAAAGAGGATCTCAGCGCTTTGTGTGCTAAATCATATTTCCTTTTCCTCAGCTTATTTGTCAAAATGTTGTATTTTTAGAATGAATAAAATTAACCATAAAATTAAATCAAATTTGATCCATGATAAAAATGAATTTAGAAAAACAATGAGATGATTCAGTCTTTACAAGGCATCTAGTACTGACCCATGTCTGACATAAAGCCAATCTTCCCATAAAATGGCAGAGGAACCTAAACTATGTTGATTAAAATGTTCCTCTTAGTACTGATGTGTTGTTTACAAAAAAAAAGTACTGAAGAAAAAAATAAAAGTATGAAAAAAAAAAGAAAATTAGGAGTAAGGTGACAGAGTTGAAAGCCAAGATTTGGCATCTAAAAGCCTAGTCATGGCCATATTTAAAAATTGTGAGGCTTTGAACCAGTTTCTTAATTTCTGGAGTTACAATTTTCTCTGATATGAAACAGCCATAACATTAAATTACTTGCCTACTTACAAATTTTTACAAAGCTATAGAAGATTTATCAGTGGGGTCTCTTGAACTGTCCCCCAATACACTTTGAGTCTCCAAGGATTATATATGGGAGGGTAGAATGGTCTGCTAATCTATCAGGTAGGTAAAGGTCCTTACATGATTCTTAGCCTGATAACTATACAAACTGAAAAAGACATTGAAAATACATATAATTCATTAGAAATCAATAAGAAAAACATGAACAGCCAAAATAGACAAAAGGGTCAAAGAACATGAAAAAGCAATTCACAAAGGGTGATTAAAGCAATGTACATGCTATAAAACAATGTGCGTAGATTACACTTAAGTGATGCATTACATAGTCAAACTTATGGAAGCAAAGATTAGAATGGTGGTTCCCATGGGCTCAGAGATGGAAAAATGGGAGTTGCTGCTTACTGGGTATAAAGTTTCAGTTATGAAGGAAGAATAAGTTCTAGTGATCCACTGTTCAAGATGGTGTCTCCAGATAACAATACATGTTATTTTGTGCACTTAGATATTTAAGAGATTAGATCTCATGCTAAGTGCTCTTACCACAATTTACATAAAAGACATGGAAAACACCAATATCAATCAACTGTTCCGGCACTCCGGCGGTGGGCCCCGCCCACACAGCCAGCTTCTCCAGGTTCTCGGAACGGAACTGGCCCACTAGTGAGAGCCTTTCTGAACAGAGCAGGCTCCGAGTCCCGGAGCCGCTGCAGTGCAGTGTACTCCTGCAAAGAACCAGCGGAGAGCCTCGATCTGCAATCAGCCTCAGGGATAAGGGCAGGGCAGCTGGAGACCTCTTCAGGCGGCTCTGCCCACTCCAGCTGCGGGCTCTCTTCACGGGGAGATCCAAGATGGTGGCCTAGAGGGAGACTGCACCCCCGGTCGCTCCAGAACCCAGGAGCTAAGAGGGGGAGGCACAGAGAGACTGGACTGAAATAGAGCCACGGGTGAGTCTGCCCACTGGGTAAAGCTCAGCCCGGGTGGCAGGCCCAGATAGAGGTGGCTTAGCAGAGCCGGGCAGGGCAGCTTGAGTCTTCCCAAGGTAGTCTTCCACACTCCGGCAGTGGGCTCTTCCCACACGGCCAGCTGCACGGTGCAGGCCCACAGTGAGAGCATTTCCGCACAGAGCCAGTTCCAAAACGTGGAACCAGTAGGGGGCTAGGGGCAGTATTCTTCGAATGAGCTGCTTTATCAGATTCCTCCAAGACAGCAGGCTACTGAAGGCTGGGAGGTGATACACTGGAAATCTACTGGGACACTATAAGCCAATAGTGGAAAACTGCAATATCTCAGGGTCCCACTGACAACTGACCATTATGAGAAAACAAGGGAAGAAAATGTCCCAAACAAACCTAGATACTACATCAATAAAACCCAATGACAGCACAGCAGAAGAAATGTCAGAAAGGGAGTTCAGAATGTACGTAATTAAAACGATCAGGGAAGCTAATGAGGAGATGAAAGAGCAAATGCAGGCATTGAAGGAGGAGATGAAAGAGCAAATGCAGGCATTAAATGATCGCACAATTCAACATTTAAAAGACCAAATACGGGAAGCAAGAGATCATTTCAATAAAGAGTTAGAGATACTGAAAAAAAACCAAACTGAAATCCTTGAAATGAAGGAAACAATAAACCAAGTTAAAAACTCCATAGAAAGCATAACCAATAGGATAGAACACCTGGAAGACAGAACCTCAGACATTGAAGACAAAATATTTAACCTTGAAAACAAAGTGGAACAAACAGAGAAGATGGTAAGAAATCATGAACAGAATCTCCAAGAACTATGGGATATCATGAAAAGGCCAAATTTGAGAATTATTGGGATTGAGGAAGGCTTAGAGAAACAAACCAAAGGAATGAACAATCTATTCAATGAAATAATAACAGAAAATTTCCCAAATCTGAAGAATGAAATGGAAAACCAAGTACAAGAGGCTTATAGAACTCCAAACATACAAAATTATAACAGACCCACACCAAGGCACATTATTATGAAAATACTTAACATACAAAATAAAGACAGAATTTTAAAGGCCACGAGAGAAAAGAATCAAATTACATTCAGAGGGAAACCAATAAGAATATCAGCAGATTTTTCAATCCAGACCCTAAAAGCTAGAAGGGCCTAGAACAACATGTACCAAGCCCTGAAAGAAAATGGATGCCAACCAAGAATCTTATACCCAGCAAAACTTACCTTCAAATTTGACGATGAAATAAGATCCTTCCATGATAAACAAAAGCTAAAGGAATTTACAAAAAGAAAGCCAGCATTACAGAACATTCTCAGCAAAATATTCCATGAGGAAGAGATGAAAAACAACGATGCAAATCAGCAACAGGAGGTGCTAGCCTAAAGGAATAGCCAAATAAAGGAGAAACCAAATCATGTCAAAAACAAATATGAGTCAATTGACTGGGAATACAAATCATATCACAATAATAACCCTGAATGTTAATGGCCTGAATTCATCAATCAAAAGACACAGACTGGCAGATTGGATTAAAAAGAAAAATCCAACAATATGCTGCCTGCAAGAGACTCATCTCATAGAAAGAGACACCCATAGACTAAAGGTGAAAGGATGGGGAAAAACATACCATGCACACGGACACAGCAAAAAAGCTGGAGTATCCATCCTCATCTCAGATAATGTGGACTTCAAACCAAAACTAGTCAGAAGGGATAAAGAAGGACATTACATGCTGCTTAAGGGAAGCATAAATCAGCAAGACATAACAATCATAAATATCTATGCCCCGAACATTGGCTCATCCACGTACGTCAAACAAATCCTTCTCAATTCCAGAAACCAAATAGACCACAACACAATAATACTAGGCGATTTTAACACACCTCTCTCACCACTGGATAGATCGTCCAAACACAAATTGAATAAAGAAACTATAGATCTCAACAACACAATCAGCAATTTAGACTTAACGGTCATATATAGAATATACCATCCAACAAAGAATGAATACACTTTCTTCTCAGCAGCACATGGATCCTTCTCTAAAATAGACCATATTTTATGCCACAAAGCTACTGTTAGTAAATACAAGAAGATAGAGATACTAACTTGTACTCTATCAGATCATAATGGATTGAAATTAGAAATAAATGACAGAATAAAAAACAGAAACTTCTCCAATACCTGGAGACTAAATAATACACTATTACATGATGAATGGATAACAGAAGACATCAGGAGGGAAATAAAAAAATTCTTAGAAGTAAACGAGAACAAAGACACATCATATCAAAATCTCTGGGACACTATGAAAGCAGTACTTAGAGGAAGATTTATTTCATGGGTGCATTCAAAAAAAGAAGTAGAAATTAACAAATAAACGAGTTAACACTACAGCTCAAAGCACTAGAAAAAGAAGAGCAGACCAATACCAAAAGTAGTAGAAGACAGGAAATAGTTAAAATCAGAGCCGAAATCAACGAAATCGAAACAAAAGAAACAATCGGAAAAATTATTAAAATAAATAGTTGGTTCTTTGAAAAAATAAATAAAATTGATAAACCCTTAGCCACACTAACAAAGAGAAAGAGGGAGAAAACTCAAATTACTAAAATTCGGAATGAACAAGGAAACATCACAACAGACACGAGTGAAATACAAAACATAATTAGAAGCTATTTCGAAAATCTATACTCCAACAAAACAGAAAACCTTGAAGACATCAACAAATTTCTAGAGACATATGAACTACCTAAACTGAACGAGGAGGACATACACAACTTAAATAAACCAATTTCAAGCAATGAAATAGAAGAGGTCATCAAAAGCCTACCAACAAAGAAAAGTCCAGGACCAGATGGGTTCTCAGCCGAGTTCTACAAAACCTTTAAAGAAGAGCTCATTCCAATACTCCTCAAACTATTCCATGAAATAGAAGAGGAGGGAACCCTACCAAACTCGTTCTATGAAGCCAATATCACCCTGATACCTAAACCAGACAGAGACACATCGAGGAAAGAAAATTTCAGACCAATATCCTTAATGAACATCGATGCAAAAATTCTCAACAAAATTTTAGCAAATCGCATACAAATATATATTAAAAAGATAGTGCACCACGATCAAGTGGGTTTTATCCCAGGGATGCAAGGTTGGTTCAACATTCGGAAATCAATAAATGTCATTCACCATATCAACAGACTTAAAGTTAAGAATCACATGATTATTTCAATAGATGCAGAAAAAGCATTTGATAAAATACAGCATCCCTTCATGCTCAAAACACTAGAAAAAATTGGGGTAATGGGAACATTCCTAAACATTATAAAGGCCATCTACGCTAAGCCCATGGCTAATATCATTCTAAATGGTGAAAAACTGAAAGCGTTCCCCCTAAAAACTGGAACAAGGCAGGGATGCCCTCTTTCACCGCTTCTATTCAACATCGTCCTTGAGACTCTAGCCAGAGCAATCAGACAAACCAAAGAAATTAAAGGGATACGAATAGGAAAAGAAGAACTCAAACTATCCCTGTTCGCTGATGACATGATTATATATTTAGAGGAACCTGGAAATTCCACCAGAAAACTTTTAGAACTCATAAGTGAATTCAGTAAAGTAGCAGGTTACAAGATCAATGCTCATAAATCCAATGCATTTTTATACATAAGTGATGAATCTTCAGATAGAGAAATTAGGAAAACTACCCCATTCACAATAGCATCGAAAAAAATAAAATACTTGGGAATCAATCTCACAAAAGAGGTGAAAGACCTCTACAATGAGAACTACAGAACACTAAAGAAAGAAATTAAAGAAAACCTTAGAAGATGGAAAGATCTCCATGTTCCTGGATAGGCAGAATTAATATCGTCAAAATGGCTATACTACCTAAAGTTCTATACAGATTCAATGCAATTCCAATTAAAATCCCAATGATGTACCTCGCAGAAATAGAGCAAGCAATTATGAAATTCATCTGGAAGAATAAAAAACCTAGAATAGCTAAAGCAATCCTCAGTAGCAAGAGCGAAGCAGGGGGTATTGCAATACCAGATCTTCAACTCTACTACAAAGCAATAGTAACAAAAACGGCATGGTATTGGTACCAAAATAGACAGGTAGATCAATGGTACAGAATAGAGGACATGGACACAAACCCAAATAAATACAATTTTCTCATACTAGACAAAGGTTCCAACAATATGCAATGGAGAAAAGATAGCCTCTTCAACAAATGGTGCTGGGAAAACTGGAAAACTATATGCAATAGAATGAAACTAAACCCCTATCTCTCACCCTACACAAAACTCAACTCAAAATGGATCAAGGACCTCGGAATCAGACCAGAGACCCTGCATCTTATAGAAGAAAAAGTAGGTCCAAATCTTCAACTTGTTGGCTCAGGATCAGATTTCCTTAACAGGACTCCCATAGCACAAGAAATAAAAGCAAGAATAAACAACTGGGATAGATTCAAACTAAAAAGCTTTCTGTCAGCAAAGGAAACTATCAGAAATGTGAAGAGAGAGTCTACAGAGTGGGAGAATATCTTTGCCAACCATACCTCAGATAGAGCGCTAATTTCCAGAATCTATAAAGAACTCAAAAAACTCTACACGAAGAATACAAATAATCCAATCAACAAATGGGCTAAGGAAATGAACAGACACTTCACAGAAGAAGATGTACAAGTAATCACCAGATATATGAAAAAATGTTCACCATCCCTAGTAATAAGGGAAATGCAAATCAAAACTACCCTAAGATTTCATCTCACCCCAATTAGAATGGCGATTATCAAGAATACAAGCAACAATAGGTGTTGGCGAGGATGTGGTGAAAAAGGAACACTCATACATTGTTGGTGGGGTTGCAAATTAGTGCAACCACTCTGGAAAGCAGTGTGGAGATTCCTCAGAAAGCTTGGAATGGAAACACCATTTGACCCAGCTATCCCACTCCTTGGCCTATACCCAAAGGACTTAAAATCAGCATACTACAGAGATACAGCCACATCAATGTTCATTGCTGCTCAATTCACCATAGCCAGATTGTGGAACCAACCTAGATGCCCTTCAGTTGATGAATGGATAAAGAAACTGTGGCATATTTATACAATGGAATATTACTCCGCAATGAAGAATGATAAAATTATGGCATTTGTAGGCAAATGGTCGAAATTGGAGAATATCATGCTAAGTGAGATAAGCCAATCTCAAAAAACTAAAGGACGAATGATCTCGCTGATAAGCGGATGAGGACATATAATGGGGGGTGGGACGGGCTAGCATTAGGTTTAGGGTTAGGTTTAGAGTTAGGCTAAGGAGAGCAGTAAGAATGAAGGAAAGAAGGACTGTGTAGAGGGAAAAGAGGGGTGGGAGGGGTGGGAGGGGTGGGAGGGGTGGGGGGGGAGGGGAAAAATATAATAAACATCATTACCCTATGTAAACGTAAAAAAAAAAAAAATAAAAAAAAATATTCTACTAAGAAAGAATCAATAGGGCTCTGGTAGAAATTCTAAAAATTAAAGTGCTCAGTTGAACACACACACAAAAAAAAAATCAACTGTTCCATCTAAACCTATAAGTTTGACAGATAAAATAAAAACAGCTCCAATGCATATAAGAGTTCAGAGAATCAGCATTCTCATACACTTCTCATGGAAGTGAAATTGGCACAAACTTTCAGAGGACAATTTGATAACATGCATTCGAAGTATTAAATAAATAGTGTGTAGATTTGGAGTCTAACAATTCTTCCTGTAGAGATGTATCCTAAGGGAAGTATCAGAGGATTACAAAAATTTCTGCATCACATATTTTGAATGAGTAAAATTTTCTTAGCATTCCAATCACATGTGACTGACTTAAAAATTCCAGATTACCTATTTTACAGAATGTTGCCATGCCGTGTTGTTATGATACAAAATATTAATAATATAATATTAATATTAAATTGATCATTTCAATAAAAACTTAAAAAATGATCATGTGACTCCATTTTAACTCAAAAAGGTACACAAGTGTTGCAAACATAGGTAAAATACGAGTCATTTCCAAAATCAACAGCAGTAACTCAAGAGGATTAGTTAATATGGGGATTTTAATTTCCTTCTTTGAGCTTTTCTGTATTTATTGTACTGGGTGAATCTATCACATCTGTATCAGAAATAAATAATTCACATTTAAAGAAAACATGTAGAGCTGAGCTTGGTGGTGCACACCTGATATCCCAGCAGCTTGGGAGGCTGAGGCAGGAAGATTTCAAGTTCAAGATCAGCCTCAGCAACTTAGCAAGGACCTAAGCAACTCTGCAAGACCCTGTTTCAAAATAAAAAATAAAAAGGGCTGGGGATGTGGCTCAGTAGTTAAGTACCCCTTGGTTCAATCCCTAGTACCCTCCTCACCAAACAAACACACACACACAAAACAAACAAACAAACAAAACAAACAAACAAAAAAACCCCACCAAACAACAACAAAAATACATGTAGTAATATGAAGGACAAATTTAAGGTTTCATGTATATGTGCTGTGGTTAAATTAACTAATGTTAGACTTTTCAAAATATGTGTTTGTTTTCTCCTAAGTTTCAGTAGGATCTTTATTGGTAAATATAATTCAAATTCATTCTTCTAAAATGATTATATTATATGCACAATACTTAGATTTTGTGGGAAGAAAAAGCTTGTTATACTTTTTAAAGCATGATTTAAAGATGATTTAAAGTACCTTTTAAAGACCCTGAAAAGAAGAATTACATAAATAAGAACTCTTATTTATGTAATAAGAGTTTCTATGTGGAGTAATATCAATTAATTCATCCATGAAAACCTAATCTGAGCAGGGAGATGTTTGTTTGATAGGACAAGACAAATTAGAAAAGAATAAAACTGGAAAGACATTTCGATTGGAAAAACCTCAAACTTACATTTACTATTATTACAAGAGAAGATTTGGTTATGAACACAGAGGCCAGTGCAAGAAGATTAACAATCTCATTCTAATTCTTTGTTGAGACAATCTTGGAATAACACATTTGGGTCATTATGTTGAAGTAAAAGAAAAACAAAAGTAAAATTGGCTTGGTTTTTTACAGATCAATAAACATGAGTAAGAAGCTGGCAGCTCCTTGTGTGACACGTAACTGAGTTTAATTCTGTATAACATATCTTAGATAAATTCTAAGCAAAGTAACTAAGAAATGAAGAAGAGCTGTGGCAACCACAACCTAGTATTGAAAAGGTACCCTAACCTTCTAAACTTGTCCTCAAATAGAATAGGCAAGTATTGCAAGTAGACATGGCATGGCAATCATCTTCACTTAATGAAGTTTTCTTGTGAACAGCTATTTGTTAATTTTCTGAAGGAACTAGTAAACAAGAAACAAATATACTAATCCTATATTAGAAAAAATGTGTACACACATACCACTATACTCTCCTCAACACATTGTTTTATTCTCTAAAACTCTGATGTGCTTTCATGCTCTCAGTAGCTGATATTTGTTGAATGAATTAGTGGATCTAAATGCCTGCTAATACTCATTTATCAAACAACCTCAGGAACCATTCTGGATATCCAGTGATGGTTAAAGCAGAAACAATAGACTTCATTCCTGCTGCTCTTGTGGAGTATACAGGAGCTAGGGAAAGACAGGCAATGAGAAAAAACAAACAAAACACAACTAAAACAAAAGGAAGCTTTGTATTTTTGAAGGAAACATAGTAGACTAAGTGTGTGAAGAAGAAGCTATGTAGATAGCATGAGCAGGAAAGGCAATCTTTAAGTAAAAACATAAAGGATGGAAAATAGTTAACTACACAAAAGCAGGAGGAACTCTCCTTTTCAAGTAAAAGGCACAGAATATGGGAAATTCCTGAGAAAGAAGAGGTTTGAGAATTCTTCTGGAAATGAGTAGCTAGGGAGACCAAATATAAGAAGTAAAACAGTGGAATGAGGCAAGGTGGAGGAGAGATAGGAAGGAAACACATTACAGGTTTGTAAAGGGGAGTCACTAAATGGGAATAAACAAGGGCATAACATGGACTTAAAGGCAATGTCTGCCTTTAAATTATGGCTCTTGCTGCTGAGTACAGAGCAGACTGGAAATAGCAATAGCCAAATGTGACAAAAATATGGTGACTTAGTGTTGTATAACAAGAAGGAGACTGAAATCAGGGTCTGGATTTGAGCTCTTTATTTTGATAATTAAAAGCATAACTAGATGCACTGAGTGTGTGAGGTGGGGTGAAGAATAAAGGGTGACCTCAATGCCTGTGGCTTCAGCAAATGAGTGGTAGATAATGCAAAAATGAGTAAGATTGGAAGTGAAATGTTTTCTTATTGTGAATTCCAATTTTCTCCTTGGGTATAATAATCCCTTTTATAGTTCAATAATAGAATTTCATGGATATCTGGCTAACCTTAAGCTATTTTACAGCCATGGTTGTGCACTTCAAACACCTAATACTTATAATCCTTACAAACAGCTGTAAAATGGGTATAATTTCTCCATTTAACCAAAGGAGAGTCTCAGAGCAGTTTAGTAACTGAATGAGTTTTCCAGTTAGCAAGGGTTATGTCTACTTACATACCCTGCAATTCCTAACTCTTGGCCAATGTATATTCAGCATTTCATACTCTTTTTTGCCCTTATTTTACATCCATCATTTATATTTTAAAAAGCAAATGACCACAGAACATTGCTTACAAATCTGTTTGGTAATCAGTTTATTTTGTCTTGTATTAGTTTTAGTGAAATGATAACTTAATATATTTCTATTTCACTTAATGAATGAATTCCCAAAGCTTTAGCTCTTATTTATATTTGTATCATCCCTAGCATCAAGCATATGTCTTTCAAATACCATTTTACAAACATTTTTAAAAACCCCTTAATAGACACTGCTGTAAATTATGCATGTTTGTGTATATATATACATGTGTGTGTATATATATATACTATATATGTGTATATATAAAAACTCATCTAATCCTTACACAGAATATGAAGTAATTATTTTTATTTCCATTTCTATTTTATAGAAGAAGACATGGAGGCACTGAGTTAAGCAACTTGCCAAAGGTCATATAGCTAATAAGTTGCATAGGCAGAATTCAAAATTAGGTCAAAATTTACAAATCTGTGATGTTACATAAACTTTTAAAGCTTCAGTTCCTTCATATGTGAATTTGCAATAATAATAGTACTGATTTAAAGGAGAGTTCATAAGATAAAATGAGAAAGTAAAAATAAAGGGTTTACATTGTGTCCAAGACATAGTAAGCATGAACAACTCAGCTCTTTTATTAGCATCGTGTCTTATATTAAAGTGCACAAGAATTCAATATTTAATGAGCACTTGGCTTCAAGAATTCTGGTGAAGAGGACATACCAAAGTGCAAGAGTACATCGTCATTCTAGTCCCCTAGAAGGAATTCAAGGCAGACAGAAACAAAGAACAATAGAGAGAAATGCCAGAGTGGGCAGCAGGGTCCCTTATACAATTACATCTACGACTGGCACTGATATATAGCCTAATGGACGTGAACTTGAGGATGATGAGACTCAAGAGTCTATGTTCATGACTACATTCTAGGGATGGTTTTCATCACCTAAAATACTGGAAGAAGAGAGTAGCGAAATGTTCTTTCCTCTCTTTGTTTGAAAAAGGGATCCTCCACTTACACAATCTGAGAACTTAGGCAAGTTACTCAACATTTCAGAGACTCAGCTTTTTCATTTATTCAACAGAGATATTTGTTTCATGATGATGAAAAAGACATAAATCCTATCTTCAAATAACATAATTTAATGGGGGAAGACAGATGTGTAAACAACAATTCAAATATTTAATTAAGAACCAAAGAAATGCAGATGAAGAAATCTATCAAAATGCCACCCTGTGACTATTGGGATGAATAATACTACATGCACTTTTTTCATTGGCTGCTGAATTAACTTGTACTTTCTAATGTGAAGACCTAAAGATACTTCATATAGGTGGGAACATTTTTACTAAGCCATGGAGGCGAGGAGTATTTCAGTAAGTGAGGAGAAAGGTAAAGAAAGCTGTCTGGTAATTGAAAACCAAATTAGCAAAAACATTCCCAAGAAGGATATAGTAAACCTGCCATAATGGATTAAGTGAGGTCTAAAAACCCAGTTGATTAAAATAAAGATAGTGATGTCCTAAGGTTAAAGAAACACTCTTTCAGTTGGTTCTCCAGTTACTATGTGACACATTATATGGTTGGAAGGCAAGGGGACAGTTTAGGCAATATCACTATTCAGTTTTCTTCACTGAGACTGGAGGTGAGCAGGGGAGACTACTACATGACTGGAAGTGACCACATTCGTTTTTTTCCCCTTATATTTAGTTATATAAGACAGCAGAATGCATTTTGATTCATTGTACACAAATGGAGTACAGCTTTTCATTTCTCTGATTGTACATGACGTAGAGTCACACCATTTGGGTAATCATCATGTACATAGGGTAATGATATATGTCTCATTCTACCATCTTCCCTACCCCTGCTCCCTCCCTTCCCCTCATTTCCCTCTATACAATCCTAAAGTTCCTCCATTCTTCCCTTACTCCCTCCCATCTCCCTTCCCCCATTATGTATCAGTATTCACTTATCAGAGAAAACATTTGGCCTTTGGTTTTTGAGACTGGCTTATCTCGCTTAGTATGATATTCTCCAACTCCTTCCATTTGCCTGCAAATGCCACAGTTTTATTCTTCTTTATGACTGAGTTATATTCCATTGTGTATTTAAAGAAACACACCAGTTTCTTTATCCATTCACCTACTGAAGGGCATCTAGGTTGGTTCCACAATCTAGCTATTTTGAATTGAGTTGCTATAAACATCAATGTGATTGTGTTACTGTTATGGTTTGGATACTAGGTATACCCCAAAAGCTCACAAGTGAGAAAATGCAAGAAGGTTCAGAGGAGAAATGATTGGGTTGTAAGAGTCTTAATCCAATAAGGGATTTAATCCCCTGATAGGGATTAACTGAGTAGTGACTGAAGAGGTAGGGTGTGGCTGGAGGAGATTGGAATTGGGGCATGGGTTTGGGGTATATATTGTGCATCTGTAGAGTGGAGATTCTCTTTCTCTCTGCTTCCTGATGATGCAAGCTGCTTACCTCTGCCATGCCCTTCTGCCATGATGTTCTGCCTCAATTCTTCTGGTCAGATTTTTAATTACAGCAGGAAAATAGCTGACTAAAACAGAAATAGGTACCTAGAAGTGGGATCTGGCTGTGACTAATCTGACCATGTGTTTCAGATGATTTTGGAGCTTTTTGGAATTGGTGGGAAGAATTTTGAGATGTATAGCAGTGCAATCTGAAAATGTTTTATATTGCTGTAAGCAGAGATTAAAGGCCAGTTGTGGTGGGAGCTCAGAAAACCAGGATGGCGACAGGACAATGATTAGTGAAGACCCGATTCAAGGGGGTTCAGAAAAGAAGGACTTCACTGGAATTTGGAGTAGAGGCCATTCAGGTTATATTCTGGTTGAGAAGCTGTCTGAATTTTGCCCATGTCCTGAGACTTTCTGTGAGACTGATTTTAGAAGCAATGGACTTCTTAATCTGGAGGAAGAAATGTCTAGGCAGCAAAGCATTCAGACAGTGGCATGGATATTGTTAGTGACTTTTAGCCAAATTTATTATGATAATCAGAAGCAGAAGGCAGAGTATACAGATTTTAAACATGTGGATTTGAAAGGCAGGAATAAAAATAGGGTTGAGGAAGTTACTGCCCCTAAAGGAATACTAAAGACTATGCCTAGAGACAATGAGATGGCTTGAGGGCATCTCTGGAGCTGGCAAGACCATATCCATCTCCAGTTCAAGGGAATAAAGGTGAAAATTCTCTTGAGAAGGGACCAGTGGGGCACCCTTCCTGCATAAAGGGGTCTAGGAAGGTGTTTCAACATGGTCAGCCACCCAGACCCTCAGAGGTCTGCTTATAACAAGGGTTCCTAGAGGCCTGGCAACTGTTTGAGATGGTGGCAGACCTTGTCATGAATCACATGGTGCTGAGTATGCAGGAATGCAGGAGGCTAGAGTTAGGGGATCATGGAAGATTCCATCAAGATTTCAAAGGAAGACCTTGGAAGCCAGGCAAAATGCAGCTGGGTTGGAGTCCCTGCGGTTGCCCCCTGAGAAGCCAAAGTGTGAAGATGTAAGGAGGAAGCTGAAGCTGCAGTAGAAACCTCGAGATTAAGAAATGGCAGTAATGTGGGACATCATCCTAGGAAAGCTGCAGGAATCCTGCAGAGACAAGCCAAAAGGAAGGCCACTTGGGCTATGAACAACAAGGCCACAGAGGCAGAGCTACACAGCCCTTTGGAGAGAACATCACAATGTCATGTGTCCCAAATGCTGGACATGGAGCTATAGGACCTGTTTGTTCAGCTGGATTTCAGTCTTGTTTGGGTCTCATCCCTTCTTTCTATGCCCCTATTTTTATAAATAAAACTGTTTACTCAGTACCTTTATATGTTGGGTATTTGTAAATTCCTTTTAATTTTTCAGGAGTTCACAGTGTGAGATTGCCTTGAGCCTCAAAGACTTTGGACTTGAACTTTGAGGAATTTGGAACTGTTGAAATTATGGGGACTGTAAGAAATGGACTAAATATATTTTGTATTGTCAGATGAGTCTGAGTTTTGGGGGGCCAGGGGCAGAATGTTATGGTTTGGATATGAGGTATACTCCAAGAGCTCACATGTGAGACAATGCCAAGAAGGTTCAGAGGAGAAATGATTGCGTTGTAAGTCTTAACTCAATCAGTGATTTAATCCCCTGATAGGAATTAATTGAGTGGTAAGTGAAGAGGTAGGGTATGGCTGGAGGAGATTGGCTTTGGGGTATATATTTTGTATCTGTAGAGTGGAGACTTGGAGTGTTTCTCTCTCTCTCTCTCTCTCTCTCTCTCTCTCTCTCTCTCTCTCTCTCTCTCTCTCTCTCTCTCTGCTTTCTGATGATGCAAGCTGCTTCCCTCTGTTATGCTCGCTCTTCTGCCATGATGTTCTGCCTTACCTCAATCCCCAAGGAATAGAGCTGACCTTCTATGGACTAAGATCTCTGAAACTGTGAGTCCTTAAATAAACTTTTCTTCCTTTAAAATTGCTTTGGTCAGATTTTTAATCATAGCAGTAAAAAAGCTGACTAAAACAGTTACTGTAGTATGCTGATTTTAATTCCTTTGGGTACAGGCCAAGGAGTGGGATAGCTGAGTCAAATGGTGGTCCCATTCCCAGTTTTCTAAGGAATCTCCATACTGCTTTCCAGAGTGGCTACACCAATTTGCAACCCCACCAGCAATGTATGTGTGTACCTTTTCCCCCACATCCTCGCCAACACCTATTGCTACTTGTATTCTTTTTTTTTATTCTTGATAATAGCCATTCTAATTGGAGCAAGACGAAATCTTAGGGTAGTTTTGATTTGCATTTCTCTTATTCCTAGAGATGTTGAACATTTTTTCACATATTTGTTGGTCAATTGTATATCTTCTGCAAAGCATGACCACATTCTTTGGAAGAGGTGGGCAGAAGCAAGATGGGGAGGTTCTAGGGATAAACGTGGTTGACAAATTAGAACACTGAAAACTTTTCCTACTAGAAGACTTCTGCTTCTGCCTTCTCTTGAATCCCTGCAAATTAAGATGCTTTGAATTTAACTGCTAAAGTATCAACAGATCATGATCCAATCACTTCCTACTCCCCTGATCCATCCAAAGCTAAGTCATTTAGTTCACCCCAATTTCAGAATGGGGACTACAGACAGTTACATAACCATTTGCATTACAATGTGGTACTTTATCAAGTTCTAATATAATAGTCTTCCAAAGCAGAAGGCTGTGGTTTGTAGAAGGACACAGAAGCTGTAGAAAGACAAGAAACTGGAAATCCAAACTTCTCTAAGGTGTGTGAGTTTTATTCTGTAAGCAAGGAAAAGTCACTTAAGTTTCTAGAGAGGGAAATGACTACGCTGCATAAGAAGATAAACCCAGTGATGCAGTTGAGATCATAACGAAGAGGTAAAAATTATAGATCATTTGATAGTAGAATAACCAAATTGCCTAGAGAGAAAGCAATGAAGGTTTGAACTGAGATAGTGGCAATGAGAATAATAATAATGCAATCTTATAATTTCATAATGCTTTGAAAGATGTTCAGCATTCTTTAGGTATATTTTTACCACAGAACCTCACACCAACATTCCTGCCTTTCTTCTCTTCTCTTCTCTTCTATTTCCTAGTCCTCCCTTTATTTCTTTCTCATTTCCTTCCTTCCTTCCTTCCTTCCTTCCTTCCATCCATCCATCCATCTCCTGCATCTGAATCATTGCTCTGTTTAGGAAGCATTATCAGGTGCCCCTCCCACTATGGAAGCGAAAAGAGGCAAATTAGTTTCTCTTCTTCCACTTCGCAAATACATGGCCTTGCAACATAAATTAAGACAATTACGAATTCTTCCCAGGACTTTTGAATGTCAAGTGGATGACTGGAAGACAAATGAGACCTTTGGAATTCATTTTCAGTATGTGAGCCCCCAAACAGCTTCCTCTAGTGGCCCCCAGTGGCAGCATCTGAAATGCTCTATGATTGTCCCATCCTGAGAAGATTGTTAGAGCTTCAAAGTCTGCAGAGATGCTTTGTCTTTGTACATTTTCTCAAATTTTGTGTGTATTCTTTGAGCCACCTACATCTTTTCAGGAAATCTCTTTAAGCTTAAGGCAGCCAGAATTTCCCTTTTATTTGCAACTAAAAGCTTTGACTACATATATACAAACAAACAAATTATATTTCCCTCTGTTTGTTAATAGGAAACAGATTCACAGAGACTAAGAGCTGCCTGTAATCATAAAGGCAATTGGAGGCCTGTATACAGGGCTGTTTCCACTTTGGTATTAGTTGCTTAAGATTGGACCCATCAAATTCTGCATAGAAATGTGGAAAGAGTAACTGCTAAAGGCACAAAATGTACAAAGAGAAACTGAATAAAATCGAAAGCATCATTAATATTGCCAAACTAAAGCCCAAAGCCCCAGGCCTAACTCCACTTGCAAAGGACTTACAAACAGTAATATATCATCTTTCACTGATTAACTCACAGTGAAATCTTTCAAACTGAATCTAGATCATGTAGTCCTTTGAATGATTATTTTCAGTTTCTTGTAATAACTTGATACCTCCTTACAAGCCATGACTGCTACTTCCTTTTGAAAGATATTATATCTATCTTTACATTTCTCAAAGAACAGAGTGGCTGTTATAGACTGGAGGTTTGTGAGCCTCCCCTCAACCCTCAATGTATACGTTGAAGCCCTACCTCCCAATATGGTGTATTTGGAGATAAAGCATTTGAAGAAGTAATTAAGGTTAAAAGAAGTCATAAGAATGGAGCCCTGATCCATCATTATGGTGTCCTTATAAAAGAGACACCAGGGAATGCGTTCTTTCTCTCTCTCCCTCTCTTCCTCTTTGTGTTCACCCACCAAAAAAAGGCTATGTGAAGAGACAGGGAGAAGGCATTTATCTGCAAGTCAGGAAGAGAGTCCTCATCAAAATCAAATCAGCCAAAACATTGATCTTGGACTTCTAGTCTCCAGATAAGTACGAAAATAAACTTGTCATTGGTATTTTGTTATGGTAGCTCAAACTAATACACTGATCATTAAAAAACAAAATATCCAGTATTCAATAGTTTCACTTTCATAGATCTTTTCTAGTTTATAACAATTTTTATGTGTTTCTTGGTCTAAATAATTTGCCCTGCCATAAACTTGGAAATGAATTAAATTTCTAGGAGTTTTAAAAAGTGGCCAACTAACGGATACTACGATATAATGGCATATATATTCTGTGTGTAACTTTTGTATTTGTAAGAAAAACTAATAAGGATGAATTCAAAATTTGTTGAAGTGTCTGTTGATTCTTCTGGGGTTTATTTCAACAGGACTTGTGGATTTAGTAAGGGCATGACTCATAGACAAGCCAAACCTCTGATGTTTCCATATTAAAATTGCCATGGCTTAAGAGGATATTATTAATAATCACTTAATAGTACAAATCATAGGTTACAAACTAAAAATGCTCCAATTCATGTAACACAGAGATAAAGTAGTAGATGAGAACTGCTATAAGAATTCAGGTATTTATTTGAACCTTACCTTTCTGGACTTGCTCAGTATCAGTGGTTGGAAATGGGGACTGTGGTAAACTGAGAAAACTTCTTTTAGAATGCTGTTACTACATCAGTTTTTGTTAATAGCTGAAGTACAGCAGTGCAGAACCAGTAATAATAGAGAACAGTCTGATAAAATCTTTTGAACATGTAAGTTTTGATTCATTAAAATACCCCAAAAGCCAAATAAATCCCCAACTAGAGCCAATCGTGCCCATGGGTCAATAACTTGTGGTTTAAATACAGCTTTGCTGACTTGTGGCCTTCCTGAATCAAAAGATAATTCTCAACAACCCAACATGACAGCAATGAGCCCCCAATAAAAATATAACTGCACAAATTTTTATAGTAGTTTCAGATTATTGTCTGTCAATACCCTTCAAGTTATTAAATTCAAAATCTTAGTTAAAATGGTGCAGGTAAGAACTGTACTACATCATAATATAATTTCCTATGTTTTGGGTAGAGGTATAGTCTATTTCTATGTAATTTTTGTATTCTTATGTTCACCAGAAGCAGACTAGTAAAATGTTTTAAATAATTAGCATCCTAACTTTTACAGCAAAACCAAATATAAAAAAGCAACTTAATCATTAAAGTGAAAAATTTGGGAATAAATGTAAATTATGTCTCCCTCTCTTTAAGAGATTGTTCCCTCTAACTCTTCCTAAAACATCCAACTTATTCCAGAATTACTGGTTCTTCTTAATAATTAGAAAAGAAATGAAAACTGAAAATCATTTTTAAACAGAATTTGGATCATTCAGCAGTGCTATCTTATAATAATAGTATTTAAGTTGGCTACTGGGGTCATACATTATTCTAAATTCATTATATTGAATACAATATACATAGTATATTGAAACAACATACATTGTCTTACAGTTCCAGAGGTCTAAAATCTGACATTGGTCTACCAGGCCTCTGGTGTCCACAGGGCTGCTTTCCTTCCTAGAGATTCCAGGAATGAGTCTGCTTCCTTGCTTTGTTTATATTTCTGCTTTTTGCCCCCTTGTCATCTTCAAAGCCACTAATGCTTCTTTCCTCTGATGGCTCTTCCGTAGTCATATCTCCCTCTGACAACAGTCAGAAAATGTTCTTCCCTTTTAAGGACTCATGTGATTATACAGGGCTCACCTGGATAATCCCTCCAGATAATCCCTCATTTCAAAGGTCTTAATCTCAATCAGATCTGAAAACTCCCTTTTGCCATGTAAGGTCATAGATTCATAGGTTCTCTATCACAAGGAATTATAATTTAAACATCTTTGGAGGGACATATTCTTCCTACCACAAATAGCAACAATAATAACAATTATTAATTTACTGAATGCTTTTTATATCCCAGCTGTCTTGCTAATTACTTGGCATGCTTCATCTCATTTAATTGTACAAACAACATAAAATGTATATAATACTTCATTCTAAAAATGAGGGATCTGAGGCTAAGGGATTAGGTAAATTGCTCAAGATCACATATAGTACATAGTAGAGCAAAGACAAATCTAAGAAGCCTGAGTAAGCTATATTACCCATGAGCTAAAATGTCACAAAATTCTCATGGAGAAAATGGGCCAGAAAGGTTATACTTTGATTTGGATGAACTAATGAGAGGCTCTATGGGCCTTTTAGCCATTCCCTGCCTTGGTTTTAGCTGTCATTGTATTCTACCACATTTAATGGACCTGTACATGCAAATTTATTTCTTTAAATGCCTCAGGTAGTAATTTAATGATTATGACTTTGTTCTAGAAAAATTCTAAAATCAGTTCTCATTAAGCCACACTGAAAATTTGTTTTCACAGAGCTCCAAGAATAACAACAAAGTGTTCTGTCTTCTTTGAAATAAAATACCCTATCACCTTGATTCTAGGCCTGTATTGATTGTTAGAAGTCTCCTTGAGTTCATAAACAACTTTCAGCAACAAAGAATAAAAGAACAAAAGACAAAAAACAAAATAAAGCATTAACACTTCTACATGCACATCTTAATTTTAGAATGTGCAGACTGTAATGTTTTAGAAACCATAAAATATGACTTAAGATTTTCCACGAGAACTTCTGGCTTTATCTCTTACAATTCTACTCACAATAAACTTGTTATTATATAACCCATACTTTTGTACCTACCCCTCCTATTTCTTAAACTGTTTTCTTTCACTTCTTTCACTTCATCCAGTCCTAAAATATCTGTTCACCTTTAAAAACCTTAATTTCAATGTCATTTAGTTGGTAATGTCTATCCAGGATGCAGCCAATTCACTTACTGCCTCCTCTGGGTTCCCCACAACTCTCTGCAAGTGTCTTTGTTAGAGATTACACCCCATTGTACTGTAATCATTTACGTTATCTCTACCTATTAAGTAGTATAATAACCCTACCATGCATACCCATATCAAAGCTCTAGTATAAAGAAAAGTGAAAGAAGTTTCTTATGTGTATTCTAGTCATTCTCACACAGTGTTTACATAATGTATTTTTTAAAATTTATTGTTTTATTAAAATATATTTTTACTACTCTCTACTCTTACTCTTCAATTTGGTGCTGTTTATTCACACTTGGTTGAACTGAGTCATTTATCTATATATAATATTCCTATAATAGTCCATGTTTTTAGAAGTCTGCCTTTCAGATGGTCCTTATTGATCTCTATCTCCTGATATTCCTGACTTTGTGTACATCTCTACTCTTTAATGTTGGTTAGATTTGCTTCTAATCAACAGACATAGCAAAGGTAATAGGACGTGAGTTCTGTGGTTAGATTACAAAAGATGGTAATTTCCACCCTGCTAGTATGCTGTCTCTCTTCATCCCTGTGATGAAGCAACATGCCATATTAGAAAGGCCCCACGGCAAGGTGATAAAAGCAATCGACTGTCAACTGACAGTAAGCAACTACATCAGTCAACAGTCACACAGGTGAATTTGGAAATAAATCCTTCTCTGGTCCTTACCAACCCCATGATTGCAGCCTCATGAAGAACCTTAAAGCTGAACACCCCCGCTATGCCATGCCCAGATTTCAACCCATGGACATTTTGAAAGCTAATAAATGTTTTTCATTTTAAGTTGCTATGCCGGTATATTTGTTATGCAGCAGTAGATAACCATTATAATGATATTCCCTTTGATGAAATAACTTTACTGAAGCAGTAGGAAACCTCTTAAATAGTATCATAAATTATATGAAGAAAGTATCAATCATTAAAACAAGAGGCAACAGACAGTCAGCAAAAGCACTGTCCAAGTTGTCAGTGGGGCTCTGCCTCTTGCCAGTAAAAGCACACAAGAGAGACAAGGCTCCTGACTTGGGAGAAAAACTCAGCCTCAGATTCCAAAACCATGATCTGTCATGGATATGCCACTGCAGAGGCACTTGGGCTAGAAAGGAAAGGAGAGCAGTAAGACAGACAATGTCACCAGGAGGTTACACATCTCTGCAAGATTAGATCAACAACAGAACAGGAAGATGTACCCTATTACATGGAGCACAGAACAGTGAGAAGGCACAAGGTAGGTCAAACCTTCATCCAGCTGATATGTCAAAGCCAACAATCAAGAAAGGAAATGAAAGGCATCTGTTGAGCTTCGACTTCAGCAATCCTGTCCTCCACAGGTGTCTGTTGCTAAGACACCGCTATTATTATACTCCTGGCGTGTATAATCTTTTTATTCCCCTATGTGAGATTTCATTTCTATGCTTTTCATATAAAAATCTCAAAATAAAACTCAAATAATACATCCATTTGGGACAAAGGTGAATTAGGGTTTACTGCCTAACCAAGTCAAGTAGGTGAGGTTTGCTAATGAGGCAGCTCCCATGCTCTCAGTGTGAAGGTGAGCTTGCATAGAGTTGGGCCATTGTGACCACATAACGCTTGGTGCTCTAAAGATCAAACTATGACCAGAGGGGTTAGAGGTCGAACCTGGATACAACAGCTGCACTGCCATGCTGCATAAAGGCTCTGACAAGCCTGGGAACTGCTACATTGGAGCTGCTGTGCTTCCCCCACTCACTGACAGATTCAGAGAGCACAGACTCCTTTCCAAGCTTTTCATCTTTCAAAAGGCAATTCGCCTCCCTAAGCCTTTGAGCCTGTTCCTTTTTGAGCTTGCTGTTAATTGTATGCATGCACATATGTGTTTCAGAAAGGAGATAAGCACATTGCCTTGGCCTTCTCACTAGCTGTGCAGACACATCTCACTTCTGTTCTCTGCAAGTTTTCTAAATGTGGCCTGAAGTTCCCTAAACATTAACCCTTCGTGGTAACTACAACACACACTCTTCTAGAAATGAATCTCATATTATGTTTTTTTAGAAATACCTTTTCATCATTAATTCTTTGAGTACTGAGGCTTGGCATTTCATTTACTTTTGTGATCATGTTATATTTTCAAATTACTCAATAATACTACACAGTGTAATAAAATGTAATTACAGGAGATGGCTGAGATATCTTTTAGCTTTAAGGGGTATACTCTGAATTATGAAAGCTAAAGTCTGATATTCACATTTTCTATAAAGGCTGACATGTACCACCATTTTATTACAGTTTACAGTGCTGATTCCAGAGAATAAATGTAAAGTAGTTGTTCACAAAAATATAAGTCCTTCCTGATAGTCATGGCAACTAGTGAACAGATGGCAGGATTGTCTGATTGTTGACTGGGATTCCTTAGAAAAAATATCTACATAAAAGAAGCTGGGCTCATAAAAGCTGCCCTGCTTGAGAACTGACAAGAGGCCCTGATTCTTGAGAGGTCCTATTCTCTACTGTGGCAGATTAGTATCTCAGTAGCTGCCTAGATGCACCACAATATCTGCAGTAGGGCCTTGAACGCATGCATCCAGTCCCAGCATTTTAAATCAAAAGCTCATCCTAAAGAACAATGGGAAACTCTCTGTCCCAGGAAGTAAAACAAACCCTGCTGAGGAATGCATTTTTCTCCCTTTGGGAGAAGTGCTATTCTGTCACACCAATATTTCCCTTTCTTTTATTAAGCCCTATTCACAGGTATGCAGTAAGCACAGTTGGATAAACAACAGTTGAAACCATTGCTCCAAGAAAGCTATCTATTTTATGAAAATTAATGATTCAATTTAAAAGTAACCAGAGAAAGTACCCAGCTGGAAGGATTCCAGAAATACAAGGCATTTCTTTAAGAGGATAGCTTGTCTAATCACAAGAGTACCAATGATAATAAAGGTAGCTAACATTTATTAAACATTTCTTCTGTGCTAGGAATTTTATAAAAGATAGAGTGCCCAAGGCATTTATAACTGAAATAACCTTGTATATTTTCAACATATTTTGAAAGGTGATATCCTATTATTTTCACTTCCTGCTCTTTATCATTGTTCTCTACATCTGTGTTCCTTCTTGTGGCTCCCTGTCCTCTGTGTCCCTGCCTCCAGTATTCTCACTTCCTTTACCATTTGTATATCAGTAATTATCATGGTACATACACAGTGAATTATCTGTCTTCTTTTGTACTTGTGATTTAGATCCCTCAAGAGTTATTTTTAAATAGCTGATAATAAAGTTATTGTCCATTCATAAAAAATTGCTAACATAAATATAAATCATTTTTGGAAGAAGGCAGAATAAAAATAATGTTATTTCTGCCTTTCCAAAATATTATTTCTTCAAAGCATTTAAATACTTTAATGTCTCTCAAAAGTAGTATTTCTTTAGACACTGCAAGCATTAAAGTTCTCTAGCATTTGATAACAGACTTAAAGAAACACACCACAGCTATTTGAGGAAGGTACATGCATGGCTTACAACTGGCTTAAAATCTTCGCTCCAGTTTCCCAACAGTAAATCATTTCTGTAACTTTCTGTACCTGAGAATAGCATCCAAGACTCTTACAGATGCTAGAATGTCAACAGTAATAAAGCAAAGTGAGGAAAACTTTATATCATCATAAAATTCATCATTCTTTCTATATACTCAGCAAATTAAACAAGTCTGAAAAACAGAATGCTAATGAAAATTTTAAAAAATATCAGTTATACTGATCACATTAGAAAAAATGAAGTGACCACAATAAGATAATAAAATGTAAGTATTAGGCGTATTCAATGCTATAAAATGTTAAGTACTTTCAGAAATAAAACTCCTTGGGTAACACTGGAGGAGGTTCTTCTTTCAACAATAAAAAAAATCAAGTATCTAGTAGAATTCCCTGTGCTTAGACACTTTATGAACTTCCTGTGATATGTGACATAGAACAAAGATAGCATCAAAAGGCACTGGTATAATCAAGGACCAAAAGTCAGCAAAAGCATACTGAGGAAGCATCTGGAAAGCATAATTTGAGGGAATTCTAAGAAATCTTCTGTGCCTGTGCTGAGTCCTGAAATTTAACCACTTGAGAACCACTCTCCCACATGATGCTAAGATCAGGTTTCTGCTAGGAAAAAGAGGAGAGGAGAATTTACTGGGGAGCTGGGCTTGTTGAGAAGGACCTTATTTGTGACCAAAGGACAATAAAACAATACTGGGTACCATAAGGAGTGAGAGAAGATATTACTCCCTATTCAGGTAAAGCTAATTTGTCCGAGACCAGAGATATTCAAAAATAATGTGTACATCATACAATTTTGATTGGGCAACTCTAAAGTAGGATTTCTCAACTCTGATACTGTTGACATTCTGGGTAATGTAATTCTTTCTTGTGGGGGCTTTCCTATATAAGATGAAGATTACTGACTCATTTGAAAAACAATCAGAGGAAACTTCCTATTTGGAAGGGTCCCAGGGAAATAAGTCATTTCCTAGAAAGGACAGGTGAAGAAAAATATTACAGGATGTTTAGCAGCATCACTGACCTCTACTTACCAGAGGCCAGTAGTAACCTACCCCTCACAACAACAACAACTATTGTGATGAACAAAATTGTCTCCAGACATTGTCATAGAAATTCTGGCAAGTGAGGAGGCAAAATCATTCTGTTTGACCATCATTGCCCTAAAAGTCTAATTTACATACTGAACTAGGTGGAATTATTTCCCATCTCTTTTACCCAGACCTCATTCCTATTCTCCTGTCACTACTCTAAAGAACTGCACAACAGTAGGAAGATGACAAGGCAGCACAATGGAAGAATCAGAACAACTTTTTTTTTTTTGTAATAATCAGAACAGAAAGAGGTATCAGGAAGATGTGAAATGACTGCCTTTGCTCAAATGTTTATTCTTTGGTAATTCCAGCAGTTTTTATTCCATCTTTGTTTCCTGAGATGTTTTATTCATTGTCCATTACATAAGACCAGTTCCAAGAAGATATGACCAATAGGACTCAAGAAGATTTAATCAATTTGATTAATGTAAGTGAACCAAGAAAGTCATTATTAGATAAGTAATCAAGAAATGTTCCTAGCATAATTAAGTTATTATTGCAAAGATCCTAAAGAATGGATTTAAAATGCCTGAGCTCACGTACACCAAATCTTTCCCCCTCTATCCTTTCCTTTTCCTTTGTCTTTTCTCTCCTCTTTCCCCCACTTCCTTCTTTTCCTTCCCTTCTCCCTTTTTTCTTCCCTCATTTCTCTCTCTCTCTCTCTCTCTCTCTCTCTCTCTCTCTCTCTGTCTCTCTCTCTGTCTCTCTCTCTCTCTCTGTCTCTCTCCCTTTCCTTGTAGGTACACTCAGTCTTTCTTCTTAAGAACAGAAAAAGGATGTGAGAAGGAGAGAAAACATGAAATGTTAATTAGAAAAAATAATAGTAACCTCATTAGAAGGAAATCATGTTAATGGGTTTATGAAAGGTATAAACTGCCACACCCTTTGTGCAAATGGTATAACTGAGTTAATGCTGTAACTTTGTAATAATTAGAAGCTCAGAATATGATGCAGCATATTTCTTCTACAAACTTCTGATTTGGGATTGTTATTTTGAGATCTGCAGGGGAAAAATTCCTCAAGGAGTTGCAATGATCTATAAGAAAGGCAGCTTGATTACTGAAGCTTATAAATTGAATTATGTATTTCTACCTAAAATATGAGTCTTTTCCTTTTATTTATTTTGTATGAATGCCAATTAGACAAATGGTGAGAATTGTAAAAGCTAAGACTAAGGAGGCATATGTGCAGGCCCACTTCACCTCTTACTAACTGTACAAATATGGGTAAGGCAACAAATCTCCCTGAGGTTCAATTTCCTAATGTAAGTTAGGGATTAGACTAGATTTTTAAGAATTCTTCTCTCCCAACTCTTATGATCATTGAGAAAAACAAATCTAAATGAGCTGGAATAAAGAAAAAGGTGCAATTTTACCAACTATGGAAGGTAATTACTCTGCATCATATATCATTTATACACCAGCACTATAAGGTTATAAAAGCAAGAAAAAAATGACTTTTTTATTGATCAAAGATCCTGTTAATTATTGTGTTGGTTTTATACATTTCTTTAAGTTAAAACATTTATGATTAATTTTCATTTGGGATAAGCAACTTTGAGAATCTACAAGGTGTACTGTTGAGAGTGTCAGTTGTGTTATGGTAGAGGATTCTTCGACAGGAAAGAGGGACAGGAGTACAGAAATGAAATGCATCTATAACTCCAAGCCACAATAAAATAAAAGATAGGAAAAATTCAGAATTTGACCACAAACAACAGGGAATGCTTGTGCAGTAGTGTCTTGACATTTATTTTGGACTGTCTTTTGCTACAAGTATGTAATATATGGATATTGTTACTAAAATTTAGAAAAAAAATCTCAATTTTTATTAGAGAAATGAAGTGTGACTTTGGCCTTATGGGAGTCCTTAAAAGGAATAGCCTAGGTGCCATCAGGCACAAGGCAAACCCCCATCTGAGGAGTCAAGTCTTTGACTCTTTGGTATAGACAGGCTCTAACAATGTGTGAGAGGATGGAGGTGGAGGACTCACCTAACAAAGAAAAATTTTGACAATGCTCACCTGACTCTGCAATAAAATAAAACACAAACATATTCCCTAGGAAATTCAACTTTGGGGTATAGATATGAAATTTAAGAGCAAGGAAACTCTCCTCTTTAAGGGGAGGCATAGAAATAATGGTGCTAGTTGGAAATGCTAGTGCCTCATTAAGGAAAAACATTCCCCATAATCTGCCAGATTTTGAAATTCTTGGCTCTGGCTCCTAAGGCACAAAAACTACAGTCTGAATAGCTTTTCTTAAAATTATTTCAGCCTTCCTCTGCATTCCTACCAAAAGATACTTCATTTATATCATTAGATACCTTGAAATCCTACAGGGAAATTCACCCTAAGTAGTCAAAAACAGCAATTGGTGGGATTTTATTTGGAAGGGGATGTGATGAGAGAGGCAAAACCCAAAGTTCAAAAAGATTCTCTGTCATGCACTAAAGTTAAACTGTTGAATTTACTATAATTGGATTTACATCCAACAGACAGACTTAGAATAAAAATGAACCTCTTAAAAATATTCTGCCCTGGAGAAACACTCTCCATTCAACACAAGGCCAAATTATGTGATACATCTTCTTACTTAAAATCTTGAATAATCTTTTAAGAGTACAAGAAAAGCAACAAGAATCACTAGGAAGTATAAATATGTACAAGGCTTTTCAAGTCTGTAATGCCAAAAAATCAGTAGACTTCTTAGAAATGTGCACTCTTATTTTTAACAAGCACATCTTGAAATATCACTTTCTACCATATACAGCAGTTTTATCTTAGTTTCTTGTTAACCATTAAAATGAAACTCAGACTTTTCAATATTATCAATATTACAATAAATTGTGCATTATATCCTCCATGTATTTATTCTGACATTTTAAAAAATTTTACTCTTATGTTGAAAACCATCTCTCTAGTCCTCTTTCAAGATAGTACGCCACTCGTTGTTATTAAATTTTGTCTAAAGAATAAGTGCGAAATTGTTCCAAATCTTTGGAATGAACTGGCCCCAAAGTAGGAATTTATAAATTGATTTACATCACTATATTAAAAATATTTTCTACCTGTAAGATATTGTTGTATTGCCTCATAGATTGGTAAGTTTCTTCTCATTATTTTTTATTTCTATCATTTTCTTTTTATATAAAGACTTTTTGAATTTGAAGGAATATCCTTCTTCCTGCTCTGATAAGGACAATATTAATTAGTGCATATTATGAACATTATAATGAAGACATAGAAATGGACAGCTAATAAAAACACAAAAAGTGATGCTTTAATTTAAATTCATATTTTTACTAGGGAGTTGTTTAAAGATTCTCTTGGAAACTCTAGGAATTACTTTATAACAGCCATCTGATAAAGATTATAAAATTGGAAATAGGACAAAAAATCGCAAGAATAACATGTAAGGTTCCAGTTTTATGATCCTATGCATCTTATATATTAATTTTATGATTCTTCTACTTCAAAAGTAGAAAATCCAAAGGAATGTCCTATTTCATACCCACATTTTCTCAAATTCTATAGTTGTCAAGTTAGTTTTCTAACACAATTTGTTTTCATATTCTACACATAATAACCCATGGAATATGAAGAGAATGGGTGTTATCCTAGAACCGGTTTTAGACATTATTAATACTCAGGATATGCCTGAGCACTCTGGATGGCACTAAATGGAGTGGTATTTCATGAAACAAAAATAAGGAAAACTTCTTCAATGCAGTGCTCAACTGCACTTTTTCAAATGTAAAGAAGCTCAAATGCTTCCATATCCCCATTTTCTAGAAATCGAAGAATCTATTTCTGAAAAACATTATAAACCTCCATTCAAAAATAAGAGGGTAGATTCAATGCAATTCCAATTAAAATCCCAATGATGTACCTTACAGAAATAGAGCAAGAAATTATGAAATTCATCTGGAAGAATAAAAAACCCAGAATAGCTAAAGCAATCCTCAGTAGAAAGAGTGAAGCAGGGGGTAATCACAATACCAGATCTTCAACTCTACTACAAAGCAATAGTAACAAAAACGGCATGGTATTGGTACCAAAATAGAAAGGTGGATCAATGGTACAGAATAGAGGACACGGACACAAACCCAAATAAATACAATTTTCTCATACTAGACAAAGGGGCCAAAAATATGCAATGGAGAAAAGATAGCCTCTTCAACAAATGGTGCTGGGAGAATTGGAAATCCACATGCAACAGAATGAAACTAAACCCATATCTCTCACCATGCACGAAAATAAACTCAAAATGGATTAAGGACCTCGGAATCAGACCAGAGACCGTGCATCTTATAGAAGAAAAAGTAGGTCCAGAGCTTCAACATGTCGGCTTAGGACCAGACTTCCTCAACAGGACTCCCATAGCACAAGAAATAAAAGCAAGAATCCATAACTGGGATAGATTCAAACTAAAAAGCTTTCTCTCAGCAAAGGAAACTATCAGCAATGTGAAGAAAGAGCCTACAGAGTGGGAGAATATCTTTGCCAACCATACTTCAGATAGAGCACTAATCTCCAGAATTTATAAAGAACTCAAAAAACTCTACACCAAGAATGCAAATAATCCAATCGACAAATGGGCTAAGGAAATGAATAGATCCTTCACAGAAGAAGATCTACAAGCAATCAACAAACATATGAAAAAATGTTCAACATCTCTAGTAATAAGAGAAATGCCAATCAAAACCACCCTAAGATTCCATCTCACCCCAATTAGAATGGTGATTATCAAGAATACAAGCAACAACAGGTGTTGGCGAGGATGTGGGGAGAAAGGTACACTCATACATTGCTGGTGGGGCTGCAAATTAGTGCAGCCACTCTGGAAAGCAGTGTGGAGATTTCTTAGAAAACTTGGAATGGAACCACCATTTGACCCAGCTATCCCACTCCTTGGCCTATACTCAAAGGACTTAAAATCAGCATACTACAGAGATGCAGCCACATCAATGTTCATAGCTACTCAGTTCACAATAGCCAGATTGTGGAACCAACCTAGATGTCTTCAATTGATGAATGGATAAAGAAACTGTGGTATATATATACAATGGAATATTACTCAGTCATAAAGAATGATAAAATTATGGCATTTGCAGGCAAATGGATGAAATTGGAGAATATCATGCTAAGTGAGATAAGCCAATCTCAAAAAAACAAAGGACAAATGATATCGCTAATAAGTGGTGATGACACATATTGGGGGGTGGGAGGGGTTAGTGTTAGGGTTAGAGTTAGGGTTAGGGAGGAGGGCAAGAATGGAGGAAGGAAGGACTGTATAGAGGGAAAAGAGGGGTGGCAGGGGTGGGAGGGGTGGGGGAGAAGGGGAAAAATAACAGAATGAATCAAACAGCATTACCCTATGTAAATTTATGATTACACAAATGGTATGCCTTTATGCCATGTACAAACAGAAAAACAACATGTATCCCATTTGTTTACAATAAAAAAAAAAAAATCAGAGGGTGAGATGGAGATGGAGTTCAGTGGTAGAATACTTGCCTAGCATGTACAGGCCATAGGTTTGAGCCCCAGCACTTCAAGAAAATAATACAACCCTATGAAACTACTGTCATGTAAAGGAAAGTATCATTTAAGTGTTGATTCTCAGATTGGCCTTAGTAACTCATCCAAAATTTGAACCTAAATACTATTTAGATATAAATTTAGTATAATATTGATTTGGTTCTTTAGTTTGTCTAACAAGGAATCTAAAACTTATCTAGAGCAAGCAGGTATTCCTATCTTTCAAACAGATTCAGAATTAACCACTAAACCATGAACATATGATTTTGCTTAGTATTTATGGCATACCCACCAGAAACTTAGAATTAAAAGAATCTTTTAAAAATAAACCAAAGGTACAGAAATATTTTATTTCCTAAATAGCCACCATTTACCTGTACATGAATAATCATCAATTCTGATATATCCAGTTTTGCAGATGCACATGAAAGAACCTGGGGTGTTGACACACATGGTATTCTCACGACAGTAGTGGCGCCCTTCAGCACACTCATCAATGTCTGTGAAGAAAAAGTTGGGCAGAGTCAATAGTGGCTAATATTGTAGGATTTTGCTAAGATTTTCTTTGATGAGGAGAGAGAAACTGTTACTAATTGGATAGCATTTTTAAAAAGCATTCAAAATATCTTCTTTAATGAAAATATTGGATGTTCCAATGGCAGAGACCATATGAATTTTTCTGACAGCTCCTGCTGCAGTTTCAAATAGGTCTATTTCAACTTGCATCATTCTAAATATCTTTTGAAAATTTGAGCACAATTATTTACTTGTGTTTGATAAAAATGAATCAGGTAGTACAGTTGGGGCGCCTTAGAATTTTCAATCATTGAACCTACCATGTATTATTTTTGATTCACTGGCTATTCTGTACACTTAGGGACACCATGAAACAGGTAAATCATTCACCCTATACAATGGAACTTTAATGAATTCACTTAAAGATATGAAGTCAATAACATGTAGTTTATTCAGAGATACAAGGAGGTATTTATAGCTACTATACTGAGTTTTGGAACAGAGATGAAATTATAATAAACATATAATATAGATGAGAAATTATAAAATAGTAAAAGTAAGATAGGATATTGAAGACTAATAGTAATTCACACACCAAGTTTTGAGTATAAAAATTTATAGATTCTAAGCTATAATAGGCCTTAGTACTAATTGAAGAATGCCAGTTTTGACAATAAACTGTCCCAATTTTAGAGCACCTCTCTACATGGAACATAAAGCAGTTTGCAGATATTTTTTCATCATATAATACTCTTTATTAAGAGTTTTAATGCACTGACCACACAATATAATTCTCCTCTAAAAGGAGACTTTCTCAAATTCTTGTGATGAATCCACAATGTAGAATTAACCTCATTTGTACACCAAAAAATTGAACAACTATGGGGGAACCCACCACTATAGGGGTCATATTATTCCTATAATCCCCACTATATTCCCAGTCTTGAGAGTGCTAATGGAAGTAATTGACACACTGGCAGTAATCTATATTTTAGACTACAGGGTTCTTTGTAGTCATCTGCACTAATTATTTTAGAAATGGAAAAACTGAGGCCTAGAGAAACTCAATTTTTCCATTCAAATCCCACAGTCAATATAATAAATTCCAAACTTTATCTTCTCATACAGAGCTCTCTGCAGATTGGCCTCTGCTTTTCCAGCATTATATTCTATGCCTTTCCTTTCTTTTTTTCTTGTATTCTGGTCACACTGTTCTTCTCATCATTCTCTGGTCATGCTATTTCATACCTTTCATGCATACTTTTGCATATGCTGTTCTCTGTGCTTTTCTCTCCCTGACACTACTCCAGGAGATCTGAATTCACCTTTTTATCTACTTCAGCATCCCTCTTATGAAAATATCACTAGTGAATTACAATGCTCCCTATGTGGTTCCCTTTGGGAACTTCGTGCTTCCATTATAGATGCTTCAATTATATTTGATCAATTTTTAAGGTGTATTCTTCAAGTGTAGGAATTACCTAATACTGGATTTCTTGTTTTTGTTTTTAACTTTGACTATCTAGTTCATTCATCTGGGATGCTTTTTAAAACATTAGCTCTTTTTTCCACATTTTTTATTGTTGCATTATAGTTCTACATATTGATGGGATTTGTTGTTAACATATTCCTACACGCACACAATATAACAATATAATTTGCCCAGTATCACTCCCCAGCATTTCCCTGCTCCCTCCTTGCCTTCCACCCCTTGGTCCCTTTTGTCTACTAATCTCCTTTTGATTTTTAGGAGCTTCAGTCTCACCTTTCTTTTCTTTTTTCCTCTCTAGTTTCTACATATGAGTGAAAACACAGGACCCTTAACCATCTGAGTTCAACTTATTTTGATTACTATGATAATCTGTAGTTCTATCCATTTTCTGTAAGTGCCATAATTTCACTTTTCTTTATGGTTGAATAAAGCTCCATTGTGTATATATACCAAGTTCTCTTTATCCATTCATCCATCATGGACACGTAGGCGGTTCCAGAGTTTGGCTGCTGTGAATTGTGCTGTTATAAACCTGCATATGTATGGCACTGCAGTAAGATTCTTCAATTACTCTTCAATTCTTCAGGGTAAATAGTGAAAAGTAGTATAGCTGGTTCATATGGTGGTTCCACTCCTAGTCTTTTGAGGAACCTCCATACTGATTTACATAGTGGTTGTACTAATTTAAAGTCCCACCTTCCTTTTTGTCCACATCCTCTTCAACATTTATTATTATTTGTATTCTTTTTTTTTTTTTTTTTTTTTTTTTTTTGTGGTGCTGGGGATCGAACCCAGGGCTTTGTGCTTGCGAGGCAGGCACTCTACCAACTGAGCTATAGCCCCAGCCCTATTATTTGTATTCTTGATAATAGCCATTCTGACTGGTGTAAGATGAACTATCAGTTGTAGTTTTGATTTGCAATTCCCTAATCTGTTGTCCATTTGTATTTTTTTTGAAGAAGTGACTGTTTAGTTCATTTGCCCATTTATCAATTGGGTTATTTGATTTTTTTGGTGTAGTTTTTTGAGCTCTTTATATATTCTAGATATTAATCTTCTTTCAGAAGATGCTTTTTAAAAACATTGTTTCTTAAGTAGAAAAACAATTATAAAATTTATATGGAACCACAAAAATCCCTGGATAGTCAATGCCATCTTAAGCAAAAAGAACAATGCTGGAAGCATTACATTATCTGATGTCAAAACACAGGACAAAGTTCTAGTAATCAAAGTAGCAAAGTATTGGTATAAAAACAGACACATAGATCAATGGAACAGAATAGAAAGTTTTGATATTAACCCCACATGTCTTTAGCCAATTGTCAACAATGCTACTAACAAACACTTTGGGAAAAGGACAGTTTTTAAAATAAATTGTGCCAAGAAAACTGGGTATTTTTTCTCATACAGAATGAAACTAGACCCATATCTCTCACCAGTTATAAAAATACACTTAAAATTTATTAAATAATTAAAGCTAAGATCTGAAACTACAAGAAGAAATAAAGGGGGAAAAGTTTCACAACATTGGAATCAGCAAGAATTTTTTTCTACAAAGACCCCAAAACATGGGAAGCAGAAATGAAAATAGAAAACTAGGATTACATCAAACCAAAAAGCTTCTAAACAGCAAATAAAACAAACAACAGAGTGCAGAAACAACCTGGATAAAGGGAAAGTATTTGCAGTCTTCAGCCAACAAGGTGTTGATATCCAGAATACATAGAAACTATAAAAGTTCAATAGCAACAAACAAATAAATTTTAAAAACTCCAAATAACCTTATTTCAAAAATATGCAATAGATTTAAATAAACAATTCTTGAAGGAAGACAAATGGCCCACAGGTAAATGGAAAAAAAAAATGTTCAACATCATCATATTACTTTGCCCTAGTAAGAATGGTTATTATCAAAGAGACTAAAGATAACAAGTGCTGGAAGGATATGGAGAAAAGGGAACTCCTGCACACTGGTGGAAATGTAATCAGTAAAGCCATTTTGTAGAAAACTATATGGAGGATTCTCAAAAAATTAAAAATAGAACTACCGTAAGATCCAGCTATCCCATTCAAAGTATATATACAAAGGAAATCAAATCAGTAATGTTGAAGAGATATCCTCACTCCCAAGTTAATGAAACATTATTCAGAATGTCCAAGAAAAAGAAATCAATTTAATTGTTCATCAACTGATGAACAGATAAAGAAAATATGGTAGTTATATGAAATTAAATATAATTCTTCCATAAAAGACTGAAACCCCATTATTTGCAGCAAAGTGAATGGAACTAGAGATCAGTATATTAAGTAAAATAAGCCAAGCACATGAAAACAAGTACTGTATGATCTCATTCAAATGTGGAGTCTTAAAAAGCTGATGTCAAAGGAGTTGAGAGTAAAATGGTGGTTATTAAAAGCTGGGAAGAGTGGGTGCAGGGAAGTAAGGAAAAGTTTATCAATGGGTACTGTGTTAGTCCTGTTAGTCTAATTCGTGGTGCTATGACAAAATCCCTGAGAAAACCAATTGAAAGAAGAAATGATTTATTTTGGTTCATAGTTTCTGAGGTTCAGTGTGTGATTGCTTGGTCCCATCACTATGGGCCTGTGGTGAGACAGAATATTGCAAGGAGCATGTGGCAGAACATGTCATGACAGCTGGAAAACAAGAAGAGCAAGTTAGGAATGGGGACAAAATATACTGCCAAAGCATGCCCCAGAAACCTACCTCTTCCAACTAGGCCCTACTTCCTACAGTTTCCCAATAGAACCACCAGCTGGAGACTAGGTCTTTAATTCATAAGTCTTTGGGGGAATATTTCAGATCCAAAGTGAAACAAGTACTAAGTTAGTTACCCAGGAACAGCAAGTTCTGGTGTGCTCTTACTTCAGATAAAAATAATGTTCAGTACATTTCAAAAAGCTATAAGAACTCAGGCATGGTGGTGCACACCTGTAATCCCAAAGGCTCAGGAGGTGGAGGCAGGAGGATCTTGAGTTCAAAGCCAGCCTCTGCAACTTAGTGAGGTCCTAAAGCAACTCAGAGAGACCCTGTCTCTAAATAAAATATAACAAAGGGAGGGGCATGTGGCTCAGTGGTTAAGCACCATTGGCTCAACCCCTGGTACAAAAAAAAACTGCTAAAAGAAAAGATTTTGAAAGCTTTTACCCTAAAATACAATAAATATTTGGCAAGATAAAGGTTTATCCTAATTTAAACATCATGCATGTATCAAAACATTATTTGTTACCCATTAATATGTATAATGTTTATGTTTTTATGTATCAGTTAGTTATTTATTTCAGTGCCAGGGATTGAACCCAGGAGTTCTTAACCAGTGAGCAACATCCCCAGCTTTTTTTTTTTTTTTTTTTTTTTTTTTTTTTTTGAGGCAAGGCAGAGTCTCATTAAGTTGCTTAGGGCCTCACTAAATAGACTAAATAGCTGATGTTGGCCTTACACCCAAGTCCTGAGATTACACGAGAGCACCACTACACCCAGTCAAGTTAATTCATTTTTTTTAAAAAGCTGGTTCTTGAGGCAAAATCCAACCCTAAACTCCAAAGTTTGATTTAACCGTCTGTGATGAAACACAAGCAATGTTGTTGTTTTTTTGTTTGTTTGTTTGTTTTAATTGTAAACAAATGGGATACATGTTGTTTCTGTTTGTACATGGAGTAACAGCATACCATTTGCATATTCATACATTTACATAGGGTAATGACGTTTGATTCATTCTGCTAATTTTTCCTTCCCCCCCCACCCCTCCCACCCCTCTTTCCCCTCTATACAGTCCCTCCTTCCTCCATTCTTGCCCCCCTCCCACCCTCCATTATGTGTCATCATCCGCTTATCAGTGAGATCATTTGTCTTTTGGATTTTTGAGATTGGCTTATCTCACTTAGCATGATATTCTCCAATTTCATCCATTTGCCTGCAAATGCCATAATTTTATCATTCTTTATAGCTGAATAATATTCCATTGTATATATATATATCACAGTTTCTTTATCCATTCATCAATTGAAGGACATCCAGGTCGGTTCCATAGTCTGGCTATTGTGAATTGAGCAGCTATGAACATTGATGTGGCTGTATCTCTGTAGTATGCTGATTTTAAGTCCTTTGGGTATAGGCCAAGGAGTGGGATAGCTGGCTCAAATGGTGGGTCCATTCAAAGTTTTCTAAGGAATCTCCACATTGCTTTCCAGAGTGTCTGCACTAATTTGCAGCCCCACCAGCAATGTATGAGTGTACCTTTTTCCCCACATCCACTCCAACACCTATTGTTGCTTGTATTCTTGATAATCCCCATTCTAATTGGGGTGAGATGGAATCTTAGGGTAGTTTTGATTTGCATTTCTCTTATTACTAAAGATGGTGAACATTTTTCATATGTTTGTTGATTGCTTGTAGATCTTCTTCTGTGAAGTGTCTGTTCATATCCTTAGCCCATTTGTTGATTGGGTTATTTGTATTCTTGGTGTAGAGTTTTTTGAGTTCTTTATATATTCTGGAAATTAGTGCTCTATCTGAAGTCTGAGTGGCAAAGATTTTCTCCCACTCTGTAGGTTCTCTTTTCGCATTGCTGATAGTTTCCTTTGCTGAGAGAAAGCTATTTAGTTTGAATCTATCCCAGTTGTTGATTCTTGCTTTTATTTCTTGTGCTATGGCAGTCCTGTTAAGGAATTCTGATCCTAAGCCAACAAGTTGAAGATTTGGACCTACTTTTTCTTCTATAAGATGCAGGGTCTCTGCTCTGATTTCAACGTCCTTGATACATTTTGAGTTGAGTTTTGTGCAGGGTAAGAGATAGGGGTTTAGTTTCATTCTGTTGCATATGGATTTCCAGTTTTCCCAGCACCATTTGTTGAAGAGGGTGTCTTTTCTCCATTGCATATTTTTGGCACCTTTGTCTAGTATGAGAAAATTGTATTTATTTGGGTTTGTGTCTGTGTCCTCTATTCTGTACCATTGATCTACCTATCTATTTTGGTGCCAATACCACGCCATTTTTGTTACTATTGCTTTGTAGTATAGTTGAAGTTCTGGTATTGCGATACCCCTTGTTTCATTCTTCTGCTAAGGATTGCTTTAGCTATTCTGGGTTTCTTATTCTTCCAGAGGAATTTCATAATTTCTTGCTCTATTTCTATGAGATACATCATTGGAATTTTAATTGGAATTGCATTGACTCTCTATAGCACTTTTGGTAGTATGGCCATTTTGACAATATTAATTCTGCCTATCCAAGAACATGGGAGATCTTTCCATCTTCTAAGGTCTTCCTTAATTTCTTTCTTCAATGTTTTGTAGTTTTCATTGTAGAGATCTTTTACCCCTTTGGTTAGATTGATTCCCAAGTATTTTATTTTTTTTTTGCGGCCATTGCAAATGGAGTTGTTTTCCTCATTTCCTTTTCAGCTATTTCGTCACTTGCGTATAAAAATGCGTTAGATTTATGTGTGTTGATTTTATAGCCTGCTATTTTGCTGAATTCATTGATGAGGTCTAGAAGTTTTGTGTGTTGATTTTATAGCCTGCTATTTTGCTGAATTCATTTGATGAGGTCTGGAGGAGGTTTTTGGATCCTCTAAATATAGAATCATATCATCTGCAAATATTTTTGTTTGTTTTTAAATTTTCATGAGTCTTATTCATTTTTCTGTTAAGAACCAGAGTAGTAAATATTTTGGGCTTTGGATATCATAGGCAATACACAAATGAATGAACTTGCAAGTGTTCTAATAAAACTTTATTTACAAAAATGGGTAGTAAACAACATTGGCTCATATGCCATAATTTGATGGCTCTTGATCTAATGCATAACCATGGTTAAGAATCACTGTGTACATCACTCATTTCTGTATCAACAATAACTCATAGGATGTCTAGGGCATTATGGGGCCAATAAATGCTACAGAATGAGTAAATACATTCTTCAAGGCTAGTTTATGAAGACTTAAGAATTAAGACTTAAGGATTGTGAATCCCAGCTTAAGAATGGGTCTCAGATTTTCTGATTTCTAAATAATACTCATCTCATGGTGCCATACTACTGCTAAATGTTTGCACTGGTCTGCAAGAAAATTAACACATTTAATTATACCCTAAAAATCAAACTACAAGTACTCTTTAAAAGTATGATGAAGATTCATTTGCTGGGTTTTAATATCATAATGGGAATCACAAGGGATTTTTAACAACTTAGCTCAGTCAATGGGTGACTTGAACCCAGCCCCTCTGAAGAGGGTGCTGCAGAGAAGTGAAAGTTAGTGGAAATCCATAGAAGTAGTCCCCTGGGCTTAAGAGTGTGAACTAGAAAGATGGCCATCAAAGAGTCTACCTGCACCAAGGTAGAAGAATTTAATTTGAGGAAAGAAAGAGCTAAGAATAAGAAACAACTCAGTGAAAACATCTTGGTTATAAGAGGGAGGAAGTCTTCTGAGCAAACCATGACATTCCTACAAATAAGAGTAGTTCTGGGTTATAGCCAATAGTTCCAAATAGAGACAGGGAAGCAACTTCAGAGGCCAGAGCAGGATTGTGAATCCCAGCTGAAGCAAACATTAATTTCAGCCCTCTCCACAGACAAAACCAAATTCTATAGAAGAAGGTTGCTCCAGTAGGAGTAGCTATCAAGCCTGGCACATCAAACTTACATGTAAAACACCCCAGATCCTTTCCAAGAATACTTATGGGATAGGAACTTTGGTGGTACTAAAATCCTACAGGAGGAAGCACGGTAAAGAGACTATGAATTAGTACTACTTTTCTTAATGTGACCCATTCATAGTCACAGTTGTTGGATAATTTGGTCTTCTAAATATCATTTCTTCCCATTGTTCACTGCTTCATCTACATCCCATAGGAATGGGAGACACTTACCTGTACAATATTCTTTTGTAGATGCTTCCCTTTTAAGTATCATATGGTCAGATTAAACTCAATGTATAGTCATAAATTCACAACAAGGAGCCTGTTTAATATGAAAGCTTTCAGGAACTTCAATAATTTAGAACTCATAGATTGGAATTATTACCAATAGATATAAAGAGACCACTTACCAATTGGAATGGTTTTATGAGGGAAAAGAAAGTGAAATAACAACAACAACAACAATAACAAAAAAAAACCCATCAAACACTGTATACTAATCTCAGTTGCCTTGTTTGATTTCTCAAGCCCTACCTTCAAAGGAAGAACTCCCAAAGAGCTGCAGCTATGTACTAAAATTGCAAAGTTACATACATGTAATTTCCATTTACATGTACATATACACACAAAAATGTCATGAGTAAAATGTAATCTTGTGGAAAATTATGTTTAAATTTAGTCTCAAATATATTTTAGTTCCAAGTCAAAATTTAAAAACATAAATTTTGAGTCAAATTCTCACAATTTCACAATTTAGTTCAATCCCATGCATATTTATTGAATATTTTCTGTGTTATAAAGCACTTTATTGAATATTTACTCACATGTCAATGATCCTACGAGGTAGAGCAACAACCATTGGGTGGATATCTCATTCATATGTGGAGTCTTAAAAAGACCAGTTAATGCAGGAATATTCAAAGGTGAAATGATTGGATCATGATAACTATAATCCAATCAGTCCATATCCATTTGAGTAGATTGATTGGTGGTAATTGTAGGCAAGTGGGGTGTGGTTGGAGGAGGTGGGTCACTGAGGCCATGCCCTGGAAGGGTTTATTTTCCCTTTAATCTCTTTCCCTTGCTCTTTTAATTTCCTGTCCATCATGAAGTGAGCAGAGGTCCTCCACCAAGTTTTTTGCCATGATCTTTTGTCTCGCCCTAGCCCAGAACAATGAAGTAGGCCCACCATGGACTAAATCCCTATAAACCATGAGACAAAGTGAACTCTTCCTCCTCTGAGTTGTTCTTATTGGGTAGTTTGGTTACAAAGATGAAAAGCTAACACGGTAACTTTCTACTAAACAGAAAGAGCCACACAAAGTTGGAATGGGCTGCCAAATGGAAGCATAAAAAATAAGCTCAGTATTATCGATCAAGCAAAGAGTGCATTGCTAGGCCATATGGGCAAAAGTCACCTCCAAAACTTAGTATAAAGAGAGTTCAGCCATAGACTCTGCCTTGGATAGGCTTAGAGTCCAAGAAATGAATATCCCATTCTATGGTGCTCCCTTTTCCTCTTCTAAAAATTCACAGTGTATATCAGCAAATCACAAGCTTTCACACATCTACTTATTTTTAATATTAATTCATTTATTAGTGTATAATGAAAATGTGCTATGTTCCAAAGGTGCTTTGTTGCATTAAGCAACAAAGACAAATTCTAGCTGGAAAAAAGAATACATAAATGACAATGTTATGAAGTGATGCACACTATTTAACAGAAATATACCCAAGGTGCATTGAATAGGGAGCAATGAATCTCTTTTTATAAAAAACAGTGCTTGTTTGTTCTGAGCACCTATTTTTTAATTTTTATTTATATATATTTATTGGTACATGATAATTATACATAATAGCTTGATCTGTTACATTCTCATACATGCAAACAATATAATACAATGCCTAAGCACCTATCAATGAAGAACATATTTAAGAATTTATATTTGGTAATACAAATAATTTTATACTTCCAATTTGAAAAGATGATACAGAAATTAAGAAGCCAGGACTTATTTACAGGAATAGCAACATAAGTACTATATGCTAAGTGTCAGAAATCAAAAATATATGATCAGTCAATCCTACAAGAACTGATATTCAGAGGAAGGCTGATGGCTAAGAGTGGAAACAAACATGGAAATTTCACCAGTGGAACAGGGCTCGAGGTGAATTTTGAAGAACAGGTAGGCTAAAGTGAAAGACTTGTACTCTATTGGAGGGGCTACCAGAGAAGAATTTCCTGTCTGTGGTGTTCAAAAATGAACTACATATTTTAAAGATTCAAGTCTAGTGAAGGCAGCAGACACGGCAGAAAAAAAAAAAATGAAGAACAAGATATGATCTATGAAGCTTCTGTAGAAAAACAAAGGAAATACAGTTATGGCATAGGAGACATAATGTGAATATACTTAAATATTCAACAACTATAAAAAAGGCACTTTCTTTGCAATGATATGAAGACATTAAAGCATTTGGGAGGGTGGTGTTGACAAATACATCATAAAGGAGGTGGTAACATGGAGCAACTGAAGAGTTGGTAAGAGAGGTTCTACCAAGGTGAGAAGACATTTCATGAATAAAAGGCTGAGTTCTCAGTGGTTACTAAACCTAAAGTAACTTTCCCAACCCATTTTTCCATATTTCCATATTTCCTATCAGTATCTATTAAGTGGTAATATATCAGCCATTTATTCCCTTGGAATATAAGATTCAGGAAGGTATAGGGTCTGTCCAGAAAAACAACTGGCCTTGGTTAAATGTCTGTTAAATGAATCAATGAATCTTTTCATGGATCCTCCTCTGAAAGGACTAAGGAGAAAGAATCATTCATGCTGCTCTGGCCTGAAGCTCAACTTGGCCATGATCCCACTACCTTCTGAGTATATTGCCTGGACATTTATCTAGACATGGACTTTTTGTACAGACAGTAAGCATAAGCCAACTGGGTAAAACTGTAAGGAACACTGCAGTGTGGGGGTAAGGGGGTGGATAAAGAAGCCCAGATTCTGGTTCTGTTTCTACTACAAGTCTGAAAGGCATTTCAACTCTCTGGACCTTAATTTTATCACCAAAAGACACTTTTAAAGTCAGTACCAGCCCTCAAACTCCACACTTTTAACAAAGAGAACATTATCTACATAGTTGCAGTGGTTTCTGATTCTTCAGAATTTTGTGAAATACATAGCATATTCCACCAAACTTAAAAAGCAGAAATGAACTGTTTCTTATACTAGAACAACAATTCTTGCCCCAGGAGACTTCAAGTTGGTCTATTTTAAAAACAAGAATTTACAAATTCCCTTTTATCCTATCTGAAAGCTGAGGCTGGCTCTGTAATTATTCTGAATTACAGATTTTTAGATCTGAGAGGAACTTTAGCAATTATCTAACCTAATCCGAATAATTTACAAATGAAGAGACAGAGGCACAGAGAAGCCAGAGACAAATTAAAGAGGTGGCAGGGATCAGAGCACACCGCATTTGTGAGCCATATTAAAGAATTTGGAATTTATCCTATGTGAAATGGGAGAGGTTTTTAAGAGCGGATTAATTGCATAGCATCTGTGTTTTTGGAAGAGACTTCTAGCACAAGCTCAGGCAGTTAATGAGTGGCAGTTGTAACAAGAACAATATTTCCAGACCCCAGGTCCAAAATTAATGTTCCTTTTGGCCTATGAACTCATCTATAGCCTAAACTCAGAGGCATGGGTTACTCAGACATAACGCCCACTCTTTTGTGTTCTTCTGCCACACCACCAAGCTAGCCCGACCTTATACTTTGGAGGTCACTAATGTTATTTTTTTTTAAGCATAGTATATTCCTTAGGTTACAGTATTTATCTCAATTTTACCCTGTAAAAGGATTATATTAGCATGTTAATGAACATTAATGCCTTTTTGCTTAGCCAATAAAAACTTGAAGTCATGCAGCTCAACTGCTAGGACTCCACATATTGAAGAATAATACAGATCAGTATGGGTTATTGCTAAAAGTCTTGGCTCACTAGCTGTGAAATACTGACTGGGCATAGTTGGCAAAGAGATCAATAACTTAATTCACAAACAGGAAATAAGCTAAGTTCTGAGAAATGTAATTCTGGAAAGAGATTTGAGAGTAACATTTGGAAAGATAAGTGTATTTTTTTAATTAAAAAATCTGCAATTATAAGTAGGCTACTCAGTGAAAATCAGTAAAGAATAAATTAAAATGCATTTACAAATAAGCTAACATTGAAAGGAATTGCCAGCAATCATGTTTTAAAGTCAGTAAATTAATGTTTGTTTACCAAAGATTAATTTTTATGTATTAAAAATTATATTCACCTGAATGGATGATTGAAATGTATGACTGAAACACATGGTTTTCCTTTGACATTTCAAAATAATGATCACAAATTTGCTTCATTCATTTTTCATATTCAGAAGAGTGAAAGCTATGGCATTATATTACCTTTCTTGTTACTCCTAATAGAATATATTGAATATATTATTCTTAACTTTGGAATTCCTGAATGACAACAAAAACAAAAACAAAAACAAAGAAAACCAAAAACCCAGAGACAACCAATAGGAAAATTTGAGACAGAGATGAAGATGGTTAATCATAAAATAATACTGATGGAGAAAGATGAGAGAACTTGAAATATTAAAGCAAGAGAAGAAATGTATGTGTTGTTTATTCTTATAATATTTCTTGAATTCCCATTATGTCCAAGTACTACCTTAGTTATCAGCAGAATAGTCTTGAATATAACAAATGCAGTTTCTGAACTTGCTGTTACTTGGTCTTTCTGACAAAACTGACAAATAATAATAAAAATGGTAATGGTAATTTGATTAAGGATAACAAATTCTGGCAGGCAATAAAAATGTGGTATCTATATATCTAAGTACTAAGGAAAAGAAGAGTTATCCAGGTGGGATAGGAGAAAAGATAATATTTCAAACAGGGGAACTATTTGCAAATGCTGAAAATTGAGAGAATTTGGTAAGTTTGAAGGAGAACAAAATATTAAATGTGAGTAATGAAGTAAGAAGGAACTATTTTGTGCAGAGGTCTTTCAAACTATGTGGGAATCTGATATGATCCTTTAACCAGTGGTGATCCACTGAAGTTTTACTAACTGATTTTGTGTGTGTGTGTGTGTGTGTGTGTGTGTGTATGGGATTAAACCAAGGGCCTTGTCATATGAGGCATGCATTCTACCAACTGAGTTATATCCCTAGCTTGATTTTTAGTATATAGTATCATCTTAACACAAAATAAAATTTAAAAGATTCAATAGACTGTGCAAGGAAAGTAAATCTGATTCTAGCTTAGTTCTCCCACTCTTAATCCCTGGGACAACCACCATTATCAATTTCTTGTGCAACCTTCCACATACATTCTGTCTTTAGGAGCATATGCATAGAGATAGGGTATGCGCTTTCCCTCTGAAAGGTGTTTAGGAGGGGAATAAGAAGATATGAATTGCTAAACTTTTTACCTGCAGGGTAGAGAATGGATTAGAGAGGATTAAATGTGGAAAGCTAGGAGAAGTTCACTTGACAATATAACATGGAAGGAGTATGGCAGATTAAAAATAATACATGGAATATAAAATTTCTTGCACTTTATAGCTTATTGGATGCTTGCAGATTAGAGAGGTTCTGAAGGATGACATTCTCCTTTTTCACTCAAACAACTGAGGGGTCTGTACTGGAGGGAACTGGAGGAATATATCTGGATTAGAGAAAAGTAGGTATCCAGTATGATGAATTTTAAGGGGTTTATGACATTTTTAAGTAGACATGCTCAAGAGCCTGTAAGACAAGGGTCCAGAGCTCACTCAAGGGACAGAAGTGCACTGATGACCAAGATTTGGGAATTATAAGAAAAGAGAAGTGACTAAAACCATGGTATTATATAGTACTACTCATAGAGAGGGCAAAAAGTGAGGAGAAAAACTAAAATAGAGTCCTGGGGAACCTGAACATTAAGGAGCAAATAAAGAAAAGAGAGTGAGAAAGATTGTTAAGAGAGGTAACACCAAAACTATGAGTGCTAGAGAAAGATGAATGCCAAAATAAGGGCCAATACAATTGGAATACAATTTCTATAGTTGGAGAAATCCCTGTCTTGCCAAGATAAAAGTTTCAACTCAAATATTTTGTTTCTTTAGAAGCTGGACTGTGACCTAGGACTGCTAACTAGGTACACTTAGCAGAAATTTAATTCAGAAGAGAACTAAATGACTAGGCAAGGTTGTGATGTCTTCTTGTAAGAATGGTGGAGAAGGTATCTACCACTTAGAGAGGTAGCAGCAGATTCTGGAGTCTAGCCCTGGATGTCATCAGAGGACAGACCAAAACACCTTTGTGAATTTTAGTATTGACAAAAAGAGCAGATGTGATAGGTATTGGTGCTGCCAAATATCATCTAAAGTTCTCCTCCTACTTACATTGTAAGCTACCTAATCTTCTGCAACATGTTCCTATTATGTTTAAATTATCAAAAGGAACTTGATCCTTTGAAACTCAGAACTCAGATCTATAGACTATAGTGTTATCAAGAAAAAGTAAGTAAATATTTGAAGGAGGGAGTAATCAATAAAATTAACTGCTGCCTAGAGGTCAACGAGATACAGACTGAACGGTATCTCGACTAAAAATATGTAAGTTATCAAGGACACAGCTGAGCATACTTGGGAAGAGATATGAGATGAAAAATCTAGCCTGAAGCAGGTAGAGTGTCTGATATGAAGAAATGGAGACAGAATAGATCATAACTTTACAAATTTCAGCTATAAAGGGGAGGAGGAGCAATATGAAAAGATAGAAATTTTGTGGGATTAATGAAGAAACGAAGCATATTTAAATGTTGATAGGAAGGAGAAAAGAGAAGTTGAAAACTGAGTTTTAAAGGGATAATGGATGGAGCAAGTTTCTTCTGAAGAAAGGAAGAGATGAGGTTTGGTACAGATGAGGCCATCACTCATGGCAGTGGGGGTTTCTCCTCCACAGGTACAGGTAAATAATGTGGATTTATGAAATGGGAGCAGGAGATTGAGGAAGTTATTATCATTTCTGTTTTGTTGGTAAAGAAGTTATCTGCTGAATGTAAGACAATGGGTAGAGTCAAAGGTTCTCTGAATATGGTAAAGTTTTGCAGTGATCATGGTAGGAAATAAGGTGAAACTGAGCTGGAATGTACAATAAAATTACCACACTGAGTTTAGAGTCCTGCCTGGGTAAGAGAGTATGTAGTACATTTGTGTGGACCACCAACTGACATGATGTTTACAACATTTTGCTTTTTTACAGTGCATGCTAAATACATTGTATTTTAACACACCTAATAACCCTATGACCTAGGGAGAACAAATAGTTTTCTCAAATGTCATTTATAAGCTAATGATTGGTAAATCAAGAGTAGAATCACTCATGATTATCCACCCTTCCTCCACAATCTGGCCCCTATCTTTCAGCTTCATCCTGGACAAAAACCTCCTCCTGCCCCAGAAAAACTTCAAAGTACATTTCATTCATTCCCTCTGTTTACTGTTTTCTGCCAATCTAAATTGGATTCACATTTCAAGGCTCAGATGAATGCCCAGTTCTTCTATAGTAGCTTCCCTACCCTCTTCATTCATAGGGAGTCAGTCTGTTTCTACTTCAGCACTTTTGGTCTGTGCTTATTCAGGGTTGGATAGTAGCAGTCTTGGCTGACTCCACCTTGTTCAAAATTAAGGAACAGGCAGGTTCATTTGAATTATTGCCTTGTCATGTTGGATTTGAAAATTCATCAAGTTGAATAGCATTCTTTCCAAGAAGGCAGATTATTATTTTTAAATATTAAAAACTAATTTAACAGAAATAAAATTTATTTTGCCAGAAAACAAGGATTTCAGTCATAAGGCTATCCAAATTGCTACCCACTCAGAGTTATGAGATTAATCTAAACATTATGTCAGCGCTTTCATGAAAAATGTGGGGCCACTCCAATTCCCAATTGCTTGTTTCTACATAAATCACAGATGAAATTGCATTGCTAAATTTGACAATCTTAATTAATGTTTAATGTTGATTAGGAAGTCTGACTTCACAACTTGCTATACAAAAGCATGTATTTTCTACAATTCCAAGACCATTTTTTTCACTATCATATTTCTATTTAAGGTATGCACAACTTAAAAAAAAGATTTTGGGAGCACATTCTTTATATCGAAGAAAAATTACTTGAAGGATACTTAAAATGCAATGAAAGCTGGTTTTGAATTTAAACTAAAAATGAATATCTTCTTATGTATTATTAAAATCCCAGAGATCTATTTTTATTTCATACCCAATAAATAAGAGATGCAATTTAGAACCACCATATCCTTGTCTCTTCAACAACACTTCGTGTTCATTAAGAGCAGCACTGATTTCATGACTGCCCTTGCGTCAAAACACATAGGGCTGTTTTTGCTATGGGATAATTATTTGCCCACAAAAGCAAGGTCCTTTTCCAGCACATGACTCAAATTTCCCATTCTTATCTGTCACATTCCTCTAACTTATATTTGCTCCCCACAATCCACTGTTATCCTTGTCTCTTAAAAATCATTCTTATTTCTATTTATTACATTAACAATGAAAGAACATTTATTCCAATATCTGTTGCTTTGACCAGGTCATTTAATTTTTCTTCACAGCATCACAGGTTTTTCTAAAAGATAATAATCTTTTATGAAACATAATCTCAGGACCATTGAATCAAAGTAATATTTGTTTAATTTGTGCAATCCTTGCATATTTCTAACTACACTATTTTCCTTTCATTAACCACACCAATTTTCATCTCCTAGTTTTGAACCTTTTTTTCAGGTGTCTTGATGCATATGACAATCTTTCTACATATTAGAGTTTATTCTACTTTTTTGAAATTAATGAACAGGTGAAGAGAGGAAGAATTGTAAAAAGAATACTAATAGTTGTGTTTCATTTCAAGCAACTATTGTTAGTTAACTTCAGTGCTTTTAGCAAAGATAACTAAAATATGTGACTTGGATTTTGTGGAGGAAAGATAAAGCAGGTATTTATAACTAATCTCTCTGTATATCTGACATTAAACTTAACAGAGTTGCAAAAATACTTTTCCTATTTTTAAAAATTGTTAATTATATGATGTCTTAGATTTCATTTCAAATGGACTCCTTTCCAGAGAAAATTTCTCTAATTTTTCTCTACTGGAAAAATGACAATGAGTGACTGCCTCACATAAGACACCTGCAAATGATCTGGTTAAAATAAATAGCTTAATTCTACCCAGACATTTTCTCTTTAATGTTAATAAACAAATACATGCATAGGTAATTATCAAGCATTTGAACCTGCTATTCATTTATACAAAGAAAATGAATTCCCATGGTTACATTTAAAGACATCATATAATTTTCAACATGAGAACAAAAGAACTGGTTAGAATATTATTTAGAACAGAATGGAATTTGGCAAAAAGTAGTTTGGTTCTGGAAATAATCCATGATAACATAGTTACTAAGTACTCAAAATCTTATTAAAATTGCCTTCAGATATAAGACAATATTACTACATGAAATCTAAGAATACTGTTGCCTGAAATTTCAAAAAACTAATATTATAATATTTTAGTTCCAAATATAAAATTATATTGCATAAGCTGACAGACACAATGGCAGTATAAATATATGTGAAAACATAAGTATAATGACAAGCATTTACCAAAGATTTATTTTTTCTGGAAGGCATTTTACACCCTTAATCATATTTAATGTTGCTTGCCTAACAACCTCATGAGACTAATTCTCCTCATCAACAAAGGAAGAGACCAAGTCTCAGAGATGTGAAGTGATCTACACAAGTTCCCACAGTTAGTAGAAAGCAGAGGTAAGAATTAAACACAAATCCTTGTCCTAAGCCATACTTGTGTTTATTCTGCTATTCATTTTGACACTGTGTGTTTACAGCAACTCCAAGAAGCCTTGCTAGAAACAGCACTGGTAGTTCCTGTAGGCCAGGCCAGCCTTGGCCACTGCTGCATCCCACAGTAGCCCATGAAAGAAAGCAGTTTGGTGTGCCAGCCATTTAGGGGGTGGCTCAGGCCAAGTTCCTCTGAACCACAACATCTCACCCATACCCATCACACAGTTGTACCCTTGTTTAATAGAGGTTTTATTATCATCTAGTCACCCTATTTTTCTTCTCTATTAGTGTCCTAAACATTTTTGCAACAAAATGTAGGTGCAGGTCCTCCCTTAGGAACTCTACCTGAAGAGTTAGTCTGTGGTTTTTCAGAAGCTGATGGTGGGTTCCTTGTGTGTTGTGTTATAACAATGATTTTTAAATTATATCTCTTTTTTGTTATATATTTAAAAGGCACTATTTTTTATGTTGTGAATTTGCAGAAGAATGCATAATGCATTTTTCTTTCTTTTGTTGGTGCGTATTATATATAGTCAGTGTGCTTCTCATGATGAAAATAAACTTTCTTTACAATAAAATAAAATAAAAATATCCAAGACTTTTTGCTCAAAGTTCTTTTTATAATATCAGGACTGTGTCCATTTGTCAAAAATAAAGAAATTTTTATTCAATTTATATCAACACTTTTCCTCATTTGTCTATTAAATCCCAAATTTCTTCTGACATATTTTTAAAACATAATTACACATGGTTCCATATATAAATCTTCAATGTACCCATACTGCTACTAGAATGACTCTTTATGCAAAAGGAGTGTATATAAAATAAGTTATTTCATCTGGTTTAATCTTCAGTAGTAATACAATTGACCAGTAAAAGGGTGATGATTATAAATATTTGTTTAATATTAATAGGTGGTAAATGCTTCTATAATACTACAAAGAAATGCAAAGATAAGCACTCTGGTGAGAATGGTGGACCAGATAAAACTCAAAAATCATACCAGAAATTAAAAAATGTTATAGGCTCTATAAACAAATTTCCCTAGTTACTGATGAATCTGATACCTCCCTTCAACATCTTCCCAGTTACTTCTAAGTAAACCCTGAGTGTTCCTATGAGTTTAGGAATAAATCAACACACATTATCACTGTCTATCACCATATCCCTGAGCATTTTCTGAACCATTTCCATGTCCTCACAGTCTTTTCCAAAACCAATACATGTTCCTAAATGTCTACTTTGCCCCTTTGAAAGAAACTGTCATACCCAAAGCTACAAAACCCTGGAGACATCATACAGCATCTTTAACCTTCACAGGCATGTTTAGAGTTATTCCAAAAATCTTCTACCTAATTTTGTTTTGTTCTTTGAACCAAAAGTCCAAAAGTAACCTTTTTTCCTAATGAATGTAAGTTTTCCCTCTTCATCATCCCATTATGTCTCCTCCATCATAGAACATTCAAATTTGACCCAAGGACCAGGCAGCACTTCCATGATTACACCTAAGCCTTCTTTCAGTTTTGGCAAAAAACCAAAAGCCCTTAAGAAAGTCAAATAATATAGACAGCAGAAGCAGGGAACATATATAAAACCATAATCCTTTTCCTTACATAGTTTAAATCCATGATTCTCAACTGGAGCACTTTTTCCCTCCAGGGGGAAATTTTGGCAATGTTTGAAGACATTTTTGGTTATCACAACTGGGAGTGTAGATGAGCACAGGTATGTTACTGGCACAGAGATAATGTTAAATATTCTACAATGTATAGAACAGCCTTCTACAACAAAGAATTTCCTGTTCCAAAATGGCAATAGTGCAAGTGTGAGAAACCCTCATTTGAACTAAAACCACTCTGACACACAGGCATATATGACCACAGGCTGAATAATTCAGCTTTCTAGGCAAGAGTGTATCAACTAACGACTAAAAAATAATGATATTTTAAAATTCATCCTCAGAAGGAAATCAATATAGAACGAACATAGAATAGTCCTTTTCAAAATTTAATGAGAATAAGAAAAAATTAGGAAACCTGTAAAAATTTTGAAATCCAATCCTGACTAACTTAATAAGGAAAATGCTGGGTCCAGGAATGTGCATCTTTTCACATTTTTATTGTTGCATTATAGTTGTACATAATGATGAGATTTGTTGTTACATATTCATACACACGCATACTATAACAATATAATTTGACCAATATCACTTCTCTGCACTTCCCCACCTCCCATCTACCTCCTACTCCCTTGGTTTCTTTCCTCTACTGATCTCCCTCTGATTTTCATGAGATTCACCCCCTTCTTTTCCTTTTACTCTCTAGCTTCCACATAAGAGAGAAAACATATAACCCTTGACCTTCTGAATTTGGCTTATTTCATTTAACATAATTGTCTCTAGTTCCACCCATTTTCCTGGGAATGACAACTTCACCTTTCTTTAGGGCTGAATAAAACTCCATTGGGGAGATTATTTGTGTGTGTGTGTGTGTGTGTGTGTGTCTGTGTGTATATCACATTTTATTTATTCATTCATCCACTGATGGACACCTAGGCTGGTTCCATAGTTTTGGTTCCATAGTTTTGCTATTTGGAATTGTGCTGCTATAAACATGGGTATGCATGTGTCACTATAATATGATGACCTTAATTCTTTAGGATAAAAACCAAGGAGTGGTATAGTGGGTTTATGTGGCAGTTCCATGCCTAATCTTTTGAGGAACCCCCATATAGATTTATAATTTAGAATCCCACAAACAGTGTAAAAGTATCACCTTTTCCTCCATGTCCTCTCCAGCATTTATTATTATTTGTATTCTTGATGGCTGCCAAGGAATATGCATTTTAACAAGCTTCTCAATAAATGTAAATTGTACCTCTTCATCATCACATTATGTCTCCTCCACAACAGAATGTTCAAACTAGACCCAAGGACCAGGCAGCCCTTCTATGATCATAAGTCTTCCTTCACTCTATCACACTACAAAGAAATGTCACTTGAACTACACTCTTAAAAACAATGTTAGGAAACCAAATTGTATACTGATGAAAATAAACTGAGAATCTGAACCAAAAATTCCTCTCCAGTTGAGCACATGGCTGAAAAATGTTAGTTATCAAATTAGAATGATACATCAATAAACTCTATGCCTTAATTCAACACTCTTCAAAATTTTGTATGCATGAGAATCACCTGGAGATCTTGTTAACATGCAGATTCTGAATCAGTAGGTCTGAGATAAAGTGTAGGATTCTGCATTTCTAACAAGTTCCCAGGTACTGAATCACACTGCTATCACTTGGACCACACAGTGACACTAAGGTTAAAAAAAAAAAAAGAAGGTAAAAATAAATAAAAAACTGCCAAAAGAGAATAAAAACAACTGCTTATCACAATTCTCATTTCAATCTGCATCTGGAAAATGGGCACAGATTTTAAATGTTATGTCAAATAAACAATTAGTTACACGAGAGCAGGGACTTAGTAGGGTTTTGCTCAGGGCTATGTGGTTAGCACCCACTAAATATATGCCTGGCATATAGTGTGTGCTCAAAAAAACAAAAACAAAACCTGATACTGTGATTAAATGTATGCTGAACAAAGTCCAATGATAAAAGTCAATCATAAATTAAGTTCCTAAGAGCCTACAGATCAACCACAGAGAGAACAATGTGTTTTTTAACATATAGATATATAACTAATTGATGATAGAAATTATTATTATTATTTGACTGGGCCATGAATGACCAGACATCCAAAGTAATCATGAAGTCCAATACACTTGAATACGAGTATTTTAGAGTGAGACATTCTTGGGGGGTACATATGAGCTGACAATGAATGAAAGTCACACAACTACAGTGTGTTGTTTAAAAAGAATAGTATAAGGGTAGCACTGACTGTTTCTCCAACTTGTTTCCCATGAGAAACCATGTCTATGAAGAAACTTAGAAAAGTTTCATCTTTATTGGCTTTGATTTTAAAATGTCAAAGTCTTCCTTTTATATCAGAGGATATTCTTGCTTTGAATTTTTTTAAAAAAGTCCCTTTTTGATTTGAACATCTTACTGGTATTCAAGTTTACAAATGTGTAGAATGTGCTTTTGAGTCAGAGAAAACTGAAGTTAACTATCAGAGAGTGAATGATAAGCACAGAAGAATTGCTAAAGCAAGTTCAAATTCAGTTGGGTCACTTGGAGGGGATTTTCACAGCTTCTGAACCAAAAAAGTTAATTGGATAAGGAATGAGTTTCAGTTAAAAAAATAATCCACTGTTTTCTTTGCATTGTAAACATGTTCCTAAAGGCCTAAAAATATTTTAATATTTCCATATCTTAATCCTGAAAACTATCTTATGTGGCAATTTTTTCACTTGGTTGGAGAGAGATGATAGCATTAAAAGGCAAATTCAGAGTCTGGACCCCTGCGGTGGGAGGTGCCGTTCAAGGCTAGTTTCTCGGAGCTGACCGCCCAGTGAGAGACTTTCTACATAGAACCAGCCACAAGCCCCCGAACCAATGGAGAACCTCGATCCGCAAACAGCCTCTGGGATCAGGGCAGGGCAGCCAGAGACCTCTTCAGGCGGCTCTGCCCACTCCGGCTGCAGGCTCTCTTCATGGGGCGATCCAAGATGGCGGCCTAGAGGGAGACTGCACCCCCTGTCGCTCCAGAACCCAGGAGTTAAGAAGGGGAGGCATTGAGAGACTCAGACTGAAATAGAGCCACGGGTGAGTCTGCCCACTGGGTAAAGCGCGGCCCGGGTGGCAGGCCCAGATAGAGGTGGCTTATCAGAGCCAGGCAGGGCAGCTAGAGTCATCCACAGGCAGCCCTGCGCACTCCAGCGGTGGGCCCCGCCCACACAGCCAGCTTCTCCAGGTTCTCGGAACGGAACTGGCCCGCTAGTGAGAGCCAATCTGACCAGAACAAGCTCCGAGTCCCAGAGCCAGCGTATCGCAGCATACTCCGGCACGCAAGCAGATTCAGGGACCAGATAGGGCAGCTAGAGACTTCCCCAAGTAGTCTGGACCCCTGCGGTAGGAGGTGCCGTTCAAGGCTAGTTTCTCAGAGTTGACCACCCAGTGAGAGACTTTCTACATAGAACCAGCCACAAGCCCCCAAACCAACGGAGAGCCTCGATCCGCAAGCAGCCTCTGGGATCAGGGCAGGGCAGCCAGAGACCTCTTCAGGCGGCTCTGCCCACTCCGGCTGCAGGCTCTCTTCACGGGGCGATCCAAGATGGTGGCCTAGAGGGAGACTGCACCCCCAGTCGCTCCAGAACCCAGGAGTTAAGAAGGGGAGGCATTGAGAGACTCGGATTGAAATAGAGCCACGGGTGAGTCTGCCCACTGGGTAAAGCTCGGCCCGGGTGGCAGGCCCAGATAGAGGTGGCTTATCAGAGCCAGGCAGGGCAGCTAGAGTCTTCCCAAGGTAGCCTTCCACACTCCGGCAGTGGGCTCCTCCCACACGGCCAGCTGCACGGTGCAGGCCCACAGTGAGAGCATTTCAGCACAGAGCCAGTTCCAAATTGTGGAACCAGTAGGGGGCTAGGGGCAGTTTTCTTCGGATGCGCTGCTTTATCAGATTCTTCCAAGACATCAGGCTACTGAAGGCTGGGAGGTGATACACTGGAAATCTACCGGGACACTATAAGCCAATAGCGGAAAACTGCAATATCTCAGGGTCCCACTGACAACTGACCAATATGAGAAAACAAGGGAAGAAAATGTCCCAAACAAACCTAGATACTACATCAATAAAACCCAATGACAGCACAGCAGAAAAAATGTCAGAAAGGGAGTTCAGAATGTACGTAATTAAAACAATCAGGGAAGCTAATGAGGAGATGAAAGAGCAAATGCAGGCATTGAAGGAGGAGATGAAAGAGCAAATGCAGGCATTACATGATCGCACCAATCAACAGTTAAAAGAGCAAATACGGGACGCAAGAGATCATTTCAATAAAGAGTTAGAGATACTGAAAAAAAAAACAAACTGAAATACTTGAAATGAAGGAAACAATAAACCAAGTTAAAAACTCCATAGAAAGCATAACCAATAGGATAGAACACCTGGAAGACAGAACCTCAGACATTGAGGACAAATTATTTAATCTTGAAAGCAAAGTTGGCCAAACAGAAAAGATGATAAGAAATCATGAACAGAGTCTACAAGAATTATGGGATATCATGAAAAGGCCAAATTTAATACTTATTGGGATTGAGGAAGGCTTAGAGAAACAAACCAAAGGAATGAACAATCTATTCAATGAAATAATAACAGAAAATTTCCCTAATCTGAAGAATGAAATGGAAAACCAAGTACAAGAGGCTTATAGAAGTCCAAACATACAAAATTACAACAGACCCACACCAAGGCACATTATTATGAAAATACCTATCATACAAAATAAAGACAGAATTTTAAAGGCCGCGAGAGAAAAGAATCAAATTACATTCAGAGGGAAACCAATAAGAATATCAGCAGATTTTTCAATCCAGACCCTAAAAGCCAGAAGGGCCTGGAACAACATATACCAAGCCCTGAAAGAAAACGGATGCCAACCAAGAATCTTATACCCAGCAAAACTTACCTTCAAATTTGACGATGAAATAAGATCCTTCGATGATAAACAAAAGCTAAAGGAATTTACAAAAAGAAAGCCAGCATTACAGAACATTCTCAGCAAAATATTCCATGAGGAAGAGATGAAAAACAACGATGCAAATCAGCAACAGGAGGCGCTAGCCTGAAGGAATAGCCAAACAAAGGAGAAACCAAATCATGTCAAAAACAAATATGAGTCAATTGACTGGGAATACAGATCATATCACAATAATAACCCTGAATGTTAATGGCCTGAATTCATCAATCAAAAGACAAAGACTGGCAGATTGGATTAAAAAGAAAAATCCAACAATATGCTGCCTGCAAGAGACTCATCTCATAGAAAGAGACACCCATAGACTAAAGGTGAAAGGATGGGGAAAAACATACCATGCACACGGACACAGCAAAAAAGCTGGAGTATCCATCCTCATCTCAGATAATGTGGACTTCAAACCAAAACCAGTCAGAAGGGATAAAGAAGGACATTACATGCTGCTTAAGGGAAGCATAAATCAGCAAGACATAACAATCATAAATATCTATGCCCCGAATATTGGCTCATCCACGTACGTCAAACAAATCCTTCTCAATTCCAGAAATCAAATAGACCACAACACAATAATACTAGGCGATTTTAACACACCTCTCTCACCACTGGATAGATCTTCCAAACAAAAATTGAATAAAGAAACTATAGATCTCAACAACACAATCAGCAATTTAGACTTAACAGACATATATAGAATATACGATCCAACAAAGAACGAATACACTTTCTTCTCAGCATCATTTGGACCCTTCTCTAAAATAGACCATATTTTATGCCACAAAGCTACTGTTAGCAAATACAAGAAGATAGAGATACTACCTTGTACTCTATCAGATCATAATGGATTGAAATTAGAAATAAATGACAGAATAAAAAACAGAAACTTCTCCAATACCTGGAGACTAAATAATACACTATTATATGATGAATGGATAACAGAAGACATCAGGAGGGAAATAAAAAAATTCTTAGAAGTAAACGAGAACAAAGACACATCATATCAAAATCTCTGGGACACTATGAAAGCAGTACTTAGAGGAAGATTTATTTCATGGGGTGCATTCAAAAAAAGAAGTAGAAATCAACAAATAAACGAGTTAACACTACAGCTCAAAGCGCTAGAAAAAGAAGAGCAGACCAATACCAAAAGTAGTAGAAGACAGGAAATAGTTAAAATCAGAGCTGAAATCAATGAAATCGAAACAAAAGAAACAATTGGAAAAATTAACAAAATAAATAGTTGGTTCTTTGAAAAAATAAATAACAAAGAGAAAGAGGGAGAAAACTCAAATTACTAAAATTCGGAATGAACAAGGAAACATCACAACAGACACGAGTGAAATACAAAACATAATTAGAAGCTATTTCGAAAATCTATACTCCAACAAAAAAGAAAACCTCAAAGACATCAACAAATTTCTAGAGACATATGAATTACCTAAACTGAACGAGGAGGACATACACAATTTAAATAAACCAATTTCAAGCAATGAAATAGAAGAGGTCATCAAAGCCTACCAACAAAGAAAAGTCCAGGATCAGATGGGTTCTCAGCCGAGTTCTACAAAACCTTTAAAGAAGAGCTCATTCCAATACTCCTCAAACTATTCCATGAAATAGAAGAGGAGGGAACCCTCCCAAACTCGTTCTATGAAGCCAATATCACCCTGATACCTAAACCAGACAGAGACACATCGAGGAAAGAAAATTTCAGACCAATATCCTTAATGAACATCGACGCAAAAATTCTCAACAAAATTTTAGCAAATCGCATACAAATATATATTAAAAAGATAGTGCACCACGATCAAGTGGGTTTTATCCCAGGGATGCAAGGTGGGTTCAACATTCGGAAATCAATAAATGTCATTCACCATATCAACAGACTTAAAGTTAAGAATCACATGATTATTTCAATAGATGCAGAAAAAACATTTGATAAAATACAGCATCCCTTCATGCTCAAAACACTAGAAAAAATTGGGGTAGTGGGAACATTCCTAAACATTATAAAGGCCATCTACGCTAAGCCCATGGCTAATATCATTCTAAATGGTGAAAAACTGAAAGCGTTCTCCCTAAAAACTGGAACAAGGCAGGGATGCCCTCTTTCACCGCTTCTTCAACATTGTCCTTGAGACTCTAGCCAGAGCAATCAGACAAACGAAAGAAATTAAAGGGATACGAATAGGAAAAGAAGAACTCAAACTATCCCTGTTCGCTGATGACATGATTATATATTTAGAGGAACCTGGAAATTCTACCAGAAAACTTTTAGAACTCATAAGTGAATTCAGTAAAGTAGCAGGTTACAAGATCAATGCTCATAAATCCAATGCATTTTTATACATAAGTGATGAATCTTCAGAAAGAGAAATTAGGAAAACTACCCCATTCACAATAGCATCGAAAAAAATAAAATACTTGGGAATCAATCTCACAAAAGAGGTGAAAGACCTCTACAATGAGAACTACAGAACACTAAAGAAAGAAATTAAAGAAAACCTTAGAAGATGGAAAGATCTCCCATGTTCCTGGATAGGCAGAATTAATATTATCAAAATGGCTATACTACCTAAAGTGCTATACAGATTCAATGCAATTCCAATTAAAATCCCAATGATGTACCTCGCAGAAATAGAGCAAGCAATTATGAAATTCATCTGGAAGAATAAGAAACCCAGAATAGCTAAATCAATCCTCAGTAGCAAGAGCGAAGCAGGGGGTATTGCAATACCAGATCTTCAACTCTACTACAAAGCAATAGTAACAAAAACAGCATGGTATTGGTACCAAAATAAACAGGTAGATCAATGGTACAGAATAGAGGACATGGACACAAACCCAAATAAATACAATTTTCTCATACTAGACAAAAGGTCCAAAAATATGCAATGGAGAAAAGATAGCCTCTTCAACAAATGGTGCTGGGAAAACTGGAAAACCATATGCAACAGAATGAAATTAAACCCCTATCTCTCACCCTACACAAAACTCAACTCAAAATGGATCAAGGACCTCGGAATCAGATCAGAGACCCTGCATCTTATAGAAGAAAAAGTAGGTCCAAATCTTCAACTTGTTGGCTTAGGATCAGACTTCCTTAACAGGACTCCCATAGCACAAGAAATAAAAGGAAGAATCAACAACTGGGATAGATTCAAACTAAAAAGCTTTCTCTCAGCAAAGGAAACTGTCAGAAATGTGAAGAGAGAGCCTACAGAGTGGGAGAATATTTTTGCCAACCATACCTCAGATAGAGCGCTAATTTCCAGAATCTATAAAGAACTCAAAAAACTCTATACGAAGAATACAAATAATCCAATCAACAAATGGGCTAAGGAATTGAACAGGCACTTCACAGAAGAAGATGTACAAGTAATCAACAGATATATGAAAAAATGTTCAACATCCCTAGTAATAAGGGAAATGCAAATCAAAACTACCCTAAAATTTCATCTCACCCCAATTAGAATGGCGATTATCAAGAACACAAGCAACAATAGGTGTTGGCGAGGTTGTGGTGAAAAAGGAACACTCATACATTGCTGGTGGGGTTGCAAATTAGTGCAGCCACTCTGGAAAGCAGTGTGGAGATTCCTCAGAAAGCTTGGAATGGAAACACCATTTGACCCAGCTATCCCACTCCTTGGCCTATACCCAAAGGACTTAAAATCAGCATACTACAGAGATACAGCCACATCAATGTTCATTGCTGCTCAATTCACCATAGCCAGATTGTGGAACCAACCTAGATGCCCTTGAGTTGATGAATGGATGAAGAAACTGTGGCATATTTATACAATGGAATATTACTCCACAATGAAGAATGTTAAAATTATGGCATTTGTAGGCAAATGGACGAAATTGGAGAATATCATGCTAAGTCAGATAAGCCAATCTCAAAAAACTAAAGGACGAATGATCTCGCTGATAAGCAGATGAGGACATATAATGGGGGTTGGGAGGGGTTAGCATTAGGTTTAGGGTTAGGTTTAGAGTTAGGCTAAGGAGAGCGGTAAGAATGAAGGAAAGAAGGACTGTATAGAGGGAAAAGAGGGGTGGGAGGGGTGGGAGGGGTGGGGGGGTGGGGGGGAAGGGAAAAAAATAAACATCATTACCCTATGTAAACGTTAAAAATAAATAAATAAACAAAAAAAATATAAAAGGCAAATTCATATATTTGAAAACATCAGACATGCATTTGCTTCTCTCTCTCTCATTTTAAAATCATAACTGTGATGGTTAGTTTTATGTGACAATTTGGGCCATGAATGACCAGACATTTGGTCCAACATTATTCTGGGTGTGTCTGTGAGAGTGTGTTTGGATAAGATTAACGTTTTAGTCTGTAGACTGAATAAAGATAATCACTCTCCCTGATGCAGATGGACCTCAGTCAAACAACTGAACAACAAAATAGAACCAATTCAGTAAAGGAAAACTTCTCTTTTTTTTTTTTTTTTTTTTTTTTTTTTAGTATAGGGAAACTTGACTGCCTGACTTAGGGCACCAATCTTTTTTGGTCCTCAGTACCACTGGTTCTCAGATCTTTCAAATCAGGCTTAAACCACACTATTGGCTCCCTTAATTTTCAACTTGCCAAGGCAGATCATGGGAATTTTTAGTCTCCATAATCATGTAAACCAATTCCTTATAAAAATAAATCATATTGATTCTGTTTCTCAGAAGAATTCTCACTACTCATATACTTGGAATTTTTTTATTTAAGAAACTATCACAACACACCACGAAGAGTGTATCATTAACTATATTTCTTAAAGCTATACTGTCTGCCAGAATTCTCTAATTAATCCCATAGGGCTCAGTTCTCTAGGTTATTTATCTCAGCTGTTAGCATTAGCTCTAGTGGTGACTCATGTGTTGGGTTTGCAATCAATGATTTCAGCTCATTCTACAACTTTCTCTTCATATAACCTTGAGCAACTTTATGAGAATATCACTCTTAGATTGCCTCTGCATTTCAAAGTTAAAAATATGCAGATATTAGTTATATCAGGAATTCATGGCTAAATTAATTATTTGTGAGGTGGTAAATAATTGGGAAAGAAAGAGAACAGGGTAGAGCAAGAAGAAAGGATAAGAGAAATGTGAAAGAAAGGAAGTCAGAGGAAGAGAGCAGATACTCTTGCTTATTAAAAAATTAGGTAAGGAATATAGAAAGTAAGTTAAAAGTGGTAAAATGAAACAAGCAAAATTTGAAGACAGAAGACTTAAATTGCACCATCAGTTATTGTTTGATGTTTGGGTAAATGATTTTGGAAATATCATTTAATTTTCAAGTTTTTCAGTTTTCTCAAATATAAAACAATAGAATATTACAATGCCTATATCAGAGGTTTGTTGAATAAAATAAAATTAATACATGAGAAGGCATTTAAATGTCTCCAACGAACCATATAGTTATTAGCAATTGGTATTGTTTTTTATTATAAACATATTGACAAACTACAGAAAAGAATGCAGCAATTACTTATTTTCCATTGAATTACGCTCATATTACTTTGCAAATAGGCTGGAATTCCCCCGAAATGTAGAACAGAAAAGAATATAGAAGGGAATCATTTAGCCAAAGGATAGTCTTAAAAGACAGAAATGGGGAAGGAAGAGACAATGTTTTAGTTTTTGTTGTTGTTTTGTTTTTGTTTTAAGAAGAGGGAAACAAAAATGAAAATAAGTACTTGAATTAGATGTGTAAATATAATAATTTAGAGTTTATGTTTGAAAGTTTGGCATGTCTGGCCCATAGCAAGTGCTAAACAAATGTTAAGATTCCAATCCAAATTTAACTGGCATTTACTAAGCAGTTTCTACAAGCTAGACCTTTCCTGTTCAAGTGAGTTGGTTTATAAATTATAGCTAGAATTAGAATTTGGGGTAAAAATTTAGAATATTCACTAAAAGCAATGGTGGAGATGGGAAAACTTCTAGGAATTGGGGTTCTTTCAATATGTATGACATTTATCAGTATACATATACTTTAATAAAGAATAAATATTTTGAAAAAATAAATTTATTTTCTTGAACTACCTGGATAATTTTTAAAGTCCCATGCATAGTAATTTAAAATAAATGAAATCCCCTTTTGGCTACAAAAATTAATATCACAATTAGACTTTCTTAGGTATGATATAAACACAACTCAGTAAATTCAATGCCAATCTTGAATTATTCTTTAGTGATAAGGTAGCCTAAAGGTTCAGCATATCTAAGTACTTCACACCATCAATAAACAAGTATTTCTTCATCTCAGTATTGCTTCTATTTTGGAAGTTTAGGAGAATTCAGATAAAATGAATAGTCTATTACTAGAAGACAGACACATTATACTTGGAAGAAACACACAGACACACATGTCTAAATCCCTTAATAAATAGCATAGTATATAATAAAGTATCCTGCAATTGGACAATTGGCTATAAACCAGTACAGAATAAGGTACTATTTGTTCAGTGAGATAAAAATAAAGTAAGATTTGAGAAATTAAATCTCTGTGCACTTAATTCATCAGGAAAACCTTTATAGAGGAGATAAAAATAAAGTGGAGCCTAGAAGGATGTTTAGATCATAGCTCATTGGACAAAAAAGCAAAGATATCTCAGTCAAATTGTGTTAATTTGCTAGGGGTGCCATAATATAGTTCCATAAATTGGTGACTTAACCAATAGAAATTTATTATCTCAAAATTCTGGAAACCAAGAGACTGAAATCAACAGGTTGGCATAGTTGATTTTTTCTGAGGGCTGTGAAAGATAATTTGCTCTATGACCTTGATCTTGCTGTTGGTACACTATTGTCAAGATCTGGTGTTCTTTGGCTTGCAGATATATGACCCCAACCTCTGCCTGCAAGTTCACATAACACTCCCTGTATACCTGTGTTAAAATTCCCTCTTCTAATAAAAATAGCAAGCATAGTGCAAGAGGAAGCCCTATGACTTCCTCTTTCCTTAAAAAATTATATCTGAAATATTCCTATTTCCAAATAAGATCACATTCTGAAGTACTCAAGATTAATTTTAACATTTGAATATTGGGGAGACATAATTCAACCCACAATACAGAGGAATCATCGTGCACAAAAGAAACAATCACATAGCTGAGGGGGACCTGCCAAGGACTAGAGGATGAATAGCTATGTAGGGAGAGATGACATACAAACCTGGAAACAATGCAAAGGAGTGTAAGCTTTATGTGGTGATCAGCAACAAGGTACCACAGGCTTTCCAGTAGAATTAATGATATTTTGTGAATATTAATCTGGAGAATGGTTCCTAGCTGAGCAGAATGGAGAGACAATGGGGACAGAGTGACTAAAGACAAGGTGACATGAAGTGTAAAATGACATCCAGTAGAATCACAATGAAAGAGATTGAATGAATCTAAGAGAAACAGTTTTATCAATGAGGAATTACTGGGGTAGAATGATTCACACTATACCAAACTCTTTCTCACATTTTTGTTAATTTGAGAAAATGTGTCAAACTTACTTTAAAATTTATTAATAAGGCATCAATTACCAATTTTTGTAGGTATGTGTGACATGCAATTATATAAATGATTTATTTATGTAAAATAACTTTCCTATTCTTAGTGTAATTAATAAAGACTTTGAGAGCAAAATCATCAGTGATTTTAGGAGTGTAAAGAATCAGAAATTCATCATTATATTGCACTCACAGGGCTGTAATTTCAAGAAACTACTACCTACTGAAGAAAGAAATTAAGGAACCAGTGACTTCTAAATACACCGTCTAAGATAGAATGCCAAGATAACTCTTAACAAAATATTGAATAGTGGGAGACGAAGAAAGAAGATAGAATCAGAACATCAAAAGCTTCCACAATTTTCAGTTTAAAGACATGCAGCAAAAAGTCACTCTGAATACGTGTCCAACCTAATTTTTTACAACTTTCATATATTACATGTACTGACAAGAGACAAAATGAAAGGTAAAGAATTTTTTTAAAAAGTAAGAGATTACATGAGAGACACAGAATGGATGGAGATTAATATATAATTTCAAAGAAAGCAATGTGGTTAACTTGTTCACTAAGGTAGGTCAATATTTTCAAATATTTTAGACATTTCATATCTAAAAGCTGGACAAGCCATGCAATCATAACATCCTAATAATAAATGGTGTTTACAAATATTTGAGAACTGAAAAACTCATTCAAGAACAAGAAGTTATTATCCATGTGACTGAAGAACAGGGCAGATGAAAGAAGAAATATAAATTAAAAAGACAAAGGGAGATAAAAGTGAAAAACCTTGCTGTGGTTCCACTTCTTTTTAAGACACTGCTTGCTCCCCTTCCCTTTATAGGTGAACATCTGAAAGTACTTCTCTCCCTTCTTCAGATGCACTTCCCCCCATACCATCTTCAGTACACTGCAAAATGGCTTTTGTAATCAACTTTGTATCAGCAACTGCAGTTGCTAATATCCTCATTGTCATCTGTAGATTTTGTATCAAAATCAGCACTGCTGATATCTTCATTGTTGTCTGTGGTGCCTTTTGCTGATGCCTTCATTGTCATTTGTGAGATCAATGCAAAAGACATCTTTCTGTTTTTGTCTTTTTGATTTCTCAGAAGCTGATATGGATTAAAGATGTCCCCCAAAAGTTCACGTGTTTGAAATTTAGTGCCAAAATTCATGTTAATGATATTTGGAGGTGGAGTCTTTGGAAGGTAATGGGGTTAGATGAGATTATGAGGGTGATGTATTAGTGGTTTTATAAGAAAAGAAAATGAGCTGTAAGGGCATTTACCAGATACTGAGCAGATCTCAGTACCATACTCTTGGAGTTCTCAGTCCTCAGAATCACAAGCCAAATAAATTTCTATTCTTTATAAATTACCTGTTCTCGGGGATTATTTTTATAGTAAAAAAAACTGAACCGAGATAAGCACAGTACTTTTTTTTTCTTGATATTCTCTTTTCTTGGGTTTCTATGGCAGTTTCTCCTCTTTTTCTTCATAAATTTCTTTTATAAGATTGTTATCTGTCTCTGATTCTTTTTTTGTGCAAAATGTTTATATGTTGCTCAAAACTGATTAGGTAATCTCTAATTCTTTGTGTTAGTAAGCTTTTGGTTGTTGTGAAAAACTGCCTGAGATCAACATAGATGAAGAAAGATTTATTCAGGCTTATGGTTTGAGAAATTTCAGTTCAAAATCATCTGGCTCCATTGTTTCTGGGCAGATGGTGAGGTAGAACACCATAGTGAGGAGCATTTAGTGGCATAAAGTGGCTCACCTTATGGTGGACAGGAAGCAGAGGCAGAAAAAGAGGAAGGAACTGGGACAGATATGCTCTTCAAGGACATGTGGGCTCCCTCCAACAAGATCCCATACCTTGAAGTTTCTACCACATGCCAACAGCATCATCAATTGGGGACCAAACTTTCAACACATACATTTTTAAGGAACATTTACATACCAAAGAATCTCAAATTTTAATTTCAATTTAAACTTACCTCAATGCCACATATATTCAATGTATATTTCATTAAATGTCCCATATGCACTATAAACCCAACATGGTTCATATTGTCTTATGTTTTTTAAAATTTATTTTTATTGTAAACAAATGGGATACATGTTGTTTCTCTGTACATGTATGTGTGTAATCATACATTTACATAGGGTAATGTTGTTTGATTCATTCTGTTATTTTTCCCTCCCCTCCACCCCTCCCACCCCTCTTTCCCCTCTGTACAGTCCCTCCTTCCTCTATTCTTTCCCCCTTCCCCTCCATTATGTGTCATCATTCACTTATCAGCAAGATCATTCTTCCTTTGGATTTTTGAGATTGGCTTATCTCACTTAGCATGATATTCTCCAATTTCATCCATTTACCTGCAGATGCCATAATTTTATTATTCTTTATGGCTGAGTAATATTCCATTGTCTATATATACCACAGTTTCTTTATCCATTCATCAATTGAAGGGCATCTATGTTGGTTCCAAAATCTGAATATTGTGAATTGAGCAGTGATGAATATTGATGTGGCTGCATCTTTGTACTATGCTGATTTTAAGTCCTTTGGGTATAGGCCAAGGAGTGGGATAGCTGGGTCAAATGGTGTTTCCATTCCAAGCTTTCTGAGGAATCTCCACACTGCTTTCCAGAGTGGCTGCACTAATTTGCAACCCCACCAGCAATTTATGAGTGTACCTTTCTCCCCACATCCTCGCCAACACCTATTGTTGCTTGTATTCTTGATAATCACCATTCTAATTGGGGTGAGATGGAATCTTAGGGTAGTTTTGATTTGCATTTCTCTTATTACTAAAGAAGTTGAACATTTTTTCATATGTCTGTGATTGCTTGTAGATCTTCTTCTGTGAAGTGTCTGTTCATTTCCTTAGCCCATTTGTTGACTGGATTATTTGTATTCTTGGTGTAGAGTTTAGGAAAACTACCCCATTCACAATAGCCTCGAAAAAAATAAAATACTTGGGAAACAATCTAACAAAAGAGGTGAAAAACCTCTATAATGAGAACTATAGAACACTAAAGAAAGAAATTAAAGAAAACCTTAGAAGATGGAAAAATCTCCCATGTTCTTGGATAGGCAGAATTCATTTTGTCAAAATGGCCATACTACCAATAGTGCTATACAGATTCAATGCAATTCCAATTAAAATCCCAATGACTTACCTTACAGAAATAGAACAAGCAATCATGAAATTCATCTGGAAGAAAAAGAAACCCAGAATAGCTAAAGAAATCCTTAGTAGGAAGAATGAAACAAGGGGTATCGCAATACCAGATCTTCAACTATACTTCAAAGCAATAGTAACAAAAATGGCATGGTATTGGTACCAAAATAGACAGGTAGATCAATGGTACAGAATAGAGGACATGGACACAAACCCAAATAAATACAATTTTCTCATACTCGACAAAGGTGCCAAAAATATGCAATGGAGAAAAGACAGCCTGTTCAACAAATGTTGCTGGGAAAACTGGAAATCCATATGCAACAGAATGAAACTAAACCCCTATCTCTCACCCTGCACAAAACTCAACTCAAAGTGGATCAAGGACCTTGGAATCAGACCAGAGACCCTGCATCTTATAGAAGAAAAAGTAGGTCCAAATCCTCAACATGTCGGCCCAGGATCAGACTTCCTCAACAGGACTCCCATAGCACAAGAAATAAAAGCAAGAATCAATAACAGGGATAGATTCAAACTAAAAAGCTTTCTTTCAGCAAAGGAAAGTATCAGCAATGTGAAGAGAGAGCCTACAGAGTGGGAGAAAATGTTTGCCACTCATACTTCAGATAGAGCTCTAATCTCCAGAATCTATTTTTATATTTTTAAGTGCATTTTAGTTATACATAATAGTGGGGTTCATTTTAACATAGTCATAGATGCATATAATATAATCTGCTCCAATAAATCTCCAGCACTTCCTTTTTACCTCACTTCTCCCTCCCCTAAACCCCTTGCTCTACTCTACTTCCTTCATTTATAGTTTTATTAATTGGTGCATTATAGTTACACTTAAAAGTGGAATTAGTTGTGATATATGTATGCATGCACATAGACATGATTTGGTCAATTTCATTCTGCAGTTCCTCCCCATTCCCATTCCTTTTTCCTCCCCCTCATTCCCCTTTATCTAATGCATGATATCCTTTCTATTTTCATGAGATCTGCTTTTTTAATTCCTTATTTCTCTTAGCTTCTGTATTTGAGAGAAAACATTTGATGTTTGACTTTCTGAGTGTGGCGTATTTCACTTACCAGGATGTTCTCTAGTTCCACTCTTTTACCAGCAATTGCCATGATTCCATTCTTCTTTATGGCTGAGTAAAATTTAATTGTGCATATATAACATCTTTTATTTATCCTTTCATCTGTTGATAGGCACCTGAGTTGATTGTACAAGTTGGCTACTGGGAGTTGTCCTGCTATAAACATTGGTATGCATGTATCACTACAACAGACTAATTTTAGTTCTTCTGGATAAACCCCAAGGAGTGGGATAGCTGGGTCATATGGTGGTTCCATTTCTAGTCTTTTGAGGAATCTCCATATTACTTTCCATAGTGGTTATAATAAATTGCATCCCTAGCAAAATTTTATGAGTACACCTTTCCCCTGACATTCTTGCCAGCAATTATTGTTCTTACTGTTTTTAATTGCCATTTAAATTTGAGTGAGGTGAAATCTCAGTGTAGTTGTGATTTCCATTTCTCTGATTGCTAAGACTGGTGAAGCTTTTTAGCATATATTTGTTGACCATTTGTATTTTTTATTTTGAATAATGTCTGTTTAGATCATCTGTTGATTTATTGATTTGTTTTTTGTTTTCTTTTGGTGTTGCTTTTTGACTTCTTTATATAGTTGGGATAATCCCCTATTGGAAGAATAGCTGGAAATATTTTCTCCTATTTCTAGGTTATCTTTTCACACTCAACCAAAATCAACAAAATTAGAGAAGAAAAAGGAGGTATTCCCACAAATATATCTGAAAACCAGAAGATCATTAGGAATTACTGGGAAAACTTATATGCTGATCAATTGGAGAGTCTAGAAGATATTGACACATGACCTACTCAAATTGAACCAAGAACATAAAGAAAACCTAAGTCTGATATCAAGCAACAAGACTGAAGCAGTAACATAAAGTCTCCTGACAGATAAAAAACCTGGACCAAATAGATTCTCAGGTGAGATCTACAAGACCTTTAAAGAGGAACTAATGTCAGCCTTCTTCAAATTGGCCTATGAAATAGAAAGTGAAGGAACACTCCCAATTCATTCTATGAAGCCAGTATCATCCTGACACCAAAACCAGACAAAGACACATCAAGGAAAGAAAACTACAGACTAAAATCTCTGATGAACATAAACACAAAAATCATTAATAAAATCTTAGCCAAACATTTTTTTAATTTTAATTTTTAATTTTATTTATTTTTAAAATTTATTTCTTTTATTATTGCTTTTGTTGCTATGATTGTGCATGATGTAGATTCAAACCATTCATGTAATCATACATGTACATAGGGTAATGATGTCTGTCTCATTCCACCATCCTTTATACCCCCACCCCTCCCTCCCTCTCATTTCCCTCTATGTAATCTAAATTTCCTCCATTATTCTCTCATCCCCACCCATGCACCCCCACTTTTTATCATCATCCACTTATCAGGGAAAATATTTGACCTTTGGTTTTTTGGGATTGGCTTATTTCACTTAGCCATCCACATTTAAAAACACATTAAGATTCTATGGTCAAGTTGGTATCATTCCAGGAATGCAAGGATGGTTCAACATATATAAAATCAATAAATGTAATTCATCAATAAAGTGGAAGTAAGGACAAAAATCACATGATCACCTCAACAGATGGAGAAAAAACTTTTGACAAAATCCAGCATCCATTTATGTAGGGATATAATGAACTTATTTCAACATTTTAAGGGATATATACAAAAACCCCAAAGCCAACATCATACTGAATGGAGAAAAGCAGAAAGTATTTCCTCAAAATCAGGAATAAGATAAGATATCCATCCTGACTACTTCTATTCAATATAGTTCTTGAGACTCTAGCCAGAGCAATCTGGCAAGAGAAAGAAAGTAAAATGATACAAATAGGAAAAGAAGAAGTCAAATTATTTCTGCTTGCTGACAACATGATCTTATACTTATAAGACCCACAAAAACTCCACCATAAGACTTCTAGAGCTGTGGAACCAATCCAAAAAGTAGCACAATACAAGATTAATATAGAAAAGTCAGTAGTTTTTTCTAAATTTCAATACTGAATCTGCTGGAAAAGAAATCAGGAAAATAATTTCATGCAAAATAGTCTCAAAAATGACAAAAAACACTTCAGACTAAATCTATTCAGGGAGGTGGAAGATCTCTGCATTGAACACTGAAGACCTTAGAAGATAGAGAGACTTCCCTTGTTCTTGGATAGGCAGAATTAATATTGTTGAAATGGCCATGTCACCAAAAGCAAACTAAGGATTCAATATGATTCCCTTCAAATTACCAATGTGATTCTTCACCAAAATAAGAAAAAAAATCCTAAAAAATATGAAATAAAAGACCCAGAACAGTAAAAAAATACTGCATCTTTTCTGCAGTCATTTCTCCTCTCTCTTCTTTCTGGTAACTGTGATCGGAGCAGTTTCAATCCGCTGCACACTCTAGTCAGCCTCATCTCAGCCCTAGTGACATGGAATTGATTGACCGTGGGCTGACACTCTGAAATGATTAGCCAAAATAAACTTTTCCGCCTCTAAGTGGTTCTTGTCGGGTATTCTGGTCATATAAACTGAAAAGTTGACTATCATGGTACTTACATAAAAACAGGCATGAAGACTATGAAATAAAATAGAAGACACAGAGCCAAAAAACATAGACACAGTCATCTGATCCTTGGCAAAGGTGCCAAAAAATATGTCAGAGAAAATATATCCTTTTTAACAAATGATGCTGGGAAAATTGGATATCCACAGGTAGAAGAATGAAACTAGATTCTTCTCTCTCACCCTGCACAAAAATCAACTCAACGTGGATCAAAGACCTAGGAATTAGACCAGAAACTGCTAGAAGAAAACATAGGTTCAACACTCCAACATATCAGCACAGGCATTGACTTCCTCAATGAGATTCCTAAAGTTCAAGACAAAAAACCAAGAATCGGTAAGTGGGATGGCTTCAGATTTAAAAACTTCTGATACCAACATTTTTTCATCCAGTCTATTCCTTAAGTGAACAGCGTCAATATTTGCCTATTTTTTAGGCTAGAACCAGGGAATCCACCTCCAAAGTTCCCTCATTCTCTACTAGGAGTGGTTAAAACATTGAAGCTGGCTAGTTTTACCTCACGAATGCTCTCAAATGTACCCACGACTCCACATCTATTTTTAAGGTAACTCACCACTGTCTATCATGCACTAGTTTAATTGCATCCTGTCTTACCCACATATATCCTACAGTTAAAGTGATCTATTTAAAACATACACATGATCATGATATTGCTCCACTTAAAACCTTTCTTTAGCTTCCCCTTATTCTTATTATGAAAGCTTCAATATTTAGTGTGACCTTCAAAGCCTTGCTTTCCATCTTAGGTCTCATCAGGCACCTCTCCCTTTCTCTCTGCCTTTAGTTACTGGCCTTCCTTCAGTTCTCAGAATGCACTCTTTCTACCTAAAGTTCTTTAGGCATGCTTATTTCCATGCCTTGGAGATTCCCTTCTTTCCTATTCTTCCTTCTAAGCCTAGATGATTCTTACCTATCATTCAGATTTCAGAATTAAGTTCTTTTCTGAAGCAAAAATTTCCCTATCCCTACAACGTACCCAAATCAGACCCCCTGTTAACATATTTTTCTTTCCAGGTACTTGCCACATTTGCAATTAAATATTCTTTAATTTAATGATTAGTTTATTATCTATTTTTCTGACCTGAGAGAATATCAATCATGTCCATCTCCATTTACTACTTTACCCCTAGCATTAGCTTTGTACAAAGTAGGTACTCAATAAATATTTATCAAACAAATAAATGAACTCCAGCATTTATCAATGCTGTACAACCCTGATCAACCAAACCATAGTAAAAATCAATAGTCTCAATTACAGCTGTGTCATTAAAACATTCCAATAGATTTGTGTTACTTACAAACTGTCACTTGCTTATTTTTCATGTCTGATAAGAAGTCTAAATTTTTATAGGACCAGAACTCTATATGGAGGAAGGCTAATAAGTGGTATATAACATTGCATAAGTACTTTAAAAAGGTATAGCTTCTAAGAAGACAAAACATCCTCAAGGTTAGCAACAATTCTAGGGTAAAAAGAGTAACTAAATTTCATAGGAATACTGCAAAACCTGTGTAATGTGGTATGAAAAACACAAAACAATAATATTAGAAGTTCTTATATATAAAAATTCAAAAGTTCTATAATAATCCAATAAGTCCTTCGATCACTTTCTAAAGTTTTGAAGACTATTTATTTAAATATATTTACATGACAAATAATAATGAGCATAAAGCTGGAAATATTTTTCAGTATGATACATTCAAATTGGAAAACAGCTTTCAATGTATCTATAAATAAACTTGCATGTAAAAACTGAGTAACTAAGTCTTTATGATTAAACCAATTTTAATAGGTTGCACTGATAAACAAAGAATGTAATCTAAATCTCTAGCCTCCTTCCTTAAAAAACTTTGTTTCAATAAATGGCAAAATCAGTCATATATTGCTCACACTCCCCACCTTGGATCCCCTTGGTCTCCTCAATTCTCTACAGCAATATACTACCTGCAAGTAAGTTGATTTCCACTTTCAAAACATACCATAAATATGCCCCTCCTCTTCTCCTTCTCTGTCATTTTCCTAATTCCATACCACCATCTTTGTCTGCACTATTCCTATAGCCTTCCAACTTGCCTCTCTGTTTATACTTTTGTTCTCCCCCAAACACCCAACCCTATAGTTCATTTACCATACCACAGTCAAAGGTACCCATTCCCAGACAAGTACAAGCAAGTCACTCCTCTACTTGAAACAAAACTCTGAAATTCTTATAAGCCTCCCTTACCAGCCTGGCCTCAACCTAATTCTCCATCTGAATCTTGTAAGTTAACGTCTCTATCACATTGCCCTTTTAGTTTCCAGAACATCCTAAGACTGTTCCCACACAGGGACTTTACACCTGCTATTCCTTTGGGTTGGAATGGTTTGTCCCAGAATCTTCTATGGCTGCTTCCTTATCATCAAGTCTCAGATTAACCACCACCCTCACTTGATCTCCCTCCCCAAAAGCTGACTGCTCAATCTAAATTAATCACAATGTACAAAGTAGTACACCATCTTATTTCATTTTTTCCTGTTACTTTTCACTACCTGCAATTATCTTCTGTATTTCTGTGGTTACCCTCTTATCTGTTTCTCCCCTAGAATGCAAACCTCCTGAACACTGGGATGAATAATAATAATGATAATAACAATTATTATTATTATATTATTATTATTATTATTATTATTATTATTATTTGGTCCTGGGTATTGAATCCAGGGGTGCTTTACAACTGAGATACAGTCCCCAGTCCTTTTATTTTTTATTTTGAGAGAGTCTTGCTAACTTGCTGAGGCTGGCCTTGAACTTATGATCCTCTTACGTCAGCCTCCTTAGTTGCTGAGACTATATACAGGAACTTACTAGTTTTGTTCACCAGTTACTGTCCTGCACCTAGAAAACTGCTTGGTACACAGTAGATCCTCACTAAATATGTATTATATAAGTGAACATATCCAATAGTAACAACAAAAGAAGCACTTCTCAATAAAAATAATGATCATGAAATTAAGATTCAAAAGCATTTATTTGAATATGTATCATGTGGTTTTCATAAAAACATTAATAATAACAATGAAACTTATCATATATGAGATCTCAAATATAATGAAAGTACATTATTTTAGCAAGTTCACCTCTAAGTTAAGTAAGAATAAAATCATGAGGCAAAGTTCATTTCTTATGCAAAAATCTTTTAAAATGAGGAATTTTAAATGAATCTGCCTCATAAATGTGGGGAGAAAGTCATGTGTCCTCCTTTCAGTGAAAATGGAATGATCTCTTTAGGACAGCATCAAAATTCACTAAACAAACACTCTGAACTAAAGGTCAATTTTAAAAATGAATAGCAATTTATAAGGCAGAGGAAAATCTATTCCAGTCAGGAAACAATACAAGTTAGTCTCCCAAGGGGCAACAAATCTTCCTGTAGGTAAACAGAGGTTGCATGTTTACTGAAATTCACTACCTCCAAGGAACTATAGTACATGCTTAGTATTTGGAAGAGGTAAGTCTAGATCCCTACAAATCCTCCAAAACACCCCCAAGTACCTCCAAATAGTATTCGTACTTGCATGACCCAGTGGCCAATCACAAAATTAATAGGAATGATTTAAATCTATGCCTCTAGGAAGTGATAAATGTCTACATCTGAGGCACTATGTGGATCTTCTGGAACAATAAAAACCACAAGCCTTTTCACTCCATAGTGTTTCCATGAGAGAATGAACTATCTTGGATATTAGTTAAAATTTTTAAATAACTAGGAAATGATTTACTACATCAAAGCTATTTACTAAATAGCACAGAGCATGAATAAAATCACTGAGATAACTTATGGAAGCAAAAAAAATAGCAGTAGGCATTTTATCTTCCTGTTAATTGATTGCCTTTGTTACACAACATTGTCTGGAAAAATCTGACTACAATTCTAACTGCAAGCCACAGTAATCATGTCAATATGTGAGCTATCTGAATATCTAATTATGAAAAAAATAAGGCTATTTCACAGTGGAAGTATTATTCTAATTCAAGAAACCAGCAATATTAACTTATTAGTCTGACATATAGCAGATAGCTGAAAAACTTTAATTTGAAAGATAATTATTTTTAGCTGATTAATATGCTTCAAATTAAATTCACTGCTTTTAATGGGCCCATCAACTTGACAACCTGGGAAATTAATAAATTTTGCATGCAGTAATCCTAGGAAATTTATACAGCTGAGCTACACATCATTATAAGGATTACCTTCACAGTAGGCATTGTCCTCTCGAAGAGCCCTAAAACCATCTCGACAGCTGCACACGGCTCTGTCATTCAGATTTCTGCAGACAGAATTCTCCATGCAGTTATGCCTCTCAGAACAAAAGTCATAACCTGTAAGAAAAAAATCCATTAAAATAAATAAAACTATAATAAAACAAATAGTCCTCATCTCTTTAATATTTTCTTTAAATTATTTTCCCTCAACTACTTTTTAATAATTAATCTTTATCAAAGTTTATCAGAGGATCACATGCTATAAGTGCCAAAAAACTCTTCTTTATGATTAACCCAATTATTTATTACTTTAGCTAATTCCATATGTTTCTTGTTTATTGACTTTATAAATGCTATCTAGTCTCTAATATCTAATTATAGCTCTCCGTATATCTGAAACAAAGAATTATTCTTTCAGTCTGCAATGAAAAACATTATAATAAAGATGTTAGCACAATGAGGAAATAGTATGAATACTACCTGTGGGTAATATTGAACAAGTCAGATGAAATGTGCCCACTGTATATGTGAGTAATGAAACAGACAGCTTAGCATCTTTTTTAAAAATTCCAAAATGTGTTAAAAATGAAAATTACATCACTTTAATCTAATTTCCTCTGGCTATCTGCAAGGTAAAGTATGGTTGCCCAAAAATGAAGAAAAATTTTATGAATTGCAGAAATTTCAAAGATCCTAGAGTCTTTATAAGAGAAAAGAAAAATGGAACTTTTATAAACAGTGACACCAATCATGTGCAATTTCTCAGGATTTCTTTCTCCCGTCTGAATCCCTTGTTCAAAGAACACTAAGAGGCTGAAATGAAAAGCTTGAACACTAGAACTCATATTTAATGGAAATTACATGATTATACATCATTCAACAAAATTTTAAATTGCCTAATGCATAAGTTATCTTCCTAGTTTTCATTGTCTAATGGATTATTACTTCAGCCCATGTATAAAAGAGGATGAGAACAGTATGTTTCATGTAGCTTAGAATAAACTCATATATGCATAACAAGCAAAAAAACTTTTACTTGAGAAAATCATGAAGATGGAGGTTCTAAATGGGTCCATCTTATTTGTGATGAAACTGATGTCTATTCTAATTGATTGGCTATACAATTTTGAATATTCTTCCAGAATTAAAATATATATCCCCCATGAAATCAACCATGACATATAGTAAAATACTACTGGTACAAAAAAGAAGAATCATAGTCCAAAAACATAATAATACCATTAAAAAGGAAGAGTAAAAATCAAACAGATTAGTGATTTCAACAAAAATAAAATAAGAATAGGTGTATGAAAACCACAAAAATATGGTCAATAACAGTATTTAAATCACTTGGCAACATGTCTTGACAAGATTCTTCATAATCTAAATTCTTAGGATTCAGGCTGAATATTAGGAGTAAAATTCTTAAGAAGAGGAAAAGATAAAAATAGTTTGACCTAGAGTCTTTGTATTTCCTTTTTTTAATAGCTAATTGAGACTATATTTCTTAAAAACATATTCCATTGTCTTTGTACAAAGCCTGAGGGAAAACAATTTCAGATAAAAAGCCCTCTTCACTATCTATCCCAACAGCTCAGCACATCACCAAACTAAAATTTAAAAGCTTAAAAAATCACTTCATATTTATTCTAAATTAAAATAAAGTTAATTTTAAAAACACAATAGATCAAGTTCTAACAGAGTGCTAAAATTCTGTTCTATTCTACTTATAACATTTGAAACAACTTTAGAGATCTGTGAGTATATCATTTCTGTTGCATTTTTATTTTTCTTTCTTAGGTTCATACTTTTCACAACTATCAATTTTTCATTTTTCTGACATCTGTCTTCTACTATTTTTTTAAATAATTTATTTATTTTGATTGATTATACATAAATGGGGTAAAACTTATTTCTCTGGTTGTACATGAAGTAGAGTCATACCATTTATGTAATCATACATGTACGAAGGAAAATGATGTTTGTCTCAATCTGTTATTTTTCCTTTCCCCACCCCTCCCATCCCTCTTTTCTCTATACAATCCATCCTTCCTCCATTCTTGCCTCCCTCCCATCCCCCATTATGTATCATCATTCGCTTATCAGAGAGATCATTAATCCTTTGGTTTTTGGTATTGGCTTATCTCACTTAGCATGATATTCTCCAACTTCATCCATTGGCCTGAAAATGCCATAATTTTATTCTTCTTTATGACTGAGTAATATTCCATTGTGTATATATACCTCAGTTTCTTTATCCATTCATCAATTGAAGAGCATCTAGGTTGGTTCCACAATCTAGCTATTGTGAATTGAGCAGCTATGAACATTGATATGGCTGCATCACTGTAGTATGCTGATTTTAAGTCCTTTGGGTATAGGCCAAGGAGCGGGATAGCTGGCTCAAATGGTAGTTCCATTCCAAGTTTTCTAAGGAATCTCCATACTGCCTTCCAAACTCTGCCTCTTAAACTGTCTGTATAAATTACTAGCTGTGTAAGTTAATTAACTTTTCTAAGGCTTCAGGTTTTTTTTCACCTGTAAAATTAGAATAATATCTACCTTATAAAAATGTCAGGTTCTAATGAGATCATCTATATAAGCATAATAGTGTAGTATTTATTAATAACTAAAGCTATTAGAGTAATACTAATAAGCTAAAACCAAATATGTCAAGATTCATGTCATAGAAGAAAATTCAAATATCTTCTATAGACAGATGAATGGACCACATATCCAGCACAATCTAGCCTTTTTAAAATTTCTTCTTTTAGATTTTAAACTCAAGGATACCAAATTCTTTTTTATTCCCTTTGTAAGCTTTACATAAAGTTCTGTTTTCTTTTATTAAATACAGACTTTTCTAACAAATATTAACATACATTTCTACATAACGGGAGAAATAAAGGTTGTACAAAAAATATGATGGAAAGCATAACAGTAACAGATTATCAGGAGAAAGAAATTACAATAATTTCATGGTGAGTATTTATTGGTTTTGTTGATAGGCATCTATTCCTTAAGTTTGTGCTGGGAAGGGAAAGAAACCTAGTAATACTTGAATGAACCACTCAACCCTATGTCAACCCATGTACTGGAAAATGGACTCTACCCATTTTAAGCTACATCAATTATAAAGCTACATCAATCAGTGCATTTCATTGACTTTGATACAATAATTTGTTTAGTTCAAGCTAATGAAAACCATTGAAACTTGGCTCTTGTACTTTTATCCAACTCATGAGGATATTAGACTTTTCTTCCATGTATCTGAGTATTGTAACATCAGAACAAGAATGTCAGGGATCTAGGCTGGGGAGATAGCTCAGCTGGTAGAGTACGTGCCTCGCAATCACAAGGCCCTAAGTTAGATCCCCAGTACCGCATGTCAGGGATCTACTTGGGAACACATACAGTCTGAAATCAGTCAACTCAAAGGAGACAAACAGACATGCATCTAGACAAAGGGGCAGAATTTGTTTTCAAAATCAAGCTGCACCTGAGGTCAATTTACCCTCTGCTTATTAGGACCCATATATTCCATTCATTTATTTATTTATTTTTGGCTTAGTCAATAGAATTGTGTGTTCTATCACTCACTCATAAAAGAATACTAACATATTTACATGTTGTTTGCAAGATAATGGATTATCCTAGTGTTTTCCAAAGTGTAGCTCATGTACATGGATGAACATGAAAAGGAAGTATTCATAGCAATGAATTTCTTTTAATCCACATATAAATAATATATAAATATATAAATCTAGTAAATAACTGCCTTATTTCAAGATACCATTGCTTAATAATGAAACTAAAAATCTTCTTAGAAATCATGTTATTATTAATACACAGATATCTAGAATGATGAAGGTGATAACTGAATAATTGGAAAACTGGATTATGCAGAAATGAAGGAAAACAATGTATAACAACTCAGCCTTCTCCATGTCCATGCTCTCTTATAATTATGAGGTATATTGAAGTAAATACTAAATTAAAGTGAGACATGCAGTGAATAGGACTTAGTCCTAAAATTAGAGAATGGGGGTGCCAAGGAAGAAGAAAATGAAAGGGAAGGAATATAGATATAAAGCCATGTATATTATTTCTGATTCTAAGAGTCCTCTCAGTATCACTGAATCTCTGTTATGTAATTTGTTATAAGCTTCCTTGAAAGGGCTCTCAAATATGAAAAAAGTGAAGAAACTTCCTGGTCTCATTTCTTCTGACTTGTTACAGCAGAGGAGAACCAGCTGCAGGGTACCTAGAAAACAGTCTTGGTGGGATTCAGCTTAGTGCCCAGCAATTTGGAGCCTTATTTCAGTGCACAGCTTGGTTTCTGACCACTGACCAAACCTCTGGTGGGAAGGTCAACACTTTCATCTCATGTTCTGCCCTCAGAGAATATTCACTAACTGTTGTTGAACAACTTACTGTTTTAGATATGAACACAGCATCTTTATCATTAGGCAGACAGGCATAGAAACTGGAGACAAATTTTATTAAGAATGAATTTGTCACAACATATGTGTAGGAGTTGACTCGAAATTTAAGACTTAAGAACTGGACTCTTTTTAGTTTGAAAGTCATCAGATGCCAGAAGAACTCATTTATGTATTCTGCATATTTGAAGACAGAAAGAGATGCAATCTCTTTTACAAATGGTATTAAATATATCAGTAAGAACCAACTTGTTCAATTTTCATTTGAGTATTATCTAAGGCAGGGGTTCACAATCCTGGCTGCAGAAAAATAATTTATCTTTGAATTTTTAAAGATGTTATACCAAGGTCCCTTCTCATATCAATTATTTTAGAACCTCTGACCATAGAGACATGAGTTACAGTATGTTTTGTCATTCTGTTTTTAAGTGTACTATGTAAACACTAATTTTTAAAACTGCAAAGAAATATAAAACAATTTTTATAGCTAGTTTTTCCATTCTTAATTTTCTTTTGTAATATATAGGACTCTTTTAAAAAGGAAATGGATGTTCAAAGGTCTTCTCTTGACAGCTGAAAAGCCCTATCTTAGTTTCTTAATCAAATCTTGCCATACCCAACCTTGGCTAACTTCAATGCTATTCATGTATCTAATCTCTATTAGGACCCAGACACTTCTAAGGGGTAACAATGATCTCAATTTTTTACCAAACTTTCTATCTAAGGTGGAGTCTATTTTACCTCTTTTTGAATCTGGGCTGGCTCATGGCTGCTTTCAGCAATGGAATATGTGCCAGTTCTAGACTTTATCATCTTCAGAAGTCCCAAGCCACCATTCTAACTACTATCCTGCTAGAGAGAACCTAGGGAAAATTTCTGAGAGCATGTATAGAATAAAGCAGTTCTGGCTATATCCAGTATCCCAGATATTACCAAGATGCTGAGCATACAGACTACCTTGAACCTCCCAGTTCTGCGCAGTTTCCAAGTAAACAGCATGGAGTGACCCCAGTTAACATCAAATGAAGCAGCAGAACCAACTCAAGTCCTGTTTGAATTGTTGACCCACAATATTGAGATCCATTAATAAATAGTTGCTGTTTGAAACCACTGATTTTTAGGGGCAGTTTGTTATGCAATAGATAAGCACTCAAAGGGATGTTCTGCTTAACATTAGCATCTGCATCACCAGGCACCATATCAGAACTTCAGATTCTCAGATCTGAGCCCAGACTTACTGAATCAGGATCTTTATATTAATAAGATTTCTAAGTTATCTGTATACATATACAAATTTGAGAATCACTGCTATAGCTTACTTTTGGTCACAAGAAACTCTAGTAAGTTGCAAACTGGAAGTCCTATATCAAATGTCTGAAATGAGCATTCTTGATTCATATCAAAATCTACAAAGCTCTGTGCAAGGCACTGGATCAGGCATTATGAGTATGAAAACTCTAATGACCCTCATTATATTTCTACTTGACAGTTACTCTTTTTGGAAGTGTTCCTTAGTTTCTAAGAGCTATCCTAGAGACTTTCTAAAGAGAAGACCAAGTCTTAAATCACTTTGTAATTCTCAAAGAGCCTAATGCAGAATAGTAATTTAGAATTCTTCACTGAATGAATGGAAAAGGAGTTTAAAAAAACAAAATAAAACAAAAACAAAATGTACCACACTGCTAAAAATGGGGGTGGGGATTTTATGTCTCCTATTAATAGATTAGATTAAAAAGAAACAAAATATTTTAAGTATTATAAAATATCCTGGTTTTACTTTTTTTCTAATGAAGCTGTGCTTTGTATCTGCATAAAAGTCATTATTCAAACAAGTCTTAGTCGTTTATTTGGAGAAGGTAGTTTGCAGTTTGAACTGCTTCTATCATGAGCACCAACTATATCCTAGATGTCATACAAGGTATTGAGATGTGGAAATCAATATAATGACCCAGCTGCCCCCAGAGTGCATAGTCTACTATAGGAGATAGTCACAAATATATAATTTTAACAAAATACAGGGAGATGCATATAATTTCATGATTAGCAGGGATTTTAAAGAGTTTTCATGCAATTAGTCCTTAGTTCACTATTTGAATCTATAATAAGGTGTTAAGTTTAAGAACCATTAGTGAAGGGAACTCCCTGCCTCCTGAATCAACTCATTCCATTTCTTAATAGCTTTGAATTTTGGTATTGTCTTCTTTTGGACTATAACTCTATGTCCCTTCTACTTATAGGTTCTAGACCTGTCATCTCAGAGGCAGCACAACCAGCAAAGTATATCTGTTGATGGTCTCTGTCTTCTCTGTAGTTTGAAAGCCTTCAAGTGAAGACTCAAATTGAAACTGTCATATGGAAAGTATGTGAGGTCAATTACAGAAACAAAGTGAACAGAAATGAAAAACCAAAAACAACCAATGGAAAAAAACTAATTGTCAGGCAATAATAACTGTCAATAAGATAACTAATTCAACATTGCTGTATAAATTTCAACACCTGGGTTGGGTTAATTCAGACCAAGTACACACAGATTTAGAAATTTAGAGCTTCAGACAGGTACAGACACAGCAGAAATGCCTGGGACCATCCTGATTTTAATTCACTTCAGCTAGTATGCCATTACTACCTACTGTGTATCTGTAGAAAGCATTTAGATTTTGGTAATAATTTCTTTATAAAAATTTCTATTTCATATCAATTGTACTAGCTTCCTATGATGACTATCATACATATATTTAAAATTTTTTTAAATTTTTAACTGATGCATAATAATTGTACACATTCATGGGGTGCAGTGTGACTTTTCAGCAGATAGATACAATATGTAATGATCATTGGAGGTGAGCTGTCCCCCAAGAGTGCATGTGTGAGACAATGCAAGAAGGTTCACAGGAAAAATGATTGGGTTATGACAGCCTTAAACCAATCAGTGAATTAATTTCTGACAGGATTAACTGAATGGTAACTATAGGTGGGTAGAGTGTGGCTGTTGTCGGTAGGGCATTGAAGGTGTGTCTTTGGGTTATATATTTTGTATCTGTAGAGTGTAGTCTCTCTCTGCCTCCTGATACTCATGTGAGTAGCTTTTCTCCACCACATTCTTCCACCATAATGTTCTGCCTCACCATGAGCCCTTAGAAATAGAGTCTGCTGTCTATGAATTGAGACCTCTGAAACTGTGCACTCCCAAATACTTTTTCTCTACTAGAATTGTTCTTGTCAGGTCTTTTAGTCATAGTGGTGAAAAAGTTGACTAAAATAATCATGTCAGAAAAACTGGAATTTATCTATCACCTCACACATAAATCATTTATTTATGCTGGGAACATCCAAAATCCTCTATAGCTATTTTGAAATATTCAATTCATTGATGTCAACCATTGTTATACTACTGTGCTATAAAACATGAGAATTTGTTCCTCCAATCCAACTGCACTCCTGCACCCATTAACCATCCTCTGTCCCTTCTGACCTCCTTCAGATACTTCCTGGACTCTGATAACCACCATTCTATTCTCTAATTCTTTGAGATCAACTTTTTAGCTTCCCCATGTAAGTGCAAACATGTGACATTTGTCTTTGTGTCCCTGACTTATGTAACTTAACATAATGTTTTCAAGTTCTATGTTATTGCATGTCATACTTTATTTAAAAAAAAAAAAAGTCCCACCTTTACAAACTTTGCAGCAGCTGTGAGACAAGGTAATCTGATGTGACTCTGGACAATCCAAAGCTGGACAGCCTGAACTTTCAACAAGTTTCATGGTCTGGTCCTATTAGACAACAGAAAAGAAATACCTTGAATTTCATAATTAATACTTAACTAAGAAGTTCACAGATCTGGCATCTTTTAACATGCTGGTGAAATTTTCATCCTGAGAACTTCTACACAGGTCATGGGTCCACTTCAGAAATAATATTACATATCAACTGGTAAGCCTTCAGAATGAACAAGCAGTTCTAGGAATCATAGCTCAGCATACTGCAACGAAGACTGTAATTTGCCAAACACCTGGGATATTCCTGAAATATTTTGTTGGTTTTACAACATATTTGCAAATCTGATAACAACTGTGGCTAAGATACATTTGAGTCATATCACTAGCTTACTTCAAAAAAAAATTAAATAAAACTGAGCTTCTTAAAAACAGTCATTTTATTTTTCTTATAAAGTTCTGTTACACAGAGATTGTCACAGATGATTCCAGGAAGGAATGTCAGAGCTCTTCCACAAAACTATAAGGAAAATGAAGGCAGGAATTAATGTTTCTCATAAATCAATTTCTAGTACATTTTCTGGCCCATTGTTGGCACTCAAAATTTTTTCTTGAATGAATGAATACATTGACATAAAATCATAGTTCTAGATAACAAAATAAATTAAATCCTTCTCAAGGAGAAATCAAAATAGAAACCACTTTTCTGACCACATGTAATAGCCCTGCCCTAAAAACAAACATTGATTTCTAAACTGTCAATTGCCAAACTCTTAAGAACAAGGGTCATTAAAAGTTATATTATGCTTACCATTACAGAAGCAATAAACCAACTCTTAGAACTTGAAGCCCTCCATTTTAACTACTGCTCAATAGACTCAAGTTTTAGATACCATTTCTATAAGTATTCATTCATGGAAGAAGTATGCATTTCAATATCGGCCTTTCCTGGCTTATTTATGCAAAGGGCTTTCTCTAAATCCTAATCTGTTATTAAGAAGGCAGAAGAAGACATGTATATTCCCTGGAGTCCAATTCTACTCAGTGTTTGCTTTGACAGTAATACGGATTCTGGTAATCATAAACCACAGTGTTGTTCTGTATTACTATTAAAATCATCCCTATTACATATTTTCAAGGTCACAAAACTGACAATAAAAGAACAAATAGGGACTGGAATTGACAGCCCAGAAAATGGAAGCATGAGAGATCTGTCAATTATCTAAAATTGTAAATACTGGAGCTGAGAGGGAGTGAAGGGAGGGGAAAAAACAATGAAAATCTTTAATGTCAAGAATTCAGTCAAGAATGTCAAAAGCTTATGATGATCTGATAGAGCTGTGCCCTCCAATCAATTGCCACAAGCTATATGAGGGTCTTGAACACTGTAATTGTAAAATATAGACAAGATTTTGAAGATGGAATATGACAAAGCAATGTAAAATATTTCATTCATAATTTTATATTGATTTCACATTGCAGTGATAATGTTTTAGATATATGAGTTAAATATAGAAAATTTGCATCAATAAAAATTGTATTTGTGATTTGCATCATATTTCTATTGAACAGCACAGTGTTCTGAAAGGAGGAAATGGTGCTTTTGTTTGAACAAATAAAAGATAACATTCATTTAATATTTATTGAACACCTGTTATCATTTGGATATGAGGAGCCCCAAAGTTCCTGTTAATGCAGGGATATTCAAAGGTAAGATGATTAAACTATGATAGCTGTAACCTAATGAGGTATCCTAGTTATCCCAGCTAATCTGTAAGCAGTTGGGGCATGGCTAGAGAAGGTAGAGCACTGGGGACTGCCCTGGAAATGCTGTTCTTCCTTCAGCCCCTAATTCTCTCTCTCTCTCTCCCTCTCTCTCTCTCTCTCTCTCTCTGTCTCTGTCTCTATCTATCTATCTCTGTCTCTCCCCCACCCTTTTTTTCCTGGTTGCCATGTTCTTGGTTGTTTTTCTCTGCCATGCCCTTCCACCATGATGTTCTACTCAGTTGGGGCCCAGAACAATGCGCCAACCACAGACTGAGCCCCTACTTTCTCTACTTTAAGTTGTTGTTCTCAGGTTTTTGGGTCATAGCAACGAAAAGCTAACTAACACAACACCTGCAATGTTGCCTATATATGGACCTCTAAACTAATTTAAAATCAAATAATTTTATAGCATATTTAAAATCAAATAAGCAACTATCCCAGTAAATTTCAACACCATAATTATTACTATTTACAACACATTCTGGTCAAATGAAAAGATTTATACTCACAATAAACAGGGAAATTTCAAGTGCTCTCAAGATTATTAAATTTAGAACTGATGTTTCAAAGTCAGAGATTATCATTAAAAAGCAGCTGACAAGTTTTCTACCTCCTTGAAATAACTTCTTCTCTGATTCCCTTTCTCATTTTGGAGTTACTAGATCTTACGCTAAGTCTTCCAATCCTTATATCTATAGTGAGATGGACTCACTCCACTTGAAACAGCATTGGTGTAGAGATGCTGATAGAGAAAAGTCCGTCTTGAAATACAGGTTCAGTAATTTATTTTAATGTTCCTATGCTTCAGTTCTGTTATCTTTAGATGTAACCAACATCATAGGAAAGCCAATTTAAAACCAAAAGAAGCGGCTTTAGTACTTTATAATGGACATGAAGAAACCCTAGCTTTCATGTTCTAAAAATGAAATCTGTCACAGTTCTGCTTCTTCACATCTCTTCCTTGCCTATCTCAAAGGATTTTCAAATTAAGATGCATAAAGTGGATCTTCTTTCAGGTTTGCCAAAATTTTTAGGATTCTCCTTTCCCCAACTCTTCATAATCATAAAGGTGATCACAGTATATTGGAAAGACAATCATTTATTTTATTCCCTACGTAATCTCCACATACTAAACCATCCCCTAAATCCATGTACAAGAGGTATTTAAAAAGAAAAATGAAAGGTTGAATGTAATGTAAATCTAAAGCACATACTTCATATGTAGATTTACTTCTGATAAAATATGACTTGAAATATATACTTTGGTCAAGAAATATAACATTGTAGTTTATAAAAAGCAAATATGAAAAATAGGCAATATTAAATCCAAATAAGACTCTGAAAAAGCATTGGCACAAAGCAGACTTGTAGCCAATTACTTGCCTGATATATGATAGCTCACACCTAGGGCTGCAACAAATCACTGGCAGCATTATATGAGAAAGTTTCATTTTATATATTTAGCTTTCAAATAGTAAGTCAAAGAGCAAAGTTCAAAAGAAATGCACTGGCTTCAAAAATGTATTTCAAGAAGCCATAATAAATAATATTGTAAGGAAATTCCCCTTGACATAATTTGAACTACTCCTGTCAGGACATTAACATCAATATCAATTACATGTCCTTTTAACAGTTAAATTTTTTTAGGTAATTTCTTATTTTGTTTTTAATTGAACTGAGTCAAATTTCTTGCCTGAGTGAAAATCACAAAAGACAGCAAACTACATTGTTTTCACAACAGAAAATAAGGACTTAAATTGAATTTGGCAGAACAGTATTTTAATTTATTGTGAAGAATACTTTATAACTATTAATCTATATCTTTAAAAAAGATGATGGAAATGACTTTATTTGAAATATAATTGCCAGGTGTGGTGGTACACACCTGTAATCCAAGTGACTCAGGAGGCTGAGGCAGGAGGATAGCAAGTTCAAAGCCAGCCTCAGGAAATTAGCAAGACACTAAGCAATTTAGCGAGACCCTATCTCAAAAAATAAAAAGAGTTTGGAATGTGGCTTCACCCAGTAAGCACCTCTGGGTTCAATCCCTGGTACCAAAAAGGAAAAGAAAAGAAGTATATATGACATTTTGAATTTTCTTTTGCTGTATAATTTAAAAATGGTATACTATGGTTTGGATCTGGAATGTTCTCCTAAAGATCATGTGTTGAAGCATGGTACTGGATGAAGCAAGGTTCAGAGTTAGGGCTTTTAGGTAATGACTGGATCATAAGGGGTCTGATTTCATCAGTGAATTAATCCATTGACAGCTAAATGGACCCAGTTGGAAGAAGTAGGTCTCTGGGGACATGCCCTGGAAAGGTCTGTCTTATCCCCAGTACCCCCACCACTCTCTTTCTGCTTCCCAGCTGTCATAAGTTGAGTGGCTTTCCCTTGCCATACCATCCTACCATGACGTTCTGTCTCACCTCAGACCCAAAGAAATGGAGCTGACCAAAAATGAACTGAATCCTCTGAAGTCATAAGCCAAAATAAGTCTTTCCTCCTCTAAGCTGCTCTGGTCAGACATTTTGGTCACAGTAATGAGAAGTTGACTAATCCATGGTATTACAAGGGTGAGTTTTTAAAGAAATGCTTACTATTGCTTACATATTCTTACATAGTAAGAATTGCTTACTATGTATTTACATAATTTTAACAATTCTGAAAGACTAATGGATCTCCTTACCTTACACTCATAGAGAACACACACTCCAGAAGAGGAATAGACCGTATTTCGCTCTCCTTCAAAGTAGGTTCTTCCTTGAAATTGGCATATTGCTTTGAAATAAAAAAAAATACATATATTGATGTTTTATTAGGAAAAATGGCTTAGAGGTACTCAAATCATTTTGCAACAGTATTTCATGTGTTCTTACACCTTTTCTAGGTATCTGAATGATTACAAACCTAAGTTCAGTCTACCATAAGGTATATGTAAACATCAATTAGCATCTTGCTAATTAAGTTGAGAGAGTAAAATAAGGTACAAAAAAGAAGTGATGGCAAGTTAGAATAAAATTCTGAAAAAGAAGTGTCAAAAATCAGGCTTACGGTCCATTATTTGTCTGAGAGATAAAGCCCCACTTACAACATATTAGATAGCACTTAGTATGGCAACAAATCAGTGGTAACACAATATGAAAAAGGTTCATTTTTTTTTATATATACTTTTGGACTTTAAAAACAGAAAATTAGAAGTTATTTTAATTGCAGTAAGTACATGCAAGCTTTATGTTTTATAATTTATTATTATTTATGTGTAAATATGAGTTCACATGAGGATGTTGAGATAACTTAAATCTGGACCTGCCTTGCTTACATCCCAATGATATAGATATTTAAAACACAGTATCAGTGGAAAAACATGTTTTAACTAAAGTGCATAACATATCAAACAATTTCTTTCTTAAACTTGCAAAATACGTACAATTCATGAAAACTATTATTTAGCCAACAGAAACTGTTTGGTTATTTTGAAGTGAGTTTTTCACAATTCCCATGTCAATTCACTTAAACCGAGGAAAGGTTTAACTTGAAACTAATGAAACCTAATTTTCAAGATCTTTCTCTGCCTTAGGCCCCTTCTAAGATTCAAAACTAACTTTCACTTTTAGAATTTTATATTATTTGAAGGGCACCCAAAATTGTAGATGTTTCAGTTCCCCATAACATCTAGATCCATCCCAAGATAGCTACTTCAAAAAAGTGATTATGTGATCAACTCAAGATAATTAATTACTTCAGTGGAAGTTATCATCTGATGCAAATAGATTTTGACCCTTCATTCCCCATATTCACTAAATTCAACTTTATTTTAACCATACAGATTTCACAAAGTGAATATGTGCATTTCCATTTAATTTTATTATGTAAATAGAAATAATTCTTTCACTCTTTGGAATTTACATTAAGAAATAATTCTTTAACTCTTTGGAATTTATATTACCCATTTTTCTTTAAAAGCATCAACCTACCAATAATAATTGGCAATGTAGAAACGTTTTTATTAGTATAAATATATTATTGTACAAATACTAATATCTACAATACAACCCAGCTTTCATTTTCACTGAAAGAATAACTGATTATTTAAAGCTACACATTAAAATAATGGAAACCATGCATATATTTTAAAGAGTCATCCCTCAACTGATTTCCTTATTCAGCTTATTATTAACAAATTTGACTACAAAATACACATCTACCAGCCACCTGATTTTAAATTTTTTGGAGCTTGCCGGAAAAGAATACAACTTACTTGCCTAAATTATATTACTTAAAGGCTGACTGAAATTTGTTCACTCATGAATATTCAAAAGGAAACTACAGATATGTCAGTTGCATACTATCTACCATATTATGAATTAAAATAACATGTGCATTTACTTAATGACCTCAATTGATTGCAAAGTATATCTCTTCAATATGTAATTTAGAATGTGCTCTTTTTTCTTATGAAACCCAGTAAACTCAAAATATCAAGTTCTGACATACTACGTTTAATTATACTTAATAATTACTGCATTTTATAAGATAATGAGAATAAATAAAGTCTTTCTTATTTCTATTCAGCACCTGCCATTCAAAGGTTTCTAAGCTTATTAAATGACTTGATAACCACGAAGACGAAAACTGATGCTCTAAGTCTTTCTTACTCAAAGGGGAAAGAAAACACATACAAAACACAAGGGTAAATTCTCCTTATACAAAGCCTATGATAATTTAATATTCATTCAGAACAGATGGAACTTCTGTTCTAAACTCTTAATTCAAAATATGCAACTCGTGAGACAATAGGGCACCAAATGGAGCTTGACAGAGAGGGAGAAAGCACAAAAATGAATGAGATCATGAGTTTCATTCCCTTTCAAACAATGTTCATAAGTGGTGAACCCGGTTTAGGTAAACCCAAAGTGAGTATATTTTGTCTCATTTCTTTCTTTGATCAGTTGTTGTGATTCTCCATAATTCTAAGGTTTACATGGAATATTTAGTAATGACAGTAGAATATGTTTTCCTAGGCTCTATGGGAGAAAATGTGAAGAGAAAGAGAAAAGCTGTAATGAGTCCTGAAAGCACTGCAAGGAATAATGAAAATACCATTAGAATGACTGTGGGACTTTTCAAAAAGAAAAATGAGAGAGCAATAGTCATATTACACTATTCATACATTTAACAAATATGGACTGAGCTCCATCTACATGCCAGATACTCTGCTAGGTACTGAGGTTATAAAATGAATAAGACATATTCGCAACCTCACTATTTAATAGGGCAGACTCACTAACAACTAACTACAATAGAGCCAAACTGAAATTCTATTGAAGAATTCATAGGTTACAGAGAAGCAAAGGAAAATCTGTGTTGAACTTCTGGGAACAGTTGGATCAAGGTTAAGGAAACAAACAAGGGCTGGTCAAGGACCCCAACTCTGGTAACAACAGGAATTTGTCAGCACCCTAGGGCTAAGGAACAGGAGGAAGAATTGGTTTTACTAGAGCCCAAGGTGAGTCACAATTATGGAGGAGAGGCTGCCTAGAGAGAGCTGTAATCATGACGGCACAGCTACTGGCAGAGATACAAACTGGCACAGAGAACAGGAAGAAAGATTGGTGCCCCTCTCTCTCCTGTCTTTCAATTTCTTGCCAGTGCTTCCCATTGGCAAAACCTACACAAAACCTCCTACCTGTCAAGGAAACTGAGAGATGCAGTCTGCAGAAGTCAGGTTCCTGGAGCACAAAACAGGAGAGAGAATGAAATTGAGATCATGGTGCAGGCAGGAAAAATAACTCACTATAGGCTGTTAATGGGTCTCCTTTATAAGAATACATTGCTGAGAAGGTCCATAAGAGAGTGGAACACAGAACAAACAAGATTTGTAGAGAAGAGAGAGAGAGATAGAGAGAAAGAGAGAGAGAGAGAGATTTTTAAAATGTAAGTTTAGTTCAAGGAAAAACCCAGGATGCTTATCGAAATAAGGCTCATAGGCATTCACTGGGTAAAATTAGGGAATGTCGTGGAAGATCAAGTGTCTAAACACAGAAGGGAAAGCTGACAAGTTCTATGTCCTGATTTCAACCAAGGACTGCCCAAGCAGGTATCAGAGTCAAAGTCTAAGAGAAAAGAATGATCACTGTGGGTATCATAATAACTATGGAACCATCTCTAGAATTCCCCAACTGAAAAATTTTTGCCTGCTTACTTTTCCAATAAAGCATAAGTAAAAGAAGTCACTTCTTCAACAAAACAGGGAAGGAATAATCATTTTTACTGTATTGAGTTCTTCTGTAATTGTATTCATATGTTTATAATTTCCTAATTTTGTTGTGTTTCCATAAGTGGGCAAGTGTGTGTATATATAACATTAAGTTCCTGTGACCTAATCTGGATTCCTATGCCTTAAACTATTTGCCAGCTTAAAACAGAATTTTATCAATTTGGTTATATTTTCAAAAACCTATGTAGAGCAATTGATTGACTAAGTTACTTCTATTTTATTGTATGGAGAGAAGCTTTATTATATATTTTAAGGTACGAAGTTTCAAGTGAGATGTATTAATCCATTCATATAGGCTTTTTACTTTGGAGACTAATGAGCTAGACTTCTATAAAATCAGATTAATCCACAACACTACACAACTCTTCAGTTGTTACTTTTAACCAGTGTCAAATGCTTATTTACTGTGACTGACAGATGTTGTTGTTTGCATAACTCCATGGGATACTATTTGCATCATGGTCTATGTGAATTATGTCACCCAGAACTTTCCAGTGCACAGCCTGTTCAAGCATTCATAAGGATTTGGGGAAATTTAATAGAATAATATAGTAATTGGTGTGTCTTTCCAAAGCTATGTTAAGCACTGAAAACTGCATAGTTACTAATACCATAATTATATTAGTATCAGCAGAAACAACTAATATGAATTATTTTCACTTTATTTTTCCCCATTTTAAAAACAAATAACAATTTTTAAATAATTTAAAAATATAATTAAAAGCAAATTGGAAGACAGGAGATGGTGTGGATACAAATTTGAAAGTTATGTGTTAAAAAGTGAAAAGTAATTTATAACAGATTGAGAAACACAGATTCTGACAACCTGAAATTAAAAAAAAAAAAATCTCAAACTCTCAAGGTTTGTTCAGTTGTTTTTGGTAAATTCTCACCCAGATTCCTGTTTGATGAAAAATTAAAATAAGTTAACAAATCCTCTTTAAACTTCACTTTTCCTTTTACATCTGGCCTCATCTTTGGATTTTGCATCCTACAACGAAGATAAGTGAAAGAAACAAGTACAACTGAAAATTCTAAACTATACATTAAAATCCTGATTTACTGGTCATTACTGCAAGAGCTAACAGTAACAACTTCCTCTAATGACATTTAAATCAACTTCTGTAGACCCATATAGAAAGAATTATCCATATTCATCTGAAAACATTTTAGAATATATAAGCAAAAAGGCATACATTCACTTCTAAACTTTTCATCACTCAATCCACATTCAGTCTTTCCTTTTTATTAGTAGATCAAAAATATATGCATCTACTTTAAATTTCCCAATGGGTATCAACACCTTTAAAAATGATTCAACACATAATTAAAAATTATGGGTACCAAAAAGAAAACCAGCAAATCACTTCAGTAAGACTTACAGTTTCTTTAAAATTCTTTTTGAAAACACCAAGTGTCAGTGATCTTTGGATTAATTAAGTTGTCTGTTAAGGTCAGAGTTTTATATGATTTTTTTGAAATCTTCATTGACTTTGAAAGGGTTCTTTCAAATTCCATGTATAAGAGCAGTTTTTTTTTTATTTTGAGCATACATGATAGCTATTTGTAATTGATATATAAATGGAAGTCTTTGGACAAGAAAATATCTCATTAACTATATGTACATTCGTATTTGGGTATAGTTTTTTTAAAAAAGAATGTACAATACATGCAGGCATGAGATTGAAATTCAAACAAAAAATCTCAGTGTTGAAATATTCTTAAAGGACTCTGATCAGCTATGCTGCATTCATTTAACCCAGAATTTATTCTTTGTAATCTGGACTCATTTGGAGTCAGTGCTTAACAATATGGCTGTAATAAAAGTCTTGAGAACTAACTGATACAAATTAATCTCTCTACTCTGTAATGTGTAAATCTCTATTACAACACTGAACATGCTTTCTTTAGCTAGATGTATGTATTTTTTAACTTCCCTGAGACAGGTCCAGTGTCTTATTTATCTTTTTAATGATTCAGCACCCAGCATTGGCCCTGCATAATAAATTCTCAAGGATTTTTCAGTTATTTTTGGTAAATTCTCATTCAGATTCCTGTTTGATGAAAAATTAAAATAAGTTAACACATCCTCTTTAAACCTCACTTTTCCCTTTACATCTAGCCACATCTTTGGATTTTGCATCTTTTTAAAAAAAATTTTGTTTTAGTTGTAGGTGAATATGATACCTTTATTTTATTTTTATGTGGTGCTGTGAGGATGGAAGGGCCTCATGCATGCTAGGCAAGCCCTCTAACACTCAGTCACAACCCCAACTCTGGATTTTGCATCTTATGATAAAGGTTCTACAGATTAGATCTCTCAGAAAGATTCTGTCCTTTCTATCAAATGATCGAAACATCTGAAATAGGAGCAGGTTTGTCTAAGAATAAGAAAACAGCTGGTTAGTGTCATAGTAGTAGCTTATTAATATAAATAGTACAAGTTAACATGCTCAAAGGAAGTCTGCTTGGACAACTTGATGACAAAATGTTTTCCTTTCTTCCTCTCAGTAGCACCAATTTTTGTGAGCGAACACTATTTAAAATGAACAGAAGTTCAGAGTGCTTAAATAATTCACAAATTCATTAAATATACATGATTGCTTCCTTCAACTAAATCTCATTAATTGTTTGGTAATTTAGTTGTTTGCAAAACTAATATTAGAGTTCAGGAAATGAGATCACAAGTGTAGTTGTACAACTCTCCCTTTATATATATATGTAATAATATATATAATATATATTATATAAATTTATATATATATTATATATATATATAAAATATATATATAATACCCTTGGGCTTCTAGAGAACCAGTGATTTTCCTAGGGGACTTTAATTTAGGTCAGTAGTCTATTCTTCCAAGAAAAGAACAGGCCAGGAAATGTCATAAATCTAGCAATAGTGAGAGGTTAGGAGGCAAAGGAGGAAAAAAATAAATTTCAGAATAGAACAAGAGGAAAAATTCAAATATCCAGTCCAGATCAGTCTTTGGGTTAAAGGGCCTATACACTGGGAAAACAAAAATTGAATATTTAGAGAATATCAACACAAAGAGAATAAGTTTACTGCTGGCGGGAGGGATTCAGTGCTGTTGACTCTAACTTGATTTTACGTCTTATAATTGCAACCTAAAATATATTCTGAAATTCCTTTGATTTAGCTACCTTTCTCCCACTAGTCTTATTCTTGATCCTGGCTCATATATCAAAGAATGGGGTCTTAAAAATATATGATCAATTCATTTAGTTCCCTGAGGATAAGAAAAATAAATGTAATGAGTGAATATAAAGATTGTGAGGAAAATACAGTATTTGTGTCAGTACCCAAATACTACTAAAGTGACAGAAGATAAACACACATGAGGTGATAGGTTTAATTATCACTTTCCAAAGAAAATATAATATATAATATAATGAGGAAAAGTTTACACATTGTCAGTTTCAAAGCCAAGACTAGAATCCATCTGACAGTCCTTCTGTGTATCTTTTCTTACCACTAAAAACCCAGTGAATTCCATCAAAATAAGAACTAATTTTTGGTTTAACTTTGTGAAACATTTTTTTTCCAAAACTGGCACCTTCTAGCCACATGTTGCTTTGATGTTAAAGTGAAGATGCTGAATGTAAAATGCTTTGTGAATTGTAAAGCATGATACTTTTTGCTATAAACACACATTAGTACTCAATTAAGAGATCATGCATAAATATCCTGAAAATGTGACTGTGCTGTTTCAGAAAAGCCTCTGGTGTGCAGGAAAAACAAGAAGAGGGAAACCACTGGGGGGATAAATCCATAAGGAGGACATTTTTGCAGAGCAGTTTCCTGAGAGGTATATTAAAAAGCTCTTCCATTATGCAAACAACATGAGTCAAGGGAAGAGAAGAAGCACAAGTTTAATTAAAGGGAGAAAGATATGTGTAGAACAAGACAAGCAGAAGGGATAGTACCATGAGGAGGAAATAGAGAGCACAGCCAGCAGCCAGGGACAGAAGAATTCAAAAGTAGACTTGAGATGGAGCAGGATAAAGAAAATCAGAAAGCAACAAAATGAGAAACAAGAGAAGCAAAGAAATTTCATAAAGATATGCAGCAAGACTGGCCACACATAGAAATGAAAAATGTTTACTGAGAACCTCCTGTCCCCAGTCTCTGTAGTAGGAGTCATCTTCCCTGCCTTCAAGAAGCATCCAGCCTAGTATGGGAAAAAATGTGTACAGTCATAAACAATTATAGACAATATAGAAGAACAGTCTTAGAAAAGTGGTCTTGTAAAACAAGCTTGGAATGATTTTCCACTTTTTAGGTTTTTGGAATAGTTTGAGAAGAAATGGTGCTTGCTCCATTTTAAGATTGCTAGAATTCAACAATGAAGCCATCTGACTCAAATCTTCTTCAGTGCCACTCTCACCACTTCTTAAGACTAATGAAAAAGAAAATATAACATAATAAATGTTATCGGATGCAGCAAGAGCATTGCTCATGAGAAGTTTAAAAACAGCAAGTACCACAAGAAAAGAAAGAAGGAAAGCAAGAAGGGATGGAAGGAAGGAAGAAAGGGAGAGAAAAAAGAACTACCTTAAAAAAATATAATTTTCCATTTCAAGGAACTCGAAAATGAAAAATTTAATTTCAAAATTAGCAGAAGGAAGAAAATAATAAAGATTAGAGTTAAAAAAAAACAAAAAAAAAAAACAAAAAAAAAGATTAGAGTTGAAAAAATATGATTAAAAAACCTTGATAGAAAAGAATCAATAAAAGTCAGAGTTGATTTTTTGAAAGAACAATCAGGAAAACTGATGAGCCTTTGGAAAGAGAGAATTCAAATAAAACTAGAAATGAAAGTGGACATATTACAACCAGTATCAAAGAAATAAAATAGGTCACAAGAGACTACTATGAACACTTATATGCAAACAAACTGGATAACCTAAAAATAAATGAACATGTTCTAGAAATGTACAACTTGTCAAGATGGAGTCATGGAAAACTTAAAAATATGAATGGAAGCCTGGCATGGTGCTCTACACCTATAACCCCAACTATTCTGAAGGTCAAGGCAAGAAAACCCTAAGTTCCAAACTGGCTTGTGCAATTTAATGATTCCTCCCACTTCTCAAAATAAAGTTTCAAAATGGGTTGGGGATGTTATTAGTGGAAGAGCACTTGCCTAGCACGTGCAAGACCAGGGTTTGCTCCCTGATACAACCCACACACACACACACAAAGCAAGCAGATGTACAATTGATAAGGATATTGATTCATTTATCAAAAATCTCCAATAAAAATACCAGGACAATGACTTCACTGCAGAATTCTAACAGTTCTCTCCAGCTCAGTACTAGAAATCCTAATTAGAGGAATTAGGTAAGAAAAAGAAATAAAAGGCATCCAAATAAAAAAGGAATAGATAAAATTACCTTTGTTAGTAGATGTCATTAACCTACATATAGAGACCCTAAGGATTCCACGAAAGACCTGTTAAAATTCATACACAAATATAGCTGAGTTACAGGACACATAATAAACGTACAAAAATCAGCTGTTTTTACACAAGGAACAATGTGAAAACATAACAAAGAGTAAAATTTACAGTAATATCAAGAATAAAAGAAGGGGTTTTCAAGAGGCAGACTAGAGGGAGATTGCATTTCATGTTGCTCCAGGACTCAGTATTCAAGAAGAGGAGGTATTGAGAGACTTGGGACCAACTCAGAGCCACCGGGTGAGTCTCTCTCACAGGGCAGGCTCCCTGGATGTGCTCCCTGGGCAGGGCAGTAGTCCTGGAATGCAGGGAACTTTGTGGAATAGAGTTGCCCAGTGAGACTCCCCCACTGGAGTGGTGAACCTGGACAACCAGGAGCATTGTAGAGGAGGGCAATCCAGCGAGAGACTTCAGCACAAGGCAAGGCTCCCTATTCCAGGCGGCAGATCCGGTCCCCAGGGAACACTGCAGAGGAGGGCCACTCAGCGAGAGAGTCCCTCCCAGGGCCAGGCTCCCCAGCCCAGGAAGTAGGTCTGGACCCCTGGGAACATTGCAGAGTAGGGCTGCCCAGCCCACAAGGTAGTTCTGGACCCAGGGAACTTCGTGGAGGAGAGCTATACAGCGAGACTTCCCCACCAGGTGAGTTCCCCCCTCACCCTCCATGAGGCATTCCTACCAGGGCGGCTGTAGAAACAGAGACAAAGGCCCAGACCAGCCATGCCCCATTCCGCAGTCTAGTCCCCCTTTGGATGACCATCAGTCAAAAAGTGGAGGCACCTCTGCCCACTAGCAGGGAATATACCCCACGTGAAGGCCACCACTCCTAGAGGGGCAGCTTCCCAGTGGAGCACCGCATTATCCAGTACCTCCAAGACTGCAGGCTACTGAAGGCTAGGAGGTGAGTTATTGGAAATCTACAGGGACACTGTAAGTCAACACAGGAAAGCTGCAATATCTCAGAGTTTCACTACTAGAGGGATAGATACCTGACCAATATGAGAAAACAAGGGAAGAAAACGTCCCAAACAAACCTAGATGCTACATTAATAAAATTCAATGAAAGCATGGCAGAACAAATGTCAGAAAGGGAGTTCAGAATGTACATAATTAAAATGGTTAGGGAAGAAAACGATGAGCTGAAAGAGCAAATGCAGGCATTGAATGATCGCACCAATTAACAGTTAAAAGAGCAAATGTAGGAAGCAAAGGATCATTTCAATAAAGAGATAGAGATTCTGAAAAAAATCCAAACAGAAATTCTTGAAGGAAACAATAAACCAAATTAAAACTCCATAGAAAGCATAACCAATAGGATAGGACACCTGGAAGACAGAACCTCAGACACTGAAGAAAAAATATTTAATCTTGAAAACAAAGTTGACCAAACAAAGAAGGTGGTAAGAAATCATGACAGAATCTACAAGAATTATGGGATATCATGAAAAGACCAAATTTAGAATTATTGGGATTGAGGAAGGCACAGAGAAATAAACCAAAGGAATGAACAATCTATTCAATGAAATAATATCAGACAATTGCCCAAATCTAAAAAATGAAATGGAAAATCCAGTACAAGAGGCTTATAGGACACCAAATATACAAAATTACAACAGACCCACACCAAGGCAAATTATAATGAAAATACATAACATACAGAATAAAGACAGAATTTTAAAGGCTATGAGAGAAAAGAATAAAATCACATTCAGGGGGAAACCAATATAGATATCAGCAGATTTTTCAACCCAGACACTAAAAGCTAGAAGGGCCTAGAACAACATTTTTCAAGCTCTGAAAGAAAATGGATGCCAACCAAGAATCTTATACCCAGCAAAACTTACATTCAGATTGGAGGACGAAATAAAATCATTCCATGATAAACAAAAGCTAAAAGAATTTACAAAAAGGAAGTCGGCATTACAGAACATTCTCAGCAAAATATTCCATGAGGAAGAGATGAAAAATAATGATGTAAATCAGCAAGGGAGGAACTAACCTAAAGGAATAGCCAAATAAAAGAAACCAAGTCATGCCGAAAAACAACAGAGCCAAATGACTGGGAATACAAATCATATCTCAATAATCACCCTGAATATTAGTGGCCTAAACTCATCAATCAAAAGACATAGACTGGCAGATTGGATTAAAAAGAAAGATCCAACAATACGCTGCCTGCAAGAGACTCATCTCACAGACTAAAGGTGAAAGGATGGGAAAAAATATACCATGCACATGGACTCAGCAAAAAAGCCTCATATTAGATAATGTGGACTTCAAGTCAAAGTTAGAAGGGATGAAGAACGACATTTCATACTGCTTAAGGGAAGAATAAATCAGCAAGACAACAATCATAAATATCTATGCCCCAAACAGTGGATCATTCATGTATGTAAAACAACTCCTTCTCAATTCCAGAAATCAAATAGATCACAACATAATAATACTAGGTGATTTTAACACATCTTTCTCACCACTGGACAGATCTTCCAAATAAAAATTGAACAAAGAAAACATAGATCTTAATAACACAATCAATACTTTTGACTTAATGGACATATATAGAATATACCATCGAACAAAAAGCGGATATGCTTTCTTCTCAGCAGCACATGGATCCTTCTCTAAAATAGACCATATATTATGCCACAAAGCTACTGTTAGCAAATACAAGAAGATAGAGACACTACCTGGTATTCTATCAGATCATAATGGATTGAAATTAGAAATAAATGACAGAATAAAAAACAGAAAATACTCCAACACCTAGAGACTAAATAATATGCTTTTGAATGATGAATGGATAACAGAAGACATCAGGGGGGAAATAAAAAAATTCCTAGAAGTAAACGACAACAAAGACACATCATATCAAAATCTCTGGGACACCTTGAAAGTAGTACTTAGAGGAAAGTTTATTTCACGGAGCACATTCAATAAAAGAAGAAAAAAATCAACAAATAAATGACCTAACTTTATAGCTCAAAGCCCTAGAAAAAGAAGAACAGAGCAACACCAAAAGTAGTAGAAGACAGGAAATAGTTAAAATCAGAGCTGAAATCAATGAAATTGAAACAAAAGAAACAATCGAAGTTATTAACAAAATAAATGGTTCTTTGAAAACATAAACAAAATTGATAAACACATAGCCACAATAACAAAGAGAAGAAGAAAGAAAACTCAAATTACTAAAATTCGGAAAGAACAAGGAAATATCACAACAGACAGGAGTGAAATACAAAGCATAATTAGAAGCTATTTTCAAAATCTATACTCCAAAAAAATAGAACATCTTAAAGACATCAACAGGTTTCTAGAGACATATGAATACCTAAACTGAACCAGGAGGATATACACAATTTAAATAGATCAATTTCAAGTAAAGAAATAGAAGTCATCAAACGCCAACCAACAAAGAAAAGTCCAGGACCAGATGGGTTCTCAGGTGAGTTCTACAAAACCTTTAAAGCAGAGCTCATTACAATACTCCTCAAAGTATTCCATGAAATAGAAGAGGAGGGAACCCTCCCAAACTCATTCTATGAAGCCAATATCACCCAGATACCTAAACCAGATACAGACATATTGAGGAAAGAAAATTTCAGACCAATATCCTTAATGAACATTGCCCCAAAAATTCTCAACAAAATTTTAGCAAATCACATATAAAAATATATTAAAAAGATAGTGCACCATGATCAAGTGGGTTTTATCCCAGGGATGCAAGATTGGTTCAACATCTGGAAATCAATAAATGTAATTTACCATATCAACAAAATTAAAGAATCACATGATTATTTCAATAGATGCAGAAAAAGCATTTGATAAATTTTAGCATCACTTCACACTCAAAAGTCTAGAAAAAACAGGGATAGTGGTAACATTCCTTAACATTGTAAAAGCTATCTATGCTAAGCCCATGGCCAATGTCATTCTAAATGGTGAAAAACTGAAAGCATTACCCTTAGAAACTGGAACAAGGCAGGGATGCCCTCTTTCACCACTTCTATTCAACATTGTCCTTGAAACTCTAGCCAGAGCAATTACATAGACAAAAGAAATTAAAGGGATACGAATAGGAAAAGAAGAACTCAAACTATCCCTATTTGCTAATGACATGATTCTATATTTAGAGGAACTGGGAAATTCCATCGAAAACTTGTAGAACTCATAAATGAATTCAATAAAGCAGCAGGATATAAAATCAATGCTCATAAATTCAATGCATTTTTATACATAAGTGATGAATCCTCAGAAAGAGAAGTTAGGAAAACTACCCCATTCACAATAGGCTCGAAGAAGGTTCAAGATGGCGGACTAGAGGGCAGCTGCATTTCATGTTGCTCCAGGACTCAAGATTCAAAAGAGGAGATAGTGACTTGGGACCAACTCAAAGCCGCCGGGTGAGTTTCTCCCATAGGGGAGGCGTCCCGGATGGGGCAGTAGCCCGGGAACGCAGGGAACTTTGTGAAGTAGAGTGACTCGGCGAGACCCACCCACCCCCGCCGGAGCAGTAAACATGGACAGCGAAGCAGAGCAAAAAAATGGAGCGAAAAAATGGCGGATTGAAGTTTCCAGGACTGCGGGCAGCTTCTCTAACCTAAGGAGACTCGTCTGTGAAGGGTGAGGCTCCCAGGCCCAGGAGGGAGGTCCGGGCCCCTGGGAACGTTGCCTGGGAAGGCTGCCCTGCCCAGGCGGCAAGACACACCTCCCCCCGCTGGAGCAGTGAACTCGGAAAGTGGGGAACTTTGCAAAGGAGGTTGCGCGACACACCGCTTGGTTTTGGAGCGATCTGCCAGGGCTCCAGCAGCTGCCAGAGAAAGAGTGGGGCGGCGAGTTGTTTGGATCCAGCAACCGCCTGAGCAACGGGGAGGGGGCTGTCCAGAGTAGGTGGAGGTATGAGTGAGTGGCTTGGTCTCCAAGCGCCCACACAGAGCACCGGGTGGCTGCCTGGAGGAAGAGACGAGCGATGGGTCACTGGGGATTGGAGCATATGTACGAGGCTCCAAGTGACTGCTCAGAGGGCGGGTCGCATAGACAGGCGATTAGGTGCATAGCACGGTCCGGTCCAGGGACCTAGGCACCTTTTCTTGAATGAACTACACAGAGACAAGCTGAGGGGCGGAGTGAAGGTCCAGGACTGCGGGCAGCTTCTCTAAGAAGGGACAACCTAAGGAGACTCGTCTACGAAGGGTGAGGCTCCCAGGCCCAGGAGGTAGGTCTGGGCCCCTGGGAAGGCTGCCCTGCCCAGGCAGCAAAACACACCTCCCCCCACTGGAACAGTGAACTCGGAAAGTGGGGAACCTTGCAGAGGAGGTCGAGCAGCACACCGCTTGTTTTTTTGGTTTTTTGGGGCAATCTGCCGGGGCTCCGGGGGCTGCCAGAGAAAGAGTTGGGCGGCGAGCTATTTGGATTCAGCAACCGCCTGAACAACGGGGAGGGGGCTGTCCTGAGGAGGTGGAGGTGCGCAGTGAGTGGCTTGGTCTCCAAGCGCCCACACAGAACACCGGGTGGCTGCCTGGAGGAAGAGATGAGTGACGGGTCACTGGGGCTTGGAGCATATGTACGAGGCTCCAAGTGACTGCTCAGAGGAGGGGTCGCATAGCCAGGCAATTAGGTGCAAAGCATGGTCCGAGCCGGGGATCAAAGCACCTTTTCTTGAAAGAGCTACACAGAGACCAGCTGAGGGGTGGAGCGAAGGTTCCAGGACTGCAGGACTGCGGGCAGCTTCTCTGAGGAGGGGCAACCTAAGGAGACTCGTCTGCGAAGGGCAGGGCTCCCAGGCCCAGGAGGTAGGTCCAGGCCCCTGGAAACGCTGCCTGGGAAGGCTGCCCTGCCCAGGCGGTAGTTGTGGACTGAGGGGAACCTCTAGGAGGGGAACGGACTAGCGAGACCTCCCCACCGGGTGGGTCTTCCCTGCCGAGTGAGGTTTTCCCACAAAGATGGTAAAACCAGAGAAACAGGCCCAAACAGGCATTGCCTCAGCCCGCAGTCTAGTTCCCCTTTGGATGACCATTGGTCAACAAGTAGAGGCACCTCTGCCCTCTAGCAGGGAATATACCCCACCTGAAGACCACCACCCCTAGAGAGGCAGCTACCTAGGGGAACACCGAAGTATCAACTTCCTCTAAGACTTCAGGCTACTGAAGGATAAGAGGGGATACACTAGCAATCTTCAGGGACATTATAAGTCAATAGAGGAAATCTGCAACATCTCTGCAGTCCACTGACACCTGAACAACATGAGAAAACAAGGG